>NC_080670.1:58842429-61242429 GCF_030247195.1 Topomyia yanbarensis
TTTTCCCACTGCACATAGGTACCTAGTAAAAACGTCCTAAGCATCAAAATAAAAGAAATTATTTTCTTCTGCACATGCGACTTATTTTCGAAGTTGAATTTAAAAAGTATAATAAATTAAATGATAATAGGAAAGCTTAGTTATTCTAAAGTAACATGCCATTCATTGGGTTTAACCACTTCCAGCCAATGGTTTGTTAATATAAACTGAAGTTTCCCGCAATTTTGACGTAGGACTACGTCTTTGTTTTCGATATGGGGGTGCACTCTGCAAATTCTACAAAAATGGTATGTAATGAAAAGTGGACCAATTTTAAGCGCATATAATTCAGTCATCTCACGATAAATGTACAATTTTTTTGCACAAATCGCCCCGAAATACTTCTAAGAATAGATTCCAACAGATAAACCCAGATTTTTGATATCATAGCATTAAAAAATTAAATAATATACAACCTTGTCAAAATATCGCGCATTAACACACAGAAGATAGCGCTTCCCAAGCCCTGTACGACAGATTGGTGTACCTAGCGCGCTACGCTTCTATTGAATTTCTTCAAAGTTTTCGACAAAATGAGCACCGGAATGCGAATCTTCTTCATTACTATGGTAAATAGTTGCACTGGATTTAACAGAAGTCTTGCAGAAAAAACTACAAGGGGCAGCCCTATGGGGTTGCACGAACTGTAGACATAGGACTATACTACTTAATGTAAAATATTTATTTTCTTAGTACTTAGTGTGTGAGAAAAAACACCCGAACCGGTGAAGAAAAATCAAATTTTAGACAATATAATCACATCTCATGTATAGAACAAGCTTTCTAGTTGCTCTCAAACAGATCCTAAAAGTTCAAACACCCATGGATAACCCCAAGTTTGTAGATGTGTTTCGATGCCACAGGATTGTAAAATGGTTAATATTACGTCATGAAAATTCAATTCTTCCGTGACAATTATTTTGCCTGCAAAATGCCCTGTGTGTATGCAAAGCTCATGATTTGTTGGGATATTAGCATTGATCGGAAAATGCTTTCCAACGCTGCGCATTGCATACATACAGGACATTTTGCAGGTCACCAGAAGCTGTTCATTTTACCACCGCCACATGTTCATTTTACCCACTCGCTATAAACATTTTTGGACATGGACATGTTTAGAAATCAAGAATCATGTTTGAAAAAATGTGTTTATGACGAAGTATTTTTACCAGATATGTACAAAAACATGTCTAACAAGAAACATATAAGGTGATTGTAATATCTCATTCACTTATTAGTTAGAAAATAATGGCTTTGCTTAACGTGTTCATTTTACCGCCAGTTTCCCTACCTACCAACACATTCGCACATTACCACACATACCACAAACATTGAACTAAACATGATGATGGGTAAAGCGAAAGAGACAACTAGTACCACCACGACACTATTAGCGCATTTCACCAAAATTCAGCGCGGCCATTCCCGATTGAAAGGAACCGTCGCGCTTAGCCCATCTGTCATAATATCGTGATTTTGCATAGCGAAGGGCTGAATGATAACACATTTGTTCCAAAAACAGCCCTGCGTTATGCAACACTTTGTGCAGGTTGATTATACCAGTTGCAAGTGGGGCCAAATTCACCAAGTTCCGTAAAATTCCTTTTAAATTACAGAATTGATAAAATTGCTGGGATGAGCTAAACTAATTAATCAAATCCTGTTTTAAAAACTGTCCTTGCGTTTAAACCAAAATGGGAAGCTTATTACTGCCACTACATTACTTAATTTCAAGCGCAAATAGCAAATACATGTGCTAGTTAAACCAAAAATTTACTTGCAACATTACAGCGGCATTTAGGAAGCAGTTGGAGCGGTCGCCTGCTGGACGACACAGTGTAGCGTCCCTCCACAGCCAGTGTAACGGACTTCTAACTCAGCTACACTGGCTGTAAAAAACACAGCGCAGTGATTTGCTTCGCCAGCCGTTCAACAGGGAACTGAGCGTGTCTGGCCAAGTCCGTTCTTTAAATAGTCGATGATGACGTCATTCATAGAAGCGTAGCGCGCTAGGTACACCAATCTGTCGTACAGGGCTTGGGAAGCGCTATCTTCTGTGTGTTAATGCGCGATATTTTGACAAGGTTGTATATTATTTAATTTTTTAATGCTATGATATCAAAAATCTGGGTTTATCTGTTGGAATCTATTCTTAGAAGTATTTCGGGGCGATTTGTGCAAAAAAATTGTACATTTATCGTGAGATGACTGAATTATATGCGCTTAAAATTGGTCCACTTTTCATTACATACCATTTTTGTAGAATTTGCAGAGTGCACCCCCATATCGAAAACAAAGACGTAGTCCTACGTCAAAATTGCGGGAAACTTCAGTTTATATTAACAAACCATTGGCTGGAAGTGGTTAAACCCAATGAATGGCATGTTACTTTAGAATAACTAAGCTTTCCTATTATCATTTAATTTATTATACTTTTTAAATTCAACTTCGAAAATAAGTCGCATGTGCAGAAGAAAATAATTTCTTTTATTTTGATGCTTAGGACGTTTTTACTAGGTACCTATGTGCAGTGGGAAAAACATAGAATGAAATGAATCTTGCGTCGTTTTTGCATGGCGCCTATGAACAGTTGCAGAGGTTTTGAAATGTTTCACGCATAGGTCCTTTCAATTTAAAAGGTCTCAAGCGCAAAATTTCAATATATTATCATGAAAATTTAGCGACTAAATAAAAATATAATGTTTGTTATTTTGATAAATACTGGGTATAATGAATCCTGGTTTTCGGTATTAGGCGCCTATGAACAGTTGCAGAGGTTTTGAAATGTTTCACGCATAGGTCCTTTCAATTTAAAAGGTCTCACGTGCAAAATTTCAAAATATGATCCTGAAAACTTAGCGACTAAATAAAAATATAATGCTTGTTATTTTGATAAATACTGGGTATAATGAATCCCGGTTTTCGGTATTCGTTAGCTATGTTGTAATCATGTGCTGCGCTGCAAATAACATAGTTCGTTTACATTAGTCACTATGGGTCATTTGAATCAGCACTCTTGATATACATATACATATATATATATATATATATATATATATATATATATATATATATATATATATATATATATATATATATATATATATATATATATATATATATATATATATATATATATATATATATATATATATATATATATATATATATATATATATATATATATATATATATATATATATATATATATATATATATATATATATATATATATATATATATATATATATATATATATATATATATATATATATATATATATATATATATATATATATATATATATATATATATATATATATATATATATATATATATATATATATATATATATATATATATATATATATATATATATATATATATATATATATATATATATATATATATATATATATATATATATATATATATATATATATATATATATATATATGTATATGTATATCAAGAGTGCTGATTCAAATGACCCATAGTGACTAATGTAAACGAACTATGTTATTTGCAGCGCAGCACATGATTACAACATAGCTAACGAATACCGAAACCCGGGATTCATTATACCCAGTATTTATCAAAATAACAAGCATTATATTTTTATTTAGTCGCTAAGTTTTCAGGATCATATTTTGAAATTTTGCACGTGAGACCTTTTAAATTGAAAGGACCTATGCGTGAAACATTTCAAAACCTCTGCAACTGTTCATAGGCGCCTAATACCGAAAACCAGGATTCATTATACCCAGTATTTATCAAAATAACAAACATTATATTTTTATTTAGTCGCTAAATTTTCATGATAATATATTGAAATTTTGCGCTTGAGACCTTTTAAATTGAAAGGACCTATGCGTGAAACATTTCAAAACCTCTGCAACTGTTCATAGGCGCCATGCAAAAACGACGCAAGATTCATTTCATTCTATGTTTTTCCCACTGCACATAGGTACCTAGTAAAAACGTCCTAAGCATCAAAATAAAAGAAATTATTTTCTTCTGCACATGCGACTTATTTTCGAAGTTGAATTTAAAAAGTATAATAAATTAAATGATAATAGGAAAGCTTAGTTATTCTAAAGTAACATGCCATTCATTGGGTTTAACCACTTCCAGCCAATGGTTTGTTAATATAAACTGAAGTTTCCCGCAATTTTGACGTAGGACTACGTCTTTGTTTTCGATATGGGGGTGCACTCTGCAAATTCTACAAAAATGGTATGTAATGAAAAGTGGACCAATTTTAAGCGCATATAATTCAGTCATCTCACGATAAATGTACAATTTTTTTGCACAAATCGCCCCGAAATACTTCTAAGAATAGATTCCAACAGATAAACCCAGATTTTTGATATCATAGCATTAAAAAATTAAATAATATACAACCTTGTCAAAATATCGCGCATTAACACACAGAAGATAGCGCTTCCCAAGCCCTGTACGACAGATTGGTGTACCTAGCGCGCTACGCTTCTATGAATGACGTCATCATCGACTATTTAAAGAACGGACTTGGCCAGACACGCTCAGTTCCCTGTTGAACGGCTGGCGAAGCAAATCACTGCGCTGTGTTTTTTACAGCCAGTGTAGCTGAGTTAGAAGTCCGTTACACTGGCTGTGGAGGGACGCTACACTGTGTCGTCCAGCAGGCGACCGCTCCAACTGCTTCCTAAATGCCGCTGTAATGTTGCAAGTAAATTTTTGGTTTAACTAGCACATGTATTTGCTATTTGCGCTTGAAATTAAGTAATGTAGTGGCAGTAATAAGCTTCCCATTTTGGTTTAAACGCAAGGACAGTTTTTAAAACAGGATTTGATTAATTAGTTTAGCTCATCCCAGCAATTTTATCAATTCTGTAATTTAAAAGGAATTTTACGGAACTTGGTGAATTTGGCCCCACTTGCAACTGGTATAATCAACCTGCACAAAGTGTTGCATAACGCAGGGCTGTTTTTGGAACAAAATGTGTTATCATTCAGCCCTTCGCTATGCAAAATCACGATATTATGACAGATGGGCTAAGCGCGACGGTTCCTTTCAATCGGGAATGGCCGCGCTGAATTTTGGTGAAATGCGCTAATAGTGTCGTGGTGGTACTAGTTGTCTCTTTCGCTTTACCCATCATCATGTTTAGTTCAATGTTTGTGGTATGTGTGGTAATGTGCGAATGTGTTGGTAGGTAGGGAAACTGGCGGTAAAATGAACACGTTAAGCAAAGCCATTATTTTCTAACTAATAAGTGAATGAGATATTACAATCACCTTATATGTTTCTTGTTAGACATGTTTTGTACATATCTGGTAAAAATACTTCGTCATAAACACATTTTTTCAAACATGATTCTTGATTTCTAAACATGTCCATGTCCAAAAATGTTTATAGCGAGTGGGTAAAATGAACATGTGGCGGTGGTAAAATGAACAGCTTCTGGTGACCTGCAAAATGTCCTGTATGTATGCAATGCGCAGCGTTGGAAAGCATTTTCCGATCAATGCTAATATCCCAACAAATCATGAGCTTTGCATACACACAGGGCATTTTGCAGGCAAAATAATTGTCACGGAAGAATTGAATTTTCATGACGTAATATTAACCATTTTACAATCCTGTGGCATCGAAACACATCTACAAACTTGGGGTTATCCATGGGTGTTTGAACTTTTAGGATCTGTTTGAGAGCAACTAGAAAGCTTGTTCTATACATGAGATGTGATTATATTGTCTAAAATTTGATTTTTCTTCACCGGTTCGGGTGTTTTTTCTCACACACTAAGTACTAAGAAAATAAATATTTTACATTAAGTAGTATAGTCCTATGTCTACAGTTCGTGCAACCCCATAGGGCTGCCCCTTGTAGTTTTTTCTGCAAGACTTCTGTTAAATCCAGTGCAACTATTTACCATAGTAATGAAGAAGATTCGCATTCCGGTGCTCATTTTGTCGAAAACTTTGAAGAAATTCAATATTCGTCGTAAGAGCTACCTTTGCTGAAAAAAGCCTTATGTGTAGCGTCGAATGATTCTCAGACCCGCAAAAAAGACCTATGTGAAAGGTCCTATAATTTCCAAAAGGACGCATCATTCTAAAGCGCTTAAAAACTACATTAGCAATAAAAATTTCATATTTTAGTATTATTTACCTAAAGAGCATAGTCCTTAGACTATATTGGCATAATTGTTCCATCAAAACACATATTTGTTCTCTAATGGGGATTTGTTTTAAGTCCATGAAACTTCAGCCTCGTTTTTCTCAGTTCGAGCTCAATGTCACTTAGGACATTTTGAATAAGTACTCTTGATATACGACATTAGATGCGACTCGGTACTCATACCACCAAACTTTGTTTTCGCGTGGATTGATACATTCAACCTGCAATTATGTATCACCACCAAGCCGTACATGGTGAAAAACGACCCAATCCACCCGGCAGCGAGATAAGACTTTTGCTACATATATCTCTGTTGAATGCTTGAGCTGTTCGCAATAATAATTACGATTAGCAGAAGGTCGCTACCGTAGTGATCAGGGATTTCCTTCCACATGCAATCTAACGCGCGTGATTATTCAAGAATACACACTACATGATTATAAAATCGAATTTATAACTGCGAAGTCACATACACGTGACAAAAACATTAATATACAAATGCTTGAGCCCTTCGCGACCATCCACGGCACCTACACCCGCGATCTCGTAAACATGATAACATCCCGGTGATAAAGTGAATGTCTCAGCTCCTATAAATTTTCAAACGCGGTTTCAAGCGTGAACCTAAAAACCCCCGCACTCGCACGATCATGAATCGGTCATTTCCGGATGTTTCTATCCTTAATATCAGCAGACTAGGTCCATGCCTTCAATTGGTCCAATTAAAAAAGAAAGCTCTTATATCTACTGAACACCGCGTTACATGGCGACATGACCGGAGACTCTAGTGATATAGGGTACTTACTGAATTGTACAC
Source organism: Topomyia yanbarensis (assembly GCF_030247195.1). Classification (NCBI taxonomy): domain Eukaryota; kingdom Metazoa; phylum Arthropoda; class Insecta; order Diptera; family Culicidae; genus Topomyia; species Topomyia yanbarensis. The sequence goes on from NC_080670.1 coordinate 58,849,453, forward strand.
CGAAAACTAACTATCAGAATGAAGGTCCGCGTGACCATCCAAGAACGCACGCGTATATAGGAAAAGCCACACGGTTGCAAAATCCAGTTTTGTACACGCGAAGTCACATGCACGCAAGCACACGTGACAAACACGTTAACATGCGAACGCTGAAGCCTTTCGCGATTAACAACGAGCACCTTCGCCCGCGATCGTGCAAACTTGATAACACCCCGGTAATAAGGTGAACGTTTTAGCACTTGTGAAGTTTCAAACGCGAACCTACAAACGTCCGTTTTCGCGCGATCATGTCCGGAAAGCATTACCCTCTGTCCTAATAACTTAGGTCCATACATTCAGTAGGACCAATAAAAAATAAAGGTCATAGGGACCATTCATAAATTACGTAACGCAAAAAATTTTTTTTTCTTCGGTGAAAACATGTTGCGTAACGATCTAGCTAACTCCCCCTCCCCCCTATGTAACAATATGTCACAACTTGTTGTACCCCCTCCCCCCCCCCCTAAAAGCGTTACGTAATTTATGAATGGTCCCATATCCACTAGACAACACGTTCCATGGCGTCATGTCCGGGAACTCTAGTGATACGGAAGATCTCACTTTCTTCTAGCATCTGACCCGTAAACGAAAAATTAAGTATCAGATTCACGGTTCGCGCGCGATCATTCTAGGACACACGCGAATATGCGAAAGGCAAACGGTTTTAATATAGAATTTATACACGCGAAGTTACATACACGTTAGCACACGCGATATACAAACGCACACGCGATAGAACACGTTAACGTACAATTGCTCGAGCCCTTCGCGATGATATACGCGATCGCGAAGTCTCTACGCCCGCACATACCTGAATCGTACAATGAATATCACATTCAGAATCACGGCCCACTACAATTGGCCTAAAGCAGTGTTTTATTGGGCGCCATTGCCTGTCTCGGCTGCAAATTCTAGTATGTGATTCTGACGGGGAGCCCTTCCGAGAACCTAGCTCTACAGCTCCAGTAGGACAACTCGAAAAAAAGACATTCCCATGCCGCATCGTGAGAGCTAAAATGTCCTAAAACAAGCCTCGGCGTGGGGAGGATTTCCGCAATATCGCAAAGTTGTCGTGGGCAACTGAGGCTCTAGGGGGAATGTAGGTGGAAGCAATGCGAAGGTCTGCAATGCACTTAATATTAGTTTGACAAGCGACAACTTTAATGTCAGGTGTCAAAGGGAGGTCGTTTCGATTGAAAGAATCGCACTTTTTGACCCCCAAAAGTACTCCTTTATAAGTCTTCTCGATCATAGCGAATAATAGGTTTGTTCCAGTACCAGGAGAAACTGGAAGTACTCCGGAGCAAACAGGGAGAAAATCGTTCCTGTACTATCTTCTTCTCTTTTTTCTTCTTGTGGTGGCAAACCGGAGTGAAAAGGAGCAAGAATTTTTTGCTCCGGAGCAACAGGGAGTAACTTCTATGTACTGGAACAAACCTAATATTAAAATCGTGAAAGGTCTATTTCTGAAGTAAGCCATGTTTCGCATAATGCAAATGCATTACAATTAAAATTAATTAACAAAATTTTAAAAGACTAGATTTTTGGGATAATGCTTCTACATTTCCGCTATAGAGCAATGATTGAATCCACGACCTCGTTCGATGAATTAGCCATTGCAAGATACAATCGCTGTAAGGAGGGGCCATTTTGCAGCCAAACAGCATCAATAATGTTTTCCTGCGGGGAGAAAGCTTATCAGAATGCTTCTAAGGAGAACAGAAATAATTAAAGCTGAGAAAACCCGGTCCAAAATGTCAGAAAATTTTATTAATCCAGGTCAGGTTTCTTTCTCCGATTGAGACAAAAGGATGGGAGAGGAAATGTTCCTCCTTTTTATTTTACTTCTAGGCACAGTTAAAGATAAAGTAAAAGAGTCGTATTCGCTTGCATGTTGCAATTCCGAATGTTGCAATGCGGGATCCATTGGCTACATACAAAGTCATCTCTGTCGCCGCGTTTGGCTTCTTCCACGTTGAACACGGCAGGACCGATAAGTCTGCGCCGATTTCGATGAGGAATTTGTAGTTAGTTGCGGGATCGTGTATGATTAAACGGGATTGGCGGATCTCACTTCTTTCGCTCGTCGTCAATCGCAGCTGTACTAGTTTTTTTTATTTGAACAGACAGTGCTCTCGAGAATATTTCGTGTGGTAGAAACAGTACGGGTGATTTTCTCAAGAACAGCTTCGGGTACCTTGCTGTCGGTTGGAACTCCTGTTGCGAAACATGCCTCGCTCTTGGCGGAATGCGGCCATTCCGTTCGAAAGTACAGATATCTATTTACGAGATTCCTCAAAACCGGGGTCCTTATTGTCCCACGTAACCCCAGTGGATGTTACGGAACGTTTTGTAATAATGTTTGCGAGCTTATTGGTTTGCTCAGCGAGCTGCGGTAACTGAAGGGTGGTTTCTGAAACTTTGAGAACGGCTTGTGTGGTTTAGGGAAACTGCTGCTGCATCCACAATGATTTGATGATTTTTTCATCGGTGATAACATCTCTAGCGAGATCCTTTATTTCCGGAGAAGTTGAGACGGCTTACGGTTGCCCAGCTCACTTCCTCGCAGCAATTGTTGCATACAATTTTGTTCACTCGTGCTGTACTCGTTGGTTACTCTATCCTTGATTGCAGTATATTTTCCGTTTACCGGTGGATCTCGGATGATGTCCAAATAGCATGCTAGTATTTCCGAATCGATAGCCGCTTGGACGTGGTAATACTGAGTGTCTTCTCTTGTGATTTGATTCAGCGTGAATTGTGCCTCGAGCTGAGCAAACCAGAGGGTCGGTTGCGCTTCAAGAAGGGTCCGATTATGCCAATTATGTTTATTGTTTCGTCGGGGCGTTGTTTAAAGCGATGCCCACATTTGTAGCGGCTGCTCGTACTGCTCCTGAAGGAGGATACTTTCCTGTTTTGTGGAAAATGCTCCAGCAATCAGGCGCCAGGCACACCAGTAAGGTGCGGGCAGTCAAAACGCCACTGGTTGTCTTATCACGGCAGAAATAAAACTATTGAACAGTCTGAACGCGTGGAAAATACAACTGAACTGCTCTGGATGGGTTTTATTTCTTTTGATGGCTGAAGCAGTGTGGCCAGATTGGCTGGGCACCGCATATGTATTAAGTCCTCTGATTTTAATGGTTATTCTTTTCGTTACTATTCAACTGGATGATCGTTTATTATGTTACTATAAACTTTACTTCAGTGTATATATTAGGCATCTATAACTTGACACGTGAGTTTCAACAGACGGTTAGACACAGCAAACACAACAATTTCAAATCAAACTTTGGCAGTTTAAAGGATAAAACGTTGTAACTGGATAAGTATTATTATATTAAATAAAATCCTCACAAGATTTGTATATTCAAGGCACAAGATGCAATTTTAAGAAAGTATTAATTTCGTGTGCTTCTGTCACGATGTCTACAAGTGTGTAAGTTGATACATAATTTGTAATTGTTGAAGCATTCTAATACGGTAAGCCTGATCTAGTCAAGACTTCTGAGTGTCGCTTCCCATCATTCGAATAAGTACCATGAGAAAATCGAGTCACTTTTTCACTGGAGGTCGGGCTACAAGTCGCTATCTCTTCAGGTGACAGTCTTCTTCAAGGTATTCTCATGGGCGGCACGCAGACGACGTCTTAACTCAGCAGGGAAACGCTCGTAGCACTTCTTGCATACCGGTTTCTCGTCATATTCGTAGAATTTCGATTTCTGGTCCATTTTATTATCGCAAATCGAGCACGAGAAATGATGCACACACCAGGCCTTGTTCAGAGCGGTGAATACTGAAAGTTTGTATCATTTCAAATTTATACGAACAAAGGAAGGGAAGAAATTTTGGCACAACTTACCGTCACCAGCAATGACCTGATTACAAACGAAGCATAGATTACCAAACAGCTGGTGATAATGAGTCTCGCAGTATGCCATACCACGCTTTTCGTAGTGACGATGTCCTAGGAACGGTTTCTCGCATTTGGCGCATACGAAATGCTAAAATAAAATGCAACGTTAATCAGCTCTGAGTAATATAATGAATCATTCGTTCGTCACCTCAACATGCCAATGCTTTCCCAGTGCGGTTACAACACGTTCCTCGATCGGGCGTCGACAAGCACCACAAATTGGAATTCCCATACGATCGTGACAGCGCAAGCAGTATAGTTCATTCATATCGTTGGCAGCATAGCCGGTACGATTTTTGACCTCCCGTGCAGACGAATCCAGTTCAATGCCGCAAGCGGTGCAATTGAAGTGATACCCATGGTAAACTTCACCTCGGAAACGCAACGGAGCGTCATCGATTATTCCACTGCAGGTTCGAAACAAAATCGTTAACATTATTCAAGGGTTCCACCCAACCGAACTAGAATACGAATACTTACTGGCACTTGTTACACATATGCTTCCCTAAGCCCACTTCCTTTTCCTTTCGGTTGCAATCATGGCACAGGGCACGGTTCTGGTTCCGGATGAAACCAGAGTCCGCCAATGGAATGTTACACCGCTCGCACGTGAAACACTCCGGGTGCCAGTTGGCCGCCATAGCCTTGATGACCCGACCGATGACAAAGTCGTTACATTTGTTGCAGCACGGCGCAAACAGGATGTGGAAATCTTTCTCACAGTACTTGCGACCTTCGAATTCGTAAAAGATGCCGTCCTGAAACTGGCGGAAGCATTGGGCACATCTACCGACGAGAAAGTAAAAAATGTGTTGTTAAAAGATGGTCGTCGTTCAACCAGATGGATACATACACAAAACATTGGGTGTGCCACAACTGTCCATTCGAATTCACGATCCTTTCATGCGGTTCGAAACCCTCGTCGCACCGGGTGCACATCATGGTGCCGAGCGACATGTTGGCCGAAACTCTGAAACACGAGTAGAAGTTTGCTTGAAGATTACTGTGCAATTTTTGAGATCATATAAATTATTAAACCAAAACCTAGTAAAACTATGCCAAAGCCGTATTGCCACTATTAGCAAATATTTTGGACTAGCTAGTTATATCAATACATTCAGTATGGTATATATAGCTTAATCTTAAGGGGGTGATTAGCAGTTCAATTGGTTATACTCTAAATTGTTAATCTATCTAAGAATATACCGCAATGAATCAAAAGCCAATTCAAAGTATTTTAGAAGGTATGGACCGCCGAACAGTTATGCGTAATTGTTTAGTGGAGTGTTCTATTTTACATTTGAGATTTTTTTTAAATTGGTGAGAAAATAAAGGAGAAAAAAGGAGAGTCGGTAACATCTGAAACATAACCGGAGTGACGTGACTGCACTCAACAAAAAATAGATTCAAAGATATTCAACGAAATCAACAATTCATCAGCCATGCGGTAGCTTCCAATAAACATGGATAACATTTTCTCCGTTTGTTGGTGCAACTATGAAATAAATTTACAAAAGATCCATCAACCTAGTGCCATCCTCCAGGTTGGTGGGTTTGACGATATTGTAAACATCATGAAGCACATTTCGTGCTTCAGTTTTAAAGAACGTCTGACAGGCAATTGTTTTAAGATGGTTATGGTATTACGCCTCGATAATGGAGCATCGAGGAGGCCTAGAGGACTTATGGGTCTTTTTGATGTTTTGTGTTTTTTTCATACTCTCCACCTGCCCAAACTAATGATCAACCACTTTTTTCTATTATTTAATAAATGTCGAGAAAATATTGTTTCTATCCATTTTGGTTTTCTATTGTTTCACCACGAGCCCAGAGTAGATTGATACAACCCAAAGGGTAAGTTCACACAAGAACAAAATTCATGATAATTGACAACAAGATTTTATGCACGGCCTTTCTGTTTGCTTTATTCTTTAGTTTAAACTAGATTCCACGTATTATATATTACTTTAAAGAGAAAAGACAAAAAACCAAGCTCTGAACTAATACACGGTGGAATATTCAAACCAAGCTTTTTTAAATACTAGATTAGCGAGGAAGCTTTTTTACAGTGAAGTGCGAAAAATTATTGACACAGATGCACCACTATTTGACGCCATTACAAAATAAACACACTAGACAACGAATGTTAGACATACACACACATACAAAAAAAACGGATACACTAAAGACCCGTTTTTATCAGCCCCTTGGCGAATTTTAAGATGAACAGGGACATTGATAAAATCGGGACATATATTTTTCTGTCTTTTTAATAAACCGAAGCTCTTAAAATATTCTTCTTTGTTCCTTAGATATAGCCTTGCAACCTTTTCTGATTATTTACTTTAAGGTCCGCTTAAGGGGTATTTTGTATTTTGTATTTTTTGATCTCTAAGATAAGAAATATATGCCCAAGAAAGGACTTACTCGAATTCAACTTTGTTCGTCTGCGAGAGCCTATCAAACTACCAACTATCAATTTTCAAATGAAGCTGATAAAATCGAGTAAAAAAGCTGATAAAATCGGGGGTAGATAAAATCGGAGGCTGATAAATTCGGGTCTCCAGTGCAGTTTCTATTCCTTGAAAAAAGTGAAATAAATCACCAAAACCGTCGGATATTGAAGCAATACGTCGTTTTTGCTGTTTTATTGACTGCTTAGCCGACACTCTTTACCAGAAAATCAATCTTCACAGTCGTTAAACATCCATACATTTAAACTTTAAATTCATTCTGTTCACGGATGTTTGCTGGAAAATTACATCAATAAACCTTTCTTTTGAAAACTACCCACAATCAATCATCCCTTGAAATTTTCCTCTTTGTCACGAATAAGGAAAGTAGATGCCGTTGAGTTTGTCAAGTTGGAATGCCAACCAGAAGTATATCTTTATTGCAAAATTTGAGTTACATTAAGTTTTTCCTTGAGATTACCTCAAATCTCGACACTTCATGCATTTTAAAGATATTTGGCATCAAAAATAGAAAATCCATTTTTAAATTTTTCTTTTCTCCCCCTTTCAATTTTTAGTTCTTGGTTATATGAAATCATTTCTGATCCAGACTGAAAAATCCAAGTAATTTTAAACCTATTTTAATAATTTGAGCATCATTTTGATACCATGGAGGTTATAGTTTATATGGAAGTTTGCTGTATGATCGCACTCTTAAACAGAGATGTTACCAAAAAGAGTTTGAATGGCTGTTAGTGACCTAGTTCTACAAATCGAAGCAGTTGTGGTCACATTTTGGAAAAATTTTCACCATTATACATTCATTGCAGAATTTATTAAAATCGACATTTTCTACGTGATCGTACTCATCACCCTGCAATTCCGGAACCGGATTCATTAGAATTACCGGATTCATTAGAAATTCAATAGCAGCCTATGGGAACGTTGTACCTTTCATGTGGGACTAAGTTTGTGAAAATCGGTTCAGCCATCTCTGAAAAAAGTGAGTGAGATTGTACACACGTACACACACAGACGCACATACACACATACATACACACACAGACATTTGCCGAACTCGACGAGCTGAGTCGAATGGTATATGTCACTCGGCCCTCCGTTAAAAAGTCGGTTTTCAGAGCAAATGCAATACCTTTCTATTGATAAAGGCAAAACGTGTTTTTTCGGCGACCTTACAAAATTTGTAGCTCATTTGGATTGAACAAATGAGAAAAAGTTGAAGGCTATTTCCAACTACCAAAGACAATGGTTAGCAAACGCATAGGAACTACTTCCCGGTATTTCAAATAGTGTTTATGCGGTGAGAATGTCGGTGGGCTGATCCATTTCCTCCTACCTGACCCTGCAGTACAAAACATAATGCGATAGTACCGTAGCACAGATAATTCTTTGCGCAAATCAAAGTCAAATTAATACGCGCCAGTTCTGTGAAAAAATGGCACATTACGGTCTACCCTGCTTAAAAACCGCTGAATATAAGCAATTGCAAAATTTGTGACAGCTGCTCAGGTAATATTGACAACGGCTAAAGCTGAGTCAAGTACCTCAAAATCTACAACCAGTATCATCGTTGAGGAAGTTTACACAGCGTTCAGGCAAGAAGCAAGGATGAAATTAGATATTCGCGAACAAAAAGGCAGCAATTACGGAAATGTACACTAGCGAGATAGAAATGAAACCCTACTCCCTTTCCCGCCTGGTCAAAAAGTGGCAAAACATAAAACATAATACACTCGTGTATTCACTTTGCTAATATGAAGACACCTACATATTAGCAATAGAACTAAAGGTCATAAATTCGGTTTTCTCTTAGAATCGGATACCAATTGCTGTTAAATCACATTTTAATCAATCAATCAAAGAATTAATAGATAATGTTCACTTTCAATTGTTGCTCTTAGCCTAAGTTCACACGTCGATATAAGTTTGAAAATGACGTGACACACATTTTTTCGCTAAAAAAGTTCGAATCTGTTGTGTTTAACTGTCTCCATAATAATATACTCAGCTTAGTGAAAACGTCAGCATCGGTATTGTTCTGTTAGTGGTTTGCAGTCAGACCAGAACACCCGGATCATCATCGATGCATTCGTCAACTTCATCTGAGAGTTTTTCTTGTTGCGGTATCCCATCTAAGCGGAATGCTCGGAAAAAGTTGCATAACGGTGGTTCCTAAAGCCTGCACCTGTTACAGACCAGCCAAGTTAATTTGGTGAGATCAATCTAATTTATAATTAATTTTCATTATCCATTTAGTTTATCAATCACTCCAAACCCACATCCCATTTTCCTTCCCTACTAACCAATTCTAACATCCGTAATGCCTATGGAGAATGCGCGGGTTTCCCGCGTCTTCTTAAGTAGGTATTCAACTAACATTTCCTTCCCTTTGGCGATCGTAAGGACATGGCCAGGTGTGCAGTGAAGTTGTATAAAAAGATTTCACTGTATCAGCTATGATGAGAGTGGTCGTTCTGCTATGCTATGCTATATAAGTTTGAAAATGACGTGGCAATACAGCGAACAGATATCAATAGGTAATCACGAAGAGCGACGAAAATGTTGTGACTGGTTGAATCTATAAGTCAATAAGTTGGGATAAATGTTTCGATTTCATGTCTTCAGTATGTGACAGTCTTTCGTTCTGTTTTTGCTCGGCATGGTATAAAATGAGAGAGACAAATCAGAGAGAAAAGAGAGGAAAAAAGAATCAACCAATCGAAATCGACTCAAGAGCACCTCTTCGATCTTTTCTATACATTCAACACGAGCGCCTTCAGAATTGCGCTCTGATCTTCTCATTTCGGTTTGAATGCAACGACATTTTCGTCTTCGTTATCCGTATAACTTTGAAACGTTAGGTGCAACAATTTGCATTGAAATTATCTGTAATCAGACAAACATTTCTCTTTTCTTCAAGAAGTCATACATCTCTTCCAATCTTGATGATGATTGTAAAAAATCAATTATTTATAGTTTCTAGTCTAGACTACTAAGGTGGCCACAATGTTACATTTAACAAAACGTAAATTAGAAGCTTTCAGCAATCAATGCTAAATGTATTTCTTTCGATTAATGAACAACATCTGAGTAGCTTCTTTCATAAATTAACCCTCTGCTGTCCAACCTCGTCTTTTGGTGGGGTTCAGTAGAATCGCTGTAAAATCTACAATACACGATTTTGTGTTGCCAACGCAACTAAAACCTCTTCAAAACATTCCCACCTATCATACAAATACGTTATCTACTTGTTGAAATCATGATATAAAATGATATTTGAGTTGGAAATTTGAGGGAAACAAGAAAAAAATATTTTGCATGTGGTAATACAATTCAATTGGAAAATTATCTCACATTTTGGGGTTTTCAAAAAAAATAAAAATTAATGGTAAGTTAGTTTACAATAGTACTTTGCCGCAGAATTGAAATTTGGTCTTGTACTAACTTGTAACAAAACTTATGGGCTAAAGAACTTACTCCGCCAAAAGGCGGTGTTTGGCAGCTGGGGTAAAAAAAATCGTCTTCGAAGTACTTCTGACTTTAAAGTTTATGGGTTTATTTGGCTCTAGTTTTCTCAATTTTCTACCGATTTCAACTAAACCACTTGAAAATAATCGGGAAATTATTCAAGATTGTTTAACTATACTTGTTCGTCAGGTCATAGAACCGGTTCTGGTTTTCTAAAAATTCCCGCGTGGTCTGTCAGACGGCCACGTGAGTCATATTCAGTAGTCATGCAACTCGATGTGTGACTTAGCATATACTGAGTATAAATAAAAATCATAAATGTCAACCTTCTAAATGGAATTGGAGACATATTATATTGTTTTGGGAAAACTAGAAATGATCCCTGCTTTGGCGGTTCAGAGGGGAAGCTGCTGGTCTCATAAACCATTCGTCTTATGTGCGGAACTCATCCAGAAGGATTTGTAGTGATCAGTAACATCGTCGCACTAACCTTGTAACTGTTCTGTATACTAAGAATCGACTGCGAAGTCTGTTGAAACAGAAGGTTAAGTTTCGAAAATGGAATGATAGTATCAAAGCTTTGTTTTGCTTTTAGATACGGTTCCAGGAGGCATTGTAAAGGACATCCACACAATACCGAACGCCATACCAAACTTCACAGTTATTCGTAGGTATAGAATGCAACGGAATACTATAGCATTCTCTAGATTCTATTCCTAGTTGCATTCGTGAATTTTTGGGACATCCTGAGGCTGATTTCTTAGAACATTGTAGAGGAAACATATTCGAAAAGCGCAACTCATATCAAATATTTGCACCTGAATATAACTGTAATGTAATTTCAAATTACACCAAATCGATAATCAATGAATAACTCTTCAAACAGTAACAATGCTGATGCTTTCATCAATATAGGAACAGGGCCATGCGAGAATCGACGGTACTCCAAATTTATTCCGAAGCTTTTCAATGACTTATGTTCATTATCAAAGTCGAATCGGTATTTGAATCCGTTTGAATCATGGGAATTCGTGGAAACAAAGCATTTCTGCCTTCATACTCTCCTTTGTGAATAGTGCCTTCATACCCGTTGTTCATCAACTCCTTCACCGCTCTTCTTTTTAAATGCATGAATGCAAGATATATCATAAAGTAGAACTTTTTAACAAAAAAGTACCGTTGCGGAAAAACTGGAACCCAATAACACACCAATGACATTTTATTTTTATTATTTTATATTTTATATAATGGTAAAGTATGCAAACAATCTTAAACAAAAAATGTCCCAATTGCACAAATAGGTGGATTAAGAAAATTTTAATTTTTTGTGTTACAGTAATGTTTCGATTATATCACGCTTATATATCCATATATGTATGCATGTATCTGTGTATATACACATGTATATGTACGTATCTTAGTATGCATATTTAAGTCAATATGTATATATTTAAATGACTATATATGCATGTACTTAAATACTGTATATATAACTAGGCGTGATATAATCGAAACATTACTGTATTGCCAAAGAACCTTCCACAGTAAATAACTCAAAATCAAAGAAACCCGTCATGTCGTTCTTGAATTATGCGATAACACACGGAAATCATTCCATTTTGGGCAGTAGAGGGTTAAATTCTGGGCAGTTTCCATTAGTAGATTAAATCATTGAAATACAGTAAGATTCCGTTTTGGCATGTTCCATTTTTGGCAACAAATGGGCAACAATTGTTTTTGTACATATACATGCTCAATACACATTTTGTTGTAATAATTGATATCACTTTTGACTTTATTTCCAAACATTAAAGTCATATTTACTATATTTTATGGGGGCGGGCATTGCGAATAAAATTAAATTTTGATTTCATTTCATTCCATTTCACATATTCTTATATAATTTATGTTCTTATAACATTTATGATGTCACAGATTGAAAATAAAAGATTTAAAGTAAGATTCCATTTTTGGCACGGTTCTAGTTTTAGCATTTGAAAAAAATTTTTTGCCGAAAACGGAATCCTACTGTATATATTTTGCATTGTCCAAAAACCGATGAATTTGAAAATAAAACTTTCAATACTATGCACATATAATATTTGCTTAATTTAGGTAATCTTATCATATCCCAACGGTTTTGCAAGATTGCTAAAAGTCAATAGAGCTAAGGTTCTTATTCCGGCTTTGTAATTCGTAAGTACAATGATATATCATCAATTGCATGATAAATAGGATTTGTGAAAGAATCTATTTAAATAGATAAATAAATAGTTGTCTGATAATATTGACGAAGATAGTCTTTAACCCATCCCCACGAGAGTCAAACGAAAAAAAAAAGTGTTTTTCTCAGGATTTTCATGATTACGACATAATCAGTATCACAATTGAAAATTTTATAAATTTGAGTTAACGCAAACTCCGGATGAACTCACAGAACTAGTAATACTAGCAAGACGCCTGATCATGAAAATAAGAGTTGATTTTCTACGTATTTCTTCCGATGAGTACCGACAAGTTTTGCACGTGATTATAACGCTGATATTCAGTTTTTAAAGATTGCACTAAAACTTTTTGACGGCACTGTCCATATGCTGATTACAACAAATTTCAGCAAGCTAGGAATCACTAAATCTTACTCCAATAAAAGTCGCAGAATTCACCATTTGAAATTGACAACTAACCCAATCACTTCCACGTTGGACCGTCCAGTTGGATCTTTGAGTTCCATTTTCTTCCGCGTCGGAGTTGAACTTGCCAGCGGTAGATTTTGATATCTTTCACCCGATGTAGACGTGTTTTGAACTCCGCTTGACGAGTTCAACATATTCAAATTAGCACTTTTTAAGTCACGAATGATGTTTTCCACTGCAACGCCATTCCCGCTTGCACTGTAACCACTTGGACCTTCTCGATACTGATTACTCGTTGAGGACGATGTCGATGTTTGTTCTCGGAACTCGCGAAACGTGTCACTGCGATCGTGTCGATTGCCGAAGGTGGCGTCTGCATTCGTACTTGCGATGTCAACATTCACGTTGTTGTAGGCCATATCGTTAACATACTGTACATGCCTTATCGGACCCGGCATGTTCTGATAAAGTCTTTCGCCCGGCGGTTGTTTCGATTGTATGTAGTGGCGTTCTAGCGAGTGGAAGTTAGCGTATCCAGTCGACGTGGGATATTCGAGTGAGGCAGTCGCGGTGGATGCTTGAATGAGATTTTCCCTGGATGTAGTTCGCCGTTTGTACAACTTGGAGTCTTCGATGGGCTTAAGCTTGAGCTCACTCATTTCTTCCTGTTTTTTGCAGAAATGAGTATTAGCACAGTTCACAACTTTTTACGTGTGGTTTCTCACTACTGTTCGACTTAACTGCGATGGTCATTTCACACACAGGATCCCATACTCAGTAGACCGTTTCCACGTTGACTCACTGCTGTATAAACACAAATTCCCATATTTAAATGCACTGCAATGCAAGTCGCATCTGACCTCTCCGTAATGTGCTAAACGTTCAACAATGACAAAAATATAGTCACGAACAACAGAACCGGTTTACGGGTCGTCGTCAAAATATGTCTTATCACTTGAATCAATAAAAAACACTTTTAGCGTGCAATGTAATCTTATCTCCTGCTAGATTAACTAGATCCGAACCCTACCGAAAGCCACGAATAACTGAACCACGGTCTTTCTCACGCACAAGGTCTTTTCGCAGCGGCGTGTAAGTATGTGATCTATAGCGTGACTCAGAAATATGAAGAACATTCAAGATCAGCTCCACACCAGTCCGATGATGACTTTGAGCCCGAAAGAAAAATGCATGACGAAAAGAATTTTTTTGAAATAAAAAAAAAAATGTTCAACATATTATCAGAAAATAGTAACCAATTCGCAATTAGCTATTAAAGTTCCAAAGTGAGCATTTCGTTCGCTGATCTTCATTTGCAAATCCGTCCAAATGTTTAACCGCTCTAATGATTCGTGGATTCCATCAGTATAAAAATAATGGTCACAGGACCGCCTCGACCGTCACCGCGTCAGCGAAATAACAAAAAGGAATATTGATTAAATACAGGTAAGCAATTCAACTTAAACCTAAAAAGGTAAACCAATGCAACATCTCTGTTCCTTTCTCTCTCTCTATCTCTCTTCTACGCGAGCTGTCCATGCACATTGCAATGTTTTGTTTTTGCGCCTGTTACGAACCGGAGAAACATTTTTGCCATGTACGGGGCAGTGTTTTTTATTGCTGGAGAAAAACACAAATGTTTCAGCCCAGCAATACCTGCGCATATGGGCAGTAGTTGGGTACTTGTAATGACGTGATTTTATTGCACCCGTTGTTAATAACGGAATGCGCGAAGTTAAAGACAGAATAATAAAACACCGAGTGAGATTGTGATGTTCTTACAGTTTTTATTTATTTGCACATTACAGGCTGTAATAATGCGTAGATACAATTACCCAATATTAAGCTGGACGCAAGGGGCGTCAAACTAGAGATGATTTCGGGGTCTTGGATTGTAAAATTTTTGGGTTCGGCTTTTGCGAATTTTAAATTTTCGAGCGCGGGTCGGGTTAAATCAAATATGACAATATCTTACTACTAATCCCTTTTTTGTAGAGATATCAGTCATATGATACACAGTTATGGCTAAAGTATTGCCGACAAAAGCTTTATAACGTCCTATACTGGTATTTCAACTACGAAAATAATTCTAGAGAAAATACTGTGTTTTTAATCAACCTAGTAGTGAGATGAGACATTTCTTACACATAACACTGTTGCATCATTCATTAGTTTGCAGAACTCACGCGATGTTGGCACCCAATTGGAGGTGAGATGAAACCAGTTTTGAGTCATGCACGAATTAACCCTCGAATAATCTGAACAAATTGTAGAAAATCAATAAAACTAATAAAATTAAAAAAAATATAAATTGAATAATTGAATTATATCTTACGTCACTTCTTTCAATTTTAACTTCAAAATTCACACACATACTTTTGAATGCATTCGTAATCGAGCGCAAAAAAAACGATTTTTTCAAAATTTTATATGGGACCGTTCTCTTAAAAGTTTGATTTTGATAACAACTAGGTCGTTAGATGCGGAATTGAATTTATTCTCTAAATTTTTATAAAAGTAAAGACGCTCCATTAGAAGAATGTCGAGAAATTTTCATAATTTACACGCCATTGAACATAACAAAATTGACACAATAACAAAAAAAATTGGTCGAAAATGAACGCTTCATACTACAGAAACTTAACTGTAATTGTTTACTACAGTAGAAGTAGCAACTATGCATTCCACATTTGACGTTCCTCTACCATGACAACATACAGCTTTCAAATAATTGATTGAATTTTTAGGGAATTCGTAAAAAAATGTCAGGTGTGAGATGGATAGTAACAACAATCTAAAAAATACCGCAGCCCAATTATAACATTGAATAGGGTAAAGTGCCTATTTTGACTCTATTAAGGAGGGTGCCACACTATTTCATTAATTATAACACTGTGCTACAGTGATTTTATACTTTTCAAGAGACCTAGTATAGGTTGTAGATCTCATCAAGTGCAACACAAAACAATGTATGAAAAATGTTGTATACCCTCAAATTTATAACAAAAAAAAACGATTTTTCGAAACTTTCGGCACTAAAACATTTTTTGCGTGATCATTTTTCAACCGATTTTTAATTTTTTGAGTATTTTGAAAATAAAATAAAAAGAAATTTTCTTTCCAACGGAATGCTATTTTATGTTATTTGTTAAAAGTACTATGTGGTTTTGGGACAACAATATGAAAGTTACCATTATTTTGATATTTTTTCATGAAAGATATAAAAATTGCTCAACCTTTTTATTAGGAAACGTCCTTGTTGTCCTTGCGCTTATAATGCTTTGTTCTGCGAGTCCTTTCTCTAAACCAGCGATTCTTAACCTGGGGTCCGCGGACCCCTAGACCTAGAGGACCTTGAAGTCGTTGCTGGGGTCCGCGAATAGGAAAAGTTTTTTTTTCGTATCAGACTGAAAACAATACATTGACAGCATGTAAATCGATGTTAAACCGTGGGGGGTCCGCAACCGCCCAGGGTGATTTCAAAGGGGTCTGCGATCACCCAGGTGATTACGAAAGGATCCGCGACGCAAAAAAAGGTTGAGAATCGCTGCTCTAAACGATCCATTGATGGAAAATTATTTCCAACGACTTTATCCATTCCTCGATCGAAAATGTATTGCTTGATGAAATCGTTTACCGGAGGAGACCGATATGCTGACCTTTCTGAACTAAAGTAAACATCGTTGCTTGACCCAGTGAAATTAAAATAGTTTTCTGAAACTTTTCTAAAAGACCAACTTGATCACTTCTGTGCTCGCTTCTCTGGAATTGAAAAATAGCTAATCAACGAATTGAAAGTGCTATACACAAAAGGCGTCGTTGAGACGACGTAAATAATCGGTAGTGTTATAGACGTTTTTCCGAGATGCCCCGACTATCAAGACGACGACTACTTTCGTTCAGAGAACTTTTTCGACGCATTAAAAATTTTTTTGCGATCGACTATGGACGAGGAGCGCTTGAAATGGTTAATATTATTGGCCGTTGAAAAGGATATTCTATTTACTTGCAACAAAAAACTCACTGTACGACGATATGATAGATCGTTTTGCAGCACGAGCTGGTAGACGTATTAGTTTTGCGTACATATTAAAATGCTTGTATTTTGGAAAATATTTACTACCTTTTTCGTAGGCCATAATCTGAATGTGTAACGCTTAGACCAATTTTGAAGAGTACACAGGTGAAGAAAATGTTCACGAGTCGCCACACAAAGAAGAATAAAATATCTTCAAATTAGGGACCGAGTCTAAGCATTTTTCATTTCGCGACAAACATATGATGATGGCGTAAAAGCCAACTGTCAAAATTCGCTTTGAAAAGGAATTCCGGACAAACCGTTACTAGCTAAAGATGGTTCGCTGCAGTTAATAAAAGAGAAAACTTCTCTTTTATTTGCTACCAACATCTGTGATTAGCGAGTAACGGTGCGTCCGGAATTTCCACTCAAAGTCCATTTGGCTTATACGCCAATTATGAGCCCTATTCTCACAATCACGCCACTTAGTGACTAGAGCAAAATTTCCTTCTAGTCACTAAGTAACGTGACTGTGCGAATAGGGCCCCATATGTTTGTCGAGATTTATTTGTTGTTTTCCTGAAATGCTCATAGTTCTTGACCAGACCAATAAAAAAGAGTATAAATAAAAATGTTTCAAATGATGATTATTCTGAGTGGTAGTATTAGGAAGTGATTTTCTATTATAACGTGATAGTATTAAGAACCTTTGTAACATGATGTAAAAAAGAAACCCTGGCGTAAAAAAGCTTTTGCAAATGCCGTGTCAAATAAACGTTTTATGAGAAAAAACATTTAATATTTTTATCGATTGTATACTATTCCCCCGAAAATCATTCCCCAGAAAGCCATTCCCCAGAATTCCACTCCCCAGAATATCATCCCCCAGAATATACTATTCCCCAGAAAGTCATTTCCCAGAATGTACCATTCCCCAGAATTCCATACCCCAGAATGCACCATCTCCCAGAAAGTCATTCCCCAGAAAAGTTTAACTTTTTTATAGATTTGATCTTTTCAAATGTACTACTCGTTCCCATTTCCATCGAACGACATTCTTCGATTCGGTCACATTTGAAATGATTTGCATTGTGTTGAAACCGGAAGTTAGGATGACATTATTTATTCCTAATTTAAATAAAGAATAACTAACATTCCCGAAAAATCATTCCACAGAAGCTAAAATACCGATGTGTTATCCCCAGAAAGAACTATTATCCAGAAAACCATATCTAGAATGAACCAATGCTCATAAGTTCATTCCACAGATATAACCATTTCCGAGACATTTTTTTTTGAAGTGGGATATTTTTTTGATGGTAATCAAAACATTTTTTCATTATGTTGGCCATATTGCTTCCCTCGAAAAGTGTACAGGTAGCAGCATTAGACAATAGCAATATTTTTACTTTTCTTTTAATAATATAAACATACATATAGGACAAATCGTAAACTTCAGTACAGGCATGTTTTTCAGTGCCATTTAACAACAACCATAGAAAGCGGTAGCCCCCTTCCTAGGATCCAAAAGAATGTAACAGTGATATGTAAGTAAGGTTGTGTGGCGAAACAAAAACTTTGTACATTACCTAAGTCAAGGAGCTGATGCATGATGCACGATGTTAAGCTGGTACGGATAAGCCGTCGAAAGCAGCGGCTCCTCGCAAAAATATCGTAACGCCAATCCGGCCAAAACACTAGCTACACCTTTTATACACGGTTCCATCCACTCATTTACAAATTAGTCAACCCTCAGGCCCAGGAGCAATTGGTATGGGAGATATACCAATTGCTCCTGGGCCTGAGTGCTTGGAACCGTGTATAAAGGTGTATAATAACAGTCCCAACTAATAATATATTCAATTCAAAATGATCGCTAACATTGACGAATAATTGTTGTCGAGTATTATGTCTGTAACTCTGTGGTATAAGTACCATTTGGCGTAAGGTATGAAAATACTTTCGAATGTATTTAGTTCAACCTATTTGAGTAAACCGAGCAATCGGGTGAATCGTACATTTGCGTACGAAACATTCCCAATACAAAAGAAAGATAAATGCTCTAAAAACCCACTAAACCATTTGTCAAAATATGCATTCATTTCGATCTTAATATGGATTCAACCAAAGCTCCAAAGAAGGAATCAACACATATGTTTGAATAAACCGGGCAGACGAAAAGATCACAAGTTTGCGTGCAAGAGTTGCTTGGCGTACAAGTTCAAAGAACTGCTCATGTTTGAAAGAAGGAACCAAGTCCTATGTTCGAGTAAACCGGCTATACGAGAGGATAACAGGTTTGCTTGCGAGAGGCCGCCGCTTTCGAACGGCACATTCTCAGCAGCTTAACACCGCATAAGTTTCTTTAATTAGGTAAGCGTAAACCTTTGGCTTAACCACAAATAATAAATAAAAACCATAACTTTTCTGGGGAAT
Organism: Topomyia yanbarensis; assembly: GCF_030247195.1. Lineage (NCBI taxonomy): Eukaryota > Metazoa > Arthropoda > Insecta > Diptera > Culicidae > Topomyia > Topomyia yanbarensis. The sequence goes on from NC_080670.1 coordinate 58,868,437, forward strand.
GGGGCATTCTGGGGAATGACTTTCTGGGGAATGGGGCATTCTGGATAATGATTTTCTAGGGATTGGTACATTCTGGGAAATGTCTTTCTGGGGAATGGTACATTCTGGGGAAAGGAATTCTGGGGAATGGCTTTCTGGGAAATGGCTTTCGGGGGAATGGTATACAACCATTTTTATCATTTCACGGAGTTGGATTGAAAAGTAGAAAAGGTGATCAAGTCTCCTCGGTCTCCCCTACAGATAGGTAGTTCAATCTGCTGTGGTCCACTAGGAGGTTGACAACAGTCTATTGTCTCTTACCGAACAAAATCTCAAATTTTTCTCCGCAAATTGTGAAATGCAAATAATGGTCATGATCATAATTCGCTATAGACTATATATTAAATACCTACGTGTTTGATATCTTCTAGTTGATGTACTGCAAGTAGAGCAGATGAAATATATGATCTGCCTATAATTATATATATATGATTATAACTGATTAATGCAGAAAATTGAACATTTGCATGATCTGGGAGGAGAGGCGCGCTAGACCTAACTCTTTACTAAAACAGTATTACGCATCAGTTAGCTAACTAACTCACGCTTAAGGCTCAAACCTTCGTTATCCCATCGTACCTGGTCACCGTGTCCTTTTTGTGGAGTCCCAGTTTGTAGATTTGGGATTGCGATGCATTGCGATGTCTGGTGGAGCGTTTGAATGAGCAAGTAAGTTTTTTTTGTGATCATTACGTCTTCTATGATCATGTCGGTTCCCTTGGATGTTATAGCGTGTTGTGTCGTAGTGTCGGGTCTGAAGGCTGTCACATTTTGTCATACTACCCTCTCACTACATGTGTTACGTAATTTATTAATGGTCCCCTATTTGCTGATTATCAATCAAAACGCTAATGCAATCAAATACACGTCAGACACGCTTTAATTGATTTCCTTCGACACCATTTTGGTTTTGCCTAATTGTAACGCGGGTAGCATCGTGAAAACTGTCGTCTAGACGTTGACAATAAATAAATAAATAAAGCCAAATTTTTGAAACCTCTTTAAGGCTGGTTTCCGAACATTTGAGACTTCAAATAACAAAAATTAAGCATTCATCGCTATATTTTGCATTGTCTTTGTCGAAACAATAAAAAAAACTTTGGTTTGGAAGATGAAGAAGGTTGTATGGGAACGATGTGATCTCTGGCATTTTAAACCTATCATTTTAGGTGCAAAGTTTGAATTTCAGAATTTATTGCAATTTGGGGCCAAGGAAACTAGTAAAACCAGAAATGATCGTTACAATCGCTAGTCAGTCTATTTTGTAATTGAAGAGTCGTACATGCAGAGTATATCGCAGTCAATATAAAACGCCCATAATCGCGAGTCAGTCTCATGGTCCATGGGATTTCCTATCCAGCGGGGATTGAGTTGCGTTTAATAGGCAGTATATAATACTACAAATATCTTTTTAAATGTAGTTGTTTTTCATGATCTTAAGTATTGTATGGAACTCGCAGGATATCATATGAATAATAAATTACATTTGGTCGGTGTTAATTCAGACTGGGCTACGTCGCAAAACATCAAAAATGAGATAATGATAACACTGGATAAAGAATTTCGTCAGCTATATCCGACTTTTGCCAGATTTGAAATATGTAACAATATACAAGAGTAATGGCAAAAATTGATTTCCAATCATAAAGTAAAGGATGCTGCGATTCAAACTTTAAACTCGTTTTTCTTGAAATCAATATTTTGTCACTTAGTCCGGTCTGACTTAACACCGACCAATTTTCCTTTTCATTTCATTATTCCCTAACTTGTCTTTATTAGCGTAGACAGTAGATACCGGCAGTTTTCAGCTTAAAACACCTCCAATCTTCAGGTTAATATAATAAAATTTTAACGAAATTTGAGAGTATACCATTTCTTCCATATAAGGTAAGTTGATTAGAGTCACGTACGTATTACAAAACCAGAATCGTTTCACCAAGCATACATGTATTAATACACACAAACAATATTTTTCCCCAGCAGAAGGCGCAAGTAGTGGATTAGCATTAGTTTGGCAGAGCAACCAAGAATATGTTTATTTTTTTTACTACCAAGTTCTAGCTTACCCTGCAACTGGGGGCATTTTTACAGAGAATAAAACTTTCAAACAAGGCTTGCTCGGGCTGCAAATATAATAAACAGAGAAATATCGAAAATGACTTCATGCGAAACTCTTTAGAAATTATACACAATTTTATTCTCTGGTGTCAGCCTACAAAATAGGCACATGGAAAAAATATCGAAGAGGCGGATCGTCCATCCTGGCCTTGAGGAAAATGAATTCTCACTGGTACTTACGGCTGTCGATTGTAGTACAATTCTTATCGCACAGTTTCCGTTTAATCGCTACTCGTGCTGATAACACGAGTGATAATGCAGCAAAAAGTGCACAAACAGTATCACCTGGCTTGGATAATAAATGAATCACTTTTACACCTTTTGGTTCGTCTCGGTAATGCGGGAGTGGAGCTGAAATTGACAGATGCTGGCTGGGCGAGCTACATAAGTTCACCTAAAGTTGGCATAGTTGGCATAAAAACCAACATTTTGTGCTTGGCAAGCGCCATTCATGCGACACACGATCGAAAACGCACGCATGCTACCACTACATGTGCCTCATTCTCACACGCCGAGGTGGTGATACAAACATGAATGAAACGGCGAGGAACGTAGTGAAATGAGATCATTTTCAATTGGAACTAACCGTACATTATTATAGTTTTGATCATGTGCTTGTATGCATGCATGAGATGACGTCATTCTGGGCAGTATGAATGGATTATACGGCCACAGAGAACAGACGTTCATCCCAAACCTTATAGTTGTGTAAAGAGGTGAATGATACAAGATTGGATTGGATTCGTCTTCCAGCCTAGTTTATATAGCAAACTGTTCTTTTACAAAAAAATAGTTAAAATATTGTATTGAATTTTGACAAGCGCTGGAAAAAAACAGACATGAAAGGGTTAAAAACGTTCATATCGTACCGATTCAATTTTACCGATTTTTGCTTTTACAGTAGCAGTACTAACCAGACATCAAATATTTCAAAACTTTCTTCGAAATTTTTGAAAAACAAAGTGAAAAGCTTACATCCCAAATTACTGACATGGAAAAGCTCTCTGATTAGTAATAAACACTCTGAAATTCGCACAAATGACTGTCATCTAGTTCTTCAAAGAAGACCCATGCGTCTCCGGAGTGGAATGTTTCCTTTATTTGATCATCGGAGATAAAACTCAAAAAATAACAACAAAAACGTACATTTCTGTGCAAACTTTTTCAACGGAACAGCATCTGAGTAAATCCTACGCATTCAACTTTCTAAATCCTAACCAGGATGTTGGGGGTATTAGCATTCAGTTCAGTCTGGTGTGCAATGAAAGAAAGAAACGTCACAAAACAACGCGCGTGGCACGAAATACGGAGAACAAAGCTATTGTAATTTTACTACTGTTTCAATCGGTCATAACGTAATTTTGGCGATAATACTTTATACTTACAAATGACAAACATTCTCGCTACGTCCGATAGCAGATGTTCACTTTTTTTTCTACAAGATACAGGATGGTAATGGAGGGTATCTGCATGGAGTAACTTTTTCTTTGGGATATTTAGTTTTCCTTCTTCATTCTCGTCGAAGTCATGCGGTAGATGATAGAATCTCTGCCGGGATCCATGGTAGCAATGGCGATCGAAATTGCTATTAGCGAAAACACCAAAATGACACTGAACCATAGCACGATGTTAAAGATGACTGGATAGTTACTGTTGTACTTTTGAGCGATATTCAGCTGTGGGAAAACATAAAAAAACAAAATTATCATCAAATAAACAGATTAGACATTGCCTAAACATACATCATCTGCCTGCTTGGGCGTTTCAGCCTGTCGCTTGGAGCGAACCAGTGGCGCCTCAGTAGAAGTGATTAGCCCAACAACCACGGCTCCATCGAACGCTTTCTCCGCTGCGGTTCGCAATTCACCCAAAGCATTGACAAGTAGTTTGTTAGCCTCAGTAGCAGCATGAGACGATGGTTCATGAGCAGCTAACACAGCTTCGAACGACACACGGACAATATGAACAGCCGGAATGTTCTCATCGGTGGAAGTAACCAACAGATCGCTTAGCCCATTGATAAACGCAACTTGCCGCATAAAGTCAGAATCGGCTTTGTTCGACTTGGGTTTCAAATAAATCGGTTCCACATCTTCATCATCCGGTTGAACTGTTCCCAGCGGGGTAGCGAAACTGTCCGACTATAACAAAAAGGCTCTTAATAACCTAGAAGATATACATAAAGACAGAAATATCTTACCGATTCCTTCAGATCAATTTCAAAGCTAACACCATGATGGTCAGCTGACTTCTGTACCAATTCGCTAATTGTTTCCGAAGCAGATCCACCATACAGTTCATAAGTGTGGGCGCCCTGCAGATGAACAAAAAATAAATGAATCTTCCAACCTTAGTCACAAGACCATGCCTTACCTCCAGCTTAAGCGACTGGATTCCTTCAGCAACAACTATTACGACACCGTTGGCCATATTGAAGGGGTCCTTCACAATCAACCCATCCCATTCGGTAAAGCGAGCGACGGAGTAACCAAGGGAGGCACCAAAAACGTCCGACAGGGCTTCCACGTCCAACCGACTGTTTCCCCGGAATTCCAATGCTTTCGGTGCCGAGATGATCGACATTTGATCACAGTTGGCTAGAAAAGAATATGGTGTTTTAGAGATTGGTTCATGTACATAATACTCATGACGCATGACTAATTTTAAAGCGTCGGATATCAGCGCGATTTATTTTTTGCTTTTCTATTATACATAGGCAATTACCATCAAGCGTTGGTAAAATTTATATTATCTCAACTAATAGTTACCTGCGACAAACAGCGAAAATAGAAGGAATATCACCCGTGCCATCTTTACAGCCAGAACTTTTGCACCAGTGGTCATATGACGTTTTCGCTTTCCACAACGTTTCCATCGTTTGCTATCGATTTTTGTGGTTCATTTTCCAAACTGCTCCTTTAAGGATTGTCGGAGTTATCTAAACGGAACAGCGGATATTGAAAAATCCGAGCTCGCCTTCGTGCACAGATGGCGTGATGGTGAGTCATTAATGAAAATTTATGTTATCCCAGTAAAGTTCAGCCGGAAATGAGCCGGAATTCCGGCTGGTTCCAGTTAGTATTCCGGCTCCAGTGACACAACCGGTTCTAGTTAGAATCGGTTGTGTCACTGGAGCCGGAACGCTAACTGGAACCAGCCGGAATTCCGGCTCATTTGCGGCTAAACTTAACTGGGATTGTTCTATAGTATATCCCACACTATTGTTTATTGCTTTGAAAGTTGGATTTTTGATGCACTTTGCTATCACACTTTTTTCATGGTTGCCAAATGAAATGATATGAAATCGACAAAAAATTAACTTTTTCGATCAAATATATTACAAACACCGGGATACTGTCAGCCAGCGATGCCACATGTTTTTGTGAAATGTCTGTAGAAGAATAATGAAAATGTCTGTAAAAGTCTGTAGACGGTTGTTTAAACTTTATTTACACTACGTTATTACTTTAAAAGTAGCTTGAAATTTGTAAACTATTGTGAAGGAATCACTCGTATTCGGATAAAATTATTCAAGTGCAATTTTGTTAAATACTATTACTCTTTTAAAAGTCTGTGGATTTCTGATTACGTCTGTAGGAGACCATCAAAAGTCATGCAGCCATGCTAACCTACCAGCTATCAAAAGTAAGAAGAAGTTTGTTTTTGACACTTTTCAATGTAAATAATCTGTCAGGTCAAAGGAGTTGCACTTTTGATCACACTTTTGATTCATTACACTTTCATACTGTGCAGTTCAATTTGGTGGGAACTGTGCAATACTTTTACACGCTCATTCAAAACTACTCAAAATTTGAGTTCGGAGCACTCAATTTCAAAAGAAATAGCAATATGTCAAAAAATGAGTTTTAATTTGAGTAGAACTAACTCATTTCTTGAGTAATCGTAAAATCTTCAAAGTTCTGAGTGAAAAAAATACTCTTAAAAAAGTGTGCGGAATTAGGTGTTGATTTAAATTTTAAAAAAAGCCTGAAGTTAAAGTCGATGATCGTTCATAAAACTAGAAGGTAAGTTTCATTGAGTTTTGCTTGCTTTCAAATCTTACTTCCAGTTGTGATTTTGTAGTTTCGGCAATTTATACAAGATGCCGATCGGCATGAAATAGATGTAGAGAACAACCCTTGGATTAAGTTCCCGAACATCGCAAACACCTGGACAACGGTCTGGAGGATCAGGTAAATGATATTTGAAATGCCAATGAATGTCTGTGTACTTTTATTAAAAATGCGGAATGATTATTTTCTGTATTTCCCTCTTGAGTAAAATGTACTCAAATTTGACATTTTTATCCCAAACTCAAAACTGAGTAAACGAGGAAAACTCAATTTTTGACTATGTGCACTTTTTATGAAATTGAGTGGCTGGCTACTCAAATTTGAGTTGTTATGGATGAGCGTGTATACAGTAAACGGCAAGTTACGGCGGGTACACTGAGAAACAAAAATATACATAGTTAGTTAACATAGTTAACTTTCTATTCCCGTCTCTTTTCTTTCGCTGTGATTTTTATGTATTTTCATGCATTCAATGAGTGGATAGACCGAATTTGTCCAATGCATAAAATTTACAGCAGAAAAAACGAGAGGCAGGAAGAAAAGTATATTATAGATGCATAAATAAAATTCTGTGTGTACGGTACACTGAGAAACAAAAATATGGTATGGTTGGCATACTTTCTATTCCCGTCTCTTTTTTTCTGCTGTGATAAGCATTCAATGAGTGGATAGACAAGAGTATAGGGCCCTATTCTCACAGTCACGTCACCCAGTGAATAGAACAAAATTTCCCTCTAGTCACTAAGTGACGTGACTGTGAAAATAGGGCCAATAATCTACTAGAGGTCGGTCGACAATGACTGGGCAGTGCGTAAGCCTCTTGTACCTGAAGGCATAAAATAGACCCCACTTGCGGTCCTTAGCTTCCTGCCCAATAACTCCTAGCCCTGGCCTCCTCGTGGCGTCGACTGGGATACGAGTAACCTTAGTGAAGATCGGGTAACCAACCCAGGTGGGAACTTTGGTCGTATGCTGGCAGGGAAGGGGGGGGGGGCGGGTTACCCTTCTTCGGAAGGTGTAAACCTGTCCTGGTGCCCAGGTGGGACCTTAAGCAGTCCTGGCACGATGGCCCACCGGCGAGACAGGTGGTTGGCGTAGGCCCTATAAGCCGCCCCTTAAAAAACCCACATAACGAACAATACAGAAGAAAATACGACCCAGAACAATCGGCAACGACCCAGGCGACGAATAAAGGATCACGATTGGAAACTCGGAACATGGAACTGCAGATCGCTCGGCTTCGCAGGATGTGACAGGATAATCTACGACGAGCTACACCCCCGCAACTTCGATATCGTGGCCCTGCAGGAACTTTGCTGGACGGGACAGAAGGTGTGGAAAAGCGGGCATCGAGCGGCTACCTTCTACCAGAGCTGTGGTACAACCAACGAGCTGGGAACCGGCTTCATAGTGCTGGGCAAGATGCGCCAACGTGTGATCGGGTGGCAGCTGATCAACGCAAGGATGTGCAAGTTGAGGATCAAAGGCCGTTTCTTCAACTACAGCATCATCAACGTGCACTGCCCACACGAAGGGAGACCCGACGACGAGAAAGAAGCGTTCTACATGCAGCTGGAGCAGACATATGACGGTTGCCCTCTGCGAGACGTGAAAATTGTCATCGGCGACATGAACGCACAGGTAGGAAGGGAGGCAATTTACAGACTGGTGATCGGGCCTAACAGCCTGCATTCCGTATCAAATGACAACGGCCAACGATGTGTGAACTTCGCAGCCTCCCGTGGAATGGTAATCCGAAGCACCTTCTTCCCTCGCAAAGATATCCACAAAGTCACCTGGAGATCACCGGACCAAGTAACAAAAAATCAAATCGACCACGTTCTAATCGACGGTAGATTCTTCTCGGACATCACAAACGTCCGCACTTATCGCAGTGCGAATATAGATTCGGACCACCATCTGGTTGCAGTATGCTTACGCTCAAAACTTTCGACAGTGCATAGCTCTCGTCGAAGCCGAACGCCGCGGCTAAACATCGAGCGGCTACAAGATGGCAGAGTGGCTCAAGAATACGCGCAGCAGCTGGAAGTGGCACTACCAACGGAAGAGCAGCTAGGCGCAGTTGCCCTTGAAGATGGCTAGAGAGATATCCGATCCGCCATAGGTAGCACCGCAGCCACTGCACTAGGTACGGTGGGCCCGGACCGAAGAAGCGACTGGTACGACGGCGAATGCGAGCAGTTAGTCGAAGAGAAGAATGCAGCATGGGCGAGAATGCTGCAACACCGCACGAGGGCGAACGAGGCGCGATATAAACAGGCACGGAACAGGCAGAACTCGGTTTTCCGGACCAAAAAGCGCCAGCAGGAAGACCGAGATCGCGAAGCGATGGAGCAGCTGTACCGCGCTAAAGACACACGGAAATTCTACGAGAAGTTGAACCGCTCGCGCAGGGGCCACGTACCACAGGCCGACATGTGCAGAGATACAAACGGGAATCTTCTCACGGACCAGTGTGAGGTGATCCAGAGGTGGCGGCAGCACTACGAAGAACACTTGAACGGCGATGCAGCAGACGACGAGGATGGCACGGTAACGCACCTGGGAGCACGCGCGGAAGACATTACACTACCGGCTCCGGATCTCCAAGAAATCCAGGAGGAGATTAGCCGGCTCAAAAATAATAAAGCCGCTGGGGTTGGCCAAATACCAAGCGAGCTACTAAAACACGGTGGCGAGCCACTGGCTAAAGCGCTGCACTGGGTGATTACCAAGATTTGGGAGGAGGAGATTTTACCGGAGGAGTGGATGGAAGGTGTCGTGTGTCCTATCTACAAAAAGGGCGACAAGCTGGATTGCTGTAATTACCGAGCAATCACCCTGCTGAACGCCGCCTACAAGGTACTCTCCCAAATACTATGCCGTCGACTATCGCCAATTGCAAGAGAGTTCGTGGGGCAGTACCAGGCGGGTTTCATGAGCGAACGATCTACCACGGACCAGGTGTTCGCTCTTCGTCAAGTACTGCAGAAATGCCGCGAGTACAATGTGCCCACACATCATTTGTTCATCGACTTCAAAGCCGCATACGACACTATCGATCGAGATCAGCTATGGCAGATTATGCACGAGTACGGATTCCCGGACAAACTGACGCGATTAGTGAAGGCGACGATGGATCGGGTGATGTGCGTAGTACGTGTCTCAGGGACGCTCTCGAGTCCCTTCGAATCACGCAGAGGGTTACGGCAAGGTGATGGTCTCTCGTGTCTGTTATTCAACATCGCGCTGGAAGGTGTAATAAGAAGAGCAGGGATCGACACGAGTGGTACGATTTTCACAAAGTCCGTTCAGCTACTTGGCTTCGCCGATGACGTTGATATTATTGCACGAAACTTTTAGAAGATGGAGGAAGCCTACATCAGACTGAAAAGAGAAGCCAATCGCGTCGGACTTGCCATCAACACGTCGAAGACAAAGTACATGATAGGAAGAGGTTCACGAGAAGAGAATGAGAACCGCCCGCTTCGAGTTTGCATCGGTGGCGACGAAATCGAGGTGGTTGAAGAGTTCGTGTACTTGGGCTCACTGGTGACCGTCGGAGAATCCGTCCATCCGATAATGCGGTTTTCGCAGCATATCTAACTTGCAATAATATTTGACGAAGTAAAATGAGCGCACATATAATTTCGGTGCGCTTGCCGGATAAGTGCAAGAACTGCTTCCATTTATGAAACATGGATAGCCAGACGAGGGAACTTTGAAAAAGATGGCAGAACTTCCGGATGCTCCAAAATAGTTCAGACACGCGGGAACAACACACGGCGATTGAAACTATTCAAGTGACATAAGATTTTTGCAGTTATAGCTTTGATAGATTTCTATTACTTACCTAATGTGGTTTTGCCATTTTGGGTTCCGTTTTGAAGATATTAGAGAAATTTTCTTAAAAACTAAAAAAATCCCTGTATTTTGACGGATGCCAAATTTCCCGTCATCATTTTTACATACGTGCCATCTGTAGGTCAATCACGCTTTGATTCGCCAATTAGTTTGACACATATTGCCCCTGTCAAAGTAATGGGATACAATATTGTAGAGCGAGACCCCATGTTTCAGTCCGTGAATCCATGGAGACAGTAGCGCTTTGCTCCCTCTAGTAGTTATAATCTCTTTTGGATAGACCGAATATGTCCAATCAGAGACTAATATTAGTCTCTGGTCCAATGCTCGACTTTACCTTCCTGCACGATACCACGAGATTGAGTCAAAAGTACTCAATTTTAGGTAGTTTTTCGGTGGCGTGTACTGTTCACTAAAAGAGATTATCAAAATTAAAATCTCTTTTTATGTACCACTTTTGTTTTTATCGTCGACGACTGCACTTGTCATGTTGATAGACGATCCCTTGAATTTAGATTTTTCGTGTTTACCGTAGCTGTAAAAAATCTCGTCGTTATCACTTTTCGATTATTTCTGATTATTATTTTTAATTGTAGTAGTAATACCCCTTATCTACGCCTTTCTTCCACTATAACATTATGGACTCAGGTAAGTACACCAATCTCAAGCAGTGCTCAAAGTTCAACGCTAACTTTCATTTATCTTCGGCAACCATTGATTTTATATTCTGAATTGTAGCTCGTACGCGAGGCGATGGAATGGAAACTGAAGGTCTAGCTGCATCCGGTGCAGTGCAGTCTCAGAAAAAAACATCGAGTACTAGTTTGATCGGTGTCAACGAACTCAAGCTGCCAATCGATTTCGACCTGCAACGTTTGCTACCTCACTCCGGGTCCGATTTGATATATCGCCCAACTGAACTTGTTACGACCGCAAGTGCCTCGCTGACACCAACAATCCCAAGAGGGACTATTTTTGCACTAGTTCCAAAATTGGTGCCGACCCACAGAACGGGCACTAGCTTGAAGGGTAAGGAACCTCGTTTCGTTCCGTTTGAACCATATAAAGGGGCTGTTAATCCGATCATACCGTACAAAAATAACGAAAATCGAATTAAAATCACTGACCGGAATAATCTAGACTTGAACGTGCTGGTTTCGCAAATGTCGACAATTACAAGCAAAGAGCTGAAAGGGGAAGCAATGGCTAATGGAAAATCGGACTGTGACAAGCAGAAATACGAGAAGCAGATTGAAGAACTAAAGAAGGAACGTGATTACTATCAGAGCCAGTTGAAGTTTCAGGCACAGGTAAACTCTGAGCTCAAGAATTTGCTGGTGGCTGCAGTCGGGGAAGATCTTCAGACGAAGGTCAATGTTTTGACCGAAGATAAATTGCACTTGGCAAGAAAATTGCTCAATTCTGCAGAGAATCTGTCGTCTCATACAGAACAAATTGAGTTTCTGGCTAGCCAGAGTGAAGTCTGGCGGAGCAAGTTCCTTGCAAGTAGCTTAATGGTAGAAGAATTAGCTCGCTGGAAGACAAGTCTGCTTCAGAAGAATGCTCTTCTGCTCGCTTCCAACAAGGAACTGTTGGAAGCAACTTCCAAGCTACGCGAAATGCAGATTGATGTGCTAAAAAATTTGAAATTTCTCTCAAACCGAAAAGACATTACCCTCAAATCGTCCAGTGCATTGGATCTGACGGCTGAATGCATCAATATCTCTCAACAGTTAGTTCTTGGTCACGCCGCACTCGGAATGCCAGAACCGTTAGACCTCTCTCAACTAGATCCAATGTGCTCAGCGGAAAAGCTGGCCGTTCAGGCACTGCAACATTCAAACGAGCCTCTGATGAGTACCGATGAGGCTTTTCGGGCAATTGTAGGACAAGCATTTCCATCGATTAATTCGATGAAACAACACATGGAACGGTCGGTTAGTGATTTTGAGCTAGTGGAGACGACTCCGAATATCAGGGAGGACAACTAGGCTTGAGAGCAATAAGCCATCAGGTCTTGTATAAAAAATGAAGTTTCTGTAGCTAGATCTTTGGCAATGTGAAATTAGAACGCTTTTTATACGATCAAATTGCTGCTATCTTAGCAAGTTTTGCTTGTTCGATAAATATGTAAGCAATATCATATTAGACAAATATAAGTTTTAAATCTACCGACCAAATCTGTTTCTATGGAAAACAAACTTCAACATAAGAATCTACCTTCTACTATTTTATTACAGCTTTAACCGCTAGAGTTATGCATATAGCGGCAGCTGTCACGTCGGTAGTTTATACGGCTATTCCAATCGGTTGTTCACGATGATGAGGTCGTCAACACATTTTTGAATTACAGTGAAGACCCATTTTTATCAGCCCCTTGGCGAATTTTAGGCTTGTAAAACAGGGACATTGATAAAATCGGGACATATATTTTTCTGTCTTTTTAGTAAAACGAAGCTCTTAAAATATTCTTCTTTGGTCCTTAGATATAGCCTCGCAACCCTTTCTAATTATTTGCTTTAAGTTCCCCTTAAGGGGATCTTACAGCGCAAAATTTAAAAAAAAAATATTTTTATTTTTGCATTTTTCGGATCTCTAAGATATGAAATATATGCCCAAGAAAGGATTTACTCGGATTCAACTTTGTTTGTCTGCTAGAGTCCATCAAACTACCAACTATCAATTTTCATATGAAGCTGATAAAATCGGATCAAAAAGCTGATAAAATCGGGGGTAGATAAAACCGGGTCTCCACTGTATTCAAGCTCAATTAACGATTGAATTGAAGACTTGACATGCATCCTCCCACTGAGTTCCTGCATTTCCTAAGAACCGATTGGACCTTTATTTTGAAATATTTCCGAAACTCAGGAGTTTCAGATTAGTAATCAACGAAACTTTGATAAGCCATCGATGATCTAGATCTGTACATCTAAGTAATTAGATGTCCATTCCAAACGATTTTGAATCTTTGAGGTATTACGATTGTACCGGTTTATATAGGAAATTACTCTGTGACCAAAGTAACCTCCGAAACCGATAGTCAGATATGGATGAAATGTAAAAATCGTTCAATAATTTGCTGCTACATCAACTTATGAACTCGGCAATCTTTCTTGGGACATCATGAACTGTTACAGGTGGCCAATTGAGTATGCTCATTGGTGATATAGACCTGCAAATTCAAGTAATGCTGCACTCATTTTAATATTTTGTGCATCATTTAGACATCATGGTAGTACCAGTTTATATGGGAATTTACTGTGTGATCGTGCTCTTCAACCCGTAACTCCGGACAGTAAAACATTCAATAGCAGCGTTATAATGTTCTTTGGAAACTAAGTTTGTGCAAATCGGTTAAGTCACCTCAGCAAAAATTGAGTGACATTATTTGATAAACACATACATACACACACAGGGGTGTGGGAGGCAGCATGTAGGAATTCAAGGGTTTAAAGCCCCCCCCCCCCCCCAGTGGCGGATCCAGGGGGAGGGTCTTGGGAGTCCGGACCCCCCCCGAAAATTTTTAAGTTCTTGAGAAATTTTAAAATGGTTTCTATTTTAAATTCATTCCAAGTTCAAAATCATTCAAAACTAGATTCGATTACCAAACCTGATTTTAATTAAATGAGGGTATTTCATATTACGTATTGCACAATGAACATTTCAAAGTTGAAATTTTGGACCCCCTCCGAAATTTTTTTCTGGATCCGCTCCTGCCCCCCCCTCCCCAGACCTACTGCGAGTTGGCGAGTTTTGTTAAGGTATGGTGGGGTTTGAGCAGCATTGGGCTCTGTTAAACTTCTATAAAAAGACATAATTCTGAACGCAGTTCCGATGAAGCGAGTCTGTATCGCTTCTGTTAAGATCCTAATATTTTAGTAATCGAAGATCTTAGTAGTAAAAGCACCCTTGGCCAACCGCAATCCCAAACGGGCACATAAGAATCCATGCCAGTAACATCCTAATAACGGCATACAGGTCACGGCGAACGTCAACGGACAGGGCACTGATCACGAATGCCTCCTTTGGCGGGTCTCCGGGTACGTTCAAAACTCGTCACCAATAGTTGATGGTACTAGGTTTGGATGGACCATTCCCGACTTAACGCCGATCCGGCTCTGAACACTACTCCCCATGAAGGATAGTGTCAACCCTAAGATGGCCTCCCTGCTCTCATAGATAATCATGGGATCACGAGAGGCGACTATGCACAACGAGTGGAGATAACGGCCCGGAAGGGTAGGTAGGGGTAGGTACAGCGCGCAATGCGGATAAACCCGACACTCACGGAGCTGGAGTTAGACGTTAAGAAAATTAGGCGCTCCGGAGAGATGATCCTGGAACTGAAAAAGGATCCGAAGTCAAACAGCTCTGCTTGTAAAGAGCTCACCGAAAAAGCCATGGGCAACGCGATGGAAGCCTTGTGTCCGGAGGCAACCGTCCAACGTAAGTGCCTGTATCCTCGGAAGAAAAGCTAAAAGAAGCTCTGAAAGAACAGTGCAAGCTTGTACAAGTGCAGATGACGATCCGAATGAGGAAGGGACCTTTCGGCACGCAGTCAGCTTCGGTTAGGGTTCCAATCGAACCAGTGAAGAAGGCAATAAACACCGGGAAGATCAAAGTTGGCTGGTCGGTATGTCTACTGGGTGTCTCTCAGCAACCGGAAGCGTGCTTAAGGTGTCAGGAGTTCGGCCACCTGACTAGATACTGCACAGGACCTGTCAAGACCAAATTATGTAGAAGGTGCGGGGAAGAACGCCACAAGGCAAAAGGCTGCTGGATGGCTCCGAGATGTCTGAAGAAGGTAACAACCACGTTGCCAGAGGCCCACTGCGACATAGTACAATACTTGCTGCGGCAATCTGCAGCGGAGCCTTAGCGCGATGTAGCTGTCATCTCGGAGCTATACTGTATCCCGGCCAGCGATGGATATTTGATAACGCAAAATCAGCGGCGATTTGGACGACGGGAAAATATCCATTTCTGGAAGTGGTTTCTCGCGCAGATGAAGGCTATGTAATCGCCTAAATCAATTAAGCGGCATACGCGCTTCCGCGGTGGACGATTTATCAATTCTTAGATATGCTCGATAAGCTGATAATAGAGCTTATCGATCGGAGACTAGAAGCCAGCGATTTTAGGCAGTAGAATGGGGAAGCCGCTTTGCCAACTTAAGGGAGAATAGGCAACTTGAGACCTTTGCAAAGCTCGACGTAGATGTTGCCAGCGATGGTACGATCAGCACCCATCGCTGGGAAGGTCGAGAATTGGAGGAGCAAGGAGTACACCCACAAAGTGATCTGGTACACTACTGAAAGCACTAGACAGTTGGAAGCGCGTGTGACTCAAGCAAATGAGTGGAGGTGGAAAACAACAAAATTTTGATAAGACTCTTCGTTGAAGCTGTGAGGTTTGAGTGCAATAGCCTGTACTTTAGTGCAGATGAAGTGATAACGGCATTAGCAAGAGCGCTCGATGCTACCATACCAAGAGAGGGTAGTTTTTTTGTAAGGTTTTGACGTCTTAAACGCAACGCAAAATACATTAAGAATTTCTATTTTGATGAAAAAAATGCATTTAATTTCGCTGATATTTTAAAATGCATCACAAGTGATCTGCACGTAGGGGTAAACCCAGGTACAGTTGCCGCTCAGCCTTCTAGTGGAACCCGACGACTGCAAACTTACGTGCATGTTGCCACCGAGCTCGGAGGAGAATGCAGAGAGCCCACAATGTCGCTGAAATAGCAGCTCTAAGACCAGCATATAAGGCAGCATGATCCGTGCCTTTAACAAGGAATCAAGCTTAGTAAGAATGCCTGCCTGGATGAGCTTTACCGCTTAAAATCAGTAGGGCGACGCCTATAGAATTGCCATAGCGAAGATAGCAGGACCGGCAGTGCCACCGGATAGGTACCCGGAGAGGATGAAACGAACTGTCACATGACGCAGTTTTTGTCTGGTCATGGCTGTTTCAAGAAATATCTGAACAGATTCGGCCACGCGAGATTGCCGTTCTGCGTCGCATACGGTCATGCAGAGGAGACGTCTGAACATGTGGTCTTCGAATGCCTGCGATTCGAGCATGAGCCAAAAGAAATGAGAACCAGGATGTCAATATGCACAATATTATACAAAGCATGTGTGCGAATGAAGAAAAATGGGACGCGGTAAACAGAACAGTCGTTCCAGATCATGTCGATGTTGCAACGAAGATGGTGAGAGAAGCAACAATTAGCAACGTAGCAGTACAGGACTTCGAGTCGTCGAGGCACCGATGAAGCAAAAGTCACTTCAACCGGAATCGTCGGACCGACCTTTACACTCAACAAGTCAGTCTACTGAAGAGATATAAAGGGGACTGGCAGGAGCGATTTGAGCAGGCCAGATCCAGCGTCGGTGATTTGAATGAGCGGCGGTAGCATTGGATTCGAAAGATCCTCCACATCTAACTCTTCATCGGAGTCTCAAAGATTCACCGTTTGGGACTATTGCGAGTAGTTCGTAGCGAATCGCTGGCTTGAATCATCGGGGCACAAGTTAACCGGACGCAATCCTCCACCCGGAATCGCTGAACAGACTTTAGCATTCTGCCAAACAGCATCGAAGCACGAATAACGTGTCCGTCAACGGTTTCGGGATACATTTTTTCGTCATGGAACGCTCCGCCGAAGTTGGCTAGCTCCACCGACCGATTAGCACCGAATGCGACAAACCAGTATAGGGTTGTCAGAGCAGCAGTGAACTCGAAGCCACCCTCCAACCAGAATTGCTGGGTCGAACACGGCATCCAACTTTTCAACGCAGAGCGGAGCTTGTACAATCGACTGCCCCAGATTCAAGTTCTGCTGGGGAACATCCAAGTGGAGTTCAGGGCTAAATAGTTCAAGTACGCGTATGATCCGAACAGCGTAAAAGATGAAGGGAGTGACGTAAAGCATGAGGAAAGTCGAGATGATGTGAGGATCAAGTGAGGCTTCGAGTTAGCTGCGGAAAACATGTAAGGAAATGAATGAAAGCCCAACGAGCCACAAAGTAACACTTAGATGTAGCTCCGTGGGGAAGAAGGGTAAAAGATGCCCGGAGTAACATACACGATTAATCAAAGCGACAATGGATCAAGTGACGTGCAGCACCCAAGTATCAAGAACACTCTCGAGTCTTAGAAAGGGGTGGTGGCGAACGCTCCACGGATGGCTACGGTGGGCTGGATATAAAAATGGATATCGGCACTTATAAAAGAAGTACACCACGGCTTTGGACTGATTGGTAAGGTAAGTTAGGTCTTAAAAGCTAAAATATTAATCAATGTTGGCGGGTCGATAGATAACCGGAGTCAGTTCGAGCTGGCATATTCCAACCTGGATAAATACCATAACGACTTGTTCGTCTCTCCTGGTAACAGCAACTACACAATGAAGAAGTTTGCGAAAAAAAATTGCCACGTGATGTTTCGGATTATTGACTACAATCGAGCAGGATTTACTGCTACAGTTGTTTTATATCTAAAAATTCTGGAGTTTTATTTTTTTATAGATTGGTAGATGTTTGCATGGTCTGCCTGTTTGTTATTTTTTCAAGAGGGATCACTATTTAAAGTTTCTGTAGATTTCACTAACGCACACGCTCATCTGACCGGTTGCGAGTTTTTCTGTCTTTTTTGTAAGAAGGGTTTGTCTAGCTTCTGGAAGTGATCTAAATGCTCAGTGCTTGCGAACATTTATAAAACTATGTAATGAACTATACGCAAAAAGAATACTTCAAAAACAATAAGTGCAACGAAAAAAATGTAATAGTAAACAGTAGAAGGGATTCCATATTGATAGGGTTTGCTAAATGTAAACTGTCGTCCATCATTTTAAATCAATTACAACGTCCGAGAATGCTATAATCGACATGGCGCTGATTTGAAGGTATGTGGTTGATGTTGAGTAGTCACTGCGATTCAGCATGTTGCTCAATTGGTTTTAACTATGTTTTTTTTTTCTTTATTAAATATCACGCATCCCTAAATACTTCCTAACCCCGTCGCCCGAAAACTCTCCCTCGTTCGTCGTAAACTCTGTGGGTGCAGCATATGCTGCTGTTGTTACTGCACCATACCGCTATTTGCTGATGCTGCTGCTGCTTTTGTTCTATCACTTTCATCTCAGCCTAGCACAAACGTTTCTCGCAATTCATTATTAGTCAATGTACTGAGCGAGCCAACGAAAACCCTCTCCGTAACCCTGTCGTTTTAGCACGGAACACATAAACAACTCAAGAGGACGTCCAGGCAGCTCGTTACGTGCTACCTTACCCTGTTTTGCGATGTAGTACGAAACACAAATATTTATAAATTACTTCTAACAAAACAATGTCAGATGAACTTACCTTTCCAGTAGTCAGCTGGTACAGGGCAAAGTGATTCCTCAGCTCGTCTTCGCTAGCAGCACCTGGTTTATCGATCTTATTGCCCAGAATCAGAACGGGACAGTTGGAGAGAGCCTCGTCGGTCAGTAGTGAGTCCAACTCGTTCTTGCTCTCGGTGAAACGACTGCGGTCCCATGCATCAATCAGAAAAACGATCGCATCCACTGCTGGGAAGTAGTCCTTCCAAACTCGACGGGCTGTGCGAGCAACGATTTTTGATTTAGTTCAGATGAATGAATAATGAAATAATTACACAAACTCACCTTGCGTATGTCCACCCAAATCGAATGTAGTGAATCGCATGTTGCCGATGGACAGTTCCTCAGATGCTGCAAAAGAAATACAAGATTTAAATCACTCGAGGAAACTTCAGACCGTGAACGGCTGGCCTTACTGGGATGTAACGTTGGCACGTGTTGTGCCAGTCTGTCGTCCTTGAGCATGTGCAGTAGTGTCGTCTTTCCGGCATTATCTAAGCCAAGGAACAGTAGCTTGCCTGATTTTTTCCAGAGGCCTATAATCAATGGGAATAGTAGTCAATATTAGCAAAAGTTTTATTCAAGATGTTAAAGATACTCACCCAAATATCCGAGTACACCGGTGAACCAGTCCCAGATAAACATGTTTGCTAACTTCTTTATAAAAACAGGCTGCAGATGAAGATACGGGATGGTGCAGGGATGCGTGTAATATCTAGTAAAAACGAGTTTAATGAATTATTTCTGCTTTTTAAAGGCAGTATTTAGTATATTTTCCAATCATTGAATGGATGTGTGTTCATCTGAACTGTTTTTACTATAGGTTCAACCTAAACAATTAACTTATAAGAACTTACAGGTTATTCATTCAAAAAGGAAAATTCTGTGCGAAAATATTGACAGGTAGCGGCTACCTTTGCATGCTAAAATATTTGCAATTATACCGATTTACAGTTGTATATCAAGTGCACCCGTGATATCCACTCAAAAAGGAACAAAAAGTTCCCATTTTATGAACCAAAAATATCAAAATTTGGCTGAACTTTAAAGTGATTAGCAATCTTGAGAATGACACGTCGGCAAGTTGCTGAAGTAGTATTCAACTATTGGTGACACAGAAAGTAGTTGGTATCTGGAAAGCAACCTATCTAGAGTCGATACCCAATCTACGAGAACATGCATATCAGAGAAAAAACAAACAAACCACACTGTCACCTCAAAGTTACAGCTACTTTGCGAACTCGACAACTATCATTCGTATGCGTTATGAATAGCAATGGTTTAATTATATTACCCTGCGGAACGCCAAATGTCGTTGATCGTAATACTCAAAGTTGGTGAAAACCATTCGTGTGCAATTTTCCAAGTAGCCGCTGTACCGGTTTAATGATAGTTGGTTGTCACACCAAAGGTAAATTGTTTACAAATCATCAATGATAGGAGAAACGAGCTATTTATCATCATCATTGAAATTAATATGAATTGAGCTTTTTTCAAATAAATTCAAGCTCGGTTAGTTTAACCAGACATTGTGCACCACATTATTTTTATCAAACCAATCTGATTGATGAAACGCAAATAAAGCTGCTTCTTCACCAACCAAAACCGCAACTCATCATTTGGACTTGAATCGTAATAATTAGACGGTACGCTTTTGATAAGCACATCGTCCGTACACAAAGAGGAAGAGATGGTCGCTCAGCACACACACATATATGACGCTGGTCGAGTCCTTGGGCGTGATTGATTCATAATCGTCCGAGCATCGAAACTAATTTATGCACTCAAGTAATCGTATTAATGAAAAATACTACGAAATTCCGAACCACCACGTAACATCCAGAAATCCGAGCCAACACCATTACCATCTACAGACTTGACTGGACGGGATCAAACTGTGCACCCTCTTCGTACCATATTATTCCACACATCACACGTCGATTTCGTCCGTTTCTCAGGCAGCAAATCATCACTTACCTAGCGAAAACCGTAACCTACAGCTGCTGGGTCCAGCCGGAAGTGAAATACTGTCGCTGGAACGCTAGATAAACACGAAACTTTGCGGAAATACTTTGCACCCCAGGAAAAACTCCTCTTGCGACGATGTAGACGGACACTTTTCTTCGCTCTCTTCAAGTGCTGCTGGTTGGTCGTCGTCGTCAGTTTTCTCGCATTCGCTCCCTTACTCGGGTAAATTTGACGTTTTTGGGAGAGGATTCTGGTACACGCGCGTGAGAAAGTTTGACGTGGAAGCCACACAGAAAGTGGCGCCGTCTTCGGTGGGTTGATTAAACTAAATGAGGCAAGGGGTATGTCGTTTTGATGAGATATTTTTGAAATGTCTGTCTTTTGGAGATAACATGATTAAGGAGAACGAACAATGGCGCGAAAATCGAAAATGAAAAGACAGTGATTTTCCATCCCGTGTGTTGGATCTTCATGAAAATCAATCACCTTATGTAGAAGATTGTTACACACTAAGCCAGCTAAAAGTTGTTTAGTTATTTATTTCGACGATTTGCACGGTAAAGTGATGTTTTTACGAAGCTGTCAGCAAATTGTTTAAAAAAATGTGGTAAGTTTTCATTTTTAGCGATTTTCATTGATTTTTGGAATAATTTGCTGAAACCCAAAATATTTTTCACTAAATTTATCAGCACTTCTTTTTTCGGTACATAAACATTATCCAGTAAAATACTGACTGATTGTTCGGCAAAATTATACCAACATTACCGAACCTCGTCAAAAACTTACAAAATAGGTGCATCAAATCATCTGTCAAGTTTTCATTTTCAGAGGAAACTGCTGACTGACCAGTATTGTTTGACGTTTTGATAGAACGGATTGCGGGAATTTCGGTAGCTGAATTGTTTTACTGAATTGATTACCGAACGGTTTACTGTTCAAAACCCCAGTGAAATTTTTCTGTACCCAGTAATTCATTGATTCACACAGAAAAAAATAAGAGTTTTTCACTCTTAGCAAAAAACAACCAACGCATACTCTTAGTTTAAAATAAAACTTTTGTTTTGAGTACTATTCTTCATTTGGTTAAAAGGAAAACTTTTACTTTGATTATTATTCTTGATTAATTTAAAAGTTTTACTTTCAACCTAATAGTTGGCGTTGGTTGTTTTTTGCTAAGAGCGGAACACTCTTACTTTTACCAATATTTTTTTTTCTGTGTGTTGCATTGTAAATGTTACAATAGAGTTTTAATGCAACATTAGTGCAAATGTATAGCCAATATTGAGCAATGGTTTAATGCTTGTGTTTACTTGGTTTGGAGTTTGTTTTCCTCCAGCTGTTATATGTAAAACTGTCAGTCAATTTAAAAGTATTTACAACGGTATTAAAACCCTCTGTGTCTTTGTAAAACTTATTCCAGAGACGTACAATACCGGTTGTTAATCTTCCATTACGGAAATGATCCTACCGAAAAACTATTTTCCATTTGTTTTCCCCTACCTATACCACAGACTAACAGACATGACACTTGAAAACAATGCTTCGCCCGCTTTAACGGTCATTTTAAATATATTTGTAGTCGAGACTGTGGCCACATTTGAAATTATGGCGCCACTGACATATGAACAATCATTTTGGGGATAGACCACTAGTGGAAAATTGTTCCCAAACGTGAGGGGTAACCCATCAGCAAATGAGTGTTTGGGACTGTGAATAAAAGGTGGAGCTAGTGTTCTGGGAAAAATGCCGGATCGATGTTTATTGTGGGAATTCCCTCATAGTGTTATGTCTGTTAGTCTGTGCCTATGGTACGACAGATGGAGTAAAACAAATTATTGATCACACTAATGCAGTTGCAAATTGGAAAGTGATCAAGAGATTTTATAATGGCCGACACAATTATTCCTCTAGTTTGAATAAGTTGGTAAGGCGGCGTTGGAGGCTCAGAATGTTTGGCATGGCTTAAATTGGCAACAGGTTGGTGAGACCAATTTTTACTAGTTCGCACTTTATCTTGGTTTCCTGACTCAACAACAAAATAAGTCCAGCGATTTAACTGTCCACCCGACGATTAGGATGTGAGTTGAAGATATTCTTTCCGAGGTCATTCTCAATTGATCTCAATTAAAAATATGATGTACTCTTGTGATTTCATTAATTAAATTTTCTGGTGGAAAAAGAAATGAACAACATATAGATGATTGAAAACATTGATTGACCTAAACCACTGAGAAAGAGAACTGATGTCTAAGCAAAGTTTCAGTGTGTGTAAGAAATAGAAAGTAGATCCAGTATTATACGTTTCATTGGAAAAGAGCCATTCAATCATTTTGATGCGACGAATTGAATAGGCGCATTTGATAATAAATGCTCAAAAACGTCGAAAAATATGTATTTCTCAAGTTGAATGTGTGTTAATTATTTACTTTAACTGAATTTGTCAATAAAACTGACCGAAAATTGTGCTTTTAAAGTTTCAGGTTTTCGTAAGTTTTATTTACAGTAAGTTTTTTACACAAAAATGCACCACATTTTATTAAAGTGTCATTCATCCCATAAGAAATACATAGCGACGAAGCGTGCGCCGAATAGCGCTACGAATCTTGCTGCGACGAAAAATAATCGTCGCGTCAAAAGGGATTATAACTACTAGAGGTCGCATGTCGCTGTTAACACTAAAAATTTATCATCTCGCTCTTACATATGCTAGGCCCATTAGTTTGACACATATTGCCCCGGGTATACACCTGTCAAAATAATGGGATACAATATGCTAGGGCGAGACCCCATGTTTCAGTCCGTGAATGCATGGAGACAGTAGCGCTTTGCTCCCTCTAGTAGGTATAATCTCTTTTGTCGCGTCTCCTTTGGAAAAGTACGGAAACTGAACCGGAGCTCTAGTTGGAGCCAGTTAACTAATGCCTGTCCAGCTTTTTACGTGTCATAATGGCGGTCTAAATTGTTCAGTTCGTAATACATTTAATTGCCCTTTTTTAACAATAATCGTTTACGCCAGCTTGACAGCAACGCCCAGTTGAAGATGTCGGGCGTTCATTGAATAAACATCCAACGCATTGGACTAACGTAGGATGACTTAATCTCACTGGGCGGTTGACGTAAACGATTATTATCAAAAAAGGGCCATTAAACGTATTACTAACTGAACAATTTAGACCGCCATTATGACACGTAAAAAGCTGGATTCATTTTATGGTTTGACTTACTCGGGAAAGTTGCTACTAGCAGGCGCTGTAATCGACTAGTAGATTTTCAGCAATAACCATACGAATCTTGTGTACAAACTTGCGCGCGATGATGATTCATGCGTGCGAACTTGACGTCAAAATCGGTACACCATGCGAACAGTACACCTGAGCAACTGAAAACGGAACTTCAATTAATGTTTACGGACCACGCGAGCAAACATGGACACAATGATTATCAATGTATGCGAATTTGCGTGCGACGGTAATTTGTAACGTGTTTAAATTTGAATGTTTACATTAAGGTTGCACAGAGAATGCGCAAAATTTGCAAACGAAAAAAGCAGTTTTTTCCACACCGTATGTCAGATCTTCATAAAAATCAATCAGCGTATGTAGAATGTTGTTACAGTACTGCTGATTGATTTTTATGAAGATCTGTCATATGGTGTGGAAAAAAACTGCTTTTTTCGTTTGCGAATTTTGCGCATTCTCTGTGCAACCTTAAAGAGAGTAGAATAACAAAGAGGCGCCGTGTTTCGTTTGGGATTCAAATTTAACTGTCAATGTCATTCCAAACGAACAAGAGAGTTGTCAATCGTAAATTTTTAGCATTATGTGGCATTGTGTTTTAGGAAGTATTGTTATACAATCCATTAAAATTACTAAATGTTTTAAAGATAAAAGCTACATCCTCAAACCAAATTTGTTACAGTACCATCGTGTTTAGAAACGGTAACGAGAAAATGGCATGGTTTGATGGGAGAACGAAATTCAGCATGAGGGTTACGAATATCAAATGATGCAAACATTTAAAATGAAAGTCGTTCCGTTATTGTTCTGAATCAGCAAAACAAAGCAAAGTCTGTTTGTTTTCTACAAAATTTCAAGACAGGAACACACGTACAAGACTTCAACTACGCCTCTCTTTGTTGTGAATCCGTTTGCAATAAAAAAATCGCAATTGTTCTTGTTCTAATGTGGTTTAGCTGCTGCGAAATTCCATTCCAGATAAAACCATGTTTTAGCTGGTCAGAAACTCAGATTCCAGAAGTCGCGGTAGATTATTTATTTTGGCTAAAAGAAACAAACAGAATAACAACAAACAAGTTTTTTGAGGCAGTATTGCTTGTAAATCGTAGCTTGGTTGCTAGTTGAATTGTTTTCACTGAATTAAGATGGCGTCTCTTTGTTATTCTAGTCTCTTTAGTTTACCGGAACAATGTGTTCTATTATATATTGAGTTCTTTGCGACCAGTCTCACGAACACTAATGAAGTTTCCTGGTTGAAAACAATCCCATTTACTTTTGCCGTCTTTGTTTATTATTTTCCACCAGCTTGTGATGTAGTATTTGTTTCATGTGGCGTGTACGTACATGAGCCGTAGAAAAGTCTATGTGCTTGTATGTCAGTTACCAGGGCTATAAAGTGCAACAAGGCCAAATATTCGGATAGCCGAAGAGAATTAAAAAATATCAAAACGTCATATTAATCGTTTATTATATCGGTTTCATATAAGTTTGTATATTATATTGTTCAAATGTCATTCGATCGAAATATATGTGAAAAGTGCGAAGATTGATTGTTACATCATAGGAACCATTGCCGGCATGATTGTCAATTCCTCAATCTGGTGGAAAGAGAAGATGTACTCTTTAGAATGTTTTCGACGGGAATGTCTCTCGAAACATTAGACTGAATGCCTATTTTTACATTTCTTGTATAATTCATAATTTATATCTAAATCCCTAGTATTTCTAAAATCATTCCAATTACGGTAACTGTTAGTTCCATAGTTCTAAATGGGAGTGCCATGTCGTCTTCTGCATTTCAGAGATTCGCCATTTCATGGTTTGCGGACGACAATCAATCTCGCCATTCCTGGTAGAAACCTGAGAGAAGTGGCAGGCTGACACACCACTCAGTGTGTTTTGATTTATTTTCACTTGCTTATTAACCCTAGAACGTTGCACTGGGGTAAAAATGTACCCCATGCCATCTTTGGAGCCGTGTGAAGACGAGTAAGAGTAGGAAAAGGTGGTAGAGCCAGTTTGCTTTTGGCCTTCGTGTAAGCAGGAGTCAAAGTTGGAGTGTACCCTAGTGTAAGGTTGCCGTTAGTGTTTTGTTCTGTCAGTGGACATGTGACTCGTGACAATACTGTTTAAATACTGTTTTTTTACTAGTTAAGTAACAATTAGTATTATGTAAATGTTTTTAATGATTTATTCAATTAATTCAATTTTGAAGTAGAAAAGAGGTCCGTTCGAGGGGAACGACACTCCGTGATTTGTTGATGGAATAAACTTATAATTTAAAATTCTGATTGGATTTATAAAAATTGGTATAGGTTAGATCAAAATGGATTCGAATTTACTACATTAATTGATAATGGTTTGGAATGGCCGAGGATAGTTTCAAATGTGTCATAAAAAATAAATTGAATTGCTCGAAATCCACGTTTTGACAGTTTCAATGCTCGATAAAATCAAAACAAACATTGCCAGCAGCATAACTGCAGGAACAAATCAAAATAGAAACATAAATTTTGTTGCCAGAATTATTGAAAGTTTCGAAAATAGAGCATGCAAAGTTGCCAGGTACATCAAATTAATCGTAATTCGAGCAAAATTGGATTGAGATTGGATAAATTTGTTGAATTTTTTTTCAAATATTTTAGCAATACTCGATGTGATAGAAATTTTTTTAAATTTTCTAAAATTGCCGAAAAAATGAAAATTCATGCAAAATCGAACGGAATATAACAATTATTCTGAAGTGACGTTCCCCTCGGGTCCGTTCTCATTTACGCTGAATTTAACTTTTTTATTTTCTATTTTTTATAGTTTTAAAGATAATCGCTTGCAAGTATGATTTGCGCACAGTAACTACAGTCGTGATTCGCTGGTTGGGCCACATCTCTGTCCAACTAACGAATTTGATTCGTTAGTTGGACCGACTGACAGATGTCAAAAACTCTCCAAAGGAGACGTTAGTAGTGTAATTGCATCTAGTCACATCTCTAATCATTATCAGATTGATTGTCAAAGTAAATTTGACATAAGATTTTGACATTCGGATGCTTTTTAGTTGGAAAATGGTCCAACTAGCGGAGGTCCAACTAAAAAGCGGTCCGGTTAAAAAATGTCCAACCAGCGAATCACGACTGTATACTGTAAGAGTAACGTTGCGTGTTACCAATGTATTACTAGTCAGAAATATTTTTTCTATTTCAATTTCCGCCCCATTTCGTTGTTTTCCAATACTCGATCTTTCGATTTTCACTCTTCCAAATAATTGCACTTTTTCAAGAGTATCAAAATTCCATTTCATTCCGTTGTTAGGCCATTCATTCAACTTTTGGAATCATTTGATTTTTTTTCAAATCGGTTGAAATTCGCAGTTTTAGTAATTTTTGTGAAAAAAGTCAATACCGCGATTTTCTCGCTTCTTTTTTTGTTCAAATCAATTTATGTACCATTGATTCAAAAACATCCCTGCTTTCATATACATAGTTTTTTCGCAATTAAAAAACAAAGAAAATGATTTTTTACTCATTCCATTGCGTTTTTACCTGCGATTGCGATCAAACGCGTGGGGTACGTTTGTACCCCAGTGCAACGCTCTAGGGTAGAAAAAGTAAGTGTAACGTTCTAGGGTTAATGGCGCTGAGCCTGAGTCAGGTTTTAACGCCAACCGCTGTCAGTTCATGCATTTTGACAGCATTTTGACTCAGTTTCGTTCAAGCGAAAACGACATACGATTTCTGACAGCTTATTTACAACCACAGATGCAAAGTTAAACCACAGATATCTGTGATCAAAGCAAGGGAGTTTTATATGTCTTCCTTACGAAATACCTCAACCGGGTTTTGCAGTGCAATATATTTTGTTTTCCTCACGAAATTATTCGGGACCATTTAAATTTTACGGGAATAGAATGGCTTATTATAAGTATTACAACCTGATTAGAATAAGGTTTCTAAATTTTTGTCATGTTCAGTGGCATTGTGTAAAATTCCATCGTACGCTCATGTAAGCTCGGAGAAAACATGAACTGTTAGTAGGGCTGCATGTAGTACCGCAGGACAAATCGCGAAATGGTTTCTGTTATATGGCATCCGGTTCTCCGGTACACTGTAGTACACATGATGTGCTTGCAGAATTTCAAGCCAGATGATTTTGAGTGTGGATATCGAGATGTATCACTAGGTAATGCAGGTGTGCAAGGTGCAGGATGAAGCCACATCTGCCTTACGTCAGTTTATCTTTACAAAACTGAACAATAAAAAATTGAAGTTTACTTTTAAAAAAATCTACTGCATATTTTTCTGTTATAACGTAACCTCGTAGGCGTCAGACTAACTCTTTCAGTTACAGAGTCGGAATCTTCCACAAAATGGGTGAACAATTTATTACAAACAACATTGTTTGTAGAGAACAACAAAGCATGATATCCTTTTTATTTTGATTATATAGTTTCTTTGCCTTTGGGTTAGAAAAATCTCTTACGTAAAATCTTCAATCCAGTGTGCGAAGCTCGATCGAACCCAGATGAGCTGGGTACAAGACAATCGATTTACCAACTATGTAATGTCCGCTTCGTCAAAGCGTGATACTGTATAAATATCGAGATATACAAAATTTCTTGGAATGAGTTTCATCAATACATTTTTTCCTTCAGCCAAAATGTTTATGTTATTGTTACAAAAGTGTTTACATTAGAGACATTGGGTTTGAGCGGGTCTTTCGAAAATCAAAATATCCAAGCTACGAAAAGCTTTACTATCTGCTAAGACGTTATTTATATAGCTTTTCAACCAACTCTATCGAACCTGTAACTGAATTAGTTGGAAGCGCAACACTCTTAGAAAAATTAATCGCATGATTTTATTTTATTCAAAAGATAGATAGATAGATACCATTTTTTTAAACTTTTTTTTTTGGAATTCAATACCGTCGGTGTATACGTGCCCATTACTGGACGCCAGACAGATGACTTCAACTCCACCATCTGGACTTTAGAAATGGGCACTTCAACTGATGGATAAGAACCAACGACTTTACTTTCCCAGGAAAGTGTGACCTGGGATTCTTCACCTCAGAAAATCTCAAGTACTTCGACTAAGATTGAACCCAGAACCATTGGGGTGAGAAGCAATCACTCAATCACTGACGCCGTCACTTGGTAACTATTCTCATAGGCCTAAATGTAAGTTTGGAGTTTGAAAAAAATCTTACCGTTGCGGGAATGATACTAGAAATATTAC
The DNA here is from genome assembly GCF_030247195.1 of Topomyia yanbarensis. NCBI lineage: Eukaryota > Metazoa > Arthropoda > Insecta > Diptera > Culicidae > Topomyia > Topomyia yanbarensis. Next base: position 58,897,361 of record NC_080670.1, read on the forward strand.
GGAGCCTATTTTTATTGAGGTTACATTTCTGTATTTACTTACATGCACATCTAACGGTGTTCTCAAGCAATGCAAAATATTTGCCGTAACGTCGCAAGCTTCCAATTTCGGCAAACGTAGGGCCAAAGCAGAATCGAACACCTTTATCAGATCGGTTTGCACCATACCGGGGTGAATACTCTACGCAAATTAGGAAAGTATTCATCAATATAGATACGTAAATATCTAGTGCTAGGGAAACCTTACGGTAAGTCGAATTGGTAGTTTGAAGTACATTAGCTCCTTTCGAACTACTTCCGCCAATCCACTTAGGGCAAATTTCGAAGCAGGGTACGTTCCAAACATGGGTACTGAAACGTCAGGAATTCGCTTCCCCAGAAGACTATTCATAATGAAGATGTGCCCAGGAACGGCTCGTTCCTTCATATCCTTAACAGCTTCCCGGATACAGATGCAAGTCGCTACAACATTCACGTTGAAAGTATCACGGAAGTCTGACGAGTCACTTTCTGAAAAAAAATTTGGTGTAAATTTTTCACTTCGAAGAACCGGAAGATCCCTTCACTTACGCGTCACAAAATTACATCGGAATACACCAGCGTTGCAAATCAGCACATCAACTCCACCGAGTACCTTTCGAATCCAACCGAACGTTTCCAATAGTTCCGACTCATTTGCAACGTCACACTTTCTCGCGTAAATCTTACCACTTCCGGTTACCTTGCCCGCTAACTCTTCAATCAATTCCACGCGCCTAGCCAATCCGACGACTACCATACCAGCGTTAGCCAAAGCTTGGGCAATATCGCTTCCGATCCCTGAACTAGCTCCCGTAACCAGTGCCACTTTGCCGGTCCACTTGTCCATGGTTGCGGTCGATCTTGTCTGATTAGTGGGAGCGATGTTTGCGAGTTCGATGCTAATTCCAAACTGAATCAAACGATGCTGGATTCAAATGGGTATATTTAAATTAGCAGCGGCTACACCCTACGCAGTGGGGTTCACGAACCAGTACCCGCAACTGCAGCCGGCTATCGTGTTTCATTCAAGTTGAGATTGATTGCGATGCAGCAACCGTCACACTATTGGTGCATCTCATGTATCTTCGTGTATAGCAAAATGAAGTTGACCTTCATTGGATATTTGTTTTCATCATTTTTGTGTTTGATAAGTTCAGGTTCTAATCTAGACCGAGATGTAGATCTCCGTCTAGATTTGTGGGATAAGATGCCAAATTAATAAAGACTATTAATTCTTCAAAAGGGCTAACGAGATATTTGTAAACATCTTTATTCTTCTGCAGAGTGGAATTTCATGAAAAATACACGTCAATCCACATTTTTACATTTTGTACAAGCAATTTTAAATTTTTCGGCGCTGTTATTCTATCAATATAAGACAAACCAACAAAATGACAGTTTGTTCATAAATATTACTCCCTTTGAAAAGTTAATATGGTATTATGGTTAAGTTTCGGGACCTGCCAGTAAAATCACAGACAAACAGACGTAATAGCTTGAAGAAGGTTCTAAAAAAATCATCGCCAACGGTATACTAGCGACATCTGCTGAACACATTGCACAAAATGTGATTCTGGCAATCATGGCAAATACATCTTTTTCAACCGCTTGTTAAATGTAAGATAATAAATGAAAGATGGGAGAATTTTGGCAGTTGTCAAATTTAAAAAAGCGAAATAGAAAAATCGCCTCTGGGCAAATTTCTTCACCCTCGCTCTTCTTCAGTGTTCACATTAAAGACCCCATTTATTCCACACCTAAGCTTTTAAGTTTTGTGCGAAATTTCTGTCAGTCCATAACTTTTAAATTAAATGGTAACCGCTTAATTTCTTGTCTATTATTAATGAAACCAATCGGATAGATACTACCCGGATTATGTGTCCAGAATACGATATAAGAGCTCAAGGGTGTCCCAGCAACAACTCGCTGAACTAGTCCCATTGAAACAAAATACGTATTCAATTGGCGCCACAGTAGGACTAATCACAAAACACGCTTCGTCGAATATGAATCAATGAGCCACTCCGAGTACCAGCATTGATCTATTTATTAGCAAGAGGTAGATTATAGTTGTGGTAGATCAAGTTAAATGAATTGATTCCTAATGATTTCCCACCATTGGAAATCAGGTTACAATTTCGGTCCAAAATAGATTTTGAGGGTTACTTAGACATATACAGAAAATCTGTAATTGTATTGTGTTGTTAAAATTTAATGTATGCGCTTTGGATTTTTTACATTGAACTTTTGCACGCCAGGAACTCAATTGCACACAATATGTACATTACCTATAGATTTTTGCGGAGTAGACGGCGCCAATATTAAATTACTTTTGAGTTATGTCAAACCAGTTACTGCAGTATCAAGTGTGAATCGCATGAATAAAAAGATTATTTGCAGTATTGAGTTCATCGTGCAGATTCAAATTCAGTATTGAGTTCATCGTGCAGATTCAAATTCAGAATGGTTTGACCGGGGCGATGTACAGACAAACACACATAAAGTACGCTTTTACTTCATCACTTTTTCCAATACAACATTTTGACACATTCCAGCGTTAGGGGACAACGTTTGCACGCATAATGTAACGGTTAACAGCTCGTCGTTTGAAAAATTCTACGATGTACGCTCAAATAACTTAATTGAATACAAAAATCCTAAAACAATGTTAATGTTATGGATTCGTTGTTTTTCAAGTTGTCCTTTGATTCTGAGAGATGAAAATGGCGCGTTAGGGGACAACAGAGCAATATATTAATTTTTCATCCTACACTTGTATTTATCAAAAAACCTGGTCTATCTCAAACTTTGGGTCATCTATTTGTTTTAGGAATTTGATCATTGATAGTCACAGAAAAATACTGTATACTTAGATTTTCGAGTTCTCATGAAAATTTTTTCACGACCGATGCAAACGCTGCGTTAGGGGACAACTCAAAAATGAACACAAACGGTCGCACATGAAGTGTTGTCCCCTAACGCGACTGAAGTGTTTGTTGAAGCTCAAACAAAGCGATGTATATTACCTCTGAACCTGTAAATAACTCAAAATAATGATTTGAAATGCCAAACTAAATGTATTTCTTGTTTCATCTTCATGTGTATTTGACAAATGATATTTAGAAATCAAATTAATATGGATTGAGAACAGGACACACCGCATACCACAGTATTATCCGGTATAGAAGAGATTGTAGACCACACTCGCCACATTCTAATGGTTCGAAAAGGTGGTTTCAAGTAGTTTTGGTAAGTTGAATACATTATTGACATCGGAAAATGTATGAAATAAAATGAACTGTTCATTAGAGTGACTCAACCAATTTTTATAGCGGCCGAAAAATTAATTTTGGTGTGCTGACTTTGTTTTTTGACATAAAATCTTGAAAAATAAATTAGGAAATCCATTAGACGTTTGTTTGACAATTCAGCGGTGGGTTCTGTCAACAAGTCTACTCCGTTTCGTTAGTCCGATTCGTTTGATGTTGGATCAAATCAACGATATTGTTGGGCGTCGTACCCCTCGGAGTTACGTCAGAAGAAATAAACAAGAAATAATCAGCTGATTAGAAACGTCTCATGGATTGCCTAATTGACTGTTGATTAGGGCAGATCAAAATAACGTCTTTAGGGTGGTTCAATTTTCTTGTTGCGCTAAAAATAAATAAATGTGACTCTGAAGCCACTCAACAAAAAAGGGTGTCAAACGATTATACTCAGTCAAGCAGTTATTATATTTACATATTGTATATGAAGTTGTCGCGAACTACCAATAGTACGGTTGAAGTAAACTTTTCAAAAGGGAATATTGTCCTTCCAGTTTAACCTCTGGCGTTTGTACAACCGTTTCTACTCATAGATCTGCAAGAAAACACTAAATAGTGATGATTGTGGAAATTAAACAAAATGTAGCCGTTTTACGCGATTTTTGGAAAAGAAGTGAAAGACCAATTTTTTTTGAAAACTTAGATATATTACAGTACAAAAAAAAATCGTTAAAAAATTTTACACGACTACGGTCTTATGGGTCAGCTGACCGGCTTGTCATTGAATTACCTAAATGATAGAAAACTGAAGAATTTCGAGAAATTGTATCTTTTATTTGCGAATACTGCAAAATGCGTGTCCTCAGGATAAAATTTTGACTTTAACGCGCTATAAAAACATTAAAAAGCTGTGTTTAACTACTATGTTTGGTTCATGTAGAAGAAAATCAATTCCGAAAAGACAAACCGTGGTTTGTTCCAAGTGGTCAATAACTTTCCCGTCAATTCGAAGGAATATTAAAGAAGGACGAGTGAGTGAGTGTCATTCCCTATGACCAAATTCGTCCGTGCGCTCTCACACTTGTTTAGCATTCTAATGCATCCCATTCTATATCTTTGAAATCACTTCGAACTCTGTTCTGAAATTGTTGATTTTTCCTTAAATAGTTTGTCTATTGATAGATGTAATAAAAAAACTCGATTATTTTTCAATATTATAAGATAGGCCTCCCCCTTAATGGCCTACCCTCCCCCTCTCCCTCTCTCCGCACTTTGGGCCTATCATACTTAAGCCTGGCTGCGCTATTGCTGAAATAGGTTGCTAATATCTTTTATGTCTATATCCTGCTCTGTGGGCTCTCAAAGTAACTGCAGAAGGATTTATCGTATTGTAATGGAAAGCGTTAGGGGACAACGGTTCAGTGCACCCCTGTGAGAGGACGATTTCAAAGCTTGCTATATACAAATAGCACATTTTTAGAAAGGCATTGATGAGTACTTCTGGAAAGATTTCATAGAAAGCGTGCTTTGTTTTTGTGAAAAATTGAAAAAACATGATTTTTGCGTTAGGCGACAACGCAGAAATGGTCCATTTTTGCCCCCCTTTATCCGCCGAACCATTCACTCAATAAATCTGCGTCGAAAGATGAAATTTTTGTACAATATGTAAACAATCAAATGGCATTTAAGATTACTCCAAATTAATTTTATTACAAACCTACTGGTGTGGTACGGAAAAATAAATTCGATTATTAAAAACGAGTCCTAAGTGCACTGGTTTTCATTGACGACCAAAAAATTCTTTAAAAAATTTCTATATATCTATGATTTGGGAGCCTTAAACGTATACCAACATATTTCAGAACAACTTTTACTTATATTAGCAGATTTATTTTTATGGGGTAAGCGATACAAGTGCGTGGAATGTGTCTAGATAGTCTAGATATAAAGCATTTATTAAACTCTAAAAGAAGAAAATTAGTCGATTTATTAGATTATCACGATTCAAATCATGCAAAATAGTTGGTGGAAAAACAATTGACCGGGCGGAATGGTGCTTTTGAAACAGTGGCGGTGACTTTTCGTCACACCACCACACTGTCCCGGGGCACGCAACACAACTGCATAGTGAAAAAATCACAGCCACTTTTTCAAAAGCACCATCTCGCCCGGTCAATTGCTTTTCCACCAACTATTTTGCATAATTTGAACGCTGATAATCTAATAAATCGACTGAATTTCTTCTTTTAGAGTTCAATGAATGGTTTATAAGGATAAATCGGCGGCAAAGCTGTACACAATTTTTCCTACGCATACTACCAAGCGTTCAATTCATACACATGCTCAAAGAAAGTAACTTGAACCTTAAGCTTTGTTGAAGATATGAAAGTATCATGCAGCATATCGAGATATAAAACGATGTTTACGAAATTTTGTTAACTCTACTTTTCTAACCTATTACTGTTCATTGTATATACTTCAGACACAAGATAAAAGGCAAATTTTATTGTTTACAAACAGCAAGAGAGATTTATCGTATACAGTAATATCAGAATAATTTATTCTCTATTGCAAATAGTCTAAACACAAGAAGCATTCATGTCATCAGGAAATTTATTTGAAATAGCATTCTCGAAAACTTTGCTGAAGAAACAAAGTCTCGAGCTAAACATGTTTGAAGTTAGTTTTCCATAATTACTTCTAGAAGGATTAATCCAAAATTGATGTTTGAGGGTTTGTCCAGTTTGGCGACATACCACACTGAAATGTTACGTTCAATGACACGCCGTAAGAGATAAAGTGGCAACGCGTTATGAACGGTTTGAATCCAGTATGCGCACTGCGCAGAGCAGCTGTTTATGAATAGGGCAATGGGCCTATTTTGGCTCCATTAGGGAGAGGGCCGCACTATTTGAACAACTATTAAAATATATACGTATAACCATTCTCGGAATAAAGTCCATAGCAACTTTTGAATACGGCTAATAAGATTTGTAAACAAACTGTTGTTTACAAGATGTAGATTTATGTGCATTTTTCGTGAAATTAATCTCGGCAGCGGAATAATGAGCGAAATAAGTTTGTTTACAAAAATTTCTTTAGCCCTTTTGAAGAATTTATATTGAAGTGTACTTTTTCTGGAACATCTAGGTATACATTAGATTTTTTTCAACGCATTTGAATATTGTGTTTCAACTAGATTTTTTTCAATGCGGTCAAATTTGGCAAACAATGTCTCAATTTTTGGCTTGAATGGAAATAATTGTTCTATTTTGTGCATCTATTCTCACCGCAACAATTCAATTATCACATTCATGGCATGCCAAACTTTAAAAAAATCTAGTTGAAACACAATATTCAAATGCGATTAAAAAAAATCTAACTAGGTATCCAGATCATGGACGCCACCGCATGATTTGTACGAATTATTCTACTTTTTCATCGGATCAAAACAAACATAAACATTCCACATGAAAGAACCTCATCCGCCGCTAGAAGAAGAGCTCCCAGAATTGCTTTTATTTATTTATTTATTGTCGTCAAACAAGAGTAGACCGTTTTGTTACAACGATAAAATATAGTATACACTTAAAACATAAAATACTAATAACTAAACTAAACACTATCTGGTTTACATAGCACTACTTTAGGATGTTCTTTATAAGCGAATAGAATTGAAATATTTTTTTAATTTGCTTTTTGTCATTGTTAAGTCAATAGCTTCGCAGTGCTTGTTGTAAGTTGCCATCATCTGATTTAATGGTGCAAACTTGGCATAATTTGTACGATAATTGTTTGTTATAAATGTATTTCGGATTCGTAACTGCCGGGAAGGTATATAAAAATTAAGTTTAGATAGAAGTTCGACTGAATCAATACGACACGAAATTATATCGTTTAGAAATGAAACCATTGCATATTCTCGGCGCTCTTTTAGTGTTTGGATGTTAATGAGCATACAGCGAGCTTTATAAGATGGGAGAGGAAATCGTGTCCAACCTATTTTGCGAAGTGCAAACAATAAAAATTGCCTTTGTACTGATTCTATTCTTTCTTCATGTGTGATTGAGAAAGGTGACCAAACTATGCTACAATATTCCAGTATTGACCTTACATACGAGATGTATAATGTTTTAATTGTATATGGATCATTAAAATTGTCACTAAAACGCTTTATAAATCCAAGCATGTTATTTGCTCTATTGATGATTGTGTTGTAATGGTCAATGAATGTTAATTTTGAATCTAGAATGACTCCCAAATCTTTAACTCTTTCGCACTTTTGTACCACTTGATTTCCTAGAGTGATTGAAATGTCAGGTGTATTTCGTTTCCTACTAAAAGTTATTGCATTACATTTTTTTACGTTTAGTTGCAGAAGGCTTTTGTTACACCAGAGGTAAAACATATGTATTTCTTCCTGTAATATCTTTATGTCTTGTTCGTTCCTAATTTCTAAAAAGAGCTTCATGTCGTCGGCATAGATAAGAACTTTTATGTTTTTGAGAATGTATGATATGTCGTTTACGAATAAAATGAACAAAAGAGGGCCTAGATGGGAGCCTTGAGGAACTCCTGATGTGACTTGAATGGGATTCGATTTCTTCCCTTTAAATCTAACTATTTGTTGACGGTTAGTTAAATATGATTCGAGCCATTTGAGAAGACCTGATTCAATTCCTAATTTTTTCAGTTTGAATAATAGCAAGGGTATGTCGATACGATCAAATGCCTTGCTAAAGTCCGTGCAAAGAGCTTCAGTGTAGTTTCCATTCTCCATTGCAATCAATGAGTAGTTAACGAATTCTAGTAAATTTGTATTAGTTGAACGTCCTTTGAAGAACCCATGCTGCATGTTAGTAATTCTGTTTTTGATTTGATTGAATAGTTTTTCGTTAACGATTGCTTCAAAGAGTTTAGGCATACATGACATAATGGCAATTCCACGGTAGTTACATATGTCAGATTTTTTGCCACTCAAAACACGAATGTTGAGAATGGCACGCCTTACACAAAACTGTTGACAAGCGCTCCGATGTTGGGTGCATTTGCATCGTCGACCGTGGTAAATCATCCACTGGATAGGGATTCAATGTCGGTCCTCTTTGAAACTGAATTGTTGGCCTATAGTTCGTGGGGGGTCCTGAGAAATGATCTTTTGCAGCCGCAAGAAGCACTCTATCCGGTGGCAGGAAACTATTGTTGTAGTGACTACTCGTATGGTTTTTGTTATAGTGGGTGTTGCCGGCCCTAAATGTGATTCTGCGATTGGTATTACTCGTATGGTTACTATTAACTGGCTGTCGTGAGTGGCGCGCTGCTTGCTCTTGATCAGGTAGAGGAAAATTTGTGGTGCTTTTGTTTTTTTCATTAACGTTATTATTATTATTTCTCCTCGATCTTTTGAAGTAGAATACTTCTAACGTTTCAATATGGGGTCCCGTTTCAAAAATTTCAGTTGAGAAATTTTCCCAGGTTTGAAATGCGAGTATCTTCCGTTCTACTGGACGAAATTGCAATATTTTTGCACTATCTGATCGGAAATTTGTGCACGTATTTCGTATTAAATTTCGTAATTAGTGCGACTACTATAAATAAACCAAAACTAGGATTTTTAAAAAATCCTTCGGAAACAGCGAGGAAAATGCGCAATTTGCCAGCATATCCCACGCAGAGCCGTCAAAAAGGGGCATGTAAGCGTTTCATTACATACGGGAATATTATATATACAGGTCACGCGAGCTTGTTTTGTATCATTAGGTGCTCGCTCACCACACGAGCAACATGTTCGTCCGGACGGTACAATGAGCGGTATCATGTTTGCGTTCCCGTATCAAGCGTCATCGCAAGGTTCTTCGTGATAAAATCCAGGGAATCACAAAATCCGCCATTCGGCGTCTGGCTTGTCGTGGTGGTGTAAAATGCATCTCCGATTTAATCTACGAATGCTGATGGTGTGCAGGAAAATGTCATCCGAGATGCCGTGACCTACACTGAACACGCCAAGCGCAAAACCGCAATGAATGTCGTCTATACTCTGAAGCGGCAGGGACGCACTTTGTATGGATTTGGAAGTTGAAAAGGTAGAACTCACTTGTATCATTATAAAAAAGGCCCTTTTCAGGGCCACCAAAATCATTTCAAAGAATAAGTTTGCATTTTCTGTTTCATGGACTGTTTCTCCTTGGAGAGCTATTTGGGTTAAACCCTAAATTATGATTTATTTCAGTACGCAAATTGCAAATATGGTCAGAAACAAACTGGAGTGAAGTGGAAAACATTTTTACTAGGCGCATTCAAAAAAGGTTTCAATTCTCAAACATTTTGCCAAGGTGCCGTATTACATTACTCTCTTTACCCTGAGTGTTCGATAATCTCCGTAGTGGAAACACAATTTCAATTTTGTTCTTTATCAAAAATATGTGGTCGACCAACCAAGGGGTGGAGCTACGACGAGCACATATTGAGGACAACACAAAAAGGACGAGCTTACATTGTGCTGTAGTCAGGTATAAAAGCTCAGCATGCTGTTGTTCACGATCAGTTCGTTTGCAGCATCAGCATGCAGCAGTTCGTTTGCAGCATTTCCCGCAAAATTCAAACCGCCGTCCGTTTGCTGCTGTCAGAAGAGTTGGCCAAGCATGCCGTCTTCGATGGCACCAAAACTGTTACCATATACACCAGCACCAAGTAAATTTCGAACACTGCCCAACAGTGATGTCCCAGAACACGTTCTGCTCGCGTTCCTGTTCTTACCTGGCTCGCGAGCTGTGCTGTGTTGAAACGAGCTCGTGTGTCTGTTCTTATAAGAAGAGCGAGCCGCATAAGCCGAGAACGTGTGCTCGTCGCCTCACAAGCTCGTGTGCTTTACCGAGAACACGAGCTCGAAGTAAGAAGAACACGCTCGTGTTCGTCTTTTTGCTTCATCAAGAGCCGTGTGCTTCGTAGAACAGGCTCGTGTGTCGGCTCTGAGCTGCGAGCCGGCGGGCAATGGGGGATGTTTTATTTTCGTTTCGTTTATAGCATCTCATTGATTGCTGCGCACCTCAACCTAGCCGGAATATGGGAAATAAATTTATTCATCAATTGATTGTTAGAAAAGACAATTTGGATTGATGATATGTTTTCAGCCACTATTGATCTGGAATGATGAATTGATCAATGTTTTATTGATAAGTGTGTGAAGTGGCTGGCATATCAGTCTTTCTGATTTTGTTCCATTTTACCGTCAAAGTATTTGTCATTGAATTCAACATTAGTAAATATTTCCAATGAATCGCTTTCAAATTACAAATGATCAGTGTTAGGTCAGACCGGACTAAGTGACAATTTATTTATTACGAGAAAAACGAGTTTAAAGTTTGAATCGCAGCACCCTTTACAATATAATTAGAAATTGATTTTCGCCATAATTCTTTCTTATTGTTACATATTTCAAATCTGGCAAAAGTCGAAAGTAGCTACAGAAATTCTTTATCAAGTGCTATCATTATCGCATTTTTTGATGTTTTGCGACTTAGTCCAGTCTGACTTAACACCGATCAAATATGAAATCAAATCTAGCGTGCCGTTCATATCATATGGACTCAAATGAAAGTAGTATTAATCGCAATAGCCACTATTCCGTTTTAAAAATAAGATTATCATAATACCACTTAATTCAGCAAACTAATCAATTCAATCATTATTTGTACAACGAAGTTTTTGTAGTCGCATGATGTAAATGTGATCTTTAGTAACAAACATTTTTCTTCCTTTTTTATTTCGACTATGTTAGTCACATTTTCTTTTTTACGTTTTAACGACATTCAATTAGCTAGAGATTACTGGGTAGGGAAAGTTATGAAACTTAGAGCCATAGTGCTCAAGTGAGAGCAAGGCTGTGAAGTATACAGATCGGAAAACTAGAAGTGGCAGGGTCATTAGAACAGGCTTAATATCGTGCGGGCTTAATTTTTGCCTTCTGATAATGAGGGTCGAGCTTAGGCAGCTTACCCAGTAACAAACAATATTTTATGACTGGTGGCATCTAAACAGGCTAGTGTAACAGTAGGTATTAGCTAGTAGTAGGTAGTAGCTGATATTCAAATTTGCAAGCAACGCTTATCCTGATTATATTCTATATACACGGTTAAATGCTTTGGATGCAAAAATCTTAGTGCATATCTAATATTTTGCAAATTCTACTAAAAACGAAGTACCTGCAAATTTAGAGTTCATGTTTGTCCGTGTTGGAGAATTGTCGTGGGTTAATGCTCAGTGTTGGCAATAGCATATCTTTATTTTCGTCCAAAAATCTGTTATCTTTATTTACCTTTCGAATGTTCTGAATCGATATCTGGATCAAACCATTGCAATTATATTTGATTCATAATTTTTTTTCTTGTATATCTTGTATATCACCTTTGTTGTTTTGGTTATAACAGTGTAAACCTTGGAATCCTTCGCTATTTTCATGTTAGAAGGTAATCGAATTACCCATTTACATTATTCCCAGCTTCGAAGTGGGTTACTCATTCGTTATAATACATAAATTATCAACTATTACGAGCTTTTGCGAGGAATTAGAGTTAACGGAGATATATATGCTATACTAAAAATAATGAATAAGCAATTATTACTTATTTGCCAACCAATTAACGAACGCCATTAGCTTATGAAGGAATCAATAATTAATTCAATCCAAGTATTAGAACACTCAAGTTATTTATTCTTATAATTATAGTTTATTATTCATAACAAATTAAAATATTTCTTTTTAAGTGCAACATCATTATTCATTTTCATAATTGAGCTCAACTAAGTCAAATAAATTCTCATTTAACTTGACAAACAAAACCATTTCCAAATTATTTTCCAACAAATTAAGCCGGCGATCATTGAGAATCATACCCAGTACACTGAATGCACGTTCCACTGAGACTTGTGTGGCAGGAACAGATAGAGCCACTTGCGATAATGCAAACAGTTCAGGTTCTTTTGCTCGTCGTTCGTACCAGTAATCAAGAACGCTTTCGTCTGTTGGTAGACGGTTCGATAGCAGCAGTTTTATTATTTTTTGCTCGATTGGTTCTGCTTTACCAGTTACACACGCATGTTTTGCTTGAAGCATTGCTTCTAATTTTGATGTTCCTGGAGATGATGTTTCTGACAGATTAGGCACAGAATGATGTAGTTTGAGTTGTTGAGATAGTTGCAGAAGATGCTGTATTGCAATTTTCTTGTTTGCTTCAGTCATGAAATCTGATAGCGCAAAATTGATCCTTGGATCCATGTAAATCGCAGCTAAGAAGGCAGGATTTTCAATAAGGGATTTTTGCCTTTTCTCAATGGCGCGAATGAGAGTTGCTGATATATTAGACTTGATTTCACTCAATTCCAACGTAGTTGAAACCAGAATTATGAATAAGTCCCCCATTGTCAAGCTGGCGGACTGCAATTTTAAAGTTGCAATATAAATGCTATGAAAAGACTTTGAAAAATCATGAATAAATGCCCAGATATTTTCGGTTATCACCACCTCACGACTATTTTTTATGATTTGCTTGATGAAATCTTCATTTTCAGCGAAAAAGTTGACCATTGTGAATGCGGAATTCCATCTGGTTTCGACATCTAGCGTTGGAATTTTGCGATTTGCCAGCGCGAACTCAGCTCTAAACGATTTGCGCCGAAGATTTTTAGCCACGTCTCTAACAAATGCAATTTTTTTCGATAATTTCAAAGTTTTTATCGTGTCATAAACCGCAAGTTGAACAGTATGCGCAGCACAACGAACACCGGTTAAAAATCCTTCCATAAGCAAAACAGTTGCCTGTTCATCCTCATCATCTACATTGACTTGCTGGATTTCACTAATATCTTCGTACCTGAAATCTGTGCAAGACTCCTCTGGGTACGGCTCTTGTACTAAAGTTTCGTCATCTTCCGGTTCTACGTGTTGATCGCTTTGAAGGAGCTCTGCTGCTTTGATGAAGTTGGCACCGTTGTCTGTGGTTATCGCGTATACCTACGTTCGCCAGAAATGAATTGAAATATTGTGTACATTATATCTCATCAAGATCATTTGAATTAAATAAATAAAATAGTTTACTTACTTGATCAATTTCCACATCAAATCGGGCCAATATAGAAAGAACCTCTTTTCTAATATTTTCTGCTGTTTGTGCCACTTTTATGTCCACAAGACCCAGGGTGCGAATGGTAACTACCTTTCCATTAAGATACTGCGCGTTGATTCCCAGAATACTCCTGCCCTTTCGTGTTGCCGAATCCATTTTCAAACAAAATAATTTGTTTTTCAGTTCCGTAGCAATTATTTTCTGGAACACCGTAGACGTGTATTCCACTTTGGAAACTATGTTTTTCCTTGTAATACAAGTTTTTCCAAGACCACCTTCAATTCGTTTCAAAATATCTGTTAAGCCCGGCTTCTCAAACACGTTGAACGGTAGGCTTCCTGACGTCACCGCTTTTACACATGACTTGATAGAAATTTCGATCCATCCTTACAACTATCTTGGATTGAAAACGATTACTGGTACCCACCGTACCTTCTGGAGTACTACTCAGAGATTCGCCAGGGATCAGTTTAAAATATAAGTCTTTATGCACAAGCTGAAGATGGCGCTTTAAATTACTGCTTTTCTTTGCGATTTCCTTGTTGCAGTGAAGGCACAACATCGTTTTGTCTCTTAATTCAAACTGATTATGGATAATCTGCGACGCATCAGAAATTTCCTGCTTCCGTTTTTTGTTCTGGGACGACATCACGAAATCTTGGTAAAAAGTCACTGATTACTCGAGAAACACGTATACAATTTGAAATAAATTTTTTGAAGTGCTGCAATTTATAGCTTTTTTAACAGCTCCCCTCCATTCGGAATTGTTTCTAGAATTTCCAAACACGATCAAACGATGCATCACGAGAGTTTAATTCGGCAGTGGCGCACTTCGGTTCTTATTAGATTTTATAAATACTATGTGATATATCTATAAATCCTAGGGGCCATGCATAAATGACGTAGCATTTTGGGGGGTAGGGAGGGTATACTAAATTTGTGACGAAGTGTGACGAGGGGGAGGGTAGGGTCAAAAGTTGTGCGACGTAGCATTAAGTTTAAAACCCATTGTTTACAGACAACAATTTAATGATACTGCATTCCCAAGAGAAATAAATTTAAATTCAAACACGTTACTTTTGATGCGGTTTTTCATGAGATAAATTTTATGATTCGCGGAATTACAAGTTCGCAAAAATACGAAAAGATTTTGTATGCGGATTTAACTTGCTACATTAGTTAGCTAATGTTGCTAACTAGTAGACTTAGTTTGGAAGCTAAGTTAAATTTTCACTTCGGATTCAACCAAACAAAATTTAGTAATTTAGATGAACGTATGCTTTTTAGAATCATTGGCAGCTGCAGGATTGTGAACTGAGAGAACTTCTCTTCATGGTCTCCTTGACATATAAAATTCAAAACAAAACTATCAACACTATATTTGTCATGAAATGGGCTTATTTTGCTCGCAATTTGCTGTTATAATGAAAATGTTGATAAAAGTCGTCAAACATTTTGAAAAGACATGCATTTAAAATAATTGAAAAACATGTGTAACTTATTTTCATCCCCGGCCGCTTTGCATGGGACTAGGGGGAGGGGGTAGGTAAATGCTACGTTATTTACGAGGGGGAGGTTAGAATTTTGTGACCAAATGCTACGAGGGGGGAGGGAGGGGTCAAAAATCGCCGAAAAAAAGCTACGCCATTTGTGTACGGCCCCCTACATGGAAAATGATTTTCGCATCCAAAAGATCAAAAAGGGACCCTTACATGAAGCATAAGTAATGTCATTACTGACCAGCAATCCCACTTTTAATCATCGTGTCAGCCAAGAAATGGCGGAATTCTAATTTTATTGTGCGTGTAAAAACCAACAAAATTTGTAGGCAATGCTAAAAATTTGAATATCAGCTATGCTGCCCATTAAAACATAAGAGTCCCATATAGATTTTTGTCGAAAATGAGTTATCTGTTGGATTGTATTCTGTATCATCACTGAATCCCAATGCACAAATAAGATTACCAGGTTTGTTCAGAAAATATGGAAAAAATACCAAAACATCCATAAGGCTCAATTAAAATTTAAATCTTGAACAAGCGTTTGTTTCGACTTGCTGTTTTTCAATATTGGACTCTTATGCTTGAATGGGCAGTATAGAGCAAAACATTTTCTAGGAAAATCAAAAGAAAAAAAAGAAGAGAAAAGTTTTCTCACATTGGTAGGTTGAACGCTCCAATAATCGTGGAGTACCTACTGTTACACTAGCCTGTTTAGATGCCACCAGTCATAAAATATTGTTTGTTACTAAAGCTCACATTTACATCATGCGACTACAAAAACTTCGTTGTACAAATAATGATTGAACTGATTAGTTTGTTGAATTAAGTGGTATTATGATAATCTTATTTTTAAAACGGAATAGTGGCTATTGCGGTTAATACTATTTTCATTTGAGTCCATACGATATGAACGGTACGCTAGATTTGATTTCATATTTGTAATTTGAAAGCGATTCATTGGAAATATTTACTAATGTTGAATTCAATGACAAATACTTTGACGGTAAAATGGAACAAAATCAGAAAGACTGATATGCCAGCCACTTCACACACTTATCAATAAAACATTGATCAATTCATCATTCCAGATCAATAGTAGCTGAAAACATATCATCAATCCAAATTGTCTTTTCTAACAATCAATTGATGAATAAATTTATTTCCCATATTCCTATTTCCGATGCTATAAACGAAACGAAAATAAAACATCCCCCATTGCCCGCCGGCTCGCAGCTCAGAGCCGACACACGAGCCTGTTCTACGAAGCACACGGCTCTTGATGAAGCAAAAAGACGAACACGAGCGTGTTCTTCTTACTTCGAGCTCGTGTTCTCGGTAAAGCACACGAGCTTGTGAGGCGACGAGCACACGTTCTCGGCTTATGCGGCTCGCTCTTCTTATAAGAACAGACACACGAGCTCGTTTCAACACAGCACAGCTCGCGAGCCCGGTTAGCACACAGAACAGTCACAGAGCGGCTCGCGTGGTGTGCCGGGACATCACTGCTGCCCAATGAAAAGGCCCTTTTCAGGGCCATCAATTTATCGACAAAGAATGAAATTGAAGTTTTGTTATTACAAGCATCAGCTTGTCAAGAGCGTTGGATAGTAAGTGAGCCACTTGTGAACAATACCGTCGCTTTCACGAGAATGGCACAAAATCGAAAGTTATTTGTGATTTGTAGACAGTTTAGTGTAATGATTCAATTTACAAAAATCGAACGTTTTCTAAATGTTCTGTTGTTTTGAATGAAAACCTTCGATTTTTGCGCTGATTGGAAATAGTCTACTAATTCTGTAGAATGTACAATTACTGAAATAACGGATTTTGTGAAAGCAGTGGTTGGTCCATACAATTCGATTCCAAGCGAGCCAGACTAGTTTTCGTTGGAAGGTCCACCTCTGACAATAGAAGTAAACTATTTTATTTTGAATTCAACTACAACTTCCTTGAAAACAGCACAGCTCAAAAAACTTTTGGGAAAAACGAACAAACCTAAATTTTCCATTATAATGGAAACTGCCTGTGCCCAGCCGCACAGCATCATCAAGATTGATAGTAATTCAAGCCGGGAGGAAAGAGGTTGTAAGGCAATGGAAAACGACAATTTCATTTATATCTTACTGGAATATAATTGGCTGGTCCTGAAAAGAACTTGTTGGTTTGTGGTTTATTTTGGATCACAATTTAGGCCTGCTCGATTGCTGATAACTGTGAATATCTCGCAGGGCGACAGTTTCTGTTCAGTAGTGATGAGGCTTCCTAACGCCAACCGTGACTGGGGCACTTTTACACGGCCTTCGTTGCTTACTGCTTGCGGGGAGGCTTTCCTCCGGTGGACTTACGAGCGGTATGTTTGGTACGGGCCATTTATCAACAAAGAATCGAATTGAAATTTTGTTATTACAAGCATCCGAAAGTAGCTTGCCAAGAGCATTCGATGGCAAGTGAGCTACTTGTGAACAATATCGTAGATTTCACGTAGAATGAAACAAAATTAAAAGTTATCATTTGTGTGTTTGTTTACAGTTTCGTGTTTACTAGGCGCATTCAAAAAAGGTTTCAATTCTCAAACATTTTACCAAGGTGCCGTATTAGATTACTCTTTTTACCCTGAGTGTTCGATAACCTCCGTATTGGAAACACAATTTTAAATTTGTTCTTTATCAAAAATATGTGGTCGAGCAACAAAGGGGTGGAGCTACGAAGAACACATATTGAGGACAACACAAAAAAGGACGAGCTTACATTGTGCTGTAGTCAGGTAGAAAAGCTCAGCATGCTGTTGTTCACGATCAGTTCGTTTGCAGCATCAGCATGCAGCAGTTCGTTTGCAGCATTTATCCCACAAAATTCAAACCGCCGTCCGTTTGCTGCTGTCAGAAGAGTTGGCCAAGCATGCCGTCTCAGATGGCACCAAAACTGTTACCATATACACCAGCTTCAAGTAAATTCCGAACACTGTCCAAACAACAGGCCCTTTTCAGGGCCATCAATTTATCGACAAAGAATCGAATTGAAATTTTATTACAAGCATCAGAAAGTGGCTTGTCAAGAGCGTTGGATGGTAAGTGAGCCACTTGTGAACAATATCGTCGCTTTCAAGTAGAATGGCACAAAATAAAAAAGTTATTTGTGTGATTTGTAGACAGGTTAGTGTAATGATTCAATTTACAAAAATGTAGAATGTTCAATTACTGAAAATAACAGATTTTGTGAAAGCAGTGGTTGGTCCATACAATTCGATTCCAAGCGAGCCAAACTAGTTTTCGTTGGAAGGTCCATCTCTGACAATAGAAATAAACTATTTTATTTTGAATTCAACTACAACTTCCTTGAAAACAGCACAGCTCAAAAAACTTTTGGTAAAAACGAACAAACCTAAATTTTCCACTATAATGGAAACTGCCTGTGCCCAGCCGCACAGCATCATCAAGATTGATAGTAATTCAAGCCGGGAGGAAAGAGGTTGTAAGGCAATGGAAAACGACAATTTCATTTATATCTTACTGGAATATAATTGGCTGGTCCTGAAAAGAACTTGTTGGTTTGTGGTTTATTTTGGATCACAATTTAGGCCTGCTCGATTGCTGATAACTGTGAATATCTCGCAGGGCGACAGTTTCTGTTCAGTAGTGATGAGGCTTCCTAACGCCAACCGTGACTGGGGCACTTTTACACGGCCTTCGTTGCTTACTGCTTGCGGGGAGGCTTTCCTCCGGTGGACTTACGAGCGGTATGTTTGGTACGGGCCATTTATCAACAAAGAATCGAATTGAAATTTTGTTATTACAAGCATCCGAAAGTAGCTTGCCAAGAGCATTCGATGGCAAGTGAGCTACTTGTGAACAATATCGTAGATTTCACGTAGAATGAAACAAAATTAAAAGTTATCATTTGTGTGTTTGTTTACAGTTTCGTGTTTACTAGGCGCATTCAAAAAAGGTTTCAATTCTCAAACATTTTACCAAGGTGCCGTATTAGATTACTCTTTTTACCCTGAGTGTTCGATAACCTCCGTATTGGAAACACAATTTTAAATTTGTTCTTTATCAAAAATATGTGGTCGAGCAACAAAGGGGTGGAGCTACGAAGAACACATATTGAGGACAACACAAAAAAGGACGAGCTTACATTGTGCTGTAGTCAGGTAGAAAAGCTCAGCATGCTGTTGTTCACGATCAGTTCGTTTGCAGCATCAGCATGCAGCAGTTCGTTTGCAGCATTTATCCCACAAAATTCAAACCGCCGTCCGTTTGCTGCTGTCAGAAGAGTTGGCCAAGCATGCCGTCTCAGATGGCACCAAAACTGTTACCATATACACCAGCTTCAAGTAAATTCCGAACACTGTCCAAACAACAGGCCCTTTTCAGGGCCATCAATTTATCGACAAAGAATCGAATTGAAATTTTATTACAAGCATCAGAAAGTGGCTTGTCAAGAGCGTTGGATGGTAAGTGAGCCACTTGTGAACAATATCGTCGCTTTCAAGTAGAATGGCACAAAATAAAAAAGTTATTTGTGTGATTTGTAGACAGGTTAGTGTAATGATTCAATTTACAAAAATGTAGAATGTTCAATTACTGAAAATAACAGATTTTGTGAAAGCAGTGGTTGGTCCATACAATTCGATTCCAAGCGAGCCAAACTAGTTTTCGTTGGAAGGTCCATCTCTGACAATAGAAATAAACTATTTTATTTTGAATTCAACTACAACTTCCTTGAAAACAGCACAGCTAAAAAACTTTTGGGAAAAACGCGCAAACCTAAATTTTCCACCATAATAAAAACTAGTGCCCCCGCCGCACAGCATCATCAAGATTGATAGTTATTCAAGCCGGGTGGAAAGGGGGAGGGAGGTTGTAAGGCAATGGAAAATTTCATTTGTAATAATAATACTTTATAATTGGCTGGTCCTGCAAACAACTTGTTGGTTTGTGGTTTATTTTGGGTCACAATTTAGGCCCGCTCGATTTCTGATAGCTGTGAATTTTTCACAGGGCGACTGTTTCTGTTCGGTAGCGATGAGGCTCTTAACGCCAACCGTGACTGGTGCACTTTTACACGGCCTTCGTTGCCAACCAGCCCCCTGTCAAGGACGACGTCTCTGTACAGCCAGCATCACTGCCATGAAAGGCAAAACATTGATTTTGAACCGAATGATTAGAAGCTGTATTTAGTTACAAAATGTCGATTAAATTAAATTATTAAATCATCCCACAAGATGCAAAACGTCGTGTGGAATGCTTGAATATCGAGCATAGTGCCGAACATAATTCTTTGTTTGGGGCTTTATAGCTATACCGCCCCATATATGTCGGTCGCTGTCAAACTCCATATGATGGTATAGGGTTGCCAGGGGGCTGTTGCCAACTGCTTGCGGGGAGCCTTTCCTCCGGTGGACTTACGAGCGGTTTGTTTGGTACAGGCCATGTAGCGAAACATTCTGATCTGCTACTTCTCTGATGCTGGTAGTAGGACGACGGTCAAACGCTCGTTTGCGTGCCTTCATTCATAAAAGTTCAACAATATTTTCAAAGAATGTTGCAAATTGTCAACTTGATAATTCCAAAAATACTCCAAATAAACTATGAATGTGTTAAAGTCGACAAAATCGCATAGAAATTGCTTATTCCAGAGCAGAATTTACCGGTCTAAAGTGTATTCTACTTCACTCCGGTTATGTCTCTGACATTACCCACCCATCTTTTTTTTACGTCTTCTAGCCTTTTCGGCCTGTTTTTGCTGGTTCAGGTTTCTTAATTTGCGTGCATCGTAATCGCTCCAGTCTGCTTTCCATACTTTCCTTGTACCCAAAAAGCGCCAACCTGAGTTATCGATATTTTTGTCGTTATTTAATTCGGCTTCCAGACTGGGGCATGAATCAAGCGATGATGTAGCGTTTTGACTTGCCGTTATGTTTGATGAAAGCGCCTTAAGTTCGTCGAGTATATCAATAGTTAGCGCAGAATTTGTGAAGTTTTGACTGGTGCATATGTTCGCTTACAGAGACTTAAGCTCGTCAAGAATATCAATCCCCAGCGTCGGGTTTGACGTCATAGTAATACTAGCCGCTGTGTCCAGAGACAGTTGATTAAGCTGGTTTATTTCATCATTCATGGTGCGCAGTTCAGCTGATAGCTCTGACGTTACCGTTTTCAGCGTGCTATAGACATTATTTTTCGTTGTCGTCATTGCTGTATCGAATAGCGAGGTAATGTGATTTTTAATGGCAACAACACTTCCAGTCAGACTGCTGTTTTTGTTTATTGCTATCAATTCCTGTTTTATTGTTGTAAGCAAAATTTCTAGGCCATCGATCGCTTCGTGAACTATGTTAGGCTTCTCCAGCTGAAACGCGAGCCGGTGCATTACTTCCGTATTGGCTTGCAGTTGTGATTCCAGAAGTTGTTGTTGTTCAATAAGCCCTTTGAACTCAATCTTGGCCTGTATCAATTCACAGCACGGTAATAGATACGAGTTGATGTCCACCCTCTTGTCCTTCTTCCGCAGTGATCCCCTCGGAACAGTCACTCCAATGCAAGCGGCGTGGAATTTTCTTGGGCAACCTATACACGTCCACATAACTGTATCGGCGGAAGTGTCGAAAGTGCAAATTTCGCAACTCATTATGATTGATGTACACACACGAAAAGCTGAATTAATAAAAAACTAAATGAAATATCGCGCACGGCACCTGGATCGAACGATAAAAGCGTGCGAACTTGACGACGACTTGTTGTGGAATGCACTCGCAGTAAACAATCATACGAAGGCCTGGTAATGACTAGTTTCACATCAAACATTGCCTTGACTCGAGCCGAATGTCATATGCAGATGAAAATTATGCAGATGTGAAAAAATTACAATATATATTCGAGTTTAGGTTTTAACTCGGCTGCACTGCTGATTCTTTCCTGTGTGCTGGATGCAGAAAGATTGTTTTTATTGTGAGTGTATCTTAAAATGCATGGCGATAATATGTACCACCGTATAACCGTATATCTTAACCCATTATAACACTAGCTCTTAAAGAGTGCTTTTACAATGATTCTCCCGCCAAAATAAAGTATGTATCAGTGCAATGTTTAATATATTTGCGGGTAAATAACGATATATGAGGCGGTAATTGCGACTTGGCTAACGCGCATTGTGTCCTGTTTCGGTTCATTATCTGAATGAGGAGAATTAGCAGATATTTCGTGAAGATAATTTTATGTTAGCTATTAGAACGTGCACAATTAATGAAGAATTCAACTTGAATTTGTTCTTGCACATAGAATTTGTCATTATCTCACATGCGGCGTACTATAAAAACGGTCGTTGCCATGTTTTTAATGACACGCTAAAGTTTTTTAAAAATTGGCAGCATTGAAAAATTATCGGTCTACGACGCACCTTACCCTCCCGCTTAATTGATATTTTTCTTGAATGGAGGAACAGATAGGGCTCTGGGAATTTAGTCATTGTTCCATTGATACCTTTGAATTGAAATTGATAAAATAGATAAAAGAAAGTTTAAATTGGAAACAAAACGAATCGTTTCAGTAAATAAGGTAAACGAGCCCTTATTCACCACATTAGTCAGGATGTCACACTATTTCGATTGTAACTCGGCTTACAGTGATTGGATTGCGCTGAAATAGGAATCAGTATCATTGCTTCGTTCCAAAGGAGCAGTAACATAAAAATCTGGTTTGGATGTGTAATACTCGCGTGAGCGACACAAAAAGTCGAGTACAACGCACTCTTATTCATCCTATCATTTCAATATTAATTCGTCAAAAGGGCGAAACTGTTTTTTGTAAACAAACTTATTTCGCTCATTAGTCTGCTGCAGAGTGGAATTTCATGAAAAATATGCGTTAATGTAAATTTTTACCCTTCGTAGAAGTAATTTCAATTGTTTTCTGCGTTGAAGTTATAGTAAATTTAGAGAAACCATCAAAATAAAAGTTTGTTTACAAATCTTATTCGCCCTTTTGTAAATTTAATATGGGTTTGACCTAATGCGTTGTATAGATACAGCAGATACTACTCGAACTAATGCATTCAAATATGGGTGAGATGAATACAGAAGCTAAGATGATTTAGAGCACAGTTACCCTGGCTACTTGGTCCGAAAAATCATTCAACTCTCTTTCGCAGATGTGTGGAGTACAATACAGTCGATTCCGACAGCACTGAAGCTACCCCACCAAACAGATCTTCTACACATGCTGTCTTCAACGTGCACGAACGGATTATATAACGTGAGATCTCGTGAGATCATCTTTTCACTGCTGGCTGTTTGCGTGCTACGAGCGCTACGGCTTAGTGTATGTCAAATGGTACCTATATCTAAACATTCTCATTCATTTGTTGGACCTTCATTCATGTTTGTCATCAAATCGCTGACGAGTGCAATTAAATGATGAGGCTCAGTTCTAGAGTCGGTAAGGGCACGATTAACTACTCGAAGCTCAAAGTGTTAGTGATAAGGCTTGGTGAGCAGTGATAACAATTTAGGAACGAAGCGATAAAACGATTCTTTTGTTGAAATCGCTGCGTTTCAATTGAATCAGTAAGTAGCTAGCTGTTCGTAAGTGGGGCAGAATATGATAAAACGCAAGCTAATCGAATTTCAGTTGAGCAACGCGACCAGCGCAAGATGGGTACGCCTGACAACGATGCTGCCTTTGATCGGATCATGGAAACCGTGGGCGATGATGGACCTTTCCAGAAGCGGTATAATATTTTCTTCAATGTCACGGCGGTGATGTTTGTGTCCATGACTGTGGTGAACATTCTTATTATATTGACGGTACCGGAGCATAATTGCGTCGTTCCTGGGAGGGAGCTGTACGGAGTGGCATCGGAAGAAGAATGGAAGAATTTAACTCTTCCCAGGTTGGTTGCAGTTCAGTATACCATGTTAAATAATGTTTCACTAGTTGAATTATGAATGTTATTTTCAGAGAACTTAACAGCCGCGGGGAGCTCGGTTATAGTGCATGCCGTATGTATAATCTCTCAGTGTATCCGGTCGGTATCGGTGCGGACAGATTGCTGTTCCGTGAAAATCAAACCACAGAATGCATCCACGGATACGAGTTTGATCGGCAATATTTTGACCGGATTCCAATTACAGAGCAAAACTGGGTTTGTGATAAAGAGCTGCATGCCACAAACATTTTTGCATTCGTGCGTGTTGCCGAAGTTGGTGGGACATTTGTGCTAGGACAGCTTGGTGATCGGTATGTGAACTCATCTATTATCAGTAATATCTCGTAGAACTATCATTCATTGTGTTGCTGTATGTTGATTGTAAATATCTGTCACTGGTTTCGTGGTGGTATACTTGATATTTTACATGGGGTTTAGTTTTTTTTTTCAACAAATTTGCCTTTTTCATTCCGTTAATTATGAATTTAGATGGGGAAGGAATTACATTTTGAATAATCATAGCGTCTTAACTGCAGTCTCGCTTACAACTGCAACTCGTACCTGTTCTTTGAGCAAAAGACATCTTACAAGAATATATAATCTGATGGAAAGAACTAATATATTCATAACTTTTAGAACGTGTTTATGAACACTGATTACTGATCACTTTTAGAAGCCAGTAACCTAGTCTTATTATAGAATACTCATTTCAAGATCGGCTCAGAAAATTACTTTCGGACCAAAGATCCAAATAGCACCAATTAAAGAACTACTAATCAATATTGAATATATGATACTAACTATTAATGTGCATGGATGTGTGTAAAAACTTGCGGTTGCAAATGATTGACCTAGCTAGTGTTGCATTATATTACTGTTACTGTGTGTATCTGCGCGGCGGTGTTCATTACATTCTGCTTTGTATTTATATTTGTCTCATATTCTTAAAACAGGAAATGCAAAACCCCAATAATGTACTAATTCTTAGCTTATTACTTAAAGTCAAATCGTTATAAATTTTCGTTCAAATAATAATAATAATAAAGTGAGAAAAGAACGATCCAACAGATAATGAAAGAATCAGCGGAAGTTAATGGGTCCGTTGAAGGTTATGGAAAATCGTAGCTGCAGAGCTTGGCGAGACAAATTAAAGTCGAAAACTGATGCGACTCGGTTGAAGATGCTTTGTAGGCCAGTTATGGCGCCATGCATACTATAATTAGTGCATCGAAATAGTAATCGGAGCATAAGGTTGTAATCCGTTCTTCGAGGGGCGACATTTATGTTAATCTGTTCCAAGATAGCTGGGCAATACAGATGACCTCGAATAGTACCAAAAACGAACAAAGCTCTTGCTGAATCCTTTCGAACAAGCAGGGCTTCGAAATGAATTAGTTGGAACCGGTTTTCGTAAGTAGGCAGACGGATGGGACGACAACCTACGAAGCGCAAAACGTTAAAAGCATCGTTGCACGTGTCGCATTCCTTGCGAAATATTTTCTCGTTTCAACTGCTGGCCAAAGCGTCTGAATCCACCAACCGTTGGCGGATTAAGACGCTTTGGCCAGCAGTTGAAACGAGAAAATATTTCGCAAGGAATGCGACAGCACGGACTCAATTCTCTCAACACAGTTGTTATGGTTTGGGCTCCAAAGTTCACAGCAATACTCTAGGATTGGTCGCGACAAGGAGCGCCACAGCTATTTGAGACAATGAATATCCGTAAATATTTTTGCTATCTTGAAGATGCATCCCAGCATTCGAGATCCTTTGCTAACTATATAGGAGACGTGTTGTCTAAACGTAAGTTGCGATTCTTATATCACTCCTCACCAATCAGCGAATGTTTCAAACGGTTGTTGCAGTAATCTACAACCTTAAGTAGAGCAGATGGGAAGAAACGTCTTAAGATCGCCTGCGAAGAATAGACGTGGTATTTTCAGAACTAGACAGACGTCATTGAAGAAAAACAGAAGCATCAGCGGTCTTAAGTGACTTCCCTGGAGTACTCCTAGCGAAGAAATAAATGTTGATACCTGACTATCCACAATGACAACCACTATTTATAGATCTGTAAGGTAGAGTCAAAACAACTGCAACAAACTAGCGTTGATTCCAAATCTTTCCATTTTTTTGCGACTGTTATATCGTGGTTCACTTTGTCAAAAGCGGCAGATAGGTCTGTGTAGATAACATCGGTCTGAGCGCGTCATTCGACACTCTCTGTTATGTATGATGTTAGGCATAGCAGGTTAGTCGCTATTGAACGCACAGACGTGAAGTAATGTTCATCGTCAATTGGGTTCTGCTTCTAGTGAGCCTGATGACGTTCCATAATCACCAACTCGAACAACTTTGAGACAGCATTCAATCAAATAATTCCACGGTAATTATTGACGTCTCGCATATTTCTCTTATTCTGGGCTGGGACTCTGTTCGCGGACTTCCAGCAGGATAGAAAATGACTCTGGCAACAGATGATCTAAAGACGTGAAGAAGCGGTGTCACTAAACGTCGAAATACCCCTTCAAAAGTACTGAAGGGAAGTCGTGCCGTATTGAAAGACGATTTAAACGCCGAACAAGCTTTGGTAGTCATCGTTTCATTGACATCGATAGCGCTCAGAGTATGGCTCACGGACAGAACTGGACCATCAGCGAGTTCAATTTGGTAAACTTTTAAGGGCTAATCGGTGTACACATTCGCGAATTGCTCCGAAAAAAAGTCTGCACATATTTTGGGAAGTGGTAGCTGTGCTGGCATTAAGAATCATAGACAACGGCAGTCCGCTGCTCATTCACATATTTCCAGAAACATTTAGGGTGTGACTTGAGATTACGCTGACTGTTTTGCTGATATCGAAAGAAACAATCTTGACTAGATCATTTATAAGCAGGGTTGAGACTGACGTAATAGTTTCTAAGTTAGATTGTACGATACTTGGTAAACCTCCGCAGAGCAGCGCTGCTCATTCACATATTTCCAGAAACATTTAGGGTGTGACTTGAGATTACGCTGACTGTTTTGCTGATATCGAAAGAAACAATCTTGACTAGATCATTTATAAGCAGGGTTGAGACTGACGTAATAGTTTCTAAGTTAGATTGTACGATACTTGGTAAACCTCCGCAGAGCAGCGCTCTTAATAGACTTCAGCCGTCGCATCGTGCTCGTTTGCCAAGTAGGGCCGGTTTATTGATGACGAACTTTTTTCGGGACGTTGGAAATTGTTTGAACTGCTCTTCGGGGTCCAGCATATTTAGCCTATCGAGAGTGGAGAAAAGGTATGCGATATTACGGTGAACAGCTTTGTGGATGTCGTATAAGACGAAGACGAGGACGAGGAAGTTATATAAGACGATGACCGGAGACACATTGTGCGCTAGGGTGCGATCGATCGTGGCGATCAATGGAGAAACGAGAGCCCTCACTACCAGAGTTAAAAATATTCAAATTCATTGAATGAAAATTGATCATATTCAGCCGCATTCACTTTCAATATTCAGTGACGCAGCTGAAAATGTCAAACGAACAAGCCGCCCATTCATCCATGCAGGTTTTCATTCGTCTCCGATTATTGCACGAAGCGACCATGCAGCAACGAATCAAATGCATCAAAGTAGGCTCTGGCGCAATGTAAGCGATGATGATTGTTGTTTCATATGCTTTACCGGCATTTGAAAACATTTTCCTAGATAATTAGTGAAATGAATATATTGTACGATATTCAACTGAATGAATAACATGGATATTTGAATGAATATTTTTTCTATTCACCGTGAGTCACATCAGGTTCATTTTCAGCCGTTAAAAAAGAGCTTCGATTATTTTTAACTCTGCTCACTACTGATGTAGCAGAAACCTGATCGCTGACAAAACAAACATCAAGGTGGCGGTTATTCTCGTTGGAAATAGAATTAATTTGTAGTAACGTGACTGAGCGGTAACTGTCAAGGAGCCTTGCCGCTCTTGAGTGAGGAACGGAGTGATCGGAATCCGGGAAGATTTCTACGAAATGAGAGGACGATTTTAATCTCCTAGTACGATGATCTCATCAAGCGGTTTAGCATCTGCGAGGATAGTAAAAAATGTGCTGCAGTGTACGTCAGCATATTCCGTGTCACTGGTTCGGTCGGGTCACGGTTACTGCTTACAGTTACCAAACTCGATTATTGTACAGAACTGGTCGAGGTAATCGCAGTAAATCTTCTCGACGACTCGTGTCTTCAGGCTGCGATTAATTGCTTCCATTTAATACACCACCTTCAGTTCGCAACGAAAAACCTTATATCTAGTACAGAACACCTAACTGGAATGCGTGTCATCGTCTATCCACGCTTCGACGAACTGTTATCGGATACTGCAAGGTGATATTTCTCAACGGTTGAACCGCCAACGTTTGGGTAGTATAGTAGCAGTTTGTCCTGTCATTAATCAAAGCAGGAAATCGAAGGGCTTGGAGAAATGAAGAGCTCACAGATGTATTATACTTCCGTGTTGTAGGTTTGCGGTAGACTTCTCGTCCCAACTCCACATAAAATTTTTGCAAATTGTTTTTTTTAAGATTAAAAATCAAAGCAGAATTTGGTTAGTCATTATTGATCTAGAATGGCTAATCTAAGTAATTTTGCATTCATTTTAATAAGTTTTGCATTATTTTGATATCACTGTGGTACCAGTTTCTATGGGAATTTGCTATGTGACCGTACTCTTCAACCCGTAACTCCGGAACCGGAAGTCCAATTAATAAAAAAGCAATAGCAGTCGATTGGAAGGTCGTACCTTTCATTTGAGAGTAAGTTTGTGCGAATCGGCTCAGTCATCTCTGAGAAACAGGGGTGACATTTTTTCCACATACACACACATACACGCACATAAATTATCGTGGAGGGTCTTTTCCCGAAGCACAACCCAACCGCATGGCAGCCTACACTGTACGTCGATGCAGACGGTGGAAATGCTGGTGACAATCGAGTCTCCACCGACGAACTCTTTATAGTGGCAAAATGGCTAAAAACGAAGAAAGCTTCCGGTCCGGATGGGATCTCCAACGTGACAATAAAGACCGCGATCCTGTCGTTTCCGGACATGTTCACAGGCTCGATAAGAGGGGGAGGCAGCCAGGGCAATTGCCCTGGGGCCCGGGTCGTATTTGGGGGCCTGTGTTTTTACTCGGAAGATGGGCGAACACGTCCGGTATTCATAGAAGAGCAAAAAAATAGCAATAGTAATTTCTTTGTAATTATTCGCCCTATTAAATTGTTAGATGCTGAAAGCGTAAAAAAATGAAAACTTTATTTGATAGTTGACATTTGTTAAACCAAAGGTTCTTAAAGGAGTTCTCTACTTTGTGTACAAGTTTAAAATACGTTTATTGCTTGAATCGACGGAATATACTACAAAAATTGAGAAGCCAATTCAAAGTATTTTTGAAGAAATCAATAGAGCGTCAAACAGAAATGCGAAAACGCATCCGTCCTCTTCTACGTTAGCTTCTTTGCTGGTGATGCCGGTTGTTGGCTTGGAGTCACTGGGTGTGATTGTTGTTGTATTTGTATTTGTATTTGTATTTGTATTTGTATAAAAAAGTCCAACTGACAATTTGTATAAATGAACTAAACTAAACTAAGTTAAACTAAACACAATTAAACTAGTGACAATACACGACGACGAAACTGCGAAGAATTCACGACGAAGTCGAAAATTTCAGCAAACTCGTTGAAGCGACGACTCATTGCTAAAATCGGACTATTGGCAGCGTAGTTAGTGCTGCGCATTTCAGAATGCAGCAGGGCTAGTGGGCGAAGAGAACGGGTAGGCGCGTAGAGGCTGATTTGCGCTAGTAGCTCCGGATCATCATATTCAGCCAGCAGAATCTTTGACACGAAAGTAGCCTGCGCTGCATGTCTCCGATGCGTTAAAGTATTAAGTCCTAGAAGACGACAACGGTCCTCGTACGGTGGCAGGTTTAACGGATCGTTCCACGGCAATCCACGTAACGCATATCGTATGAATTTACGCTGGACTGCTTCGATCCTAAGGCTCCACGTTGCTTGATAGGGGCACCAAACGACGTTTGCAAATTCCAACTGCGGGCGCACCAATGAGCAATAAAGAGCCTTGAAACACAGAGGATCCCGAAATTCACTGGAAATTTTGAAAATAAATCCCAGTAATCGATTGGCTTTGTCGATGGACGCAGAGACGTGATGAGTATACGTTAGCTTTTCATCAAAAATGACTCCTAGATCCTTTACGTGGTCAACGCGTTGCAGCTGAGTTCCTGCGATGTTATAGTTGAAGGTAAGCATATTTCTCGTTCGAAAATAGCTGATGACAAAACATTTTGCAACACTAAGGACCATCATGTTTCTTACACACCAGCTATAAAAGGTGTCGATAAGATGCTGTAGCTCACGGAAATCGGCTTCATTTCGTATAACAAGAAAAAATTTTAAGTCGTCGGCAAAAAACAGCTTTCCTCCACGCCTTAGAACGAAAACTGCATCATTCACGAACAGTGAAAAAAGCAGTGGACCCAGCGTACTACCTTGAGGAACTCCGGAAGTGTTGATAAAGGATTCTGAAACAATATCGCCAATTTCAACAACGACTTCACGGTGTACAAGGTAGGATCGAAGCCAATGGCAGAATCTAGTAGAACACCCTAGCTTATCAAGCTTTGTTATCAGTATCTCATGATTAACTCTATCAAAAGCTGCTTTTAGATCAGTGTAGATAGTATCCACCTGCAATTTCTTAGACGATTGTTCCGTGCAAAATGACGTGAAGCAGACGAGATTCGTCTCGACTGAACGTCCGGGGAAAAATCCGTGCTGGGATGTACTGATGTAGTGTCGACAAGCAGAAAATAACGCTTCGTTGATGATTGATTCAAATACTTTAGATTCGACTCCAAGCGAAGTGACTCCGCGATAGCTCTCCATGTTGCATCTGTCACCCTTCTTGAATACCGGGAACATTACTGAGCGTTTCCAATCCTCAGGAAACGTTTGCAAATGAAACGATAGGTTAAAAATATGTGCAAGTAGTGTTACAAGTAAGTCCGAACATTTTTTCAATACAGTTGAAGGTATAGCACTGAGGCCGGGTGCATAAGATGACTTGGTTTTCCGAATTGCAGATATAACCATTTGTTCGGAGACAGTAAACACATCCATATCAACAGCACAAGCAGGAACGACACGAGTAGCATTTTCGAGTTCGATTGCGGTTGGCGAGTTAGCTGAAAAAACACTTGAGAAGAATCTGGCAAACAGCGTACATTTCGCCACAGTTGTCGTAGCTTCTTCGCCGTCGTAAAGCATCCTTGATGGAAGTCCAGTTTCTTTTCGCAAGTGAACATGCGCTTAGAAAGAGGACACCGTCGATTTATGTACGCACGTAGAGTTTTTGCTCGAGTGCGTTTTAGCTTTCGAAGAGTGCTGTTTGACCAGGGCGGCTTGCTAGGAGGCTGACATTTAGGCACTGAGGTCTCAACGCAGTTCAGTAGTAGTCGCTTGTAGAGGGCAACTGCAGCATTAACACTCCTTTGGGCATACAGTACACTCCAATTAATTTGCGACAGAGAACTGCGTAGCTTTACAAAATCAGTTTTGCGAAAGTTGAGACGGTCGACAGAAACAGTTTCTACATACTGAACAGAGCGAATAGTGCCAATTGAGATTTCAAGCGCTGGATGAAAGTTGTCAAGTGGAACAATCACGCTGGATGCTTCATTGACGGAACATACAGGTATAATAGTCTCACTAACAAAGACGAGATCCAGAAAGCGTGACTGGTGATTGGGAATCATGCTTACTTGACTTAATCCGTTGAAAGCAAATCCGTCCAGTAGCATACGACTGGCGATGTTGGTTGTCGAAGCAATCGGGTCAGGGTAAGCGTATCCGTGTCGTGACGGCACCCAAATGAGCCCTGGCTGATTGAAATCACCAAGGAAAATCATCACGCCATCCGCGCCAGCTTGTGAAGAAGCGTTATTCACAGCATCAATGTGAAGTTGCATGACATTGCAGTCGAGTCGCTTTTCAGGAGGAATATAGACAGCACCAATATAAAAATTCCTCGATGGAGTTGTAATTCTAACCCAAACAGCCTCAACACTGGTTAAACTACCTACATCAATCTCACATGAGGCAAATGCGGTGGAAACAGCAATCAAAACTCCTCCTCCACGACCGCGAATACTGTTGCCACTATTTCGGTCCGCACGGTACACGGTGTAAGCATCGCCGAAAAGCTGCACCGATGTTATCCTCGCATCAAGCCATGTTTCGGTGAAGACGCAAACATCGTAGTCACCGTCCACAGCAGCTAAATACACGTCATCAATTTTCGTCTTAAGCCCTCTCGCGTTCTGATAGTAGATCCGCAAACCATCAGCGTCATGTGAGAGGTGTTGTGCTGCATACCAATTTGAGTGAATATTTGTTCCTGTCAGACTCGTAGGTGTACTTGTTTTATAACCGTTTGTGGTTTGGCATAAGATAACGGTGTGCTGTTTAGGGTTATAGTACGTGGGCTTTTCTTAGCTGATTTTGCACAAAGTTTACCGTGGTGTAGTGCCTTTTTGTAGAATTATTGCATAACCAGTATTACTCTGTTTTAATTGTTTTGTGTTGTTACCCAAGTAACCATAAGCACTAATTTAAAACTCTAGATAAGCTATAAGTTAGCGATTCCATTGCTAACTAGCTGTATACAAGTACTTTTAATGCTTCCATGCACCTAAAATGTAAAGCATTAAATCTAGCACTATATCGACATACAAAACATAGACATAGTGCTAAAAAGCTTTTGAAGGTAAATGCTATGAAGCTTTGATA
This sequence comes from Topomyia yanbarensis, assembly GCF_030247195.1. Taxonomy (NCBI): domain Eukaryota; kingdom Metazoa; phylum Arthropoda; class Insecta; order Diptera; family Culicidae; genus Topomyia; species Topomyia yanbarensis. The sequence goes on from NC_080670.1 coordinate 58,930,044, forward strand.
GAAAACTCTAAATGCAAATATAGAATCTTCTTATACTGCTTCGAGACACCGAACGATAACAAATATACGTATGCGTCACCTAAACTAAACTCGTATGTCTTCGTGTAATAAATGATGATGCAATAAACCTAAAATCAAAATGCAAATTCTGCACGATTTTTCGAAAAAATACAATTGCAAATATAAGCCACACTAGATGTTTGCGTAATTTCAACCAAACATCTAGGTAGAGTTAGCATTAAACCAAGTACACATGCGAATCTTTTTACAGATCAGTGATCAAACGCGTATACCAAATTGAGATGAGGTTTTCGCCAGCGATCGAATCCCATTTCTAAAGGCACTAAATCGTCAATTTATTGCCTTTCAAACAGTCGGCATGTGATACAAAAGAAGCGAGAAAGGGTGGGTACGTTATCGAAAGTAATTTTTTTCTTTTGTTGTGTCGATAAAGAAGAAAAGAGTTACTTTTAAAAAACACGTATCTATGTTAACATTGTTGACAGCCACTAAGGTGCTTCTGAACTAGCTCTATTCTGGCACACTATTTCGCCTTTTCCGACACTAAGTGTGCCATTAAATAATGGTTCGTGGTCTCTTGGGTATATTCCTTACCCCTAACCTAACCACTTCCCCAATCCTTATCATCAGGGAAATCATGAAAGACGATTCATTGCAAGGCACAAATCTCCAATCAACATGGGGAACGTACCATTTGAACTAGACGCTACTGATTCCTGAGTATACGTAAATTGAAAAACTCGTAGCTTTGGCAATTTTACCCGATTTGGATACCACGGAATAAGAAAGCTGTCGAAATTCATTTGTCGGGCACGCTATCTGTGGATTAGGGCATCGAATTTTTTTTTTGAATTCTCAAAGGCCCCCTCATATTGTGACAAATGTCAAAGCTCAGATGCCAAATTTCACATCATTTGGACAATTCTAGACTCCCTCCCACTTCGCTTGAAATTTTTGAAATTTGTACTATGGGAAAATATGGAGGAAAAATATATTAAATGCTATAACTTTTGAAGCAGCAATCGGAAAATTACAATTCATACCTCTCTTTAAAGGAAATAACTTTAGTATTTGAATAGAGATATTTCTGTTTCTAGAAAAATAAGGGAAAGTAGGGTACTGGGCCATTTTGGCCCCAAAATCCCCTATTTTGAATATTTTTCTGCTTCGTGATGCAAATCATACATATTTTGCAGTTTTTTAATGTAAAAAAATCTCAGAAATCGAACGGAACCTTTTTGATCTTTGTCCGAATACGAGAAGTTGGGGTTAAAGGGCCTTTTGTCATTCATAACAAATTTTATCATTTTTTCGTGCATATATGTCTATTATTCTTCAATCAATTTTCATAAAATGTAACTTATTGAACGTAGAAAATTCTAAAGAATACAATAAAAATAGATTCGTTAGCGGTAAAATTCAGAGGCATCAAATTTTTTGACATTAACTGTACAAATCACATTTTTTCCATTAAATTCCTAATACCTCAACTTCCCCTATTTTTCCAGGAATGAAACTTTTCTCATGTGATCTCTAAGTGTATTTTATACTAAAAGTAGTAAATGAAATAAAAATTTTGTTGTTAAATAGAGTTAATATGTGCGATTTTTTGATAAAAATGTGAAGTCGAGACTATATGTCAGATAATGTGATGTTTCTGAATTTTACCGAAAATGAATCTATTTTTATTTTATTCCTAAAGATTTTCCACGTTCAACAAGGTACAATTTATTAAAATTGAGTGAAGATGCACGAGAAAATTATAAAATTTAATATGAATGACAAAATGCCCTATAACCCCAACTTCTAGTATTCGGACAAAGGTCAAAAAGGTTCCGTTCGATTTCTGAGATTTTTTCACATTACAAAAACTGCAAAATATGTATGATTAGCATTACGGAGCAGAAAAAATATTCAAGATAAGGGATTTTGGGCCAAAACGGCCCAGTACCCCACTTTACCTTATTTTTTCTAGAAACTTCATTCAAATTCTAAGGTTATTTCCTTTAAAAAGAGGTATAAACTGTAATTTTTCGATTGCTACTTCAAAAGTTATAGCATTTAATATATTTTTACTCCATATTTTCCCATAGTACCAATTTCAAAAATTTCAAGCGAAGTGGGCGGGAGTCTGGAATTGTCCAAATGATGTGAAATTTGGCATCTGAGCTTACTTTGACATTTGTCACAATATGAAAGGGGGGGCCTTTGAGAATTCAAAAAAAAAATTTTTTGCGGTACCCTACTGTGGATGTGGCAATATGAGTCAATCGGTGACTAATAGAAACCAGGGACTCACGAGTTTCCCATGGCTGAAGAGGTACTAACTCCTACTGAACTAGAGGACTTAGTTTTAAAAGGGCCCGGTAGTAATACAAGCCTTGGGGCCCGACGCGGCTCTCGGCGGCCCTGCATGTTCATGCTAGTTGTACAGAAATACCTGGGCGATAGCTACTTCCCGGATAGATGGAAGGTACAGAAGCTGGTGTTGCTGGCAAAATCAGAGAAACCATCAGGAGATTCAGCATGGTATCGGCCTATATACCTGCTGGATACTCTTGGTAAACTTTTGGAAATGGTCATCCTCAACAGGCTGATGACCTACGCTGAAAGTGAGAACGGACCATCGCAGAGGCAATTCGGGTTTCGGAAAGGAATATCGACGGTGGACACCATCCGCACAGTCACCGCGAGCGCGGAAAAACCATCGAAGCAAAAGAGAAGGGGTAATCGCTACTGCGACGTGGTAACGATAGACGTGAAGAACGCGTTCGCCGAAGCGCTCTCACAGAATGCGGGTTCCGGGCTATCTGTGCAAGGCTATGAAAAATTTCTACCAGAGCCGAGTATTGGTATATGAAACGAACATGGGGTAGAGGTCTATTAGGGTCATGGAGAGAGTACCTCAGGGCTCCACAGTCGACCCAATGCTCTGGAATATAATGTACAGCGAAATGGGAACACTGGAACTGCTCAGGGGGTTGAGACCGTGGGCTTTGCAGATGATGACGATGACCGAAGAGACCTTTGAGGAGGTGGAGATCTTGACGGCAGAGACAATAGGCATCGTGGAAACCTGGATGGATGACGTCAAATTGCAGCTAGCTCACCACAACACAGTGGTAGTGCTGGTTAGCAACCGCAAAAAACCAGCGTGTCGTGTTCAGCGTCGGGGGACAATCCATTCCATCGATGCGTACGCTGAAGAATCTGGGTATGATGGTAAACGATCGGTTAAATAACAACAGTCATGTCGACTATGTATGTGAGAAGGCTGCGAGGACAACTAACGAATTATCAAGGATCATGCCGAATAAAGGAGGAATAAGAGGCAGCATGAGACGTCTCCTGGCAGGTGTCTCATCCGCAATACTGAGGTACGGCGACCGACCTGGGCTGCTGCGCTGAACTCAAAGCGGAACCGGACGAAGTTGACAAGCACGTTTCGCCTAATGGCTGTTCGTGTCGCGAGTGCGTGCAGAACGATATCATCGGAGGCGGTATGCGTAATTGCCGGGATGATTCCCATCTGCATCATTCAGGTTGAGTACATGGTATGCTACCAACGGAGAAATGTACGTAATGCGAGGAGATTGGTCCGAGCGGATTCGTTAGCAAAGTGGCAGCAAGAGTGGGACAACGCGGAGAAAGGAAAGTGGACTCACCGACTCATTTCAAATTTCCATTTGATGCAGTTTTTGTCCGGGCACGGATGCTTCCGGAAGTACTACCATTGGTTTGAATGCGCTTCGTAACCTCTTTGTCCGGAGTGTGTGGACGTGCAAGAGACACCGAGAGAACACGTGGCCTTAGAATGCCTTAGGTTCGAAGAAGTCCGTAGGAGTATGCCTGGTGTGACAGCGGCCAATATGGTCGAAGAGATGCGCCACGACGAGCATATCTGTCGCTGGTTACGAGCATACTCTCCGAGCTGCAGAGGAGGTGGCAAAGGGACCAACAAAGTAGCGCCATTGGCTAGAATGCCGCCGTGAACCCACAAATCGGGTTTCGGGAGAAATTCCGCCACCGAGGAGCTATATCGGATATCCGATGGTGAAGTTGAACAGTACGCGACAAATCACCTGGTTCGGATCGTCGGGGCGCCAGTGAACCGCATACTAGGCTTCACAGGAATCGCCGGATCGATCTCAACGCCCTATCGGGTAGCTCATGAGTGCTAGATTCACTGCCGGAAATTGGACCGAGTAGACCGCGTGTCGAGTAACTAGCAGTGGGTCGTTGGGATGCCAGTAAACCGGAAGCTACGCTTCATCCGGAATCGTTGGATGAACCTCAGCACCTACTGCCTCGTTGAGTAGGCTAGGTCCACCGCCAGGGACTAGATCGAGTAGATCGGGACGAAGCGGGTAGCTATATGGCTAACGAAAACGAGAATCGATATCGGGAGAAATCTACCGCCGGGGAATTCACGGTATACCATAATAGATTTAAATATTAGTCGCAGTGGTCCGTGTCCAACAACAAAAATTCACCGTGGACTACCCGTTAGAACAGAAATGGGAGCTAATAGGCTCACGAAACAACCACCGGTACTGAGAGAAATTCCGTTGCCGGAGAACTCTCACTTGGAGTAGGATAATATCCGAGTTGATCTCGACAAAGCTGGGAGCCAAATGGCTTAAGAAAGCGGGTATCGGTTTCGGGAGAAATTCCTCCGTTGGGGAACTAGGGTGAGTTCACCATCGGCGACTATCCAAGTAGATCGTGATAAGGCCGGGAGCAAATGGCTCACGGAAACATGAGCTAAATGGCTCAAGGAATCAGAACCTAAACGGCTCACGGGGACGAGAACTAAACGGCACCGAAATAAGTGGAGACAAGAAGCAAGAGAAGAGTCGAGAGTCAAATCAAAGCTCAAAGGTCGAGCAATTCCATGAACCAAGTGAGGCTCCGAGATAGAGCAGTAGAAAAAGGTGCGAAGAAAGCACAACGAGCCCCTCCCCACGAATAGTTTCACACAGTGCCAATATACTGCAGGCCAGACTTTTCAAGCCTTTTAAACATTACTATAAAAAACACACGCACACATACATACACATACCGACATTTTCCGATCTCGACGAACTGAGTCTAATAATATACTCGGCCTTCCACTTTGTCCATTTTCTCTCCCCTGCCCCTGATGCGATTACTTCTAACGGCATATGAGTTAATATCTTGCCTCTGTTACAAAAAGCAAACTTAATTGTATTTTCTTAGTTTTAATATATCTCGGTTAAAACCTGAATTAACCTGAAAGTTATTATTTTTCATTCATCTTTTGCAGTATACGAATGGCGATTCATGTTTTTTTTATTATCAAGCTTTCAAATTTCATAACCTTTCGCAACACAAGGTAGTCACTAAATTTCTCTTTTCTCATTTATTCCTTCTCAAGGGTAGGCCGCCTTCCTGTGTACATGATCAGCATTGCCACAATCACCATTGGACGAACGCTGGCAGTGTTTTCCGCTCCACACTACTGGCTGTTTGCGGCGCTAGCGTTTCTAGGGAGTTTCTCCTCGAACACAGCATTCCAGTCGCCGCTGATCATTGCGATGGAGATATCGAAAGATGAAAACCGCGCGGCTCTCTCCATGTGGCAGCTGTTCGGTTGGACTGTCGGAGTTTGCCTGGCACCCTTGGTTCTCTGGTGGTGTCGGGATTGGTTTTGGTTCCTACTGATCACTTCTGTTCCTTGTTTGATGGTTTACTGTTTGCCAGAGTATAACATCGAATCACCGCGATGGTTAGCTAGCCAGGGACGTTACCGCGATTGTATCCGTGAGTTGACGAAGATTGCCCGTATCAACGGAAAGTGTTTTGAGTGTACGGAGGATGATCTACGACAGCAGGTCCCACAGAAGGAGGTCGAACAAACGTATGGCATAGCGTCACTATTCAGTGGACTTCATATGGCCAAATTGACCGGTCTGTTATTGGTCGGTTGGATCTGTAACACAGTACCAACATTCACGTTATTTCTGCTTAGCATGCAAATGGGTGGAAATCCATTTTTAAATTTTTTCTGGCAGGGTGCCATTGAATTACCAGCATACTACTGCGGTCAACTGCTAAGCGATCGACTAGGGCGACGATTCACCAACAGTGGAGCTTTCCTAGGAGTGGCTCTATCGTGCATTCCCGTAATTTTAATTATTCATCGCACTGGAACCGAGTTTTACTCAACGATTTTCGCAGTCATCATCAAGTTCTTCGTTTGCATCACCTATTTCACACTATATTTGCAATCGTTTGAACTGTACCCCACCTCGCTGAGACAGACGGGAACGTCGTTTGGCATCATAATCGCAAACGTGTTCGGAACTTTAGGACCATATATAGTGTTTCTGGGAACCAACTATGACCTTCGACTGCCGTTCGTTGTCATGGGTTTGATGGGCTGCCTAGGGCTAGTTGCGTCGCTTTGTCTACCGGAAACCCTGTATCAAAAGCTGCCGGAGACTATGGAGGAGGGGCGCCGCTTCGGCAAGAATCAACGATTTTGGAGTTTGCCGAGGAAACCTCGAAATGATGACCGGAGTGAGTCTGAAGTGCCGAGCGAAGAGAAAAGACTGAACCGTTAGAAGCCGATTTATGAATCTCAATCCAAAATGAGTACGAGAAACAGATAGGCAAAAAATTATAAACAAATTAAGAGAATTGATATTTTTTGAGAATAAAAAAATTGTATGTCATATCCAATAACAATCCCCGCATACATTATACATACATGATTTTCGAAGTAAGTTTATTTAAGATGCTAGATTTGCAATAATTTTGTAATAATGCTAGATTTGCAATAATCCATTCAACTGTCAAAGGTTCTTCGCAGGAAAGACTGGATAAGGAAGCCCAGTGGAGTAAGAAAAACGAGAGCCAGTTTTAATCGCACCCTTGAAAAATTGGCAAAAGTTACATATTTTAGGTATTTATGTCATGTCTTAAGTACATTACGTGTATAGTTTTTACAATATTTAGAAGGAATTATCCCTAGAACTGGCCCTGGTTTGTCTTACTTTGTCGGACTTTCTTACTCAATCTTTCCCTTCTAGATATCGGTAAATGGCTCATCATATGTTAATCACTGGTTCCTATCCGTACAAATTCCGAAAAAAACTCGATGACAATCGGGTTAACGATCCAGGGGACACGAACAATCGAGAACTGTAACCTTGTGAGATGTTAAACTTGTATACCTACTACTCCATAGAGCGACCAGTTTGCACCTGACACGAACTCGTAAACATAAATTCACGTATAAATCTGCCAGGACAATGCAAAATAAATGGTCAGTACGTTTGGTTAGTCTCGAGCGAATAGGCAACATTACCGCTTCACTGTTCTGATGTTGCGAAAGCGAATCCACCGGAGTGTCCCCGTAACACCGAAAAACTTTGCTATAATTCACGTGGTGGCACTAGCAGGGAGGTCTTCGCACCAAGAGGAATAAATATTTTATAAATACATTTTATAATCATTTTAAACTGCATTCAGCGACGTGGCGAAAGTTCACAACCGGCATCACAAACAGAATGCCTTTGTGTGTGGCGCAAACCAAAGGGCGAAGTGTGGAAAGAAGAATGGTATACTTTCCAAGTTTGCATAATTTACATTCCAGGCGAAGGAAAAACTTTCGCATCCAACCCCATACCGTTCTTTGCTCAAGTGAACATTCCAAACATGAAGTGACGTGTGCTGCCTGGTTTGTAGGTTTCTGGTGGATTCACAGTTCCCGGTACACATGTGTGGAATAACCGAGGGAAAAGGCAAAAATAAATAAAAAGAGATAACAGTTGATCGCGAGAAAATAACTGCACCGGAAACCGACATGTTTTTAACCCCAGAACCTGTGGCTGAACTATATTTGCCAGTCTGCTCGGGATGGTGAACCATTGACTAGCATATGACCCAAAGGGTGAAAGAGCTAGAGGTTATAGAAACAAATATTCGCAATTTTATGTGACCAATGTTTTTTGAATTGTTTGAATATTTTGTATTGGGTGGTGTTTACAGATCGGAAATTTTCTCCGCTTGGTTTTTATATAACAGCATATCCGCGGGAAAATATATGAAACTATGGCTGCCAACTTTATTTAAAATGCTGAGAAAAGGTGTGTCCTCGTATTCTAAAATATATCAGTCGCGAGCTTGCTTTTGATGGTTCAAGCGAATCTCGAACACAGTGGTCATTTGTTTTTTTGTAAACCATGAGGTTCAGATTATAATCATTTTCGTAATACTCCATTCGCGGTTCACACTAGACAAGTGTAAGCTAACGTGTTTGATAGCTTCTGGTTGTTGTACATCACGCGCTGGAAATGAAATGTATAATGCTCTAATCGCTAATGATTAAAGTAGCACAAATTAAGCTTCAGCATAAATTTGCAGCAACTGTGACTGCATGCTGAAGAGCTCAAAGATTTAGATTTAAAAACACTATTTCCATAAAAAAAAAAACTTCTACGTTGGAAGGATACTTTCATCCGTCTATGGTGTTTTCAAAAAAACTGCACATGGAATGTCTCCTGCATACATACATAATTACGAGTATTTCTATTGGCGCGTTTATCCGACCAACTCACGATTTTTTTTCTGTCACAGACAAGTTGATTGTTGTTGATAGTATAGGTAGGAAATAAGTTTTTTATTCGGCATACTCTCCATCAAATAAATCATCAATTTCCGATGGTTTAAAAGGACTCAAATGGATTTCCTCTCGTAATCGGAAGTGATTAAATTACCCATGTCATAACTTGAGGCAACTTAGATACCCAATTTAGAGGCTCTGAACTGACGAACTACTGATGGAATACTGAACTAACGAGAATTGGCACATACTCAACGTAGGATTTCTCCTACCATATTTGTGATCGGGGAGGAAAGTGCTTTATTCCGAAAGTATTACGCATAAGTTGGTGAACGGAATCCCAGTCAAACTTCTAAAAGTCGTGAGCAACCGGTTGTACGAAGCAAGCCACTGTGTGTTCGGCATGATCTTGGTGGAAAAAGAAATGCATTTGTGTTGGTTGGACGGCCCATATGCCTTATCCACAAAAAGAACCAAAAAATGAAGAATACTATTGAGGAATAATGATTCGCAATGCTACATATAAGGTACTATCCCGTATTCTGTTTAGCAGTCTTCGCCAGTTTGCTAAACACTTTACAGATGAATACCAAAACGGGTTTTGCGAAGGGCGATCAGCGATGAACCAGATGGTTACTCTGTGACAAGTTCTGGATATATTTCGGAAATACAACATGCAGACTCGCCATCACTTAGTGGTTCAGCTTTGAACAAAAGGTGAACCAAAATCAAAAATGTTTAGTATTGGTTCAAATAAGATAGTATTATGTAATATTGGCACGCTAAATTCGTATTTCATGTTAAAACATTTACTATTCGTTAGGGAGGTCCAAAAATATTTATTTTCTCTGAAACGATTCATATTTTTTGCATAATTATTTTAGCGCGTTGGATCGTTTTTGACATTAAAACTTAAAAAAACGTTTCTCATTTGGGCACTTCGAAAATAATTATTTTGTCGTGAAGGTTTATACATTTTGAAAGTAAAGCCTGTTCGCTGATTTCCTCCAAAACTTCAGTACTTGTAAGGGTGGCTCAAAAATAAGTATTTTGTCTAAACTGGTCAAACTATTTTTCGATAGTGATTGTGGTATGCTCAATTTATTTTTAATGGCGAAACGAATTAGTTTACATCTCATCATGGTACTTCAATAATACTCATTTCGTTTTACGGGTCAAATAAGACATCTTTTTCCTTTTTTAATAACGACTAAGAGTGCGTCAATTTTTCTTTGTTAATGCTGCATTTAATTAGCAAGGGGCAGGAAGATGTGAAGTACTTTTCAATATTCATAGTACTCAAGGAAGAGCAAAGAGATGAAAGAAGAATGTTTAGAAATGCGTGGAACAGCGTGACATGAGCAAGCTTAGAGTCGCCCGATGACTTAACCTTTTGTCTTCTACCGCAGGAGTCAGGATGTTATAACATTTTTAAATGCGAATCACATGAGTCTTTAGCATGTACGGACAAGCATAAAGTACTTTATGCTGTTGTAATCAGTTAATAAGATAGTAATATGCAATTATGGCACGCGTGTTTGATGTTAAAACATTTACTATTCGTTAGGGATGCTCACAAATATTTATTTTGTCAAAAACAGTTCTTAAATTTTTTGTACAGTTATTTTAGCAGGCTGAATAGTTTTTGATATTAAAACTTATTAGAAAAAACCTTTGTTTCTCATTTCGTTACTTCGAAAATAATTATTTTCTCGTGAAGGTTTATGCTATTGGAACCTACAGTTAAGTCACGAAAAATTTGGACGTGAAGTAAGCGTAATGTAGTATTCGTTTTATGCTCGTGTACTTCATTCGAAATGATTTTATTTTGTTTGTGTTATATCGCTTAACCTTAAGATGAATCAGCACAAATTCAATACAAATTTTGATTTGAGAAGCCTCTTGTCGTCTCTTCCCTTATGCTAATACCAGATAAATGCAGTTTATTATGCAATATTAATTCTTAAAAAAGAAAAATTGGATTGAACAATTTTGTGCATCAAGGGCACAAAACCCAACATAAAATAAGTTGGAAATTTTGTATTTCGAATTCATTTCGTTATGTCGTGCTACTTACTGCACCACCTTGTTATTTACTGACGAAATGAATTCGAAGCACAAAAATCCAAATTTATTTTGTTAGGTCCCTCAATGCATAAATTGGTTTAATTCAATTTTCCAATTTTGGGAAAGAAAATTGCAAAATGGCAAGCGTTTATTTCTTTAGCCAATAAACAATTGTTCGTTTTGACGTAGGACGTCTTTGTTTTCGATATGGGGTGCACAATTCAACAAAAATGGTATGTAACGAAAAGTGGTTAGGCTTTAAACGCTTATATTTCAGCCGTCTCGCGTAAAATTTATAAAAAAAATTGCGCAAATCGCTCAGATATAGTTTTAAGATCAGATTTCAATGGAATGGAGGTAACAATTTAAATAAAGTATGTACAACATAATCAAAATACAACACATTTACACACAGAAGGTAGCGCTTCCCAAGTCTGGCACGATGGATTTATGAACGCACTACGCTTTTATGAATGACGTCATCATCGACTGTTTAAGGACCAAGCTACAAAGCTTGTCCGATCAAATACAATGCTTTCCCTTGTGCTGTTTTCGTTTCAAGCACATTTTATATACATTCTCGAATGCACGAATTCGTATAAAACATATGCACAAAATTACTTGATCCCATGAGCGAACAAGAGCGGGTATAATACCACCGTCGAACAGACGTGACATAGTCATTCGAAAAGTGTCCCATACAAAATAACGATTGTTTTGAAATGAAGCGATCGCTAATGTCAAACTACGACAGATTGCTCTACCATGTTTGAATCAGGGCAGGCTTCTTGATAAGTATATTGATATTACAGAAGGTGTGCAATTCCCTCAGCAGCGTATGTGGTGGTAATATGCATCAAAATGGTATTCAGAATTGATTGAAAATGCATGTTTCTATTCCTTTTTTTTGCTTTTAACGGACAGTTTTGTGAAATAGTGCATGTATAAGACAACAAAAAGCTGAAAAAATGATCTTCAACATGAATAAAAGAAAGTTTGTTCGTTCTAGCATACCTGATAGAACGTCGATACAATTTGGATGTTGCGTACTGTTGTTTTATCGACGAAGACTACCACGCGAACTATTATACAGATGTCGCTAGTGTAACAACGTATTTTAATTTAAACAATTAACACAACATCTGACGCATTTTTTGTTTCATGTGGCACGTCGATTCGTCGGGGATAATACGCCCCATCGGGGCAAAACATTCCCAGAACCGCTGCGTGGTACCTACCACTGAGTGTCGTGATGAATACGAAGGAGCCGGGGAAGGTGCGCCTGGTCTGGGATGCCGCAGCATCAGTGAACGCAGTCTCACTTAACTCAGAGTTACTCAAAGGTCCGGATATGCTAGTTCCACTTCCCAGCGTAATCTGCAATTTCCTGAAACGGCCAGTAGCCTTTGGAGGTGACATTCAAGAAATGTATCGTCAGATCCGCATCAGACTCGAGAATAAGCAGGCGCAGTGATTTTTGTTCCTAGTGAGTAGTGAAGACACTCCCCAGGTGTACGGTTTGATGTTGCTACCTTTGGTTTCAGGTGCTCAGCTCAATTCGTGGAGAACTTAAATCCAGTAGATTTCGCGGAGAAGTACCCTGAAGCAGTAGAAGCCATCGTGAAGCGTCAATACGTGGATGACTACTGCAAGAGCGTGGATACTATCGAAGAAGCGATCCAGCGAGCCAGTGAGATGAAGTACATCCATTCGTGCGGAGGATTTCGCATCAGAGACTGGGCGTAGAACAGATTTCTCCAACAGAAAGGAGAAAGGAGTACATTTCAACTGGGACAAGAACACCGAATGCAAGCGTGAACTATGTGTCGTTTGGGACCCGGTTGAAGATGAGTTCCGCTTTGCGACCGAATGGAAAGCGGAGTACAGCAAGGTTTTCCAATAGGAAGAACGCCCGACGAAAAGAATTGTTCTGAGAATTGTGATAGCACAATTCAATACAGCAGGATTTCTCGCTCCAGCTCCCCTTCTTGGAAAAATGCTGGTTCAGGATCTTTGCAGACGGGCTGAGACTGCAATGATGTGATGTAGAGGTTGCGGTGGACCAACGTTATCGCAGACGTACCGGTATTTAAGATACCTCGAAACTATTTTGGAAATGTGAGATCAAATGAGGTCGAAGAAGTCCAGCTTCACATCTTTGCTGATGCCAGCGAGAAGGCGTATGGACGCGTGACATACTCCCGTGCAATCGTGTGAGGTATGGTGGTGCACAGTGGGACGAGCCCGGACTTAAGTCCATATATGAAGGTTATGCGATATTCTCACTAGTATTTTTCTCGTAGCAGCTGAGCCATCAGAGACATTTTCGCGAGATTTTAGGTGATTTGAATGCAAAATGATTTTTTGACAGCTTTTTGAAGGGCATAACTCAAGTGTTTTTGCATTATTTGACCATAGGAACTACATACGGTCATTCTCGTTTTTCAAAGAAACGGTTGATTTTATGAATTGCATTACTTCGGTTGATTTTATGAACTGCATTACTTACGTGTGATAAAATTACATCGTAAAATCGCCAAAAATAAGTCACTAGTTGGTTTAGTTAGTGTTTAGATAACTGTTTGTCATGCATTTTTATTGAATTCGAACTTCTAAAGCGATAACAACAACGACGCCCGTGAATGCCCGCGATCACACTATGCTCATTCGAAAGCTTTTCATTTTCTCTTTAAAATGAGCCTATGCTAGTTTTGCGAAAACTTGCGATAAGCAGTCAAAATTTGAAAAAAAAACTGTGAATGGAGACGCATGGTTATTACTGATATTTAATTTGAATATTCACTTTATGGCTAGAATAATGACACTAATTTATGCACAACTTTCAAATAGCATTTAGAGCATGATCTACAAGGGTTTTACTAGTTATCAAGAGTAAGGAGCCGAGTGGGGAGTATGGTTTTTAAGTGGTAAAGGAATTAAGAATGTTTGAAATTTGGGGTGTGGGCGTAGCGTAGTTGGTAAATCGCTTACCTTGTACGCAGCGCACCTGGGTTCGTGTCCCGACCCCGCACATAGGGTTAGGAATTTTTAATAAGAGATTTTTCTAACCCGAAGCGGTGAATGACCTTAAGGTTAAAACCTCTATAATCGAAATAAAAAAACATGTTTAAAATTCAGTAAATATTTTCAACCATCTGAAATATGTCATAAAATGTTTCATGAACTATTTTTGCTAACTTACGCAATAACTGTCAAATTGAGTGAACACATTTGAGTTCTAGTCATTTGGTGAGACTATTTTTTCCGAGTTTGCATAGCACTGATATAGCTTAAGGGTATGCGATATTTTTCCAAATAAAATAAGACCATTTGTGAATGAACCATATAGGCGAAAAAAGGATTTTGGATTTATTTTAATTTAAGGTATGAAACAAGCAATCTAAGCAACTTAAAACACACCTGCAAAAACAAAATCGTTAACCATCTTGTTGATTAGTGAATGTAAATCAATATTCCACTAAGACGCTCAAAATGTTTGTTTTGAAAATGAAAAAAAATGTTTCCATACCAAGTAACACACTAATGAATTAAACGTTCCAAAATTAGTCGATCACATCTTATTTAATCCTTAAAAATAATATAGTCATTCCTAAAGCCCCATAATGGGATGTCGATCAATTCGTTTCAATACGGAAAATAAATTCCAAAATTACAATTGAAAGAAATCTTTATAAAAGACAAAATATTTACTTTTGAGCCACTCTAATAAGTAGTAAAGTTAATTTCTATTTTCTATAACCAACATAGGAATTCAGCGCACAAAAATGTCTTTAAAAAAATTTTGAACCTTCACAACAAAATAATTATTTTTGAGCCACCCTAATGTAAAATGAATTTTTTTTTGCAGATGTTTATATCAAAAACGATTTAGCATACGAAAATTAATATACACAAATTTTAAAAACGATTTAGAAAAAAAAATATTTTTGAGACACCCTAATGAACAGTAAATGTTCATTTTTGAAATGTTTTAATATCGAAAACGAATTCAGCGTACCAAAATTACATAAAAGCGTCCTATATGAACCGATACGGAAAAGTTTGGACTTTAGTCCACTTTTTGTTCTAAGTCGTGCCACTGTGTGGTGTGCTCACTAGTGATGAGTCAAGCGAAGGTAGCACTGTTGAAGCAGCTGTCGATTCCGCGCCTAGAACTCTTGGCAGCGGTTCTTGCGGCAAGGCTGACGTGAATGATCGAGTAGAATCACAACTTCACAATCAGTAGTGTGGTATGTTGGATCGACGCAGAAGTGGTGCTGTCTTGAATTCGGTTGGATCAGCGCCGCTACCATCAATTTTTTGGTTTTCGCATTGGCGAAATTCTTAGTTTAACTATACTGGCAGATATATTCCTTGTTTTGAGTTTTTACCTTTCTTCAAGGTTTTTCGGAACGTGTCCAATGGGGAATAGACAGAAAGAATGAACGGAAACGGTGACAATTCACCTTTTGATTGGACACACTGGGAAAAGATATGTCTCAAGCAGGAATGGAACCTGCGATCTCCCAGTCTCTAGTTGGGTGCATTCCGACCATTCCGCCATCGAGGAACAGTGCATCACAGTTTTACCCCCAATGCCTCTCATAAGCGAATCGTCACCGCCCCTTCTCAGGCAGAATTCACTCGTTGGTCTATTTTTAGCTCCCCAGTGGATCACGTATAGGCTTGAGATTTTTTATTTTCATCGTTTTGCTAAGCTGACAGCTTGGCGTGGGCTTGCGACGAGACTGAATGTGGCGGCTCTGGTAACCAAATGGGCTAATGGTCTGGAGACCCAAGCAACACTTGCAACATGTAATGGCCGCGGTTTGTTGCATAACCATAAACTTTTGCTGGTGCGCTTTTTTAGTTGCTAAACCAGTTGAATAATGGTTTACGTACGCTTCTTTTCAACGAATTTTGTAGAAACTGCTAGTCAACAAGCGGTGCTGGTCGGGGATACGCCCCAACAGCCCTTGGGTACGTGGGCAACTATTTTTGTACGACATTGTCAAGACAATGGCCGAAGAGAGAATTATCTCCAGCTAACACTACGGAGGAACTTCGGGTTCATTTTATGATGTACTATGTGAATCTGGTACAGGTTATCGTTGACGCCAATCGGACAGTGTTGGTGAGGACCAGGGCCGCAGAGAGAAAATACGGGCCCGGGGGGTCCAACGTACGGGCCCCCACCACTGTGTATTGCCTGAGTACAAAAAAAAGTTAATGTTTGAAATTCATTACTGTGGGAGTTTTTTTTAAATACCTTTTCGACAGTTTTGGTGACTTTGAAAAGCGTCATTTTTGTCAATAGTATTTATAAAAGTACGGAAATGGAAAAATTAAAAATGTAGTTATTACAAAAATTAAAAATATCTAAACGGCGATCAACGGCAATAGATAAAAGAAAACCAACAAGAAAACTAAATATTAAAAGAATGTAAAAAAGAGCTCCAAACAACAAAATCAAACAAATAAACAAATTAATGTCAATTGTCAAAAAATGTTTAATCTAGAAAAACCAAAATAAAATCTATGAAAAATTGATAAAAGAAAACAGGTAACTAGAAAAACATATTCGAACATTATTGAACAAATGTTGAAAATAATGAAAAATCGATAAGAAAGTAGGAAAAATTTTAGGAATAAATAAAAATGAAAGAAAAACTACTAAAAAGAATACAAACATTAATATAAAAAATGCATAAAACTGAAAAACTTGATAAATCAAGAATAATAAAATTTATTTAACATTTAAAACAAGACATATTTAAAGCAATAGAAAAAGTAAATAGAACGTTAAGAATGCATAAAATTACAGGAGTGTATATAAAAGACAAGAATAAAATAACCATAGAGAAATTAAAATAAATGGACGAACCGGCAAATTTTGAAAAACTGGAAAAGTGGAATGATGAAAAGACAAAAAGTAAAAAAAATTGGATAATGAACAAAAACGGAGCAAACAGACAAAATGAAAAACAAAGATAGTAGGAAAAAGCCAACTTGGTATACTATAGAAACACAAAAAATGGAGAAATTAACACTAAGAAAATGAATAAAATGGATTAAATTATTTAAAGAATAGAAAAACACTAAAAATGAAATTTGAAATAAATTAAAATAACGAACTAAATGTAAAATCAAGGAAAAGTGCGCATAGTGTTAAAAAAGATCAAATGTTTTTTTTATGAAAATAAAAAAAATCAATATAAACGTACAAGAAAATGGTCAACAGAAAAAGTACTTTCAAAACAGGTTAAATGGAAACAATGAAGAAATAACAATAACGAATAAAATCTTAAGAAAAAGGAATAAGAAATAAATAAAATTATATTAAACAATCAGTGGGAAAAATAAAACTACGAAAAACGAAAAGTTAAAAACATAAGGAATAAAATAGGAGAAAGGTAAAAATTAAACAATAAGACAAATTGGAATGAATTTGAATAAGTAAAATTGCTTATGGAAATGCAAAAAAAATATGAAAAAACGGAAATAGAAAAAGGCTATGATAAGAATAAATGTAGTAAATAGACAAATTCTAAAAATTGGATGGAATGAAAAAAGAAACAAATACAAAAGCAGGGTATTAAAATATGAAACAATTAGAAAAATTAAATAAAGAGAGCAGAATTTTCTCGAAAAATTGTGAATAAAATGAAATAACAGAGAAAAAACTATAAATTAAAGTAAGTGATAGTGATAGCAATAGAAAAAAGCAAAAGTAAGGAACGTAAAAAGATGGATAAAATAAAAGAATGGAAATACATAAAAAAGGCAGAATCTTAAAATTGTAGAAATACAAATACAATCCACAACTTGAAAAAAAAGATAAATGAAATTTTAACAAAATAAAAAAAAATCCATGTAAAAATTAAAAAAAAATGAGAAACATGGATCAAATTTCAAATAAGGGTTGGGGTTGGATTTTACGCTATGCTGGTTTCGAAAACATTCATAATCCTATAAAAACATGAATTATTCTTTATTTGTGTTGGTGTGTTAGCACACCTTAAAATATTTTACAAGAATGTTGTAACTGATTTCTAGTAAATAGTTCAAAAATAAAAATAAAATCGTTACGTTCAGGAAGCGACGTTCAAAATCTCACGCTCACTGCTCCAAAACGAAAAGATTTTGTATGCGGATTTAACTTGCTACATTAGTTAGCTAATCTTGCTAACTAGTTGATTTAGTTTGGTAGCAGAGTTAAATTTTCTCTTCGAAATCAATCAAACACAATTTAGTAATTTAGTTGAACGTATGCTTCTTAGAATCATTGGCAGCTGCAGGATTGTGAACTGAGAGATCATCTCTTCATGCTCCATGACATATAAAATTCAAAACAAAACTATTAACACTATATTCCTCATAAAAGGGGCTTGATGTGTACGCAATTTGCTGTTATAATGAAAATATTGATAAAAGGCCGTATTTGAAAGAATTGTAAAACGTATTTATCTTTTTTCCATTCCTGGCCGCTTTGCAAGAAAATCTCCGAAAAAAAAGCTACATCATTTGAGTACGACCCCTAGACAAAAATGTTTCGGTATCATCTCGTATCTGAATATGATTTTTTATGGATTTTGTAACAATGAACGGCAAACAAAATCTATTAAATTGTAAATTTAAATTTTTGGATTGTTTCGAATTATTTAGGAATATCAAGAGTATTTGATGATTCATTTGACCAATTGAGCTCTCAAATAGAGGTAGGGTTACCGCCTCTAGTGGTACTTTCACCAGTAGAGTTTTACTGAGCAGGGGATAGACTTCAAGAGACACATGGGTATCAATTACAATTTCGAATTAAAGTGATCACTCGACAGAAATTTGGAGCGCTTCCAGTGATTTTTATTGTATGAAACGCTTAAAAACAAATAAATATGCACTGTTTTATTTCTTATGCAGCTCGTAGCACTAGGAGGAAAAATATCTTATTTTCTTCACATTCACCGTAGTGTGTAATGTTTTGCTAAAGCACTCCACCTTTCTGTGCCGTTCACATTTAGTTGTATGTTTTTGCATTTGTTAACAGTTTTGTCGATTTATGTAGTTGGGTGTAGTACTTCGCTCTCCTTCCTTCCTACAAAGAATCTAAAAGCACCAGCCACTCTCGCTGTGAAGGATAACCCGAGCGAGCTTTGCTCTGCTCCTCAATAAACAAACACGGGTTGTGAAATCACACTTCAGTTTCTTTCGAAAATCTTTGTGAGGAACAATGATCCATTGAACCGAAGGTTCAATGGGGTAAAGTAAACCCAAATGGCACTTTTATAATAATTTTTGTCAATACCAAGAGGGGCCCTCCTTAACAATTAGGGCCTGCAACCCGAGGATGATGTTTATGAGGACTGTGTGCTGGACGATTCCTGGTAAAGAAAAGGGCAACGCAAAATTGCAAAATAATCCAATGGATTCTTCCGGGCGAATTCGGATTTACCTGAACGAAGACACGAAATTCGTCTCCAAAAACCGGTGTGGCAACCCTAAGCAGGGTTTTTTTCAATAATTACTTTCGATACTAATCCAACGCTTTCGAAGATTGGAAATTCAATAAATCAAAAAAATTAGAGGGTTGTCTACAAGACACGACCACTTGTTACTTGTTGTTACTTTTCTTGTTATTGTTCACTGATAAAGATACAGAATTGATTATTAACAAGCACAGATTTAAGACAAGCTAATAAAAGGGATTTTTGCATAATGTATGAATATTTGTTTATGTTATGATTCACTGGTAACCCAAGTAACAATTGAAGTTTTATAGCACACTACAAGTGCAATCTAAGTTTTATGAGTGGCTATAAAACAACCTTAAAACCTAATTTGTTACTAGGGAATGGTACAGAATTAACAAGCGCACAATTAATACAAATTAATGAAAGGAATTTTCTAATTGAATTCTTTTTCCATTATGTATTCGTCCTAATAAGGACTGTTTGCTGATAACTATGTTTTGTGATACGGAACGAGAATCCTTTGAAACGATTCGAACCTTGCCGGCGATTCGCTTCTGCTACGTACACACACGAACATTTTCCTTTCGCAGCTCATGTCAAATAAGCACTGAAACAAGGTGATCTCAGATGTTTCTGAGACCCTACCAGCAGCAGTAGCAATAACCTGCCTCGTTCCATCAGCAGAGTAGGTATGGCAGTGAATTAATTCGGTCAGAAACATTCCTTTTATGTCATGCGATGAAATGTGTACGACGTTTATGAGTGTCGAAATGAAGTCTGTGTTAGGGAAAGAGTTGCGCAAGTTTGTGAAAATTGTATATGTTTTCCCTGCGGATTTACGGATTTTTCTATAGTGTGCTAATAAAACACACAGATAAATTTGATAACAATTTTTTACTGGCAATTTTCTAAATCGATTAGTGTTCGAATCAGAGTCGAAAAATGTTTTTTTCGTTTACCAAAATCCGACGAAAATGACGAGCGAGCGATGCTACTTTCTAAACCACTAGAACATTACGAAACCGAAAATGAGACAACGGCCTACGACAAAGCATGCGGGTAAATTCAATTTCATTATTTCCTTCACACATTCGTTTTCGCTTCGAAATTGAGAACGACATTGGTCTCTTCGATATTGCACATAGCGCTGGCCAAACGAAAAGAAACTAGTAACGATATTTATTTGTCGTTGTTCGATTTGGGAGAATAACAAGCTAGCGATGATATTGGACGACTGAAGGGGCAGTGGTGTGCGTATTTCCTGTATTTGCGGCGTTCTAGTTGCATTTTATGATGCAAATTGCTATAATTTCATTTAATGAAAATTAAAATAAAAATCAAAATTACTGATTTGAAATTAAAACGAGATTGAATTTTCGTATTGTCAAAGGAAAACGAAAGTCACTACTTCTGCTACTCGCATCCATAGAATCGAAAGAAGAAGGGGCGTTGCCTTTATTGTTTCGCTTTGTGTGAATTTAGTAACGAAGGAGGCAGCGAAAAGACGAAGGTGAATTCAGTGAATTTCATCGTTCATTGAATGGGTATGAGAATTTTCGGCCCTGGTTCGAATCATGAAAATCTATAAACAATTAATAAAACGTGAGTGAAAACTTTGTATGTCTTCATACATTTTTCCAAAGCATTTACAATAATACGGATTTTTCAATAGTGTACAGTTGAAATACCAATTTAAAGTTGCAATCAATTTTCAAGATGGACTTCTCTGAATCGATTGGTATGTAAATGATGCAATTCCATCAACAATTAACAACGCTGCAGTCGTTTAAAATTATGCCACATTTTCGCGACGCGGATCGAATTTTAGATTTTAATTTTACACCTAGTCTCAGCCCCATATAGTGTAGTGAAGCATTTTCAATGCTAAAAATCGATTTCATATTGGCGAAATTTGAAGACAATCTCATGACTTCTAATCAAACCATTTAATTGTTTAACCCCTACAAGTCTGATCATATTTTTGTTTCGATTATAGATATTTTAATCTTAAGGTCATTCGCTTCTTCATTCAGATTAGGAATTTTCCTATAAAAAAAATCTCTATTCCTGTGTTGGGATTCGAACCCAGGTGAGCTGCGTACATGACATTCAATGTACAAATTCCGCTATGCCCGCTCGATTCTGATCTTGTTTCGATGCGAGAATTAGGTTGGTATAAATATAGTTGATTTCAAATATGCAGTAGTTTAGAATTTTTCGCTATTCTAGTTACCTCATGCACAAGATATTGAATTTTCAATTGCATTCTCAAATAAATTTTTGTCGAAAAAGTATTTGTCAAAATTTTAGTTTCTGTTAAAAATCCGGGCCCCCTTCAAAACTCCGGGCCCGGGGGGAAACACCCCGGTCCCCCCCCCCCCTCTCGGCGGCCCTGGTGAGGACGATGACGTGCGTAATCTGGTTCGCGTCGACCTGTAGACGAAAGAGCAAAAAGTTGCCGATTGAGATGCTAAGAGCAACTAGCAGACAGACTACTACAACCGAGTACAGCTACGTCAGTACCTGGGAGGGAGAAACAGACTCAATAAATGTGAACGTCATGGCCAGCCAGAACAACACTGTCACTCCGAGCCACAAAGAAGTGAACATCAAGGAAAGGAAAGTATTGTTATCGTATTCTTGCTTGAAAATATTTACGAACAATAAGTTTCCTTGATTTTTTGTCTAGATTGGGCAAAATAGTTAAATATTGTCAAAGTTTTGCTGTGATTTTAAAATCTTATTCACATTACCCAGATGAATTTTTCGGGAATCCGCACTGCCATCATCAAATATATTGAATTTCTATGTATTCAATGTTGAATAAGAATTTGGATGCGTTCAAGCGCTTCGAGCATCGTTTTAAGGCAATACTGCGATCTTGCTATAATGTAAAATATTAAAAACGCATAGATTATATGAATATTTCAAATAATCTTTACATTTCAATAAATTAATCAAATTACCAGACAGAACGACAGTTTTTCAACATAAGGAGCAACTAATCACTATAAAAACAACTAGTGGAAGGATTCAACAAAAGCGTCTTTTTAACTTGGATTTTTATTAATCTTAAAAAGTCCTTATGATGTTTGAATTATGTAATTCTGTATCGTCGCTTAAATGCTCAATGAACTATGCCTAACGTATATTTTATGCTCGTTATGTAATTATGGAAATGAGACGACGCTGTAAATGTTCTCTGATCCAAGAAATGGGAATGTAGAATAAAAAAAATATTTTGTGACGCAGGTTTTTTGATAATTCAAAAATATTTTTTTGTTTTAAAATAATTTATATCATCTTTGTATTAAAATATGTTTTTTGATTTTTATTATATAGGTTTCAACCTTAGGGTCATTCGCCTCTTTTCGGGTTAGAGAAATTTCTTTTGGAAAAATCTCTAACGCTATGTGCGGGGTTGGGAATCGAAACCCAGGTTAGCTGCGTACAAGGCAATGGATTTACCTACCACGCTATGCCCGCCCCCTGTATTTAAAACATGTGAATTAAAATCTATTTTCATATCTATAGTAAACACAAGTAATAACGACGAAAATCGTGTGAAGAGTTTTAAAAATTTGTGGCTCATTAAACAATTTTAGAATGAGTGACACTTGACTCGTCAGATTTGGCGGTGCCCCAGTTTAAAGTTTCTTTTGAGGGTGTACTCAAAAAATGAAAATCATCAACGTAGGCCTAGATTCATGCAAATAAATATGAACAAAGTTTCGATAAAAAAAAAGATGGGTGGGTAATGTCTAGGACATGACCGGAGTGTCGTGACTACTCGTTTGACTTGTAATTCAAATCGAATGATACTCAATGAAATATGTGGGAATGTTTCAAGTTATTCTTTATAATAATTATGGTGGTTCTGAAAAGAACCTTTGTTGTTGGCGTCTGCGTTGATAGGGGATGCGCTGGATTCTAAGCTCGTTGAGACATTCATTCATGAAATGAACAATTTTCTTGCTTTGAAATATCAATGTTAAAATCTCTCGAAACAACCATTGGAATCTTTTTCGTACAGAAATGAACACGCTTAGGAAAAACTAGGGGCGGGTAATGTCCGGGACATAACCGCGATGATCATATTCTTAAAACCCTGCTTGTATCTCTTTCAAATGGCTAAATTTTACGCATTAAGTTCGATTCACCGGGCTCAGCGAAATTTTCCTGTGGATCCCGTTCTATAGTATATTCAGCAAAACAGATTTATTACCGAGTTCTCCGCGTTGAATACAGGTCAATAATTTCATATAATGATTTCAACAAGCAGACAATGTACAATGTTCCTTACACATATCTTAACATGTTTGAACAGGTGAACATAGCTCTAATCGCAATAGAAAATTTGTTAACTGGATTTTTATATAGAAAAGTATATCAAAACCAAGGTAAATTAGTAGTATTTTTTCTTGGTTTTGGTATTCTTTTCTATATAAAAATCCAGTTAACAATTTTTTTTATTGCGATTAGAGCTATGTTCACCTGTTACAACATGTTCAGATATGTGTAAGGAACAACCTTTGATAATATGTGGGCATGTAGGGTCTATCAAATCAGAGTGTAAGTGATCTTCCCATGGAAAGATAGCAAAAACACGATTTTTGATTGGAGACACCTCTAAATCATGTCCAAATTAAGCCATTTTTGGCAAAAGTTCTTAAAAAGTTTCTTAGGTGTGAACCTAGAACAAAAATTTGAGCTGACCCATGTATATTTCCAAACTTTTTCAAAATGTGGAGAGGTCTAATGTACATGTATGACAGGTGGGAGTGTTCTGAAATGGTTTTAGTGGTGGTAACAACATAAAATCATGTATTGGATATTTTACAATGATTCTCCTTAACCCTGCAAAACCACGGGGTTGGCAGCAGAGGGTTAAGTTGTTTGGAAGAGATGACAGTTAATATACGATAACTAAAAATATAAAATTGTTCTATAAATTGCAAAGTTATTGCCGCGTTGACCTGAAAATTTGTCATTTCATTCATAAAGGAACAATCATTGAAATTATGTCAATTTATGCTTTGCAAGATTTGAAATAACTTCGAAGTGTGGTCACGACACCCCTGTTATGTCATATACATTACCAACCCATCTTTTTCCATTTTGCCTTCGTCCTGATAAGGACGGTTTGTCTATGTTGATACAAGACGGGAATCTTTTAAAACAATTCAAACTTTGCCGACGATTGTTTTTACTGCGTACATACATACGATCTTTCCCCTTTCGCAGCTCACACCGAATGAGCACGGTTTTCATCATGCTGTTCCTATTTATTGACTTTACAATGCAGATGGAAGGCCGTCCTTTTGTTCGATAAATGGAAATATTTTCATCATTCGTTTTGGTGTAGCTTTCGCTTAGTGGCAGAGTTGCCACATTCACTGATTTTCTTGGAAGGATTTGCAAAAACCTTCGGGTTTGTAGATTATAAAACCATTGTCTTATGATTCACTGGTAAAAGTACAGAATTACCAAGCGCAAACTTAATACTAGTTAATAAAAGAAACTTTCTAATTAAATTCTTTTTCCATTTTGCCTTCGTCCTGATAAGGACGGTTTGTCTATGTTGATACAAGACGAGAATCTTAAAACAATTCAAACCTTGCCGACGATTGTTTTTACTGCGTACATACATACGATCTTTCCCCTTTCGCAGCTCACACCGAATGAGTACGCTTTGCAGCCTTCGATATTGTAAGTTACCGGTCAGCCCCAGCCACGAGCGCTACTGAGACTCCCTGAAACAATAACCTCAGGGTCGGCACGCTTATCCTTAATTTTCACGGGTAGCAGGGAAATGCCTATTTCTGTCGATGTTAAACACTCGTCTTTCACTTTTACAAATTTTATTCGCTTTCACTGATCCTTCCTCCCACTTTCTTATACCTATCTAACCTTTTCTCGACGGGCCCGTCGTATTCTGCAGTGCACCTTCCGCTTTCCACCTTCTGCTTCGCTGTCTGCTTCCGCTTTCGTTCGTCGGGTCGGTGGTTCCTCTCGCAATGTGGTTCGAGGGTGGCCTTCCAAGCGTACGCCGATGTTCGATCCGGCCGTCGTACGCCAGCGATTTCCGGCAATAATGCGCGCGTCCAACAATGGCGGTCCCGTGCGATGGATGGTTTTGTTTAACCAGAATAACGGGGTCCTGTTGTCCACGGTATCAGCACACACTTTATAGGACACAATATATCGTTCAATATTTTTTTTGGTTTATAATAATTTTGCGACTGATTGGTTTGAGTTTTTCCGAGTAAGTGATCGAATATATCACTTCGATCTTACCAAGAGGTCATTCCCCTATCCCGTAGGTCATTGCCCTCGCCCAGTGCATACGAGTATTTCCATCGCTGGTTTATGACATTAGTCATCCTATTCGCGCTTATCGCCACCCTCAATGGCCGCCCGCGATGTCGGTTTTCTTTGGCGCAAAGGTGAAAGCCTGTTGGGTGGTTGGCTGCGTTCTTGTGGTAAGCTGCCTAATTGTTGCCTACTCGAGGAGGGTTGGAGGAAGGTTAACACCAAACACGAAACAAACATTTGCCCACTCAACATTTTACAAATTATAAGTATAAAATATAAAAACGAAATAAAATACGCGTAATTCCCAGTAACCTTCTTGGAGGAAGCTACCGACGCTTACACTCTCCCCCAGCTTGGGTAAAAAATATTTACAAAGTAAATATTTTTTTCCATAACAATCTACTTGACCACAACACTAATCACACATACCTGCTGAACCTGCTAATTCACAAACTAATAATCACACGGACAAAATCACATCAACCAACGGTAGCACATGATTTTTTTCATTTGCAACGTAATAGATTCAGACAGCCAAAATCATGGAAACGATTGTAAAATTTGAATATTTAAATATAACAATTACTAATATATTCACTTATGAAATCGAAGACTCACAACTAAAACATGCAAATAAAATTTATGAATACGTTTATAACTATATATTTTTTTTAAATCTAATCATATATTTTGTACTCCGGAGTAACTATATATATATATAAATCAAAATCATGCGACTAGGCATGAAATATTTCACGCGACTTGTCAGAGTTGCGCTCTAGTACATCATTAGTGATAGCGTTATCAGTGTTTTACCAGTGTGCGTGAGAGAAATACGGCGAGACCGACCAATCTGTCAAGTCCATTTGTCACTTGTTTAACAGCTTGAAGGTGAAAAACACGTGAGAGTTACGATGCGGTTTTACATAGGAATTCTGAGTGCGCGCGCGGCGGAAAATCTATTTATAATGGCTTAAAAGCAAGCAAAATAATTGGCCAAATTATTGCTCTTAAAAATTTCGATTTTTCGCAAAGCTCTCATTCTAAATTCCCTTGTAGAAGCTCATCAATCAATGCTTTCTATGGTGTAAGTATGTATTACACAGGTTAGTATGCCCATTGTTTATTGCGGCAATGGTTCTATTCTGTTTCTGCTAATTGGTGCTATTGAGTTCTATTATTCTCCGATTGTGACCTTGGATCATGGAACTTCTTGTCGGGTCTACCGTACTTTTCCCTCACTCCTGTAATCTCGACTTGCTTTTTTTTCTTATGCCTATTTTCCAGATTAATTTTGTTTACAATCTTGTATTCAAGGTAGCATAGAATGCATTTCTTGAAAACAAGTAAATTATGCAGTTTTCAACTCCTTCTCTTCCTATTTTACCATTATTTTAGTTTATTTTG
The DNA here is from genome assembly GCF_030247195.1 of Topomyia yanbarensis. Classification (NCBI taxonomy): domain Eukaryota; kingdom Metazoa; phylum Arthropoda; class Insecta; order Diptera; family Culicidae; genus Topomyia; species Topomyia yanbarensis. The sequence goes on from NC_080670.1 coordinate 58,956,912, forward strand.
GTACCAATCATGTTTTTTCCATTTTAGGACAAAATCCAATATTTCATTTAATTGATAATGTTGAATTGCTCGGGTGATTTCAACACACTAGTAGAGATAAGTATTTTTAAATGCTAGTTTTTATAAAAAAAGCTTATTGCTTCTAATTTTAAGTATCCCGTTTGAAAGCAACAAAATCGTTTTAATGTTCAACTAATATTTTTTTAATTTTTAGAATGTTAAGCCTTCAAGTCGGCGGCGGAGAAAATACCCAACGATTTTCCGTTTAAGTCAGCGACTTCATAGGAACTAGTGCCCTTCTTCCTTACAATGACGCACGGCGTGTATTGGGGACCAAGCTTCGCGTTGAACTGAGCTCCCGCCGATGACTGTCGGAAGCTTCGCTTATACACACGTTGCCCTACATCGTATGTCGGTGAGTAGCGTTTGTGACGAAGATCATATCGTCGTTTCGTATCTTCGTGGGTCTTTTGCAGCTGCGCTCTCACAAAGTCATAAATTTTCCTGTTTACCCCTCTCATTCTATTCATTCTCTCCTCCTCTGAAAGAGAGTCTCCCATTTCAAAGCTATGTTGTGTTCCTTTAGTGATTATTTCATGACCATATACAACGCAATGGGGACTGAAATTGGTTGATGAGTGAATCGTGTTGTTTAGCACAAATTCAATCTCAGATATCTTTGAGTCCCACAGCTTTTGATCTTGCTTAACGTAGCTTCGAATCATAGCGTTGATCGTACGGTTGAGACGTTCAGCAGGGTTTGCTTGGCTTCTGTGCCGAGCATTAGCCCAATGCTGAATCTCATTTGCTTCGATCAACTGCTGGAAATCTTTTGACATAAAAGTCGTCGCATTATCCGTTATTACAATTTGGGGTGTCGACAGCTTTCGAAACCATTGCTCTTCCAAAATTTTATGTAGACTCAACGCCGAAATCTTTTTCACGGGAGCAAGCAGGCAGTACTTAGAAAATAAGTCCATGACAACTAACAAGTGAGCGTTGCCGTGCTTGCTGCGTGGAAGAGATTGGATGTAGTCCATGCAAATGATTTGGAATGGTCTAGTTGCGATACGTTGTCTACCCATCTCCGGTGCAGTAGAGAGCGTAGAGTGCTTGTTCTCTTTGCACGATTCACACGTTGCAATATATTTTTTTATATCGGCTGCCATTCGTGGCCAGTAGTATAACCGTTTGATTTTTTCCACACATTTCTCAAAACCAATATGGAGGTTACCATCGTGCTCCTTTTGCAAAATCATGGGTCTTGTCGAAGTCGGAACACATTGCTTCCACTCAAAGTAGTAGTCCATAGTGTCGGCCTTCGATGCAACGAACTTGTACAGTTTACCGTCCACGATTTTGAAATCGACGAATTTCTCGGGGTCCTCCTCAACTCCTGACATGAGCTTTCTGTACCAACCATCCTCCGGCTCTTCATCGAGACATTCAATAGACCGGGACAGCGCATCCGGAACAATATTGTTCTTACCTTTACGGTGTCGGATTTCCATTTCGAACTGGTGCAGCGTAATGCTCCAACGGCTCAATCTAGACGACGACCGCCATTTAGCTCGCATAATGAAAGTCAAGGCCGCGGAATCTGTCACTAGAGTAAATTTCGTACCTTCAATGTACCCCCTAAACTTGTCTATACAGCGAAGAGCGGCCAAACCTTCTTTCTCCGCTGCGTGGTAGTTAAGTTCCGCGCCTTTAAGTTTCTCAGAATGATATGCTATGACCTTTTCTTCCCCGTTGTGCACCTGCGTGAGTATTCCAGCGATTGCGTTATCACTAGCATCTGTTTGAACCGTAAATGGAAGCATAAAATTAGGATTGGCCATAACCGGCGCGGAAATGAGCCTTTCCTTAATAATCTGGAATGAATTTTCTGCTGCTAAGTTCCACTGCACCCTCTTTGGCTTGTTTTTAAGTAACTCGGTGAGAGGTGCTGTGATTTCGCTGAAATTTGCGATAAACCGTCGGTAATAGTTTACCATACCGAGGAATTGACGAAGTTGTCTTACCGATTTCGGAACCTGATATCCAATGATCGCCTGGATGCGATCAGGATTAGGTCTTAATCCTTCTTGAGACAAAATGTACCCAAGATACGGCAATTCATGGCAGCAGAATTTCGACTTCCCTATATTGATGCATAGATTAGCTTCACGTAAACGCTTCGCTAGTTCTCTTAACTTTGCAATGTGTTCTTCGAATGTTTTACTCGCCACAACAATATCATCTAGATAAACGAATATTGCCGGCTCTAGCGCACCATACCCCAAAACTCGATCCATCAATTTGCTTAGTGTGGCGGGGCTGTTCACTAAACCGAACGGAAGTCTGGTGAATTGGAACAGTCCTGGTATCAAAAATGCTGTGAATTTTCTTGATCTAACGTTCAATGGGATCTGCAAAAAGGCTTGTGACAGGTCTGGCCCAAGATGGCTAAGTATTCGATTTTGGTGCGGCAACGGATATGCGTCCCTTCTGGTTCTTTCATTAAGCTTTCTAGCGTCTAAACATAACCTAACTTCTTGACTATCCCGTTTTGCTACTGGCACAACTGGAAGTGCCCAGTCTGAATCGGACGGCTCTATTATTCCATCCCGTAACAAATTGTCTACCGATTGATGAATTTTTTTCTGAATTTCCGGACTCCATGGATAGGGATTTTTCCTAACTGGATCCGCCTCCGTGAACTCCTCTCGCAACTCTATTTTATGCTCTATCATATGGGTCATTCCAAAATTTCCCGGCTCGGCTAAAAGAAACAATTTCTTCACCTCTTCTAATTGCTTGTTTTGCTCTTCCGTTAGCACATTTTCTTCCTCTTCCAAACCCTCATGAACTCCATCATCGAGAATCTCTACTGCTAGATCAGTTATTGTCGGACGGATACCGAACTTTTTCCAAAAATCATATCCTAACACGCATCTACGGTTGAGTTTCGGAGCAATCAAAATTGGTAAAATTTTCGTGGTTCCGTTGGACGTAATTGGAATATCCGCACAACCTAACACTTCTAAGTCGTCCCCAGTGGCAGTTTTTAAGTTCACTGACGCTGGTTCTAGTTTCAAATTCAACGATTTTATGATTTTTCTGGCTCCAATCCCTAGAACCGTTCGTGCTGCTCCACTGTCTAACAACCCGATCAATTGAATTCCCATTAAATCTACCCTCGTAAAAGGTCTGGCATCTCCACTTAGCTTGACGAGCAACGATGCAATCTCCTCTCGCTCAGTGGTTTGCCTAACAATCCGTGAGTAACCCAACTGCTGAAGAATCGTTGATGGGTTTTCCTGTACCGCAGCATGAGGTCTTCTGGAGCTATTATTCTGACTGCTCTGCCTCATTGAACAGTCCTTTTTAAGTTTTTTGATTGACAATATGGGCAATCTTTAGTAAAGAATCCTGGAAAACCACAGAATTCACAAAATGTGTGTCGTTCCTGAGGACACTCACGCCAGCTATGTCCCTCTTCATGGCAATTGAAACAATTCCCTGTCTTTATTGGAATGTATGAATTTACAATCCTCTGGAGCGCATTTGTACCACTTGGTCCTGGCTTGGCTTCCTCTGTGTTCCCTGACCTCTGGCTATTCTCCTGCTTTGAGTTCGGCTTCTTGTAGAATGTTTTCCCTCCACCTACACCTTGCTTTCCGATCTGATCGTCTGACTGATTGTTTTTATTGCTACTATAGAAATTTGACCTAAAGTTCCGTCTTTGAGAATCACCCCCTTTATGCTCACTTTGAAACCGGTTATTTCCATTACGCTGGAACGATCTTTGCTGTTCACCGATTTCTTCGACCTGCGAATTTCCTCTCGGTACGCATCTGTTATCTCTACGTTGATAAATCTGCCAATTTATTGAGTAGAATCGTTTACCAAATTCTCTCATTTTAGCGACTGTCGTCACATTGGCAGCGAGCATTGCCGTCCTGCAATCTTCTCTGGTGTTCCTAAACAACACGTCAAACTTCCTATCCTCATCCCAAGGTTTTGACATACTACGGAAATTTCGCACCATATCGAGATAATAATCTTGGAATTTTTCCCTCGACCCTTGTCTTCGCGCGTTTACAAGACGTTCATATTGGAAATCAATGTCCACAGGTAAGAATTCGCTTTTCAATTCATTTACCAAGTTCTCCCAAGTTCCTAACTCATTACTCCCATTAACTTCCATGAACCAACTTCTTGCTTTTCGCGTAAACAAATGGTGTGCCGACATAAAAAGTTCTTCGTTGGTAAACCCTTCCGACCTAGCATTAAAATATACCTCTTTTAAAAATTCATTCAATCTCCTCCCGTTATCCATACCATCGTACCTGATAGACCATTTGTACACCGGCAACCGATTACTGTTTTGCCGTATTTCGAAACAACGTTCCTTTTTATTTTCCTCTTCCCTATCATTCACCATCAATCCCTGTTTATTCCCTTCCATACTTTCTAGCGAATTACACCTTTTCTTTATCCAGTCTACAAAATTGTTCGACTCACGCTGCGAATCTGTTTCACTGTCTCTACGTATAACTTTGTCCTCCAATCGTGTGCTATTCGATATTTTAACCAATTCTTTCTCTTCTCTGGCTTTTTGTGAACTCTTCGCTTTTTCTAGCATTTCAATTCGACGAAACAATTGCATAACCATCTCTTTCAACTGGTCGTTTTCCGACGCAAGCTGATCTACTCTGTTCTTGCTATTCTCTTCACCAATTATCATCTCACTAACAGCACCACCTTCATGTTCAACATTATGCTGTGCCACCCCACTCGATACCAACTCTCTACCATTCTCACTGGTTAGCTCTAGCTGCTCACCGATCTGTCTCACTCTCTCTCGATCATCCAGCTCTTCTCCCTCTCCTTCAGATTCTCTTCCTGATCTATCATCGCTCTCGTCACGAAGTAACCTTATGCTTTCATTCACAACTGCCAATTCCGCTTCTCTCACTTCCTGTAAAGGGGAGGTGATTGAGAAGAATAAATTCAAGAGCCTTATACACTCTCCTGCCACTAAAGCTATGTTATTCAAATCACCCTCTTCCCTAGCATATCGCTGTAGACGCTCCATGCGAAAGAAAATGTGAATGAGTTTAGTCTTGAACACTCGGTCTGGGACCTTTTTTGATTTCCTGCTCTCTAGACATGCTTTTATTTCCACTAACTTCTCATCACAACATTTCAATTCTCCTCTTAGCGAGGTCCAACATTTCCTAAGAACCATATTCGGTTTTTCTTTCTCTGTTTTCAGGAATCCACGCAGCGTGCGTTCTTGTTTGCTACGGGACTCGCTCATCATATCTGCGCCACGAATTTGCAGTTCGTGATCAAGTTCACTATCGGACAGATGTGCTACGTCCATTTTATAGTATTGCGCAAACAGTTGTTGTTGTTCCATTTTATAATCAAGATATCGGAACTTAAATTTATCGAAGAAAATCAGTACTTCAAATCAATTAATGTCAAATTGCGAAATAAATAAACTTTCTCTCGGTGTTTTTACTTCTCCCTCCGGCTTCCAATCACGCTTTGATAAAACACAACGCTTTCGTTAATGTAAAAAAAACCACTGTCTGTTCAAACTATCTTAGTTTCCAGTTATTTTGGACATCAGAACCCCTTTGGTACAAAATCAAATTCCACCTGCTGTGTAAAATACAATAATTTCGCCACTTATATATGTTTATTAGTCAGTGAAAGCCTGGATGTTTTCCCAGAGACGTACGTAGCAATCGACTGTAAGTCAAGCAATTTTACAAGCTGAACCCTTAAAAACGATGGTAAGTCAATTTTTGTTGGGCGCCAAAGTGTAAGTTACCGGTCAGCCCCAGCCACGAGCGCTACTGAGACTCCCTGAAACAATAACCTCAGGGTCGGCACGCTTATCCTTAATTTTCGCGGTTAGCAGGGAAATGCCTATTTCTGTCGATGTTAAACACTCGTCTTTCACTTTTACAAATTTTATTCGCTTTCACTGATCCTTCCTCCCACTTTCTTATATCTATCTAACCTTTTCTCGGCGGGCCCGTCGTATTCTGCAGTGCACCTTCCGCTTTCCACCTTCTGCTTCGCTGTCTGCTTCCGCTTTCGTTCGTCGGGTCGGTGGTTCCTCTCGCAATGTGGTTCGAGGGTGGCCTTCCCAGCGTACGCCGATGTTCGATCCGGCCGTCGTACGCCAGCGATTTCCGGCAATAATGCGCGCGTCCAACAATGGCGGTCCCGTGCGATGGATGGTTTTGTTTAACCAGAATAACGGGGTCCTGTTGTCCACGGTATCAGCACACACTTTATAGGACACAATATATCGTTCAATATTTTTTTTGGTTTATAATAATTTTGCGACTGATTGGTTTGAGTTTTTCCGAGTAAGTGATCGAATATATCACTTCGATCTTACCAAGAGGTCATTCCCCTATCCCGTAGGTCATTGCCCTCGCCCAGTGCATACGAGTATTTCCATCGCTGGTTTATGACATTAGTCATCCTATTCGCGCTTATCGCCACCCTCAATGGGCGCCCGCGATGTCGGTTTTCTTTGGCGCAAAGGTGAAAGCCTGTTGGGTGGTTGGCTGCGTTCTTGTGGTAAGCTGCCTAATTGTTGCCTACTCGAGGAGGGTTGGAGGAAGGTTAACACCAAACACGAAACAAACATTTGCCCACTCAACATTTTACAAATTATAAGTATAAAATATAAAAACGAAATAAAATACGCGTAATTCCCAGTAACCTTCTTGGAGGAAGCTACCGACGCTTACAATATTTTGGTGGCATTTTTAGTGGCAGTTACTACTGCCTTTTCAGTGACTGCACTGCGTTTCTTAGCCTTTGGCTTTTTGGCCTTCTCACCACCACCACCTCCACCAACGTTTTTCTTCTCTACGGTGGTAGCCGATTTGATTGGTCGTCCGATGCAGCTTCTCACGACCATGCACGTCTCTTATGCGCTACGTCTTATACACGTCTGGCTTTGAGAAAAGCTGCGACACCCCTATTTATAGGTTTTATCATTAATGTTGATTCTCATTTAAAGTAGTTTTTGAACTATTTAAACAAATTTTATATAGCAAACAACGTATCGGTAGCAAGCATTGAACGTTTTCCTTCCGATTTATGAAACAAGATTGGCAATCCGTTTAGTAGAAGAAAAGTTATTAAGGTTTAAAATGTACGTAACGCTTTCGCTAATATGCACTATTATCGCTTTCTCGCTCGTTCTCGTGGCGTGCATGAGCCTTTCCTTTCCGTCCGGCTTCTAATGGCTTAACCAAAACTAATATGCCGGCTTTCCCCCACCAACGTCTCGTCAAGCAACCCAATACGAATAATCATAGGAACAAACATGTAGTGGACCTATATATAAACTTTTCATTATTTTATTGTTCATTTGCTGCACCATTTTGACGGCTCTATGCGGGATGGGCTGAAAATTTTCACTTTTCCGAGTCGTTTTCGAAAGATTTTTCAAAACACTTTTTCCGTTGATGGTGAATGTCCTACATATTCCAAAATTTAATACAACATTGGTACAAATATTTTCGACAAAATGCCGAAGAAATTAATTAAATCCATTCAGTACAACAAGATCTTACATCATTTTTCTTCCGAAATTTTGAAAAGGGGCCCCTATATTGAAAGGTAAGTCGTTAGTCACGACAAAATAGCAAGTTACTTCGACATGAGGTTTGACATCGACATAATATTTTTAGTGTTTGGGTGCTCATAGCTTAATCAGATGATCCGATTTAATAAAATATTCTATTTTTATTTATTAGTTAAAAACTTACACTTCGAAAGTTATTTGCAAAATAACCCTGTTGTATAGCATGATTAAAATTGACAGTTCGACAGTTAAATAATTGTTGTTGGACGATGTGAAAAGAAAGGTGGAAACAGTTTTCTGTACTTTATTTAGGTTGTCGATATTTTTCAGTAGAAAATAAAGGGCAAATATGAAAACGAAAACATGTTATGTCAAATGTTTTTTCGGCTATTTCATTAGTGGATATTTAAGTTCCAAAGTTGTGAGTGACATAATTTAAAGCTGTTTTTACAGCTGTCAATTCCAAATACCTATCCATTGGTCAACATTTGGAATGGATCGCTCTTGTGGTTGGAACTGTCAAATTTCAATCAAAAGTGAAAAAAGTTCGCCAAATGGTCCACAGCCTAAAAGTGTATATGACGTTTTTTCTAGACGAAGAAACTGATTCTGTTTACAACCCAAATTGCTATCAGTTCATATATTTAAGTTCGTGATTTTTTAAAAGAGTCATGTAAGTTTTATTTGGAAAAGCAAAAGGCAATTTGTTAGTCATACTATCGAAGAAAATAAAAACAAGTTGTATGAAAAAAAAAATATTGCAAATTATCGGCATGATGGCCGCGTCCCCGCACAGTGGCACGACGAGTGACAAAACCCCAAAAATGAATGTCTTGTGAATCTTTTCAAAATATTTATTTTATTTTTCTCCCAGTTTGAATAAAAGTATCTCCAAATGTTACCACAATCGGATGAAAACTGAGGGTTTCTGTTCAATTCCATTCATTAAATTTGTTAGTACCTTAGAGCTTCAAATGGCGATATCTCAAGAACTACACGGCCGATGGAATTATTTTGAGTTCTTTGGAAAGATGAATGAATATGCTAAACTATAGATGTGAGTTTTTCGCACAAATCCACGTCTGTCCTGCACCAAGAAAAATTAATTGAGAAATCCAATGTCAGTTCAGTAATTTATCTTTATACGTCTTCCAATTTTTGAGATGGTCTCCCATGGGTCGCTTATTATCAATCTGACTCAAAATTTAGTGTAGTTCCAACATATAAAAGCCTCATCTTACGCATTTTTGCGCCGAAGGTGTTATTTTTTTTCCATACGTTTATTTGACACGGCATTTGCAAAAGCTTTTTACGCCAGTTTCCTTTTTACATAGCACGTTACAAAAATCCTTAAGACTGATTTTAACTATACTAGTAATTTGTCTAAAACTAACACTGAAATCACTTTATTGTTTGCTTTTTTCCTTACATTGTTGTATTTCATAATGATCTAGTATTTTCGGGTGTATTTATTTACTTTTTTTCTGTTATTGTCTAAATTTAAAAACTGAATATTCTAGGACACTTTAATTGGTAAATGATTAGCCTTGGATGAGAGTATGAGGAGATGAATTTAATTAAATTTTGACAGACGCTGTTTTTAGAAAATGATAGATAAGTTCCATGTATAGAGGATCGCGATACGCCAGGATGTCTCTAACAGGAACATGGATTGGTCTTCCTCGGACTTGTAAAGAATCTACTAATTGTGATCTGGCTTCACGATATTCAGTGCAGGACCAAACAACATGCTCAATGTCATGGTAACCTTCTCCACAAGCACAATGATTACCCTCAGCGAGCCCAATACGACGGAGATGCGCATCTAAAGTATAATGATTGGACATGAGCCTAGACATCACACGGATGAAGTCCCGACTTACATCCAATCCTTTGAACCATGCCTTCGTTGATACTTTAGGGATAATTGAGTGTAGCCATCGTCCCATATCTCCATTGTCCCAAGATGTTTGCCAACTAGCAAGTGTCCTCTGTCGAGAAGCGCTATAAAATTCATTGTAAGCGATGGGTCTTTCATATATTTCACCATCTAGTGCACCAATCTTGGCTAAATTATCAGCTTTCTCATTGCCCGCAATAGAGCAATGGGCGGGGAGCCACACTAGGGTAAATTTATAACATTTTCTTGTTAGGTTACTCAGAGATTCTCGTATCTTTCCCAAAAAGAATGGATCGTGATTATCAATCCTCTTTGAGCGTAGAGCTGCAATTGTGCTGAGACTATCAGTGAGGATAAAGTAATGGTTCGGGGGTAAAGTATAAATTATTTGCAAACTATAGTGAACTGCTGCAAGTTCCGCGGGTTCTGCAAGTTTGAGAGAAATTGAAAAATTATTGTTGAAAATACCGAAACCAGTGGCCTCACTGATTCGTGACCCATCAGTGTAAAACATTTTAAGGCAGTCTATGTGTTGATATTTACTTGTGAATATTTTAGGGATCTCCCGCGAGCGTAGATGATCCGGAATTCCACGAATCTCTGCTTGCATGGACGTGTCGAAGAATAAAGTGGATTCAGGAGTATCTAGTATATTGACGTATGTGGGAACATACCTAGCAGGCGTTATTTCTTGTGACATGTGATTGAAATACACTGTCATGAATCTGGTTTGGGGTTGAAGCTCGACAAGTCTTTCAAAATTTTCAATTACCAGTGGGTTCATAACCTCACATCGAATAAGTAAACAAGAGGAGAGATCCCAGAATCGGTCTTTTAAAGGAAGAACTCCCGCTAGTACTTCAAGACTCATCGTATGGGTAGACTCTATGCAACCTAAGGCAATTCGTAAACAGCGATACTGTATCCGTTCCAGTTTAATAATGTGAGTGTTCGCAGCTGAACGGAAACAGATGCACCCATATTCCATTACTGAAAGTATTGTTGTTTGATACAATCTTATCATGTCACTTGGATGAGAACCCCACCATGATCCAGTTATTGTTCGCAGAAAATTTATCCTTTGTTGGCATTTCGTTATTAGATACCTAATGTGGCCCCCCATTTGCCTTTAGAATCGAACCAAATTCCAAGGTATTTAAAAGTCAGGACTTGGGCTATCGTTCTACCAACCAACTGAAGCTGAAGCTGAGCTGGATCACGCTTCCTTGAGAAAACGACCAACTCTGTTTTCTCCGTAGAGAAATCGATGCCCAGCTTTAAAGCCCAAGTTGATAAATTATCCAAGCTATCTTGCAATGGTTGTTGTAAATTTATAGCTTTTGGTCCTGTGGCAGAAACCACCCCATCATCTGCAAGTTGTCTTAAAGTGCATGGGCTGACAATACAATTATCAATGTCATTCACGTAAAAATTATAGAGAAGGGGGCTTAGACAAGAGCCTTGTGGGAGGCCCATGTAACTTATTCTGAGTGTCGCCAAATCGCCATATGAAAAATGCATGTGCTTTTCTGACAATAAATTGAATAAATAATTATTTAATATCGGTGAAAGACCACATTGATGTAGCTTCTCCGAGAGAACATCAATGGAGACTGAGTCGAATGCTCCTTTTATGTCTAAGAACACAGACGCCATTTGTTCTTTTTTTGCGTAAGCGAGTTGGATTTCTGACGAAAGTAGCGCCAGACAATCATTCGTTCCCTTTCCCCTCCGAAAACCAAACTGGGTATCTGATAGCAAGCCGTTCACCTCAACCCAATTGTCGAGACGTCGTAGGATAATTTTTTCCAACAATTTCCTGATGCAGGATAGCATTGCAATCGGTCGATACGAGTTATGATCGGAGGCTGGTTTTCCCGGTTTTGGAATAGCGATAACTCTCACTTGTCTCCAGTCGTGCGGGACAATGTTCTGCTCAAGAAGCTTATTGAATAAATTCAACAAGCGTCTTTTTGCTAGGTCAGGCAGATTCTTCACCAAGTTGAATTTAATTCTGTCTAGTCCCGGGGCATTATTGTTGCATGAGAGGAGTGCTATTGAAAATTCCATCATTGTCAAAGGCGAATCTATGAAATCGTTACTTGTTGGAGCATCGCGAGTGATTTTCTGCGCAGGAGCAGAATCTGGACAAATTTTCTTGGCAAAATTAAATATCCAACGATTCGAAAAATCTTCGCTTTCATTAGTCACGTTTCGATTCCTCATTCTTCTGGCTGTGTTCCAAAGAGTACTCATTGATGTTTCTCTTGACAAGCCATTAACGAAGTGTCTCCAATAGCTAGACTTTTTGGCACGACGTATACTGTCAAAATTGTTTTGCAAAATGAAATAATTTTCAAAGTTCTCACGTATACCCCCTTTCTGTTTCATAATTTCTTTGTAGGCAACTTGTTTAGCTTCATATGTATCAGAGCACTCTTTGTCCCACCGAGCATTAGGGGGCCGTCTATTTATTGTCATTCCAGGATTGCATTTCGTTTGGGCTTGTTCTGCTGCTTCAATAATTAAACCCGCTAAGAATTCATATTCTTCGGTAGGGGGTAGCTCTTCTGTCGAAGCAAGAGAAGTGGAAATTAACGTTTCGTATGTTTTCCAATCAATATTTCGTGTTAAGTCATAAGGAACATTGATTGAATTCGTAAGGCCTAATTCACTGTTAATTGAAACAACGATTGGCAAATGATCGCTACCGTGAGGATCAGGTACAACCTTCCACGTGCAATCTAACCGAAGTGATGTCGAGCACAGAGATAGATCTAATGCACTTGGACGTGCAGGAGGTCTGGGGATGCGTGTTGTTTCGCCAGTATTTAAAACTGTCATATTAAATTCGTCACAAACATTGTATATCAAAGAAGATCGATTATCATTGTAGAGGGAACCCCACAATACTCCGTGCGAGTTGAAGTCTCCCAGTATCAGACGCAGAGCAGCCATGGATTCCACTACCTCTAAAATTTGACGTTGTCCAATTTGAACTTTGGGAGGTATATATATATATAGAAGCGATAGACATGTCTTTGCCTTTAATGTTCGTTTGGACAGCAACAGCCTCAATGCCCGCAAACAAGGGGATGTTAATTCTATAGAAAGAATAGCACTTTTTAATTCCTAGAAGCACTCCTCCATACGGGGTGTCTCGGTCTAGGCGAATAATGTTGAAATCATTTAAGTTGAAATTAATGTTTGAGGTAAGCCATGTTTCACATAGAGCAAAAGCATCGCATTTTAAATTATGCAGTAAAATTTTTAAGGAATCAATTTTAGGTATGATACTTCTGCAATTCCACTGTAAAACAGTGATGGAATCTTTCATTGGAGGAGGTGAATTACCCATTGAAAGATACAATCGCTGCAAGGATGGGCCATTGAGCAATCAGCTGCTCTAAAAATGTTCTAATTGTTGGGAGGAAAGCTGAAAGTATACTCTTTAGTGGTTCAGAAATATTGAATGCTTTAAAAATCCAATCAACAATTTCAGAAAATTTCAATAATCCTACCCCCGGCTGAGGCTCAGAGGAAGTCGAAATTTTATTATTTCCAGTAATGGTGTTCTGTTTGGATTGTACGTTCCCAAAACCGGGCGGAATTGATTTCGGTTTTGAATCGGAATTTTTCGGTTTTGGGCGCAGTTTATCTATTGGTGGAGAAATTTTAAGGCCCTTTCTTGGCAGCTTGGGAAAAGATGACTGTTTTCTTTTTCTGGAATTTCCGGGTAAAACAAATGATGTACCTTCGCACGCTCCGTCAGAGTCAGACTGTTCCGAAAATAGAGATGTGTAAGTGTTTTCTAAGAAGATGGGTTTAGGGGTAGCATTTTTCAACATTTCTGCATAGGAGCGCTTAGACCTCTCCTTCAAGGATCGTTTAATTTTATCCTCACGCAATTTATAAATGGGGCATGCAGGGAGCTCATGCGAGTTTTCTCCGCACATTAAACATTTTTCTGAATTTTCATTGCATGTATCCTCTTGATGAGAACCCCCACATTTGCCACACCGTGCCTTATTGGAACAGTAAGTGGCTGTGTGGCCAAGCTGTTTGCAATTAAGGCAATTCATTACACGAGGGATAAAAAGGCGAACAGGGAGACGAATCTTATCGATAATGACATAGTTGGGCAGCGCAGACCCAGCGAAAGTCACTCGAAACGAGTCAGACAGTCGATAAACTTTTTTATCTCGTTCGTGTGATACTGAATGCAATTGCTTGCATTCAAGTATTTTTACGTCTTTAAGTATGGTGCCTTTGAAACGACCAACCCCATGCTTAACTAAGTCATCAACAGTCAAACTCGATTCTGTGATGACCCCATCAATTTCAATTTCCTTTGAAGGAATATACGCTCTATATTCACGCGTAAAAAGCTCGCAAGAAGCAATTGCATTGGCTTGTTTGAGACTACCAACGACAATGCGTATTTTATCTTTATTAACTTTGACGATCTCTTTTACATCCGAGAATCGCGAAGTCAAATCTTTAGAAATTTGAATGATATTTAGCGCCTTTGCTTTACGCCTAATAAATACAATCCATGGTCTCGTTGACGACTCTGGGTAAATTTTAATTCTAGTCGGGTTTACATTTTCAGCAGAAGGCTTAGGGGGAGGGTCTGTTACTCTTTCTCCCATCTCTTCATCCATTTTACCTAGTAAGAAAAACTATCACAAAAAGGAATGAAAAATATACCTGTTATCTGCTATCTATTAGGTGACGAAGACACCAGTAGAACACACCTCATGTGTTACGTTGTAAACTCGGTGCCCGTTGTTTCACAATGTGACACTTGCTGTCCTTCTTCGTCGCGTTGCTTCTTCAGTAGAGAAATAGTCCTACCTACAACACTTCAAAACTCTCTCCGATTAAGCTGCTCTTCGGTATCACCACCACAAGCGCGCTCTCTCCGTTTCCACCACCTCGGTAGACAAATGTGGCTACCTGTGGCTTGCTGCGAAAATCCCACTGTCGATGCGGCACTTTTCGGTGCCACTTGTTTTCCTTATTCGTCGTACCACTTCTGCGGTAGACAAATAGAGCAAATGGGTCTACCTGCGACGCTTCCCTCTCGTCGATTAGAATTGCCCGACGACACCAATACACTATATTTTTTTTCTGTGTGTACAGGCACGATCACTGTCGATTTCTGCCACCGCGGTAGGCAAATTCGTCTACCCGCGGTTTGCTGTCAAAACACCACTTGTCGAGGATGCCGTTGACCACGCCTCCGACGTATCAACTGTCGACTCACACTTAACAAACTGGTCTCTCTCTTCCACAATAACGCATACAGCGTCTCGCACTCCGTCACTCTCTCGAGAACAAAACCTTCCACCTGGAGGCACAACCGTCTCGGTCGGTTGCAAAAACTGTTATGAAGGTGTTATGTCTATGTTTTTGAAAATACCCGTATGGAGACGCCCTGTACTTCATAAATCTTCTTACAAATTGATTGCCTACAGAACATCATACTACTGAAAAATTAGTAATTTTTACCTGTTTGTCAACCATTTCTGTCATCCGATGTGATTCACTTCTGTTATTTTTTTTTTTTTCATTTCGTTTATTTGATAGGCACAAATGCGTTAGCTTGGCGGTGCCAAATGCTTTTGTTTTTACATTTTGGATATCTTAAAACTAGGAGGTTACAATGTTGAAATATTTTTTTTTACAAAGGAAAAGAAAGTTTACAGCTATCTTAAGACTAGAAATAAGATTCAATATACAAAAGAGGGCCAAAAGATTTTTTTATGAAAAAAATTTAAAACAAGGGATTCACTTTGATATACAAGAGGGGGAGTAATAGTATTTTACGAAATATTTTACGGTTATCTTAAAACTAACAATATAGTTTAGTACACAAAAGGGGGAACAAATATTTATGAGAAATTTCACAGAAATCTTAAAACTAGGGATTCAATTCTATTTACAAGATGGAGGACAAGAGTTTCAATAAAGAGTAAAAATTATAGCTATCTTAAAACTAGGAATACAGAATACTAATTTGAATTTTTTAACTAAAACTTATGCTTGGTCAAGATATTCAAAGGGTGGCTTATTTCCGCATCAGTGTAGCAGCAGTTGTATCAAAGACAGGGGAGAGACAGGGAAAGAAGAGCAAAACTTGCAACTTTCGCTCGAACGGCGGGGGGGGGGGGGGAGGGAGATCAGCGTATCAAATTTGCGCCTCAGTCTAGTAAGTCGTCGAGTACCGGATTGGCGGATGGTATTCTTCGGACCCGCGGGGAATCCTTCAAAAGTCATCGGACCTCGAGTCGCTCTCGCTTCAGTTTCCTTCTATGCAGGCGTAGTGGTAAGGGCGACGGCGGTTACATAGTGGCACTCTGGAGCTGATCGGTTCCACAAGGCAGGAGGAAACTCTAAAAACGAGAAATAAAAGAGAGGGGCTAAATTGGGATATTTATCGTTTTTATGAAGGTATAAATAAGGGACATATAGGGGAAATCACGAGTTGCCAGCATATCTCGGACTGGTACATTGGGTGGTCTACCTCGGGCCCGAAGGGATTCCTTTAACTGAGACCTGGCGTCACAATACCCGGCGCACACCCAGACAACGTGTTCGATGTCGTGATAGCCCTCGTCACAAGCGCACAGACTACTCTCCGCAAGCCCAATACGCCGCAAATGCGCATCCATGGTGTAGTGATTGGACATAAGTCGGGACATTACACGAATAAAATCCCGACCCACATCCATCCCCCCGAACCAAGGCTTCGTTGATACCTTTGGGATAATCGAATGTAGCCATCGTCCAAGTTCCCCATTGCTCCACGAGGTTTGCCAACTGTTGAGCGTCCTCTGACGACAAATACTAAAAAAATCATTGAAACAGATTGGTCTTTCGTATATGTCACCATTTAATGCGCCCACCTTTGCTAATGAGTCGGCCTTTTCATTGCCCGGGATAGAACAATGAGAGGGGACCCAAACAAAGGTAATCTTATAAGATTTTTCAGATAACGTACACAAGGACTCCTGTATCTTCCCCAGAAAATACGGTAATTGCTTTTTAGGCTTCACCGCACGAAGAGCCTCGATAGAGCTGAGGCTGTCCGAAACGATGAAGTAGTGATCTGTGGGCAGAGTGTCGATGATCCCAAGGGTGTACTGAATTGCAGCTAACTCTGCGACGTAAACTGAAGCGGGATCATTGAGCTTGAATGAAGCGGTGATAGTATTGTTGAAGATACCGAAGCCAGTGGACCCATCGAGATTTGATCCGTCAGTGTAAAACATTTTGTCGCAGTCGACTTCTCGGAATTTATTATAAAATATATTGGGGATCACCTGCGGGCGTATATGGTCCGGGATTCCACGAATCTCTTCCTTCATGGATGTGTCGAAGAATACAGTAGAATCAGAAGTATCTAGCAAACGAACACGGTTGGGAGTATATGCAGAAGGATTAATGCTCTGTGCCATGTAGTCGAAGTACAAGGCCATAAATCGGGTTTGAGAATTAAGCTCGACGAGCCTCTCGAAGTTTTCAATTACCAACGGGTTCAGAATGTCGCATCGGATGAGCAATCGATATGAGAGTTCCCAAAATCGATTTTTTAGCGGAAGAACGCCCGCCAGCACTTCGAGACTCATCGTATGGGTCGAGTGCATGCAACCCAAGGCAATGCGCAAGCAACGATACTGGATTCTCTCTAGTTTGATGAAGTGTATGTTCGCAGCGGAGCGGAAACAGAAACACCCGTACTCCATCACCGACAATATCGTTGTTTGGTACAACCTGATCAGGTCTCCTGGGTGAGCACCCCACCATGTTCCAGTTATTGTTCGGAGAAAATTGATCCTTTGTTGGCATTTCTGTTTCAGATACCTAATGTGACATCCCCAGGTACCTTTAGAGTCGAACCAGACCCCGAGATATTTAAATGTGAAAACCTGGTTGATCGTTGCACCCATTATTAAAAGCTGGAGTTGCGCCGGCTCACGTTTCCTAGAAAAAACAACCAACTCAGTTTTCTCCGTGGAGAACTCAATACCCAGCTGAAGAGCCCAAGCAGACAAATTGTCCAAGGTATTTTGTAATGGTCCTTGCAAGTCGGCAGCTTTGGGCCCTGTAACAGAGACCACCCCGTCGTCTGCAAGTTGCCTTAGCGTGCATGAATTGGCAAGACAATCGTCAATGTCATTCACGTAGAAATTGTAGAGCAGGGGACTTAGACATGAGCCCTGGGGAAGACCCATGTAGCTAAATCGCGATGTTGTTAAATCGCCATGCGAAAAGTGCATGTGCTTTTCAGACAACAGGTTTAGCAAAAAGTTATTTAAAATTGGCGAAAGACCATGCTGGTGCAGCTTCTCTGACAGAGTGTTGATAGAAACTGAGTCAAAAGCCCCCTTAATATCCAAGAAGACTGATGCCATCTGCTCTTTGTTAGCATAGGCCATTTGGATTTCTGTAGAAAGCAACGCAAGGCAATCGTTCGTCCCTTTGCCTTTGCGGAAGCCAAATTACTTCTGTTATTAACGTGTATATTAACCCTTTAACGTCCAACGCCTTCAAATGGGTTTATATAAAAGTAGTCGAAAAAAGAATTATGGAATTTCAAAACTGATATCAGAAATGGATTCAGCGACCCAAAATTAGTTAAAAACCCGATTTTTAGCCACATAAACCAATTTTTATAATTTTGTCACAACTTTATATGAACAGGCCACTGCTGTGACGGAAGCGCATTTTTTCGCAGCGGCTTACGGTGAACACTCTCCCAGACGAACCGCTGAACTTAAATCGAAAAAGTAAGTAAGCTATTATAAAAAATGTATTCTGGTGTACTTGAACGGTTTCGGCATTAAAAAATAATTCTGCGATAAAAACTGTGTTGATAACAAAACTTATGTTTTAGGTGTTCAAAATTTAAAATAAAATATTACAAAAAATCAAAAAAAATTAATAAAGAAGGAACCATTCAAGTACACGAGAATATAAATACGAACAATTTAAAACAAAATTTATGAAAATCGGTTGAGTAGTTTTTGAGATGTCACGTTCACCGCAACGGTCCTTTTCAAGAAACTCCATTCTCAGATAAATGCGTTCAAAGTTTTGTGTTAACTACATACGAGGATGGAACCAACGCGCTTCGAACGGCTGTAGTTCTAGCACAGAGAACAGACATATAAGCTAGAACAAGCTTTTCCGAAAAGCCTGTGTAAACATAATACAGGTTCGCATGCGTGAGTCACCATTGTATCCAAGTTCGCACACAAGTCCCGTATAGCGATTGCTGGCCGATCGAAGCGCCAGCCAGTGGCAAGTTGCTACTTGCTGTTGTCATTTCAAAGCGACAGTTTTATTTCTTAAACAAGTCAGGGGTGGCATTACGCATCTCGAAACGAAAGGTTTATTGTATGCAAGCTTGTATGAAAAAGTCGATTCGAAATGGTTCCATAATGTCGCCCCAGTTCTCAGTGGTTCTAGTGCTCCGATCTGGATGAAATTTCGCACAGATATTTTCGACAGTACGTACTTTCAGAATAGGCAACATTTTTTTGAACCTTAACCACTTAAGCGATTTGCAGGCATTTTGTTTAAAAAATATCATGCTTTGAAGTGAAAAGGACAAATAGATATTTTTCAACCAGTCAGATGAATTTCAATAAATGAACAGCTTAGGAAGAAAATAACGTCACATGTTTCTATGGGATATGAGGTGGAGCCGTCAATCGTAAATTTCACTCGAATGTAACATTAAATAAATAAGAACTTTTTTGCAGATTCTTTTTTACATTTGAAAAACAAACCGGTACATTTCTCTTATTCAATGGTGGTCGACATTTCACAAATCAGATAAACGTGCCGCTACCGGCGAGTTTCCTTATTCAAGGATTCTGTTAGTTTAATTTTTATAAAATTAAATTCTATTTTTCACCTTCAATTTAATAACGGTTTTTAAAAATCAGTGCAAGAATTTTTTTAGGAAATTGTGGTAGAATGAAGGAAAAGAACGGCACAAACATCTTATTTTTTAAAATAGAAGGTGAGACACATCGTTCCGAAATGTGTTCTTTTTCACTCGAATACTGGAACCAATCTGTCGTCTGACTTTATCTTCGAATCAATGTAAAGCACCCGAAAAAAAAAACCTTCACTGATTTTATACTGTCCCTAGCTCTATTTTCATCACACGATTGAAGTCATGTGCCGGTCACACGCTTGCATCAATTACACGCAAAAAGAAATTTGCTCATTTAAGCGTCGCCCACCTTGATCGATTTTTACTGTCGGAAGTTTTCTTGCTTCGTGACAAGTGCTTTTATTTACACTTCGTGCGTAGTGTCTGTTTCTCCCTCCCAGGTCAGTACGTGTGGTGCTACAGCAAAGTGAGTACGAGAATGCGAAACTGTGGCTGATGAAGATGGCACAGGCGGAGTGTTTTATTGATCAGTTGAAGGTACCGGTCAGGAATAAGGATCGGCCGGAGAGCCAAAGGCTGGAGGATCGAAAAGTTCAATTCGCTCTACAAACTTACTCCGCTGATTAATGAAAACGGGTTGAAGGTGTCCAGAAGGTGTCGTCGTTTTGCATATAGTGCAAGGTCCATTGAAGTCGGCTTCGAGTTCCACGAATGGCTCTGCTACTAGTGCAGCGTCTAACACCGAATCTTCGCCCTTTTAGTTACACAGGTGTGTTTTTTGGTCGATTTGATGTTACTGTAGGACGCCGAACAGAAAAGAGACGGATCGCATTGATCACCTGCTCGGTAAGCCGCGCAGTGCACCTGGAGATGGCTCACGGATTGACTACGCAGTTGCGCCTGATGGCGATTCACCGGTTCATTGATCGGCGAAGTGGGTCGATGGAGTTTCTGTCCGATAATGGGACGAACTTCATAGGGGCCATTAAGGAAAAGGTGGGAGTTGTCCGATAAATAGGAGAAGATTGTGTGGATCAGCTGACCAGCGCGAGAAGGAAGTGGACGTTCAATCCCCCTTTCGGAGTCTCCCCAAATCAGCCTAGCGCGAATCTTCTCCCAACTCATCCAGCAGTAGCGTTTTGAGTCGCTTTCTAGCATTTGCAGCAGTTGGCATTATGTGGGTACTAGACCGGCAACAATTTTGACTTTTTTTCGGAACACTGCTAATTCAAATGGTAATTGGATGCACAAATCATATGCAGAATATGAGCTTTTTTCACCCACAAGAGGTTTGAAGTTTCTATGGAAACTCGGAAATAAAAACTTAAAATTAAATAAAAAATTCCACAGTAACTCTGAATACCTCAAAAATTTTGGCCGCATAGATTATTTTATAACGAACAGCTTTGTTGAAGGTTGCAAATTGATTGGAAGTTCCCCGACAAAGTTATTTAACTTTGAAGATTAACCGATTTTTTTAATATCCTATTCTAAGCATGTGCAAGAAAGAGAGGTAACACATAACTTTATATGAGAATATCTTTTTACTGCAAAATCGGATCAATTTGCAGTCTTTGGCAATATTGATCCTTATACCTTAAGCTATATCTCTGCAGATTATTGGATGCACAAATGATACTGGCATTTTTTTTTTAATGAATTTATTGTTTCTTTTCCCTATTTTTCATGCATTTTACCATACAAACTTGAAAACTCTTGTGAGTGAGCTAGAATTTTCAGAAAAAAGCTCATATTCGACAAATGGTATGTGAAGCCAATTACCGTTTGATTTAACAGTGTTCCGAAAAAAAAGTCAAAATTGTTGCCCGTCTAGTGGGTACGTTGGGTCAATGAGAACGTTCCTTTGCTGAACCAGAGGACAAAGTGGTTCGGTGAGTCGAGACCGTTAAGGGCAAGAGACTTGGTTTACAGGTAGCAATCGGATGTGCTGGATTCGAGAGATGATGGATCATCGTGCCCGGCGATGGACGAATTCGCCAAGCCTGGGTACGCACCAACAGTGGTCGATATAGGTGAGCAACAGCAAAACTGGCCGTGATGAAGCTTCATAACTCTGAACCGGAAGCGAACTCCAGGACAGGGTTACGAACCGGGGAATGTTTTGGCATAATTGGTATCCAACTAGATAAATTGCAATTACTTCAGTTCTATGGATAATCCTAAAATTGCTATTGCTCAAATGCAATGTAATAGTTTCAATAATTAGTTTTATAAGCAAATCTTCCAAATCTTTGTCAATTTGGAATGCATTTTACTCGGTTAAATTAAAATTGAAAGAAAAGATAAAGAAAACGCGGCCCTTTTAATTTATTTTCTTCATTAATATATTTCAATTAATGAAAAATTTTAAAGAATCAATTTCATGTAAGTTCAACAGATTTTTACCAAAATTGTGAATGAATCATTGAACCGAAAATATGTTAAAACATGTTTCCAAATTCACCTTTTTAATAATAATGCTGACAAAAAGAGTGAAACGTAGATTTTTTTTTTGTTTTAGTGTTTTGGATTCTCCTCGTCAGTAACTAACACCATCTGGGTGTCCAGTTAGACTATGTATCTGAACTAGTACCCAAATTAGCACTAGTTAGACACTAAATTCCAAAAAGTCACACGTCTTGCGTGAACACTAAACCACTGGCTTATACCGAGTGATGTCTCGATAGTAAGCACAGAGGTTCTGTTTGCCGACGAGGAATATGAACCGAATCTGTCTTTTGGTATAAGTACCAAACGCCTGGAATTATGCAAAAGTGTCTAACTAGTGCTAATTTGGGTACTAGTTCAGATACATAGTCTAACTGGACACCCAGATGGTGCTAGTTACTGACGAGGAGAATCCGAAACACTAAAACAAAAAAAAACCATACTTTATGTAAGGCATGTGCCCTCATGCACAAAGAAATTGGTCTTGTCCAAAATTTTTCCCACTTGGGAATTTTGCATGAAACGTAGGTTTTTAATATATATTAAAGACAAAATATTGATAATAACTCTGAATAGTTTATCTTTACACAGTCATTTCCTAATACTTTTGTTTTATTTTTTAAAATATGAATATGTAGGAAATATTCGAACACTTTTGAAAATTTATTATAAAAGTCAAATTTAATTTTTGACCCCAAGCGGCAATAAACCTTGCACCGCCACTGTCGGGATACGGTCTTAATTTGAACACCGATTTTAATTTAAGCAAGTTTTTTTTTTATATTTCGTGATTCCGGCAGACTTTATTAGAAATGGATATGGAAGCCAATAGGCTCTAGAAAATATTTGGGCATGAAAGGGTTAATATTACTAATAAAGATTACTGACTCGTTTGCTGCTGATTTCCAATATAAATTTTAATTGTCATACAATTTTGCGTAAATGAGTAATAATCATGTTCGTAAGTTGAATAGTTTTATATTTAATAAAAGAAATTATAACTTGTAGAAAACTTTTTGTAAATTTTATTTGTACACATAGCTAGTCGAAGGCACAAGTAAGAGTAGTTTATAAAAAATATGATGTTTGTAAACGACCTCTCTTCAAAATTATAGGCAAAAAAATTATCTCATCATGATTGTACGATTAATTTTGTGAGAAACTGTATACCCAGTCATATTTTAATAAAAGTACCATTAAACATGAATGACCCAAATTAGCTTTTGGATTGTTACTAGGGCTTTACGTGTTTGATGTTGTTTTCGGGAACAAAGCGTAGTAGTTGGTAGTCACGAAAATGTCATCTTTCAAAAGAATACACTTACCGTCACTCACTGTCTCTGTGAGGGAACCAGAACTCGGAACACTTTGGTCTGCTTTCCATTCACGGGAACCTGCATTTTGCCTAATTTTTTCCCGCAAAACAAAGTCATTAGCCAACTTCAATACAAAATTTCTGTTTTTTAGAGTTTCTATAACAGTGGAGTGGTACTTGAAAATTCACCTGCGAAAAAGGAACCCCTTTTTGCCGGGAACACATCTAGCACACCGCCTAATTGCGGAGTCATCGAGTGATAAAGCCACCGAGGTGGATTCGTTCCCGAACATATACTCGGTGCTATCTAGGCTGATGAGAACAGCTCTCTACCCATCCGCACGTGGATATCAAAAGAAGGAACGGCACGTAATCACCAACCACTTGAGACAGTTTTCGTCTTAATTATGAGATATTTTTCCGGCGTCCAACGACCACAAACGAGCTGTACGAATTGCGGAGACACTCCGGGACTTGTGCGATACATGGTTAGGCTGTGTGAATGCAGGGAATTTCGTTTCAGTATTGAAATGGCTGTGGCAAAATTTCACTCGTGTTTGATACTGTTTCCCATGTCGGAAATAACTACTTGTCACTTGCCGATAGCAGTCTCACAAGACTAGGAATAGTTGTTATAACTGCATACATAGGGTAGTCGATTCATTATTCATTTCATTAGGTTAGGGGCCATCCATATACCACGGTGGCAATTTAGGGGAAGGTCACGAGAAAGTCCACGCTTGTCCATGGGGTGAGGGAGGGGGGTTATTGTTTTTAATGAGAATTTTTGTCTTTTATAAAAACTGAAAAAATGTGTCAATTTTTGTACGATAATCTTCAACCAGTATAGTGTGCGAATGTGCATGCATTGGTGAAAATTGAAAACTTCGATGGCGACTGTCACTACAAAAATCACAAGAAATCATGAGAAACAAAAACCGAGAAAAGGTTTGCTTTGAATCACTTGATTCAATATTCCGTAACTTTGGCAAATCCCACTATTTTTGGATTTAAAAGCTTGTCGTTTAAATTGTGAACCGATTCAAGAATCCATAGGTTACTTACTAGGGGAAATCACTCTAAACTTTAGACTACAATAAATTTTTGAACTTTTTTGTTCCTAAAATAATCCGGACTAGTTTTGGCAAATCTTGTCTCCAAAAGTCCGGTCCCAGCCCTAACTGAAGGTATCATACGATCCGTACCGAACATGGTTCGGGGGTATATAACTTAAACCCACCAACGGAGCGTGCTGGCCAGGCGAATTACGGAGGAATTAGTAAAGAGCTCTAGAATATTCATCCGACGTTCATTTTTTATATATTTCATGTCTCTTTGTCGCGAACTTGCCAGAAATAACCAACAAAATTGATAAAGTATCAGTGAATTTAAGTCATAAATTAATTATTCTCCAAATAATTTGCAGTACGAAGTATTTGAGATATGTTTAGAAAATAAGTTCTGTAAAATTGATTATTTTTTTAAAAAATCGCGAAGAATAAATATTCCGCATGCGTTACTGAACCATTTGAAAACAATATAGTTATAATTTAAGTACTTTATGTGGTGTTAATTTACAAATCATCTGCGAACATTCTAAGAGTTTGATAAACGCTAAAACATTATTTAAACTAAAAAAATATAAATGGTTTAAATAATAAGTTAGATTTGATTCCTTGTTTGAAGTTGAATTATCGAATCATCAAGAAGCGAGTTCAATATATGGGTCGAGATATATAATAAGTGAACTACCCTACTCCACATAAAAGTAGTTAAAAAGGTGTGATTCTCGCAATGGTGGAAGTCATAACCGACGATGCATGAGGCACAGGTGACGAAGCAGGGAATCTTACCTGATGGGAAGGGGATCTGTACGAACAATTAAGGGGTATTGGGGGAAAACGAGTCCACATTCTTCACTAGAAGATCCGAGTGGATTTTTTTAAAGATTACCTAACATCAAAATGTATTTAATTATTCATACAGGTAGAAGCAATTTTCATATGAAAATTAAAACTATTTTTGCAAAATGCTTTTTAACCTTCGATATGCATTAAACAAAATCGATTTTGCTGCATCAATCTTTTTAATTTGAAAAAATCGATGTTATCGAATCGGGTAAAATCGATGCAAAAATCGATTTTTTGAGGTAGCAAGATCAATTGTAGAAAAAATCGCGTTTTTTATTGGGAATTTTGATAGAAAAATCGATTTCACCCAATGGATTTTACTGAATACATAAAATCGATTATGCAAAAAATCGATTTTTCAAGCTTTTTTTTAGTTATAGAATGTCTTCAAGAAAGTTTTTCATTTTGGTTCTTTTTCAGGTTAAAAAATTTCTAACCTAACCTAACTTTCTAACTAAAATTTCTAACTCGGGGTTTGGGAATCGTAACAGGTGAGCTGCGTACAAGGCAATAGACTGGACCAAATACGCTAGGCCCGCTTCGCTCATTAAAGGCGTTTGAAATAACATTTTCGAAAACATGCTGAAGGCATCAAAAATTTGCCAAAAATCCCCATGATGCACAAAACTATAGGTTCTCAATGTAGTGATCGCACTGTTTTTGGCCAATATTTAATTCAATTAGCCAGCATCAATTATTTTTTTTTCAATCCAACTATTTTTGGTTTGGTGAGGTTTTAACCTCCAAAACCCCCCTGGCTACGCCACTGTGTGCCTCATCTACATTTTTATAAAAACGACAAATATCCTAATCTAGCCCCTTTCTATCTATTTCTCGTTCTAAAAAGTCCTCTAAGCTGCCTTTGTGGAGCTGATGGAGTAAGTTTAGGTCAAGAATAAATTCAATTTTCGATAATGCAATCATTAAGGGGCAATATGATATATAAATGGTCAAAATCATAGTGAATCTTTGCGCATTGTTTAAAAAGGTGTCCATGTTAAGGGCTTAAGCTCTTTTCATTTTGAGGACATCATTATAAACATGTTAATTTCTTTAATTCATTAAACTATAATCGTTCGTTTCGGAGATATTAACGTGGTAAGTCGAGCATGCACTCCGTGAAAAGATAAACGGATCCCTGATTTCGTCACTGGTAGTTGCTCTAGAATCACTATAAAACCACTATGTTTTCAGTAATGTATCTTCTGCAATGTGCACAAAAAAATAATGAAAATTCCAACTATTTTTAAAAAATAAATAATTTTTTTTTAGTTAAAAACATCAACCATTTTTTATTTTGTTTAGCCAAAAATTGATCCTAACACTTTTTACTATCAGAAGGTTTGAAAATAACATTTGTATTCAAATGGCCCAACTGAAAACTGGTCCACACAGCGAATCACGATTAAGGCCCTATAGTTGCTGACAGATCTTAAATTTTGACAGCAACTTTACCTAATTTAATTTTGCATCATGCCAAACCACACCTGTGAATTGGGTTTCTAAAGCTTCATTCGCATTTTTTCCTAAATTCTTCACTCGTCGTGATGACACATTTCGACCTACGTTCCCCTAAGTACTTGACAGAACTGTGCGACGTCTCATCTTCGTCTCGCAATGGGTATAAATTACACCTGTGTGACTTATTACACGAATTGTTCTGCTGCCCCAGTAGCGGAAGCAATTTTCTTCTCCTTATTTGGAGAAAAGAAATAATGAGAAAAATTAGTAACACCACTGGGAGGCCTGAAGAGTTGAAGAGCTTTTTAGCATCCTAATGGAGTGTTCTAGATGTGTGCGTGTGAGGTTTTGTGACAATATAATTATGGCACATCTAGATTACCGTTGGATTTTCTGTTTTGTATATGTATTACACTTGTTCGGTACTGTGCAATATTGTAGTGAACTGTTGCAGTATCGACAACTTGATATTGTAGCAGCATGGAAATTTCGCTAAGAATCGGTTACTAAGACGTGGCTAAACTTATTTTCACAAATGAGAGGTATAAAACGTGTACGAAATCAAATTGCATCACTTTCAAATTGTTTTAACTTTTTTCCATAAGGTATTTTCCATTGAAATTTTAGTTGAGATTGGTTTAATGATAAGTTTATTGTTTGCATTACTAGTGTGAAGCTGGAAATGCGTCTATCTACGATAAGCCGTGTTTTGAAAAGGTACAACGAACGTTTGTTCGTCGTTAAAAAGAAATAGTGGCCAAAATGAATCTGTATAGTGTAAAACGGGTTGCCAAAGCTTTCAAGAGGATATTGAGATTCCTTCAAATCAGTGAAAGACATGGTGAAACAGCTGCATTTAGGCTAATATTTTGTGCACGATGAGCAATACGTGAAGTGGACTACACAAGTAAAATTCCGTGTGACTAAACACATAAAAATTCCAAAGGCGCCGAATCGCGTTGAACGGCACAATACAGTGGGGAGATCATGTGCGCGGAAGCTTCATGGATTCTCGTCATGGATGACGAAGCTTATGTGAAAGCGAATCTTCATATGGTCGACGTGTGTTACACTAACATTTCTTCCCTTTCCCGATGACTGTAAGTACGCGGCCGACGCCGTTATTGGCATTTCAAAGTATTTTATTATTTATTTATATGTTGTAACATCGATTAATTTGATAAAATCTGATCAACGATCCTTCTTCATAAGACTCGGTCCACGGCTGCCTCTCTCCACCCATGGTTGCATCCGATACCTTCCAGATCTTGCTGCATCAGGTCAGCCTACCTAGCTCGCTGCGCTCCTCACCGTCTTGTACCTGCAGGATTTGAGCCGAACACAATTTTAGCAGTGTTGTTATCCGGCATTCTCGCAACGTGCTCTGTCCATCGTATCCTTCTGGCTTTGGCCACCTTCTGGATACATGGTTCACCATAGAGCCTGGCGAGCTCGTAGTTCATCATTCACCTCCACATAGCGTTCTCCTGCACACCACCAAAGATAGTCCTAAGCACACGGCACTCGAGGACCCCGATTGCTTGTAGGTTCTCCTCGAGCATGGTCCAGGTTTCGCGCCCATAGAGACCATCAGCGTCTCATCAGCGCTCTGTACATGGTATATTTAGTGCTCAGGTGATTTTTTTCGAACGCATTTTTTGGAGCCCATAGTAGGCACGACTTTCATTGATAATGCGTATTCGGATTTCTCGACTGTTATTATTTTCACCCGTTATCAGAGATCCGATGTATATAAACTCCTCCACTACCTCGAATACATCCCCGTCGATCGTAAAACTGCTTTCTAGGCGAGATCTTTCCCATTCGGTCCCTCCTATCAGCATGTACATTGTTTTAGACGCGTTCACTACCAATCCAACTTTTTCTGCTTCTAGTTCCAGTCGGGTGTAAAGCTCAACCACCGTTTCAAATATTCTCCCAATAAGGTCCATGTCATCCGCAAAGCAAACCGGCTGGATCGTGTAAAATCGTACCTCGGTTGTTGAACCCGGCTCTCCACATAACTCCTTCAAGTGCAATGTTAAACAATAGGCTCGAAAGGTTCACCCGATATCCTCACACAGTTTTGTACCCCCTCCATCGTCGCATTAATTACTCTTGTGAGCTTCCCGGGAAGCCGTTTTCGTTCATAATTTTCCATAGCTCTGTGCGGTTGATGCTGTCGTATGCCGCCTTGAAATCGACGAACAGGTGGTGCGTTGGGACAGTGGTGGCGCTAGGGGGGGGGGCGAAGGGGTCAACCGGCCCGAGCGGCAAAATCAGGGGGCGGCATTTCCTACTCAATAAATTTATATAGTATTTTTTTAGTAATTGTTCAAGTTTCATTAATCACGATAAAAATCAATTTATTTCATTTTGGCGACTATTGACGATTAAAAAGGTTGGGGATCGGGATGATGGATGCGATAGAACAGAACTATATACATACTGCAAGGTAGTAGTGGGAGTATGCAGACTAATTTGTTGGGATTAAACCAGGGAGCATTATCATATATTAGCTTGGTCCATGGTTAAGAATCTCTCTAGGGGTGATTGAGGATCATATTCATAATAATTCATAATAATCTCAATGTAGTGATCGCACTGTTTTTGGCCAATATTTAATTCAATTAGCCAGCATCAATTATTTTTTTTTTCAATCCAACTATTTTTGGTTTGGTGAGGTTTTGACCTCCAAAACCCCTCTGGCTACGCCACTGTGTGCCTCATCTACATTTTTATAAAAACGACAAATATCCTAATCTAGCCCCTTTCTATCTATTTCTCGTTCTAAAAAGTCGTCTAAGCTGTCTTTGTGGAGCTGATGGAGTAAGTTTAGGTCAAGAATAAACTCAATTTTCGATAATGCAATCATTAACGGGCAATATGATATATAAATGGTCAAAATCATAGTGAATCTCTGCGCATTGTTTAAAAAGGTGTCCATGTTAAGGGCTTAAGCTCTTTTCATTTTGAGGACATCATTATAAACATGTTAATTTCTTTAATTCATTAAACTATAATCGTTCGTTTCGGAGATATTAACGTGGTAAGTCGAGCATGCACTCCGTGAAAAGGTAAACGGATCCCTGATTTCGTCACTGGTAGTTGCTATAGAATCACTATAAAACCCTTTGTTTTCAGTAATGTATCTTCTGCAATGTGCACAAAAAAATAATGAAAATTCCAACTATTTTTAAAAAATAAATAATTTTTTTTTTAGTTAAAAACATCAACCATTTTTTATTTTGTTTAGCCAAAAATTGATCCTAACACTTTTTACTATCAGAAGGTTTGAAAATAACATTTGTATTCAAATGGCCCAACTGAAAACTGGTCCACACAGCGAATCACGATTAAGGCCCTATAGTTGCTGACAGATCTTAAATTTTGACAGCAACTTTACCTAATTTAATTTTGCATCATGCCAAACCACACCTGTGAATTGGGTTTCTAAAGCTTCATTCGCATTTTTTCCTAAATTCTTCACTCGTCGTGATGATACATTTCGACCTACGTTCCCCTAAGCACTTGACAGAACTGTGCGACGTCTCATCTTCGTCTCGCAATGGGTATAAATTACACCTGTGTGACTTATTACACGAATTGTTCTGCTGCCCCAGTAGCGGAAGCAATTTTCTTCTCCTTATTTGGAGAAAAGAAATAATGAGAAAAATTAGTAACACCACTGGGAGGCCTGAAGAGTTGAAGAGCTTTTTAGCATCCTAATGGAGTGTTCTAGATGTGTGCGTGTGAGGTTTTGTGACAATATAATTATGGCACATCTAGATTACCGTTGGATTTTCTGTTTTGTATATGTATTACACTTGTTCGGTACTGGGCAATATTGTAGTGAACTGTTGCAGTATCGACAACTTGATATTGTAGCAGCATGGAAATTTCGCTAAAATCGGTTACTAAGACGTGGCTAAACTTATATTCACAAATGGGAGGTATAAAACGTGTACGAAATCAAATTGCATCACTTTCAAATTGTTTTAACTTTTTTCCATAAGGTATTTTCCATTGAAATTTTAGTTGAGATTGGTTTAATGATAAGTTTATTGTTTGCATTACTAGTGTGAAGCTGGAAATGCGTCTATCTACGATAAGCCGTGTTTTGAAAAGGTACAACGAACGTTTGTTCGTCGTTAAGAAGAAATAGTGGCCAAAATGAATCTGTATAGTGTAAAACGGGTTGCCAAAGCTTTCAAGAGGATATTGAGATTCCTTCAAATCAGTGAAAGACATGGTGAAACAGCTGCATTTAGGCTAATATTTTGTGCACGATGAGCAATACGTGAAGTGGACTACACAAGTAAAATTCCGTGTGACTAAACACATAAAAATTCCAAAGGCGCCGAATCGCGTTGAACGGCACAATACAGTGGGGAGATCATGTGCGCGGAAGCTTCATGGATTCTCGTCATGGATGACGAAGCTTATGTGAAAGCGAATCTTCATAAGTTCGACGTGTGTTACACTAACATTTCTTCCCTTTCCCGATGACTGTAAGGACGCGGCCGACGCCGTTATTGGCATTTCAAAGTATTTTATTATTTATTTATATGTTGTAACATCGATTAATTTGATAAAATCTGATCAACGATCCTTCTTCATAAGACTCGGTCCACGGCTGCCTCTCTCCACCCATGGTTGCATCCGATACCTTCCAGATCTTGCTGCATCAGGTCAGCCTACCTAGCTCGCTGCGCTCCTCACCGTCTTGTACCTGCAGGATTTGAGCCGAACACAATTTTAGCAGTGTTGTTATCCGGCATTCTCGCAACGTTCTCTGTCCATCGTATCCTTCTGGCTTTGGCCACCTTCTGGATACATGGTTCACCATAGAGCCTGGCGAGCTCGTAGTTCATCATTCACCTCCACATAGCGTTCTCCTGCACACCGCCAAAGATAGTCCTAAGCACACGGCACTCGAGGACCCCGATTGCTTGTAGGTTCTCCTCGAGCATGGTCCAGGTTTCGCGCCCATAGAGACCATCAGCGTTTCATCAGCGCTCTGTACATGGTATATTTAGTGCTCAGGTGATTTTTTTCGAACGCATTTTTTGGAGCCCATAGTAGGCACGACTTTCATTGATAATGCGTATTCGGATTTCTCGACTGTTATTATTTTCAGCCGTTATCAGAGATCCGATGTATATAAACTCCTCCACTACCTCGAATACATCCCCGTCGATCGTAAAACTGCTTTCTAGGCGAGATCTTTCCCATTCGGTCCCTCCTATCAACATGTACATTGTTTTAGACGCGTTCACTACCAATCCAACTTTTTCTGCTTCTAGTTTCAGTCGGGTGTAAAGCTCAACCACCGTTTCAAATATTCTCCCAATAAGGTCCATGTCATCCGCAAAGCAAACCGGCTGGATCGTGTAAAATCGTACCTCGGTTGTTGAACCCGGCTCTCCACATAACTCCTTCAAGTGCAATGTTAAACAATAGGCTCGAAAGGTTCACCCGATATCCTCACACAGTTTTGTACCCCCTCCATCGTCGCATTAATTACTCTTGTGAGCTTCCCGGGAAGCCGTTTTCGTTCATAATTTTCCATAGCTCTGTGCGGTTGATGCTGTCGTATGCCGCCTTGAAATCGACGAACAGGTGGTGCGTTGGGACAGTGGCGGCGCTAAGGGGGGGTGGGGGGGGGGGGGGTGTTGAAGGGGGCAACCGGCCCGAGCGGCAAAATCAGGGGGCGGCATTTCCTACTCAATAAATTTCTATAGTATTTTTTAGTAATTGTTCAAGTTTCATTAATCACGATAAAAATCAATTTATTTCATTTTGGCGACTATTGACGATTAAAAAGGTTGGGGATCGGAATGATGGATGCAATAGAACAGAACTATATACATACTGCAAGGTAGTAGTGGGAGTATGCAGACTAATTTGTTGAGATTAAACCAGGGAGCATTATCATATATTAGCTTGGTCCATGGTTAAGAATCTCTCTAGGGGTGATTGAGGATCATATTCATAATAATTCATAATAATCAAATTTTAACTGTTACGGAGTTATTGAATTTTTCTGTGAACTATTTGTTTTTCTTTTAATGCCTCTAACTCAAAAAGAATACATTGTATTTTCAATCTTTTAATTCCTATTAAATTGCGGGTACGATACCAGCATATTAGATAAGACAAATGGTCTAATAAGTGTTCTGTAGAAGTTTAGCTTCGTCCGGTAGCGAACGTTCTTCGACCGATTTTTTTTTTGAGTAAGTAGACCCGGCGATTAGCGAGGGGTAAACAAACCTGCAATTTCTTTTTGTTCAGTGATTTCTAGACGGGAGGTTATTCGAAAGCTTAAAAAACGATAAGGTCATTGGGAAGGGCAGAATCCCGGGTGAACTTCTAAAAATTAGGAATGACTTGCTGTGCGAAGCAATCCACTGCGTAATTGGGATGATCTGCGTGGAAGAAAAAATGCCTTCGGATTGGTTGAATGGCCTCATATGCCCAATCTTGGAGAAGGGCTGTAAACTTCCGAGGCATAATGATCCTCAATGCTGCCTACAAGGTAGTTTCTCGTGTTCTGTTGGATAGACTGCGCCCGTTGGCTGAATGCTTTGTCGGCGAATATCACAGCGGGTTTCGAGAAGGACAGTTAACGACGGACCAAATGTTTACCCAGCGACAAATTCTGCATATATTCCGGGAAAACAATTTGCGGACTCACCATCTGTGTATTCAAGGCGGCATACGATACAGTAAAACAAAACGAACTGTGGCAGATAATGCTTGAGCGTGGTTTCCCGACAAAACTGATTAAGCTGATTCGTATGATGCTGGATAGGATAAAATCAAGCGTTACGAAGATCTGATGTGCATAGGAACGGAACCGTCATCACGAGATATCAAATGCTTCGCGAACGATTTCGACATCATCATCATACTGATCGCAGAGCATTGAAAGAAACATTGTTACCTTTTAAAAGGGCAGCTGCAAGAATCGGACTGACTATAAACTCTGACAAGACAAGGTACATGGTAGCTGGTAGAGAACGTAACAGTCGCGTTGGTTTCGAGATGGAAATCGGTGGGGTACGGTACAACGAATTTATATACATATCTTCAAATACTTACCTTACCGTTCAGGCCTTGGTGTCTCCTGCTGTATGCAGAAGCCGTCTCCACTTCACTCAGTCCATTGCTGCTTGTCGCCAGCCTCGCCGTGTTCGACCGGAGCATCCTCTGGAGTCCAAAGTAGGCACGATTTCCCGCCAAGATCTGTCTCTGAATTTCTCTGCTGGTATCATTGTCGGTGGTTACCAGTTAGCCCAAATACACGGATTCGTCGAATTCTCGAATCCGTCACCGTCAACCGAACTCGTGATGGGAGGTTCACAGTGTCGTCTCTAAAACTCTTCCTCTAATGTATTTTGTCTTCGAAACGTTGATGGCAAGTCCAATCTTGCTGGCTTCAGCTTTCAGTCTGATGTACGTTTCCGACATCGCCTCAGAGTTCCGTGCCATTATGTCAATGTCGTCGACGAAGCCAAGAAGCTGGACGGATTTCCTGAATATCGTACCACTCGTGTCTATCGCCGCTCTTCTTATTACACCTTCTAACACAACGTTGAACAGCAGACACGATAGACCATCACCTTGCCTTAACCCTCTTCGAAATTCAGAGGGACTCGAGTGCCCCTGATACTCGAACAACGCACATCACCCGATCCATCGTCGCTTTGGCTAATCCTGTTTGCTTATCCGGAAAACCGCACTCGTGCATTATCTGCCATAGCTGATCTCGATCGATGGTGTCATACGCCGATTTGAAATCGATGAACAAATGATGTGTGAGCACGTTGTGTTCGCGGAACTTCTGCAGAACCTGTCGAATTGCTAATATTTGTTCCTTGGTGGCACAGGAACCCATGAATCCCGCTTGGTAGTGCCCCACGAACTCCCTTGCAAATTGTGACAATCGGCGGCAAAGAATTTGGGAGAGGACCTTGTAGGTGGCGCTAAGTAGTGTGATCGCGCGGTAGTGGCAGCAATCCAACTTGTCACCCTTTTTATAGATTGGGCAAACAACACCCTGCATCCACTCCTCCGGAAGAATCTCCTCCTCCCAAATATTGGCGATTACCCAGTGCAGCGCTCTAGCCAGTGTTTCACCACCGTATTTTAATAGCTCGCTGGGTAGTTGATCTATGCCGGCAGCTTTGTTGTTTTTCAGCCGACCGATCTCCTCTTTGACTTCTTGGAGATCAGGGGCCGGCAGCTTATCGTCTTCTGCGCATTCTCCAAGATCCGTCGCCACACCGACTTCATCCTCTGCTGCTTTTTCAAATACTAGTTACATATGATAGCGATGTTAGCCAAAGGAAAAAGGCACGTTGCTGCTGCGAGCATGGTTTAAGTAGTCAGCAATAGCCTAAGAATGCGCGCAAAACTTGATTTATTCAAATCACTGATACTTCCTGCTGCTCTATACAGCCATGAAGCTTGGATGTTGAAAGAAGCAGGCTATCGATTACTCGGTTTGTAGAGAAGAATTCTGCGTTCAATATGC
The DNA here is from genome assembly GCF_030247195.1 of Topomyia yanbarensis. Taxonomy (NCBI): domain Eukaryota; kingdom Metazoa; phylum Arthropoda; class Insecta; order Diptera; family Culicidae; genus Topomyia; species Topomyia yanbarensis. The sequence goes on from NC_080670.1 coordinate 58,992,010, forward strand.
GGCAGCACAGTAGAAAATGGAGAATGACGCCAGATAAAGTTATGATCAGAGTATTTTAAACAAAAGAACAGAACACATACTGTTGGGAAGGTCATTTCTCATTCTTTCCAGAACTCAGAAATTGAAAATCGGTAAAAAAATGACCGGGCAGAAAACTTTTAACGCTGAAGGTCCCGAAAGACACGATTTTTTGCTATGAATCAAAAATGGAAAAGGTAGTCGAAGACAGTCTAAATCCCTGACTACATACGGTGAACGTGCTATTTAAGCCAATATATTCTGATTCCTGATACGATCCCGTCGGATGCTTGTCTTTATATATCGTTTCAGTGTGTCATAAATTGTAATCCTTACTGAGAGTGCTCAGGAACCGGTTTCTGATTGTAAAGTTAATGTTTTCATTCAATTGAAAATCTTTTTTTCTGACAGGGTTATGATGGCAAACAATTTTCAGAAAGAGGTACGTTGAACGAAAAAGATTGAAAACCACTGTTCTAAGAAATCAATTTCAGGTACATTTAATAGATTATCACCAAAATGCATTTGTGATGTGAAACGATAAGCCGGAAATATTTATACAATTCAGCTTCCAAAACTCAATTTTTGTTTTCAGGTTTTAGTCACCGTTCACGAATGTTACCGTTTTTCAGTTGATATTTTTTGGTGATAAATAATCAAAACCACAGTTTACCGTTTATGTTTCAGCTAACTTCCCTATTTAATTTCAGCGAACCTCAGAATTATTCACTCAAGCGCGTCTTGCCGTTGCTGGGGGGAAATCGAAACGTATACGGTAAGCTGTGGTTTTGATTAATTATCACCGAAAAATATCAACTGAAAAATGGTAACAAACTCAATTTTTCAACAATCATAGACAAACAGGGTAAAACTTTTGCATGAAGCGAAAGTAAGAAAGATAGGGTTACTGTGCCCTAATTCATCTTAGCACTTCTATTCATCCCACCCATTTGAACACATTAGTTAGAGCAGTGTCTGCTATCTCTATTCAACGCATTAGCTAAAATGGTAGGATGGTGCGTTATACTCGACTTATTTTTCATTTTCCAAGCCAGATTTTTTATTGATCTGCTTTTTCAGAACGAAGCAAAGATGTCGATACCTAATGAGATGAATAAGGGCACGTCTACCCTACGATTTAAAAATTTAATAATACATAAATAAGTGATGGCTTTACAATGAATATTAATAACAAAATATTGACAATAAAATGTGAAGAAGTGTGAAGATTTTTATGAAGTCATTTTCTAATACTTTTATCATATTTGTTTCATATGAATAGGTGGGAAATAATCGAACTGTTAAAAAATCATTATTGAAGAGGCGGCAAATTTAATTTTTGGCCCCGAGCGGCAAAACACCTCGCGCCGTCACTGGTTGGGACCTGGTATTCACGACATTTTTGGAGGATTTGCCGCACGCTGAAGATCTGGTCTGTTGTCGAGCACCCGTTGATAAAACCGGCCCGATAACTTCTCACGAACTCATTAGTAATAGGTGATAGGGGTCGGAAGATATACTGGGATAACACTTTGTAGGCGGCATTCAAGATGGTGATCGCTCTATAGTTCGTACATTCCCGCTTGTCGCCCTTGTTATAGATAGGGTAAATAACCCTTCTCTTCCACTACTCCGTAGGCATTTTAAAGTATAGAACTCTCGAGACGTGCGCATTATGGATGAATAGCTACTCCCAGGCTCCATTCGTGAATTCTCTGTGCAATTCTTGCTTGTTCTGGTCAATCACGGAACAGCAACTACGAATTGTACGGTCATTATGCTCATGCTCATCCATGGCTCTCTTAAGGTTGAACAGAGAAAGAACAAATATCGAAAACGAAAAAAGCAGCTTTTTTCCACACCAGTTTTTTTCATAAAAATCAATCAGCAGTACTGTAGCAACATTCTACATAAGCTGATTGATTTTTATGAAGATATAACACACGGTGTGGAAAAAAACTGCCTTTTCGTTTTCGATTTTTCCCCATTCTCTGTCCAACCGTAACGAAAAACTTGGACAGATTAAACTTTTTGACCTCATCCCTGGCCAAAGCATTGGAATTCCACTTAAACGCTTTCACTACACGCTTGTGATCATGATCACTAATATAACATCTATTCTGACCCCATTTCTCATTCCGTACGATGCATAGAGTTTTATAGTCACTTATTGTTTACTACACGATTTCGAGCTGTTTTCCGATGTCCCGATGGGAGAATGTAGGATTTTTCAGGTGCTTGCGCAAAATCAATTCGCGACGTTGCCTTTTGCGTGACGCCATTTTTTCCAATTTTCGAAAACTGACAGCGATAAAAATACAGTGTAAACAATACACTATAATCTAGCTCTATCCAAATTTTTAAGAGAAAATACCCAATTGGTTATTTTCTACAGCGTGTTTCTGTGATGTAATTTGGGGGACACCCTTTATATGCATGACAAAAGCTCCGAAAACTTATATACTCGAAATCTGACTATGACCAGAAAGATTCAATTTAATACCTCGGTTTTTTCACTTAAAAACTGCAAATGTAAGCTGCTATTATCTCTTAGAATGTAAAAAGTGTTTAACAAAATCCCTGTTGCACAGTCTAAACTGTTATGCTACACCAATCCAATTAAAAGCAAAACATTCAGTTTTGCTAAACCTCGGTGTCATTGGTACTAACATAATATTCCCATGCGTAAAGACAAACATTATCCATCCATAAGAGACATAAGAGCAGCCATCCAAATCCTGTTACTCTGAAGCTTAAGAAATTCCAGACTGGATACTCAATGCATTCAAAATGTCGCCCATGAAGCATTGTCGGGGTACTTTCACCTTTGCCGGAAACAAAGGAGTACCGTGCTAGCACAAAAGTGAAAGCAGAATAAGTAAACCCATTATGTTTTCATTCCTCGCTAGACCGGAAATCGAGCGAACTAAACAGCAACTGAACAATGTGGACCAGTTCCAAAAAAAAACTCCCAGCAGTAATTAAAAATTTGCGCTTGTTTTCCCATATTCATCTACCTAGTCGTTGGACAAGTTTCTCGACTTTGTGTACAGATGTTATAGGCTTTACTGTTGCTGTTGTTGTTGGTGATGTGCAATGGAAAGTTGGTTGTTAGATGATGGCAGCCATCTGCTGTTACATTTCTTTTTTTTTGCATGAAAAAGTTGGTCTTTTCTGGTGACTTTGATGAGGGTTTCGCCGGAAAACAAACGAAAATAACAACACAAGACACATATTTCCGTACGTGTGTGACCTCCTCCATTGATGTCGTTGTAGAAACACCATCGCCATGAAAAACATAATTTTACTACGGCTCGGCGCTAAAAGTGTCCGCTGCATAAAAAGTAGAGTCTTATGGACCAGATGGGGGCCGTCGTGTTTCATTTAAAATTTGGCGCTTCATAATGAAAATGTAAACTAGATTATCGCCGTGCTAGCGTAAGTTTTCCTGTTGATGGTGAACTGCACCTGTTTCAAGTGGATCATTCGGGACACTGGGCATGGGCTCCTTACGTACTCCAGCAGTAGAATATTACAATTTATCTTCGATTCTATTGTATGAACTTAATATAAGAACAGCAAAACTTTTTTTCGTATTTCAAGTTGAATAAAAGGTTATAAGTTTAAAAATGCTGTTATCTACGCTATAGTTCACATAATAGAAAACTCAGCTCCAAATATAAAACATGCAGCAGCTCGTACAATTCGTTTCAATCGACATAAGTGAAAGGCCACTCACCAAGATAACAATTCCAGCAACATTCACGAAGAGTTTTGTTCACGGAATATGCTAATCCACACAGAGATAAAAACACGCAAAATAAGTAACAGCTTTTAAGAAGTCGAAAATCGCACATTTCGGTGTCGGATACTGCGCAAAATAAATTGAATAACTTTTCTCCGCTTCGCTGGACCATGCAAATTTTTGCTACTTTTGTCCGAGTTGAGTTGGTACCTACAAGTAACAACACCACCAAGCCAACGGAAACTTGCAGCGTGAAGACGGAAAACCCTTAACATGTTTCCTTTCGGAACTAAACTACCATCATCATCCAATGTCTGCTATATATGTTGTAATGAATATTTGCAGTTGGATAACCGGTCCAGCCCAGTAGGGCGGTTGTTTAAGATTTATTGAGGCAAAATGTATCGTTTTTATGTTTGTTTATACTCAGGGATCTGGGATACCATCTGGGATGAAATACGCAATGGTTGCAAATCGCAAGGTAGATTTAATGGTCGCCATATAGCCAGTGGAGTCTCTTAAATACTGTTTTGACATATCTGCAATAAATATTCTATACTTACATGAACCACCCTGAAATTCAGAAAAAAAATAGTACTGGACAGCGGAAGTGCGAAAGAACTAAATGAATAAATTTTACTTTTAATCTCTCAACTGGCAGTTTCAGAAGCTTTTCAGCGAAAACTTTTAGACTGTCGAAAGATAGCCGTAAAAGTCAGATCTACTAAAAGTACTATATTATAGTTTCTTGTTGCGTAAGAGCATCGTGAGGAAAGTTTGGCAGTTGAAGACAACCCACAACATGGCTCGATGGTTTGGTAGAGTTTTTTTTGAAAACTTATGCAATCACTGCCAAACTGGGTGTTCGGCCGAGCCACAGAACAGTTTGCAATCTCTAGTGGCTCGAACCAATCAAATAACAAAATTACTACGCAAACCGGTAGCAGCAACGACAAAAACAGTCATTTCAATCGTAGCTAGTGTAAACAAAAGAATTATTTTGTCAAATTGACACACGAACGTGGCAATATCACAAGTAAGCGGTACCAGACCGTATAGCCGTGCCTCGTGTTTCCCATCCTGATTAGAACGCTGTCACTTTCAACCACGTTTTCCAAATTGTTATGTGAAATTAATCTTATTGCCTGAGCCAAATTGTTGAAGGGTTCAATACAGTATGTCTGATGGAACTGGATAAAGGCAACTTTTGTAAGCCAAAGTTACATTTTTATTTTAGGTAAATGAACCACATCACGAATACGGTCTAATACGAAATCACCGGAAGTCAATAATCACTGACCGGAGCACAAATTGTAGTAATTGTTTCATTTGTTATTCAGACAATGTAAACGCAAAGCACAGCTTTCATACTACATTAAATACCCAAACACTTCTAAAAAGGGTAAATGGTCCCAAATAAAGAAAAAATAATAATAAGAATATTCCATTACGGAACTTGACTGTTTGTATCAGAGTAACAAGGAAAAAATGTGTCCCATCGGTGCACTCCTAAACCGCGTCCTCGTCTCACTAGGAGTTTCTATTCCAAATTTGAACTAAATCGGCCACGTCGAGCTACTGGACAAACGTACTTGGAATGTTGTCTGGGATTTTCGACAAATTAAATGGAGAAAACCGCATTTTCACCTCTAGGTGTCACTAGGTGGAACCGATTATCCCTGCAAATGAGAATAAGAAAGACAATATTATTGTCTTTCCACTTGGTTGAAGACTTCAAATCTATCTACCTTTATTTTTAAACTTTTGTCGAAGTGATGTCTGAATTAGTTCTGCAGCGCAAGGTGGTTAACACGGAGTCGATTGCCACAAAGTTAATTTTTGTGAACTACTGATTGAGCTTAGCTGAATAGTTTGTTAAAGGAATGTTTACTAAAATTCTTCCAAACAATTTTAGTAAACGTTTCAGTTCTACATTCCACCAAATAGAGGGCGCCAACACTAACTTTTCAATAAAGATCATATTTCTGGGCAGCAACATCAGAAAAATTACTGAAACGTGTGTTTTATTCAACTTGGTGGAGGTAACCTAATTTCTATCTCTCTCCTGCATTCGGCCGTGACAGAAAAATCGAAAACTCGCTGTGAAAAGCTTGGGGCGGCGGTAAAAGTCTGAAGCAGGTAAATGATATTGCTAGCCTTTTACCAATGAGTACATAGTCTATGTACCAGCATACCAGGTTTAAATCGATTGTGTGGTTTCCGATTCGAATTTGAATTACTCGGATCTGCTAAACTCGAGGTTGGCTGTTCCCAGATCCCACATTTCAGTCAGTAAAAATAGTCATATTGACGGGTCTGTTTAACTCAGCTGCAGTGCTCGGAAATTTCAAAATCAGTTACCTATTTCTGCTTGCATTTACCGGAACCGACATTCAGATTTAACGCCTCCCTCATTCATTCACTTTCCAACTAACTGAAATTTCATGCAGAATTTAATGCTTGAGAGCAGAGGGAATGAAAATTCCTTCACTAACCAAAGCATTCATTTGATATTATGTGGACAGTTTGAAGGCAGAAGTTGGCATCTTTTACATTTTCGAGCATAAGCGAACTGCGTAATCTATATCTGGGGCACTTTTGTTGAAAAATCCCGAACATGTCCGAATCTGAATGCGCTGTGTCGGGAGAACGAATGACGAAGGAAACGAATCAAACATTTCATTCATCGCAGCGGGCATGAATTGAATTTCGTTTTCTTTCAAGTTCACGCAGGGATATCAATTTTTTAAAGCTCTGCTCAGCTATCTCCACTTTGATAAAGTTCATTTACTTGTTTGCCTTTTTGTGCTGCTGGTAATGAACTGAAAACAATTGGGTCAGACTGCCACACATTGTAGCCAGAAGGTTCGTTGTGGAAAATACGGCTGGAATCATGTGGATGATTCCTGTGGAAGGGATGTTGAATAGTGTCTCAACTGTGGGGGAAGTCCACATGAACTCTCGACATGCTGCGCGTATAAACAGTGCGAGGAGAAACTGGAACCGTTCTCTTTGGGGATGTTCTAAGCGATCTTGTGCTAAAAAGAGTTACGCCACCGGCCACTATGAATATCTATACTACCTTGTCTACTGACGGATGTGACACTGATGGCCCCCAGGAGGGAACATCTGCTGAGCCTGGAAACAACAGAAAAAATACGAACATTTGAATAGCTGGTTCCAAAAAGGGCTAAGCTACATTTTTTTTTCAAATTTGACATTTTTGCATTTTTCAATTGTTCTAAATAATCCACGTGGACTGGCATTTGAGAAATTTGAAAATAATTTTTAGATTTTTTGCTATTAGCAGTCAACGTTGACCAGAGATGTAACCCTTATACTACCTGGCGTCCAAAAGGAGCTAACCCCACATCGTGCCTTATGAAAATTCAAATTTTCTCGTTCGTTTTCCTATTCCAATTCGTACCGCCCATTTCATATCGCTTTTTTGCAATAGAAATGAATTCCTATTTTGGTCTAAGTTATTCCTATTTGATTTTCACTAAGTTTCGAATTGTGAAATGAACAATACTCTTTGATATATAAAACTTGGTAGTAAATATACAATAGAAAGTAAGAGCCGAGCCAAATTACCTAAAACAGGTTGTGAGCTAATCTGTCAACCGATTTACGACAACTTATATTTTCCTGAAAGCTCGACCGACTGCGCACACTTTCCTCTCAAACAGTTTTTCGCGATCACATATCTGATCGTATGTATGGCAAATGGTCCGAATTGGACCAACCCATATTTTTTATTCACATCGATTAAACGGAAACAGCTGATACTCTAGCCCGAAACAAGATGAAATTAAAGATATTATCCGGCAGATTCAAAATCACGATAATGCACTTGATTTAATTAATTGTTGTAGCCAATAAAAATCTTGTTTTTCGGTATACACATTTTTCAAAAAAAAGCCTTCCGAAACAACATTCGCCGCTAGCGCACGCACACGAACTGCAACATTTTGCACGTGAGAGCTGCAAAATTTTGTGAGATAGAGAAGAGCTACATGACAGCCATGGAATTGATATATACGCTTCTAACAATATTACCATAGGGACCATTCATAAATTACGTAACGCAAAAATTGCCCAAAATTGACTCCCCCCATGTAACAAATTGTCACAAATTTCTCCATCCCCCCTCCCCTATTACGTAACAAATTCCCAGAAATTTTTTTTTTCTTCGGTGAAAACATGTTACGTAACGATCTAGCTAACTCCCCCTCTCCCCAATGTCACAACATGTCACAACTTGTTGTACCCCCTCCCCCCCCCCCCTAAAAGCGTTACGTAAATTATGAATGGTCCCATAGCTGAGAAACAGCGGTCCGAATTGGCCCACTTCCCCCCTAAAATTAATTTGCTCGAGTATTTTTTTAAATGTCATGTAGAGCCATCTACATATGTTATAGAGTATAAATGCCTTTAGTACATATGCCAAGGGGTGGGTCGCTTAGAACAATGTGCCATACACACTGTATCACCTACGATAATACGATATAAGATTACGATTCACAGTAATACACGATCATTTCACTTGTTACCACAATGTGCGGCACAATGAGGCACACTTCTGACAACTCAAAAACTGTCAACAAAGTGTAGTTGAATAATCATAGCAACCATTGCTTTTGTTTTACTGAACACCATGGCATATCGTGGTACATTACGGCACAAGCTACCACGCTGTTTGTTTGCGACCACAATTCGATTTGTGCTAAGCGACTCACCCCTTGACATATGCAGAAAATATCAAAACAAACAACTTTATCGAAGAAAGTTTTTTGATAGAACGCCTCTGTCAAAAGATAGAACTGATCTAGATCAGTTTCTACTTATCTAGATCAAAACCAAAGTTGTCAAAATAATGCTCATGCTCATCCAAGATACTTTGATGAAGACACTAATTCTCCAGAATACAAATCCTGGGCGCTAGAGATTTTGAGCGTTGAAAGAAGAGTTCTGCCCCACTGTGTGGTATAGAAGGCTGATCAACGCTAGAGGTTACAACCTGTCGGAAGCCCTGGCGAAGCTGGATGTAAGACTGTGCAACGAAGGTTCCCCAAGCACATTTCGTGAAAAAGACCTGGAATCCATCATCGACGTAACATTCTACAGTGACTCGCTGAAGGATAACATGAATTGGCGAGTTAGTGGGCAGTACACACAAAGCGATCCACTACACCGTTGGTCGGCGGAATTGCATTGTAACGCGGAGAGTAAGGACTGGCGATTGCAAATGGAGCGGGGCAATCCAACGATGCCAGCTGGAATGTGACCAATTGAAAATTATCCTGGATGGTCTCTTCCCGAAGCGCGACCCAACTGCATGACCGCCTAAATCGTATGTCGATGCAGACCGGGGAAATGTTGGTGGCAATCGACTCTCCAACGACGAGCTCCTTAGCGGCGAAAAGGCTAAAAGCGCAGTAAGCTCCCGGTCCGGACGGTTTTACCATTTACCATTTATTTATTTATTTACACCAACAGGCCCCTTGGCCCCAATGGTGGTTCCTTATACTAGTTACAATTACAAAATTTACATTTCATATAGTACAAAAATACGATACATTTCAGACAGGACAAAAATATAACACTTCTCACAGAACATTCTTGCATTTGGAAATAAACACTAACTATTGTAAACAGAAAGATAACCAAATCGTCAGTAGTCAGTAATGTGTTGTTCAACATCCAGGTTTCCACGTCATGTTGTTCCGGTTGACAAATTCACGATAGCGGACGTTTCGAGGCCAAGTCGACGTCTGCAGGGCTAGTGGCTTCCACTTTCCATCAAGCCCTATCCTGAACGACGCATAGTCAACATCCTCGATAGACTTCCACCCGGGAACAAGTTTTTTGGTGTCAGTTCTGTCATTTGACTTCAGTCCGAGACACTGTGCAACTAAGGCACTCACTTCGCTTTCGGTTACGTGAGGTTCTATATTTGACAGGAACAAAGAGAACTCCGTATCACTTCAATGTGCATTGCCAATTGGTGAATCAATCCGACTTCTATTCTTCGATTCGTTCGGTGAATCCACAGTTGCGATAATGAGTTTTGAATTTCATCGATTTTTTTTCATATAAGCCACCTCACACTCGATGTTGTTCGAAGAAGGGTTCGGCTCTGGCGATTCAGTCAGCGAGGCAGCGACAGATTCAAAGAATGCTTCCAAACAAGTATCGCATAACCAGATAATATTTTTGGTGAGTGCATTGATATTAGCCTCGTTCACATTGCGCATGAAATCGTTTACAGCAGCTTCCCTGGCACACAGTAATAATATCGACTTTGCAATCGATCGCCGTATCACACACTTCGCAAACCATTCTGTACAGCAAAATAACAATAGCGACGCTTCGATCAGACGAACAATGGCACCTCGGTAGTTGAAACAAATCAAATAAAACAGTTTATCAAAATATTGTAGATTTGCGTTCGTTTTGCACGTTGATAATCGCAGGATATACTCCCAAGTAACAATTGAAGTTTTATAGCACGCTACAAGTGCAATCTGAGTTTTATCAGTGGCTATAAAACTATCATAAAACCACAATTGTTACTAGGGCTGCGCATGAAATAATTTCTGCAGTTCGACAGTTTTTATCAACAGGAAAGATGAATGTTACGTTATAAAGCCAATTTATACGGAGAGAAAAAACACAACCAGCGCGCGACGATCAATGATTCGAGTATTTTTCCAAGGTGGCACTGAAGATCGCGATCCTGGCGTTTTCAGATATGTTCAGGATAGTTCTACAGAAATGCCTGGACGATGGCTACTTCTCGGCTAGATCCAGAAGATGGTGTTGCTGTCAAAATCAGGGAAGCCACCAGCAGCTCCAGCATCTTATTGGCCTGCTGGATACTCTTGGTAAACTGCTGGAAAAGGTCATCCTCAACAGGCTGATGAACGACGACTGACGCTGAAAGTGAGAACGGGCTATTGCAGAGGGAGATCGGATTCCGGAAGGGGGTCTCGACGGTAGACGCCATTCGCACAGTCATCACGAGCGCGGAGAAAGCATTTAATCAAAGGTCAAGAGGTAATCGCTACTGCGCCGTGGTTACGATCTATGTGGAGAACGCGTTCAACAGGGCCAGCTGAGCGGCGATCGACGTAGCGTTGGACAGAATGCGGGTCCCAATTGTGCAAGGTTCTGAAAGTTACTTTCACAAGCGTGTACTGGTATACACATCAAAATTTGGTTGTCGATTTCAGCAAAATTTTGCTGAATTTTCATCAGCTGAAAGTTTTGCAATACAAGATGCCGAAAGATTGGTAATTTGAATTGAAACTGTTTGACAGATTCGCTTTGTTGAAAATTCCGTAATTCAAATTGTCAAATTGACAGCGCAGTTACCGGATTTACAGCAATTCAGCCCGGAATACTGAGAATTCGGCAAATGCGCTGCCAATTTGACAATTTACACAATCGTCTGAACTCTCGATCGAAGCAGATCGTTTTCTTGTGCTGTGCATAGAGTGGATCAATATAAATATATACATTGTGAAGGCCAGTCATTGTTTGCGGCAGGCTTTGTTCGCCGGTGCCTAGGTTGGTGAAGTGAATAGTTCAATAACCGGACAAGCCGCTATATAAGCTAAGTATCTTTTTTTTTTTTCTCATTTCCCTTTCCCCCGATCTGTCGCTACTTCTTAGATCCCTTTCCCCTGAATATAAGTTTCATCTCTCGTTTACACCACGTGCTATCCTCGTGCCTAAATGGCCGAGGGCGAAGTAACATTGGATGGGAATGATATTCCCATGGATATACCGGATAAACCCGAAATTACTCCCTCCCCTGATTCCCACAGTCCTCCTCGTATTAAAACATACCCACTCAGTTCAACTGGGCCCTGGGTGGTCTATTTCCGGCCCATTACGAAATCGCTTAATATTTTAGAGATCTCACGGGAGCTGACTGCTAACTACCCGGCCGTAGCTCAGATAACACGTGTTAGAGTTAATAAGATACGCATATTAGTGAATGACCTCGACCAGGCAAACCAGATTGCTCGCAGCGAGCGCTTTACAAAGCAATTTAAGGTGTATATACCTTGTTTGGCAGTGGAGATCGACGGGGTCGTTGCCGAACCGGGTTTGAAGTGCGAAGACGTGTTGAAGTATGGAGTTGGTTGCTTTAAGGACCCCTCACTTGAACATGTGAAGATTCTGGAATGCAAGCAATTGTATTCAGCAAAAACTGAGAATAATAAGACAACTTATTCATTGTCAGACTCGATTCGGGTGACTTTCTCCGGGTCTTCCCTCCCCAACTATGTCCTCCTGGATAAGGTTCGTCTACCGGTTCGCCTGTTTGTACCGCGGGTAATGAACTGCAGCAATTGCAAGCAGCTGGGCCACACAGCCACCTATTGTGGCAATAAGAAAAGGTGCGGCAAATGCGAGGGAGAACATGAGGATGACGCTTGCAGTGGAGAAACTGAGAAGTGTATTTACTGCGGGGGCCTTCCACATGATCTTAAATCATGCCCCGCGTACAAACAGCGCGGGGATAAAATTAAGCGCTCCCTTAAGGAACGCTCGAAGCGCTCTTATGCAGAAATTCTTAAGAATGCTTCGCCATCTGTCCCTTCCGAAAATTCCTTTGCTCTTTTGGCTGGCGTTGAGCAAGAATCTGACGACCCACAAGAGGGAACATCTTTGGTTAACCCAGGGGAGTCCAGGAAGAGGAAAAGTCAAGCTTCCCCTAGATTGCCTCGTAAGGGTGCCAAGGTGTCGTCCACTCAGAGTGCGCCAACTACAATCAATAAATCCAACGGAAGTGATGCACTAAAGCCGAAGCAATTTGCTCCAGGACTTGGAAATTTTAATTCTAACAAGGAGTATCCACCACTTCCAGGGACACCAAAAACCCCAAGTGTTCCCTTTTTTCAAACAAATACTCAGTCCAGTAGCGGACTAATGAAATTTTCTGACATAGTGGACTTAATTTTCACAGCTTTCAATGTTACTGATCCTCTTAAAAGCATTCTGATACATTTTCTCCCTATGGTGCAAACATTTTTGAAACAGTTGACTGCTAAATGGCCCCTCCTTGCAGCGATCGTATCCTTCGATGGCTAAGTCATCAAACGAGGTCACTGATTCGATCACTGTCCTACAGTGGAATTGCAGAAGTATCCTCCCGAAAATCGATTCCTTCAAATTCTTACTAAACAGTTTAAAATGTGATGTTTTCGCATTATGTGAAACTTGGTTAACTTCCGATATAAATCTCAACTTCCACGACTTTAATATAATCCGTCTGGATCGAGAAAACCCTTATGGAGGAGTACTTTTGGGGATCAAAAAGTGCTATTCTTTCAACCGAATTAACCTCCCTTCGACACCAGGCATTGAAATTGTCGCTTGTCAAGTTCTAATCAAAGGTAAAGACCTTTGCATTGCTTCCATCTACATTCCTCCTAGAGCCTCGGTAGGGCACCGAACGCTTTGTAATATCACGGAATCCTTACCGGCACCGCGGCTAGTTCTGGGAGACTTTAACTCGCACGGTATGGGGCTGTCTTCATGATGATAATAGATCAACATTAATCCAAGATCTTTGCGACAATTTCAACATGACCATCTTAAACACGGGAGAAATGACGCGGATTCCTACACCACCAGCACGCGCAAGCGCGTTGGATTTATCGCTATGCTCGACATCGCTACAGTTAGATTGCAGGTGGAAGGTGATCCCTGATCCCCACGGTAGCGATCATTTGCCTATCGTGATTTCAATTGCTAACGGTTCAAGACCATCGGAAACAATCAATGTCTCGTATGACCTCACACGGAACATTGATTGGAAGAGTTACGCGACCGCGATATCCGTTAAAATCGAATCCACTCAAGAACTTCCTCCGGAGGAAGAGTACAGGTTTTTGGCTGGCTTGATTCTCGACAGTGCGAATCAAGCTCAGACTAAACCAGTACCCAGCGCGAATACCCATGGACGGTCTCCCACCCTGTGGTGGGATAAAGAGTGCTCAGAGCTGTACGCGGAAAAGTCCACTGCATATAAGGCCTTCCGGGAAGACGGGTTACCCGCTAGCTATCTACAGTACGCGTCGTTAGAAAGGCGAATGAAGAGTCTAATGAAAGCCAAAAAACGCAGTTATTGGCGCCGGTTCGTCGACGGGTTAACGAGAGAAACAGCGATGAGCACTCTTTGGGGTACGGCTCGACGTATGCGTAACCGTAATAGTACCAACGAGAACGTGGAATATTCAAACCGTTGGATATTCGCTTTCGCCAAGAAGATCTGTCCGGACTCTGTCCCGGTACAGAAAACGTGCCGCGCCGCGTCTCCTCACGATACCGCGAACGAAACACCGTTTTCGATGGTGGAGTTCTCACTTGCTCTCTTATCATGCAACAATAACGCCCCAGGGTTAGACAGAATCAAATTCAACTTGCTGAAGAATCTGCCTGACACTGCAAAAAGGCGCTTGTTGAATTTATTTAACAAGTTTCTTGAGGGTAACATTGTCCCTCATGACTGGAGGCAAGTGAAGGTCATCGCCATCCAAAAACCAGGAAAACCAGCCTCCGACCACAACTCGTATCGGCCGATTGCAATGCTGTCCTGTATTCGGAAGTTGTTCGAGAAAATGATCTTGTATCGCCTCCACAATTGGGTTGAAGCAAATGGCTTACTGTCAGATACACAATTTGGCTTCCGCAAAGGCAAAGGGACGAACGATTGCCTTGCGTTGCTTTCTACAGAAATCCAAATGGCCTATGCTAACAAAGAGCAGATGGCATCAGTCTTCTTGGATATTAAGGGGGCTTTTGACTCAGTTTCTATCAACATTCTGTCAGAGAAGCTGCACCAGCATGGTCTTTCGCCAATTTTAAATAACTTTTTGCTAAACCTGTTGTCTGAAAAGCACATGCACTTTTCGCATGGCGATTTAACAACATTGCGATTTAGATACATGGGTCTTCCCCAGGGCTCATGTCTAAGTCCCCTGCTCTACAATTTCTACGTGAATGACATTGACGATTGTCTTGCCAATTCATGCACGCTAAGGCAACTTGCAGACGACGGCGTGGTCTCTGTCACAGGGCCCAAAGCTGCCGACTTGCAAGGACCATTACAAAATACCTTGGACAATTTGTCTGCTTGGGCTCTTCAGCTGGGTATTGAGTTCTCCACGGAGAAAACTGAGTTGGTTGTTTTTTCTAGGAAGCGTGAGCCGGCGCAACTCCAGCTTCTATTAATGGGTGTAACGATCAATCAGGTTTTCACATTTAAATATCTCGGGGTCTGGTTCGACTCTAAAGGTACCTGGGGATGTCACATTAGGTATCTGAAACAGAAATGCCAACAAAGGATCAATTTTCTCCGAACAATAACCGGAACATGGTGGGGTGCCCACCCAGGAGACCTGATCAGGTTATACCAAACAACGATATTGTCGGTGATGGAGTACGGATGTTTCTGTTTCCGCTCCGCTGCGAACATACAATTCATCAAACTGGAGAGAATCCAGTATCGTTGCTTGCGCATTGCCTTGGGTTGCATGCACTCGACCCATACGATGAGTCTCGAAGTGCTGGCGGGCGATCTTCCGCTAAAAAATCGATTTTGGGAACTCTCATATCGATTGCTCATCCGATGCGACATTCTGAACCCGTTGGTGATTGAAAACTTCGAGAGGCTCGTCGAGCTTAATTCTCAAACCCGATTTACGGCCTTGTACTTCGACTACATGGCACAGAGCATTAACCCTTCTTCATATACTCCCAACCGTGTTCGTTTCCTAGATACTTCTGATTCTACTGTGTTCTTCGACACATCCATGAAGGAAGAGATTCGTGGAATCCCGGACCATATACGCCCGCAAGTGATCCCCAATATATTTTATAATAAATTCCGAGAAGTCGACTGCGACAAAATGTTTTACACTGACGGATCAAATCTCGATGGGTCCACTGGCTTCGGTATCTTCAACAATACTATCACCGCTTCATTCAAGCTCAATGATCCCGCTTCAGTTTACGTCGCAGAGTTAGCTGCAATTCAGTACACCCTTGGGATCATCGACACTCTGCCCACAGATCACTACTTCATCATTTCGGACAGCCTCAGCTCCATCGAGGCTCTTCGTGCGATGAAGCCCAAAAAGCAATTCCCATATTTCCTGGGGAAGATACGGGAGTCCTTGTGTACGTTATCTGAAAAATCTTATCAAATTACCTTTGTTTGGGTCCCCTCTCATTGCTCTATTCCGGGCAATGAAAAGGCCGACTCATTAGCAAAGGTGGGCGCATTAAATGGTGACATATATGAAAGACCAATCTGCTTCAACGATTTTTTTTGTATTTGTCGTCAGAGGACACTCAGCAGTTGGCAAACCTCGTGGAGCAATGGTGAACTTGGACGATGGCTACATTCCATTATCCCAAAGGTATCAACGAAGCCTTGGTTCAGGGGGATGGATGTGGGTCGGGATTTTATTCGTGTAATGTCCCGACTTATGTCCAACCACTACACCTTGGATGCGCATTTGCGGCGTATTGGGCTTGCGGAGAGTAGTCTGTGCGCTTGTGACGAGGGCTATCACGACATCGAGCACGTTGTCTGGGTATGCGCCGGGTATTTGGACGCCAGGTCTCAGTTAAAGGATTCCCTTCGGGCCCGAGGTAGACCACCCAATGTCCCAGTCCGAGATATGCTGGCAAATCGTGATTTCCCCTATATGTCCCTTATTTATACTTTCATAAAAACGATAAATATCCCAATTTAGCCCCTCTCTTTTTATTTCTCGTTTTAGAAGTTTTCTCCTGCCTTTTGGGACCGATCAGCTCCAGGCTGCAACTATGTAACCGCCGCGCACTTACCACTACGGAAACTGAAGCGAGAGCGACTCGAGGTCCGATGACTTTTGAAGGATTCCCCGCGGGTCCGAAGAATACCATCCGCCAATCCGACCTACTAGACTGAGGCGCTAATTTGTCTCGCTGATCTCCCGTTTGCCCGAAAGTTGCAAGTTTTGCTCTTCTCTCCCGGTCACCATCTACGCTTTCTCTCCCCTGTCCTTGATACAACTGCTTCTACAGCCCCCTCTGAATATCTTGACCAAGCATAAGTCTCCGCTAAAAAAGTTCAAATTTGTATTCTGTATTCCTAGTTTTAAGATAGTTGTAATTTTACCTCTTTGTTAAAACTATTGTCCCCCATCTTGTAAATAGAATTGTATCCCTAGTTTTAAAACACCGGTGAATTTTCTCATAAACATTTGTTCCCCCTTTTGTGTACCAAACTATATTGTTAGTTTTAAGATAACTGTAAATATTTCCTAAAAAACTATTACTATTGAATTCCTTGTTTTAAAATTTTTCATAAAAAAAATCTTTTGCTCCCTCTCTTGTATATAGAATCTTATTTCTAGTCTTAAGATAGCTGTAAAATTTTTCTTTAAAAAAAAAAAATATTTCACCATTGTAACCTCCTAGTTTTAAAATATCCAAAATGTAAAAAAAAAATATTTCACCATTATAACCTCCTAGTTTTAAAATATCCAAAATGTAAAAACAAAAGAATTTGGCACCGCCAAGCTAACGCATTTGTGCCTATCAAATAAACGAAATGAATAAAAAAAAAATTTTACAATTTAAATTACTTAATATTCAGCAAAGCGAATCTGTCAAACAAGTTAAATTCAAATTGCCGATTTTCCGGCACCTTGTATAGCTGAAACTTTCAGCTGATGAAAATTCAGTAAACTTTTGCTGGCATTCGGCGAAAAAAATTTGGTGTGTACGGCACGAACATGGGGCAAGGGTAGATTGTGGTCACGACGGGTGTACCTAAGGGCTCCATACTCGACCCTACGCTCTGGAATATAATGTACAACGGAACTCCGTTAACACTTAACACTGGAGTCGAGATCGATGGCTTTGCAGATGATGTTGTTCTGAAGATAATTGGCGAGACCTTTGAGGAAGTGGAGATGTTGACGGCAGAGGCAACAGGTATTGTACAAACCTGGATGGCTGTTGTAAAATTGCAGCTGGCTCACCGCAAGGAACCGGACGAAGTTGACAAGCGCGTTACGCCTAATGGTTGTACGTGTCGCGAGCGCGTACAGAACGATATCGTCAGAGGCGGTATGCGTCATTGCCGGGATGATCCCCATGTTCATCACTCTGGCTGACGACGTGGAATGTTACCAGCGGAGGAATGCACGAAATGCAAGGAGACTGGTCAGAGCAGACTCGTTGACTAAGTGGCAGCAAGAGTGGGACAACAAGGAGAAAGGAAGGTTGACCCACCGACTCATCCCAAATATGTCGCTGTGGGTGCATAGGAACCATGGCGAGGTGATCTTCCATTTGACGCAGTTTTTGTCCGGGAACGAATGCTTCCGGAAATACCCGCATTAGTTTGGACATGCTTTATCACCACTTTGCCCGGAGTGTGTGAACGTGCAAGAGACACCAGAACACGTGTTCTTTGGATGCTTTAGGTTTGAAGAAATTCGAAGGGGTATGCCCGGCGTGACAGTCGACAATGTCATAGAAGAGATGTGCCACGATGAGCCTATCTCAGATGCCGTCAACAAAATGGTCCGAACTGCAGAGAAAGTGGTGAAGGGACCAACAAAGCAGCGCTGCCGACTAAAAGGCCGACGTGAAACAACAAATTAAGTTTGGGAATTAGAGATCTACTGCCGGGGACCAGTTGAGTAGTACGCGACGCAGCACCGGCTTCGTGTCATCGGGGCAGCGAACCAAACGCCAGGCTCAACCGGAATCGCTGGACCTACCTCGACACCCTACCGGGAACCTCGTGAGTAGGATAGATCCGCCGCCAGGACTAGAGCGAATAGATCGCGCCGAACTGCCGGCAGCGGGTCGCTGGAATAGCTGGACAGACCTTGGCACTTACTGACTGACCCGTTGAGTAGGCTAATTCCACCGCCGGATACTAGATCGAGTAGATCGGGACGAAGCGGGGAGCTAAATGGCTCACGGAAACGAACATAAGTATCGGGAGAAATCTATCACCGGGGAATTCACGGTAGGATAGATTCACCACCTCGGACACAAAACAGGTATCGGTACTAAGAGCAATTCCGCCGCCAAGGATCTTTCAGTTGGTTTAGGGTAAGTACACCACCGGGTACTATCCGAGTAGGAATGACTCACGGAAACAGGAGCCAAACCCAAGAAGCATTTAAAGTTTTATAATACACTACAAGTACAATCTATGTTATAAAAGGCCCTTCAAGAGTGCCTTAAAACCTCAATTTTTACTTGGGAATGGCTAATGGAATCAGCAGCTAAACGGCTCACTGAGACGAGAGCTAAATGGCGACGTAATAGATGGAGACGAAAAGCAAGAGAAAAGTCGAGAGTTAAATATCTCAAAGGTCAAGCCATTTCATGGATCAAGCGAGGTGCGGGGGTAGCTGCAGAAAACTCCTCAGCAAAAGAAAGAGGTGCTATAAAAGCCAAGCAACGAAAAATAAAACTCAATACTAAATCAAACTGAATTTGAAAAGATTGTTATTGAAAGTGGGCAGTCCAAAGCTTGATGAACGGGGTCGAGAGGAACTAGTTGAGCCGGAATACAATTGCAATTGGCTTCAGATCTTTATTGACACCCAGCAATTGATGGTGGAGTACGGCATTTTTACTAAAGGAAGCATTGAATACGATCCACGGCAGATCGTTAATGGATTAATAGTTAGTCGTTATTTAAAAACTCCAATGCCAAATTTTCTGGTTACAGGCGACCCTGGTCATAAACTAATATTAAGAAGACAAACGGGCATAAAATTGATTTAAAATTCATCACACTCACAAGCATCCAGTTTTTACGAAAATAGTTTCAGAAATTAGAAGGTTTCCGATAAAAAATTGGAATTTTTCTCCTGGAGAAATTAATTTATTTTTGGGCTGAGAAGATCTCTTAGTTGCTTAGATTGCGGGACCGTTTCAGCAAAATTCTGTCCAAACACAAAAAAGGTGTGAAGTCAGGTGTGACTTCTCGGTACTAGGATTCCCGTAAGCTCAAGCAGGTTGGCGATGCAATGACAAATATAATGCTTCGCTTGCGTTCGTGGCTTCGCTGCTGCATGACGATGACAAAATATATGCTAGTGAGAAGTGCATACCCCTACCAAGTGGTCGTTGGTTGTTGCAAAATGGTTGCAATTCTTCGGTGGTTAGTGGATAAATTTTTCATCATCCGTAGTGCTATAAATCCATATACGTTCACTGTTTTCCATGGCCGGTGGAGGTAGAAGCCGGGTATTTATTTGTTTCTATTTTTCAAATTATATTGTACCGAACTCAACGACCATGCGTTTCCATTGAATAACTTTTCCTTCTGGAGGTGCTTGATGCGGCATTGCAGAAAACAGTACCTATAGAAGGGACAAAATTCTGCAACCAATTTCCACAACTTTTCCGGGAAAATCGTCCCCCATAGTTAGCATACAATTATGGCCTCAATTTAGTAGCAACTTATTTTCTTCCTGCTCTAACCCGGAAGCCGTGTGAAACCAGCAGCGGCCAAATGCAGCTCGGAAGAAAATTTCTCATAGATGCGGAGGAGGGGGCTAAGAGTAGGTACTAGTATGGCCAGCATAACACAGAAAGATTTTAATGCCAGTTTCATAGTTTTTTCGCTTGCTTCCGGCTTCCGGGTCGAGCGGAGTGAGCCGTTGTGGTTGCTTTCGGGCCGGAGTGAGCATTACCATTCCGCAGGGTGATTATGATGCCCGCTTGGTTTATCCTTACGGACGGGGTCTGACATTGCAAAAGTTGTACGATAAATCTGGTCAAAATGGAGTTGCGTCTTTGGCCATGACTGGATAGTATGTGCTCAAGAGTTCCGAATCAATTAGATTGTTTTAAATAATTATTAACATTTTCAACTATTTTGACCCACTGTAGAATGGTCAGAAAGATGCGAAAGATATTGTCAAGTAAGGACAATTTCCCAGTTTCTCAGCTACTTTCCAGTTTGTGCGGAGTGAGCAACGAATAATTTATTTAAATTCATAACGAGTTTCAGGTTAATTTATTATTTAAATATAGAAAAAATAAAACTAAAAGTTTGCCAACATCTATGCATAAGAGTGCGGAGCAGTGGTAAAACTTTACACTCCGGTGTGGTTGCGTTACTCCAGATTCCGCACACACGACATGTCGTTGTGGCCTTTGGTACCTACTCGATGTTGGTCACACCTCATACTATGCACTGCCGTTGCTCCGTTTCAAGAACACCTTTCTCCTTCTGGGAATGATCGTGGAAATTTTCCGCAACACTTGTTCACCTTCCGAATCCTGGTAGACGAAAAGTGGAAAGCTTCACATTCACACGTACTGTTCGTGTGTGCGACGGAGACATAACCACGTTGCAGCGTTTTGAAAGTGCGATACGAGTTTGAAGGAGCGCAAACTTTACCATGTTTGGAGATCTCGAGTGAGTGCTTGGCATCTGTGAACTAATTTTGCTTTGTTTCCTGGTAAGTGCTAGTGTTGTACAGTACCTACATAATATTAGCAAAGAGTTCAGGGAAATAATAGACAGCTAGAATCCGAGACCATGTTTCATCGTGAAGAGCCATTGTCCTGTTGGCGGGAGTGGATTACAACAGCGTCTGATCTGGAACGATCGGTTTGGCATTTATAACAATGAACCGCAATTGAATCCGGATTGCAAGCGGATCTAAAAATCAGTCTGCTTTATGCAGTTGGACATCTTGACTAGAAATAAAATAAACACATGTCCAAGTTGAAGCCATGTGCATATGTTATCGCACAAGAAGAGCTGCTTCCACAAGGGCCAGAGTAGCGACAGCTTACAGAACAAACTTTTCTCTTCCGTTCGCTGATGCGAGTACATAGGTATCTGCAGACTACTGGTGTTGCTGCACCACGGGCTTCTCGGAGTTTGGCTGCCGCTACCAGCGTGTCGTTTGGAGAAACTTTTTGAACACATATTAGCTCTGTTGCTATGAATATGCATGACGCAGTACTTTTGGCCAATGACTATCGCTATGCTGCAATGGTAGAGAGAAAGTGTGTGCTGACTCGATGCGAAAGCTATACGTATCCAATTTGCACTTGCTTGATTTCACTATCGCTGATGGTCATAAGGAGAGAACTAACGGGGGTAGTTTAAACTTTTGGCTCTGTTGTGTTTTTTCCTTTCCTTGCACTGCAAAAATGGAATGGATTGGATGCTGTTTATGAAGCGGAATGAGACAAAAAAAAATTAAGCTTGGTGGTACATTTGCAGTGTCACTCCGTAATTATGTGAAGATTGGAATTTGTTCGCGTTGAATTTTTTATTCTTCTACATTTACTTGGGTATGGAGGTTTTTATCAATTTAACTTGAATGAACAGGATCAGGATAATAGCAGTTTTTTGTTAGTACGACTTTTTGGACTTCGTTAGTGAAATAAAATACCATGCTAGTACGAGGTGGAAGGAAGAATGAAGAGCACTTACCTTGGGACCATTCACTTGTTCTCCTTCGTAGTAGACTATTGATTTTTGAGTTTTGGTTATTGATTATTGAATATTTAATATTTATTATTGACTATTCACTATTGAGTTCGTGTATCTGCGCCTTTTCTTTTCAACAGTTGTTGTACGACCTGTTTTTGTACCTAATGTTTTAATAGGGCGTTTTAAATAGGATAGGCACTCCCATACTATGCTCACCCACTAACATTTCTGTAATAAACCTGATAAAAATGTTTTAAAGTTGTCCCTAGCGTAATTCTGTTTTCATCTCAATATGTCTTAAATAGATCTCATTGCAGTTTTTGTATTTATCCTATGTCTAATGGGAAAACGTTTTTATTCCACTGTGATGAGATCTTTCTTTTAAGACTTAATGTATTAATAATCTGCAATTGTACTTCATTTTATCTAGGGTGAGTTTAATCACTTTATTTTGTAGAGTGTAATATGAAACAGTTTGAGTTGGCGGTCCAGTCTTTGTGTTCTTCTAATAAGATAGTAAGTATACCCGATCAGAATGAAATAACAAGATTATAACAGAACACAATTTTTGTGACATATTGTGTTATAAATTTGGTCTCGTTAGTAGTTAAAATAACAGAAATTTATAACAAGTAACAACGTGAGATAATTTTTTGAAATATTTCTGTTATGTGTTTCTGATCGGGTATCGTAAAGTTATCAATCAAGGCACAATATTGGACCGCGCCACAAATTTTGTAAGGAAAATGCACATGTATTTTTTTAAGCGATTTATTCTAAAATAGTTCGAGAAATTTCGAAACCTGGTCGAACGTATGATGTAAATATTTAATTTTTGAGAATAATGATAAATAATTTTTTTTTAAAGTACAGATTTCTGTTTTAGAAAAACAGAAGTGTCTTAATTTTTTTAAATTGTTGCGGGGAAACCTTCTGTTATTTGCTCTAACCATACTTTAATTTTTTTCAAGGATTTTGAAGTTGAGTTTAAAAAAACATGCGAAAAAATAAATGTATTTTTCACTTCATTTGTTTAGGGACATATGAGGAATTTCACGAAGATCCGTCCGAAAATCTTCAAAATGGTGACCGACCACCTTAAATTCCGATGAAACCTTACACGTTTCACCGAAATGGAAAACTTTCCACAGTCAGTGAAAATATTTCAAGAGAAATGTTTTAAAAGGGTGTAATAGTTTCTACTAGTAGCATTTTCAAAAAAAAAAATCGATTACCGTATTTTACACAACAAAACTACCTGAGAACGAGTTACAGCGAATGAATACTTCTTCACGAAAAATATTTACACTGAAAAAATGTTTTGTCATTTTTCACAAAAACTAAAATTCATGTTAAAAATTTAAATTGCAAAATAACTAATTTTTTAAATTTTTTCAACAAAAACCCAAACAGAAAAGAAACAGTTTGAATGTGATTGCATGATGGAGAACTTATCGGTAAAAAAGTTTTTCTAACGATACTTTATACATCTTTTCAAATTTCATACTAATTGACACACAAAACTGTAATTTTATTACCGAAAATGATTCTAAGTATCATTTTTAATCGAAATGAGAAAAAAGATCTTCCAAAATGCGATAGTTGTTGAAATATTTGGAATTTCGCTTCAACAAAACAATTATGCCCTTTTTAAAAGGCAATGGAGAAATGCGAATAAGTATTGAAAAAGTTGTAACAAAACAAATTCATTGTGTTGTCAAAACAAAATTTAAAATATTCCGAGAACCTCTACATTTCAGATAATTTTTGTTAAAAGAATTTTGATTTGCAATGGCGTTTAAAATTATATTCAAAAAGAAAATTTAATTTTTGACTACAAACAGTATGAAAACAGGTCAAAAGTTGTTGTCAGAAGACTTTTTTTACTGAGAGCTTCTCTATACTCCAAATATACCAAAAAAGTTTATTTTACGTCTTTAAAACGATATACATTAGATTGTTGACATTTTATGATGGAGAAATGTGAATAACCTTTAAAAAGGGCATCATTACACGAATTAATTGTTTTTGTTGGAGCGAAATTCCAAATATCTCGACAACCATCGCATTTTGGAAGAATTCTAGTAAATGCATTTCGATTCAATATGATACTTAGAAACATATTTTGTAATAAAATTACAGTTTTGTACGTCAATTAATATGAAATTTAAAAACATACATAAAATAATCGTTAGAAAAACTTTTCTAATGATAATTCACCATCATACAATCACATTCAAAATGTTTCTTTTCTCTCTAGGGTTTCGTTGACAAAATATAAGATTTCAAAGAATTGAATTCATCGCAATTTAAATTTTTAACATAAATTTTTCTTTTTGTGAAAAATGACACATTTTTTCAGTCAAAAAAATTTTGTAGAGACGTAACTCTTTCTAAGATAGTTTTGTTGTTTAAAATACAGTATTCAAACGTAAACTTGTTGAAAGTAATACACGCAGAAACGTTTATGCCCTTTTGAAAAACTGTTCTTGTATAAAAATATGGCAATTGCCGGAGAAAATCGTGCAGATTCATAAACCGAACACAACTGCAAAGTTTCGTTCGAATTAGCGATGGTCATATTTTGCGGTCGGCTGGATTCTCATGGAATTTTGCTAAAATTTTGACCAAAATAATTTTTAGTAGAGTTGGGTCAAGTAGGTCAGTTTTCTTTGGCGAGCTCGTGCGATGGAATTTTTGCACTGATTTTGACAAACAAGCACTCGTTGGAAAGGTTATACATCTGGAAACATTTTAGCAATAATGGTTTTATGCTTGGCTAAATATTTTTGAAGCTAAATGCAATAAGGCGAAGGTACTTTTTTCGAGGTTTTTTTACATCTTGGGGTACAATATCTCTGCAGATTATTTAAAAATTAAGTTGACTTCATTCAGGTAAGAAAGTGAGAGGTGGCAAATGATGTGAAAAATCATGAAACAGCGAAAGGAAATGTTGAAAAACCATGTTGTTCCGGCAGCTGCGTCAGGCTTTGTACTTGCGAATGACTTCTTCGGTGTCCTTGTCGTCACCAGAGTGTGGAATTGAAGTTGTTCACGTGGTTGTTTAGCTGTGAGGCGACCAGTAGTGACCTATCGTGCCCCAAACGGCTGACCTATCGTGCCCCCAAGTGTATGTTTCATGTTGATGTCCGTACTTTTTTCAATAACAAAAATATCGAAAAATCAATACAATACTCGTATGCAGCTTTAATTTTTACGTAAGAAAAAAAACTCACTTGACATTTTTTTACAATGCGTTTTCGCAGAACAACACGTGAAAACATAAACGACGCCGTAACTAATACAGCTGATCCACGGTAACAGCCGAAATGATAGTCGTCAACGATGTTCTCTAGCGTGTATCTAATTCACACAAAATGAGCGACCTCTGCAATAACATAGCAAAGATAATGTACTCCCATACCTATTTGACCCCATTCTACTCTACATTAAATGATTTTGAGATCTGCGATTGAAAATATTTTAACATCGCAAATATAACCGATATCCTAAATATCAAATTATGTAGGGTAAGGTGGGGCAAATCCGACCGTTGGGTAAACCCGACCCCCCTCTGTTACCGAAAATCAGAAGCACTACGTGAACTAATGTTAATGTTGTCGTGTAGAGCATCGAAAATAATCATAATGGTGGTATGACAGCATTTCATTAGTCTACATTGAGATGCTGAAACGACAAAAAGTGTGTTTTTACAACTTTTGATTTGACTTTTGTGCATATGTTGTTAAAATATTGTTTTAATAGTGAGTGATGTTTGAAGCGCCATCAATCTAAACCATTCGACACTCAAAAAGACATCTAACAAGCTTACCTAAACTTTACTCGAAAAACAACAAAACTTTGCTTACCCACTCTTCTGGAACCGGTATGTCGTCCAGTCCGAAAAATGTTTCATTTCTAATCTCAGCGCCTTCAGCTGCTTTTTCGAACGACTCCGTCTGTCGAAAGCACCACAGGAACAATTCTCGGAACCTCTTTCAACCTCAACATATCCATTCTAAAGCTAGTGAGCGATATCAAACGCCGTAAGTATCTACCAAATTGTGGTCCAGAGGAAAGGCTATTAGGGTGTGTGTCACCCCTTCAGATATACGTTCTCCACACAATATCTGACAGCCATCTAGACTACAATTCGTCCTCCACACTTCTTAGTTGTATGCAGTTTTGTCATCCACCTCTCTATTGCATGCCGCAGGAACAGAATGTTTGGACGCACCCAGTCAGTGAAAGTAATAATCAAGTGTTGATTTTTTACATTTCTTATAAAAGAAATGTATAGAATCCGCTCAAACTTTCAAGATTTTTTCCGAGGCCCGGAGGGCCGAGTCTTATATACCAATCGACTCAGCTCGACGATTTGGGACAATGTCTGTATGTGTGTGTGTGTGTATGTAACGGACAAATTCTCATTCGTGTTTCTCAGCAATGGCTGAACCGATCTTATCCAAACCAATTTTAAATGAAAGTACTAAAAAACAGTATGAACGCTATTAATTTGTTTTTGTTTCTGATGTTTATTTCCAAGATATGAATGTTTGAATGCGTAAAAATGGCGTTTTTTGCATTATCTGCCGAAATTGACAATATAGATTAACAATTTATATGTTTTTAGACAGCTTTAACGAATACCTTTCGAACATTACGGACTATTATCAAAAGAGATATTTAACATTAAATGCGGACGAAAGATTTTTATCATTTACCATTGCCAGAAATATGATCAAAAGCATGTAATCTATTATTAACGCCAAAACGGCATATTTTAGGTCTATAGTATCTTCGGAGAATTTAATGAAGGCAATATGCCCTTTCTTTTGGTATTGTGCTTTTGCTGATTAATCCCCCTATTAGCGCGATATTTTCACAAATTTTCTTGGTAGTGATTATATCGAAATGATGCCTTCAGCTCTTACTTTTGCGAATAACTTTACTGAAGACATGAAATATCTATTTTGAATACTTTAAAAGTTATGGATTGTTGTTGTGGATTACTCTTTGTCGCCTATTTATTGTTCAATATAGTAATAATCCATTGAAATAAGCCAAACATTATTTCGATAAAACGAATTTTGTATTTCATTTCTCTATCTACAACCGCTAGAAATAATCACCGAAAACTTCCAAGTTGTCTGGAAGGAACTTGATAACTTATCAGTGCAAAAATGTTCATTTGTACGAACCTTCTGACTGCAATTTTTCTAACTTATAACCATCGGATTGATCTGAAAAATATCGGAAAATGAAAAGCGAAATTAATAACTACAAGCAACGGCGTAGCCAAGAGAAGGTTTTGGGGTTTACCACCATACAACACCCCCCAGACTGATGCAGACTGATTTAATTCAATATTACAATAACAATTATCTGATCCGTAGATTGATAACCTGTTGTTGTAAACATCATGAGGACTTTTGATAAATTGTCGGAATGGGGTCCTGATATGTAACTGATCTATTGGTTTTAATTTCACAGTTGTCTAATTGCATCAATATCAAATTCCTGCCTGAAAACATTCCAATAGAAAATTCCAGAGTTCTGTAATCAATCATAATCCTCAAATTTATTTTCAAATTGAGCTCGTTTTTGTAGAGATGTACTGTAATACGGGCCTTTATTTAATAGGAAGCGAAGTTAAAATTGATTTAATGAAACATAGAACTGCTCACCAAAAAAAAAAATATGCATAACTTTCAACATTTGCTAAAAATGTTTTTGCCTTTCTCATTCACTCTAAAATTCGTCAATCTAATCCCAACCCGGAGGGCCGAGTGTCATATGTCAATCGACTGAGTTCGTCGAGATCGGAAAATGTCTGTGTGTGTATGTGTGTATGTGGAAAAAAATGTGACCTCTGTTTCTCAGAGATGGCTGAACCGATTTGCACAAAGTTAGTCTCAAATGAAAGGTACAACCTTCCAGGAACCATCGGCTGTTATTGAATTTTTTATTGATTGGACTTCCGGTTCCGGAGTTACGAGTTGAAGAGTGCAATCACACAGCAAATTCCCATATAAACTGAAATGAAAAGTTTTCAAAATCAAATTTGTATTTTTGATGCCAAATGCCTTTAAAATGCATGAAACATTGAGATGTTTGGCACAAATGGACTTTTTTGGACTTTGGTACATTTTTGCCTTTCTCATATAGAAAGGTTATGCAATCACTCTAAAAATCGTCAATCATACCGGCCCGGAGGGAGTATGCAGTGAGGGGTTGTTACTTTAAAATTAAAACTAGTTTAAAATTTCTTAACAAGTTGAAAATTTTCGGCAGGATCCGGACCTCCCGAATCTTTCTCCATGATCCACAGCTGGTTTCAAGCGATGTTTCAGTATCACATAGTA
The DNA here is from genome assembly GCF_030247195.1 of Topomyia yanbarensis. Lineage (NCBI taxonomy): Eukaryota > Metazoa > Arthropoda > Insecta > Diptera > Culicidae > Topomyia > Topomyia yanbarensis. The sequence goes on from NC_080670.1 coordinate 59,020,640, forward strand.
TCTCAAAATCGTGGCTGTCGATCCATTGTATGTATGTGCAAATCGTACTGAACATGTAATATTCATTCCCACCATTGTATTGAACATAACCAGCCATGGAATCGTAGTCTGGACAAATGAGAAAAGCACAATTGCACCACTAGGTGGATTAAAACAGGTTTATATTTTGGGAATGCGTCGAGTTGAGACGAAAACGTAATATGATTAATAACGAGGATAACACTTTCCGAATGTAGAGAGAAATTTATGAAAAATGACGATTTCCATTCAACTCTAGCAGGTTCTGATCAATTTTGATGAGCATTTTTGTTGTATGACCAATTAGGGTGATGAGCCTATTTTCACCATACTAAGCAAGGTGCCTCACTAATTCGGTAATTTCTTGCCTTACAATCAATGGAATGCGTAAAAATTGACATCAACCGCTTTGCTTCGTTGTTAAGAACCAATATAATAACACAAATGCGTTGAAAACACTAAAATTCTCGTGTTTGAGCACAATGAAAACTCGAATCGAGTGCCCCTATTGTTGCGCTACCATTTGACTCAATGCGTTGAACAAAGATGGCAGACACTACTCTAACCAACGGCTTCAAATGGGAAGGGTGATAATAGAAACATGGCGCAAATAGGCTCATCACCCTATATGTATAGGTCAAATGTTTAAAAGGAGGTTTAGTATCTTCGATAAGTTTTACAAACGTTAAACAGCGCATCATTTGATAAAATAATTTTGACGCTATATCGTCCAAGAAGTATTTATGGTGAATTTTCTCAGGTTAATATTCATGACTACAATAAAGTCTCAACAAATTCGCTAAAGACACGAACTCTGTTACTATTTTCTGGAAAATAATTCTGCATAATTTTATAACTTTAAAAATTATGGTTTCGGAATTATGCCGTTTGGACAGTAAGATCGATTTTCACCAAACACCCACCAAACCGAATTTCTGACTACGCCGCTGACTTCAAGTAAGTAGAAACAAAGTCGTTCTACACTCGTTCACAAGAAACTTCTTCGAATGCTGAATATCTATTATAATACATTGAAACCCCGATTTTATCAGCCAAATATGAACATATGTTTCAGATACGTCTCCCAACCTTTGAACGGAACGGATCGTTATATTTCACAGTGCTGTTCGGTGTGTAAATTTTAGTGAATCAAGGTCATCCTTTGTTCGTTCGTTAGCTGCCATTCTGCTGGTGCCGGCAGTAAATCCAGTACATTGTTTTCGCTGGTGCGGAACAATCGACGTTGTTTGCAGATAAGTTTTGCTTTATTTTTTTTCCTCGTTTGCTTTCTTTCCTTTTCCCTACTTTACTCAAATCAAATAATAAGACACATTCCCGTTTATATAACGCTCTGCCCTCGTGCTTAAATGGCCGAGGGCGAAATACCATCTGATGTAATCATGGAAGTCCCTGATCCCCCTAATACTCGCATTGCTCCCCGTATAAAGCAGTACCCAGAAGGTTCCTCTGGGCCATGGGTGGTATATTTTCGGACCGGAGAGAAACCGGTTAATATATTAAAACTTTCTCGAGATCTGACTGCTAATTACCCGGCTGTAGCTCAGATAACACGTGTTCGGGCAAACAAGATACGTGTTCTAGTGAATGATCTCGGCCAGGCAAACGCGATTGCTTGCTGTGAGCGCTTTACACGGGAATTTAAAGCATACGTGCCTTGTGTGGCCTGTGAAATCGATGGGGTAGTGTCCGAACCGGGCCTGAAATGCGAAGAACTGTTGGAGCACGGGGTTGGCTGCTTTAAGGACCCCTCTCTTGAACAGATTAAGATCTTAGAATGCAAACAATTGTATACCGCAAACACCGAGGGAGGTAAGACTACCTACTCTCTATCAGGCTCGCTTCGGGTGACATTCGCCGGGTCCTCTCTTCCCAACTACATCCTCCTTGACAGGGTTCGCCTACCAGTTCGCCTGTTTGTACCGCGGGTCATGAGCTGCAGCAATTGCAAGCAGTTGGGCCACACAGCCACATATTGTGGAAATAAGAAACGATGCGGCAAATGCGAAGGAGAGCATGAGGATGACTCTTGCGACAAAGAAACTGAAAAGTGTATTTGCTGCGGGGGCCCTTCACATGCTCTTAAATCATGTCCTGCGTACAAGCAGCGCGGGGATAAAATTAAGCGCTCCCTTAAGGAACGCTCAAGGCGTTCTTATGCAGAAATGCTAAAGAATGCTTCGCCATCTGTCCTGTCCGAAAATCCCTATGCTGGTTTGGCTAACGTTGAGCAAGAATCTGACGACCCACGAGAGGGAACATCTTTGGTTAACCCAGGGGAATCCAGGAAGAGGAGAAATCCAGCCTCCCCTACATTGCCTCGTAAGGGTGCCAAGGTGTCGTCCACTCAGAGTGCGCCATCTACAACCAATAGATCCAACGGAAGTGATGTACAAAAGCCGAAGCAATTTGCTCCAGGACTTGGAAATATTAATTCTAACAAGGAGTACCCACCACTTCCAGGGACATCCAAAACCCCAAGTGTCCCCTTTTTTCAAACAGATACTCAGTCCAGTAGCGGACTAATGAAATTTTCTGACATAGTGGACTTAATTTTCACAGCTTTCAATGTTACTGATCCTCTTAAAAGCCTTCTGATACGTTTTCTCCCTATAGTGCAAACATTTTTGAAGCAGTTGACTACTAAATGGCCCCTCCTTGCAGCGATCGTATCCTTCGATGGCTAAGTCATCGAACGAGGTCACCGATTCGATCACTGTTCTACAGTGGAACAGCAGAAGTATCCTCCCGAAAATCGATTCCTTTAAATTTTTACTAAATAGTTTAAAATGTGATGCTTTCGCATTATGTGAAACTTGGTTAACTTCCGATATAAATCTCAACTTCCACGACTTTAATATAATTCGTGTGGATCGAGAAAACCCCTATGGAGGAGTACTTTTGGGGATCAAAAAGTGCTAGTCTTTCAACCGAATTAACCTCCCTTCGACACCAGGCATTGAAATTGTCGCTTGTCAAGTTTTAATCAAAGGTAAAGACCTTTGCATTGCTTCCATCTACATTCCTCCTAGAGCCTCGGTAGGGCACCGAACGCTTTGTAATATCACGGAATCCTTACCGGCACCGCGGCTAGTTCTGGGAGACTTTAACTCGCACGGTACGGTATGGGGCTGTCTTCATGATGATAATAGATCAACATTAATCCAAGATCTTTGCGATAATTTCAACATGACCATCTTAAACACGGGAGAAATGACGCGGATTCCTACACCACCAGCACGCGCAAGCGCGTTGGATTTATCGCTTTGCTCGACATCGCTACAGTTAGATTGCATGTGGAAGGTGATCCCTGATCCCCACGGTAGCGATCATTTGCCTATCGTGATTTCAATTGCTAACGGTTCAAGACCATCGGAAACAATCAATGTATCGTATGACCTCACACGGAACATTGATTGGAAGAGTTACGCGACCGCGATATCCGTTAAAATCGAATCCACTCAAGAACTTCCTCCGGAGGAAGAGTACAGGTTTTTGGCTGGCTTGATTCTCGACAGTGCGAATCAAGCTCAGACTAAACCAGTACCCAGCGCGAATACCCATGGACGGTCTCCCACCCTGTGGTGGGATAAAGAGTGCTCAGAGCTGTACGCGGAAAAGTCCACTGCATATAAGGCCTTCCGGGAAGACGGGTTACCCGCTAGCTATCAACAGTACGCGTCGTTAGAAAGGCGAATGAAGAGTCTAATGAAAGCCAAAAAACGCAGTTATTGGCGCCGGTTCTTCGACGGGTTAACGAGAGAAACAGCGATGAGCACTCTTTGGGGTACGGCTCGACGTATGCGTAATCATAATAGTACCAACGAGAACGTGGAATATTCAAACCGTTGGATATTCGCTTTCGCCAAGAAGATCTGTCCGGACTCTGTCCCGGTACAGAAAACGTACCGCGCCGCGTCTTCTCACGATACCGCGAACGAAACACCGTTTTCGATGGTGGAGTTCTCACTTGCTCTCTTATCGTGCAACAATAACGCCCCAGGGTTAGACAGAATCAAATTCAACTTGCTGAAGAATCTGCCTGACACTGCAAAAAGGCGCCTGTTGAATTTATTTAACAAGTTTCTTGAGGGTAACATTGTCCCTTATGAATGGAGGCAAGTGAAGGTCATCGCCATCCAAAAACCAGGAAAACCAGCCTCCGACCACAACTCGTATCGGCCGATTGCAATGCTGTCCTGTATTCGGAAGTTATTCGAGAAAATGATCTTGTTTCGCCTCGACAATTGGGTTGAAGCAAATGGCTTACTGTCAGATACACAATTTGGCTTCCGCAAAGGCAAAGGGACGAACGATTGCCTTGCGTTGCTTTCTACAGAAATCCAAATGGCCTATGCTAACAAAGAGCAGATGGCATCAGTCTTCTTGGATATTAAGGGGGCTTTTGACTCAGTTTCTATCAACATTCTGTCAGAGAAGCTGCACCAGCATGGTCTTTCACCAATTTTAAATAACTTTTTGCTAAACCTGTTGTCTGAAAAGCACATGCATTTTTCGCATGGCGATTTAACAACATCGCGATTTAGCTACATGGGTCTTCCCCAGGGCTCATGTCTAAGTCCCCTGCTCTACAATTTTTACGTGAATGACATTGACGATTGTCTTGCCAATTCATGCACGCTAAGGCAACTTGCAGACGACGGGGTGGTCTCTGTTACAGGGCCCAAAGCTGCCGACTTGCAAGGACCATTACAAAATACCTTGGACAATTTGTCTGCTTGGGCTCTTCAGCTGGGTATTGAGTTCTCCACGGAGAAAACTGAGTTGGTTGTTTTTTCTAGGAAGCGTGAGCCGGCGCAACTCCAGCTTTTATTAATGGGTGCAACAATCAACCAGGTTTTCACATTTAAATATCTCGGGGTCTGGTTCGACTCTAAAGGTACCTGGGGATGTCACATTAGGTATCTGAAACAGAAATGCCAACAAAGGATCAATTTTCTCCGAACAATAACTGGAACATGGTGGGGTGCTCACCCAGGAGACCTGATCAGGTTGTACCAAACAACGATATTGTCGGTGATGGAGTACGGGTGTTTCTGTTTCCGCTCCGCTGCGAACATACACTTCATCAAACTGGAGAGAATCCAGTATCGTTGCTTGCGCATTGCCTTGGGTTGCATGCACTCGACCCATACGATGAGTCTCGAAGTGCTGGCGGGCGCTCTTCCGCTAAAAAATCGATTTTGGGAACTCTCATATCGATTGCTCATCCGATGCGACATTCTGAACCCGTTGGTAATTGAAAACTTCGAGAGGCTCGTCGAACTTAATTCTCAAACCCGTTTTATGTCCTTGTACTTCGACTACATGGCACAGAGCATCAATCCTTCTTCGTACAATCCCAACCGTGTCCGTTTCCTAGATACTTCTGATTCTACTGTATTCTTCGACACATCCATGAAGGAAGAGATTCGTGGAATCCCGGACCATATACGCCCGCAGGTGATCCCCAATATATTTTATAATAAATTCCGAGAAGTCGACTGCGACAAAATGTTCTACACTGACGGATCAAATCTCGATGGGTCCACTGGCTTCGGTATCTTCAACAATACTATCACCGCTTCATTCAAGCTCAATGATCCCGCTTCAGTTTACGTCGCAGAGTTAGCTGCAATTCAGTACACCCTTGGGATCATCGACACTCTGCCCACAGATCACTACTTCATCGTTTCGGACAGCCTCAGCTCTATCGAGGCTCTTCGTGCGGTGAAGCCAAAAAAGCAACTCCCGTATTTTCTGGGTATGATACAGGAGTCCTTGTGTACGTTATCTGAAAAATCTTATCAGATTACCTTTGTTTGGGTCCCCTCTCATTGTTCTATCCCGGGCAATGAAAAGGCCGACTCATTAGCAAAGGCGGGCGCATTAAATGGTGACATATACGAAAGACCAATCTGCTTCAACGAATTTTTTAGTATTTGTCGTCAGAGGACGCTCAACAGTTGGCAAACCTCGTGGAGCAACGGGGAACTTGGACGATGGCTACATTCTATTATCCCAAAGGTATCAACGAAGCCTTGGTTCAGGGGGATGGATGTGGGTCGGGATTTTATTCGCGTAATGTCCCGACTTATGTCCAATCACTACACCATGGATGCGCATTTGCGACGTATTGGGCTTGCGGAGAGTAGTCTGTGCGCTTGTGACGAGGGCTATCACGACATCGAACACATTGTCTGGGTATGCGCCGGGTATTGTGACGCCAGGTCTCAGTTAAAGGAATCCCTTCGGGCCCGAGGTAGACCACCCAATGTACCAGTCCGAGATATGCTGGCAACTCGTGATTTCCCCTATATGTCCCTTATTTATACCTTCATAAAAACGATAAATATCCCAATTTAGCCCCTCTCTTTTATTTCTCGTTTTTAGAGTTTCCTCCTGCCTTGTGGAACCGATTTGCTCTAGAGTGCCACTATGTAACCGCCATCGCCCTTACCACTACGCCTGCATAGAAGGAAACTGAAGCGAGAGCGACTCGAGGTCCGATGACTTTTGAAAGATTCCCCGCGGGTCCGAAGAATACCATCCGCCAATCCGGTACTCGACGACTTACTATACTGAGGCGCAAATTTGATACGCTGATCCCCCTCCCCCCCCCCCCCCCTTCGAGCGAAAGTTGCAAGTTTTGCTCTTCTTTCCCTGTCTCTCCCCTGTCCTTGATACAACTGCTGCTACACTGATGCGGAAATAAGCCACCCTTTGAATATCTGGACCAAGCATAAGTTTTAGTTAAAAAATTCAAATTAGTATTCTGTATTTCTAGTTTTAAGATAGCTATAATTTTTACTCTTTATTGAAACCCTTGTCCTCCATCTTGTAAATAGAATTGAATCCCTTGTTTTAAGATTTCTGTGAAGTTTCTCATAAATATTTGTTCCCCCTTTTGTGTACTAAACTATATTGTTAGTTTTAAGATAACCGTAAAATATTTCGTAAAATACTATTACTCCCCCTCTTGTATATCAAAGTGAATCCCTTGTTTTAAATTTTTTCATAAAAAAATCTTTTGGCCCTCTTTTGTATATTGAACTTATTTCTAGTCTTAAGATAGCTGTAAACTTTCTTTTCCTTTGTAAAAAAAATATTTCAATATTGTAACCTCCTAGTTTTAAGATATCCAAAATGTAAAAACAAAAGCATTTGGCACCGCCAAGCTAACGCATTTGTGCCTATCAAATAAACGAAATGAATAAAAAAATGAACATATGTTTGATGGGCTCTAGCAGACGAACAAGACTGAATTCGAGTAAATCCTTACTTGAGCATGTTTTCCTTATCATGAAGATGGAAATATGCAAAAATAAAAAGTTCAACATAATCAGAAATAGTTATCAGACTACTTCAAAGGACGGGAAGAATATTTTAACAGCTTCAGTTTATTATAAAGAAAAAAATTGCCCGATTTAGTCAATGTCCCCATTTTGTCAGCCTAAAATACACCATGAGATTGATAAAAATGGGTCTTTATTGTATGTATTATTCACTGTGTTTCACATTAATAGATACATTTCATTTTTGGGGATTTTTTTATTGCATCGAACTACAACAATTTTTAGGTAGCTTTCAAGGGGTTATTTTACAGACTTCTTCCAAAATTTGGCGAACCTATTCCAATTCGTATACCAATTAATTGGTGTACTTGAGGGTTTATATGTTGCAGATAGAGAAAATACTGAAATTTTCAGCTTTTTTCCTACACAATATTACGAAAGCTTATTAATACATTTTTTCCTAATAAGTTTGTGAAAATTATAAACTATTTGAAATTTTTTAATAGTTTATTTTTTTTATTTAACCGTATTTTTGATAAATAGTGACGCTTCACAACGTAGTCTATTTTTCATGGCTTGCGGTGAGCACGATCTCTCGAATTGCTAAACTGAAAATTATGGAATAGAAATTAATTTTTAATATTATTTACAGATTAAACTCGCCGCGCTGCCGATTTTCAGAGCACTGTGCACCCAGTGCATTAACGCAAGTGACGGAAGGTTATCGAAAAGTTTCGTGAAAATGAAAATTCCAGTAATGATGATGATTTTTCCAAACGGTTCGTTTTCGTGAGGTTTTTATTTGTTCTTTGGCATTAGGATTAGCGATAATAATTCAAATCAAGGATACTACTGGGAAGTCACCTTTAGAAAAAGTCGATGTCGAAGTAAAATTTGGAACTATGCACGCATGCACTTCAGAGATAGCGTGATATCAGGAGCTGCGATTACATTTCAACGCTTTTTTGTGAAAAGGGCGATACTTACAAATGTAAATATAGGGCTTTTTTCTTACATGCGAATGAGGGCTTTGAAACGCAACAAATTTACCTAAAAATTTTGATTCTACGATATTGCTTTCTTAAACTACAGCAAAAAATACAACGGGCGAAACTGTATTTTTGTTTGTTTATTTAAAGTTTCGCCCTCCACGCTCCATGCAAACAAACAGGGCGATACTTTTTTTGCTAGCAGTTTAGAGGCGAAACTGTTATTTTCGTATTTTTTAGGATTATCAAGCTGATACCAGCTGTAAATAGTAACAATGATCGCTATTGAAAAAATACGGACGAAATCGGTGGTGTAGAACGGTAGTTATTGTAAAAAACCGTAAGGGCGATACTTCAATTCTGATAGGTGGGACCGAAAAAGTAAACAATCGCCAAAGGGGCTATACTATCATTTTGTCAATTTCAATAGCAAAAACAAATTTTAATTTAATAATTTCAAATACTTTATGAAGTTTTGGGTTTTGATCACTGAATCATGCAATCTAGGATGTAAAAACACAATAGTTCTTAAATATGAAATAAAACCAAGTCTGGAAATATTCACTGTTGATTTTCTTTGAATGGTATCATTGCTAGTATCGCCCTTTTCAAGAAAAAGCGTTGATTTCTTAGCTCTCAGTCGTATTGGAAATTTGAGTAAAGTATAAACTTCAAATCGATTCAAATTTGGCTTTTTTGGCGATTTTTTTGGCTCAGTACAACATATAACCCCTTTAGGAAAATTCAGTTTTCCCACCACAATTTAGATATTTTATTAACAGAGCATTAACAATAATTCGTTGGTATGTCTATTTTATGGGCCATTTTTTCGCTTTCCCATTGATTTGGTTTAAGATTTCTAGCACTGATGTTGTCCTATGCTGATTTGAGCGATTCTCTGAGTCCTGCCACTATCCCATGTAGTATGTGTTATCAAAAACATCGCGAAGCATCAAGTTCTAAATGTTCTCAAACGATATAATATCCGAAGAGAGTGATAAGAGTTATAAGAAATGTCTCATCACACTGTTAGGTGGATTAAAAGCGTTTTTTAATTTTTATTAGATATACTATTAATATGAGTAGCACAACTCGTCAGTGCTCTCGATATTTGCTATCTGGCGGAGCAGCTTCTTGCGAATATCTTTTATTATAATCAGGTCAGATTTCTTGGCGACTGATTTTGACACTTTCTTCTTATTTTTCCGACTGTGGAATGGCATCTCATACCGAGACATGATTCCTAAGATGAGCCTTCGTCAAAGCTCAAAATTTGTCAATTGATCAAATTTGTGGGCAATTAAATAAAAATGTTCATGTTTTCTGGAACGAAAGTAACATTAGTGGTGATATACTACTCGAGCAGAAGAAAATAACTGCGGAATTCTAAATTCAGGTATTGCATATCAAAGACTGAATACCACATTGTGGTGTTAATGAGCTCTACATATGGTACAATACCAAAAATAATAACACAGACATGTTCTACGAATAACTGATAATGAAACGAGTTTTCCGAGTTCATCCTTCAAATAACAAAATTCATTTTATTCATTTAGTATTGGTAAAAATCAGTAGAACACACAAATAATACTAAAATAAATTCTTACCAAGTTAATACCAGAAACCAGTATGCTCGGGTTATTGGCCAATTATTTTCTCCTGGTCGGGTAATCTACCGTTAATTTTGCACAATGGCCAGAGCACAAAAAACAAGGTCAGAGCATCAGTCTACTTTTTAATCTCGATCGGATCGGAAGCTAAAATCGCAGTGAATCAACGTTTCTACCTACAGTCTGCTGTCTACATAGTGTCCCGCGCCAATGTTATAAGCAAACAAAGCAATCGAAAAATAAAAGTCGTCCCAAGCTAGTGTGAGCAATAAAGCACCGTTACTTTCATCGATGCGGAATCGATCGTTTATTTAAATATAATTGAAACTCAGCAGCAAAATTTAAAGAATCTTTGGTACAATACAGTGGCCGTCTGTTTTAAACACTGCCCAATCCGCCCTAGTGTTCGCAAAGTGGAACAGTTATTAAAGGTGTAAGTGCAGCTAAGACTTACGGAAGTCGTCTTCATCCAATTCCACCACACACCTAATGCTGTACTGGTACCAGAAAAAAAAGCGCAAAAATCGAAAACGAAAAAAGCAGTTTTTTTCCACACCGCGTGTTAGATTTACTGTAGAAACGTTAAAGCTTATTATTTTTGTATTGTAGCATAACACTAGAATTTACGGCAAATTTTTGTAAAATTACTGTTCTGTCACAGTGATAATCATGGTTTTATTACTGTACATTTCTATTCATACTGACTACATTCGGGATTCCGAATCAAATTCCGAATGATTTGAACGGATAGCAACGCTTGCGCAGATAATTATTGTTTTCACAAAATTCATTATTTCCGTTATTGTATATTCTACGGAATTAGTTACAAAATTTCTGTACACATTTCCAATCAGATAGCGCAGATATTTGAAGATTATCGCAGATCGAAGCAGGCGAGGAAAAGTACATTGAGGATTCGATAAGTGACGCTTGGATCGGCTAGACGCATGCCTACAATTTCTGGCGACGAGGAAAAGGAAAGATCTACGAAATATCTCAATTGGTTTGACCAGTTTGGCAAAACACGGTATAGGGTGATGAGCCCATTATCGCTATGTTTCTATTATCACGCTACCCATTTGAAGCCGTTGGTTAGAGCAGTGTCTGCCATCTTTGTTTAACGCATTGAGTCAAATGGTAGCGCAACAATAGGGGCACTCGATTCGTATTTTCGTTGCGCTCAAACACGAGAATTTCACTGTTTTCAGCGCATGTATGTTATTATCTTGGTACTTAACAACGAAGCAAAGTAGCCCTATAGGTGCCAAACTGGTTAATGCTCTGCATGGGAGAGGGACACGGACGGAGCGATGCAGCTTGCGATAGTCCTGGACTAGTCTTCTGTATCTGCTGCATGCATACTGTTGTTGATAAATTGCGCTGTACCTGCAAACGTGGGAAAGAGAAAGGATTGCTCGGGCTGTTTGATGCGTGAGAAAGAAGCTGGAGATTTTGAGGATATCTGGAGAATGTTTGGAATGCCACGAAAAATGGATAAGCAAGTATCAGTCACTCGCGTAAGTAGGAGATGAGGAAGGAAATAGAAAAACTGGTATATTTTTCTACAGACATATTCTAATTTATATATATACAAAAATCAAATAAATACACTAAATACGCGTCGATTTATTACCTCATGTAAGGAATCGAAAGTCTTATTGTAATGTTATAATCCATTTGATACAAACATTACAGTAAGGCGGGGCTGGTTGATGGAACTATGACCTCGGAACATGTCTGGTGCTGTACACGACATGGGTCATCGGAAAGTCAATTGAGCTAACACCTGCCTAAATCCTTGAACCAAGTTATTTGCATGGATATGTTAAAATACATGCAAACATCTTTTTTCTGTAAATCACTACCAGCTAGTGGGAGTTAGGATGGTTAACACACACACCTAATGCTGTACTGGTACCAATTAAAACTTTGGTCATGGCGAAAAGATTTGCTAAGAAAAAACAGCTTACTACGTATCGTCGAGCATGACAATGTTAAAACAAAGATACCCGTGTATACTTACGACGATAAAATTGATGTGCGTCAGCACGATTTATCCCCGCTAACTCCCTATAAATGTATTAACGAAACAACACCAACTGCACGCAAACCCAAAACACAGCCCTCATCAACAAAAACTAAATCACAAACAACCGAAGTTGCTGCTCAGGTACCAACGAATGGAACATCAGAACCTACGCACATCGTGTCCGATCATTGTGGTGCGCCTACTACTTCCCAATTAACTACCAGCACCACCAAAAATAAAGTAAATGACAAAAACACGGATTCACAATCGTGACCCATTGGTCCCACAAACAACTCAAACCAGGTGATCGTGAAAACCCATACAACATCAATAGTGAGAACAGCATGGACGAAAACGTTAAACTGAGAGAAAGCGAACTAAGTGATGCCCAAGCAACAGCAAGCGTTGCAGCTAATGGATCCCCAACAAGAAAGAAGATTTTTACGCAAAGTAACAAATCATGCACACAAGATCCGATGGTATATAATAAAGTTCGATTTATTTATTTTTAAATACTCATTGTAAATATTAAAAGATTCACGGTTCAGTTAAACTAACGCACTGAGCGTTACTACCGTAGCCACAAATAGCTTGCCAGACCATAGACTTCTTATCCAATTTTTGTCACCCAAATCGATGTTTCAGCATGGTTCAATACTTGCTATGTAATATTGCGCCCCGGTAAGGGTTTCACATAGGTTTCGTCGTCCATAATTATACTGTACGAATTCTCAGTAAGCTCCGTATCGTACAGGTTTCGCACTCTGGGCCTGATCGATGCTTCTTGTTTCGGATGCTTCTGCTACTTATAGGTTCGCAAATTTAAACGTTCTTTAGCACGATGAATATTTGACTTAAAAATGCGCACTTCTTTGGCCACATCCTGCACTGAAAGTTCTTCTTGTGCTCGAACGGCTACAGTATTCGTTGATCCAAATGTTTAGCAGGACTTTTCGAGTCGTTTTCAGAACCTTTGAATATCACGGAAAAAAGTTAGCGAAAATGGAAGGAATAAATGAGAACTTTGTACTGCTAAAAGCTGGTGAATGAATTTATATCCTCTGCACTCTAGCATTCGATTCTGCATGAAATTTCAGTCAGTTGGAAGGTGAATGAATGAGGGAGGCGTTGCATCTGAATGTCGGTTTCGGTAAATGCTAGCAGAAATAGGTAACTGATTTTGAAATTTCGTAGCGCTGGCTGAAAGTTCACGGTTTCCGAAACAAACTGTTGAAAACAATTAAACTGCTACAGAACTACTAAGGGCCGATTTCTTCACCCTCGCGGAGCGCTTAAGCCAGGTTTAAACGTACTGGTGAACCTGGTTTAAAAGTTAAGCGAGGGTGAAGAAATCGGCCCTAAGAGATAAAAGTGAACAATAGGACTCAGCCATAAGAATTAACAAAAGGACATTGCCGATATCTCGGTAGACCTTCGCTGAAATCTGGCTACTGGTGGATAATTGGGAGCAATCGTTTACGCTTGATATTACTGAATATTCGATTTTGTTGCCGTCGCTTCGAAGAGTCATTCTAACACCTTACCCTTTTTGATAAAACACTCAATTGCTGTACTAGTGTGTCGGGCTTCTCCGTTAGCTGGTGATCTTCAAGCTGGCGAGCTGAGTAAATGCAATGATCGATCAACTAATTTCGTTCTTTTGTCGACTCTGTACATGTGTAGTCTTCCAATAGCTGTACGTTTCTTCCCGATAGTGCTGGAGTGTTTCGTCAGTATCCCGTCAGTATCCAGGGCGTGAGTCAGCATCCCAAAGTTCTAACGGTCGGCGCTGCAACTCAGAACACTCTAAGCTGCACATCTTTCAGGGTCTGCACAGGTTACAGCCCTAGTAACAATTGAGGTTTTAAGGTACTTTTATAGATTCTCATAAAACTTAGGTGGCACTTGTAGCGTGCTATAAAACTTCAATTGTTATTTGTGCAGATGCATTGCCAAAACGTTGCTATTCATGATCTGAAGTGCACAGATCAACATGTAAAATAACGACATTGAGTCCGTGTTACAATGTAGCACGACCGCTCCATCTTGAAGATTATATCACGTAACAGCTGCACGACAAAGGGTGGATCTTCTGACAACGTAATTATGAGACGTCAGCTGCTCTACTGTTCCTTCCACTCAGCTCTTTCTTCATTTCCTGCTGCATCAGCTCAATTTTCATTTGGGTTCGCAGAAAGGAACACAAGAATCACCCACACCTTCTACATGAACAATTTGAAGCTGTTCAGCAACTATATGGTTTAAGTTTGGGATCGACAAATGTTGGTCAGTACATCCTCTTCGGACACAGGTTGTGGAAGCCACCAGTTTGCGCTTTAACGAGCGAGAATCGAGGTATGGTTCAAGGCGAATCGTACAAATTTCTTGGATTCCTGAAATGGAAAGGAACTCGCCACAGGGTGATCAAAAAAGAACTGTACTGATGTGAAAACCTTTTATTTTACCGCTGTTGACGTATAGTTTTGGGGTGCTGAAGTGGGCCAAAACTGACTTGGAGGTGTTGGAATCAGCATTACGATTGATGTTCACTAAGCATCGTAGGCACCATCCAACATAGTCCACCGAAAGAGTAACCCTGCCACGTATTGAAGGAGGGAGAAACGTTATCGATATAGAAGCACAATGTTTCCCAAATACAACAGCTGCAGAGATACTTCAAAGAATGTCAGAATCGTCATCAAATCTATCGCAACGTTTGTGGAGCTGATCATGGTTATAACGCTCTGCATCAGGCGTAGTAGAACTATCAGCTGAACTAAGATGTCAGAACAGTTGAAGAAAAACTGTATGAGACGCATCTTCACCAACAGGAATTAGAAAAGTGGCGTCACATACGTCAAATACCTAGGGGGTCCTTTCGGAGACAGAAAAATTGATGGTAGCCATCAAGGTCCGCCTCTCTAGGATGAAGGACTTCCGTAGGTATATTCTGCACGATATCCAAAAAATAGTGCTTCTTAAAACATGAAACATTATTAGACAGTCCCTGAACTTTCGCAACTGAACCAACGAATGCAAACGACGCAGGATAAAGCAGACCTATGAATGAGATCCTCGAACCCAGCTTTTACTAAAGAGAATAAAAATATTAAAAAATCGCTTCTGACGTACGAGGGAGGGGCTGGGTTCAATGTATTTTCCACAATTTGTGACATGGGGGAGTTAATTTAGGATAATTTTTGCATAACGTAATTTCTGTATGGTATAGTTATTTGTACACCCATAACGAATCTTTGGGAGCGGAAATGCATGTTTTTCTACTCTCGTACTATAAGCGAAAAGCTCCTAAATGATGCGTTAGTGTTCGACCGACCTCATACTTGTGCAATGCAATATCGTACCCCGCTGTTAGCTACACAGTGCAGAGATAACTTGAATAACACATACCAACGTCCCCGTGCTGTCCTATTTCTTATGGCAGCTGCAATGATGAGAAGTTTATATAGCTAGAGTGTAAATAGGCGTTTTAGCGAGTAAATGTGTGTCGGTTCTAGTCCTAATGCTACCCGTTGCTCTTTTTTCTAGTAAGGCTGGGTACCCAACACATACATACAATCGGAATATTAATAAACATGGGGAAAATGGCACAACGCGCGTCAATGACGATGCTGCGATGCCGGCGGCGGGAACCCA
Source organism: Topomyia yanbarensis (assembly GCF_030247195.1). Lineage (NCBI taxonomy): Eukaryota > Metazoa > Arthropoda > Insecta > Diptera > Culicidae > Topomyia > Topomyia yanbarensis. Next base: position 59,036,256 of record NC_080670.1, read on the forward strand.
AACCATATTATCTCATTCATCATTAGTAAGAAGCTCATATATGCTATTTCACTACTCAACGTGTATATGTCGTCATGGTACGGGTAGTAAAGAGGTGATTTTAGCAAACAGAAGTTTGTCGGCTCTAATCTAGATATCTGATAGCAGGTTTTCTTTTACTAAAAGTTTGAGGTCATGAATTATTTACAGGAGCGGAGCAAAAAATGAAACAAAACAAAGTGCAGTGCAGCAGCAATGATGATGAGATTGTTTGTGGTGGGCGGGTGTTGGTAATGTAAGGTGTAGAAGAAAATTTCCGAAATCAAATACTTTGTTTGTTTGTTAGTGTGTCATAGATTTTTTTTCGTTAGCGTTCCACACATCTCGAACTGTGCGCGAACAGCTCAATGTTCAAAAAGGATTGCTTTTGGGAATGACATTGTGAGCCCAAAAACAGAAAATCTGAACGCGCCGTTTTGGGTATACCAATGGCAGCGGCTTTACACTGCACAGTGGGACGACTTAGAACAAAAGGTGGACTAAAGTCCAAACTTTGCCGTATCGGTTTAAATAGGACGATTTTATGTAATTTTGGTACGTTGAATTCGTTTTTGATATTAAAACATTTCAAAAATAAGCGTTTACTATTCATTACGGTGTCTCAATTTTTTTTTCGAAGTCGTTCTTAAAATTTGTGTATATTAATTTTCGTGTACTAAATCGTTTTTGATATTAACACATGTAAAAAAAATTCATTATACGTTGGGGTGGCTCAAAGAATGATTTTGTAGTGAAGATAGAAAAAAAAATTGAAAAAGTTTTTGTGCGCTAAATTTCTATTTTAATTATAAAAATAGAAATTAGCTTTACTACTTATTAGAGTGGCTCAAAAGTAAGTATTTTGTCTTTTATAATGATTTTTTTCAATAGTAACTTTGGAATTTATTTTCCATACTGAAATGAATTAATTGACTACTCGTTATGGGGCTTCAGAAATGACTATTTTGTTTTTACGAAACAAAGAATATGTGTTCGACTAATTTTGGAATATTTATTTCGTTAGTGGGTTACTTGATATGAAAGCTACATTTTCTATCATTTTCAAAACAAACATTTTTAGCATCTTAGTGGAATGTTTAATTACATTCAATAATCAACAAGATTATTAACAATTTTTTTTTTCGTAGGTGTGGTTTAAGTTACTTAGATTGCTTATTTCATATCATAAATGAAAATAAATCCAAAACCTTTCTTTCGTGCATATGGTTCATTTAAAAATGGTCTTATTTTATTTGAATAATATCACATACCCTTAAGCTGTATCAGTGCTATGCAAATTCGGATCAAAATAGTCTCACCAAATGACTAGAACTTAACTGTGTTCACTCTATTTAGCAATTATTGCGCAATTTAGCAAGAAATAGTTCCAGAAACATTTTATACCCTATTTCAGATGGTTGAAAATGTTTGCTGATTTTCAATCAGTCTAAATACCTCTACCATCTAAAAAAACATATTTCCCACTCGGCTCCTTAGTACTGATCAATACTCAATGTTATTTGAAAGTTGTGTATGTATTCGTGTCATTATCCTAGCAATAAAGTGATTATTCAAATTCAATATCAGTAATAACCATGCGTCTCCATTCACAGTTTTTTTCAAATTTTGACTGCTTATCGCAAGTTTTCGCAAAACTAGCATGTACTCATTTGAGTATAGCGTGATCGCGGGCATTCACGGGCGTCGTTGTTGTTATCGCATTTGAAGTTTGAATTCAATTAAAATTCATGACAAACTGTTATCTAAACACTAACAAAAGTAACTAGTGACTTATTTTAGGCGATTTTATGATGTAATTTTATCACACCGATAATTTTGGTGGAGTAATGCAATGCATAAATCAACCATTTCTTTGAAAAACGAAAATAACCGGATGTAGTTCCTATGGTCAAATTATGCAAAAAACACTTGAATTACGCCCTTAAAAAAGCTGCCTAAAATTCATTTTACGTTCAAATCACTTAAAATCTCGCAAAAATGTCTCTGATGGCTCAGCTGATAGGAGAAAAATACTAGCGAGAATATCGCATAACATTCATATATGGACTTAAGTCCGGGCTCGCCCCACTGTGCACTGGTGGTCAGTAGGTGCAAAAGGCAAGAAAGAAAATCAGATCGCACGCACCAAGCCAACAATAACGATGATGATATTGACGTGAACGACAAAATAAAAGAAAATGATCGTGAAGATGCAATAGGTAAGTAGACAAATGTTTCTCCGCCGCAAAAGAAAGTTTACACGAGCAATAGAAGATGCGTACCCGAGATCCGACGGACACTCAACAATATTTGTTTTTTGTGTAGATTACGACTGGTATAAGGTTCTGGAAGGTTTTTTTATTTATTAATAATTATTATTCGATCTGCTTAAAATTTTCGATGACTGTTCAAATCAACCACTAGATATTCCTTGCCACGAACCTCTCCTCACCCTGCCACGCTTTTACGCGCCCAATCCAACAAATCATCATGAATAACCCAATCTGTCTACCTATGAAGTAAGGCTACGCATTTACACTCCTTCCATTTGAGCTGCTGACCAGCTTCCCTAATGGTGACAGATACGCTACATCTGGCCACATATGAATTTATGTAAATATCATATCGTCAGGAATGGGGAAAAATGTCACCACAACATAGATCGGCATCTACTGCTTTTGTTTTTTTTTTGTTGCGCTTCCCATCACTCCACGGTGCCGGTTTCAGAACCAGAACCAGAACCATGACACGGCTGACTTGATGGCTGGCCTGTTAGCGACCGTCGGGATTAGAATTGGAGTGACGTGCTGGCACAGACAAACGGACGGCGTATTCCCATTATGCTGCCTGTGTTACTGAAGTGCGTTACATATATACAATTACCATCGTTAGCCAAAAATTGTAAGCCTTTAGATTCGAAAGCCGGTTGTCCTCTGATCTGTGACATAGATGCTGTAGAACGGAAGCGGAAAGACAACGACAAAAAATGAACATTCAACGGTGCGAAATGAATGCGTCATTTGCTTGTTGGCTGGTTGGCTGGCTGATGGCTTGCTGGAGGAGCTTTCTTTTATTTGAAATGTTCAAATGGTGCACCCGATCCGTCGTTGGAAGGGTACCCGATTTCCGTTCGTCAGCATCAGCGCCGTGGAAGGGTGAAGTGACTTTTACGGTGGACATCACCCGCTTCAAGGGTTGAAAATATTTATTAATATGTGGGTATGGTAGTAACTTATGGCAGGGCTGCGCTGGACTGGTCTGGAAAATTATGCTAATTCGTTGTTTTCAATGGGGTAATTTTTTCCCCGAGGGACACTGATTTATGACGGAATGATACGTAGATAATTGGTTAGGTGTACAGGTAGGAATGGTATAAATGGAATAAATCTAGAGTTTTTGGTGAAATACCACATTGTTAGAAACAGAAGACATAGTAGCACTTCTTTCATAGCTCTTTGGATTTTTTTTATTACAAATGCCAATTTTTTTCCAACGCTAACATCTCATATAGTTGAACAGTACATATTTTGTTGTCTATTATAATGCCATACGGTTATACAAAACCTACTGCTGTTAATATGCACCGCACTCGTGATACTTCTGAAACAAATGCAAACTGATATAGTGATCATTAGACACGATGGTATCTAAATATACTCTTGTCATCATCTGTACGCATGATGTATTCGAGACTGTACCCTCTGAAGAGCCGTGTAGAGTTGTCCTGTAATGCTGTCACCATCATGATTCCTCCTGTCCACATATAACCATCAACAGGCAAGGCAGCTTGACGGAATCCCATCCCATGCTCGGTGGTGTCCTAATGAGGGTGCTACAAGTGCAGTGTATAAAACAGGCTGTTCACATAATCACGTGTCTAGCCGTTGCGCTATTATCATCATCAAATCCGTCTCACTCCTTCCCACTCCCAGCACGGTTCGGCCTTCTTCCGGTTATCGTCTGGACAATATTTAAATGAAATGACATGTTTCCTGAGAGTCACAGCAGGCCTATACGGGTGTTGGCTTGATCTTTGAATGGTCCATTTTCTTGGTTAAGGACGGGTAGAAATTGTCGTTCATTCATATGTTGCACATGTGCCGGAAGTTGAGGCAAGCTTTGCTGTTACATTCAAGAAAGAATCATTTAGGCGTCATTTTATTCTACCGAATGAGACTGATATTTTAATACCATTATGACGTTACAAACAAATTATCTCATCCTTTGATATTTGATGATTTAATTTATTCCAACGACATTTAGTCAGAATCCAAATCCAAAATGCAATATTGTTTCGCAATCATGGTAGAACGGCAGTTCTTTTTCATTTTACGCATACTATTTCCCTGGAGGCATTTGCAAAATGAAACGGCTGCACCTGTGCTTTAGCGTCAATCATTTTTCATTCAGCCATATCAAATGAAACAATATTTAAAAGTCATACAGTCGGACTGAAATGTCCACTTTGCCAGCGTTGCAGCTTCGATCCGGCTACTGCAACGGCTGGTTGACCTCCGTTTCGCACTGCGAATGTACTTTTATTTCAACTGGGATAGCATTCCATCACCATCCAGTAGCGCATTTATCTTATGTAGGTACGGAGAAAAGAGAATTTCAAACAAAAAGTGCTCGAAGTAACTTCTGGCTATGAAACAACAAAAATTGGTCCGTTACTACATTCTATAAAAAATGTGCGCAATTAATATGTGAATCAACGAATGCTATTATTGAGCATAAAGTTACAACTTATTTCAAAAAATTTCAAATTAGACAAAAACTATTCTTCGACAAAATTGCAAAAATTGTTCTCCACTCAGGAGAAATACAACATAGTGCATCTTACATTGGCCTGCTAAGCCAAACCAAATGATTAAAATGAGCCTCTCTTCTTGCGGGATATCATCCTTGACTTGAGGTTTGCTCAAGAACACAAATTGTGTCTCTTGTTTTTTTTTTGAGCTAGCGTCAATCCGGCGCTAGCTCAGTCCTGTCACTAAATTCGTATCCGATTCCGATGAGACAAAGTCGAAACGCAAATTCTATAGCTAAATTATTCTTCGACGCTTGATTTTGTAACCCGCCAGGAGAACAATTTAGCACTGGGTGGAGTTATACCACCGTCGCTGGGTAGGTTCCAACAAAAAAGCCAAGCTCACCTCTCTAGCTAATTGTTAGGAACCGCTGCCGGAGCAGCTAACGTAAACAGGGAGAACTCGGCCGTTGCTGTCTCGGCCGGTCGAAAGAAATCGCCAGCCTTTTCGCCCGCAGCAGTGAACCACCTACAGCAGCAGCAGTGAGGTGGAGAAGTGGAGGAAATAAACACAGTAAAATTTATTTGTTTGTTTACCTTTTTTTGCATATATATGAAAACCCGAAATTCTTGTAGAATTCTTCTTCTTCAATTGCAGTTTTAAGAAAAAGTAACTACAGTTAACCGCGTAGTACAGATTGTTTCACGAACAGGATTTCGAAGAGTGGTTATTTTTGTCATTTTGTTTAAAACCCGAGTAACACCGGTTGTTGACTAGCAGTTTCAGCAACATAATTCGTCGCATAAAGGTATACGGCAATGATTATTGAGGTGGTTTAGCAACCAAAAAAGCACGTGTAAAAGCTTATGCAACTAATCGTAGTCGTTGCTTGTTATAAGTGCTACTTGAGAATTGCAATGTTTATAAATTGCAATTATATTTTTAAAAAACAACGAATGCTTTAAGGCGTCTACCATAGGGAAGGAAGGGGGTGCTGAAATCAGGAACTACTTCATAAAAATTGGAATAAGTCATAAAATAAGTCAAAATCATGGCAGGCGGATTGCGTAGGTAGTATGAGTAGTGCTACATACTCGAAAATAACCGATATGGTAACTACCCACTCAAAATTTTGGACCGATTCAAAAATTTGGTACCTTCCACGAATGTATTTCGGACATACATTGCGCACATTTGAAAACATCCATTCCATATGCACAAACGTACAGCAAGTGATTTAATGTGAATGTAACGCAAGCGTGTAAATTGCGAAAATGGCACAAGTCCCTAGTAATAAACCCTTCAGCTCATGCTTACTACCTACTCGGGCTAATAGAGTGACGCCAAACCCTGGCCAAAATCAGTAGCCGTCCAGGTGCAAAAAAATGTATCGTTCTTAGGTCGAACTGAAAACGGAAGCATGTGTAAACACTAGTCTCTGTTAGTCTTATCCAGATTTATTCACAATAAATGGTGTTGTTCTCAATAATAACGTAGGTGTTTGAGTTGTGCGACACTAAAATGTAGATCTGAATATATCTAAACTAATCTAGATCAGTTCAGATATGTCGAAAGAGGCATCCGAACAATTTTTTTTCTTTGTGAAATGTAGCGTTTAATAACCTAAAAATAAATAGTGCTCTCACATGAGTACTATGGTTCTAATTTTCATAACTTTCCCTACCCACTAATCTCTAGCTAATTGAATGTCGTTAAAATGTAAAAATAAAAATCATAAAAATTTCTGCTTTAGCTCGACCCTCATTAACAGAAGACAAAGACTAAGCCCGTACGATATTAAGCCTGTTCTAATGACCCTGCCACTTCTAGTTTTCTGATCTGTTTACTTCACATCCTTGCTCTCAGGAATCAGGAATCAGTAGCGTCTGGCTCAAATGGCACGTTCCCCATGTTGATCGGAGATTTGTGCCTTGCCAAGAATCGTCTTTTCATCATTTTCCCGATGGGAAGGATTGGGGAAGTGGTAAGGTTAGGGGTAAGGAAAACAACGACACAGAACAATTAAAACAGAGCATTCTGCACCCCCGGAGGGATGCTGAACGATCTGCAGGTGCTACAACAGCAGGAATAAAACTTCCAACCCCCGGAGGGATTTAGAACCTCTACTCAAACAGTGAGCGGATATATCAACACCCCCGAGGGGATATTGAGATAACAGAACGACAACACCCCCGAAGAGATATTGTCATTCAAATACGGCTAAAAAACTATAGCTCTTTACCACACTGGGTTAGGAACAAAAGCATATCCTTAAATTTCAGCTCTCTGTACATAGGTTCATCTATGTATGGAGAACCAAAAATCCGGATGCGCAATTGCATTAATACAGGGCAATTGCATATCAAATGATATGATGTTCCGTAATCGGATTCACAAAGATCACATGAATAATACTCAGCGCGCTGAATAGTAGCCATGTGATAGTTGAGTTTGCAATGTCCAGTCAGTACCCTGACCAGAATACCGCAGTTGTGCTTGGAAAAATGCAACAAATTTCTTGACATTTTCGGACTCACATCCGGCAGAAAAGCCTTTGTTTGAACGCAAGTTTGCAAGCTACGCCAATGGTTGGCATGTTCGAATGCAGCCCAAGAGCGAATCTTGTGCTTTATCCAACTTATTGACAGTGGTAGAACTGGTTCTGGACCAACGAAATCAGGCGCAGCGCCAGCTCTAGCCAATTCGTCCGCCCATTCATTTCCAGTAATACCGGAATGACCGGGTACCCATAGAAGGTAGATAGCATTTGAAATGCTAAGTTCTTCGATTTGAGTTCGACATGCGATTACTAATTTCGATCTCAAATCTGCCGAACTAAGTGCTTTCAGGGCAGCCTGACTGTCAGAGCCAAAATAGATTCTTTTACCGCAAATTCCCTGTTGAAGTGCGGATTGTACGCCACACAGAATCGCAAAGATTTCTGCTTGGAATACGGTACAGTATCTACCAAGCGAATGAGATTGGTTTAATCTCATCTCATGACAATAGACACCAGCACCGGCTCGGCCCTCCAATAAAGAACCGTCCGTATAACAAACTACGTATTCTTCAAGTTGTCGCTCCATCCAGCCAGACAGCCATTCCTCACGAAGAGGAATTCTCACATTGAATGTTTTAGAAGGAAAACTACATGTGAGTGTAAGGTCACTGGGAGCAAGTGTATATTCATCCCAAGTAACCATTTGGGGACACAGTGTTGTGTGTCTAGTTACACGATCTATTGGGTTACTGTTCCAGAGCCCAGTAACCTTAAGACGGTATGCACAAGAAAGTGCTTCTTGTTTCAGAAACACATGTAGTGGTTTTATGTTCAAGAGTGCCTCGAGAGCAGCAGTAGGTGTTGTCGAGAACGCACCAGTCATCGCCATCAAGACCATCCTCTGAAGATGGTTTAACTTTGATTGGATTGTCATGACTTCTCCCTTCTGCCACCAAACAAGGCACCCGTATGCCAGTATTGGTCTAACAATTGTTGTTAGACCAATACTGGCATACGGGTGCCTTGTTTGGTGGCAGAAGGGAGAAGTCATGACAATCCAATCAAAGTTAAACCATCTTCATCCTTGCTCTCACTTGAGTACTATGGCTCTAAGTTTCATAACTTTCCCTACCCAGCAATCTCTAGCTAATTGAATGTCGTTAAAATGTAAAAAAAAACTAAAAATAAATTTAGACCGCATTACCTAGGTATTCAAACCGCTCAAACATCGAAGAACCTGTCCGAGGCCCGGAGGGCAGATTCTAGTATATCAATCGGCTCAGCTCGATGAACTGGGGCAATATCTGTGCGCGAATCTTAGTATCCTAAACTCAGAAGCACTTCTCAGAAATGGTTAGATCGATCTTAACCAGACTGGAAGGCACCGGATAGACCGTTATTACATTGTCTCAGGTACTGAAGTTTAGGTCTTAAGATATGTTTTCTTGTTATTATTAGTTCAAATTCACAGCATAAATACAAATACGCCACTAGCATTGTTATACGAACACCTTTTTATAACGAGCTATGGACATGTTCCATGTCGTTGTATCACTCACCTCACTAAAATGAACCTGTTAATAGACGCAGAAGTTCTTCCAGAATATGTTGATATGACTTTAAATTTCCCAAATCTTGGATGTATAGATCACTTTCAGAGGTTTCTTAAGCATAATCTATGACAACCAATAATGGATTCATGATTGATTTTTCCTAATATAATTGACTGTCAATGAACAAATTGTAATAATTTAAAATATGTTCCTTTTTATATTTTTTCCTATGCATTTATTATTCACCTCATTAGTACAATCGTTACAATACGGAACTAAATTTTACAGGTTTGAGTCTAATAGCTATTGGTCTTAACTAACTAAATTCAATATACATGTTATACGATAATCTTTGTGCACAGATTTATTAAATGAATGATTTGCCGGTTGAAAATAGGACCAAAATACATAATTTTTGCGTTGTCCCTTAACGTAAAAATCGCGTTTATTTCAATTTGTTCGAGAAAAAATAAACGCCATCCACATTTTTTTGCTGAAGCTACTAGTACTCATCAAAGTCTCTCTAAATATATAATATAACAAGCTTTGGAATCGTTTTTTCTCGCAGGTGCATTGAAATGTTGTCCCCTAACGTTGTTCATGATTTTATCACATTGTGATAAAAGATGGCTTACTCTATCGCAGAGTCACTTGGAGAGCCTTCATAACATCTTCGCAACTCTCAAGAAGCTAAAAAATTGCTCCGCTGTCTATACAGTAGTGAAGTAAACAAACAATTTACGCTTTGTTCTTTGTTCAATGCACAAAAACGTTTCCCCCGTTCACTGGTGAAAGAGTGATGAGCAAAATCAAGCCCCACTGCGAGCGGATTGTGTTGCAATTGACTTTTCGAAATGTCCCGTTAGACCGGCTATTCGGAAAGTGGAACAATTGTTTAAAGTGCAAAAACAACTCAATCGAAAAGAAGAGAATACCCTACACATTCACAATATAGAGAATTTCAAGAACATTAACCAACCACAGTCATTTGATTCGGGAAACAACATGCAACACACTGCCGAATGCATCGTTATAATCAACATCCTCGTAAATATTGACAATGACAGTTCAGAAGTTCGCTTACACGATTTGTCTCCCCGCACCCCTTACGCCATGATTAAAATATTCTGTCATAGCTGATACTTTGAAGAACTCTTTTCTAGGAGTTCCAAACGTTGTTCGTGTGACGAGAATACGTTCGATCAAACAAACCAATCCATTCATACGTAACCATTAGTGTTGCCATCTCCGGTTGGACTTGGACCCGGAGATTTTTGCTGACCTGGGGTTAGACTTTATGAGACCCATGAGCATGCGCTGAAACCAGATAGAATTTTGAATCACAGCGATTGATATATAACGTTTTGGAACACATTCATCGCTTTATATTACTTAAAGAGGTACAAAGGATCAAGTGCGCTCTCTTTCAGTCCGTCTGCAACCAGTCAAGGTAACAATTTAGCATATGTTTTGGTATGCAGAATGCGCACCACTGTTCTGTGCCGTCACATGTAGCTCTAAATTGTTCGCGTTTGCGAATGGTTTTAATGGTTTAGTTTGGTGTAGAATTTCGCGTCCTCGGTTAACCGCTAAGAATCAAATAGCAGCAACTCTCGCTGTGGACGATAAGCAGAAAAAAGAGTGGCTCTCCTTCACAACTAACAGAAGAAGAAGCTAGGGACAGGTAATTTATAATGCATTTTGAAAAATCAATCTATCAAAACAGAAACCCAGAATGTATGTTGCGTTGCATGTATCACATATCGTCGCTATTCTGCTATCTTATGACAAACGCCGAGTAAACTGATTTAAATATGCCACCGAGTATAAACCGAGTTAGATATGCTACATTACCTGTCAAAAAAATTTCTACAAGGTGCCGTTTTCAGAATTTTGACATTCTGCTTGGTTACTGAGATATAGCGAGAAACGTGCTAAGAAATTTTTAAATTTTTACTTTAAATGACTGAGTCTGGGGATTGGCTCAAGTTATCTTGATGTATCAGATGTTTTGATGTGTAAAACTATCTGAAAAACACAATGGCGTAATCATTATCAAAAGAAAAACACACGCAGTTTATGTTTTCAACTGGAAATATAGCATATTTGGCAACACTGTAACCAAAAATAACTATTTTTTCTAGATTCCGTGACACATTTTCTTCAAAATGCATCTCACCGATTGTTTATAGACCAAATAAAGCCAAATATATGAATAAAAGTTAATAATTGATTTTTTGCATGGAAAATTTTCCATGCCCGATTATGACACGCCATACAAATTTTGTCATTTATGACACGTGTGAGTGCGATTTTTGTTTACATTTAGTAAAAATTCGCAACATAATCAACCGATCTTGATATTTGAGAGACTAATACAGAATAGATAGAAGCATCAATTGTCTTCTTTGAATTGTTTGTACCATATATAAGTTTTATGATATTCAATCTCAAACTTTAAAAATCGATTTTCTCGAAATGTGCTAAATGGCGCTTGTCATAAAATAGCACAACAACCACCGACAAACTGACATGACAACTAGAACGATTTCGGTGAAAATGTTTGGCAAATAATTTAAACTCGGAACAGTAGTTCCATCTGTATAATGAGTTACACATCATTACTTAACGTGTCTTTCGTTAAAAAACACTAATGTCCTCTAGTAAATATCTGGACAAGACATTTTCAAACGAGCAGAAGCTTTTCGAATTCAAATGAGCGGAGCATTGTATATTAACTTTTTAAGTAGAAATTATTGTGGTATTGACTGGCTTTGATCTCTGGTTGACTCCATGAAAATTGAATCGAAAAAAATTGAATCAACTTCAAGTCGGTTCCGACTCATCAGTCTGTTTCTAGCCATTAACGACGCTGGTCACGTTCATAGCAGCTCCCCGTCGCGTTCGGTTCGTGCACACTAAGCTATAGAAACCCAATACAAAGAAAGCACCGTTATTGTTGTGAGTATTGTATGAAGTTTGTTAGTCGAGATGTCCCAGCCTGTGTACGATGAGTTCACCTTGAGGCGCTGTTTCACAGCGGTCATTGACTTCAAAACATGTGGATTTCGCCCGCCCGTGCGGGAAGTGGAACGTTTGCTACAGGAGAAAATGTGTATCGGAAGATATGATGTTAGACTCGTTCAATTGCATCATGTTCGCAATGTGGTATTGGTGCAGTTCGGTGCTCGTGTTTCACTAGATCAATTTGTCTACAGCAACAATATGTGTCATTTTATTGAACATGATAATGTGAAGGTCAAGGTCCCAGTTTATATGGAGGACAATGCAGTTAACGTTAAGCTACACGATTTGTCTCCTGGTACACCTGCTAGCGCAATTCGCAGATTCATGTCGCAATATGGCAAAGTGGTTTCCATTAAAGATGACGTTTGGAGAAATTTCTTCCCCGGCATTTCGAACGGCATTCGAGTGGTTAGAATGCGACTAAAACGCCCTATACCATCATTTGTGACCCTGGAACCTGACACCCTCTATGCACAGACCACATTGTGCACATATGACCAACAAACTGCCACGTGTCAGTTCTGTGAAAAATCTGCGCATTATGGACAACCGTGCGTCGAAACCCCTACGAAAAAAAAATCACTTACAACCAACAAAACCATCTCGTCTTCAACGCCAACAACTAATGCACAAACAAATGTCCAACAAGTAGTGACGGTTAAACAACAAACGAATATAGAATCAACACCTAGTACTCTGATAGCAACAAACATCACCACCAAACAAAATACAGACAACAAGGAGGAAAGCTTCACGACCATAACCAGCAAAACAAAGAAGTGCAACAAAGCTATTGACCGCAACCTTCAAGACAACAGCAGCGATGAAACTATGGACGAAAGCGACGATCAAGGCATCAGATTGAATGACCCAGGCGTTGTCTGGCGCCGTCGACGACAATGCTCCACCGTCCAAGAAATGAATCTCCGCTCGCAAAAGTAAATTGCGTACGAAAGATTCAAAGGAAACACTTTAAAATATGATTTTTATTATTTATTTTTCCATAAATATATAAAAAAGACCCACGGCTCTTTTAAGCTCACGCAACGAGCCGTGCCAAATAAACGAATTAAAAAAGTCGGTTCCGACAGGATGAAGTACAAAGTTACTTTACGCTCGTCCGGACATGCCGCAGACTCATGTGATTTGCGGTAGCAGGCAAAAGGCTAAGTCGCCGGGAAACTCTAAGCTTGCTCAAATGACCCACACTTTTCTAAACATTCTTCCTTCAACTTCTTGCTTTCCCATGAGTACTATGGCTCTTAATATTGAAAAATATACTTCACCTTCCAGTCCCTTGCTAATTGAGTTCCGTTACAACAACTTCGGGATTTATTATCACATTGATTAATAAACTATTCCATTTCCGAAAATGAAACGATTTACGATCGGATCGTAAATCTTTCGTCGAAAATGCAGTGTATGTCATTTACCCTGAATTACCTTATATTTTGTCAAATATCGTTATATGTTTACAAAATTTAGTCAGCTATTTGTCAAAATTTAATGTTCAACAAAACTAGAACATATATTTCTAAGTTTCCTTTTACCATTTCAAGTATAGCTCAACTTCTTTGAGCCAAGTGTCTTGAAACTATGGTTGCCTATTTTCTCTTGTCCTAACTTCTACTGGAGGAACTCTAGATACATAGAGTAGCTTCGATGATTATTACAGAGTTGACTAAAAATTTCGTAACTCGTACTGTCAAACGAACGTCCGTTTGACAATACGAGTTACAAAATTTTGCGTCGACTCTCTAATAATATCTTGCCAAATTTGAAAATACAGTGTCATGTCAGTTTGTCGGTGCAACAACGACGATATCTACTCTGAAGGAAAGGTACTCTGCGTCCAACAAAACGTCAAACGAAATAAACCAACGAAGGATGTGAATGGCCCACTGAACGAACAGCCGCAGGTGCTCTAAGATGATTTAGCTACACACTTATAAAAAATGAAAATTATATTTGATGTAAACAACACTGCGAGGAATTTTGCTGAATAATGAATGAATTTTACATGTTTTTACATGTGTAATGAAATATTGTGTTTCTTTCGATGTAGAACTCGGTTGAATGGAGATGGAGAATTGTGAACAAAGCATATTTTTACATGTTCTTGAATATAAATATAAAGTGAATTGTAACGCTTCTTTTATGTGCATCTTGCGAGATGTAAATATTTTTAAGTGTGTAGGTTTTGAGCGCAGCGTGCATTTAGTGCACTAGCGCGACTGCCGGAAGGTTAAGGAAACTGCGCCTACAAGATCTGAAAATAGAAAACAATTTTCTTAAGCTAAGGCGGATTGAGCCGCCTCAAATAAACAAAAAAGAAACTCCTTTATAACAGAAAATTGACATGATCCATTCTATTGTAGCAATGACGCGGTCATGAACCGATCCGGTTCAAGTACAACACAATACATTTTCATTCAATAATCTTTTTACTTTTTTATTTCAGTTGAGCGGTTCGGCTTGGAGAGCGTTCACCGCTAGCCTCTGCCAAAAAATCACGCTTCGAGGGATGGGTCATAACTCCGACGACCTTGAATTTTTTTTTTAATTCAACTTGATTTTTCTATCTTCGATAGTACTAACAAAGAAATGTTTTTCGCATTTTTAAAATAAGATTTGCATAAAACACTTTAAACAATTACGAACCTAGCTCACTTTTTCGCCACAAATTTAAGTTAAATTTGTTATAGTTGAATTATACGTTAAACATATGTCTTAAGAGGATTACTTGTAAAATTTCACTACATCGCTTTTTGAATTTAAAAAAATTGTGGATTATAAAATCCTGTCACGATGCCACTATCAAAACGAAAGGACCATATGTCAGTGAAATCAAGACATTTCCTGTTCCATAACTAAAAAATCGTAATTCATGAAAATACCCATTCTCTTGGTTTCATTTATTATTGCTTTTTGCGAATAAATAAATTATGAGGAATTTTTGGCAAATCAGTCGTTAAGTAGACAGCGAAAAAAATTCCTTACCACCAACGTTTCAATGGATTTATTCCACCTTTATCAAGCACTAAAAACTTTGTATCTTCCTATTAAGTATAATTTTGTGGTAACAAGAAGTTTTTAATCCTGGTAACAAAAAGTTTTTAATCGTTGATAAAGTTGGAATAAATTTATTGAAACGTTGAAAGTAAAAGCAATATTATTGTTTTCGCTGTCTACTTTACGATTGATTATTAGCCGAAAAACTCCCCATAATAGAAGCTTGATAGTCAAGAAGACTTTCATAACGTATAAGTAAAAGTAATGCAAATGTCATATACCATTCGATTCAGTTCGCAGAGTTCGCAAAATGTCTGTGTGTATGTGTGTGTCAAATAATGTCCCTCAATTTAAGGAGATAGTTGAACCACAAAATTTGCACAACCTTAATTTCAAATGATTGTTGCTCGCACTTTCGGTACTGAATTTACGTGTTGAAGAGTATTGAATTTCGTCAGATCTAACACCCTTCATCAACACTTCCCTCGCCTCTGCCCATTACAACTACCTTTCATTACACGCAGTCCCAGTAGACCACCCTAACCCCCGCGTTCCTTTCATCTACCCCGCATTCTAAGTTAGCGGGTTTCCGTGCATCTTCCCTCCACACACTTATATGATTGCCCACCACCCTGCAATTTAAAATATGTTAACATAAAACAACATTGAACTCATGCCGATTAAGGTAATTAATTTTGTTTTGCTTCAATTGCGTCAGCGTCGATATGTTGCTAATCAGGTTTGTGGCAATGTGCTTGTATATACGTACCAAGTTTAAGAAGAATGTAATAAATTTTTCCACAATTATATTGAACATAACCAACTATAGAATCATAGTTTGTGTATATGAGAAAGGCACAATCTCATCACTACGTGGATTGAAATAGTTTTTCATGTTAATAGCCACTCATAATAAAAATGTAATTTGGTTGCAATTTTGCGAAACATTAGTATGGATGTATTAAAAAGTTTAATTAGGTAATTTTACCTCAGAATTTTCTCTAAGCGCTCACAAGAGGACCGTCGGATCTCTTTCAGCCACTGAACTTCCTTAACATCAAACCAAAATCAAATTTCGATATATCCAATCCGATTCCATCTTGTCACTAGAGCTAGACAGTTAATATGACTAACATAGCTCACGCGTGGAATTTTCGCTTACCGCAGCTATGAAAGCACATAGAACATCAGCTGTATATATCACCGATACGGATGGCCGGCTTGCCTGAAAAAAAAAATATGTTCCATCCGGACACATTTCATGAATTTTAAATGATCAAAAAGCGTGAAATTGAATTTTGAATTTTTATGAAATATACACCCCATCCTGTGCAGCCATCTTGGAAGCATTCGTACCGCGTAAAAAAAGAACCACTGGCAGTGGCAGTCGGCGTCAAGTGGGCCAGTTGCGGGACGAGCCGAATGTACGCCTCGTTGAAGTGGCCCGTCATTCTACAACCGAGATGGCATCCGGCTTGCACCGGGTTACATATTTCGCGCCAATAAATATCACTTATTGGGACGTTCGTATCGTACGGGGAGTCGTGCACCGTTTGGATGAAACATCGAGGGACAACGCGAGCACCTCAACACAGCAAGGATCTGCTCGGCGAATGAAAATGAAAGGTTCCCGTACAAGTGCTAGTAAAATTTTCATCGTTTGAATTATAGTATTGCACTTTGTTGAAGTGTTTCTGGCTGGCACCATCCAAGCGGAATAGGTAGTCGGCGAGCGTTGCGACTGTTGGAGATCTTTTTATTCCGTTTTACTGAAGAAAGTATGGAATCACATAAACTTATCCATCAAAATGTTTTAATGTGGAGCTAAAATCAAAAACAAAAATAAAATAATTAAGTATCTCTTCCGTTTTTATTGGTACAAAAAAGTAACGTTTTAAAATACAACTTTAGATAATTCACCAAAACAATCTGTATAACCTATTCTCCTAGCAGTCTATTAATTCAACAGAGGCAAACTCCAATCAATTGCTCACCCTCTCAACCGATCCATAACGCACTGATTTATCATTAAAGAAGCACGCGTTGATATCCGGTGATGCAAAATGAAAATAAAAATGGCCGTAACGAAAATCGTTTTCGCCCCTATCTACCTCCAGTAACTGATCTCTTGATGTTCAATCGCGATTCTGTAGAAGGGAAATAGGGGGAGGGGTGAGGGTCGTTTCGAAATTTATTTGCCACTTAAAGTTGAATTTTCCATTCGATTAAAACGTATTGAGCGCGTAAAAAAACAAAAAGCAATGAAAGCCGAATGCAGAGAAAGCTTGACGCATCGCACACTGAAACAATTTGGCGCCCTAATTTATGCTCGAATAAGTGACGAAGCATCGACCGACCACAGCGCCAAAGTGCGGCAATAACGCACACCGGGATTGAGTGACTGGTGAACAAGTGAGAAATGAATAAATAAAAGCTTTTTCAGAGTCGGAGCAAATGATTTATTATTAACAGCTCGGCAGAAGGGCGAATGAAAAAAAAGAATCCAAACCTAACGCGCGTATGTATAGGTAGGTATAAACTTTCCATAATGCTTCCGTTGCGCTGCCGCCACAGCAGCCAGCAGTAGCGGGTGATGTGATAAAATTTTGATTGGAAATTTGGGACGGGAACGAGCGTCGAGATGGATCAGTATTTCAACCCCGTCGTACTCCGGTTTTGGGACTAGTACTTATGCGAAAATTTACGGTTATGAAAGAAACTTTATTGCCACATGTTGTAGCTGACAGAAGGAACTGACTTATGCGTTACGATTTGTGTGTGTGATGCCGGTTGTATTAATGAGAAACTGTTGGCAAAAATCAAACGTCACCGGAAAAGGTTGGTTCGGGATATTTTAATCTCTTCATTTCTTAACCGATTAATTCTAGTGTGTTTTGATTTACGATCCTGACAGTTTGAAGCGTGCGATCTTGATGATATATATAGTATCTATGGAACTTGTATCTCTCCACCACAATTTCAGATATATTCGTATCATATACTTGACTAGATGGTGCATGTAGGTTAGAGTCACAAGAAAAAATTAACCCCATCGGGCAACCCTTGAGTCGATTCCTTCTTCCACCATCAGGAGTATCAACTTCAAATTTGAACCAAATCGGACAGGTCGAGCTACGGGACCAACGTATTCCAGGTTTGTTTAGGAATTCTAGGCAATTTAGATGGAGGAAAACCTGTATTTTCACCGCTAGATGGCACTGTGTATATCATTTTATCATTCCATATGAAAATATCAAAGATAATTTTATTGTTTATAACTTTGTCGAAGACTGCAAATTAATCCAACTTCTTTAAATCTTAAACTTTTGAAGTGCGTCAGTTTTGCAAGGGGCCTAACAACACATGATGAGGAATCAGAAGGCGATTCCTACGAATTATATTTTTTTTTGCAAAATAATGATTGGGTTTAGCTGATTAGTATGTTTAGAAGAAATTTAGTACATGATTTGACACATCTTTTAACTAAAAAATATTACAACTCATCACAAAGAGATCGCCAACACCAACTTTTCGAGGTTAATGGAAAGAAGAACAAGCCTTTTCCACAAATTCTTGTGAACTTGTCCACACTCTATCTCTCTTTCTTTAAAAGTTAGGCTTAGTGGTCTTGGTTTAAGCTGACTTGGTTTTAACTCCTTTTGCTAAGGTTATGTGCAAATAAAATGTGCAAGCAAAATCTGCAACTGATCGAAATAAATCAACCCCAAAAGATAACAAATATGGACCTTACAATCAGAGTTTTTCTTCTCTTTCAGTCTAGTAAACGATTTTCAGTGAAAAGTTGCAGTTAGATCCGTTATTTATTATAACGATCCAAATTGTCTAATTAACCCATTCATGCCCATGTTGTTTGTGGACAACAACGTTTTTAAACAGCTATAACTTTTGATTGAGGCAAGATTTGCTCACAAAAACAAGTAAGGCTAATAAATGTGACTATTGTCTTTCATTTGAGTACTAACAGTTACAAGGATCAGCTCTAGAACTGAAGTTATTGCAGTTAGTCTGATTGCATTTCATAGGAGCAGTGCTGCCAGGGACAGTTTACTTTGATGTCGAAAAATGAATTTTTCATATGTTCATATGTTCGTTATGTTGCAATATTATTGAAAACGTACAAAACTTATCAATTTAGAGTGCCTTTGGCTACGTTTTCCACACAAGTGGACTATTGTAAATATTCTAGGAGAATTGTATTGAGCATTGGAAGGTAAAAATTCTAGCACTGTGAGAGAAGCACCTATCTTTATGAAAAATGGCTTTTCATGTTTCTTGACTCCACCGTTTTTAAGGAAAAATGGTTTTAAAATCCTACATGCACTAGAAAAAAAAGTTGGGCATGAAAGGGTTAAGTCCATTCAAATAGAAAGTTCTGAATTTCAGCTACGGCTTTTTATTAGACAGAATCCGAGGGGTAATTCTTGATAACATTAGTCATCCCCTAGAATGAGAAAAGAAATTGATAGAAAAATGAAATATACTTTTTCCGCTGAAAAATGAGACTTTGTAAAACACATAAATTCATCTGAATACACTGTTAAATGTAACCGAACAATTTGTTGTAAGTTTTTGTAAATCAACTTTTTAACCAGCAGGCCCCGTGCAAATCTAAAAATTGATAAAATTTTAAAAAATTACTCGGATGATTGTATATCGTTATATTCTGTTCTCTACAAAGTTGTACACAATGAAATTTTTATCAGATTCTCACTTTTAGTAGTATTTAAATGTCGGTAATGCCAATTAGTGGTAAAAATGTGAACTAAGTTTTCAAAAAAAAGTTATTCTAGACCCCCGACCAACTATATTGCTTTTGATTGAAAATGAAAAGTAAAAGTTATTTTTTTCATATCCCGAAGTTTTACAGATACCGAATTTGTTTGAATAAAGTTGTTCGACAAAGACACTGTGCTAACTTTTCGAGTTTAAGAGAAAGAAATTAGTTTCTATAAAAAGCCGTGTGGTGTCCGGCGGGCTGAAATCTTTTTGCACTATTTCAGACAAGAATAGAACCTCTGGGAACCTGCTCTCATTTCGTAAGAGGTGACTAAAAACATGCTAGGAGTTCCTAGGTCAATGAATTGCTCCGTACCGAAGACTTAACCTGGACGGACCTTAAGATTTTGCATCATAGCCTTTATCCATTCTGTATTTAGTGAATCACTGACATAAAAAAAAGGTAACTTCTGATTCGCTGTTCCCGATTGTGTACCAACGTTGTAGGTTTCTTCTGGCGTGACAGCATATATTAATAAACCGGCTCTTCCACGCCAAGCTTACAAAGCTTTGGTTTAAAAACCGTTTTAAAAAAAAGTAAAAATTTCATGTAGGAAATTTATTAAATTGGCCTAAGATGAAGCTGTCGAATTGCACACACAGTTTTATGTTGCAAACGATCTGTAGATGTGTCAAATTAGGTTTTTTTTTTATAAAATTGGAACCGTCTACTGACAAATCTGTATTGACGAATAACCCCAAAAGTGATTTCGTGAGGTCTCATGAAGGTCTCACACTAGCTCTGTACTACTTTTGCCTACCCAAGCAGTGGAAAAAATTCAACATTCCAAAGCATCACTCTGTTAGAAAATGTAGGGCCATCGGAAGCTAAAACTTCCTAAAATCGCACTCCTGGTCATTTCTTCAAAATCATCCAGTGCAGTACTCTGCGTCACTTTTTCGAGTTTAAGCCGCTTATACGGTAGTCGGTCTTCGCCAGTATTGCTCTTCTCACACACATTCTTCTTCTGGGTCGTTTGTAATTTGGCATTTAATCCAATTATGGAAACGTGTGCGATAAGAAGAGTAGAGATTCCAACTTGTCATTAACATTGTCTATTTATGAATAGACCTCTATTATGTTTCACGCGGCTTTATCCTTTTAGGTAACTCCTCGCGGAAGGATAATTATTAAAATGTCTATTAGAACGGCATTCATATTTCTTCTGGAGGTCGCACACCTGAGAACTTTGATCTAAAATGAAAAGACAACGCACATGAGTACTTAGCTAAATCACAATATATACCAAGATATCTCCTGATTAATCTCCCTACCTACTAACACTAATCCTATCCAACGACAGTTATGAATGATGTAGATAATTCCTCGGTCATAATAGTCACAAGTGTTGAACTAACATTCTTTCCCATCCCAAAATTGACTTGCATGGGCGTGGCCATCTACGTTATTGATCATATTATAATCTTAGTCTCTTTAGGTTGCACGTTGGGTGTGATGTACTACTCCCAAGTATCATAAAATTGGTTCAATATGCTATTTCAATAGGCTTTCATCAATCACGGTAAACTCAAAGGGAATCAACAAAGCTAAGCTAAGAAATTAGTTTCTATAAAGTTATAGAACAAGCCTTTTACAGAAATTCTTGTGAACATGCGGAGAAATATCGAACTAAAATATTGTACTCCAAAGATGACTTGTACTATGTACTAAAATTCTTCTAAACGTATTATTCACCTACACCCAACTCTTACTGATTCACCACCATGTGCTGTTAGGCCCCATGCAGAACTAACTCAGGCATCCCTTGATTAAAAGTTTAATAACTTCTTCGAAGGCAGGTGCATTGATTTGCAATCTTCCATAAAGTTGTAGACAATAAAATTATCTTTCATAGTTTGACTTGCTACTGATACATACACTGACTCCTAGCTGCTAGTTAGTATTTTGTTTCCACGAAAATTGTCGTAAATTCCCATACAAATTTCAAACACGTTGGCTTGGTAGCTGGGGCCGTTTGGGTTTTCAAAAATACGTTTTTTTATAATACAAGTATGTTATTCACTACAAAAGACGTGCATTTTTCTTTTTGTGAAAGCTTTTAGTAGAGTAATAAGTGTCTTAAATGAAGTTATAATATCTATAACCTTTCATAGAATAAAGTACCAGATTACTATCTCAATTTTCAGCATGAATTAAAATAAATTTTGAAACGCAATGCCTTATGTTTCATTGCACCGAAAAAATTCTAACTAGGTACCCAGATCATGGAGGCCATCGCACGATTTGGAAAACGAATCATTCTACTTTTTTCACCCATTTAAAACAAACATAAGCATCACGCATGCGAAAGAACCTTATCACCTGATAGAATAAGAGCGCCCAGAATTGCACCTGTCGGAAATAATCATGCGAAGGCTAACAACTGGTAATGACTAAGTTCACATCATACATTGCATTGTCCCGCACCTAATTTTATGTGCAGAACGTGAAATAATTGATTTTCAATTTTATTTTTATAGTTTGGCCGCACTGCTGATTCTTTCCTGTGTGCTGAATGTAGAAATACTGTTTTGATTGTGGCAGTGAATCTAAGCAAACATGGTGGTAAATGATATTGTTGTATTTCTAAATTACGTATTATAGCACTATGACTATCTTAGCGTTCAACGAGTGCCTTTATAGTGAAATAATGATGAATGAATTCTCCAGCTAAATAAAGGTATGCACACCCATATCCACCCATATATCCAATCCATTTCCGTCACAGTAGTATCAGCATCCTACAAATTAAGATTGAATCAAAGTTAATGGAATAGTGCACGAACTACGCAGCGATGAGAAAAGTTTACCATCGATACCAATTTACATTTGGGATAGTATCCGGATTGCGCGATTTTAAGATCATCAAAAAAACTGCACCTTCAAAAGCGACATTCAAAGAGTGTTCTTTCGTATTTTAGACGAGTGATTTTCAATCGAGGGTGAATTCACCCTCTAGAAAATGTGAAAATCCTGGCATTCCCGAGATATAATTCCCGGGATGAAAGCTCTACTAATAAATGAAATAAAGGGAAATAGGCTCGCCAAATTTTGATAAAAGTCGCCAATTGAACCGCTATATTATATACTAACTAAACTGGTGCTGTTCGATCTAGGGGCAGATCACTTGTAACGCATTTTTAAAAATCAGCTAAATTAAATGCATTTATTTCCATCAAAATAGAAATTCGTAATGTATTTTGCGTTGCATGCAATATATTTTGCGTTGCATGTAAGACGTCAAAACCCTACAAAAAATTAGCCCTACATTCAACAAAACGTCGAACAAAGTGAATCAGCGTAGGACGTTTGTTAAACAAACTTTTCTGCGAGGGAATGCAAAGTTGATGCAAAAATTGAAATTAAATGCATTTTTTTCTAATTTGATGCAAATTTGTTGTACATTTCTAGAGTAATCTACCCCTAGTGTTCGATGCAATAGACACAATAGCAGTATTCGTTCACACACAAATCGGTTGTTTTCATTATATTTTTTTTCAGTGTTTCAATCTTGCCTTATTCAACCTTTTTTTTTTTTGGTTCTAAAAGTATTTCTGAACACGGTAGCTCGCTACAACTATATCAAAATCAACAAACTAAATAAAGTTATAAGAAAAGTCTCAACATACTATTAAGTGATTTCAAAACGTTTGATTGACAACAATATTGTTCATATTTGAGTGTTGATGTGGCATTTAATTACCAGAAAACTTAGCAGTTACCGATACACAAAGTGGTATTTGTATTTCGGTTAGGTGGGCAGAATCTAAAATGTATCGTATTGGATAACTGGATACCTAAAATTGCGAATAGACTTTTAAAAGTTTTGTGTTTCAGTTTTAACATTATAACATTTCGAAGTTAGACTTTGTGCTCTTCTGCAGGGGTAAACAAGTTGCCTTCTTTGGAATGAGGCGTTAACTCTAGCGTTGAATAGCTGGAATATTCGCACAAATTATTTGATTGAATCTCCTGGAGTAGAAACGCACATTGAATATCAGGAGGCTCAAAACATTTTAGTAAAAACGCCTAGTTTATTCAGTTTATTCTATTCCGTTCTGCTCAGTACGGGGTACACACCATTTCACTGCTTTCCCCTACACATATGCAACGAACGTCGTGGCCCGGTGGTCCGCATAGACTTTCCTCCTCAAACTGTGCTTCTGGTACTGGTGATGTCCCTATAATTGAACCTTTAGATTTATCAAAACTATTAATAGTGAGTTTTACCTCCTGTTAAGAGCATTGCCAATAGAATGAAAGCACCCATCAAAAACCACTTTAGTAACTGTTTCATACCGCTGGAGTACGCCGGAATAGTCAGAAACAAGTGACAAGTTGAACTATTAAATAGTTATACCCGACTGTATAAAAATATCTGCACATGCACCACAAAATGTAAGCGATATGAGAACGAATCAATTTGAAGTGGCCACCAATATTTGCTAAACAAAACTAAGCTCAATAGATAAACAATATTCAGACAGGTTTGACTTCGGCGATTTTTGTCGTGTGCCCGATGAGACTCGTCAAAGTTTTTGATACTTTCGTCGTCAATATTCCAGAATAATCATGGTAGTCAGAAATGTAGGGGAACCCGGGGCTATTAGGACCGTGGGAGTAATTCGAACTCCCTCAATTTATCAGAAAATTGCTGGACTTTCTGACTGTCGAACATATGTATGGAACCGCTATTCTAAAACATTAATTTTAACAGCTGAATCAAATTCTTTTGTTTTTTTGGAAAGGAGATTCAACGTGTTCCATTTTTTTGCCATCCTCAAAACAAAAATCATTATAATGGGAAAACCGTGAGTAAAGCAACAAATAAGAGTGAAAATAATAACAGGTTAGTATTTTGAAAAGCTTGATGCTCCTATTTTTATAGAATGATTATTGTTTGGGTGAAAACGCAGATATTTTCTAGACGATCACCACTTTTCTGCGAAATGAGCATACGGGGCTATTCGGACCTCCAATTCCATCAACCACCGTTCAGCGGCTTGCGGCTACGCACGTGATTGCACACGCCACAGCAAAGAAAATACACGATGTGCCAATCGACAGCTGTTACTATCCACATTAAGTTTTTGTAACGCAATTATTTGCTTCTTAAGGAGTTTCTCCAATAAATCAATATAATTCTATTGTAAAAAAAATAAAGATATGACGGTCTGAATTGCCCCGTAGGCAGGTCCGAATTACCCCTACATTGTAATAGGATGGAAAACGTAGAGGTTTGCAAATCGCCGCCTAGCGCTGCCGTGGAGTGGTGCAAATGACCGTTTATGGTACCAAAATATAGGCTGAGGTTGCAAACAAACAATTAGGACCTTGGACCGATCGATTTGCTTGCCGGTGGACCATGCAGCGTTGACACCATGCGCGCTTTGCTCGTTTGCATGGTGATAAACGATGATGCATTCATCAGTATTGCGCGGATTGGATTTATGTTCCTACGAAATGTAGCACTTGGATCCCCCAGTCTAAAATCGAAGAAATATTTTTTGAATGACCCATTCCAAAGTTATCCCAATATTCATTTTTACCTGTAAGATGTATTGTTTTGTATTTCGTGCATAGTTTAGATTTGAACTGCGAAGTTTCGTTCCAATCATTTGGATTTGTTTTGCTCCCAAGCCCAGTTAGCTAGGAGAATTCGATGGTCAGAAATGTTTATTTTCATCAGGAAGATGTTTTTAAATTTAATGGATTTGTTCTGCTCCCAAACTCACTTCTTTTAGTTAATTCGATGATCAAAAGTTTATCCAACCCCAAAGATACATTTTTTTACAACAAGAATGCCCCCAAAAAGTCTTTTTTGCGATTTTTTTAGCATCTTGAAACTTATAAATGGTATAGATAATTCAAAGAAGACAATTGATGCTTCTATCTGCTCTGTAGTAACCTCTCAAACATTTCGAAGAGCGGTTGTCTATGTTGCGAGTTTTTACTATAAACGTAAACAAAAGTCGCACTCACATGTGTCATAGGTGTGTTTTGATGACAAAATTTGTATGACATATCATAATCATGCATGGAAAATTTTCCATAGAAAAAATCATCAATTTTTACTTTTATTCATATCTTTGGCTTCATTTGGTCTATAAACAATCGGTTAGAAGCATTTTGAAGGAAATTAGTCAGATAATCTAGAAAAAATAGTTATTTTTGGTTACAGTCTTGCCTATATTTCCAGTTTAAAACTTAAACTGTATTTTTCTCATAATTTGTGTATTTTTGATTCGGAAATGATTATGCCATTGTGTTTTTCAGATATTTCTACACATAAAACATCTTATATATCTAGATAACTTGAGCCAATCCCTAGATACAGTCATTTGAAGCAAAAAAATTAAAATTTCTCAGCACGTTTCTTGCTATATCTCATTAAACAAGCAGAATGTCACAATTCTGAAAACGCCACTTTATAGAGATTTTTTAGACAAGTGATGTGGCATATCTAACTCAGTTTACCCCAAAATGGCGTCAGTAATAAGATAGCACAACAGCGACGACATGTCATTAATGTAACTAGTCCACTACTTCTAAGATATATGAACTCGTCGCCAACTTCGTACCGTGGCGTCCATTTCTACCTCGGAGGATCCAACGCCGTGCGAACGACATGATTCTACATCAACTACCATTTTGTCAGCCTTTATCAACTACCATTTTGGTAGCCTCTCTTTTCCAAGGTATAAAAGCCTCTTCTACTGCTCTACGATCGACTGGTGGCCAGGTGGAAACCAAGAAGCATGTGAGATCTCGTAATGATGGTTCCATTTCTTTGCACACACGTTCGACCACCCTTAAACAATAAATTAGAAAGTACATCACTCTGCTTCAATACATCTAACGTCACAAACGGGTCGGATGTCTCTTTAGCTATTCTAAAGTTTGTTTGCACCCAAACTATTCAGTTTGTCGGGAAGCCATGTTCAAGCATTATCTGGCCCCACAGTTCGTTTCGGTTGCACTGAATCGTGCACTGCTTTGAAATGCACTAACAAATAACGAGTTTCAAGTTGTATTCCAAAAATCTAAGGTTTGTCTTCTAATGAATAAGGGAGACCGAGGAGGCTCGAAACATTTTTTTTTATTTTGATTATAGAGCTTTTAACCATAAGGTCATTCGCCTCTTCGGGTTAGAAAAATCTCTTATGAAAATTTTTCTAACCCTGTGTGCGGGGTCGGGACTCGAACCCAGGTAAACTGCGTACAAGACAATAGATTTATCAACTACGCTACGCCCACCTCCTAACATTTTTTTGTTTTTTTAGATTAATCGACAAAAACTGTCATCCGATGATTGCTTACTTTTAAATTTCTTACTTATGTTTCCGCTTTATTAGACTACATCAGAATAACTGGTACACATCAACAACAAAGCATCAATATATTGAATTTTGCAACAGTGTTCTCTTTGTTTCAACTCTCCTCATACCGAGGTAAGTTGAAACAGCAATGAATGTGAGTTGAAACAAGTAACCAATTACTTTAAATATTATTATAACGCTTTCTAAAGCATCAAATGTTACAATTGTGTCATTTTTATTCGTTCACACTAAGATAATTCCTTAGAATGACATGCATTCTTATCATTATTTTTCACAGTGTAAAAACTGACACTTGTTTTGAAAATTAATGTTAGATTTTGGTTACATATGCAGGAATTTCTGCACTTATCCCAACAGTAATAACAGTAAGTTACTTTACCTAACCACTAATTAACTATAACTGTAAAATCAAGAAATTTGATACCCTGTTTTCCAACCACTTCCCCTAGGACATTCTATACTTATTAAAATGGTTGATATGACCAGTGATACTATTTATGACTAAAAGTGATACGGGTTTATGACAACAGGTTTCGGAATCCAATAGAGCAAAGCATGCATGATTGTCTATTTGATGTCAGAGTTAAGGAATACCATGAAAAGTAAACCAATATTGAGTGCAAGGTAATACAACATTTATATACATTTAAAAACGACAACGTATTACTTTTTTTCAAACTTCCGTAGAATTCTGAAGAGCATATGAAAAGATTATGCGAGTTAATCCGTAGATCCGAAGAAAGAGCAGAAATCCGCAGATCTGTGGGAGAATCCGTAAAGCTGGCGACCTTGCTTACAGCGTACAGAGCTCGATATTTGTCTCATCTCTCTCTCTGCTTCTGCACTTGATCTCTAAACGTGTCTAGCGATAGTCGCTACGTGCGCAGTCTTCGCCATCTTTCCAATAAATGTTTGTCACCGGCAGGGTGGCCAGATAGAATTCCTTAATATCGGTAGGGTCACTAAAAGTTTATCGGTAGTTATCGGTAGGCCAGGTTGTTGTCCCAAAAACGTAATGTTGACATAGAATTGTAAAATACTCAAAACACAGATCTCAGACCAAATCCAACCCAAAAAATGAATGTTGAGTAGGATGTATCCAAAATCAATAAAAATCGGTAGTTTTCGGTAGGGATAACAAAATATCGGTAGTTTTGCCTTGGTCGTCTATGAATCGGTAGGGAAGATCAAAATCGGTAGGACTACCGATAAATAGGTCTGGCCACCCTGGTCACCGGTGACTTATTGACAACAAATGTCAGGTGTAGATGGATACTGTGGTGCCGTCGATGCATCTGTAATTATCTCCAATATATTAAGAATCTATGTGTGAATCAAATCTAGCAAACCTTTATCTCCTGGTGAAAGCTCCAACCAAAACCGCATATCGCTAATATTCATCGGTAAAGTCATGAAAGATGAATGAAACTGACGAAGAAGTAAAACCAGATATACATATATATAAAAGTTCTACCTTCACTACAAATGTTCCGAACGGTGTTAACAATATGTGAGCTTCCTAAACGAATCAATTTGAAGTGGCCCAACCAATATTTGCAACACAAAACCAATTCCAATAGGTAAACAATATTCTAGAAGGTTAATGCGCGCTCTGATTTCATACAACCGCGCAGTTAATTTTCGCCAACGGAAAATCAATTACTGGCGTTAGCGAACTGCACTCGATAGAAGCGCCTTGCGGGAGCACGTAACCAATCTAAATCTGCTCACTTGATAGTGGAAACATGGATGGGTGCATATCTTGAAATACATACTTGCTTTCTGAGAAACCTTCGGTCGGCCATAGATCGAAAAATGTTTTTTTTTTTCGAACGGACATTTTCTTGTGTTGAAATTTTGATACGAGGATTTAGTTTAATCCAAATGCTGTTTAGTTATTATTTTAGTTTTTTGTTTTGTGATGAAAGACAGACTTAGGAGATCAGTTATCAAACCAAGGTCGCCTCAACTATGCTATACTAAACTATTCTAGATTTAAGCACAGATGACATTTGGGTTAGAACAATTTTTTATTTAAAAGTTGTGTAAAATTTCAAATTGATGAACGTTGGAAATCAGTGTTTGACTATTGCCAACTACGCAAATGTTTGCTACACGTAGTTCAGAGTTGCACTCCATTTGCATTGCATTGCGCCAGCTACAAAAGTTTGTCAGGCGGCTACTTTTTACGGAATTTCAGTTACGAATGTTTACAAAGATTTCAAATCGAGCTCAAACGTCTGTTATCTGTGAACTATGCATTGATTTAATAAATTTAACTAGTATTCAATTGCCACATATCTCGATGACAACATGAGCGTCATCTACCATACGTTACCTGGAATAAGCTAAAATTAGACATAAAGTGCATAGAACACATATAAATTCCTTTGGAGTATCTTTGATTGCAATATTACTGATCACTACCTAATGAATTAACCAAATTCAATTAAATCGAAATCTTGAAGAAGCCGTTGTATAAATTATTCACAGAACAATTACCCATTTATTAATGGATCTTTCCGACTAAATTACCATCATGGAATTTTCTACCGTTTCCCTAGTATCGTTGGCATTTCTTGGAAGCGAGCGCGTGCTAACCCGCAATTGAGTTCGAAAAACAACAAATAAAATCCGACGAAGCAATAAACCCATAAAGACATCTGAACCGACTGCTCCTCTCCTTCGCCTTTTTATCCGAAACATACAATATATCACCCAAGTTTAGCATGAAAACTAACTCTGCACAAATCAGCTCTCGAAAATATATCACTGTAACCGATGTAAAATCGTGCTCTTTGTCGTTAAAAGCTAATCCACTTGACGGCGGCTTCAGCGACTGACTGGCGGCACTGGGTAGTGGTGGCGGCTGGTGCGGTGAGCGCGCTAGTCAAAGTTTCCTCATTTTGCAACCAAGCCCCATCTACGCACCTCCCGGCAGGAACTTTTTAAAAGAACTTTTCAACTTTGTAGCAGAGTAGACTCTACACGGCAAAAACCGGGACTGAGGGAAACGGTGTAATATGTGCTTGTTGGCATTTTTTAAAATCTGAATAATATTTTTGGGTTTTATACAATTCAATTCTAGGAAATTGAAGATTCCTAAATTTGTGAATTGCGTGACGCACCCCTGTTTTTAGCAACATGGGAGTCGATAATTTTAACGGTGTACCGAGATACATTTATTTTTACCAACTTTTATTGGACTTTTAAAAAAATAGCCTCACATGAAAAATACTTCCAGCACTTTCAAACGTATTCCAACACTTTCCATTCGGCATATCGGCAACAAGTTGGGGACATTGAAGCAGTACACAGAACCAAGAACAAACCGCGCTGTTACACTTACAAATAATTCAGTATCGTACTAACGAGGGCGCCTCACTAATTCAATAATTACTCGGCCTACAAACAATGGAATGCGTACAAATTGGCATCAACAGCTTTGCTTCGTTGTTAAGGACGAAGATAATAATACAATGAAAACGGTGAAATGCTCGTGTCGCAAACTCGAATCGAGCGCCTCTGACACAATGCGTTGAACAAAGATGGCAGACGCTGCTCTTTCCAACAGCTTCGAATGGGTATGGTGATAATAGAAACGTGGCGAAAATAGGCTCATCACCCTATGTAACTAGGTACAATGGTACAAGGCATATAATTATTTTTATTTTCGAGCGGAACTTTTGATGAGCTACTGAAGCTGAGCTATTTTCTGTTCGCGTGACACTGGCAGTCATGACTTATGCGCTCCTCACTTGACCTTCACGTCTCAGCAACACACGTAGAACTCGTCCTCTCAACCAGCCATTCCGGCCGGAGTCAATCCTTCACCATCACTATCTCGAACTTGAAATTGTTTGCAATCCATAAACTACACAAGTAACCATAAGTTTTAAGCATTATATTGGGTAGAAATTAGTCGAAATATTGCTCAAAGACCCTATATTTTCGCACTGATAATGCAAGAAAGCTCTACATTAGCATTATAAACGTATAAAGGCACAGCAAAATGTAGCACACATATATAAAATTGATATAACGCAAACATGCCTTAAGGATCCTTAAAGTATGCAAGCTTCACATATGCGCTTAGTGCTATTATAGAGCAAATATAATGATGAGTAATATATTCGACATATTTCGTTGCAGTCGAACGAATCCTATACAGCATTGACAGTAAAAGGACCGCCTTTGCAGTGAATGACGATGTAAGTACCACTGCTCGAGACACATTAGGGTAATTTCGGGAAAGATTCCGCAAATTTCTAAAAATCAATCCTGCATCAACGTACCATAAAATATTTGACCAAATCATTTTTATCAATTGCGACTAAAATACACTGAAATGGTTTTTGTCATGAACAAATTCATAAAATTTCAACAAACTTTTTAAAAAATAGGTCAATTCGGGTGAGACACCGCACCGTTCTTCCAAACCAGAAAAATTGTGAACAATAGTATTTTCTAGTTCTTGAATGAGCGATATACATCTATGTTTTGGTACGAGTTCCTTAAAATCAGTTTTTTGTGGTTTCTCCGAACAATAAACTTAGAAACTTGAGTGTATCCTTGCAAGCTCCATTCTGACGAAAGCATTAATCCGTTGAAATTTTCGTTTATATCACAAAATTGACATTAATACAAATTAATTCGTTCATGAAAGTTAGTGCCTGACACTTTAAAGAATAAGCCGAACTAACCGATACTTAGATACATATTGCCTGTTTAATTATATTGGAAAATAAAAGCCGGATTGCTGGCTGGTTCTA
The DNA here is from genome assembly GCF_030247195.1 of Topomyia yanbarensis. Taxonomy (NCBI): domain Eukaryota; kingdom Metazoa; phylum Arthropoda; class Insecta; order Diptera; family Culicidae; genus Topomyia; species Topomyia yanbarensis. Next base: position 59,068,027 of record NC_080670.1, read on the forward strand.
GGTAGTATTCCGGCTCCAGTGAATCTGTTGTGTAACTGAATCCAGAATACGAACTAAGACCAGCCAGGTTTAATTAATGTAGTAATAATGGACAAGGAACAATATGACGCTAACGTAACAATACGCTTCTTGACAGCTACAGCTCAGCCACGTTACTACGAATTAATCCTATTGCAAACGAGAATAACCGCCACCTTGATCTTTGTTTTGATCGCTACGATCGATCGCACCCTGGCGCACGATTACAATGTTCCTCCGGTCTTCGTCTCATACGACCTCCACAAAGCTGATCATCGCAATATCGCAGACCTTTTCTTCACTCTCAATTTGCTAATTACTCTGGACCCCGAAGATGTCGATACGGCAGTTCAAACATTTGCCAACGTTTTGGGTTATGTTATTGACAGGCACGTCCCGAAAAAAGTTCATTATCAACGGCCCTCCTTGGCAAACGAGCACGATGCGACCGACGGCTGAAGTCCATTATGAGAGCTGCTCCGCGGAGGTTTACCAAGTATCGCACAATTCCACTTAGAAACTATTACGTCAATCTCAGCCATGCTTATACACGAGCTAGTCAGGATTGTTTCTTTCGATATCAGCAAAACATTCAGCGTAATCTCAAGTCGCACCCATAACGTTTCTGGAAACATGTGAATGAGCAGCACATGGAATCCGGAATGTTGCGACCCTTACCAGATAGCGCTCCTCCGTAATTTTTAGTCCGTACCGAATTTTACCGTGTCCATCTGTAGTTTTAGTTGAACTACTTTTGCGCAGATAGCGTCACACGTTTATTTCACTACAAACTATACCTTCACTACACAATATTGCAGACTAAGTACAAATATTCAAACGTCACTACGGACGGTGACCGATCCTGTCACTATGAAGGTTGATTACGTCCGACATCTATAACTATCAAGGGCCGCACAACTACCACATCTGAAGATATGCGCAGACTTTTTTCGGAAAAATACATCCTACTTAATAGAGAACGTCACGATCAAACCGATGTTATCTACACAGACCTATCTGCCGCTTTTGACAAAGTGAACCATGACATAACAATCGCTAAAATGGAGAGATTTGGAATTAACGGTAGTCTATTGCAGTTGTTTCGATCCTACCATTCAGGTCGAGAACCAGTGTTAGGATCGAGGTAGTGGTTGTCAGTGGAGATTGTCAGGCACCCACATTTACTTCTACGTCAGGAGTACCCCAGGGAAGTCACTTGGGACCGCTGATGTTTCTGCTGTACTTCAACGACGTTCATCTGGTTCTGAAGATTCCACGCCTGTCCTTTGCAGACGATCTCAAGATGTTTCTTCTCATCCGCTCTACTGAAGATTATAGATTACTCCAACGGCAGTTTGAAACCTTCGCTAACTGGTGTAACACAAACCGTATGTGTAAATCCAAAGAAGTGCTCGGTGATATCGTTCTCACGAAAACAAGACCTTGTTGGTTTAAACTACTGTATAATGGGTACTGAAATTGAACGCGTTAGTCAGGTGAAGGATCTAGGTGACACGCAACTTACGTACTTACAGCACGTCTCCTATACAGACGCTGTACCGCTCTTTGTTGCAGTCAATCCTGGAGTACTGCTGCGAAGTTTGGAGCCCAAACTATAGCAAGAAGTTGAGTCCGTGCAAAGACGCTTTTACGTTTGGCGCTTCGCAGGGTACCGTGGAGAGATCCCGTCCGTCTGCCAAGTTACGAAAGCCGGTGCCAGCTGATTAGTTTGGAACCCCTGCCATTTCGACGCACTAATTGTAGCATGCACGGGGCCATTTCTGGTCTACAAAGGATCTTCAACTGAGTCGCATCAGCTTTCGACTTTAATTTGTCTCGCCCAATTCAACGTGTACGATTGTACAGAATCTTCAACGGACCCTTGATTGAGCTATTTTTAAACAATAATAAGCTGGCGGAGAAGAACTTTTAAACAATAAAAAGCGGGTAGAGACAAGCACAAATCACCTTCACCTGTATTCCCACCATTTCAATTTCTATATTTAACAAAAGTAAAAGTGGCCGAAATGTGAAGCAGTTGGAAAAGGAAAATACTTGACGAATATTCGATAATTTATAACGGGAATACTACAATGCCCGATCAAAACCAACAGTACTTCATGGTTCATCTCAGAACTTTACCAATGAAAAAGCAATTATTGATAATAGAAATTACATGGCTCGATTCTCCCTACGCTCTAGAATAGATCAGCAGGTCAGTTCTCTAAACAAACTCATGGGAAGAATTAAATTAAAAGCAATGAAAAGATGAAGAAGAAGAATTGCTAAAAGCAATGAAAAGATGAAGAAGAAGAAGTCCTAAAGACGAGAACACAACAGATTCACTGTAAAATGGTTAGGCTGTGTATGATCGCAATAATCCAAAAATTGTTATTTATATGGATCGGCTTTTACCTAAAACCGGTCAACGAATTACTGCTCAGGTAAAATATGTATTCTTTCATATTACATTTTAACATTCTTAAAATGATAAAAATTAAATTAGTCGGATTCTACCTGAAAATAGTGTCTGGGGTCACCTCATCAAACAGATCTTCAGTAGCTTAAAGCAGCCTCGGTTATGCGACGAAATCGCATTACACTGTCTTTGCCGTATTCGGCTAAATAACTCATTCAATGAAACGATTTTAGCGTAGTGGAAATCGGTAAAATGACCCGTCCTCCTCTCGTTGATAGCAAAGTGTACAGTATGTAAAAAAAGAATGTTCGAAGACGTTAATATCAATGTTCTCGTGATCCTGCTACGAAATTTATCTATCAGGATCTACAAAAAGAAATTAAGTACATATTCACACTCTTAAAGGGTTACATGTTTTTCTACGAGAAAAATTTGAAGAAAGTTTGAATTTATGAAAAGCTATGATACAATAATTTTAGTACATCAAAGCTATAATATTTTGATAGCACATTTTTCACTGAATAAAACGAGCATTGGTATAGAAAAATATATTGAAAATGGGCGGAGTTATGACTTTTTCTTCGAAACATTTTTTTTTATTTAGGAGTCACGAAAACGATGAAAAACCCAACATATCAACTAAAAATCCCAAAGCTCAAGATATTCCATTAGTATAGGAGTATCCTTCGTACATTAGATCAGTTGATAAATAATATTTTCTACTGCATACGTGAACTTCTTTCCAAAAAAATCGGCGGCGTATGTATGAGGAATTGCAACAATGGCTTGGAGTACCACTGATCTTTCGCATAACGAAAATTTGGTGAGCATGGTGCGCGGAGTATGTTAAATAAAAATCATGTCAAAATTGTTCTCAGTTTAATCCGATAGGCAAAAGGAGGAGAGGTATGCAGCGAACAAGCAAGATCGACTAAGTTGAAGGGGACCTGAGGCTAGCGACAAACAGCCATGAATCGAGTGAGCTAAAGTTCTTGATACGGTAAAGGACATCACGGGTTTGAATGGTAAGGTATGAAAAAAATCGAAAAGTTTGCTCAAAGAAATGTGTCCAGCAAACCCAAAAAAGCGTTTTACACCATTGCCCCTTTATCTACAGAACAAAAAAGAAAACAACACCAATCGAGCAGGCCACTTTGTTAGACAAAAAAGATATAACTTTCATGCGATCGCATAAATAAACTACGATTGGGCTTTTCTATGTGTAGGTTGAAAAACTATTAATCGGTAGTACCTAGTTTGTGAAAAAAACAACTAGAGCCCTAAAGATAGATATACACCAATACCTTAGCATCTTCGAAATCGTATCGGCGACTGCCTAAACGAGCAGTCGCCTGGTGCTAAAATACTCTTTCGCCAAATTTCTGAACATGCAAGTGAAGTACACGCAGTACTCTGTGGCGGCTGCCGACTTGAAATTTAAATAAGTTGGGTTTGAGCGTTTCGTGTTCCACTCGTCAGTAGCTGACCCCAACTTGCTATCAGTTAGACAATATATCCAAACTAACACCAAATTGGCGTCAGTTAGACATTAATTCCAAATAGTTCACACAACTTGTGTGAACACCTAAACCATCTTATTTAAGTGCCCTTAAGCGCGAATTGGTACATCTATTTTTTCCTTTAGGAAAAATAAAGGATGCCTACTTGAAAGCTTCCACCACATTTTGACTAATTTGGTTACCATCATGGTTCGTACAGCTTCGAAGCTTGTATAGAATTCCAATGAATGCATACAGATCTTTTCAATCACGACCGGGCTCTTGAAAAAATCGAAGTAGTTTCAATAACATTCCCAGCACATGAAACGTTCAAAGCTTAAACGAATAACTTCCATTGTTCGATTGCACGAAAAAACATTCTAATAAAGTTGGATCAATATTACCAGCTTGTTGAAGAGTTTTCTTTTCGATTACAAACTAAATGTACCTGAAAATGTTAAACCCCAATATCACGGTCAAACCAGACCATGAGCCGCCGTCGACCTGCCAAGACATATTTCAGCCAGCGTCAACCCTTCAAATCACCAATAACTCACTTCCTTCGACGCAATAAATCCATCCGGGTACAGAAGCATGTCTTCAAGTAAAATCCGGCAGCGATAAATCGGTTCCCGGTAAAGCTTTCCCATCACTTCACTAAGGGAAGTGATGGCCCGTGCGGCCCAGGGCGGGAAGGTAAAACGAAGGCAGATCGCGCGCGTGGCTGATGGCAAGAATAGAAATTTACTGATATTTATTGGTGCATTTCTTGATGTGCTTCCACTTTTCTGCTGAACTGGATCGGGAAGTTTGGAATTTGCTCCCATGTTTGCTGTCGATTGTGATGTATAACACAGAGCAAGTGCTCCGCTGGGACTAGAGCTGCTTCAAGTATAACAACAACCACTCGTTTATTCGATATCCGCTATTTGCCGTTCGTTACTGTCACTGGGATGCCAAATCAGGTACGATTTGTGTCGTTCTTTTTTGGCGGATTCTAAACATTTTCGCAAGATGCATTTTCTTTCTTTATTAATTTTATTACAGTGAGAAGGGTAGAATACTAATTTTGCCACCGAAGCTCTACGTTCAACAAACTGTTCAACAGAACCCGCGCTGGACGATATTGAAACAATTTGTTGGACTTCTCAGTGGGTAGTATTTTCTAATGACCGACCGTCTCCATCAATTAATGCCGATGAGAATACGTGGTAGACTTTGCTTCTGAACCTCACCGAATCGCGTTGCGAAAAGTGCATGTGATTTTTTTTGCTGCGAATGTGCTATATTTCTCCTTATTGGAGAAAAATGTAGGTAAAAACTATTATTTTAACCACTAAGGATGTAATAATTTATAAGGCCAGAGTTTAGGGCGAATAATGAATGTTAAATTAATGGAAACACCGTTCATTCAGTTAGTTTAGAATATATTTACATTTATTTCATAATAAAAACTGTTTTGCAAAAGGTGGCGATTTAGTTGCCACCGACCGGTAAAAACATTACATGAAACTCTATTTCTGAAAGAAAGTATAGGAAGAAACCCAAACGAGAGCTTATGCTAGCCGCCGTCATGCGAGTTTTCATGTTACTATTTTTGAAGTTGCTAGTTTCACTGTTTGTTTAATGAGGAGGGGAGGGTTAATTTTATTCGTTTCTTGTAAAGAAGAGTATAGCAATTCTCAAACTTTGAAGATTTTTTCTCATGACTGGAGGGCCTACTCTTTTATATCAATCAACTCAGCTAAACAAATTGAGACAATGTCTGTTGTCGAGAAGGCAACTTCAATAGACACCGCCGCTGGCTCGTGGTAGTGCCGGTTTCGTACTGCAGTGATTTGTATTAAACTTACCGAATAAATTTAAACCTCTTGTTCTTCCCAGCCTTCATCCTTACGCAGTCACCGTTAGGTATTACTTCAATAGGGATTATGTGCTTACTCTTTTTATTTTGTGTTAATTGTTCGTGGTTTTCCATTTCAGCTGTTTCTTGATTGATGTCGAACTTTCGTGGTATCTGTAACGTGCGGAAGTCTGCTGAAAATATTGTGACCTGCCGAGACGCGGAACGATCCAAAGGTGCTGACCTTAATGACATACATGTCTTTACAACTACCTTCCAGGGTTTCTTTTCGTTCTTGGCGCTACATGTTCCTATTTATCTGGTTTTATTTAGCTGATGTTGAGAGTTCCCTGCTAGCGGAATTTCTGCCGACACCGATTTTCGTTTTCGTAAACCATTTAGCTTTCAGGCACTGTTGTTCGTTTATTGTTTTTCTTCTTTGGCTGACGCCGCAAGCTCGTTGACCGACTTTTTTCTGTTCAGGAAAATTTCAAAAGTAATTCAAAGCCTTCATTGGAACGAGTTTGTACCCCCCCTCCCCCCTTCTTACCAGGCACGGGGCTGCCTCTATGCCATAATGTGTCTATATCAATTCTCAACTTATATCGATTTGAAACTATACACCAGTTTTTAAATAAATTTCGTTCTAGACTGTACGTCTGTAATCTGTGGTTTTATTTTTCAATTCATCTTCAAAATCCCGGGGTGATTTTTTGTTAATCAGGTAATAAGCAGTAACACCACCTTCACTTTTCTGTGAATTTCTGATCCAGCTCGATTTGTGTTTATATTCGCATCAATCCCTTTTGAAGTACATCAAACATTAAGAAAACTCAAAAAAGAAGCATAATATAGTGTTCCGCGCCGCAAGGGTAGCATTGAAACGTGAGATAGAGCGTAGAAAATCGATTTGCTTTAAAGAGTTGTCCCAAGGTGCTGACGCCAATCCCTGGACGACGCATACCGTGTGACAATGGCGAAGATCAGAGGGCCAATGACACCTCCGGAAATGTGCCCTGATAAACTGAAGGTTATCGTAGAAGGTTAAAAGAGTTGTCCCAAGGTGCTGACGCCAATCCCTGGACGACGCATACCGTGTGACAATGGCGAAGATCAGAGGGCCAATGACACCTCCGGAAATGTGCCCTGATAAACTGAAGGTTATCGTAGAAGGTTAAAAGAGTTGTCCCAAGGTGCTGACGCCAATCCCTGGACGACGCATACCGTGTGACAATGGCGAAGATCAGAGGGCCATTGACACCTCCGGAAATGTGCCCTGATAAACTGAAGGTTATCGTAGAAGGGCTCTTTCCGGAGCACGATCCAATGATATGGCCGATTATACCTTATGGCGAGGTAGAGCGGAACAATCCCGAAGCGATACAAGTCTCCAATGAGGAACTCATCGCATTGGCAAAGGATTTAAAAGTGAAGAAAGCGCCCGGACCATCGCATTAAGAACGGCAATCCAGACACTCCCGGATATGTCCGGAAAAGTGTTTCAAAAACTTCTAGACGCGGGACAGTTCCCTGACAAATGAAAGATACAGAAGTTAGTGCTACTGCCTAAACCACTATCGATGGCGGCCAACGTGGCCAAAGATACAGCCGTGGTCACATCCTTGAAAAAAAAATCATCTTTATATATTCATCGTAGTATCCATTGAAATCGGGATTTTCTGCGTGATCGTACTCATCACCCTGTAATTCAAATAGCTGCCGATGAAAACGTTGTAGTTTTTATTTCAAACCGAGTTTGTGAAAATCGGTTCAGAAAATTCCGAGAAATTTTTTTTTGTAACCATTCTCTTCAACTCGTAACACCGGGACCTGATGTCGGATCAAAATGAAATTTAATAGCAGCCGATGGGAATATTATACCTTTCATATGAATCTTAGTCTGCAAAAATCGGTTCCGCCATCTCCGAGAAACCGATGTGGACATTTTGTGAATATATCCGCATATACACATACAATTCGATCGCAGTCGTCCTACGCGTTGTATGTGAAAATGTTCAGCTATCGTCAAAATTATGGCATCGGTGTTTGTCCTCGATTAGGGTCACGGCAGGAGTACCTCAGGACTCTATACTCGGCCCAAGGCTCTGGAATATAATGTACAACGGAGTGTTGACACTGGAACTGCCCAGGAGAGTTAATATCGTCGGCTTTGCAGATGATGTTATTCTGACGATAACCGGCGAGACCCTTGAGGAGGTGAGGATGTTAAGGCAGAGACAATAGGCATCGTGGAAACCTAAATAGCTGACATTGAGTTGTGATAGTCGACGTTTGGTTAAATTACAACAGCCATATCGACTATGTATGTGAGAAGGCTGCGAGAACAACTAACGCATTGGCAAGGATCATGCCGGATAACGGATGAACAAGAAGTAGCAGAAGCGGGTGTCTCATCCTCAATATTGAGGTGTGGCCTATCTGCCTGGGCTGCTGAACTGAACTCAAAACGGAGCCGGACGAAGTTGACAAGCATGTTACGCTGTTCGTCTCGCGAGTTCGTCGGAGGCGGTATGCGTAATTGTCGGGATGATTCCCATCTGCATCACTCTAGCTGAGGACGTGGAATGCCTGGTGTGACAGTGGACAATATCATCGAAGATATGTGCCACGACGAGCATATCTGGGACTTTGTCAACAGAATGGTTACGAGCATACTCTCCGAGCTGCAGAGGAAGTGGCGAAGAGACCTACAAAGTAGCGCCGTTGCTTAGAACGCCGCCGTGAATTCTCAAATCGTGTTGAGAGAGAAATTCCGCCGCCGGGGAACTCTTCGATAGTGTAGACTGGGTCTACCTCCAGGGACCAGTTGAGTAGTACGCGACGTAGCGCCGGGTTCGGGTCACCGGGGCGCCAGCGAACCGGACGTCAGGCTTCACCGGAATCGCCGGACCAACTTCGACACCCTACCGGATATCTCATGAGTAGGCTAGATCCACTGCCGGGGATTAGACCGAGAAGACCGTGTCGAATAGCTAGTAGTGCGACGTTGGAGTGCCAGTGAACCGGAAGCTACGCTTCACCTGGAATCGCTGGATGGACCTCAGCACCTACTGGCTGGTCCGTTGAGTAGGCTAGGTCAACCGTCGAGGACTAGATCGAGTAGATCGGGAGGAAGCAGGGAGCTAAATGGCTCACAAAAATGAACATCTGTATCGGGAGCAATCTACCGCCGAATTCATGGTTGGGTAGATTCGCCGCCGTCGACTACCCGACAGAATCGTGACCGGATGGAGGGTATCGGTGTCGGGAGAAATTTCTTCGTCGGGGAAATATCGGTCGGAGTAGGGTGAGTTCACCGTCGGGGACTATCCAAGTAGATCGTGATTAGGCCGGGAGCTAAATGATTCACGGAAACTTGAGCTAAATGGCTCAAGGAGTCAGCACCTAAACGGCTCAAGGGGACGAGAGCTAAACGGTGGCGTAATAGAAGGAGACAAGAAGCAAAAAAAGTGTCGAGAATTAAATCAAAGCTCATAGGTCGAGCCATTCCATGAACCAAGTGAGGCTCTGAGATAGTGTAGAAGAAAGACGAAAGCACAACGAGCCCTCCCATGAAGTAATACCCTGACGTAGTTCCGTGGGGAAAAGGGCGTAGAAAAGTAAGGAGTGTTTTAGTGATTGGGCACGAACGTGAATCCTGAGTCCCACACAGTGCCAATACTCTACAGGCCAGGTTTTTGAAGCTTTTTAAACCTTACCACAAAAAACATACGGGGGCGCCAGTATCGGTAGAAATATCCCGCTCGGTTTCGGGAGAACCTCTCTCGCCATAAAATTCTCCGTCGGAGTAGCCTAGATCCATCGTCGGGGACTAGACCGAGTAGTTCGCGAACAAGATTTTAGTAAATTCGGGAGCTGGATGGCTCATCGGGGAAGTGGAGCGAAATGGAATGAGAGGGGAACCAAACGGCGTAAGGGAGATGCGGTGCTAAATGGCACCGGACAGGGAGCCAAAGGGCTCAAGAAGTTGTAGTGCTAAAACCAAAAAAGAATCGGTATCTGGAGAACTTCCTTCGTCGGGGAACTCTCCATCGGGGTAAGCTTGATTCACCGCCAGGGACTAGACGGAGTAGACCACGACGAGACACCAGCAGCCGCGGGTTGTCAGGGTACCAGCGAACCGGACGCCCTGCTCCACCGAAATCGACGAACTGACCTCGACCGCTTGTTGGTTAGCTCGGTTTCGTGAGAACTTCTATCGCCGGGGAATTCTCCGTCGGCGTAGACTAGGTCTGTCGTCGGGGACTAGACCGAGTAGTTCGCGAACAAGTTGGAAGCTCAACGAGTAGGTGCTGAATGGTACGGGAAGGGAGCTGCGGTACTGAATGGCACAAGGCAGCCGAGTCGTGGTGCTGAATGGGAGCCGAAGGGCTCGGCAAATTAGCCAATTTGAAGCTTGCCGCCCAGATTGTCTTCGTAGGGGAAGAGCTCAAAGTCTCGACCCATAGCTAGCTTTCCGACTGCCATGCAGAAATTGGTAGTCTGTGTGGATAGTGGAGAACTGGTGGTGTGTCGAGGAATGGTACTGCAACCTTACTGAAGGATCTAACTACAAAGTAGTTGAATTAGAGTAAGTGCTATGAACATAAAAACCTCCGCGAAATAATGCCGTAAGGTAAATCCGGGGAGGAATAAGGTTCTGAGCAAGAGCAGTGGTTTTTAGCGGGTCAGGTAGTGGCAGCCCAAACTCATTCCCTGAGACGTTATGGTTTTGTACATTTTTTCTTGCAGTCTCAGGGTTTTTTGGACAATTTTTTTATGCGCTCTATGAAACACACTCACAGACGCGCAGCTGAATGACTCACGGAAACAGAAGCTAAATGGCTCATGGAATCAGTATATAAACGGCTCACGGACTACGGAGAAGCAAGAAAATAGTCGAGATTGAAATAAAAGCTCAAAGGTCGAGCTATTCCATGAACCAGACAGAGCATAAAAATGAGGTGCGACGAAAGCAAAACGAGGCCCCCCATGAAGGAATACCTTGATGTAGTTTCGTGGGGAAGAAGCGCGAAGAAAAAAAGAAAAAAAGCGCACCCATACACATTTGCCGAACTCGACGAACTGAGTCGAATGGTAAATGGTAAAAAAGACTAAGCCCCCCGGGCATCGGTTAAAAGGTCAGTTTTCAGAGTGATTGTATAACCTTTCTATAGGAGAAATATTCTATGGTGTAATTATTTTACGATGAACTAGTTTAATTCAACAATGAGATCAGTTGAATTCCATTCGTTTGTGACTTTGCTAAAACGGTAGTGTAACGGCATATTGGATTATATCTGGATCGAAACAAACGTTACAAGCTGAAGCAATCGTTTCAAGCTTAAACTCAGATAAGCTTTTCAAGTTTGGTATATTGAATTAAATTCTCAAAATGTTGATGCCATAGAATTGAAATGGGATTGACGTATTGACGTAGTCTCGTCAATATTTTATTAACATTATTCTTATATCGTGTAGGGTTCGCTTTAGTTCGTCGTAGATAAAATTCGTTTTTCCGTGAATATTTCCAGTGCAATGCTTTTTATCTAAAATTGCTTTATTACTAAATATACATTCGATAGGCATTTGATATTCTTCAAAAAGTTGTGGGTTTTGATGATAGAAACACGTTTTCAGAAGTTTATATTTGTGGTAATCTCTCCTAGGAGGCTACATAAAAATTAATTGACCCAGAGTGGACTAAACTCAACATTATGTATTCTAGCAGTAGTCAAAATTATAAAAAAAATCCAAATGCCAGTAACCAATCAAAAATAATCCAACTTTCAACGAACCGAATTAGTTGATCTGATTCGACAGCCAATAGAGTTGTTTGATTCGTGCGTCTTAATTCAATTTTCGTAGCAATTCACTCTGCCATACATATATGACACCCGAGCCACGATCCACGGAAAAGGTAACTTTCTTACATCGCATCGCCCACCCCCCCCCCACCTGATATACGCAACGAAATCGAAAGTTATTTCGTGATGAAATTATTGTCTATTTCGTGAGTTGTCTGCAGAAACAGCAGATGACAATGGCTGTCAAAGGAAGATATGTGCGGTTGGCAAAACCACGTACTGTGGAGTGAAATTTATCACGTATTGATGCTATCAGAACTGAAAACAGGAGCAGGAATGAGACTTATCTTAGTCGAGTCCAGCTACCAACATTAGCCACCCTCTGAGGTCGATGCGGAACGCTATAAATCATTTTCGCTGACCACTTTTCGCCGACCATGCTCCGAGTATGGTGGTGGGTGGGGGGTGAATATGCTTCTTTGTGTTGTTGATTTGTACCATCAGATACACCCCCCGTAGATTGGTGGTCATTTTTTATTAAATCTTGGCCGTGCTGTAGAGATGGTCGGGTTCGGGTTTTTGGACCCGAAACCCGGACCCGACCCGAACCCGACGGGTTTCGGGTCGGGTTCGGGTTCTGTAAATTTAAGCTTCTCGGGTTCGGGTCGGGTTCCGGGTTTTCAAATTTGAAATTCTCGGGTTCGGGTCGGGTCCGGGTTTATGAAATTTTGGACTTTCGGGTTCGGGTCGGGTTCGGCTTTTTCAAATTAGGAATTATCGGGGTCGGGTCGGGTTCGGGTTTTGAACAAAACAACCCATCCCTTTCATGACACTGTTTGCGTCTTTACACAAAACGCAGTCTTTTTTGTAGTAGTGAATTATACTTCGTAATACGAATGGATGACACATATAACCGTACCAAATGTTAGCACCTCTGAATCGCTAAAATTCGTCGTATTTTCTGGTGCTCAAATATTGTATTTTTTCATTCTTGCATAAAATTCAGATTCGCAAACTGCCTGAATTATTTAATTTTTTAAACGAACATTCATGAAAGACCATTCAACAATACGTGTTTCACATCTAAAATCTCTTTGCGTATTATTTTTCATGATAATTGGTAATAAACCAAGTCAACAGGAATTTATCGGAAAATATCGATTCAACTTTCTATAATGGAATATAAATTTCGACAAGTACTTTAAAACTGATACTTAGGCCGCGGCGACTTTTTCTCTACGTAAACGGTTTTGTGGGGTACATTCGTACCCCAGAACGAAAATCGCTCTAGTATGTCTAATTTTTATTAAATTTATAATTAAAATCATTCGTAAAGTAACCTGTTTGAAAATATTCGTGTTTTGGCTATTTAATTAGGTAATATTTCATTTTGTATAGAACAAGTCTTTAAAATACGTCAAAATTCTCTTTTTTTCGTCATATTGCTATAACTCCGGTAGTTTCAAATCGATTTCGTTAAAAATACAGCAATATGCAGTAACAGAGATGAAACAGGAAGGCGTCGAAGGAATACGTAGAGCCGGTGCATTGTACGTGTATATAAAGTATGTTCCAGAGCCTGGGCTGCAGAAGATAACGATTGGAATGATGCGTCTTGCATAGTATATACAAATCATATTCACGAATGTGTTTTTCATCCGCAAAAGCAAAAATTACGATACCGATCCAAACGCATTTTCTACACTGAAAAAAATCCAAACGTTAATTCTATTTGCTTCAAACCGCTTAAAATTCATATGAAGAAGAAATGCTATTGTTATATCGCGCACGCATACTTTCTATGTGTCAACTGTATAAACTATGTATGCACACACATAAGTTATATGTGCATATTGTTATAGAATGGGGTTTTATGTGCTTAATAGTTATGAAATGTGAATGTAAGATTAATATTTCTTGTAAATACACACATTAGGTTTATGTGCCAGCAAATAGTGACTATATGCCTCCGTTAATTGCAAAAATCTATGTGTAAAATCAATAGGCATAACGTTTACTTTTTTTTGAGTGTAGTTGCTTTGCTATAGTGTTTTGTTATACCAAATAACAGATACTATTATTCAGCAGAGTTTATACTTATACAATTTTATACAAGTTTCTCGCTTACTATGTATCGATATTTTGCTTTTAAATATATATATATATATATTTTTGAATTCTGTACACATGACAAAACACTAACGCTAACGGTCTTGTGGGGTACATTTGTACCCCAAACAAACTTTAAGCAAGCACTGTTAAATTGGTCAAATGAAACAAATAGGTTGTACCTGCCTTCACGAAGTTTAATAATCAAATTGATTTATGATAAAGATTTCTTGCAATTCGTGCAATAAACTGTAACGGAAAAATAAGGATTTGGACTCATAAATTTGATGGTACTTTGGTGTCATTATGGCGGCTGAAATTTAAAAAGGGCACATTATTTTTTTTTAAAGCAGATAGCTTAGGCCAAATTTATTTTCTAGAAACTGTCTTTGTTCCATCAGACCTAAACCTAGCTTCACTTCCGCCAGGTTTTGTTGTTCATGACACTCATATGGTGATGGGATAATAGCACCATTATCAAATCAGTGGTACATATATGAAACAAGCACTTCCTGTCAGATTGTTTCCGGGCTGAGCTGTTGCATGATCCGAATTCCTTCATGAAAATACATGAATTTCCACGAACTTAACGAAATGATCGCAAAAATTTTGTGTGTTCTGTTGAAGCCATTAACGGATTTTTAAGTTTGGAGTCGTTCCGAGAGCTCCATTGGAGATGTCGAAGCATCTCTATTGGCGCGCATACCGTATAATATGAAGCATAAAATAACGTCAGAAAATGATTGATACCCTTCGATACAGGTTTGACCGTTCCAACCGGTTCCAACGTGGGTGACGTCATGTAAACTGTCGAATACGAATTGCCATAGCTTAATTTAATACATGTAATAAATTATACGAAACTGCCTTGCAGGAATGGTTTCTGATAAAAAAAATCAGAAATTTTGGTTAATTACGACGGGCAAGGTTGTTGGAAACTGTGATCATCAGGGATTGTAATTCTCTCTCACTCACGCGAGAAGTAGCTTATCCGATGTCCAACTTTTCCGAGATAAGATGAGTCGCAAAATTCTCCGTCTCCACACATAGCGTGAGAATGATTTTCCGGATAAAATTTATTTGACTTTTTCCTTCTCACCGGAGAAGGTGATAAAATTTTAATCTCGTGGAAATCAATAAAAACTTCAAAAAATACACTTAATTACAAAGAAAAGCGGCAAAGAAGTATGATGGACTTGTTTTATCGTGTTTTGGAATAACGACAGCAAAGCAGGGAACGCCAAAAGGATACCGTGATAAACTCATTCACTCATTCTCCGGCTGTTTTATTTATCCGGAGAAATAACACGTTGTATTTATCCGGAGAAGTTGTGTGAGTGCCAATAACTTTTCGTGTGAAAATGTGAGTTTTTATTGTCGCAGTAGCAAACTATCCGGGCGCATTTACTCATATGAGCGATAAATGCAATGCCTGGTGATCATTAAGCTTTCTGTTTCCCCATGAGTTGGCCGCCGATTTAACTTAATTTCCGGTTAAGATATCAATGATTTACCAAGTTTCTCAGCACGTTACAAATTTGACGTTCAATAATAGTAAATATAAATGCGGATTCTACTCGGTAGTGATTTGTTTTTCCAAATGCAGATATAACTCAATGCGTATGGTGCTACTTCAGATTCGAGTGATTCTACTATTCTTAGATGAGTCAAGGGTCCAGCTCGGGTGCCTAGAATTAAAAATCTTCGAGATCTTTGGTTGATTCTCCGTATTAGCAAGTTGGATTCGGATCGGGCTTCTCAAATTTTAAATTTTCGGGTTCGGGTCGGGTTCGGGTTTTCAAATTTTAAAATTCTCGGGTCGGGTCGGGTTCGCGTTTTACAAAATTTTCATTCTCGGGTACGGGTCGGGTTCGGGTTTTTAAGTTTTAAAATGTTCGGGCTCGGGACGGGTTCGGGTTTTTCAAATTTTATAATTTCGGGCTCGGGTCGGGTTCGGGTTTTTAAATTTTCATGCGTTCGGGTTCGGGTCGGGTTCGGGTTCGAAAAAATTGAAACCCGACCATCTCTACCGTGCTGGTCGTGCTGCTAGCGTAAGCGAAACCATCCACTGGACTATAACCTCGATCTGAAATGGTGATAAGCACCGATAGTCCGTATCTTGGTCGCTATCCCGGGTGAGGGTAGTGATATTCCGAGTCGTCCGTATGGAACCGGACGCCAATTTGTTGGACTTCGAAAATTGATTTATGTGGAGCATGGCGAGATAGAATTGTTAAGTTAATTATCATTTTCCAACATCACTCGACCTTTCTGGTGATAAACAGAGAGTTGGACAACTTTTACGAGGCACTCTGGGGACAAGGGATGTGATTGTGAGCAGAACTTGTTTATCCTTAAATATTTATTCTGGTACTGTATTTTGCTCTATCAGGCCGAGAAGGAACTTTATTTAAAAATCGCAAGGTGTTTGTGTACAAAAATAGTTACCCAAACGACTACTTGATTGTGCCACGTTTTCTTCCTTCAATTCATAACAAATTCTTCCCAACCGATTGAACAAAGCATCAAAACGGGAATCCGATTCACGTACACTCCCCAAGTCACTACAGCTCATCTGTAACTGGACGACTGCCAACAATGGAGCAAATTTTGCTCGTGTCAGCGTAATAAAGAAAAACTTGGAGAAAATCATCAAAAAAGGATATCGGAAAACCACCTTCGCCGCACTGCCAGTAAACGGATATTCAAGGTGCCGGGCATTGTTGGCACCTAGCAATCGCACTGGGTTGTAGCAGAACACGCGTGGCAAGCGAAAGGGTGTTTGTGGATTGAGATCACGTCCATGAAACATTAGAACTGCTACAGCCAGGCTCCGGTTCAGTGCGCTGGTCTAATTTTATCTCTCCGAAGACAAGCGACGACGTGCCGAAAGGAAACTTCTTTGACGTCTTAATAAAAGTTTCCCCCGACTCACCCGCTCACATCGGCACCGACCGGAGGTGGTATGGTTTTGCTTATTGGACGGATTGGGGGCGGACGGTTGCGTATTCGCTCGCTGCTACAGGGATCCTTGTTAACCAACTTCGGGAAAATAAAATTATGACGAAACGTTGAAGCAACACGTAATTTATTGTCAGTTCATAAATCAAGTTTTTCCCGTTTTTCGAGATGTTCGTTGGTAACTGGAGCGGAATGGCAACCGTAAATTTTCCAGTTTCGGTGTTTCTGCGGGGGTTCATTTTTCATCCTTTTCTCCTCTTCTCGAAGCGAAAACGACGTGCATGAATCACAGCTTTATTCGACAGATACGGGTATTCATTATTAAATGTTGTTTATTTCTAATCCGTTGGTGTGTTCACGTAGAATGTGAAAAATGAAACTAATTTGGATGGGAAGGTTTACACGATACTCTCGCGAATGTGGGATTCAAACTGTTGCTGGTATCGTAGCGCAATTTGATTGGAAGCTGAAAAAGGTTATCACTAGGATAAGAAAAACTACCAAATATTGAGTTCTGTTGAATTCTGGGGTGAATGATATTCTAAAATTAAGTCGGATTTCTTGATAGTTATCAACAGTACGCGACGTTAGAAATGCGAAAGAAAAGTTTGATGTAAGCCAGAAGTTACTGGCATCGGATCGTTGATGAATTAACGAGAGAAACATCGATGAGCATTCTTTAAGGCACTGCCCGGCGTAACCGAAACAGTACTGGCGAGATCTTGAAATATTCAACCCGTTGGATATTCTATTACGCCAAGAAGGTCTGTCCAGATTCCGCCACGGTACAGAAGATCTACAGTGCCGCGTCTCCTCACGATGGAAGTCTCACTTGCACTCTTATCATGTAGCAATAAAGCCCCAGTCCAAACAGAATAGAATTCATCTTGTTGAAAAATCTGCCAAACCCTGCCAACAGACGTTTGTTAATTTTATTTCATAAGCTTCTTGAGGGTAATATTCTCGCTCAAGACTGGAGGCAAGTGAAGGTCATTTGGATGCCCTCGCATTGCGCCATCCAAAAACCAGGAAAACCAGCCTCCGTCCACAATTCGTATCGACCGATTGAACTGCTGTCCTGTATCCGGAAGTTGTTCGAGAAAATCATCCTATCCCGCCTCGTCAATTGAGTCGATACGGCGCAGATGGTTGAGTGGTAAGCGGACCACCACTCATTCCAGTTCAATTCCAGCAGAGGTTGTTGTGATTTTTCTGGGGTGAAAAAATCTGTGGTCACATCTTCCTTCGGAAGGGAAGTAAAGCCGTTGGTCCCCGGTCCATTAGTGGATGGATCGACATCTAGTCCAGATAGTGGAGTCACCTCTCTGGCGTCGGTAAAAAAGAAGTAGAATCCCACTTCTATACTTACCAACAAATATACTCCTCCGGTGATACTTGTGGAGTGCGCAGTAGTATATACGGCCTCTAGCAGAAGCAAGTGTCGGACTAATTATTCCTTCCCTTTCCTTCCGCGATCTACGTTCGGGCCTGGCCGGCGCCGGCATTGATCAATAAACACTTTAGGATTACCAGGAGTTGAAAGATGTTTCGACACCTAAGCATAATTATCTACTGATTCCCTGTGCAACTTCAGGTAGTCCAGATCGATAACGGAGTAGTAGCCAGGGGTGGTCGCACAAGCTCAAGCTAAAACTGGCGAGATCAATTGGGTCGAAACAAATGACTTACTGTCAGTAAAGGTAAAGGGACGAACGATTGCCTGGCGTTACTCTCAATTGAAATTCAATTGGCCTATGCTAGCAAAGATTAAATGGCATCAGTGCTCGTAGATAAGCTTTTGACTCAGTTTCCATAAATATTCTTTCGGAGAACCTGGACCAGCATCGTCTTTCATTGATTTAAACAACTTTTTACTAAGCTTGTCGTCTGAAAAAATACATTTTTCGTATGGTGAATTATTGACAACACGATTTAGCTACATGGGTCGTCCCCGAACTTATGTCTACACCTCCTACTCTACAACTTTTATGTGAATGACGTTGACGATTGTCTTTTTTTTCGAAGAATTATATACGTAATAGGGGAAAGGGGGATAGCGAAATTTGTGACAATTTGTTATATGGGGGAGGGGGTAGCCAATTTTGGACAATTTTTGCGTTACGTCATTTATGAATGGTCCCTAACAGGTCCCAAAACTGTCGATTTGCCAGGACTATTTGAACAATTTGTCTGCTTAGGCCCTGCGGGTAGGTATCTGATTCTCCACAGAGCAAACTGAGCTAGTAGTATTTTCAAGGAAGCGTGAACCAGCGTAAATACAGCTTCAATTAATGGTTCAAACTATTGCTCAGGTTTTAACATACAAATATCACGGGGTCTGGTTCGACTTTAAAGGTACCTGGGGATGTCACATTAGGAATCTGAAACAAAAGTGCCGACAAAGGATCAACTTTCTCCGTACAATGACCGGAACATATTGGGGTGCTCACCCAGAAGACTTGATCAAGCTGTTCCAAACAACGATATATTTAGGCAGCCCTAAGTTTGCGCCGCTAAAACAACAAAAATGATCCATAAAAAATTGAAAAACGATCCATAAAAAAGTTGTCCATGTTCCATAAAACAAAACTGAAAATACATAAAACAGTGTGAATGATCCATAAAAAGGGGTGATATGATCCATTTGTAAATATCCATGAACCATAATTTATCGTTCGATATATGAATCATTTCTAATGTTCATTTTTAGATCTTCTATGGACCAAGAAAAAATATTTAGCTATCATTTTCATCAAATTTATGGAACTTTTTCTGACATTTTATTGCTCCATTTTGTAATACCGTGGAACATTTTTGTCGATATTATGGAACATAACGACGTGTTTTAATGTACATTGTTAATATTCTTTGGATCAATGTCAGTTAATTTATGGCGCAAAATGTATCATTTTATGGAACATTTCCAATATTTTTATGGGGCATTGGTTGATTTTAATTGCTCTTTTATTACTATTTAAGTGCTCTTTTGCGACCATTTTATGGTTCAATTTTACATAATCTATGGATCAAATAGCCCTTTTTTATGGATCATTCACACTGTTTTATGTATTTTCAGTTTTGTTTTATGGAACATGGACAACTTTTTTATGGATCGTTTAACAATTCTTTATGGATTATTTTAAATATTTTATATGCAAAAGTACATTTTTCCATATATTTAGTCGGTGATGGAGTACGGGAGTTTCTTTTACCGCTCCGCTGAGAACATACATTTCATCAAACTTGAGCGAATCCAATATTATTTGAATATTGCCTTGGGTTGCATGCACTCGACTCATACGATGAATCTAGAAGTGCTTGCGGGTGTATTTACATTGAAAAATCGATTTTGGGACGATCATTACTTTATTGTTTCTATTGCTCAGTAGAAGCTCTTCGTTCGATGGAACTTAGAAATCACATTCCATATTTTCTGGGGAAAATATGGGAGCTTCTGCGTGCTTTGTCTGTAAGATCGTACAAGATTACTTTACTTTGGGTGCCCCCGCATTGCTCCATCCCAGGTAATAAAGAAGCGGACTCTTTAGCTAAGGCGGGCGCTTTTGAAGGTAACATCTACGAAAGCACTATGCTATATTTCACCCTAAGGAGGAAAATTTGGTAAAAACCAAAATTTCTCACTAGGGTGAAAATTTGTTGGTAAAAACCAGTCTTTGTACAGGAGGGCACAAATCCTTATTTCATACTATGTTGCGTTTCGGCTTCGCCTCTTCAGAAACCGACACTAACGTATTGTCGGAATAGATTAGCGCCGGCTTGACGCAAATCCCTTAAAACTAAAACACACTATGTGTTTCAATCAAACGACTGATCAAACGTGATGTCCCGTTCGAGCAGAAGTTCTGTTTATGCCGATGAGACACAAGTGAAGCCGAAACTTGTCTTGGCTTAGCAGGCCTATGCGAAAGCACTATGCTATATTTCACCCTAAGGAGGAAAATTTGGTAAAAACCAAAATTTCTCACTAGGGTGAAAATTTGTTGGTAAAAACCAGTCTTTGTACAGGAGGGCACAAATCCTTATTTCATACTATGTTGCGTTTCGGCTTCGCCTCTTCAGAAACCGACACTAACGTATTGTCGGAATAGATTAGCGCCGGCTTGACGCAAATCCCTTAAAACTAAAACACACTATGTGTTTCAATCAAACGACTGATCAAACGTGATGTCCCGTTCGAGCAGAAGAACCTTAGGGTGAAATATAGCATAGTGCTTTCGCATAGGCCTGCTAAGCCAAGACAAGTTTCGGCTTCACTTGTGTCTCATCGGCATAAACAGAACTTCTGCTCGAACGGGACATCACGTTTGATCAGTCGTTTGATTGAAACACATAGTGTGTTTTAGTTTTAAGGGATTTGCGTCAAGCCGGCGCTAATCTATTCCGACAATACGTTAGTGTCGGTTTCTGAAGAGGCGAAGCCGAAACGCAACATAGTATGAAATAAGGATTTGTGCCCTCCTGTACAAAGACTGGTTTTTACCAACAAATTTTCACCCTAGTGAGAAATTTTGGTTTTTACCAAATTTTCCTCCTTAGGGTGAAATATAGCATAGTGCTTTCGCATAGGCCTGCTAAGCCAAGACAAGTTTCGGCTTCACTTGTGTCTCATCGGCATAAACAGAACTTCTGCTCGAACGGGACATCACGTTTGATCAGTCGTTTGATTGAAACACATAGTGTGTTTTAGTTTTAAGGGATTTGCGTCAAGCCGGCGCTAATCTATTCCGACAATACGTTAGTGTCGGTTTCTGAAGAGGCGAAGCCGAAACGCAACATAGTATGATCTACGAAAGACCAATCTGCTTCAATGATTTTGTCAATATCTCTCGACAGATGATGCTAGAAATTTGGCAGACATCTTGGAGCAATGGAGGGTTAGGACGGAGCCTACATTATATTTTGTTTATCGTTTATCTATACTTTTTGGCCACTTCGCAAGGTTTTGAGGGATAAATTGGGGCTTCTTTTGTACATAAAAAGAGAAAGTTAAAATTTTTGTATATAACTAGACCGTCAGAAGCAGTGAAAAGTGAAATTTCATCAATCTTCACGGCAACAATCGGTTTTTGCTTAATAACTTTTTCCACAAGCATCAAATCGTTTTGCAGTCTTCTAGTCTTATTTTTATTTCTATTATAGAGGTTTTAACCTTAAGGCCTCTTCGGGTTAGAAAAATCTCTTTTGAAAAATTTCTAACCCTATGTGCGGGGCCGGGGCTCGAACCCAGGTGCGCTGCGTACAAGGCAATCGATTTACCAACTACGCTACGCCCATCCCCTAGATTCTAGTCTTTATTTCCTTTACAAATTTCCTATAAAAATCAGACATCTATTTATTTTCAGGAGATAACGGGCGACTCTTGGAAGAATTAATTTGCAAAAGACAATTTTCCCATACAAAATTCAATGTAAACTTTAAACCGTGGGCGTAAAAATATAGTTTCACCGATCGAGCTAAAAATTTGCAGAGTTGTTCTGGGAGCTAAATGAGAGCCAAAAAGTTACTCGGAGCCAAATTTTATTTTTTTTCCATATAACCATGTTCCACTCTTCAATCTTCCCCGTCTTCAATCTGACGGAATACTCGCTCTCCATCTCGACGAATAAGCTTAGTAGCGATTTCAGAAAAGGTTTTTCCTTGCTTGTTTTTACGCTTTGAACTTTCCATTCTGATAATACACCTTTGATGAATCGCAGACGAAATTGATTGAAAGTAAAAAACTGCTTCAAATGAATTGATGGGTGGCTCAATTGACAGGCAAAGGGTATTCAATCGAACATGAATGACTTATTGAATGAACGCATCTTAGTTTGAATGGGTGTGAGTGAGTGAGCGAATATAGTGAATGATTCATTCTGAGAAGAAAGGTTGGCAGATGTGACTGAATAGTATGATGTGTTCGTATTCAAATGAATGACTTGAAATTTTACCGCACTGGTACAGTATGAAGTTGCATGCAATTTAACATATTCTTAGCTAACTATTACTAATATAAGTTGGGTATTTTTGGAATGGAGTTGACGAGTAGATGACGGAAATCGATGTATGAAGCCATTTTGAAATCTATGATGACGGCCTCCGATTTAGATAAATTCTCTATAACCTCAACAATGTGGATATTTTCGAAATGGGGTTTATGAGTGTATGACGAAAATCGATGTCTTGAGTCATTTTCTAATCCAAGATCCACTTTAATATTTTCTAAATGACGCAATTTTATTAGTTTTATTATACTTTTGGCTTTTGTAGAGCCATGTCTTTTAACCACACACCAACAAAATATGAATTTTATCGTTGACGTAATTGCAAGCATGACAGAATTTAACAAGCCGTAATTCACGACATCACGAAATATAACCGTTCTCCGTTTAATTTTACATGAAACATATACATTACATGCACAATGACATCAAATTACACTTACTGCCATTCAGAACAAACGCTATAAATTTCGTGATTTACGAAATTCAACGTCATGTAAAATTAAAATCAATCTCGAAAGTAAGTCATATTTGATGCTCGTATATGTCAGGGTCAGGAGACGTAAATTTACACGATGTTTTCTAGGTGTGCATGTTGCGTATGTCTTTTGTCATTTTTCTTAACACTGTGTACCAAAAACGAAAATCGATATCGGAAGCTAGATGGCGAATTCCGGTTTAAATTCTCTATAACCTGAACAACACGAGCATTTTCGGAGTTGGAGAATTATAGAGTAGTTATAGATATAGTGACTAGTGATGAAATGGTTGTAGAAAATTTTGCTCAACCGCAAGCTGATCCTGGCCTTAAAAATGACGTAACTTATAGCTTTTTGCCATTTTCTTGTCAAACCTGTTCCAAAAATAGATATATTGTTAGGGTTCCAATCATCATTTGTTCCCTATTTATTCGCTAGGCCCGACCCAAAAATACCAATGTTTGAATAAACGACTATTACTATTACTCAACCGAAAGTCACCTTCTTGAATTTCCAAATGGCGCCAAGCATTAATTTGCAACATGTAGAGTGAAGACCCGATTTAATCCGTCGTCGATTTTGTCAGTCTCAGCATGAGATATGCGTGAGGAGCTCTAGCAATTGAACCAATCCGAATTCGATTTTTCTCATTTTAAGAATTCAAAAAATAAATTATTAAAAAAATAATTTTTGGAATGTGTATCAAAAAATCAGCAAGGGTTATGGGACTATGTTTAGGGACCAAATAAGAATATTTTAGCAGTTGCGGATGTTAATCCTGATATTATCATTGCCCTCATTTTGTCAGCCCAAAATACACCGACGGACTGATAAAAACTAATCTTTACCGCACTCGTTAACTCCGTTATAAATAATTGCCATGTCGCTGGTTTATCGAAAATATCGCTCAACCGGAAGTCGCTATCTTGGATTTCAAAATGGTGCAAAACATCCATTTTCATCATCTACTAGTCAAGCTCGTTTTAAAGATATCCATTTTGTACAGGTTATCGAAAATATTCTTCAATCGGAAGTCGCCATCTTAGATTTCAAAACTTTTCCACTCAAACATTTTCATCATCTGATGTTTTGATTTGTTCGTGATAAAATATTGATAATAAAATGAAAAAATTCGCTTTTAAGCAGACATTATGTAATACATTTTTTTATTTTGATTATAGATTTAACCTTAGTATCATTCGCCTCTTTTCGGGTTAGATAAGTCTTTTTTGAAAAAACCTCTAATCGTATGTACAGGGGTTTGGACCGAACCCAGGTGAGCTACGTACAAGGTAATCGATTTACCAACTACGCTGTGCCCGTCCCCTATCTAATACATTAATTAGATTTGTTAACTACAAAAAGGTGAGAAAGAATCGAACTCTTTTGCTAAGTTCACCAAAACGGGCCGGCAAATCGCACTTTTAGCCCAGAACGGCTGTACGACAGTATACGTTGCTTTGTAGTTCTCAAAAAAACACTATAATTCCATGTAGCTTTAGTGATAACGCTATTGAAAACTATATCTCATTGATTACTGAGTGCACGGAGGCTTGCTAATTGGACGAAGACATTTGGAATAATACAAAATAAGGTCAGACATACTCACTATTATCTACAGAAACCCAGTAACGAATTCTACAAGCTTATAATTCACACGAAGCAACACACCAGTTAAAAGGTCTTAATGTTCATCGTCATCCCTTGACGCCAGCCATGCCAAACAACAATCAATTTAGTGAGCATCTGTCTTGTATGACTTTAGCAATCTGTAGCAGCCATTCGCATCCACCTTATATGCTCCTCGAATTTCAAATCGATTTCAAGCAAACTGCTTAATACCGATCGGATATTGCATTAATTCTCCTACTCGGTAGCACCCAGACCACGATGGTCGTGCGTAAAGATAACTTTGCACCCGCAAGGCATCCAACAGCAGACTGGCTCTCGGGAAACGCTTTCCTGGGTTAAAACCGCATGAAAGTTAAATTGTTTTGAAATCTCCGCATCCGGCAAACGGGGCGTCGGGTTGAGGTAAACATCCAATGTCCCACATGCTACTTGAGCTGATAGGCTCTTATATTGCTCTTAGGTTGCACACGGGGAATCATATTCTCAGCCAGCCACAAAGCGCATACCCCCGAGCGAGACGTCGCTGATCATGAAATCGAATTTTCCTTTTCAGCCGTGAAGGCATCCACGATCAGTAGCAGGAACACAAAAACGCTGGTATGGGTAACTGTGGTAACGTTTAAACGGTTTCGTGAATGATTTTTCAATTAATTTCTCAGTAGCTCAGACCAGCCATTCCGTCATTTGGATTTGGGCGGGGAGTTCGTCAAAATTTGAATTATGGGTTCGAAATCTCCAGCAATCCTTGATGGTGTGGTTTTGGCTAAGTTGCAGGGGTTTCTGTCAATGCATGAAGGGCTACAGAAGAAAACCAGATGGGGACCTTCTTTGCATACAGTATATCTTCTGAACAAAATTCAATTTGTATATGTTATGTATAGCTATGCTTTGAAAGATAGTTTTTCATGTTTACCGCTGTCTAACTAACGGTATATCATTCGCGTGGAATATTTTGATCGTTACAACGCATCTCCTGGAAGGATCACTGAAAACAAATCGCTTCGACAGCACGTGACCGAATGACTAATTTCCAGATTTATAAGGAGACGGTTTCTTATGATATATATTAATATATTATATTGAAGGTATAAGATTCACTCCCTACTTTCAAGCATGCCTTGATGAATTGCATATACCGATCGACTTTACTTGACGATTTGACACAATGCACGGTGGAATAAAACATCTTTTACTGTATATAAAACGACAATAACGCGACAATACAAAATGAAAAAAAAATCGAATGTACTTTTAAAGTGGCCTGTTAAAGGTTATAGATCTCGTCAAGTACAACACAAACACAAGTTTGATCAATTCAATATACCCTCAAAATCTGGATTTAATGAAAAAAAAATATTTTTCAGGATTTTCAGCACGAAAAAAATTTCTTCGCGGTCATTTTTAATGGATTTTAAATGTTTTGGAAAAAAGAGAAATTACCTTTCCAACGGTATGCTATGTTATGTACTTTTGTTTAAAATACTATGCGGATTTTTGGACAACAAAATGAAAGTACCCATTATTTTGTGATTTTTTTCATTAAACATATGACAATTGCTCTACATTTTTGGTAGGAAAAGTCTTTTTTAAATAGATGTTTAGGGAGCACATTTAATTCCGCATCGAATGACCTGTTCATGATCAAAATCTATTGAAAAATTGCAGAGTTATTAATTTTTTCCAAATTATTTAGTCGCATATAAAATTTAAAAAAATAGATTTTTTTTGCACGATTGCGTATATATTCAAAAGTATGTGTGTGAACTTAGAGCTTGAAATTGGAAAAAAAAATAACGAAAGATAGAATTTTATAGTGCGAGACAATACCACACTAACCCCTTAAGAGTTCATGGAAGCATGTTCCTAGTTTGGAAAAAAATTAATAACTCTTCCATTTTCCAACCGATTTTGATGATAAATAAGTCATTGGATGCGAAATTGAAATCTTTATTAAAACAAAGACGCTTTTTTAGAAGAATGTTGAGTAATTTTCATACTTTTCATGGAAAAATCGCAAAATTATGTTTGTTTTCATATTGTTGACCGAAAATCGCAAAGTATCTTTGACAAAAGAACATAACATAGCATACCGTTGGAAAAGTCATTTCTTCTTCTTTCTCGAATACTCAAAAAATTGAAATCAGTTGCAAAATGACCGCATAGAAATTTTTTTAATGCCAAATGTCCCGAAAAGTACTTTTTTGACATAAATCAAGATTTTACGAGTATGCAACATTTTTCAAACATTGTCTTGTGTTGTATTTGGCGAGATCTACAACCTATACTAGGTCACTTAAAAAGTACAAAATCACTGTAGCACCGTGTAATGAATGGAAACCCGCGTAATAAAGTGTGAGGAATAAAATCCAAATAAATTTTGAATCTGTCGGCGGATGCGACACACTGCCCAAATAGCACAAGTTCAAAATGGCTCGAAAAGAAAATATGGGTCGGGTTGAGAATGCTCTTTGCGAGCATAGTTCGAGTGAATTACAAATTCAGCAAATTCTCTTGTGATCTGAGAAAAAATAACACGTTAAGGGGGGGGGGGGGGTGGGGGTAAGGGTCTCAGCGTGAAAAAACACTTTTTTGTGAATTTTTTTAAAACTTTGCGTGAAGCGAATTGATAAAAACTTTTGGACATTATAGTGTATCATTTCAAAAACATGCTGTAATTTTTCTATGCAAAAATATCGACAAACGACTCGATGACGAAGCTTTTTGTAGAACATAATTAGCGGTGTTAACTGCCATTCAAAAACTACCTAACCGATTTCTTTCAAACTTTGCACACACATTCTATGTTAAAAATACCTTGATTTTTTTAGATTCATTTTCAATTAAGGGTTTTTTTTACTCATTTTAAATAAAAAATTTCATTTTTCACGAAAAATTCTGCCTTTTTATGAATAAACCCTCCCTTAATTAAAAATTTATCTAAAAAACTCAACGAGGGGTTAGGTATTTTTAACATAGAATGTGTGTGCAAAGTTTGAAAGAAATCGGTTAGGTAGTTTTTGAATGGCAGGTAACACCGCAAATCATGTATTTCCCAGAGGCATTATACAAAAAGCTTCACCGAGTCGTTTGTCGATATTTTTGCATAGAAAAGTTACAGCATGTTATTGAAATGATACACTACAATGTCCAAAAGTTTTGATCAATTCGCTTCACGCAAAGTTCTAAAAAAATCGCTAAAACGTGTTTTTTTCAGGTTGAAACCCTTACACCCCCCCCCCTTAATACAAAAGTGATGCATACTTACTAGCAAGGAATGGTCATACTAGGGAAAAGCTAAGAAGTAGAGGAACGTGGGGAGACTTGACCAAGCGCAGTTAGCAGTAATATGGCTGATTTCGTGACGACACTGTTGTGCTATCTTACAACTATCGCCATTTTTGAGTTAACTGAGTTAGATATGTCACATTACTTGTTTGAAATTTTTTACAAAATGGAGTTTCCAAAATTTTGAATACTGAGATATAGCGAGAAACGTGATGAGAAATTGTGGGTTTTTTGTTTCAAAACGTTGTATCTTGAGATTAGATGAAGTTATATTGAAGTTTTAAATGATTTCATGTGTAGAAGTGTCTGTGGAACACACCGGCATAATGATTTTCAAAATGAAATTACAATACGTCGGTTCTTACAGTAAAGAGGGACAAGTCTGTCTTTACCAGGAGGCATGCTGGTGGACTTGAGTGATTCGTAGTTATGCTACCTAAGCTCGACCCCCATCAGCAGAAGATAAAAGATAAACCCACAAGGTATTAAACCTGTTGTAATGACCCTGACACTTCTAGTCTTCCGATCTGTATACACCGGATTCTGTTTTTGTACGCACTTTTTTGCACGGATTTTTTTTGCACGACTTTTTTGGCACGGTTTAATACCAGTTTAATGATTTGATCATCCCGTGAAAAAAAAACCGTGCAAAAAAATCCGTGCTATTTCGAGAAACCGTGTAAAAAGAATCCGTGATATTTCGAGAAACCGTGCAAAAAAAATCCGTGTTATTTTGAGGAACCGTGCAAAAAAATCCGTGTTATTTCGAGAAACCGTGCAAAAAAAAATCGTGTTATTTCGAAAACCGTGCAAACAAATATATTTTTAATAGGCATTTAGTAACAGCAGCTGAAAATTCAAGTTATGGTAGTTGAAAATCAATAATGTTGGGCAATGGTTTTTATAGGATTGTATGCTTTTTAGATATCATCAAATAATATTATGGTTCATATATCACATCGCATTGGCAATGGAGCAATTGGTATATGGCCATGTTCCCCCGGGTAGTGCCACTACACAAAGTATATTAATTTTGCTTGTTCAGTTTGATAAACTAGAAACTGATAGCGGAGATTTTAATATGCAGGGATACGCAATACGTATTGTTTGGTCTGAATAGATAACGACTGATGTTTCTTTTTATCAACCAATTAGTGATCTCTGATTAAATAGAGCTTTCAAAGAGTTAGGAACAGGCATAAGTCTATTTTTTACTGAGATGGGACAAGTTGGTGCTGGACCTGTGGCCTTCGTCTGGTATGATCCATTCTCGTTGGTACGGATGTGTTCATGACTGGTTTGTAGATGAGTGGTCCTACTTAAAAGCGAATTGATCACTTAGCTTGGGTGGAGACATATGTGACTTCTGCTAGCTATCGAGCTTGGATATGTTAGCTGGTTCCAAGAAGATGTGCAGGACTGGCACCTACGAGAATGTTGATTGTTTCACTCGAGCTTTGGTTCTTGGAAATAACAAATCGGTTCCTCGGTGTGATATGCTCGAGTTGAATGCTCAGGGGTTGAAATGTGTTTGGAGGATTGGTGGTCTCCGAGAGCAGATGCGAATAACTCTGAAGTATCCAATAAAGGGAGATTGTATCTGTGGAACTGAAAAATATTGTCACTATTCTAGCTTATTGGTACATCATAATAACTACCAATATCGACTATTTAGAACAGACATTTTCAAATTCTGTTATAAGATCGAGAAGACATATAGCACAGTTGTAGTGAATAAAGTATTTGCGAATAAGGACCAATAATTTTATCATATTTATTAATAGATTGATCCGCTTCAGACCTAGGAGACGAAAGAGAAGAACAGGAACAAGACAAAAGGCGGTTCTAATTCTAAATTGGTTTAGTATGGATATAGACGACTCAAACGCACTGACAGGAGAAAATTTTTCAGAATTAGACAAATTAGAGGACATCGCACTTTTTGAGACACACATGCACAAAACTTTATCGTCCTCCTAAAGATCGGTGCTTAATTGGCAGATAGTCGCCATTTCGTACGATTTTGCAAAGTTTGCCTCGCGGGACGGACCGATATCCACCCAGTCACAGGTTGCAGTCGTTAAAAAAAACTAGATTCGCTAAATGTAAAATAGCGAATTTTCAGCTTTTCAGGAAAGAATTTTTCATCAAAGTGCAGTTTTGGAAATTTTAGTTGCAAAGGAGGGGTCTGTCAACATTGCAAAATGGCAAATGCTGCCTCTTATCAGGAAAGAGTATTTAATTAAGTAAAAGCCAATCAATAGGCCGTTGAAAATTGACAATTTCTGACATTTCAATTGCGCAAGAGAGTCTTTGTATAAAAATGATTTTTTTTTACTTTTCATGAAAATTCTTTTAATGAGAAAATAACCATTTACATGAAAAAATCGCAAAAAATGACAATTTTGATATTGTTGTCCCAGAATCGAACAATGTTTCTTACCAAACTGTATATAACCGCATACTGTTCGAAAGGTCTAGTTTTCTTCGTTCAAAAAATGTTACAAAACCGAAAATCGGCTGAAAATGACAACGTAGCTAATTTTGTTGTGGCAAAGGTCCCAAAAAATGTTTTTTTGCTTCAAAATTTCGTGTGTACATTACTTTGTATCGCATTTGCTATACTAGTTCATTTTAAAAATTTTAAATCGCTGTAGCGCAGTGTAATCTACAAAAAGTTAACAAACTCTAAATAGTTGAAACATTTTACCATTTTAACTATTGCTTTTCAACGGACAATAACTTCTTTTAACGAATAAAAAACTTACATTTTTCTAAAAAAAAACCTCTTCGAAAAATTAAAAAACTTCTACTGGGCACATTGACAGCCCTTGTGCATTTAAAATGTCCAACAGTATTTATTGTTAAATACGATAACCAAATAGCTGTTAAAAAAAAAATCAGATTTTTTTTACACGGTTTCTCAAAATAACACGGATTTTTTTTTGCACGGTTTCTCAAAATAGCACGGATTTTTTTTGCACGGTTTCTCGAAATAACACGGATTTTTTTACACGGTTTTTTTGCACAAAACGCATCCCCCGTGCAAAAAAAGAATTTGGTGTACTTCTCAAGCTTGTTATGGCTATGGCTAAAAACATGCATTGCGAGAAAAATTCAGTTCTACTTTTAAATTGGAAAAATTGCATATTTGGCAACACTGTAAATAAAAATTACTATTTTTTATAGATTCCTTGGCCAATTTCCTTTAATATTCATCTCACCGATTGTTTTCAGACCGAATTAAATCAAAGATATGAATAAAAGTTAAAAATTGTTGATTTATTGGTATAGAAAATTCTCCATGTGCAATTATGACACGTCATACAAATTTTGTCGTCACTAGACACTTAGAACACGTGTGAGTTCGACTTTTGTTTACATTTTTAGAAAAACACTGAATATAATCATCAGATCTTCGTAAAATTTGAAAGATTAATACAGAATAAATAGAAGCATAAATTGTCTTATCTGGTAACTATTCAGATAAGACAATTTATGCTTCTATTTATTCTGTATTAATCTTAGTATTTATAAGTTTCAAAATTTACTTTAAACTTTAAAAATCGTTTTTCTCGAAATGTGCTAAATGACGCTTTTCATAAGAAAAAGGAAATGCATTAAAAACAGATCATCGCGTAGAGTTTTGATACTGAAAACATTTATGTGCTACATATCATTCATTAAACAATGCGAAGGAATAGTGAATGTGCAGGCACTTCAGTTTCACTTAGAAACAGAATGTGATTAAATATAATGAAATGTAAATAGTTTTTAAACATAACATTGACAATAAATATAAAAAAAGTAGAGCCGAAAGGTAGGTGTCCAGGTCTGTCGGAAATTTTCACTTCGAGCAAATATTCTCAGAAGAGAGCTTTTGCAAACGAAACTTTGAGAATTCCATTTCAAATATTGGGAATATTTTTGTTGAATATATTCATTTTTTCAAATTTGATTACAATACCCGCTACTACGCCACTGATATCTATGAATATCCGAGTACTTATCGTTTATTACTGATGTTTTTCACCGTTTTGAATGACACGTGTAACTAAGGCAATTACGATATATTTTACGGATTTCTTATTGAATATTTTATACTGACTTCACAAATGAACTCGAGTGTTTATTTTTGACAGTTCTCTTGCGCTGTTTACATGCTCGGTATTAAGTCAGACCGGACTAAGTCGCAAAACATCAAAAAGAGAGATGGTGATAGCACTGGATGAAGAATTTTTTCAGCTACATTCGACTTTTACCAGATTTGGAATATGTAACAATAAACAATAATTATGGCAAAAATAAATTTACAATTATAACGTAAAGGATGCTGCGATTCAAATTTTAAACTTGTTTTTCTCGAAACCAATATATTATCACTTAGTCCGGCCTGACTTAACACCAACCACATGGACTTAGTAAAATTCTTTGCGATTTGCTTTGAGCGAATCGAATCGCCCATAACTTTCTTTTAAGATCATGTAAACAGTACTACTGAACTATCAAAAAAGTGATAAGCCACACGGACCAAATTTGGACACTTTTAGATTACCCCCAAGTAACTGGCATCCCTATCCTTACATAAAGATTTCGACAATAGACAGCATCGCTTTCTACCCTATCTAATATGGTATTGAAAAAAAAATACTGCAAATTTCGGTAAATACATTGAATAGTAACATTAAAGTCACTATCCATGTAACCTGTACTTGATTACTCCAAAAACGTTTGCTTTGCGGTTTCAGCTAATTTAGATATAAAAGATATTGATGTTGGCTAGGCTAGAACGCCTTCATGCCACCCTCGTGATTATTCCCTCTCGCCTCTTAGACTCATTTTTTTGTTAACTGTAACATTCCTCATTTCACTAAGTCGTTCGAAAATAGTTAAAAAAGTATAAAATGTTTTGCCATTACTAACTCAAGGCTGGCCAAAATGTCATTTACACCTTTAATTCAGAATTGTTGACTAGTTAGTTATTTTGTAGCCTTACTGGAGCATTCAAACTTGATAAAATATAAACCAAATTTAATTGACTTCATGATATTGAGTATTATCCAGATTGGAAAATAATTAGTCTTGATCATAGGTTCACCGACACAAGCGCGTCGCTATTTGAGCATGCAACAACAGAACCTTTCGCCAATAACAAACCCAACACGATGATGTTTATTATTGAAACAGCTTTGTTTACATCTATCTAATTAGGTACGAATGTTAGTTAACAACTGCAACAAAATTAAATTTGCCACAGCCACAACGAGCTGATATTTATACTTAAACTGGTTATTCAATTCACCCAGTAGGACTTCTAACGAGCTAGCAATGAAGCTGAAGTTTATCGGTTTGGTGTACCTTATTCTGACTTGCAGTCTCAGCGTTTCATTGGGCTCGGGTTTGCAGTCAAAACGTCCTATGAATGAATAACCCAACCATTTATAAAAACTTTTTTATTCGTCAGATAAAAGTGTGGACCACCCGGAACTGGTATGCTATGGGGAAGATACAGTCACCGACGAGTGTGGTAATGTTTGCACCTGTGACAACAACAGCTTGGCACATTGTGAACCTGAATTTAAATCGTGTAATGGCTAGTGTCACCAAGAATAAATTTTGAAAGAATAATAACTAGTTCTTTTTTCTGTATCGAAACTTCACAAATATCACTGTCACCCCGGAAGCGGTGGAAAAATTCCCAGATCCACAAAATTAAGCTCATTTACCTTTAATGACACCACCTCTCCTTCCTGCTCTGCTACTGTAGTTGTTTGTCGGGTCAATTGCAGTTCTCCTTCCAGGTGTGTCTGCCCACGAGTGGAAAGCGCAATCGGTGGTACGATAAACATCCACGTCCTACAAACCTTGTCAGTGGAGGAAAAACCATTGAATAAACATACCTGAACCCACGCTGGATACCACACGATGCATCACTGCCCTCAGCTGCCTGCAGAGGAGAATATTAAGCTCACATAATTAAAATTTAATTTTATATGTGTGCGGTGTGTTTCGGTTTGTCGGTGCGTAAAATTCTGGGTCACTATCGACAACAGTACCGGACGCAATGCAGTGAGCAGAGGTATTCACCGACCGCAGTTCACTAACGAGCGTCCACTACGAAACCCACGCAATCCGTGTACAAACAGTACATAATTCCATCGACATAATTATCAATTTCATTACGCCTCCATTTGTCAATAGATAGAGCTCTAATTAGTTCTGATTGTGGACACATTTGAGTTTAAGCCTAGTTCAGTGATTGTACATTGGCAGGTGATACTATCTGGAGCTTTGTAAAAAGAGAATTTTCTTGCCAGACCGAACTATTGAAACGGAATTTTAAAAAAAATATTACTCTAATTTGCTTAATAGGGCATTGCAAAAAAAACTTTTTTTTGAATTCTCAAAGGCCCCCCCTCTCATATTGTGACAAATGTCAAAGTAAGCTCAGATGCCAAATTTCACATCATTTGGACAATTTTAGACCCCCGCCCACTTCGCTTGAAATTTTTTGAAATTGGTTCTATGGGAAAATATGGAGGAAAAATACATTAAATGCTATAACTTTTGAAGTAGCAATCAGAAAATTAAAATTTATACCTCTTTTGGAAGGAAATAATCTAAGTATTTGAATGGAGATATATTTGTTTCTAGAAAAATACGAGAAAGTGGGGTACTGGGTCATTTTGACCCCAAAATCCCCTATTTTTAATGATTTTTCTGCTCCGTGATGAAAATCATACATATTTTGTAGTTTTTCTAATGTAAAAAAATCTCAGAAATCTAACGGAACCCTTTTGACCTTAGTCCGAATACGAGAAGTTGGGGTTAAATGGCCTTTTGACATTAATACTAACCTTCATCATTTTCTCGTGAATATATCTCTATTATTCTTCACTCAATTTTCATAAACTATACCTTGTTGAACGTGGAAAATCCTTAGGATTATAACAAAAATAGATTCGCTACCGGTAAAATTCAGGAACATCAAATTATCTGACATATAGTGTCGATTTCACATTTTTATCATAAAATCGCACATATTAACTCCATTTAACAACAAAATTCTTATTTAATTTACTACTTTTAGTGTAAAGTATGCTTAGGGATCACATGAGAAAAGTTCCATTCCTGGAAAAATAGGGGAAGTTGAGGTATTATGACAAATAATGAAAAAAATTAGATTTGTAGAGTAAATATCAAAAAGTTTGATGTTTCTGAATTTTACCTTTAACGTTTTTATTTTTGTTTTATTCCTCAGAATTTTACACGTTCAATAAGTTACATTTTATGAAAATTGATTGAAGAATAATAGAGATATATGCATGAGAAAATGATAAAATTTAATATGACTGACAAAAAGCCCTATAACCCCAACTTCTCGTATTCGAACTAAGGTCAAAATGGTTCCGTTCGATTTCTGAGATTTTTTCACATTAGAAAAACTACAAAATATGTATGATTTGCATCACGGAGCAGAAAAATCATTAAAAATAGGGGATTTTGGGGTCAAAATGAGCCAGTACCCCACTTTCCCGTATTTTTCAAGAAACAAATATCTCTTCATTCAAATACTTAAATTATTTCCTTTCAAAAGAGGTATAAATTGTAATTTTCTGATTGCTACTTCGAAAGTTATAGCATTTAATGTATTTTTCCTCCATATTTTCCCATAGTACCAATTTTAAAAAATTTCAAGCGAAGTGGGCGGGGGTCTAAAATTGTCCAAATGATGTGAAATTTGGCATCTGAGCTTACTTTGACATTTGTCACAATATGAGAGGGGGGGCCTTTGAGAATTCAAAAAAAAGTTTTTTTTTGCAATGCCCTATTGCTTAAACATTAACCCTTTATAAGGCCCAGAGCTTGGGGCTATTAATGCATGTTATATTAATAGAAACACGGTTTTCCTTAGTTTAGAATATATTTACATTTATTTCATAATTAAAACTGATTTGAAAATATAATTGCTACCACCCGTTACAAAATGTCAGTCTTCCTAATGTTTAATGTAGTTCCAACGAATATAAAGAGAAATCGAGCTGGAAAGAAATGAAGGTGGATTAATGGTTATTACCTGATTATCAGTAAATAACCCCTGGATTCTGAAGGTAAGTTGAAAAATGAGACCACAGAATACAGACGTTCATTTTATTTTTTTCTTTGTAATTTTTACCACTTATAAACCAAGTTTTCGGATTAAAAATAGTTGTTTTTACAAATTTGCATAACCAACTTAGAGGGTTCAGAGCTTTTTTTCAAAATCGAGCTAATTTTATTATACAAAAGGAAATCGCCGTATTTTTTCACAAAACTCTTCACCAATATGAAACTTTTCACTGTATCTCAATAAAAAGTAATAAGAAGAGTTGCCAAACTGCCGGCTCCAAGTAGATTTCATATGATTAGAACATTTCTCACTTCATATTCCTGCGTTATGAACGAAACGAAGATGGCAATATAGTTGCCACCGACTTATAAAGGGTTAAACAGTAACGCAAATTTATGGTTAAAAATAACGCTAATTTATGGACTTGGTGAAGGTGTGTATCATTCTTAAAATATGGAAACCCTGACTGCTTAACCCTCTGCTGCCGATAATGTTGGTTCTGCTTCAAAAATTGGAATACCAAAAATTCGGATCTTTCAATTGATTCTCAAAAATACCAAACATTACCATTTGACAGGTTAAGGAATTTTTGCTAGTAACTATAATTTCCAGTAAACGCACAAAAGAGTTCAACAGCTAAAAACTTATCAATATGTTTTATTCTCTCAAAAATGTAGCGATAATTTTTTCACTGAATTACATTGCCAAACACAAAATATTTTTTTCTCGTTTTCCTCTTGGGGAATTTGATTTGGAAAATATGCGACACGAGCTATTAAAATGAAGTAATGCGTCGAAAACACCATACACTCGTCTTTTTCTTCTTCTAGGGAAAGCGTCGAAACTACCGAAAACATGAATGTTGAAAGCGGCATGCCTCACGCGGTGATGACGATGGCGAACATTCCGTATTCACTGCATTTAATCGTTGCGATGAATAATTTCGAAGAATAATTTAGAAGAATAATTTCGCCGCCATCGCCGAGACTGCACAAACAAATTCACGCTGCGCTGTCATCACCGGGACGCCTGTTATACCGTACTACGGAAGCCCCCGAGCGCTCCGACGCAGTCGTGCTACCAGCCAGCGACCAGCTCAGTCGTCCCGGCCCTGCGTTCGGAGGTCGTGAGGGGGTCTTCCGAACTCCCTTCTCAGGCGAGTATTTTGCTTTAAATGACGATCCGCGTCCCTTCAGCATGTCGGCACGATTGCCATGGGGCGGTGACGATTTGCGGCTATACTACCAACACGTCAGAGGGCTAAGGACGAAAATCGAGGACTTGTACTTGGCTGCTCTTGAGGGCGACTACGTTATTTATGTTCTGACGGAAGCTTGGCTTGATGATCGTATTACATCGATGCAGCTCTTCGGGGATTCTTATGCGGTTTATCGTGCGGATCGAAGCGCACATAACAGTGTTCATGGTCGCAGCGGGGGAGTTTTGATCGCTGTTTCTTCGGCACTAGCCTCCTGTGAATTTGGTGTGGATAGTTCATCAGGCATTGAAGTTGTTTGGACGAAGATTACTACGCAGACGAAGAACTACTTTATTGGAGCTGTTTACATTCCTCTAGAAAAGCGACTTGACTGTACTATTACGCAGCTCCATCTAGACTCTATAGAACACGCTTCTTCTCAGGCAGATGCAAACGATGTGATGATAGTTCTTGGTGATTTTAACCAACCAGCACTGATGTGGGTTTCTCTGGACGTGGATACGCTTACCCTAACCCGTTATCATCGACAACAAATCCTGCCAGCCGCTTACTTCTGGACGGGATGGTTTTTCACGGACTAAATCAAGTAAGCACGATTTCCAACCATCAATCCCGTTTTCTTGACCTTGTGTTCGTCAGTGAGAATGCTTTGCCTGAGTGTTCTGTGAGTGAAGCTTCCAGTATGATCGTTCCTTTGGATAACTATCATCCCGCCTTAGACATATCCAATTTCCATCATTAGTTCACTACAATATGAAGAAGCTTTAGCTGTGAATCGTCGTAATTTTCGTAAAACTGATTTAGCAGCACTACGTCGCACCCTATCGCTGATTGACTGGAGTGTACTACTTGATCAAGTTGATGTAAATGCTGCAGTCGATCTCTATAACCTATTACTCATTGACTGTGTTGAAAAATCCGTGCCAGAATATCAACCTCCCAGGAAGCCTCCATGGTCTAACGCCATGCTTCGGAATCTGAAACGCAGCCGTGCCAAAGCCCTACGTGCGTACACAAATCGTCGATGCCCTATTCTCAAGCGCTTTTTCGCACTCGTCAGTAATGAGTACCGCTGTTACAATAAATTGCTGTACAAAGGATATGTGAACCGCATGCAACAAAATTTACGACGAAATCCGAAAGGATTCTGGGCTTTTGTTAAAACGAAGAGAAAGGAAACGGGTCTTCCGTCTAGGATGGTCTACAATGGCGAAGTAGCGACTACAACGGCGGAAAAATGCTCCCTATTTGCCAGCTACTTCTCAAGTGTCTTCACGACATCGAGCTTGAAAACGCGACCCATGATGTTCCCATTGGTGCAGTGGATATGGATGTATTCACTATTTCATTACAATCGGTTCTCTCTGCTATACGGAAAACAAAATCATCTTAAGCTCCAGGACAAAGTGCTATGCCGTCTGCTGTTCTGAAAAAATGTTCCGATATCTTACCGATCCCACTGACGCACCTTTTCAATGTGTCGCTTCAGCAGCAAAAATTTTCCCGATGATTGGAAGTTTTCAGTTATGTTTCCGGTACACAAGAAAAATGACAAAAGCAACATCGTGAACTACCGGGGAATCACTTCGCTGAGAGTTGAGTCGAAAATCTTCGAATCGCTTATCAACGAGGTGCTGTTTTTTGCTAGTAAACATTACATAAGCCCTTGTCAGCACGGATTCTTCCCTGATCGATCGGTACAGACGAATTTAGTTAGCTTCACATCGTTTTTCATTGAAAACATATCCAGGAAACTCCAGGTGGACACGGTCTACACAGATCTTAAGGCCGCTTTCGACACAGTTAACCATGAGATACTGCTTGTCAAGCTTGATAAACTAGGATGTACCTTTCTGCCACTGGCTTCGATCCTACCTTGTACACCGCGAGTGCGTCGTGCAAATTGGTGACAACGTGTCTGAATCCTTTTGTAATAATTCCGGAGTTCCCCAAGGTAGTACACTAGGTCCATTACTATTTTCATTGTTCGTGAATGAATTTTGTCATCAATTTTCATCGTACATGAGACATGCTTAATTTTAACTACAACATTGCCGGAACTCAGCTGCAACGCGTTGACCACGTAAAAGATCTAGGTGGTATTCTCGATGAAAGGATAACTTATACCAATCACTTGTCAGCGACTATCGACAAAGCAAATCGGTCTTATGTTCAAAATTTCTAGCGAATCCCGGGATCCTCTGTGTTTCAAGGCTTTATATTGCTCACTGGTGCGCTCGCAGTTGGAATTTGCAAACATCGTTTGGTGCCCTTATCATGCAACGTGGAGTGAAAGGATTGAAGCTGTCCAGCACAAATTTATACGATATGCTTTACGTCAATTGCCTTGGAATGATCCGTTGAAACTGCCACCATATGAGAACCGTTGCAGACTATTAGGACTACATACTTTGCAAGAACGTAGACATACTTCGCAGGCCATTTTCATATCAAAGCTTCTGTTGGCTGAGTATGTTGTTCCCGCTCTCCTTGGACAAATGGTCGGTGTTAAGTCAGACCGGACTAAGTCGCAAAACATCAAAAAATGAGATAATTATGTCACTGGATAAGAAATTTCGTCAGCTACATTCGACTTTTGCCAGATTTGGAATATGTAACAATAATCAAGAATTATGACAAAAATTAATTTTCAAATCTAATGTAAAGGATGCTACGATTCAAACTTTAAGCTGGTTTTTCTCTAAATCAATATTTTGTCACTTAGTCCGGTCTGACTTAACACCGACCAAATTAACCTCTAACCGACCCTTTTGGCGAGAACCGGTACTACGGTACTGAAGCCCTCAATACCGGTAAAGTACCGGTACTCGAATATTTTTTTTGAAATTCGAAATAAGCTTCAAAGTGAAATTGAATGCTCAAATTGATGATCTTATTCTCAGATGATTGATTTGTGCTGATCAAAATAGTATGTTTATTGTTTTCAATTGATTCGGAATGGCATGACTCATTTCAACAGAAAATATTTTTCGTATGCGGCACCTTCTTTTATTTCGAAATCTAGGCCAGTTTGAAATCAATAACTGCTAAGCGGTGCGACTTTTGTCGACTTCAACAGATGGTAAATGTAAGAAACACTATTAACAACAGTAAATCAAAGCGAGTATGGCAGTAAATCCGAGCAGGTTATCCGCATTTCCTTTCTTGATTTTCTGTAAATTGGTTTTGACCTGCATACCAAGGTTCCTTGCTTTCCTGTAAACTATGGAGTTTTGCTGAATTTTCCGATCACCAATAATTACAAATCGCTCCATTTGGAGTAGATCATCGAGTCTAAAATTGTTAGCTACTAAACCGCTGTTCGTTCTTTTATAAATAAAGGTTAAAGAGGAAACCAAAGACATGACTTAGACCATAGTCTTATTACGTGCCACCCAGTGAATAATGAAACCTATCAGAATGTCGCTAATATAAAAATTCAAGGCAATTTTTTATGTCTCTTACGCTAGATGTGAATAAATTAAAATTTAGTACAAGATCGTTTAAATTTAATTTCGACAAAATAAAGCAGGTATTTAAACATACCGTTCAGTACAACGGGAGCTAGTAATGTTTAACTTATAGAAGGTAATTAATATAATTAAAAGTCATCTTGCAGACCGATATTTTGAAACAGGTCTATCCGTTGGTAGAAAATTCGTGTTTCAGCTATGATTGGGATGATGGTTTTGTTTATGAATGGAGCTACTGGTACGATTAAAGAAGTTGCGATTGGAGAAATTGGCCGGCGGGCCATAATAGCAATCGTTTATTGTTGCAGGGGGTCTCCGATCAGGTAGAAAAATATTGTATAGCGCCTAGCCTTATCCGCCTATTTTGTCAATTCAATCGATTTATTTCTCGCGCATCGTACTCACTCCAGTCAGCTTTCCATAGTTTTTTCGTGCCCAAGAAACGCCATCCTGAGTTAATAGCGTTATTTAGTTTAACTTCCAAACTGGGGCGTGAGTCATTCGGCGATAGCAATTGCGCGGTCTTATTGTTCGCATATACATATGCTGACATTGATTTAACCTCGCTGAGAATTTCTGGCAGCAACGTTGATTCCTGTGACGATTGTAGTTGCCTGGTGTTTTTGTTTTCATTGAGGGCAACTGAAACCAACTTAAACACGTCAAGAATCTCGTATCCTAGGGTGGAATTTGGGTTCATAGGATTGCTATTTGCCGTGTCTAAAGACAGCTGACTAAGTTGACTTATTTTCGCGTTCATGTCACGCAAATCAGCGGATAATTCCGAAGTAACAGTTTTTATCGATTCATATACACTATATGACGCTGACTTAATTGCTGTGTCAAGCAGAGAGGTAAAGTGTTTTTTTTATTGCAATAACACTGCCGGCTAGACTACTGTTTTTGTTGATTGCAATCAATTCTTGTTTAATAGTGGTGAGAAGTATTTCTAGGCCTTCGAGCGCCTCATGTACTAGGTCCGGCTTGTTTTGCTGAAATGTTAGTTGATGAATCACTTCAGTATTCTCCCGTATTTGTTTTTCCAGAAGTTTTTGCTGCTCGGCGAGTCCGTTGAAATCAATTTTCCCATGTAGTAGTTCCTGACACGAGTCGCAGCACGGCAGTATGTACGAGTTAACATGTACTAATCTGCTGTCCTTTCTCCTTAGTGATCCCCGCTGCACGGTAACGCCAATGCAAGCTGCATGATATTTCCTTGGGCATCCAACACACGTCCACAAAATCGAATCCGCAGAGGTGTCAAAGGTCCCAATTTGGAATGATTCCTCCAAAGACACCCTGTGAATATATTCGATGGTTTGGCCTTTAGTGAATTAAGTTTACGTTTTTGGCGTTTCCGACCACTGTGTAGCGACTGCTCATTCAGAGGACCATATGCGCGACTTCCGGAGGGTTTACTACGCAGCGAACAATCGATGGAATGCTTATACATTGGTATCAGTATCCTTGCTTCGAGCACAAGACCTAATACATGTAATAAAACAATGGCTTGAGAATGCTTATATACCTCTGTTTGATCGCAATGAAAGCTCGAATAGAATGCCCCAATTAATGAACTACCATTTGAGCCAATGTGTTGAACAAAGATGGTAGACGCTGCAATGGCTTCATAAGGTATATTCATAGAAACAAGACGAAAACAGGCCCATTCTCTTATTATAGCACCAAATATTTTTAAACATGTTCGATTGCTTGCCGAGCGTCTTTTTAATTCATGCGTCCTTCCATAGTAGGCAAAACAATTCGTTTGGCTCAATAAAAGTATCGGGAATAAAGTCCATTTACACTAAAATTCGGACACAGTTGTATGGTTCACTGATAGAATATATTCGTAAATCGCTAGGAATTAGTCTAAGGTGAGTTTCGGCAGTACAGTCAAACATCTTTGCATCGATTATTTATTTATCTTCGCCAAGATTGGCGAAGATAAATAAATAATCGACGCAAAGATATTTGACTGTACTGCCGAAACTCACCTTAGATTATTAAATCACCAGTCGAAAACATCCCATCTTGCTAGGAATTAGTTTCGTACGGAAAGTTTTCATAATACATACGAATTTTTCGTACATATTATGAATCGTTCGTTTTTCTATTGAAACACTTTTATTTTTTCGTGAAAACCACGAAACGACTTTCGTTGGCTTATTACGAAACAGCTTCGTTCGGTAAACGAATTGTTCGCTGATATATACGAATATCTTTAAAATATTTACGAGCACGATTCGTCAAACTGTCAACGTCAAAAGAGCTTCAATAGAGGTAGAATATGGAGTCATTGTTGCTATACGTCAGATAATTGTTGATCATCACGACGGTCTCGGTCTGACTATTCAGTAGCCGTATCCGTGTCTGCCGGTTTCAGGAAGATTTTCTGAACCTCTTTTGCTTCCAGTTAATCCAGAAACTGGAGCAGTACGGATTCAGTTGAGCCATCGCGAACGCACATTGGTTTTGTATGAATAAGTTTGAGTTTTTCTCTGCCGGCGCAATGTCAAAATAAAATACGAAAAATTCTGTTAGATGAACGAAATGAATTCGTGCGACCAACGAGATTGTTCGTAATATACACACACATTTTTTTAAAATAAATAAAACATTTCGTTTCATTCACGAAAAATAATGTCGTTTTCAACGACGTCATTCGTGCAATGTACACTAAATAAGTAAAATTTACGAAAACCTTCGTTCATCAAGCGGCAATTTCTAGATACCACAATAAAATCGATTTTGCCGGATCTATTCCTTTAATTAAAAAAAATCGGTGTTGTCAAACATCGATCCCAAAAGATCGAATGAAAAAATTAGACGATAATAAATACGAAAACTTTTTTAAGATGAACGAAAAGAATTCGTGTGACCAACGAAGTCGTTCGTATTATACTCAAACATTTACTGAAATAAAGGAATCGTTTCGTTTCATTCACGAAAAATAATGTCGTTATCA
This sequence comes from Topomyia yanbarensis, assembly GCF_030247195.1. Lineage (NCBI taxonomy): Eukaryota > Metazoa > Arthropoda > Insecta > Diptera > Culicidae > Topomyia > Topomyia yanbarensis. The sequence continues at coordinate 59,111,851 of NC_080670.1, forward strand.
ACGATAACATTCGTTCCATGTACACTAGATAATTCTTTACACAACAATCTTTCTAGTCCTCAATAGAGGTGAGCAGGTTGAAATAAAAGCGATTTGGCCAGATCGATCCTTTTAGTTAGTTATAAAATCGTTGTTGCCTCTGTTAAACATCGATCCTAAAAAATCGAATGAAGATGATGAAGTGAATTCGTGCGACCAACGAAATCGTTCGTAATATACATAAATGTTTATTAAAATAAACGAAACATTTCGTTTCATTCACAAAAATAAGGTTGTTATGTACGATAATATTCGTGCAATGTACACTAAATAAGTAAAATTTACGAAAACTTTCGTTCATCAAGCGTCCATTTCTTTCGATTTCTTAAATTAAAAAAAATCGATGTTGTCAAACATCGATCCCAAAAGATCGACTGAAAACAATAAGAGGCTAATAAATACGAAAAAATTTCTAAGATAAACGAAATGAATTCGTGCGGCCATCAAACCATCGAAATCGTTCATCATTTAAATAAAAAATAAACGAATAACGATAACATTCCTGCAATGCACACCAAATATGTAAAATTAACGGAGACTTTTGTTCATCAAGCGGCCATTACTTCACACCACAATCTTTCTAGTCCTCAATAGAGGTGAGCAGGTTGAAATAAAATCGATTTTGCTAGATCGATCCTTTTAGTTGGTTGAAAAATCGTTGTTATCAAACATCGATCCTAAAATATCGATTGAAAAAATAATATACTAATAAATACGAAAACTTTTTTTTTAAGATGAACGAAATAAATTCGTGTGAGCAATGAAAGCGCTCGTAATATACATAAACGTTTATTAAAATAAACGAAACATTTCGTTTCATTCACGAAAAATTATGTCGTTATCAACGATAACATTCGTGCAATGCAAACTAAATAAGTAAAATTTACGAAAACTCAACTCGTTCATCAAGCGGTCATTTCTTCGTACTACAATAAAATCGATTTGGCCACATAAATTTTTTGAAATTTAAAAAAATCGATGTTGTCAAACATGGATCCCAATAGATCGACTGAAAACTTTTCTAAAATAAACGAAATAAATTAGTGCGACCAACTAAATGGTTCGTAATATACACAAACGTGTATTAAAATAAACAAAACATTTCGTTTCATTCACGAAAAATAATGTTGTTATCAACGATAACATTCGTGCAGTGTATATTAAATGTGTAAAATTTACGAAAGCTTTCGTTCACCAAGCGGCCATTCTTGTTCATGAAATGAACGAAACCTACTATTTACAATGCACGAAAATATTTCGTTGCAGAAAACGACGAATGAATTCGTGCATTGAATGATCGATTTCATTATATTTACGAATTTATATTATCAGTGTTGTTTTTCAGTTGAACTATTGCTAAACACAATATTTTTTTATTGTTATTAACCAGTACATGTGCAACTATAAATCGTAAACATTATTTTTTCAAGAGCTTTTAATTTTCAAGATGTCGTCTGAGTCATCATGCAGAAAAGTTATCTTGTGTTAATATTAGGAAAATCTAGTATTGTTCTGGACCCAAATTTTACACTACAACTGGTAGAAAAAATGCTCCTAAACAAGTATCTTGAATGGCAAGAGCAGACATTTAAAACCACAGTTACCATAAACGGAAAAAAATTATTAACAAGGGCGTCTCAAAAAACGATTCTTGCCTTTTCTGAACAAACATTGCACTGTCCAGATTTACCCAGCTGCCGCTAAGAGCACGATTGCTTGGTATAACCAGAATCATATTGATTATATTCATAAGGATTGTAATCGCCCTAACTGCCCTAATCTACTCATGATCGAGACGCATTGGTCGATTGTGAATGGAAACCTTTAGAGCCTTTAGAACCTGAATGTTAAGAAAAATTTTGCGAATTGTGACTCGTAGACCATGACTGTCTTATCTGGTAAATCTGTGGTACTGAAATTCCGTAGTGAAATTTCGATATCCTCTTTCAACTTGTAAATCTTTCTCAGCATCTGTCGTGCAGGATAACTTTAGGAATACTTCAACGATCCTTCTAATGCTAAGAATCCTCCCAGTTCGGGGCTTATGCATAAGACGACTGATTTATGTGACTATCGTTTTATCTCGGTACCAACAGACCATGACAAGTTTCAAGTAGGCATGAGAAATTTCTCCATCTTCTATCTAGTTTCGTAAGTTCATCTTTCATCTCAGATTCTCATTCCCATCACTTTAACATAACTGTTCAAGCAATCCGCTTGTTGCAATGCGTCATTTTAACTTCTCAAGATTCTACGTTTCCCCGCAATAAGGTTTAATGCAAACAATTTGTTCTTCTGCAGCAAAGATCCGAATCCTCAAACCCTCAATCAGCGGATAAAAGTGTATAGCAAAAAAATAGCGGATTTGCTTCCTTATCGAATTACCAACAAAAACTTTCACTAGCTGCAGGCATTTTTAAATTTCTTTCAAAACTGAAAGAAAGAAAATAGCAGTTAGCGAACGGGGGGAACAATAAGCAAAAGAAGCGGTTTCTGCCTGCAATCTGAACCATAACCTAGAGGGCTAGAAAAACAAGCAAATTGGCTCTATCAGCATCAACTGATGCCAGCGCCCGAACTCTGCAAGGACGTGAGAAATCTGCTCACTTCTCTTCGTCTATCGGTGTTTTCCTGGCAGAGTTCGCAGGAAAAAAAATTGGAGCAGTGTGAGAAAGAAAGAAAGAAAACTTGAGTTTTGGATTGCCCCAAGAAATATCGTAAATCCCGTTGGAACAGATAGAAGGCTCGGAGAGAAAAGAAAACGAAAGAGTTATCCGATTCAGAAAACGGCTCAAAGAACTAACGGGCCAAGCACTTTCGATTTGCTTGGCCTTTCCCGGTTCCCGTTTGTGCGATTTATATCCAAACTCGATCCCAACGCGGTCGGTCCCCTTTGGGGGTGAATGGATTGTTTGCGAATGGGAGTCAGTTCTTTTTTTGCGTTCGTTTCTGGTGTGGCATCCCTTGAACGTCTGAAACTAGGATATTTTGTCCGTACTGTCAAAAATTGCCCCGCAGGCTCTCGAACACTTCTATAGAACCGAGTCAATAACTCAAATTGACTAAAATTATGTGAGCAAGATAAATACTTTTTGATCGAACCATTTTCCTGCTATTCTGAAATGGCGCAGGGAAAACTCTGATGGTACCGGGATGTGGTGGGAAAAGTACTGTGGGGTCGGACGATTTTCTTGGATTGACTTGAGGTTGGGATACTGTCGGTTACTTCGAAACTGAAGACCTGTATTATCGTAGCGTGTGCGGCACGTGGTTTTCGTACGCCATCTACTATTTTGTCACTTGAACGGGAATCGTGCATTTAGCTTCCTACAATGTTCAGCCATGCGTCATGATTGTGATAGGTAGGATGTGACTGGATTTTTTTGTTCATAGTAATGGTGCTATGTTACTGTTTCTTATGACAGACTATGTGATGTGATAAAATTTTATTGTTTTCCTTTAATGGGGATTTGGGTCTTTTATTGAAGGAGATGCTTGGTACCTGGTACCTGGTCCGTTTTTTCATAGGCCATTCATCGAATATTTGAACCCCATGTAGAAAGGATTATTAGTGGTCAGTAAGATCGGGTGTAGTAACAATACATTCAGGTTTTTTGCGTTTTTTGCGCGGGTTTTAGGAGATTTCCTTTAACGCGACTTTTCTAATAGACACGGTTTTTGCAAAAATTGCAAAAGGCTTAGAAAACTTTCGGAAAGATGGAAGAGACAGGACTGGAAGACTCCTTATGACCCGCACTTTATGAGTCATTTCGGAATGGCAGAAATTGACGCCATTTTGAAATCCAGGATGGCGACTTCCGGTTTAGCGAAATTCTCTACAACCCAATCAATATGGGTATTTTCGGATTGATCTTGACAAGTGGTTGCCAGAGATTGATTTTTGTTTTTGCTTTGGGCGTTCACATGAGTCGTGTGTATTGTTTGGATTTTTTTGTCTGTAACTAGCGTTAATTTGGGTACTAGTTTAGATACATAGTCTAACTAGACACCCAGTTGGTGTTAGTTACTGATGAGATGAATTCTAAACACAAAATTAAACTTAATGTAAGTCAAAAATCAATTTTTGGTACCCACTCGTTAACACCATTCCGAAAATACCCATATTGTTGAGGTGCGGACCACAAGAAATCTTCCAAAACCCTCTCTTCTATCTTTCCGAAAATTTTCTAAGTCTTTTGCGTTCAAAAGAACTTAGAATATTTTTGCAATAACCGTGTTAATTGCGAAATCCGTACAAAAAAAAACTTCCACAAATGTTCTAAGTCTTCTGCTGCGTGTTTTCTTCACGCGTATTTTTCAATCAACGCGGTTTTTTTAAGCGGATTTTCCAATTAACGCAGTTGTTTTTACGCGGTACGTATCTACTCGCGTAAAGAAAACCTGGGTGTATTTGGTTTTGCCTTATTCGGTACTTGGTACTGCATGTGAAGTACATGAAATGAGCCCCCATTGAGTGTCATATTTTATTTAGTTGGTAGTTGTTGGTTGTTAGTTGTTAGTTGTTAGTTGTTAGTTGTTAGTTGTTAGTTGTTAGTTGTTAGTTGTTAGTTGTTAGTTGTTAGTTGTTAGTTGTTAGTTGTTAGTTGTTAGTTGTTAGTTGTTAGTTGTTAGTTGTTAGTTGTTAGTTGTTAGTTGTTAGTTGTTAGTTGTTAGTTGTTAGTTGTTAGTTGTTAGTTGTTAGTTGTTAGTTGTTAGTTGTTAGTTGTTAGTTGTTAGTTGTTAGTTGTTAGTTGTTAGTTGTTAGTTGTTAGTTGTTAGTTGTTAGTTGTTAGTTGTTAGTTGTTAGTTGTTAGTTGTTAGTTGTTGTTAGTTGTTGTTAGTTGTTAGTTGTTAGTTGTTGTTAGTTGTTAGTTGTTGTTAGTTGTTAGTTGTTAGTTGTTGTTAGTTGTTAGTTGTTAGTTGTTAGTTGTTAGTTGTTAGTTGTTAGTTGTTAGTTGTTAGTTGTTAGTTGTTAGTTGTTAGTTGTTAGTTGTTAGTTGTTAGTTGTTAGTTGTTAGTTGTTAGTTGTTAGTTGTTAGTTGTTAGTTGTTAGTTGTTAGTTGTTAGTTGTTAGTTGTTAGTTGTTAGTTGTTAGTTGTTAGTTGTTAGTTGTTAGTTGTTAGTTGTTAGTTGTTAGTTGTTAGTTGTTAGTTGTTAGTTGTTAGTTGTTAGTTGTTAGTTGTTAGTTGTTAGTTGTTAGTTGTTAGTTGTTAGTTGTTAGTTGTTAGTTGTTAGTTGTTAGTTGTTAGTTGTTAGTTGTTAGTTGTTAGTTGTTAGTTGTTAGTTGTTAGTTGTTAGTTGTTAGTTGTTAGTTGTTAGTTGTTAGTTGTTAGTTGTTAGTTGTTAGTTGTTAGTTGTTAGTTGTTAGTTGTTAGTTGTTAGTTGTTAGTTGTTAGTTGTTAGTTGTTAGTTGTTAGTTGTTAGTTGTTAGTTGTTAGTTGTTGTTAGTTGTTGTTAGTTGTTAGTTGTTAGTTGTTGTTAGTTGTTAGTTGTTCGTTGTTAGTTGTTGTTAGTTGTTAGTTGTTAGTTGTTAGTTGTTAGTTGTTAGTTGTTAGTTGTTAGTTGTTAGTTGTTAGTTGTTAGTTGTTAGTTGTTAGTTGTTAGTTGTTAGTTGTTAGTTGTTAGTTGTTAGTTGTTAGTTGTTAGTTGTTAGTTGTTAGTTGTTAGTTGTTAGTTGTTAGTTGTTAGTTGTTAGTTGTTAGTTGTTAGTTGTTAGTTGTTAGTTGTTAGTTGTTAGTTGTTAGTTGTTAGTTGTTAGTTGTTAGTTGTTAGTTGTTAGTTGTTAGTTGTTAGTTGTTAGTTGTTAGTTGTTAGTTGTTAGTTGTTAGTTGTTAGTTGTTAGTTGTTAGTTGTTAGTTGTTAGTTGTTAGTTGTTAGTTGTTAGTTGTTAGTTGTTAGTTGTTAGTTGTTAGTTGTTAGTTGTTAGTTGTTAGTTGTTAGTTGTTAGTTGTTAGTTGTTAGTTGTTAGTTGTTAGTTGTTAGTTGTTAGTTGTTAGTTGTTAGTTGTTAGTTGTTAGTTGTTAGTTGTTAGTTGTTAGTTGTTAGTTGTTAGTTGTTAGTTGTTAGTTGTTAGTTGTTAGTTGTTAGTTGTTAGTTGTTAGTTGTTAGTTGTTAGTTGTTAGTTGTTAGTTGTTAGTTGTTAGTTGTTAGTTGTTAGTTGTTAGTTGTTAGTTGTTAGTTGTTAGTTGTTAGTTGTTAGTTGTTAGTTGTTAGTTGTTAGTTGTTAGTTGTTAGTTGTTAGTTGTTAGTTGTTAGTTGTTAGTTGTTAGTTGTTAGTTGTTAGTTGTTAGTTGTTAGTTGTTAGTTGTTAGTTGTTAGTTGTTAGTTGTTAGTTGTTAGTTGTTAGTTGTTAGTTGTTAGTTGTTAGTTGTTAGTTGTTAGTTGTTAGTTGTTAGTTGTTAGTTGTTAGTTGTTAGTTGTTAGTTGTTAGTTGTTAGTTGTTAGTTGTTAGTTGTTAGTTGTTAGTTGTTAGTTGTTAGTTGTTAGTTGTTAGTTGTTAGTTGTTAGTTGTTAGTTGTTAGTTGTTAGTTGTTAATTGTTAGTTGTTAGTTGTTAGTTGTTAGTTGTTAGTTGTTAGTTGTTAGTTGTTAGTTGTTAGTTGTTAGTTGTTAGTTGTTAGTTGTTAGTTGTTAGTTGTTAGTTGTTAGTTGTTAGTTGTTAGTTGTTAGTTGTTAGTTGTTAGTTGTTAGTTGTTAGTTGTTAGTTGTTAGTTGTTAGTTGTTAGTTGTTAGTTTTTAGTTGTTAGTTGTTAGTTGTTAGTTGTTAGTTGTTAGTTGTTAGTTGTTAGTTGTTAGTTGTTAGTTGTTAGTTGTTAGTTTTTAGTTGTTAGTTGTTAGTTGTTAGTTGTTAGTTGTTAGTTGTTAGTTGTTAGTTGTTAGTTGTTAGTTGTTAGTTGTTAGTTGTTAGTTGTTAGTTGTTAGTTGTTAGTTGTTAGTTGTTAGTTGTTAGTTGTTAGTTGTTAGTTGTTAGTTATTAGTTGTTAGTTGTTAGTTGTTAGTTGTTAGTTGTTAGTTGTTAGTTGTTAGTTCTTAGTTGTTAGTTGTTCGTTGTCAATTGTAAGTTGTTATTTCTTAGTTCTTAGTTCTTAATTCCTAGATTATACACTAGCATTGAATATGTTATTCTACGAATCGCCACTACATCAATCAAACAAGTACATCTAATGGCATATTCGTTTTTGACAGTGCACTACACCGGTGTAGTCGGTGCTACACTCATTCAAACTTGGGTGTAATCAGTCTATCTCTTTCTTTGCACTACACCGGTGTAGCACCAAGAAAAAACGAAAACGCCATAAGAGACACTTCAATAGTAGTACCGCTGGCCTTGTCCAACAGCACATCGCTCGGCAACATCTATGCAGTCTCAGCAAACCGGATCTGTTCATCCATTCGAGCAAAGCAACACCCGCCAAATCATGCTTACATAGAGTACTGGCAATTCAATCAATCTTATACCATCCGATTTTCGTTCAATTTCTTCCTTCCGGTTTCGCATACCTTCACACACAGACCCACGACCTCACACACACACACATACAAACATGCAATCAGTAGTGCCCATCAGTTGCAATAAAATATCAATTTAAACGATTCTTTTCACCTTTCAGTTGAGACTTTCCCCCGCTGCCACGGTTCATCGGTTGCCATCTTTTTTCCTTTTTTATCCGTACGCTCTGAGTATAGATTTCTGTCTGGTTGTTCCGGCAGAAAATGTACCCCCTTTGCTTCAAACGAATATGGTAGGGGCTTTACTACTATCACACAAAAAAGACGTTCATCCTATGTTGTAAGTTGGGTAAAAATTAACGTTCAGTTCAAATGTAGGTCCCACCAGATTCGCTATTTAGTGTAATCGTATAGTGAGCTGATCAGATCAATAATTCAAAATGGAGAATCGCCAGTGCTTCCATGAAATTTTGCAAGAATTTTTACAAAAATTTGAAGCATTTATTTGTTTGAACATGCAAGTCTGTTCTCTGTGCTACTAGCTATTCGCTAGGAACTGTACTGTAACTCTGTCGCAGTCCAGTTTCCAACCGCCAGAAACATCCAGTTACCTGCATTTTTTTCATGAAGGAAAACTACTTTTCGCAAACCACTTTGCTGCACTCATAAATTTCAATAATTCTTATACACGCTTTCGTGCTCTTTTTTTTCTTGCCAGATTCCATCTTCCACGGCCCAATTCGTTTTCATCTTTCTGTTTCTCTCTCTCTCGCCCTTTACCTGCCCCAGCTGAGAAGGAGGGCAGCATCCGGACGAGATAACCCGATATTCCGGGAAAATATTTATGTTATTTTTCGAGTTAGTGTTTTTCCCGAGTATTATAGCTCTGTGGTTATCTTAGTTTTGCTGGTTCCGTGCGCTTCTGGTTTAGTGTGTCCGTCGGTTGAAGGACGTGTCGAACGGGATATCTATGTATACTAATACCGAACAGCAACTAGAGCTTATCGATATGGCATAGAGAAACAAAACGGGTTATTCAAGTGTAATAGGTAGAGATTGCAAATGAATCATGAAATGTGTCAGTTTTCACTTCAATTTTTTTCTTTTGACACAACGAATTTCGACTATTTCATATCGATCGATTACCCTGAAGCTCCATTTGTAAAGTAGATGAACAGTCTTGGGAAATATGTAACATGAATATTAAAAAATAATACACCCACAACCTAAGCAATCGAGCCAGTCTCACTTCTTGACCTATCAAGATATTTATAAGATGCAAGAAAAAATGCTGGAGAAACAGCTCATATAAAAATGAATGAGTACACTAAAGTAATGGCGTTTTCGTTTTTTTTTCCTGGTGATACACCGGTGTAGTGCAAAAAAAAAGAAACAGACTGATTACACCCAAGTTTGAATGAGTGTAGCACCGACTACACCGGTGTAGTGCACAGTCAAAAACGAAAGCGACATAAGTAGTACCGAAAAATGGTCATCTTTGATCGTATGAGACTTTTTTCAGTAACGTAAGACAAGATGATTTCTCTAATAAAATCATCGAAACGAAAAACCCAGTCTATTCTAAACATGTTCAGCATCTATAGCAACGATTAAGCTTTTATGAGAACAATACTGAAATGAAAATGGTAAAACTCTCCTGAATTTGTTCAAACAATCCCTTGCATATTCACGAAATCAACCAACTATAGCTAGATCAGTTTTTTTTTAAACCATAAATATGTATGTCACATAGTTTAAAAAATCACAATTTGCTGTTAACTATTTAATTTTAACTATTTTTCTGAAACAGGTCGATAAAAATTATTCAAATGAGACCTTTTTCAGTAACGTAGGGTAAAAGGGTATAATACGCCCCATCGGGGCAAAATGCCCCTCTTTGATTCCCAGGATTCCTGAATTATCTAAAATGTAAAAATGACTGATAACAGTATCGTTTCATGAAATCAACGTGCTAAGTTAGTTTGGTATATTTAATATGTTGCAAGGCAACAATATACACAAAAGTTTCAAAAGAGCTACTTTGATCTAAGCTCTCATTTTTTCCAATAGCATTACAACCAATTAGAAAAGTCGGATTCGATATAACTATTTCAAGTAGCTTAGTAGAAGATTATAGTTACTATCTTGGTTTGTAGCTTGGCTTAAAACTATGTGTTTGTGTAGAATTATTCATGTATTCACATCAGCTCATCACCGGCCAAAACGCCCCACCCATTGTTGTTGGGCATACTCACCAATTGCTGTGGGGCATACCGTCCTCTTGTTGTGGGGCATATTACACTTTCACCGGGGGCATTTTACCCTGGGTGAAAGAAAAATACTAGAATTTAGGCATCTTTGGAAAATGCTTATTAGTACTTGTATCATGATGTTTTTAATAAAAAATGAAACGTGTACTAATTTCTAACTAATATAACAATAAATTACAGTAGTTAATGAGAAGATCATATTGTCGAATGGTCAAATATATCTGTTTTTGCTTAAGGGGGGCGTATTAGACCTGTTTACCCTACGATAAGGTGATTCCCTCTAACAAAATCATTGAAACAAAAAAACAAACCATATCCTAAACATGTTCAACATCCTTGGACAACGATTATTCCGTAATTTAATGCACCTTTTATGAACACAAATTCAAATTGAAAATGATACAACTCTCATGCCTCGTTTCAATCTGTTCAAACAATTCCTTGCATATTATTGAAATCAATTGAACTAATCGCTTTTTTTGGAACCGTAAATATTTTTGCTCAAATTTTTTTTTAAAAATCCAATATTTTTGTTCTTAACTATTAAATTTCGAATATTTTCCTGAAAAAGTTATATACATTTTACCATACAAACTTGAAAACTCTTGTGAGTGAGCTAGAGTTTTCAGAAAAAGCTCATATTCGACAAATGGTATGTGAAGCCAATTACCGTTTGATTTAACAGTGTTCCGAAAAAAAGTCAAAATTTCTGCCGGTCTAATGTCCAGTAATATCAAGACTTTAGATTTTGTCATCAGCATTACATTGAATGGTTTATAGTCCAATTACAGTATATATGATAATTTTTGCGTGACCATGTCTTGGAGAGAACCCCAACTTCCGATGCTACCTGCCGGTACCGTAGTTTTTGAAATAGCATTTTTAAGGTTTTTTGAAGTCGTATGATCAGATTCGTAAAGAATAGAATTTTTTTGTAGTCAAAGTCTACGGAATACTTCCCGATTTGGTTTATTTCCGAACCAAAATACGTCCGACTCTACACGTAGCGGCTGATAAGAAACACTCGTTTCCGATGCGAAATGATGTTGACCCGATGCGGAATTCGGCGGAAACGAAAACGTGGGGGGTAGCCAGCGGTATACTTTCCTGATTTGTATGGCATTATGAAATTTTGGAATGGAACATAGTAAATGAAAAAGTGGAAGTCGAAAAGTTGATGATGAAAGTGAATAGATGTTATTGTAAAATAGATACCTGGGGTATGCAAAATGAAATCCATGTAATTTGGTACATATTGAATGTCCTTGCAATATTTTTATAACAGAAGATTACTATTTACCGTTTCTTTAAAAATAATTTTTAACGCTTAGTACGCACAGCGGAAAACTCCAAACGGTTTGGTTTCACCTAATGACGCAAAACCTCTTAATGAAAACTTGACATCTGTATCCTTTGTTTACCATTTATCAGTATAATTCAAATCGAACACACGACCAGTCAATGGCCATCGTGTACAAGAAAGATTCTAAGAGATTTTCCTCGTATTGCATGCTTTTAACAGGCCTCGTACTCGATCGGAGTGACGATGTCAGATATATGACAAACATAAGATAGAGATGTTGAGTTTGTATTTATCATCAGTTATGGAACTTGCGTTTCGACTTCGTCTCATCAGAATCCGACACTAACTTAGTGCCAGGTCTGAGCTAGCGCTGGGTTGACGCTAGCTTCAAAAACGGAAACACAATTTGTATTCCTGAGCAAACACCTGGTCAAGCGCGAAGTCCCGCAAAAAAAGGAATTCTGTTAAGCTGATGAGAACTGGTGAAATAAAAAAACTTGGTTAGACTTAGCAGGCCAAGGCTAGATGGACTATTCTATAATCCCGGTCAGGCAAAGCTAATGAGGGTATATGTCTTCCCGAAGCCATTCTAGATAATGCGTACCCCGAATTTGGTCTACAATTGCAGTTTGCTAACGAACGTAATCAGCTTGACTGCATCGACGACGCGCATCTGTTTACCACGGAACTTGGATGTTATGGTGGCGACCTTTCCAGGTCAGGTATAGCTAAGGAGGGTATATGTCCTTCCGAAGCTATTCCAGATGGTGCGCACCCTGAGTTTGATCCATTATTGCAGCCTGCCAACAGATGTAATCAGGTCGATTCCGTCACCGACACCCATCCATCTATTACAGAATTTGGAGGACCTGACAGTGACCTTCTCCGGTCAGATAATAACGCTCTAAACAAGTCAGGCCAACGCCTGTAGCGTTTGCTTCCACCACCACTTGATCTACCACCTACTATCAGAACGTGAGAAGACTACGCACAAAAATTGATGAGCTCTTCGTCGCTGCTTCAGATGTTGATGATGGTGTTATTATTCTGACCGAAACGTGCCTGAATGATCAAATCAACTCGCTACAATTATTTGGCTCAAGTAACGCGGTATATAATAACGATCGCGATCCTAATAGTGCAGGGAAGAAACGCGGTGGTGGTATGCTCATTGCACTCTCTAACCGACTCTCATTCAAACACAAAAACGATACTCACAATCTCGAAAAGCTCTGGGTAAATATTCGTGACACTAATTTTTGTGTGGGTGTAGTATATATTCCCCCCGGTTCCGCAAGTAGTGTAGAAGTTATTCAGAAGCACACTTGACATCGCAACTTCCATTGAACCCAACACGGCACATTTACTATTTGGTGATTATAACCAACCTGGACTTCTTTGGAAGAGTACCCCCTCCGGGTATGCCTTTCCAGTTCCTTTTGAATCAATCTTTTGGAGGGCAAGTATTATCTTACTGCACATAATATCTGTGCTGAACATGCGACAGATAAATAATAGGCGAAATCAAATCGTAGACCTCCTGTTTATAAATGAAGAAGCTTCTATGAACTGCACCGTTTCAGAAGCACTTGAGTCGTTAGCTGGTTCTTTATGACGAGATGGTGAATGTCACGGAGTTTAACTTTTCGAAGACTAACTTCTCTAGACTTCGAAACTCACTACAGGCAATCGATTGGGGGACTTTCTTGAACTTCGCGACTAACTTTCACTAACGCTAAAACAGCTGCATCTCGTCTCCGACCAAAACCAGCATGGTCCAACAACTAGCAACGTAAACTGAAAAGATTGGAAGCAGCTGCGCTTCGGCATTACACTTCACTCTAGCCAGTAACAGCTACAAAACATGTAATCGCTTTCTCTACTCAAGCCACGTAGCACAAACCCAATCCAACCTGAAACGAAACCCAAAGCAGTTTTAGTCTTCTGTAAATGGCAAATGTACAGAAAATGGGCTTCCTTCCGGTATGTTTCTCGCAAATGAAACGTCCCAGGAGCATCTGTAACTTGTTCGCAAAACATTTCTCCAGTGTGTTTAAAAATCGGCTAGCTCAACTCAGGTGGACTGTGGCCTTCAACATTTCCCTCGCGAATTAATCAATTTTGAAAACATTCAATTTAGCAACGAAGACCTTCTAGTTGCCATAAGCAAGTTAAAGTTCTCTACATCGGTGGGGCCAGATGGAATTCTTTCCATTATTGTGTTACACCTCTACGACTAATCTTCAATCAAACACTGTTTCCCATGCGTTGGAACAAATCAGTACTGTTTCCCGTTTTTGAAAAAGGTGATAAGAAAAATGTAGGGAACTATCGTGACATAATTTCGCTTTGCGCTGGATCAAAGTTGTTTGAGATCCTAGTAGGAAATACGCTCTTTCGTGAGATCAAAGCATACATATCGAAAGACCAACAAGGCTTTTTTTCAGGAAGATCAATAACCACCAATCTATCCAAATTTACTTCGTACTACATTAAAAACATCGAAGATGGATCACAAGTAGACACTATATACACTGATCTTGAAGCTGCTTTCGATCGTGTAGACCACTCTCTTCTTCTGGCGAAGATCAAACGGCTGGGCACTCCATCAAATTATACAGGGTTGCTTAAATCATATCTCGTAAATCGTTCTCTGTCTGTGAAATTAGGAAGTAACGTGTCATATAACTTCATCAACGTGTCGGCTGTACGTCAAGGAAGCAATCTCGGACCGTTACATTTTTCTTTATTGGTCAATGACGTTTACAATGTTATATCCCTAGGATGCAAACTTATACATGCTGATGATCTCAAACTCTTTCTCATTGTGCGGTTAATAGAGGACTGTATCGAACTTCAGCGACATCTAAAAAGAAACCGTCATGGGAAGTCATTTTTGCACGGGTCTATTGCCCAGTGCACGTTAGTATGAGAACCAAGAAGGGGAAATGTAAATAAAAACGATACTTAACTTGTGTGTCTAACGGCATCCAGACTGCTTACTAGAAAAACTCACTAGCTGGATAGCGGTATTCAAAAACAGAAACAAAAAAGGGGAAAAACTGAAAGCTCGACGAGGCGGAGAGTGCGCAAGATAACCTTGAACGCGGATTAGCATTATTCTTTGTCGCTATACACTGCACGAACTGGAAACAAAACACTTGTGTCTCGACCGAGCGCTCGAAAACGAATGACGTACACGGGTTAGATTAAAAATGAGAAAATAAATATATGAATAAATGCTTCCCTAAGGATTTAAAATTTAGACACCAATTGTTCTCCATTGAGGATAAAATTGGTTAAAACCATGTTAAGGGTACTATGCGTCTACCGCTTATTATACCGTCCGGACCTCATAGCCACGATGTTGCTCGTTTGGCATGCGAGCAATAATTAATTCAAACAGACACGCGGAACCTCTTTTAATAACCACTAGTATTTGATTGGGCCACTTAGGTGCTTCCTTTTGATAGCTCTGCCTGAAAAAGCTGCATCGTGAATGGTAGTTTTCACCTTTTTCGAGAATTAACTTTTGAAGTAGAATACTTCTAACGTTTCAATATAGGGGTCCCGTTTCAAAGTTTCTACTGAGATATTTTCCCAGTTTTCAAATGCGAATAACTTCTGTTGTACTGATCGAAACCGCTATATTTTTGCACTATCTAATCGGAAATCTGTGCACGTATATTGTATTTGATTCCGTAAACTGTGCTATTACTATAAATAACAAAAATAATGTATTTTGTGAAAGTGGTAATTATCAGCGCTGATTGGTTCGAACAATTCAACCAAGCAGCGAGCGTTGCTAGGATCGCCTCTTTGCATCCAATGAACCGTGACTCACATATAAAAGCAGCACCTGACCTCGTAGTAGTTGCTACGTTCCGTTAGCTCGAAGTAATATATTACATGACTGCCGCCAGGCATCATTTCAATGATGTACAAGCGCGCCTGTTTTATGCATACAATGATCACAGACCACAGAAAAAACAGAACGCTCTTTCTTTCGGAGCTAAATAAACGAATTTCAAGTGTTCGCTGTCGGTGCACAGTGGTCGCAATGGTACCAAAACGTGCGTTTAATTAATGGTGCTTTAGGAGTTGATTTTAGCGATTTAGTGTGTTAGGAACACTTTTCAGAATAAAAGCCCCCTTCTTTTGATGTGTGCTGAATTGTGATTAATCCACCTAAAAGTGAGATAGAAAATTTATTTCTACTAACTTTCGCAATAGAGTCATGATGTCAATGACAAAGTTATAGAAAATTCTACTGCGAGAAAACTTGCTAAACATGCCAACTCTCCAAAATGCAACGGTGTTGAGATACTGCGCATTGTTCCGTGAAAGGCACCCAAAAACATTTTTTGATTATAACTTTTTTCTGAGATGTGTTCGGGCGGATGTTTGCAAGTTTCGCAACTTTGCAAAAGATATTAAAATTACAGTTATCGAATTACCAGCCTATGTAAATTGTACTTCACTTCGGATATGTCTCTGACATTACCTACCCATCTTTTTATTTTACTAATTTTCTATAGATTACTTTCATTGCACTGATATTAAATTATTACCAAAATTTAAGATGGGCGTTTCTGAATCGGCTGATGTATAAATGATTAAAATCCATCGACTACTAGCGATTTTTAGGCGTGTAAAGCACATATAGTTACGTTAAATACGAGATATTTAAGATAATAGTGGAGTAAAACATCTTTAATGTCAAAAGTTGTTTGTAATTATAGATCCTACTGTAGAGACGTCATTTTCTTAAATTAGAATTCTGGCAAGAACTGGACAGTTTTCCAAAGCCAATACTTGAGAGGTTGACTATGTGATATTAAACCGAATAAACTCGAATGCAATGTTTACACGTCTTTCCCGTCTATAGTGTGTACCCTTTCAAATATAACTTCTCCAAACGTAAAAGTATAACTGACAGCATCGGCAGTCAATTTCCTTCTCGATAACGTTGACCATTCACACCCCAATTCAGTGCCCCTTATCCAACCAAGTTACGATCGGTAATATCTTACTACGGAGGATTGCCCTACTACTACTCCTATGTCTGTTATTTGATTTTACTTTATTTATACGATGTCTCGTGCTGCCCCTTTTCAAGGCCAACACCATAAATTGATCCGGACACACCAACGAAAGCTGACGCCCTCGTCCGTCGGTCTTGCTCGGGCACAACCGACCGTACGGGGGTAAGTGAATGGCCCGGACAACCACCACCTTATTGTGTCGGAAACCTTTTCCGACAGGCGGGAAGCCTTTAATAAAATGAGACGAAAAAGAGCAACAATATTTTATTGGCCAATATCTTCGAAGGGGGAAGTTTTAATCAACAATTTGTTCCCTTCGGGAATCGAATCTGATGGGTGGCGATAATTCGTTGTAGTAACAATGGCGAAGACCAGGATAATAATTAGATATGGCCTGGTGCACTCGGTCTGTCTTGATGGCATTCTAAGGACCATTTCGGGTGTTAGTTTAACAGGGGAAACTGAAGGGAATTGGTTTGATTTACGAGCACGGTGACAAAACCTACGGGTGTGTTGATACCTGGTTAGGAGGGGGTGTGAAAATAATTGATGCAGGATAGTAATTGCTGGGTTTCTTCGATGTGATAGGAAAGTGATTGAATTTCGATGTATTCTTTTTCATTGACGCCAGCCGTTGTTTCTGCAGGTAATCGGACAATTGGCTGAGTTTTCGAATTTGATTTCGCCTTTTAGGCAGCCGGTTCAAGTTGCCTATTTTTTCGAGAACACTTTTCGCACATTTTTTTTTTCAACCCCGTAAGCAGCGTCAAGTATCGAATGAGACATTCACCCTGCCCAAACATTTCCCTCAAAAGGTACTTTGATTAAAAATGATTAGGTTTTCTCAATCGCACCTGTCTGAATTTTCCTTCCACATAAGCATGTTTCGAACGTCGAACAATTTCGCCCGGCAAGCAGAATATATAAAATGTAGCACCTTTTTTTTCGTTCGATTCCACACAATCGATCCGGTCGGCTGGTGGTGGTGGAAAGTACTCCATCTCAAGCTCAAGAACGTACAGCACCTCGGCATGGTCGTATAACGCAAGGTATAACGACGAACCTGACCCCGAATGGCAAGTGGGATGTAAATTGGCTGAGCATCTAGGGCAGCCTTTTATTCGCATAATTCAGCATGCACAATTAATTATTCACCAGCACTCTTCGCAGTCGGATCAGGATCAGAAAAGCACCAGCCCGGAACCCGATCCGACCCGCGATGTTTCCTTCGACTCAGGGCTGATGAGTTTTCATCGGCTTTTGTTTTGCCGCCGAAGCGAGCAGGTGGGAATCAGTGTACGTTTATCGGTTCCTTCTTCTTATAGAGTAACCGATTTCCGTCCTATACCGCCGTCTATCATCCGGTTTCATGCATACAGATCAGGGATTTCTTTCCCGGTTGAAGCAGTCTTGAAAATTTCCCTGCTGCTCGCCAATTTGTTGAGTTTCATTATAATGAAATGATGTAATCTGTTATTACTGGAAGAAATGAGAACCGTTTCAGGTTGAGCTAAGAAATCAAGTCCTCTTCAAGGGTTAGAACTGGGACAAATTGCTACACTGAAACAAGAAAACGGATAGGAAATTGTGCATCGCTCAACAGAGCTACAATGTTCTTTGCGATACCCAAGGGGCTAAGATAGTCTTTAGATGAACTATGCGCATTCATTCGTAACAAGTGTTTCATTTCTCTGGGAGACTATAGTTCGACTTCCCCACTCTGTTCCAACAATAATCTTGATTCGTGGTGCTGTAGGTTTTGTGCATCATGAATAAGCACTGAGCAACACCGTAAGCCTGCTGTAGCTTTAATTATCTCCCCAGTTGGGGGCAAAAAATGCTTCCGTCCGGTTTTTCCTATCGATCCGGATATAGGATTTTGCATATTTTATGAGGATAAGTTGTGTTGCAAGGAACTACACTTCACAGGATGTGGCGAGGTATTAGAGATTTAAATAAGTGCAAAGGGTTTAAATATCGTGTCAATATTTGAATGTGATCACAGAGAACAGACGTATAATTCGAGTGTTTGGGTTATTTCCAAAATTTAATGGCATCAAGTATTTTCGTGTAGAAGTCCAATTGTCTCTCAATGAAGTATATACTGGTATGGCGAAGATGGCACTTTGGTATTCGTAAGATGAATCTTACACGAGTGGTGTGAGTGATCACAGAATAAATCGGCTTGCTTTCGTCATGCCATCCCATTGAATCGTATGACGTCGACCCGTTGTGCTTCTGGATTGTTTACATACTTTTATGGTTGCCAACCCTAGCAAACCGTTTCTTCTGCAACACCTATAGATACCACATTGATTGTGTCCGAGCGATGTCATTCACATTTTTACACAATTACTCTAAAAACCAACTGTTCAACCAGGGCTATCATGTCGGCCTCAATCATTAAAGAGAGTTCACCTCGCGTGAGCTACAGGTTCGATGCAGCCTTGTCGACGTACGGCTGCTCCAACTGGTGGAAGTGGGCACCGTGCACAGTTTTCTGTATCCACTCAGCAATCTTCCGTTCCGCAAATCGCAGTTAAGGTTGTAGTTCGCTTGTGCTAGGTGAAGTACGCTACAGTTTCGGTCCGCAGCACAAACTGCTTGATATACTCCATGTTGGTTGGCAGTCGTGGAACTTGCACTACTCATAGCGCCTGAATGTTGACTATTCCTCTTTTCGTCCCGTGGTAAAGTGAATCTTTCCAGCGCCGACTGATTATGGCTGCTTGTCTAAACGCTTTTTTTTTTCAAAATCTTTCAGGTCAGTCCGGGTTTATTTGATGACGCCGAAACTGTAGGTAAACACCACGACAGTAAAAATGTTCATTGCTGTGACCTTATTTCCAGCGTTCATGCATGACTCGCTCGACTCATGAGCTTATCTCGGAGCTCAAGCATGATTTCGGTATGACGAATCCCGAGGAGCTGTCGGATTCCGAGTTACTTATACGATTCGCCATATCCCGAATCGTCTCGCCTTCGTCCAGTGTCGATGCCATAATAGTAGCTGAACTCCAAACCAAACTCCATGCTGATGTCGCCACTAATACTTTCAACTAGTTTGCTGACTACAGCCTCCTCATGATGCGGAGCGTTCTAGACCGCAACACGTCTTCCCCTATTCTGAGCTGCAGTGTTGTTAACTACCGCTCAACTTTATGTATCTCCAATACGTTGATAAGAAACGAATGAGGTATGGAATTGTAGGCTTGTAATAGATAT
Source organism: Topomyia yanbarensis (assembly GCF_030247195.1). Classification (NCBI taxonomy): domain Eukaryota; kingdom Metazoa; phylum Arthropoda; class Insecta; order Diptera; family Culicidae; genus Topomyia; species Topomyia yanbarensis. The sequence goes on from NC_080670.1 coordinate 59,131,181, forward strand.
AGGCCTTACTAAGGTTCTGTTGGCTACATACCGCTTGTCCAGCAATGATTGCATCGTTGATGGCTTGATTTTTGCAGGTGGTGCACAGGATCTTGTGCAGACTTGCTAAATAGGTAATTGGTCTGTAATTTGATAGGTAGGACGTGTTTCTGTTCTTAGGGAGAAAATTTGTGGTACAACGGGTAATGAAATACGGCAATAAGCGTGGTTCGCGTAACGCCCTGTTGAAACATACAGCCATCGTGGAAGGTGCAGCGGACAGTTTCTTGTACCAAAACATTTGGACACCCACTGGACTACCGCTTAGCCTCGTATTCACCGTTGGTTTCGACAGAAACAGCTGACATCTCGTCAATTTCATCGTCTGCCCAATCCTTCTCGTACTTCAGCCACGGTTACCCTTTGCGATTGCACGGAGGCCTCCCAAATACTGATTCAAAAGCTAATAAAAGTGGGTTTCTCGTAACTTATTTGATCATAAAACGCTCGCTTGTTATCACTGAACATCCGATTCGATAGTCCTCGCTTCAAAGAATCAGTGAAACGCCATAGCGTTTATAAAAACACTCAATTGCTGTTCGAGTGTGTCGAGTTTTTCCGTCAGCTGATGAGCTTCTAGCATGTGAAGCTCAGTAGGTGCAATGATCGCAGCCACATGACAACATAATTTTGCCGAACTTTTACCGTCTCTGTATGCGGTCAGCCATCCAATAGCGGCACGTTTCTTCGAGATCCGATTCTACAATCTCCGTTGCCATGGAAGTACTCGCCTTACCCGCTGATGTAAGAAGGTATTGGTTTAGTTACTCATACCCTCACAATACGACCGCCGTTGGGAATACCGTCCAAAAAATTTCTCCGAGTAATCGAGTACACTTCTCCGTATTGCGACATAGGGTGAAGTACCTATTTTCACCATACTAAGCAGGGTACCTCACTAATTCATTAATTTCTCAGCCTACAAGCAATGGAATGCGTAAAAATTTACATCAACAGCTTTGCTTCGTTGTTAAGAACCAATATAATAACACAAATGCGCTGAAAATAGTGAATTTTTCGTGTTTGAGGGCAACGAAAACTCGAATCGAGTGCCCCTATTGTTGCGCTACCATTTGACTCAATGCGTTGAACAAAGATGGCAGACACTGCTCTAGCCAACTTCAAATGGGTAGGGTGATAATAGAAACATGGCGAAAATGGACTCATCACCCTAATTCGTGTAATGTAATCTTCCTTAATGTGCTGTGCCAGATCATGGATACGACCGTTCACCATGCCATTTTCCAAATACACGGGGAAGTTGAATCTGATCTTATTAAATTCGACCTCGTGTTGCATGTTGTTCTTTGCAATGAAGTTTTCTGCCTGTGCTAATCTTGTAAACGTAATCAAAACACAGTTTTAACGTGGTGTAGCTGAATGTACAAAACTTCCGCGAGGTAAAGCTCCATTTTAACTTTAACAAGTTGTTCTCCCTCTTAAACCGTGAGTCCAACACGTGTTTTATTAAAGTCGATGTAAATTGCGTTATTGTGTTTTAGTTGGTGTTAGTTACTGACGAGGAGAATTCAAAACACTAAAAAAATATACTTTATGTTAGGTTTTGTGCTCTTAAGCATAAAAATTTGGTCTCATCCAAAAATTTTCACATTTGGGAAATTTTCATAGTACCAGGAATTTGGTTCTAATACCAAAAGACAGTTTCGGTTCACATTCCTCATCGGCAAACAGAACCACAGTGCTTACTATCGAGACATCACTCAGCATAAGCCAGTTGTTTAGCGTTCACGGAAGACGTGCGACTTTTTGGATTTTAGTGTCTAACTAGCGACAGTTTGGTACGGGTTAGGACTTATCTAACTGGCATTAAATTGGTGTTAGTTCCGAGACGAGAATCCGAAACACTAAAAAACATACTTTAGTTAGTATAAAAAAACAAAATTAGCGTAGCGTCTCGTTTTGTTTTCATTTTCTCGAGCTGCAAGGGAAGAAAAAATAATATGTTAATGTAATTATTATTACGTAATAAAAGGAATTATAACTTCTAAAAGATGCAACATCTTTTTTCCCCAAAGGAAAAAAATAGATAAACCAATTTTCCCGTGAGGGCACAAAACCTAACTTGAATGTTTCGTGTTCCACTCGTCAGTAACAGACACCAACATGCTATCAATTAGAATATATATCCAAATTTATGCACAATTGCCAGTTGGACAGGCCAAATGCATATTGATATGCAACATCTATTTTTTCCCAAAGAAAAAAATCCCTGGTGCGCAAACTAATTCATCCAATTTTATTCCATTGGGAAAAAATATATGTTGCATACTTACAGGCGTTTGGGTCTCACGCCAAAAGACAGTTCGTTTCCTTATACTCGCCAGTGACACAGAGCTTGTGTGCTTAGCTAACTGAGACATCATTCGGGACCAGCCAGTTTCTTTAGCCGTTTATATATGTTGTGCGTGACGAATGCAATTTTTTTTAAAGTCACGTAAATAAAAATAAAGTAAAAGAAAAGTTTATAGGTATATGTTGTGGATATGGATTTGATGTCTAACTGGTGCCAATTTGGTATTCGTTTGGATGGATAGTCAACTGATGGCAAATCGGTATCTGTTACTGACGAGTGGACCGTGAAACATTCAAACCCAATTTTTCAACTCGAAAGATGCAAAGCGCTACTCTCTCCCTTTTCAATTTAATGGTTATTAAATTGTGGTGATCTATGAGGCCATAAATTTTTTATTTAAATCAATTTCACTCTTTTTAGATATTTTAAGAGATTTTTGGATTATATATAGGTATCAAAGACCGTCCTAACCAGGTCTCCCCCATGAAGTTGTACCAAAATTGCTCTGATTGCCAAAAGTGGGATATCCTGTTTCAATGGAACACCGGTATCACTTTTCAGCTGTAGTAATTTGTTTAGCAGAGGTTTAAGTGTCATTCATCCGTATGTTTTATATAGCTTGATTTGATTATCATTTATAAAATAAACACGATTTAACAATGAATTGAAGTGAGAATAAAAATTCTGAATTTTAAAATACACATTTGTAAATTTGTTTTTACCTTTTCGTGATCCTAACGGGTTACAGTATTCACTCTTGTCTAAATGAATAGATAATCGAGTTGCCTGAGGATATTGTTATAGAAATGGAGATATTGACGAGAATCTTTGTATGTCTGTATCGTTCCATCCGAATTAGAGCTTTCCAGTACATTCATTCTGCGAGCTTCAGGGTTGGACATTATTAACTTTAATATATTTATAATCGATACATAATGTGCTGAGTCTTTCACATTTGCCTTTTTATCATGATTATTTCTCTGAAACCTTTGATATTTTTTTCTTATTAGCGAATTAGTTTGTTGAATTACTTTACCTTTTCCTAATACTATCAACGTTGACTCAGGTATAAGACAATTTTCTTTAGCTACCAAAAATAGAAAATTTGAACATTGCTTACCATATAGCTTTGTCATACTCTCACCATCTAGTATGTTTACTAATTGATCCATCTTCAAAACTGATTCGTGATGGAGCTTTCGTGCGGCTGAAGTTGTGGGAACATGTGATGAAATGCTGGAACGTGAAAACTTGCAATCAAGTTGTCGAGACTGCTGATGGGACTATCGTGCTGAAATACGGTAACTGGCGTACTGTTGTGCAGAAACTGTCCTGCTGAAGTGAGGAGGTACGGGAACTGTCCTGCTGAAGTACCTAAAATATTTGAACGGTAATTATGGAAATGCAATGTAAAATCACATACGTACCTCGAATCCCTTTCCGGTCGAATTCCTCGGAACAGCCGTACAGAAGTGAGGAAACTGACGACAACAAATGAAACCTTCGACAATGAAACGTCGTGCGATTCCTATAAAGCTGTCCTGCTGATGTAGGATGACGATCTCGATAATGCGATTAAAGTGTCGTGCTGGAGTACGTAAAGCTATTAAGATATAATAATAAACTATTAATGAAAGCACATACGCACCTCAAAACTCTCCGATCCGCTGAGAACTGCTGTACTGCTGCTCTGCTGAGGTGTGAGAAATTCCGATGGACATTATCTGGAAACATAAACTATAATAATAGATAAATAATTAAAAGAAAAATTACCAGCAAAACCCACAAACGCGTAACTGAAATTTATCGACGCGAATGACGTTTTTCCTCTCGATACAAGCACGAACTTGTTTCTTCTTTCAAAAATAAGTTTAAATTGCCCAAACGGAATTTCAGGTCAATTTCATTGCGGATGATTTAAACCTATTGATAGATTTATTAATTGTATTGTGTTTATTTGTACAATAATTGCTAATAATATATTGTATTATAATATCAACTTATTTAACGGAAATATAGCTTGTGCTCGTCATTGCATCGTGTTGTTAAGACATTGTAGTGCGAATGATTTAGGTTGGAAAATATATGGAAAATATAGGCATCGTAGTAATATGCATGAATATTGTAAAAAGCTATGTTGGAATCAACTCAATGATAGGTAGTTTGCATTTTCAGCTAATTTAAACTTCGAGGATCGCATTAGACGTTGAGTGATATTGAACTCATCTTTGAGTTGTTTTATCTACCCGTATACGAAGCATCGTTGAAATCACAACTGGGTTGTCCCATAAGTCAATTTCATATTGAATGGTTAAAAGCATACGGCCAGGAGAATGCTCTTAAGTCGAATCGCTTTCGAGACAAAACTGTCAAGTCAATAAATAAACGACATAAAACTTTAATGAATAATAATGCTTACAAAGCTGCTTTGTATATGAACCTTAGAATTATATACTATTTAAGGAACTATTTAAGAGCGACGAGAAAACGGAAATAGTATTAAGTTCTAAAACGCGACTACCCTTTTTTCTTTTTGATACAGAACCAACTGTAGTAACATCTGATGGTTATAAGAAATTGCTTTTCTGTGTACTCTACCATTTCATCCGCATCTATGAAACACTGGCAAATATGAAAAATGCAAGAAGTCAGAAATTAGAGTTAATTTCAACAATACCTATTTCCTAAACCTAATTTATTCACTTTGTAAATGTTTTGTATTATGTAGAGCTTCCTGCTCGGTGTATGAAAAAAATCAACCTATATGGGCCTGAAAGACATGAAAAACTTGATTTTACTAATGACGACAGCTCAGCATCAACAACCGACTCATTTAACATCGACGACTATTTGAAACAGCTTTTTAGGCAAGGAACTTCGAGCTGTTCGCATGCTCCAAATTCAACGAGCGGGAAATTGCAACAGATCCAGTGCCAGGAGAGAGTTAGTCGACAAGATGAAAAGTTCTGCTAATACTCGTAACGTGTAAGCGATGAACGACTTTGGAAAATAGCAAAAGTCGTTTTCGCTGCTACATCCTTCCGATCAGCAGTAGAACATGATTTGTTTAGTTTTTTAAAGCTACGGATTCTCCTCGACAGTAACTAACACTAACTTGATGCTGGTTGGACAAGTACAAACCAGCATCAAATTGGCGCCAGTTGCGCACTAAAATCCAAACACTACACTACACTACAAATCGTTCTGATATTTTGCATCCAGGAACTTGAACTTTACTGATGTGCACAAAATAATTTTCTTCATTTAATGACTTTTGTTGATATATAATGTTATATACATTAAGTCGACCAATATAGCTGTCGAATTTTCGGACAAAAAGTTGAGAATTAACAAAGTTACAGAGCACTACAATTAACGTTCCTGGAAGTAGACTTCAGCCAGGCGTTTGCTGGGGGCTAACCTGAGTGTAATACAAACCTTTACCTTTCAGAACGAGCGACCGCTCTCAAAAGTGCAGATGACTTATTCTGTCGTGTCATTTACAACGATTTGACGAATCTTCATTCGACAAATATGCAATAACTTTATGAAATGAACACCTCCATCAAAACTTATTACAGATTCAGAAAATAGACAAAATTTCGCGAAAGAGTCAATCAACACAAACTGAATATACTAGAATTTGATGATTTGACTTTTATTGAAATACGTTGAAAGTTCTAATTTGTCACGCGTTGTAACGTCACGTTACATTATCGGTCATAAAACAATCCCCTTCCAGTATATTCAGTTAATGTTTATTGAATCTTTCGTGAAATTTTGTCTGCTTTCTGAATCTGTAATAAGTTTTGATGTAGGCGGTCATTTGATAAAGCTATAACATATTTGTCGAACGAAGATTCGTCAAATCGTTGTAACGTCACGAAAGAATGTGTCAGATATATTTTAATTAGTCTGTGCACGCGGACGAAGTCGACATAAATCATGACTTTTACTGTGAGCCGTGTTTATCAACACTGCCATTACACTGTGAAGCAATGTTTGTAAACACGGCTCATAGTAAAAGTCATTATTTATGTCGACTTCGTCCGCGTGCACAGCCTAATATAGAGGGCTAAGCTGAGAGAGACTCAGAGGAAGTATTACTGAAACTAAAAAAATATTTCTTAAATAGATTTTGTAACATCACTTCTCAAAAATCTGTATATCTGTACATAGGGGAGCCCGGGGCTAGTTGGCGGTTGGGGTAAGTTGACGGAATTCCTTTTTCTGTTTCTATTAGACAAATAGCGCTGCCTCTTCTAGTGTAGCTCAAGTTATGTGAAACCCATTATCCAATGTGTTTTTGTTGCAAAACGATTTGTTTAGTGGAAGTTGTGGGTGATATTGTGTTTTCGAGCATACCAAGTAAATTTTCTAAATTTTAAATACTTTGCGTTATTTAGGGTGATTTTCAATCTATTTCCCGAATAATTATATTTTTCGATAGCGCGTGAAAAGACCTTTCAGTATCCGTATAGATATTACATCTATCCACAAACAAAAGTTATTTTTTGAATAGTTTTTAATAAAATAAAAATATAAATAAAATATGCGGTTGGGGTAAGTTGGCGATGCTGCATGCGGGGCAAGTTGGCGATACAATTTACAGTGCAAAAAAAGTCATCAAAAAAATTTATTTCTGGAATTCACTCCAAAGTAATAAAATCTTTTACTTGTGCATTTCGCCAGGAGACATTTATTCCGGCCAATTGCACGAAGAATTTCGAAAATTTGCTTTTGAATAGGGAGTACGCGTCAAAGTCAAAATGCCGGGGTATTGAAACTGAAACATAATAGCAAATGTCGGTTGATATACAGTTTTCTCGAAAAGACATTCAGCACGTTCCAAAAGGACCCTTGAAGTAATTGAATGTCCATTTAATTGCTTAGTATATGGAGCATCCACACATACCGCCAACCTATCCCGGGGCCGGGGTAAGTTGGCGGGTTTTCCGCGTCACATATTTTTGTCTCTAAAAATGAAGACAATGCATCAAACACTTTAAAAGAAATCAGAGATGTTGCCAACAGTCTACCCTTTCATGCGGCGTTTTCTATTTTGCAAGATCTACCTACATCAAAGCGGGAACAATTGAAAACTGAAAACACCGCCAACTAGCCCCGGTCTCCCCTACACGCAACAATCTGTATATCTTCACATACAGATTCTTGATCTAAAAATGCCAGAAAAATCTACATAAATACAGATTATTCTCTGTTTTGGTAACCCTGGCGTAAACGAATGACTAGTACCGAGTGATGTCTCGGTAGAAAACACAGAAGTTCATGTTTGCTTATGAGCAATATTGAACCGAAACCGTCTTTTGGGATGAGACCCAAACGCCTGGTACTATGCAAAAATTTCCAAATCACGAATTTTTTCCCTCTAATTTTGAGTGAGCGTCAGACGATCACCCCAATCAAAATATTAGTCCTTGCTCTTGCTCGTCAGGAATCCGTTGGTGTAGTTTCGCTGATTTAGTAGTCTCATTTAGCTGATCTCTTCGAATGTTTATTTTTTATCTTCGGAATCGGTCCCGTTGATTTTACGTATTTGACAGGTCAGCGCGTAACTGGGCTGCTCGTTTAATCCAATTATCGAACAGTTGCTGTATGACGAATACTTAGTGTGACAAAATCGCAACTCGAGTAGTTCGTTCGCGATTCACAAGAAAGCTCTCTTCATATATGAAGACCCGTTCGCAAGAAAGCTTTCTTCATCAGTGAAGACCCGTTTTTTATCAGCCCCTTTATGAATTTTAGACTGATAAAACGGGGACCTTGACAAAATCGGGACATATATTTTTTTCTTCTTTTTAAGGCATCGAAGCTCTTAAGATATTCTTCTATAGTCCCTAGATATAGCCTCATAATCTTTCCTGATTATTTAGCTTAAATTTCCCTTAAAGGGGCAAAATTTAAAAAAAAATATTTTTTTTGCCTATTTCTAATCCCTAGAATAAGAAAAATATACTCAAGAAAGGATTTACTCGAATTTAACTTGGTTCTTCTGCTAGAGCCCATCAAACTACCAACTATCAATTTTCATATGAGACTCATAAAATCGGGTCAAAAAGCTGACAAATTCGGGGATAAATAAAATCGGGTTTTCACTGTATTCAGCTTCCATAGAAAATAAAGCAAGCGCAGCAAATGCATCCGGCATGAAGCTGCTTTTTGTTCTATTCTTTCCCAGCATCAGCTATTCTCAAATTACTCGTGATTGGCATCGGGTTTTCATCAAACAATTCTATTTTGATATCATTTTTTCCCAACACAATCGATACTTGAATAATCATTTATAATTTGTTGAATATTACATTATAACAATAAATAATCGTATTAATCGTAGAGGAGACCGGTGCCCACTAGGAAGTTGGACACTCTTTAACTGGACCGCTTTTTGGTTGTACCTCCGCTAGTTGGACCATTGTCCAACTAAAAAGCATCTGAACACCAAAACCTCACGTCAAATTTACTTTGACAACCTTTCTATCAATCTTTTACACTACTAACGTCTACTTTGGAGAGTTTTTGACATTTGTCAGTCGGTCCAACTATCGAATCAAATTCGTTAGTTGGACAGAGGCTGTGGCCCAACCAGCGAACCAAGCCTAGAGGCCATGTTACAACCGGAGGCAGAATCCAAAAAATGATCCACTGGATTCCTACTGTCGTATGAAGCGTTAAAAACAAGACCCTCTTCTTCATTTTCTGCTTTTTTGTGTTTGTGCATTGAACTAGTAAATTATTTCTTATTTTTGTTGTAAGAATAACATTTGAACTAGGTATTTTGCTAGACATTTTCTCTTTATTTGGCATTATATTCCTATTGTTAGGCACTCAATGAGTCTCCTGGTGGTAGGGCATCGAGAGACTATTGAATCGCGCTCGAATTCCGCCATAATTTTTAAACGAATACCTATTCCTACTCTTAATCCCCTCCTCTCGTGACACTTGTGGATTGCGCAGTAGTAGGTATATACGGCCTTAAGTGTTAATAAGGGTCCGAATAACTTTCCTTCTATTTGATGTTGTGTTCTATGTACGGCCGGCACTGGTTTTGATCAATAAACAACTTGGGATTACCAGGCCTTGTACATTTAGAGATTATTGTTTGCTCCCAGGCAATATCATGTGAGGTGTAGAACTAGATTCTTGCAGGAATTTGATGTTTTACACGTAACACAAAATACATTTTAAATTTTCGATGGAAAGTACATGCATATAATTTCGCTGATTTTTAAAAATGCATCACAAATGATCTGCCACTAGCACTTATAGTTACCTATATTACCAATCGATAAATAAGTGTGCCTCATGTATCAAGACGATTCACGTAAAATATACTTACCAGTATACGTAAGTTCAAAATATCAAATATAATATTTTGTAAATAGTTTAGAATCAAGTGATTTAAAAAGTTAATTAAAGCAGTATGAAAATGAAGTGGAAGAATATCTGTTACATTAATCCCTCTGACATGATGTTGAAAAATCACCAAAATAATCCGCTGAATTTGTAAACTCGCGCAATTTTGGGTGCCTCTCAACTTCGCGCGTTGTGTGAGTTCTCTGTTTATAACGTTTCCCCGTTGATGATATGCCAAATTTGTTTCGCTGACACCTGTGAGGGATGCACGATCTCGAACATGAGAAGAGCGTGAGCTACCCGTTATCGCTCCGTTGCGCTCACTTTTCCGAATATTATTCTCTTGCTCAAGAGAGCACCATCGTGCGCCGCTTTTCAAACTCAGCCCATCAGGTGCGGAAAATCCCGTTTCTCGCTGCTGGTCGGTCGCATTCTGGTCAACATGTAGGTACTATGGCACAGAAAAGCGACAAAAGGAACCAAAAAACTGGAAATGCGACGGCTGGCTGGCTTCGTCAAACGAATTCAAAACCAAATCGTGTGAAGAGGAACCGAAACCGGTTTCAGTCATGGTTCATCCGATGTGTTCATCGGGTGAAGTTGAGAGTTTCGCCGTTCAGCGAGTGGAGAAAACGGGAGAGATTCTCTTCGGGACTAGTCCAAGCAAGCATTCGGGTCACCGCGGCGGTGGGATGTTCTCCGATAGGGATATACATACCTGCTCGATTCTGCTTGCTGCTCTGTGAACTGGAACTGGCTGCCGTTCGGTTGGATCGCGACAGAAGAAGGCTCTGCTCAGCTGCTGCTGCTGCAGTCCGCGAGCCACACGACGAGTACGACTGGTTTCAGTCAGTTTACGTTAGCGCGTCGTTCGTGGTAGATGAGTTTAGTCGGTTGGTCCTCGCGCGCGATGCCGGTTTTGTAAAGGGGGGTGTTCGGGATTGAGTGTGAAGATTCTGTTTCCAGAGACTGGAAAAGGTGTGTGATTGTGGTCGTACAAGCGCTGCCATCAGCAGATACTCAAGAGGCTCCCAGCCAACAGCATCCAAGTGGATTTGCAGGTTTTTTTTTAACCGCTCTATCTCCGTCGTGGTCCATCCCGTCGTCCGGTGTGGCCTGTTGTTATTGTCTCAGCACGGACCAGACCCGAGACTGGAAGAGCATAAAGTTGCTGGTGTTTGTGTGACGAGGTTTGGGCGAAGCAAAATGCACGAATTCTTGTTTTGATGGTTCCAAAATAGTTGACGGTGGCTGGCGGTGCCGTTCTCGTAGCTTGTAGAGCCCTTAGCAATTTACAGTTATAGCAGGTTTGGAAAAATTGGATTAATCTTCAGTGAGCTTGAAAAATTAACATTGAGCCTAGAGTGGTAAAGGATTGGTTTGATTTTGAGTGTGGTGGTAGTGCCCCGCAAAGGAAACAAGTTGCGGCATGTTTTTCTGAAGAGGGCTTGCTAAGAAACAGAGTTCTTTGTTTTTGTTTTGACGACATTCGTGCAGTTTGCCCTCGCCGAAAACGTCAGAACGACAGTCAAAGGTGAATAACAGCGAAAAGGGTTTTATCGAGTTGAAGACACAACCCCATTGCAACAGAACGTGTCGTTTTATTTTATCTGATCTGAAAAGGTGAAATGTGAAAGAAGAAATGTCAAGTGTCTGAAAGCAGTAGTGAAAAAAGAAAATCCCCCGGTCATAATATATTTTTATATTCGGTCCATTTAATCTTATCACGTATAATTCCCCATCGAAAGGGCAGTTTGTCGAGGCAAAGCAAGGAGGAGTCGTTTTTCAGGTTGTGTTTTCGTTATGCTTGATTTATAAGTCTCCCCAGTTTTTATTTCTGTTGTTTATGTTGCCGTAAAACCGCACAAAAGTGAAGGAAGCACTAAAAGAAATAAGTAAATAAAAAATAAGAGTAAATTGAAGTGATTCCGTTTACGTTTGTCCTGCCTTTATATTTTCTGTTTGCGCCACGAGATCGACGTTCCCACGGGGAAGAAGAGAAAAAGGCGTGCGAGCGAGAGAAAAAAAACGAGTGTAATTTTTAAAGCGATTAAGGATTACACCGAAGCGAGTGGAAGGAAGCGCGCGCGAAGCAAAGTGTGAAAGCGTAAAGGAAGAAGGTGTACGTGAAAGTGAATCGATTTTGTGTGTTTGTTTATAAGAGGAAAAGGTGATCGACAGACGAGAGAGAGAGAGAGGAAAAAAAGAAAGAAGAGATTTAACCGTGCTTAGAAACCTGAGAAAGGACGGACAATCGCCCGCCCCCGGTGGAGGACAACGGACACCAGCAGGACCCAACAGGAGCGCTGGGCAAAGGTAATGCTTGGATCGATAAATGAGGATTATGTGTCTACAAATGCAATTTTAATGAAATTAAATTTAGGGATTATCACCACTGTTTGTCAAAGGGGATCAATTATTCATGCATGTACACGAAGCGAAGGAGAAACTCGAAATTTAATGATGAGGCCTATTAGCGACAATAATCGAAGGACTCACATGAGTTTGTTGTGTGTCTCTAACACACAGCTGTCATCGGTTAATCTGTTTGTCTGGTGTGGGAGGAACAAAGCTTGAAGGAGTTTGAGCTGAGGTTTCGAGGAATTTCGTTACATCAAGGGAATTGGTTTTTTTTTTCGTTCTCTACTCTGTGTTTGATACAGAACCCGGCGGATTGAAACCAGACACGGTTGTTTACCAGTTTACAGAAACGTTCATCAATTTGTTTACCCAAAGTCTCTTGAGTTTGTTGGCATTAGAGAAAGAGGGGGTGGATCTTTCCACGCCGCTGTCGCTGTACAACAGAATCGTGTATTTGGGTTACACGTATTTGTTGTCAGTAACCAATACATGGTTTAGGAAGTGTGTTGGCGTGATTGTAGTGTTTATTACGATTCAATCGATAATTTAAGAGGGTGTCGATTACTTGGGAATCCAATCCGAAATCCGTCTAGTTGGGAATGTCTTTCTGTTCTTCACAATGATAAATTTTATTTGTCGCTTATGGGAATCATTTCGTTCAAACTGGGAGTGGACAAGTTTTTTCAAAAGATTATTTAACATTATCTTAAGCGAATTCTTGGTTTGTTTGCCTTGATTGACAGCTAGAATTCGGCCCAGCATTATTTTTGATAAGGTCAATGCTTGAATGGGTTGTAAGATATTTTTCAGAACAAGGTAATTTTTTTTGAGTTACCTTTATAGATTTATCTTTATCTTTATTTGTTTGCGAGTAACAAATCAGTTGTTTAATTAGCGATTAGGATTAGCCAAAGCTTAAATGTGTAAACACTAGGAACGTACCGTTTCCAGTTTTTGATAGATTTCTACGCCGGGGATAAACGAAGTATGAAACAAACGTTATTTTGAATTTTTGGACCTTTGGATCTTGCAATTTCTGGAACTTTTAAAAATCAGATCTTTCGTTCTTTGGATCCTTGTAGGTAGAATATCTCGATTTTTATCTTCAACAGTATTGTTATTTGATTGCATTTTTGGAATCCTGAATATTTTGTTTCTTATCTTTGAAACCTTGGATCTTTGGATGAATCTCTGAATCTTTCGATATGTGGCTCATTTGAAGTTTGAATAATTGGACCTAGGGTTCCTTTTCTCTTTGTATGATTTAAAATAGTATACAGGTCGGAGTCGATTATTCATTATACGGATGTTTCGAAAAAAATCAGATTTCAACTAGAATGTCTGACTATAGTGCTAATTCGATCATTGCAGTCAATAGAATTTTTTTTAGGGAAATGGGGAGCCTAGGGTTAACAACTTCTCAAATTTTGGCTCACATCAAAAATAGCTTATACATGGGTTATTCCGCGCAGTGACCAAAAAAACCAAAACTTGAAATCGACCTTCACCGATTGGAACCAGTTTTGAAGAAATTGTTCACCTAGAGCCAATATATAATAACCTAATTAATTGTGTCGTTCAAACCACCCCTCGGTCCACGTAATTTTTATCAAATTGTTTTAATTTAAAAAACTTGTTTTTCTTCGGATTATATCTCTAGTACACGGTAAAAAAATTGTCACGTCTAATTCAAATGATGTTGCACTTGAATCAGTTTATCATGTATCACTAACAATTGAAGTGATTTAGCATTGATTTTCTAAGGATTTATAACTCGTATCAGAATGACCTGGTCTTTGAAAGCTATTTAATTGAAATGATCTTTAAATTGAAATGAATATCCGCTGAATTCGCACCACTGTACTAATCTATTGAATTTGAGTGGTTCCATCTTTAATTACAAGTGTCAAAACACTAAAGTCTTTAATCGACTATAAACGTATGCTCGGAAATAGGAGCAAAAATGGAAAATTTTCATTTCTAAAGTAATGTAGAAAGTGAGTACACTCAGGTTTTTTTTACGAGGGGGATACAGACCGCGTAAATGAAAACCGCGTAAATTTAAACCGCGTAAATTTCAAAATCCGCGTAAATGAAAACCGCGTAAATTTCAAAATCCGCGTAAATGAAAACCGCGTAAATTTCAAAATCCGCGTAAAAAAAACCGCGTAAAAAAATACCGCGCAAAAAAAACCGCGTAAAAAAAACTTGAGTGTATTGTATATTTTACTTGTAGTTAATTATGTAATTATTTGTTCTCAGGTAATCCATAATGGGATATACCGTAAGGAGTACGTATATAGTTAAATGCAAGATCTATTAGAAGCAATGTACAACACATTTCAAATGAAAGTGATTTGCTGTTGATTTCGTAGTGCTTTTAAATGATCCATTCCAACAGATTGACACATCACATTGAAATGTTGAGCAAGTAGTGCGAAATCAACTGCAAATCACTTTCCATCAACGTGAGGATTTTTTACCGTGTACTGTTTGTTTGTTCAAGGGATCTAGAAAAATTTGGCAGTGCTGCCAAATATGCAATTGTTTAGTTTTAAACTAAAAGTTCTTTTTTGCCATAATACACACATCGGCTACTGCAGGCCTTTGGTACACATAAAATGTCATTATAGCTACTTTGCTCGTTCGGTTTGTGGCACTCTTTTGGGATAATGATGACATGCTTCTCAGGATTCTGTTTTAATACTTCCCAGGATTCTGATCGAAGTTTTCTTAGCATTCCAATGGAATCTGTTTAAGAATTTCGATTGAGCTCTTATCCGTATTTCTACGTTTTTTTTCTCTGAATTTTGATGCAGGATTCTGGAGAAAAACTTCTTAGAAGTATGGTGGAATCCTTTTCAAGATATAATTCTGCAAAGATTATGATTTATTGAAGATGCTGATAGAATCATGTTTCTATTTTCAATGAAATCCGGTGTAAAATTCTGATGAATATCCTGCTCTGAGTTCCAGTAGACTTTGACAAAATATTGCTCTTCTCCCATTATCCCCTTAAACAATTGATTCCTGGTCAAAATTCCTATGGTATATTTAACCCCTTTATGCCCATGTTGTTGATAAACAACCACGTATCTAAACAACCATAACTATTGGTTTTCACAACATATCTTCATAACAACAAGTAAGGAAAATAGCCGGGACTAATATCTTTTATGAGCACTAACAGTTATAGGATTACTGTTCCCTAATTCAACTTAGTACATACCTCTATTCATCCCACCCATTTGAACACATTAGTTAGAGCAGTGTCTGCTATCTCTTTTCAACGAATTAGCTCAAATGGTAGGAAAGAAATGGTGCTTGACTTTTCGCTTCGCTCTAGCGTGAGTATTTTACATTTTTAATGACCTGCTTCTTGAGACGGAAGCAAAGATTTTGATACCTATGGCTACCAACAATATCCCTAGCACACTTCTCTCGGACTTCATCCCACGATTTGTCCAAAAAAGTTCACTTACTAATGTCGTTGTTGTTTGATTTTTTTATGTTGTAACATTTAATTAGGAAGGGACTGGAAGGTGTGAAATATTCTTCAATGTCAAGACCCATAGTACTCAAGGAAGAGCAAGGAGTTGAAGGAAGAATAGGGTCATATGAGCAAGCTTTGAGTTTCTCGGCGATTTAACCTTTCGTCTTCTACACGCAGGAGTCGAGATATTTTGGCATTAAAATGCGAATCACCTGAGTCTGCGGCATGTTCGGACAAGCGTAAAGTCACTTAGTGACTTATGCTGTCGGACCCGCTTGTTCGAAGCGAATTGAGTCAGGTTCTAACCCCGAATGCTGCCAAAATGTATGAATTGACAGCGGTTGGGGTTGCAACCTGTCTCAGTTTCGGGGTCAAGCAAAAACGACATAAGTTGTAACTGACGTTTGTTTTCATAGGCTCTTGTTTCTTTCGAGCGGGTTTAAAGTGTTTTATTTGAGTGTTTTACTTGCGGTTACTCGTTGTGATCGGAATTGGTTGTTTATTGAGTGTCCCTCGTGTCAAGCGTTTTTTAGTCGACAAAACTATCACGTACAATTTGGTGAAAGTATTATTAGTGAAGTCATCGTTCACATCACCACGGATCACTGTGGGAATTTCCACCAGAAATCAGCTTACTGCCGTATATGCCACTCGCCGTTTGCAGCGCCATCTGGATCTGTTTCACCGGAGTATCTAAATACAATTAGCTCTAGTATGGCTCGAGAAAAGGAATTGATATCCGTGCTTTGATCCGATAAAGATTTTGTCAAATGCCAACTTTGCGAGCGGGTGGCTCATATGTAGTGTTTTGGTTGGGTTCGCTTCAATTTGGACTTCGTGAATGGTCAGTCTAATCAATTGTGGTTTTGCGACGACTGCATAGAACAAGTTGAATAATTGAAGGCACAGAGTGTAGCAAAGCAACTGTGGAGAATGTTGGCAGCACTATATCAATCGCACTCGACAGTTGCATGAAAGATGTGAAAGATGAATTGTGTCAAACTAATGCCGTAATCAGAATCCTAGCAGAGAAACTGTGCGCTCGTCCTCTATTCCAATATTTTCTTGGCCAAGCATCGAGCGACTGCGGGAATCAACAATTGGAATGTCTCCAAGAAGAAATGCGATGCGAGCCAGACTAGGTGGAACTAGACTAGTAGATGACTTGCCAAACGTAGTCAAGACAGTACCAAAGTTTCCGAGGAGGACGTTGTTGCCCTAGTCCGAAAATGCGCACCAGGCTCACAACCAGACATTAGGAAGCTGGAAAAAACCAGAACATTGGCAGTATGGACACATGCATCGACAGTTACCTGTTGACGAGCTCAACGAAATACCGCTTCTGACTGATTTGCTCTAGAATACCTATCCGTCTTTCAATTTCATTGCTTTCGTTTCTCTTAATCTTAAATTTGCCGAAAATAGCCAAGAAAATCGATACAGTAGAACCTTGCGCAATTAAAACATAGTAACAAATACCGCTTCTGCAACGTTGTCGTTCCCACAGAAACGTGGTTCAGCGTAAGTACTTCAAAAGTGCAACCCTTCGTGGCGCACTATAAAGCTTTCTGTATGGATCGCAGTTCACGCAATAGACAGAGAAAAAACCAGCGGCGGAGTGCTTGCAGCAGTTCACTGCCAAATATTCATGTTTCCAGTTTACAATAAAAGCGATAAAAAAGAAACTGAGCATTATCGTGGTATTACTTTACTAAGTTCCGTACCCACCCTGTTTCAAAAGGTTGGTATGAATCCGATTTTCAACTACTGCAAACAATACATTGTCGAGACTCAGTATGAATTCATGCCGAAACGCTCTACGACTACTAATCTTCTGTCTTTCACGTCTCATGTCACAGACACATTATCCAGTGGTCTTCAGGCGGACGCTATCTACACTGATACATCTGAGGCTCTCGACAAGGTTGACCACGCCGGTACTGTTGCCAAGATGGATAGACTTTCGGATAATATTTTATAAGAGCATTTATTATACAAACAATCATTAAACAATAAATATTATTGTTATTACTGTTTCAACATTGTTCGACGCACAGTTCTCGTTAGTAGATTTACAAAAAAAAAATTATGTAACAATAAATTCTCTCCTGCTCAGCAAAAAACTGATACAGTAAATTAACGTTAAATTTTACTGTTTTCGAGAAGAAATGCATGGAAAAATCGAAATTTCAAATAATATATAGATACATAACCACCTCCCTTTTGTACTATCAAAGTCGATTTAACGTGGAAATTTACTTCAGGAATGTTCAAGTTTCTTGTTTTTGTATTGTAGCACAACACTAGAACTTACTGTAAATTATTGTAACGTTACTGTTCTGTCACAGTGAAAATCATGATGTTCTTTCTGTTCATTTCTATTCGGGCTTCGCTTCAGTTCCAATGTAATTCGCTGGATTCACTTGTACCTCACCAACTGCCGTCTTACCATTGAGATAGGTTATTGTGTTTCCGAAGATTTCTTCGCCTCATCCGGAATTCCGTAAGGCATCCATCTCGGCCCTTTGATCTTTCTTCTGTATTTCAATAATGTTAATTTTGTCCTGACCATAATGTGGTGCAATGAGCAAGACGAGGTGTCGCGATTTTCTACAGCGCTGTTTATGGAATAGTCTGCTACAAAGTTCCAGTAAAACGCATCCAGAAGAGGATGAACCACAAGCACCCGTGATGAAACGCTTAGGAAACATTCTACGAAAACATCGCAAACGATAATTCCGCCATAAATCCGACGCCAAGAAAAAACGCTTCGTCAAACCGAGCTGCAGTATGAAACCGCAAAGAATGGCGCTTTTCGCGAGTACATGAATCGAGTGCAAGGTAGCCTTCATGACCACCGCAACGTTGTAGTCCTTCGTGGATAGCGGAAAACGTTCTGGTGGGACACCCACTAACGAGTTTTAGGGAACAGCTCCCCCCCCCCCTCCACCACAGCTGAGGCCGTTAATCTTTTCGCTAATTTATTTTGTGATGTGTTCAACAGCGATTGCATTGCTCCCTCGAAATAGTATTTAGCAACGTACAACGTAAATCTACCTCACCTGGTTGTTAGTGAGGCCGAGGTCTTGAAACCTCTGGCTGCCGTTGATATGTCGAAAAGACCTGGTCCGGATCGCCCCAGTTGATGAAAAACTGTACCCGCGCGCTGACTATTCCAGTGTTCTTCATTTTCAATCGTTCGCTAACTGAAGGAATTTTTCCTACCGCGTTGAAAGAAGCAGCCAGCGATCCTATTCATAAAGCTGGAAACGTTCACAACGTCGAGATATAGGTATGCGGTATTTTAT
Organism: Topomyia yanbarensis; assembly: GCF_030247195.1. NCBI lineage: Eukaryota > Metazoa > Arthropoda > Insecta > Diptera > Culicidae > Topomyia > Topomyia yanbarensis. Next base: position 59,150,070 of record NC_080670.1, read on the forward strand.
TAGTAACTGTCTTGCCAAATTCTTCGAAAAGCTAGTCTACAACGTTATGTATGCATTGTCATGAAACGATTTACTACTTCTTGTACTACTTATACTTCTTTGTTGCGTCCTGTCATCGAGAATCACCAGCAGATGATTTAATTTATAACGACTTTTTAAAGACTTTTAACCAAGTACCTCACAGCATCGCAATCCGTAAACTACAGTGGCAAGGATTTCAGTTTGGCTGACTAGTTGGTTGCACTCCTATCGCTATAATCGGTCCGCGTTTGTGTGAATAAAAAAATCCGCGGTCAGGTATGTTTGCGGCGTCCCAAAAGGCAGTCATCTAGACCCTTTCATTTTTGTCTTATTTATTAATGATCTCTTCAAGCGTCTGGGAAACTGATGTTTGCTGCTAATTTTCAAGTTTTCCGTACCATAATTACGGTACTCGACCCTATACTGTCTATGATCGCATATCATTCCAATAAAGATAGAAAATCCCATAGAAAACGGTACAACCATGCGATCATGGGTAGGATAGTGCTTCAAGAAGACATCTGTGTGCTACAAGATTGGTATATGACGAATTTTGCGCTAAATCGTATTCAGAGTTGGCAGCACCCTCTCAGATTTTAATGAAACTTTCTGTACATGAAGACTTTGTCACAAAAAACCACTTGGCGTACTTTGTTTTTCCAAAAATGATCTAGACTGTCCTTTGAAAAGGGCCAAACTTTGGCACCAACTTTTTTTTTCAAATGGCTTTAGTTTAAAAATGACAAATCCTACAAAAAAAATATTGTAGGTGTGATTTTCACAAAATTAGTCAAATCTTCCAATAAACATATTTTAGAGCTTAAAACGGCGATTTTTTACTAAAAACGTTCTCGAATGCAGAAAAAATTATTATTTATTCAACTAATCGTTAAGGTACGAGGAATACTCATATACTAATGGAATTTTTGAGGGTAGGGATTTTGGATGAGCTGTTAGTCTTCAATCGTGATCACCGCAAACCTCTTAAATAAAAAAGGGTTTCTGGGAAAAAGTCACAACTCCGCCAATTATCAATTTTGTATAAACTTATGCTTGTTTATTTCACTGAAAAATGTTCTACCAAAATATTATAAGTTTGATGTAATGAAATCATTGCTTTATTCCTTTATGTAAATTCAAACTTTCTTGGCATTTTTATCACAAAAAAGGTATGTAGCTCCTTAATCAAGAATCCCATTGGAAAGAGTTTATGTCATTAAACAAATATTCCATTATTACATCTTTATTTTCTTGTTTAGTGTTGAGGAAGAATCAGAGAAAGAAATAATCACCACAACACTATGTATTGAATTTTACATAATTATTTATTTATTTTTATGTATAACATTTGTCTTAAAACTATCTTCATGCATGCTATTTTGTATTATTTTTATGCAAGGAAAATATTTTTGGTTCATCTTCTGATTTATAATACCTCTTCGTCTCTACTTTGCCACCAGGAATAGGCAATTTTTGAGTTCCAGATATTGTTTTGGCGTTATTATACCGCTCTTCGAATTCTTCTGACATTTTGTTGTACTATTCAGTGAATATGTAGCAGAAAATTAATTTTGTGATATTTTTATCAGTTTGTTCAACTGCCCAGTTATATAACTCTCGGGGAGTTGTTATGGTATTTTCATAGTCGCGAGCAAGACTGGCTCTTTTTGCCATTCGCTTGAGAGTGCCACCAATAGCATTACAGGATACTTTTCCATGGGATGTTGTAAAAAAAATGCCATTCTGCGCTTATTTCATACTTTGACTGGAATCTACAGAAGCTTGCGAAGTTTTTCTTATTTTTGTAGTGTGCTGCTGCTCCACCAGACTTAAAATAAATTTTAGAAAAGTTTGTCAATAGTTTCATAAAATTTATGATTTTTGAAAGGAACAATTGAACTGCAGTCTTCAAGTCTTCCAGTCTTCCGGTCTTCCAGTCTTGAAGTCTTCCAGTCTTCCAATCTTCCAATCTTCCAGTCTTCCAGTGTTCCAGTCTTCCAGTCTTCTAGTCTTCTAGTCTTCCATTCTTCCAGTCTTCCAGTCTTCCAGTCTTCCAGTCTTACAGTCTTACAGTCTTACAGTCTTACAGTCTTATAGTCTTATAGTCTTACAGTCTTTTAGTCGTCCAATCCTCCAGTCTTCCGATTTTCCAATCCTCCAGTCTTCCAGTCTTCATTCAAGTTTGTTATGAATATATACCAAATTCGTTACATGTATCAGGCAACTAGCGGCTGGGACAATGGATTCTGAGATGATTATAACTTTCATTGGTTTAATTTTCTATAAAAATACACTGAAAAAAAAATTCAATCTGGACAAGGAAAAGTTTTTTTTTCAAATAACGATTTTTCCTTGAAAGTGCCCAACTTGAATTTTTGACGGTAGGTAGGGAACATAATTACCTATCTTGGAACAAAATTTCATCCAAATCAAAAATGGTTTTTTTTTGATTTGGATGAAATTTTTAAAATCGATTTTTTTCAGCGTAGGAGTCGATAAAGAATTTTTTCAATATTTTTATTCAAAAATTTGACTAATTTTGTGAAAGTCACTTCTACCAACATTTTTTTTGTAGGATTTGTCATTTTTAGACTATAGCCATTTGAAAAAAAAATGGTAAAAAAAAATTTGGCCCTTATCAAAAGACAGTCTAGATCATTTATGATCAACATTTGTTCAAGTTGGCGCGAAATTCGTCATACGTTTAACGGCATTAAAGTTAATGTTAAAAAATGCCATGCATAAGTTTCAAGAACAAGAACGAGTTATAGAACGAGTCCCGACTCAGTGACGCTCCCGGAAGTACCACGGATTGGGTAGTGGGTAAGTATTTAGTCAGGGTTCACTACAAGCAACTGATGCAACTGAGAATATAATGTTTTGTTGTGGAAGTTTTATAGTTTCCTATGTTTGAAAAATTTACTGATGGATTAGAATAATTATATACAGTTCTACGTAAAATATTTAGACTCTAGATAACCGATTATCGAGAGTGAATTCCGTCAGAATCCACTTGATCTCCGAATAGCCGACTAGGCGTGTTGCTTCCAAATATTTTTTTTAGTTAAAAGAATGCGTATATTTGTGTTGCATTGTATTGTTTATTAGGGCTTTCACCTCGATGGGTTATTCGCGTAGCAAATATTATAACTACTTCAGAAAGTTTCGTGTGGCGAATAATCTGCAGCACGCAGTTGAAAGTGAAAACGATGGGCTTTAGATTACCATCCCATTCCCATCATTTTGGCTTTTAGAACAAACTCGTTATTTTTCATTAATCAACAACAGTGCTCAAGCTTAAAAACAGTTGAAGGAAGAGTGAACGTTTTCAATATATAATAAGAAAATTATATATTTCAAATGACTACCCTGTGGAATTTCGGTAAAAGTAGCAAAATATGAGAAAATGCTACCGGCGCAATTTTCGTTAATACTTCGAATAACGATATCTTCTATAATTTGCGTTTGCATCTTGGATAAAAAATAATGTTCGCAAATTGACATTCTATTTTCTCAAGTTTGCCGGTTTTATTGTATCGTTGTTTCTCAAAACCTATATATTTTTTGTAATTCATCTTATTTCCTCTTTTAGTTGGTTTATTTTTACCATCTTTTTCCAAAAATGCAGCTTTACGACTTACATTTACCATCGGAAACATTTCAAAACGTTCATTTATCGCTATCAACACAACTAAAAGAATTTTGCTCTGAGGGGTAGTGCGAAAACCCGGAAAGAACACATGCTACATTTCCCGCGTGTGTTGCATCAAATATGGATGAGCTGATCCGTTCCCGTGAATGCAGATGGGCGTACCGGTGTGGGTTGCTTGCTGATGGTGAAAGTTAATGGCAAAATTGCTGCATCAAAGCACTTGAAATGGGTATAATCCGTGCATGAACTACATAATTGATGCCGCCATATTCTTTGTTTTATTTCAATCGCCACGAAGTGCTTGGTGGCACGGAAAGTTGACATGAAAAGTCAAACAAGGTTTTTGTTTGATTTTGCGGTAATAAGTGGGAACTCAAACTTTTGGAAATTTCACAGAAGGATAGCAGTTTCCCGATCATTTGCAACGCCATGTTCATGATATGCATTGGTTAATACAGATCCAAGTGATGATATTCATAGTCGGAAATCGCTACAAAACCGTCCCCGTAAATCTATCGCATTGTTTCGTTTTTGTATTTTTATTGCCACATTGTAATCACCCCGGTCAGGCATCCACAGCTCGAACTCTTTTTGCATAGAACACGACCAGACTGCATTCATGTTCCGATTGACTGATATTGAATAGCAATTGCGTGTGCCTCGATTACACGCACATCCTAGTCGCTCTTCATTTCGTTCCCGTCCAACTCCTGTGGCTGGAACATAGGTTTGATTATGCCAACTCCCCACCAATGATGATGATGATAATGATTATTATGAGCGACGGGGGAAGTAGCTCATTAAAAAGTATAAAACAAACTACAATTTCGTTCCGCCTACAGGACTATTGGCCTGTCGGTGACTTTAAACGTCTTACGTCAAACTGCTGCAACAATGTTTAAAATATAAAAGATAGCTATCACGTTTCGTACGCTGCTATCCTGCTGAGTGCTGACCACTCGGTGGCTACAGATCAGGCAAGGAGCAGACGGCCTTCAGATAGCTCTGGATTCAGACCAACGAACCGACAGACGGTAGGTTCTTTCGCACAATTCCTGATTGACTAACTGACTGACTGACTGCCTATGGCCTCGACGACCAGAATCGTGGCCGGCTGTAATGCTGATTAATGGACAGAATTATGCTTATTAATGAACGACTGAACTGCAGCGCAGGACTGGAATTTTGCATCGTAGTTTGTTTTTCCCATTCGCTAATGATCATTAAATTTGATGAAAATGAGTCATGGAAATGCGGTAAACATTTATCTCCAGCCAGACATGCTTCGGGATGCTTTTTCGTTTTACACTGTACATCGGTTGAGACAGCGTGCCCACGTTTGTTGTATCTAGGAGAAATGACGAACTCTGAAGTGTAGCGTGTCTAAAGAGACTAGAAGGAAACCTCTACACAGCAGACAGAGCCTACTCGATTTTCGTTCGAAGGTAAGATAATTGATGGCTTTTTGTTTCACGATTTATGGAGCATCTTGTTTTACAAGCGGGTCATGGCGTGTTGTGTAACGTTTCTGCACGGCCAGCAGAAAAATTCTATGGGTTAGCTTCCCATGCGAGGTTGGGTGGGAGACAAACTGTGCCCTCCCATAATTTTCCGGTTAGTTGAAATTGGACACTAAATGTATGCAGAATTTAGAAAACTGATAGTGTTACTCAGGTTCACAATTCTACATATTTAGTTATGAACGGACAAAAATAAAGTCGGAAGGGCAAATTATGTCGGCTATTAACTTACAAGTGATTGATTTCGACTGGAGTTCTTCGATGTATGAGTTTGTTGAAAGAACCTTGTGCGCAAAAACCGGAGAAAAATAGCCGGTTTTTAATAGATTTATTATTTTAGTCCAGTAATATTGAATATAACGTTATACGGGTTTCGCTGGATTTTATGTTTTTAACCAGTTTTTACACAGGTTCATCTTTGCTGATTTCTTCAGGGTGGTTTGATCAGCGTTTCTACCAACGTCCTTGAAGCGACGCTCTGATTTGCTCGCACTTGGGCCGGACGATGACCCTTGTCGGTGCAGAGCATATTTAAATCGAGAGCCATTTTGCCGCTCTGCACGCGAGAAGCACGTTAACCAACAAACGCTCGAGCCTTTCACGATCATCCACGTACACAAAAGCGCGCGATTTTGCAGTGTAACACTCCAGTGTCTAAGTAAACGTTTTAGCGCTTATAATCGGATTGACGCTATCTCCAGCGCGCACAAATAAATGCTCATTCCTACGCCCGCACATTTGAACCGTACACTCAATATCACAATCAGAATCACGGCCCGCTCAATTTGGCCTTAAGCAGTTTGTTTTGGTAGGTGACATTTCCCGTCTCGTCTGTAATTGTAGTGAATGATTCTGACGGGGAGCCCCTCCGAGAACCCAGCTCTACAGCTCCAGTAGGACAATACTCGAAAAAAAAATTTGTTTGTATCTCTTAATGTATGATAATAACCGAAATACTGTGTGTTTACTCTCTTGACGCACACTGGTCTCGAAAAATCAATTTAGTTATTTAACGCTAATATTTTTTAGGTGATATTAAATTGTGCTTACAGTACAGTTTCGTTGATCAAGTTGTTTCAAAACACTGTTTCATTGAATCCTGTCAAATATTTGCTTGATTTTCAAATCTTGACATCTACCATTATCTTACCCGGTTGACAATACAATTTGTCTTCCAGTATTCGTGTAGTACTACTCCTCACAAAGGTTAATCTCGCGTCCATTGTTTCGCAGAGAACAGCCCTGCCCTCGAATGGATTGATTAGTCAGCCCCTTAAATCACCCGGCAGCGCAGTCAGCGCGAGCAACGTTGCTTGTGACATTCTCGCTGCGGGGAGGACAATTTTGCCGCCAAAGCGAAACTATAGAGTGCGCAGTGGTACCAGCAGCCAGCCGGCAGGTGGTCGAATCTACCCATTTTTCTACCCAGTTCAAAGCCAACGGAACGTTGCAACGTTGAGACGTACCCGGGAAAGGAAAACTGATGGCAAAATCCCGGCCGGTCGCGCTGTGTTCCGCGGCAGCAGCGGGAGATTCGCAACTAGGTCTCGTTCGATCGATATCAGGTGACTTTCGCTAACTACCACCACACTCGCGTTTTACATCCGGCTGGTTGAAGTTGTGCCAGTTCCTAAATTCCCATGCCGGAAGGTTTTTGTGTTCATGACTAAGGTGCAGACGAAAATCACCCAACAGCTCACGGGTACAACAAAAGCACTCATTCTGTGGTGAAATGTTTTTTTCTTGTTTTTGCTGGGGGTCGTGTTCCCATGTTTATGCCATTCGGGTTAATTCGAATAATAGTGGGTGAAAGACCCGAGAATGATCCCAGCCCGAGAAGGTTGCTTCATGAGTAGTTACCTTCGTGCCAGGAGGAGTTTGGGAGCAGCGAGCAACTCCCGATTGCTTTTTTTGAATCGGTTCTGAAGTTCCGAAGTATAATTATTATTTTGGTTTTTGTAGATTCTTCCGCTCATCCACAAGCTGCCATCCATCGGGGCTAGCATCGCCAAGCTTGTGATCGGGACAAACTGGTTTTTGAACAAAAGCACGCGTTCGCATAAGCTTACGTTTTCAGGAAAGAAAGAGTACTAGGCGCTTCGTGAAAAATGGTTTTAGTTAGCAATTGCTGACCTTTTTCCGTTGTTCGTTGAGCTCCCAATGCAGCTTTGAAGGCAGAGTACACTGCTTTAGGCAAAGATAATCAAAGATAGTCCGTAATGAGGTTTCGAATCGTTCTGGTGTTGGGTGAGAATAAATTCTATTACACTATCAAATCAGTGTTACACATATGAAACAAGGCCTTTCTGCCAGATTGTTTCCGGATTGGGCCGTGGCATGATTCGGATTCCTTCATAAAAATACATATGTTTCCAAATCACAAAAACATTGTGCGTTCTGTTAAAGCAATTAGCGGATTTGTAGAAGTTTAAAGTCGTTCCGAGAACTGCATTGGTGATGTCGAAGCAACTCTACTGACGCGCGTACCGTAGTGCTTTGTAGTCAGATTTTTATGTTTTACATTTATTTGAAAAATATGTAAAATCATGAGAATTGTTTTTTTATTCCCTTTTAGGCGTACTAAGTTATTATGTTCTCTATGATGATGGATTTTGTTATTTGTTTCTTAACTTAAAAAAATATAATGAGATGTCTACAAAAGTCTGAGCCACGCGCGCTTAAATCAGATAGAGACCATCCTGAAATTGACGTAGTGACCAGAACAAATAGCTTATCGGGTTGAATATAAGCTTTTGGACATTTGTAGTAATCGGGGTCTGGAGTAGATGATGGAGCTGTTTGGGCTTTGCTCGACAATATGGCTAATTTTAGCATCGCTGCGATGGTGGTAATACCGGCGTTAGTTCGTTGGGAGTGGCCTTGATGATTCTTTCTTATATGACAAGACTTCGGGTTCAATTCCCGATCAATCTAGGATATTCCCAGTTAGGAGTTTCTCTTGACTGCCTTGGGTTAGTGGTAGATTAGTTTGAGGTCTGACGTTGATGATATAAATCGGCTAGGCTCTGCACTGCCACCATACACGATACTTTCCATCTTTGTATGTGGTAGTAGCGATATCTTGGTCAGGCGGGAGGAGTCTTGCTTGTTATTGTCGAAAATTGGGGATATTGGGTTCAATTCCCGATTCCATCAGGCATCTTCCCGGGATGGAAATTTGTTTGATAGACTCTGGTTGTTTGCGAAATATTTGAAGCCTATCTGGTTGCGGTCTTTTGAAGGAAAATCTATGTCTGAACTGTTAACCAGTCCGTATTTGTTTTGTTCACTGGTTTAGTCATGTGTAAAAATATCAATTATCTATTAGATAAATCGTCCAGCTCACACCTTTGTAGGGGTATGAGGTGGGACCATCATCATCATCATCATACTATCTGAAGCATAAAATAAATTATATACCACATTGCAGACGCCCGTCCTAACGCTAATGATGTAACATCAAGAACGCGTCAGAGGATCTCGATTGACATCCTTCGACCCAAGTTTGACCGTACCAACCAGTAACGCGGGTGACGTCGTGTAAACTGTCGAATACGAAATGACAATTGCCAAAGATTAATTTAATACATATAATAAATTATACAAAACTACTCTTGCAGGAATGCTTTTCAATAAAAAAAAATTGGAAATTTTGGTTAAGTACGACCGACAAGGTTGTTTGAAGCATTATATTATAACATTATCGTCAGTTAGGAAAGGTTCCACATAGCGCCTGTAGGAAAAGCCATCAAGTGAAGGAAATATCCAGAAACACACTAAGCGACTGCCCAAATCTCACTGGAACCAGGATGCGCTCAAAGACTTTTGGTAAAGGATTCCCAGATCCCGAAGAGATCTGAAAGGTATCTTCAAGCAAGATATTAAGATTCTTTAGGAAGCGTTCTTGACGGAAGATTGGGCACTGGAGACACTCCTCAACGAACTAGATGATCTGAGATTAGGGATTAGATTAAGGAACGGGACGATCTGCTAGGGACAAAATCGAACGCGTTATATCGGATCGTATTCCAACAGCTTTAAACGAGAAATGGCAATGATGTAAAAAGGAAATGTTTAGCGCATAACCAAAATATCATCGTAATTTCTCTGACTTGGAAAAGGGAAGTCATACTCTTTAATGGAAACACAATTTAATTTTCCACGGAGGTAAAATATCCAAGAGTGAGTGTGAATCAGGATATCAAAAGATTTATAGAGAGAACCTTAAAATGAATACTGATTTGCTGAACTCTCTTTGGAGAAATGGGATCGCACACCATAAATCGCAACACTGCTGTCCCAAAGTGGAAAGAATACAGACATTTCTGAAACTATCAAAAATTTTAAGAATGGCTTGTCTGGCAATCATGAAGGCACGGGTACTTTTACAAGGCACCTCAAAATTCTTGACCTTGTCTCGGATTTGTTATCGGCTTAGTTCTGATCCAACGCTCAAAAGTTGGTAATTTTCTTAGATAGTCGTCAGATTTGGGTTCATGTAATTTCCAGTCTTCACTTGTCGGCAAATTCTGATAAATCTGGCAAGCAAATACAAGCTTACTTTAATGAGAGTGCCGGGGCACATGGGAATAGAAGAAAACAACTTGGCTGATGTGCTAGCTAACAAGAGAACTGCCTTTTGTTTCATATGTTCTGAGTCATGCTTTGGATGTGGACCTAGCAATCTTAAAGAAAAGCTCGATGATTAGGAACAAATGTTCCCAATAAAGACTGTTTATTTAATACTCAAAGAAGAAGACTAGAGTGTTACTCAGCATCTTTAACTGGCAATTCATGGCAAATCTGGTCCAGTTAGGAAAGGTTCCAGATAGCGCCTGTAGGAAATGCCATCAAAGGAAGGAAATATCCAGACACATACTATGCGACTACCCAAATTTCGCTGAAATCAGGACGAGTTTACAGACATTTGGTAAAGGATTCCCAGATCCCGAAGAAATCTGAGAGGCATCTGCAGGTACGATATCAAGTTTCTAGGAAGGAACGGAACGTTTACCTAACGGACGATTGAGCACTGACCAACGCACACTTAGGGGATTCATAATAGTTATATGTAACGACGAACCGCTGATTTCCACGTGTGGGTTCTAAAACATTGTGGCTGTTATACTATACGCCTCGTTGAGCTGCTGCCACGACGTGGACATTCTTGCGTGAATCTTACACCTCAACAGATAATGGTCAAAGTTGACATTCAGTCCCCGGAAGGTCCTGACATAATTGACATCAAACGTCAGTGAAATGTCGGTCATCTATTATAACATAGATATTCATGAGCATCTGAATATTCTTTAATGCAAAATAGGTGCTCATGATTGCGGCGAGATAGATCTGTGTGTAGGGGCTCTCCTTTCCTATAACAATTCGATGAGTTTGGTTCCATCAACCGAAGATAACGGCCTCACCAAAGCATGTAATATATAATGAGTAGAAAGTAAGATACTCTGTTATGTGCATTGTAGAACCACGGTGTATGTCAAAATGCTGAATGAAAATTATTCAGAACTTTAGTTTGCTTCGCTTTTTTTTCCTTGTAGATGAGAAAATACTGCTACAAACAAAAAGACTAGGCAAACCGACTTTTTCAGCGAAATTGTGCATCTCTTGGTGCGCAGATCTTTAACTTTTTCGTTTCTCAGTGTCTCTTTGTTCGTGTGATCTGCAATCAGTCTCCCATGTGTCAGTTCTGCTAGTAATCTGCACACTACGTAAAACCCTTCTATTACCTAAGGAAAACATCTGCAATAACGAAAACAAATACAGTGGCCTCATCATCTACTAATTATTCATAAATTGTTGACCAGTTACCAACATCTGTTGAACCATGAGTAAATGTTAAATCATCTACGATTATATCCCGTACGTTTGAAGCAACAACCAGTACCGCCTGCAAAATGACAACAATTGAGGAAGATGGTTCCACGACCGTAATCAGCAAACCAACGAAACCAACTATCTCCAAGACAGCAGCTGTGTTGACAGTATGGACGAAAGCGACAACCGAAGAAGTGGACTGAGTGATCCCCAGGCGTTATGAGGCGATGCTGAAAATGCGCCGTGAAAAAGAGTAAATATATAAAAGTCACATGGCTACGTTAAGTTCACGAGTCGAATTGTTTTAAATAAATAGCCCTCTTCTGAAATGTGAGTTTGCGACCCAGATGAAGAGTTTTCCGTCATGTTTTGGGCACTCTCCGTTGGTCTTGTTTTGACACTTATAAAATTAATCTTTCTCTTGTTTACTTTTTAACGACATTCAGTTGGCTGGAGATTACTAAGTAGTGAAAGTTATGAATATTTTGGAGCCATAGTACTCAAGTGTGAGCAATGTGAACTATACAGATCGGAAAACTAGTGTCAGCAGGGTCATTAGGAACAGGCTTAAAATCTCACGGATTAATCTTTTGTCTTCTGCGGGCAGAAGTCGAGCTTAGGCAGAGTTACTACGAATTGCTCAAGTCTACCAGCATGTCTCACGGCAAAGACAGACTTGTCCCTCGGGTCTCATGGTAAAGAAATAAACTAATGTTTCTCATCATCGGGTTTGTTGTTTGTCGGCGCATAGACTAGGATCATGTTATAGTTTAAGAGCATGCTCTTTACCGCTAATACGCAGATACGGCCACTCATCGTTCTCCACGATGGATTTGATATTTTAGGTACGAATTACGAAGTGTCGAATTTCTTCCCTCGGTATGATACTGTACCTTGACGTAATCAGGGGCTTTTCCACCAAAGCAGTATTACAGTGATTATATCACATAAACTTGGGATACGATTATTTTTTTTAGTTAAGTTACATTGTGATCAATTTTAGTACTTAACTTGGCGATAATAAACCACTGCCATGTACAATGTGGATTTAGGGCCCAATTCTCTCTGGAGGCACCTTTCTTTTATTGCTATATTTTAAATTAGATCCATAACACTTACTAACACAAATTGCTTATTATCTCATATACACTCACAATCTCTTATTCCAAACGTACAAACGTGGCCTTCAAGATAATACAAACCTGGTCAAAACTGCTAATGCGCGCGATCTCGCCAACTTTCAAACACCCCGGTAATTAAGTCAACATTTGTACCTAAAAATTTACCAACGCGGTCGCAACCATCAACCCAACGCTTGCGTAATCATGAATCGGTCACGTCCGCAAGTCTCTACCCTTGATCCTAGCAGCCCAAACTCATGCCTTCAGTTGGACCAATAGACACAAAAACTGGACAAGACGTCCACGCGCGATCATTGAATAACACACGAACATGCGAATGGCCACCTGCTTATAAAAATAATTAAAAATCGAATTTATACACACGAAGTCACATAAACGCGACAATCAAACATACAAATGCTTGAACCGTTCGCGATCATCCACGCAGCCTACACCCGCGTTCCCGCAGACATCTCCCGCACTCGCGCGATCATGAATCGATCACGTCCGGAAGTCTCTATCATCGATTCCAAAAGTCTAGGTCCATGCCTTCAATTGAATCAATTAAAATGAATGCTCTCATATCCACTGGACAACACGTTCCATGGCGACATGGCCAGGAACTCTAGTGATACGGAGTAACTCAATCCCTGTCAGAATGTGATCCGCACACAGAAAAATAAATATCAGAATGACGGTCCGCGTGGCCATCCAAGAACACACGCGAATATGTGAATGGCCACAGGGTTACAAAATCGAATTTATTGACGCGAAGTCACATACACGCGAGAACACGCGACAAAAACGTCAACATACGAAAGCTTAAGCCTTCGCGATCATCTACGCACACCTACGTTCGTGATTGCGAAAACTTGATAACACTCCGGTCAGGCTTGTTATTTGCTCACACAATGAGCCACAAAGAGCGAAATACACCGATTGAAAATAGAGCAGCACAAAAACACTGCGATGTGCAGAACGACCGCACAAAGAGACACTTGAAAACGAAAAAATATGCACGAAGAGCTGCACAATTTCGTTCAAAGAGTCACCTTGAAGAGTCACTTTTTTGTGCCTCCCTCCACTGGAAAGCAGGTAAGGCGAATCAAACTACAATTCAGATAAAGTTTGACCGGAAGAATGTTTTAAAAATGTTTTTTGGTTGCCTTCTCTACTTACGTGCGCATAGGACCAAGATACACACTAAAGAGCCTCTTTATTTCTATTCTTTGTGGCGTGCAGCCATGGAGTATTTTTTATTCATTTCGTTTATTTGATAGGCACAAATGCGTTAGCTTGGCGGTGCCAAATGCTTTTGTTTTTACATTTGGATATCTTAAAACTAGGAGGTTACAATGTTGAAATATTTTTTTTTTACAAAGGAAAAGAAAGTTTACAGCTATCTTAAGACTAGAAATAAGATTCAATATACAAAAGAGGGCCAAAAGATTTTTTTTTGAAAAAATTTAAAACAAGATATACAAGAGGGGGAGTAATAGTATTTTACGAAATATTTTACGGTTATCTTAAACTAACAATATAGTTTAGTACACAAAAGGGGGGAACAAATATTTATGAGAAATTTCACAGAAATCTTAAAACTAGGGATTCAATTCTATTTACAAGATGGAGGACAAGAGTTTCAATAAAGAGTAAAAATTATAGCTATCTTAAAACTAGGAATACAGAACACTAATTTGAATTTTTTAACTAAAACTTATGCTTGGTCAAGATATTCAAAGGGTGGCTTATTTCCGCATCAGTGTAGCAGCAGTTGTATCAAGGACAGGGGAGAGACAGGGAAAGAAGAGCAAAACTTGCAACTTTCGCTCGAACGGCGGGGGGGAGGGGGATCAGCGAATCAAATTTGCGCCTCAGTATAGTAAGTCGTCGAGTACCGGATTGGCGGATGGTATTCTTCGGACCCGCGGGGAATCCTTCAAAAGTCATCGGACCTCGAGTCGCTCTCGCTTCAGTTTCCTTCTATGCAGGCGTAGTGGTAAGGGCGATGGCGGTTACATAGTGGCACTCTGGAGCTGATCGGTTCCACAAGGCAGGAGGAAACTCTAAAAACGAGAAATAAAAGAGAGGGGCTAAATTGGGATATTTATCGTTTTTATGAAGGTATAAATAAGGGACATATAGGGGAAATCACGAGTTGCCAGCATATCTCGGACTGGTACATTGGGTGGTCTACCTCGGGCCCGAAGGGATTCCTTTAACTGAGACCTGGCGTCACAATACCCGGCGCACACCCAGACAACGTGTTCGATGTCGTGATAGCCCTCGTCACAAGCGCACAGACTACTCTCCGCAAGCCCAATACGCCGCAAATGCGCATCCATGGTGTAGTGATTGGACATAAGTCGGGACATTACACGAATAAAATCCCGACCCACATCCATCCCCCCGAACCAAGGCTTCGTTGATACCTTTGGGATAATCGAATGTAGCCATCGTCCAAGTTCCCCATTGCTCCACGAGGTTTGCCAACTGTTGAGCGTCCTCTGACGACAAATACTAAAAAATTCGTTGAAGCAGATTGGTCTTTCGTATATGTCACCATTTAATGCGCCCGCCTTTGCTAATGAGTCGGCCTTTTCATTGCCCGGGATAGAACAATGAGAGGGGACCCAAACAAAGGTAATCTGATAAGATTTTTCAGATAACGTACACAAGGACTCCTGTATCTTCCCCAGAAAATACGGTAATTGCTTTTTAGGCTTCACCGCACGAAGAGCCTCGATAGAGCTGAGGCTGTCCGAAACGATGAAGTAGTGATCTGTGGGCAGAGTGTCGATGATCCCAAGGGTGTACTGAATTGCAGCTAACTCTGCGACGTAAACTGAAGCGGGATCATTGAGCTTGAATGAAGCGGTGATAGTATTGTTGAAGATACCGAAGCCAGTGGACCCATCGAGATTTGATCCGTCAGTGTAAAACATTTTGTCGCAGTCGACTTCTCGGAATTTATTATAAAATATATTGGGGATCACCTGCGGGCGTATATGGTCCGGAATTCCACGAATCTCTTCCTTCATGGATGTGTCGAAGAATACAGTAGAATCAGAAGTATCTAGGAAACGGACACGGTTGGGATTGTACGAAGAAGGATTGATGCTCTGTGCCATGTAGTCGAAGTACAAGGACATAAAACGGGTTTGAGAATTAAGCTCGACGAGCCTCTCGAAGTTTTCAATTACCAACGGGTTCAGAATGTCGCATCGAATGAGCAATCGATATGAGAGTTCCCAAAATCGATTTTTTAGCGGAAGAACGCCCGCCAGCACTTCGAGACTCATCGTATGGGTCGAGTGCATGCAACCCAAGGCAATGCGCAAGCAACGATACTGGATTCTCTCCAGTTTGATGAAGTGTATGTTCGCAGCGGAGCGGAAACAGAAACACCCGTACTCCATCACCGACAATATCGTTGTTTGGTACAACCTGATCAGGTCTCCTGGGTGAGCACCCCACCATGTTCCAGTTATTGTTCGGAGAAAATTGATCCTTTGTTGGCATTTCTGTTTCAGATACCTAATGTGACATCCCCAGGTACCTTTAGAGTCGAACCAGACCCCGAGATATTTAAATGTGACAACCTGGTTGATCATTGCACCCATTAATAAAAGCTGGAGTTGCGCCGGCTCACGCTTCCTAGAAAAAACAACCAACTCAGTTTTCTCCGTGGAGAACTCAATACCCAGCTGAAGAGCCCAAGCAGACAAATTGTCCAAGGTATTTTGTAATGGTCCTTGCAAGTCGGCAGCTTTGGGCCCTGTAACAGAGACCACCCCGTCGTCTGCAAGTTGCCTTAGCGTGCATGAATTGGCAAGACAATCGTCAATGTCATTCACGTAAAAATTGTAGAGCAGGGGACTTAGACATGAGCCCTGGGGAAGACCCATGTAGCTAAATCGCGATGTTGTTAAATCGCCATGCGAAAAGTGCATGTGCTTTTCAGACAACAGGTTTAGCAAAAAGTTATTTAAAATTGGTGAAAGACCATGCTGGTGCAGCTTCTCTGACAGAATGTTGATAGAAACTGAGTCAAAAGCCCCCTTAATATCCAAGAAGACTGATGCCATCTGCTCTCTGTTAGCATAGGCCATTTGGATTTCTGTAGAAAGCAACGCAAGGCAATCGTTCGTCCCTTTGCCTTTGCGGAAGCCAAATTGTGTATCTGACAGTAAGCCATTTGCTTCAACCCAATTGTGGAGGCGAAACATGATCATTTTCTCGAACAACTTCCGAATACAGGACAGCATTGCAATCGGCCGATACGAGTTGTGGTCGGAGGCTGGTTTTCCTGGTTTTTGGATGGCGATGACCTTCACTTGCCTCCATTCATAAGGGACAATGTTACCCTCAAGAAACTTGTTAAATAAATTCAACAGGCGCCTTTTTGCAGTGTCAGGCAGATTCTTCAGCAAGTTGAATTTGATTCTGTCTAACCCTGGGGCGTTATTGTTGCACGATAAGAGAGCAAGTGAGAACTCCACCATCGAAAACGGTGTTTCGTTCGCGGTATCGTGAGAAGACGCGGCGCGGTACGTTTTCTGTACCGGGACAGAGTCCGGACAGATCTTCTTGGCGAAAGCGAATATCCAACGGTTTGAATATTCCACGTTCTCGTTGGTACTATTATGATTACGCATACGTCGAGCCGTACCCCAAAGAGTGCTCATCGCTGTTTCTCTCGTTAACCCGTCGACGAACCGGCGCCAATAACTGCGTTTTTTGGCTTTCATTAGACTCTTCATTCGCCTTTCTAACGACGCGTACTGTTGATAGCTAGCGGGTAACCCGTCTTCCCGGAAGGCCTTATATGCAGTGGACTTTTCCGCGTACAGCTCTGAGCACTCTTTATCCCACCACAGGGTGGGAGACCGTCCATGGGTATTCGCGCTGGGTACTGGTTTAGTCTGAGCTTGATTCGCACTGTCGAGAATCAAGCCAGCCAAAAACCTGTACTCTTCCTCCGGAGGAAGTTCTTGAGTGGATTCGATTTTAACGGATATCGCGGTCGCGTAACTCTTCCAATCAATGTTCCGTGTGAGGTCATATGAGACATTGATTGTTTTCGATGGTCTTGAACCGTTAGCAATTGAAATCACGATAGGCAAATGATCGCTACCGTGGGGATCAGGGATCACCTTCCACATGCAATCTAACTGTAGCGATGTCGAGCAAAGCGATAAATCCAACGCGCTTGCGCGTGCTGGTGGTGTAGGAATCCGCGTCATTTCTCCCGTGTTTAAGATGGTCATGTTGAAATTATCGCAAAGATCTTGGATTAATGTTGATCTATTATCATCATGAAGACAGCCCCATACCGTACCGTGCGAGTTAAAGTCTCCCAGAACTAGCCGCGGTGCCGGTAAGGATTCCGTGATATTACAAAGCGTTCGGTGCCCTACCGAGGCTCTAGGAGGAATGTAGATGGAAGCAATGCAAAGGTCTTTACCTTTGATTAAAACTTGACAAGCGACAATTTCAATGCCTGGTGTCGAAGGGAGGTTAATTCGGTTGAAAGAATAGCACTTTTTGATCCCCAAAAGTACTCCTCCATAGGGGTTTTCTCGATCCAGACGAATTATATTAAAGTCGTGGAAGTTGAGATTTATATCGGAAGTTAACCAAGTTTCACATAATGCGAAAGCATCACATTTTAAACTATTTAGTAAAAATTTAAAGGAATCGATTTTCGGGAGGATACTTCTGCTGTTCCACTGTAGAACAGTGATCGAATCGGTGACCTCGTTCGATGACTTAGCCATCGAAGGATACGATCGCTGCAAGGAGGGGCCATTTAGTAGTCAATTGCTTCAAAAATGTTTGCACTATAGGGAGAAAACGTATCAGAAGGCTTTTAAGAGGATCAGTAACATTGAAAGCTGTGAAAATTAAGTCCACTATGTCAGAAAATTTCATTAGTCCGCTACTGGACTGAGTATCTGTTTGAAAAAAGGGGACACTTGGGGTTTTTGGTGTCCCTGGAAGTGGTGGGTACTCCTTGTTAGAATTAATATTTCCAAGTCCTGGAGCAAATTGCTTCGGCTTTTGTGCATCACTTCCGTTGGATTTATTGGTTGTAGATGGCGCACTCTGAGTGGACGACACCTTGGCACCCTTACGGGGCAATGTAGGGGAGGCTGGATTTCTCCTCTTCCTGGATTCCCCTGGGTTAACCAAAGATGTTCCCTCTCGTGGGTCGTCAGATTCTTGCTCAACGTTAGCCAAACCAGCATAGGGATTTTCGGACAGGACAGATGGCGAAGCATTCTTTAGCATTTCTGCATAAGAACGCCTTGAGCGTTCCTTAAGGGAGCGCTTAATTTTATCCCCGCGCTGCTTGTACGCAGGGCATGATTTAAGAGCATGTGAAGGGCCCCCGCAGCAAATACACTTTTCAGTTTCTTTGTCGCAAGAGTCATCCTCATGCTCTCCTTCGCATTTGCCGCATCGTTTCTTATTTCCACAATATGTGGCTGTGTGGCCCAACTGCTTGCAATTGCTGCAGCTCATGACCCGCGGTACAAACAGGCGAACTGGTAGGCGAACCCTGTCAAGGAGGATGTAGTTGGGAAGAGAGGACCCGGCGAATGTCACCCGAAGCGAGCCTGATAGAGAGTAGGTAGTCTTACCTCCCTCGGTGTTTGCGGTATACAATTGTTTGCATTCTAAGATCTTAATCTGTTCAAGAGAGGGGTCCTTAAAGCAGCCAACCCCGTGCTCCAACAGTTCTTCGCATTTCAGGCCCGGTTCGGACACTACCCCATCGATTTCACAGGCCACACAAGGCACGTACGCTTTAAATTCCCGCGTAAAGCGCTCACAGCAAGCAATCGCGTTTGCCTGCCCGAGATCATTCACTAGAACACGTATCTTGTTTGCCCGAACACGTGTTATCTGAGTTACGGCCGGGTAATTAGCAGTCAGATCTCGAGAAAGTTTTAAAATATTAACCGGTTTCTCTCCGGTCCGAAAATATACCACCCATGGCCCAGAGGAACCTTCTGGGTACTGCTTTATACGGGGAGCAATGCGAGTATTAGGGGGATCAGGGACTTCCATGATTACATCAGATGGTATTTCGCCCTCGGCCATTTAAGCACGAGGGCAGAGCGTTATATAAACGGGAATGTGTCTTATTATTTGATTACAAGGTAGAGTAAAAGTAGGGAAAAGGAAATAAAGCAAACGAGGGAAAAAAAATAAAGCAAAACTTATCTGCAAACAACGTCGATTGTTCCGCACCAGCGAAAACAATGTGCTGGATTTACTTTCGGCACCAGCAGAACGGCAGCTAATGAACGAACAAAGGATGACCTTGACTCACTAAAATTTACACACCGAACACCACTGTGAAATATAACGATCCGTTCCGTTCAAAGGTTGGGAGACGTATCCAGCCATGGAGTAGAATACACGTGTGGGAGCAACACGCATCGGAGTGAAGAGGTTTATTGTGAAAGAGAAGAGCGGTGGTTCACATGAAAAGTGCAAAGAGCGTTTGTTTTTTTCTCTTTATTTGCTCTGAGGTGCATAACATCCCTGACTCCGGTAACAATGTGAACGTTTTTGTACTTACGAAGTTACTCAAACGCGAACCCGCAAACGCGCGCGATCATGAATCGGTCATGTCCGGAAATCTTTACCCTTCATTCTAGCCACCTAGGTCCATACATTCAGTTGGACCAATCAAAAAATAAAGCTCATGTCCACTAGACCATACGTTCTACGGGGACATGACTGAGAACTCTAGTGATATGGAAGAACCCACTTTCTTCTAGAATCTGAACCGTACACGAAAAATTAAGTATCCAATTCACGGTCCGCGCGCGATCATTCTAGAACACACGGGAATATGTGAAAAGCACACGGTTACACTCCCGATTTTCCAAGTAACCTACGCCCACGAACTCGCAAACATGATTATAGCCCGGTGATAAGGTGAACGTCTCAGTACTCATAAACTTACCAACGCGATCTCAAGCGTCAATCTACAAGCTCCCGCGCTCGCCCCATTATGAATCGGGATCGTCCGGAAGTCTCTATCCTCGGTACCAACAGTCTAGGGTCATGTTAATTAATAAAAATTAAATAAAATTTAAAAATTTAAGAAAAAAATAACTCCCATATCCACTAGACCATACGTTCCATGGCGACATGACTGGGAACTCTATTGATATGGAAGAACCCACTTTCTTCTGAAATCTGAACCGTACATGAAAAATTAAGTATCAGATTCACGGTCCGCGCGCGATCATTCTAGATCACACGCGAATATGCGAAAGGCACACGGTTATAAAATAGAATTTATACACGCGAAGTTACATACACGTTAGCACACGCGACATACAAACGCACACGCGATCAAGCACGTTAACGTACAAATGTTCGAGCCTTTCGCGATGATACACGAGATCGCGAGTCCCTACACCCGCACATACATGAACCGTACAATGAATATCACATTCAGAATCACGGCCCGCTACAATTGGCCTAAAGCAGTGTTTTAGTAGGCGACATTACCTGTCTCGTCTGCAAATTGTAGCATGTGATTCTGACGGGGAGCCCTTCCGAGAACCTAGCTCTACAGCTCCAGTAGGACAACTCTCGAAAAAAAAGAATAACGAAGTGTCGAATTTCTTCTTCAGCTGTCCATTCGGTGGCAGACGCTGTTTCGAATTGCTCCTAACATGAAGAACAGACACTTTTCGGTTTTCTCCTCTTTTCTGTAAGTTTTTGGCCAAATATCCCAGCGGGGTTGCTCGTATCACAGTTGTGGCACCGTGGGGAGGTAGGGGACAGAAGTTCTGTACCAGAGATGAATCACTACATATTGGACTCCCATGTTGCTCAATGATACAGTTTTGGTAATCTGGAATATTCTGACTAATTTAAATCGCTGAAAAATTCAAAAAAATTGAATTATTAATTATTAATTTACAACAATACTTTCAAATCAGTTACCGTTAAACATTGTTGTGCCGTTTGCCGATTGTTCCATCCGGTATATTTACTTACATGCGATACCTTGCTCGTGATTAGCTGTCCGTTGCGAGACAGACGCTGTTTCGAGTCGCTGCTGCCACGAAGAACAATAATATACTTCGGTTTTCCCGGGGTCAGTTACCTGAACTTCATTGGGGTTGCACATACCCCAATTATGGTACCGTAGGGCGGTAAAGGACAGGAGTTCTGTATTGGATGTTTAGACCATATAATGAACCTTCTCGTTTCAAGGTGACAGACATTTGCCAATCACGACACGGGCGTTTACTTTACATGGATTGTTTGCGGAGAAAAGTGAAGGGGAAATACGGCTAATGCAATAATTTCTCTCATGAAAATTGTCATCAAAACCTGAAAAGTCCGGTAATTTTTTCATAAAAACGGATCGATAACCCGAAATAACTATGCTTTAGAATAGATTTGAAATTAATCCTCTATAAGAGCAAATCGAATCAATAGAGAAAATAAATTTGTGGCAGCTGCAATGAAAACAATACAATGCATTTTAAAGCGAACCATAGCGGTCTCAATTGTTTTGAATCACCTCTTTGTACTGTGGTAACGCAAGCAATAATTACTTATTTGAGCATCACCCGAAAACGTGCCTTTCTCGCAAAATGTGAATTCTCACCCTTCCCCCGTCGACAGCGGTGTCGCCCTTTCGGTGACCCCATACTCTCTAAATTGACCCTCTACTTCTCCGAAAGGTGCAACTGGGACTCGTTCAAATTGAAATCGTGTGCAGCGTTTTTTTCCTCCTATACTACTCGTGTGGCTCAGTGTGTTTTTGTTGTTGATACGGGGAAAGGATCATTAACCACAAGCAAGAAAAATAAAAACTAAAATGGATCTCCGCTTCGTGCTCTGTGCAGTCTGCCGGCCGGCCCTGCGGTTGATTGGCAAGGGAAAGAACGACCCGTTGTTCATTTTGGAATGGGAGCTGAAAGTTGCCGCCGTCGCCGCTGCCGTAGCTGCTGCTACTGCCTACTTCCTACTGCCAGCCATAAGTTTTGTTGTTTGATACTGCTTTAGCACGAGGCTCACAAATGCATCTGTCTCGTTTATTAAAAATTAATAAAATATGATACTCACGATTTCGCGCTGAGGAACAACACACCGCCGCTGCCGCCGCGCCTGTCGCCGGGCTGAATGGACGAACCCGGTCCTGGGCGGGGTCAACCGGGGACTGTCACTGCGACCGGTTATCCGGTATTTCGTGCCTAAGTGAGTCGCTTTCGCCGATGATTATCTCGGGATTTGGATCGATGGGACGAGCTTTGTGAGGTGATTAATGCAAAGGGGTTTATCATCGCACAGATCGGAATCGTTTGTCGGGGAGAGCTTTATAATGTCGATTCACTGCTGCGCTGTAATTCGATACTTTCAGGGAATCGATTAATTTTCGAAAAAAAAATGTTATTCACTGGTTTATAATTCACCTGGACGGTTTTTTTTTATTTGAAGATTAACCCACAATCGTAGTGAACCAAGATGCGCTCAATCGGTTACAGCATCTAATCCTCAATTAAATTGCCACAGCCGAACAAATCCAATGACCCACTACTAATCCGGAGCGCGCATAGTCAACCAGCTAATTCTGCTCAACGGTACCTACCTTTGCCGGGATGCGATGTTTTTTTCCAGTTCCAGTCGAACCTATCATTATCAGTTTCGCAACGTGACTTTTTCTAAGCCAGCCTGATTTTCGACACGTTACTTTGTGCTGTTTTTTTAATTCGGTGTGTTAAACTATTAAACTCACCTTACCCTCGTTCACGCCAAATGATGGTATTTTATGGTTATTCAACTGTGTGTACCGTTCTCCATTCAGAGGAGGTAGGTAGCGAAAAAGATGACGAAGCTGCTGTAATAATAGTTG
This sequence comes from Topomyia yanbarensis, assembly GCF_030247195.1. Classification (NCBI taxonomy): domain Eukaryota; kingdom Metazoa; phylum Arthropoda; class Insecta; order Diptera; family Culicidae; genus Topomyia; species Topomyia yanbarensis. The sequence continues at coordinate 59,173,116 of NC_080670.1, forward strand.
ACGAGCAGTCGTTCGCCTTTTTTACCTTTCCAGTGGAAATTTTCACAGAAAGTAGCGTGCTACACAAAAAAAAAGAAATAGACATGCAAGAGCAGTTTGATTTTTGACGCACACTTCAAACAACCGATACCGTTGGAGAGGAGTTTCTGTGATCACAGATTGTGCTATTGGATTTTTGCCTTAGTTAGGTTAGATCATTGAATTATGGGTGATGCTGGTAATGCAACCTATCAGACTAGATTCGTCACTCATAGTGTTTCCAATATATACTATATATGCAGAATAATCAGCGTTTTAAGGCTTTTAAAAAAATACCGTCGATTATATTGATTAAAAGTAATCAGCGTATGTCCCTCTCCGGCGCTACCAATATGTTAAGACTATTGCTAACGGGTTGGTTATTATTGTGCAATTGGTTGTTCATGATCATGTGCTCCTATACTAATTCACATAATTAAGCATCTTCATTCATCTTTTTATTGTTTTGGTTTAACTGATGGATCAAACAACTTGGATCACGGTTTAAAATCTAGGATAATTGCGTACAACCAGTTTCTAGTCACGTAAACTGTATCATGAATCACGGCACATTTTCTTTGTCCCTTTTTTGTTCTCATTAACTAGTTCACATGATTAAAGTGCACTATTTTGTCTGCGGCTTGTTCTTGCGCATCATGTAATAGTTTTCTTCAGAATTCGTTGACTCTAGTGGCCATTATTGGCTAGGGAGCCGTTTGTAGTTAAGCTGAAGATATTGAAGATTTTGTGTTGGTTTTGATTGACTACCGAGAATATCTTTGCTCATATAATTCGCAACGAATTCCAGTTCTCCATTCTCTGAAATAATTTTTTTATGTAGTCTGCTACAGTTGTACTTCAATTTTATCATGGCCCATAGAGGATTTTGCTTCTTACGTTATCGTATTCGACGACATATTGCTCGTTATTCTGTCCTGGTTAAACAACAGATTGTATTTCGTGTATGATGGAACTGTAAATGAGGTAGGTTTCTGGTCTGAACAAGATGGAACGTAGATCGAATGTTATTTCTGCATTTGCCAAACAAAAGCAAAATATTGATTCTACATTTCGTGGCGGACCAAATTAAATAAGGAAAGTAACAAACTCATAGAAAATGATAAGTATTTAAACTATTAAAATACAAGTTGCCAACAACCTTCTTAAAAAAATTTACGCCAGAATCAAATAGCAATTATCACCATCATGGGTTTGGTGGTATTGCAAACATCATCTAAAGAAACTTTGACTCTGCTTTAAGTTGGTTATTGCATTATTGCTCGATAGTGGTGCATTGAGGAGACCGAGAGGGCGCATTGGTCCTTGTTGATGTTTTGTGTTTTTTATACTTTGTATCAACCCAAACTAATGAAAATTAAGAAATGTAAAAGTAGATGTCTATTTGTGTTAGTGTTTGTAATGATAATAGTAGTTTTTGTAATATTAATGGCTGGCGTCCAAAAGAGGCTAACCCACGTTTTTTTCCGAAATCGACATTGTTGCATTTTTTAATAGTTGTTAGTAATCCACGTGTACTGTCATTTGAAAAATTTAAAAATAGTTTTTAGATTTTTTTGCTATTAGCAGGCAAAGTTGACCATGGAGGTAACCCCAGTACCAGCTGGCGTCCAAACGGAGCTAACCCCACATTGAGTCTTATGAAAATTCAAGTTTTCTCGTTCGTTTTCCGAGGTTTTAAGAAAAAGCAGTCTATCGATTTGCAATCAGTAAATTTTATGTTGTAGCTCATATATCGGTGAATTCGATATAATACTGTTTTTAATTGGATTGCATTGTACGTTGACGTTTGGGCCCAAACAATCGTTCCTGAAGGTGAGTGCCGCTCACATACTTGCTATGTCTATCTAATATATATTTCTAGTATAAATATATATTGTTGAGCGAAATTTTTCGAAAATTCTAGTGAAAATGTTATGTCTACACTGAAAGCTGATCAAGCAATAAGGGATTAAGAGAAAAACTGTACATTTTGACCGGAAAATAAAAAAACATGGAAATAATTATTATCTTTTGTCATAGAGCTTGGTATCTTCGGAAAAGTTGCTGTATGGCACCGAGCGCTTTATTACTCGTTCGGCATTCAGTTGCGAGGGTGTCGACTTTTTAATAAAGCTAGATAGAAATGTGGTGTCTTCTAGAATGTTATAGGTCCTATCATTTTAAATACATCTTCTGAAGATGCAAACTTTGTGGGTCCTGCATGTTTCGAGATAGAGCATGCTCTGGTTAAAAATTTTACTTACAGATTATGTTTTTAAATATATCAAAACTTGTAGGACCTACAAAGTTAGTATTTTCAGAAGAAATGCTTATAATTTCCTGACACCATCTTTCTATCTCGTTCCATTAAAAAGTTGATATCAGCGCCGCCCTAGCAACTGATTTTCGAACTACTACGAAATGATCAAATAAAGCGCTAGATGCCATGCAACAACTTTGTCAAAGACACCATAACTCTAAAATGAAAGATAAGGAAAGGACTGTGAATTGTGGGTTACTCCCTTTTGGACGCTAGGTACACCTGGGGTTACCCCCTTGAACTACGAAAATGCTCGTGAGCTGAAAGGTAGTACATCACGGTGTATTTATTAGAACAACTTTATGCATCTCTGAAACTTCGGAATATGAAAGAATGGACTTTCCCCTTTCATTTGAAATTAAGATCAAAATGATCCGTAGGGGGGTCCACAGCAACTTTTTTTTTGAAGTTTTTTCGTAACAATATTGGTTTTACTACTCGATCTAGATAATAATTCGATCCCTAGATGGTGCTTTAGACATTCGAAAAAAACTAAATGTGAGAATTTGATAGAAAATTTAATTGTCTACAAGTTTCTTGACAACTAAAAATTGATCTGAAATCACTCGGAAAAGTTGTTTAAGATTTTAACGAAATTATATCTAAGATATTTATTTTCTCGCACTAATTTCAATACCAAAAAAATAATTAGGTTTATTGACATGAAAATATTTGACGGGATTCATTACAACTTCTTCGTTGACAATTCTTATTGACCTTCTGAAAATTAGGATGTTTGACAGAGACAGAAAACTATTTTTGCTTTTGGTTCAAGTTTGTAATTTTTTCTCGATAGGTTCGAAGGAACTACCATTCATCGGACGGTATTGCTTGGTTACAAGGGTTTGCTTACATTTATGATTTAGAAAGGACCATCCGTCGCATAATTTAGGTTATGGTCGTTTAAGTCAGCTATTATAATTCTGTTCAAGACGAAATTTTGGGACACACAGTTTATAATTGAACGCAAACCACAGAAGTGACTGTCCAAATTAGTGGTTAGCGTGAAACGATTTATTCAAATTTTTCCGCAAAGTATATAGTTACAGTTGGATTTTACGGCAATTTTTTCTATGGATTATGCGAGTTAATAAATTGATCTTAGATTATGCGAAATGTATTATTTTGGAAATAAAATATGATTTGAGTGCAAGAAAATCCTTATATACATACAAATCCACGAATATATCCCAAAAAAATTATCTTGATCCAAAAACTCAAAGTTTTTTGTTCACTGTTTGTTACATTGAGTTAATTTTGAAAAAGATAATCAGCGTTTTTAACCAAGCATTGCAATAATATTCGCGAAATATTGTAATGGTGTTAACAGTTTCATTGAGTTTGTTCAAATATAAAGGTTGAAGTTCAGGACAAGTGAATTTTATACGAAGATGCTAACAAAGTAGGAAGTTAATGCAAGAATAGTTATCAGTCATCCCCGAGAACAATCGAAAAAATGAAAAAGAAGGCATACATCATTGAAAAAGCTGTTTCTGCGGGAGGAATCACTCACCATCTTGGAAATGAATATTAATATTAGAAAAACTCTAGTAAGAGAACTGCGGAGAGAAAAACAGCATTTTTGGCAACGTATGTCCCGGCATTGTATGGCAACACGTCCAATGTTATAAGGATAGGCAATGTTCGATTGGATTCGTTTTTTGACAGCTAAACGCGAATCCAATCGATCCAAAATGGAGTCTCCGCTGTTCTCTTTCTAGAGTTTTTCTAATTAATATCATACTAGTTTGGTCAACACTTATCTAAGACTTTTCATCCCAAAAATATTAATGGTGCCCTATATCAGGTGGAATCTGGAATTATAATTTTCAGCTAAAAGATGAGACTTTCCAAGCTCTCAAATTCCGCTGAATGCACTGTTCAACTATACACAGGTATTTGGCAAATGAAAAAAGTGCGTGTGAATTGACTTACAAATCACTAGGGTTTCTGTGAAACTAACTTAGACTTCGTCAAAATATTAAACAACTTTTCTGGATAATTTCAAATTGGTTTTTAGTTGTTAACAAAGTTGTAGATAATTAAAATATCTATCAAATTCTCACTTTTAGTGTTGTTCGAATGTCTAAAGCACCATCTAGGGACAGAAATATGAACTAGTTCTATTGTAAAATCTATGTTTTCACGACAAAAAAACTTCAAAAAAAAGTTGCTCTAGAGCCCCCGACGGATTATTTTGATGTTGGTTTCAAATGAAAGGGGAGAGCCCATTCTTTCATATCCTGAAGTTTCAGAGATGCTGAATTATTTTGCATAAAGTTGTTAAAAAAGACACCGTGACATGCAATGAACTACTAATAAAACAGTCTATTTTAACAATAGACAATTTAAACAATTAAATGCGAAAGTTTTTTCCTTTCTCTATAAAAAATGCAAAATGTGGGTTAGCTCCTTTTGGACGTCAGTCATTCAATTGGTACAGTCGTATGTTTATCGGTGTATGCGAGATGTGAGTAGGTTGCGAGCGGTATGTTTGATTTGGTCCACTTTCTATTGTCGATTCGTCTGATGATTTTGTAGTAGCTTAATCAGGAAATGGATGTAGAACTGGTATATATGATGGAATAGTGGGTAATGTTTTGTCAGAAGGGCAATTTAATTCTTCCCAGGATTCCTTGATCACTTTTTTCCGGTCTTCAATTAGAGCATTCGATTCATTGGGAAAGTTTTGATCAATTTGCATAGTTCGACAAAATTCATTTTCTAGCATTAGAGTGTTTCTCCAATATCCTAGGCGAGTCCAAGTAGTGTGACTAAATGTTACGTGTGTTATTTTCTTCTAATGCATTAGTTCGTTTTTGTGTACCTCAACTAGTTCGCTTTTCTACTACTCATCATTACAAAAATAATTTCGGTCAATTTATATGGTTCAACTTTATCTCTTTGCATATTTTTATCGGCATCATTCAACAAGTTATTTTTCATTTTTTACAATATCTTAAATTGATTTATACCAACATTCACTAACACAAATAATTGAATATACTCTCATATACACTAACAGGTTTTAGTAACAATCTCACCACCTCATTTCAGACGTGGACATGCTCGTGGCCTTCGCGATCATATAAACTTGGTCGCAAACATGAACTTGTGATTGTGATCATCAACAAATACTTACGCCCGCGATCTCGCCAACATTAAAACATTCCGGTAATTAAGTGAACGTTTTAGGACTTGTAAATTTACAAATGCGGACTCAAGTACGAACACACAAACGTCCGTGTTAGCGCAATCATGAATCAGTCATATCTCAGAAAATCCTTACCCTCGGTTCTAGCAGGGTACAAGATTCATGCCTTCAGTAGGCTCAATCGAAAAAATGTCGCTCATATTCTCTAGATAACAAGTTCCACGGAGACATGAGCGGGAATTCTAGTGAGATGGGAGAACTTACTATCTTCTAGTATCTGAACCGTACACTGAAAATTTAGTATCAGCTTCACGGTACGCGCGCGATCATTCAAGAACACACGTGAATATGCGAATGGCCACACTGTTATAAAATCGAATTCATACTCACGATGTTAGCACACGCGACATACAAATGCCCTTCACGGTCAAACACGTTAACATTCAAACATTCGAGCCCTTCGCGATCACACACGATATGCCTCGCAAGCATGAAAAAACTCGGTGATAAGGCGAACGTTTCAGCACTTCTAAAATTCAAACGTGATCTCAAACCAGAGTCTACAAACACCCGTGTTCGTGCGATCATGGATCGGTCACGTCCTGAAGTCCCCACCCTCGAGCATAGCAGCCTAGGTCCATGTCTTCAGTTGAACCCATTAAAAAGCTAATGCCCATATCTACTAGATATCATTTTACGGCCACATGACCGGAAAATTTGTTGATATGGGGGAACTTACTCTCGTCTAACGTCTTAACCGCATACTGAAAATTAAATACCAGATTCACCGTTCGCGCGATTTTCAAAATCGCACGAGAATATGCGAATGTGCTCTCAGGTTTATAAAATCGAATTAATACACACGAAGTTACATATACTTACATACATACTATCATACGCGACATACAAACGCCCGCGCGATTGAACACGTTAGCATACAAGCGCTCGGACCATCGCAATCATCCCCATTCATCTCACCCAAATTATAAAAGCCATCAAATATCACTTATTTGATACTGATTAATTGTCCCAAAGACATCATAGCTCTAAAATTAACCCTTTCATGCCCAACTTTTTTCTAGTGTACGTAGGATTTGAAAACTATTTTTCCTTGAAAACGATGGGGTCACGAAGCACGAAAAGCCCTTTTTCATAAAGATTGGTGCTTCCCTCGCAGTGCTAGAAGCTGTTCAATTTTTACCTTTCAATGCTCAATACAATTCTCCTAGAATGTTTACAATAGTCCACTTACGTGGAAAACGTAGCCAAAGGCACTCTAAATTGATGAGTTTTATCAGTTTTCAATAATATTGAACAATAACGAAGATTTATGAAAAAATCATTTTTCGTCGTCAACATAAACTGTCCCTGGTAGCACTGCTCCATTGGAATCCAATCAGACTAATTGCAATAACTTCAGTTCTAGAGCTGATCCTTGTAAGTGTTAGTACTCAAATGAAAGACAATAGTCAGGTTTATTAGCCTAGCTTGTTTTTGTGAGCAAATCTTGCCTCAATCAAAAGTTATAGCTGTTTAAAAACGTTGTTGTCCACAAACAACATGGGCATGAATGGGTTAAACGTTTAGCTATATACATTGTTGTCCCTGCAAAAACTCATTTTCTATCGTCAACTTAAACTGTCCCTTGCAGCACTGCTCCATCGGAATCCAATCAGATTAATTGCAATACCTATGGTTCTAGAGCTGATCCTTGTAACTGTTAATACTTAAATGAAAGGTAATAGTTACATTTATTAGCCTTAGTTGTTTTGTGAGCAAATCTTGTCTCAATCAAAAGTTGTAGCTGTTTTAAAACGTTGTTGTCCACAAACAACATGGGCATGAGGGGGTTAAAAATATTTGATAGATGTCATTAGAAACTTCATTTAGATTTTTCAGGATGATATTTTCTTTTAAATCTCCGGATAATCAGGGCTGGTCTCTATCAGCAATATTTCGCCGAGCTGAAATTTCAAACTTACCTCGCACAATATCCCGCTGAAAAATTAACCATTCGAAATAACATTTACTAAAATTTAGCAATATCGTTATATTTGTACTGATTGTTTCAAATACAAAAAAATATATAATACTGTCTTAAGGCAAATTAACTGGTTTTACTAAATATCATACAAAGTTCAAGTACTGATCGTTTGGCAAATTTTCTGTTACTGAAGCAGTTTCAGTAATATGTTTTCGGAAACAAAATATTGTAAAAGAGAATGTTTGGATATCAAAAACTCTATTTAGAAAAAAATCATGTTCTTACTGGCAATGAGCTCCGAGATATGAATAAAATTACAACATTCACTCATTTGTCTGTTTGACTAAATCGTATAAAAAAACTTGAAGGATCTAATTTCTGCTGGAATGTTAGCATTGCTATATGTGAACTACCAAAAATATTCCATTTCAATGAAGAAGAAATGGGCAAAAATGCAATAAAGAAAGCTTGCTTCTGATATGCGGTTTCATTTGCTGCTCAGTGCCTATTACACTTAAAGCTGACAACCCATTGGCTGACATTAAACTTGCTAGTTTAGTTGATTTTCATGAGCCCCAAAACTTCAAATCATGCACAGTTCAGTGCACTTCGATCGACGTCAATCTGACAAGCACCGAAACATTGAGGTCGCCAGCAGCAGCAGCAGGAGGTAACTCGTTACAGACACCTTTCATTTCATCGATTCGTCGGATTTCTTTCACGTTGCCAGCGGCGAAAAGAAGTGCCTCGGCCATCATAAACTCAATCCCAAAAACGACCCAAACCCGTCCAGATATGAGTAACGGTTCAATCAATAAACAGCACGACAACGTTGATCGAACCCAATCACACCAGTTTTACGCCGTCCCATCCAACAGCCGCTGGTGACATTTGGGCGTTTGTTGTTTATCCTGTCTATCCGAGAGAACCCCCGCTGCCGGAGCTGCGTGGCATGGCCAACTAGTCAACTTGGATTCAGCATCCACGCTAATCACGCCTATGACAGCCGCCGCCTGGTTGTAGTTGGGCAACTCGATACCGGTCGGTGCGGTCACAGCAATTAACGCACCCCTGCTTCGAACCGAGCGACATCTAGCTGTCAGAATGGCCGGCTTGGGCTTACATAAATTTTGCCGATACCGTTTTGTTTTGAACCCCGTGGATACTGGCGGTAGATTTTTATGCGTGTTTTATCGCTTTTAGATCGAAACTTTATGACTCCGGTGAAATTGGATCCTCCCTGAAGCGGGTTCGAAAATCACAACGATCGGTTGGTGGTCCGCTGATTCTATCGTTTGAACTAGCGGAGCTTGCGTACCTGTTGTCATGACGCCCACCGAGAAAGGTTGTTTGTATTTATTTTCTGAGGATCTTTGATCTCACAATGTCCGCGATCGAAGTAGGTGAAACTTCAAAGGACAATATAGCACCTGATTCTGGGATGGCGTGTGATATTTCACAATCGAGAACTGTGTGTAATATTATTATCATTATTTAAATGTTATGTTACGAATAGTGTAGTGACAATGTTTACAACCCTGAGTCTTAAAATCACTGTCGAAATCTTTTTCCAGTTTACGTAGTTTATGATGAAAAGTGCGGTTAATTTGCCTGCGCACTGTGTAAGTAACAAAAATGAACTAGCTACTCTCCCGGTACTCGTAATGTATTGCCTCTGGTTATCTGTGCAACGTGGTTGAAAAACACTCTACTGGACCTGCTAAACAACCAGATCATATATACACTCAAGTTTTTTTTACGCGGTTTTTTTTTGCGCGGTATTTTTTTACGCGGTTTTTTTTACGCGGATTTTGAAATTTACGCGGTTTTCATTTACGCGGATTTTGAAATTTACGCGGTTTTCATTTACGCGGTTTTTGAAATTTACGCGGTTTTCATTTACGCGGATTTTGAAATTTACGCGGTATCCATCAATGAGGTTCCCTTTATCGCGGATTCTTAAATTTAAGTGGTCTTCATTTACGCGGATTTTGAAATTTACGCGGTTTTCATTTACGCGGATTTTGAAATTTACGCGGTTTTCATTTACGCGGATTTTGAAATTTACGCGGTTTTCATTTACGCGGATTTTGAAATTTACGCGGTTTTCATTTACGCGGATTTTGAAATTTACGCGGTTTTCATTTACGCGGATTTTGAAATTTACGCGGTTTTCATTTACGCGGCTCGTATCCCCCGTGTAAAAAAAACCTGAGTGTATTTCGAAACAAGTCAACTCGCACAAAGGACAAGCCTGAAAGCGGTTTGTGCAGTCAGACATCCACAAGAGATTGCAGACATATTATTGACGAGTTCGTCAACGTCATTGATCTGTCAAAATGTTGCTCCAGGCTATTCTACTGGTAGCGTTTGTGGTTCATTGCTTCCATTAGAATTATCTTTATGCATTTTAACATGTTTTCGAGCGCAGCGAAATAAAATGAAAAAATAATTACCAGCACTCCAAAGTGAGAGGAAATTTCCTATAGATTACCAGCTAACTGATAAATAGTAGGTACTAAAACAATGGGTCTGATCAGTAATTATACACCATTAACTTTATCGGATTCAGACGCCAACTTCATCATTATCCAGCTGATTCCATGCGATTTACGTTTACCGAAAAATACAGAGGATCCAACCGTAGATTTTTATCACCAAGGTAAAGGTACATTTCGACCTGATCTGGAGTCAGTTACGTTCGTTGAAGACGAAACCGGTGGCGTTTCATTAACATTTTTGCGCGCTTTTTTTGGTTGGCTGGCGCTAGGGTATTCGGTAGATGGTGAGGAAATGAACTGTTTCTTTTTGATTGGTACCGTACTGTCCCATTGGGCGAATTTGGTTACTTCTCTTGAAAGCGAAATGTATCCGTCTTAACACCATTCGGGGCCCCTCAAATCCATTGATTTCGGAGAACGTCTGCGGTTTAAAATCATCGCTTCGGACTGTGTGATGCATTCCAGTGAAGATCCGATTTTATCAGCTCCCGATATTATCAGCCCCCAATTTGTCTACCCTCGATGTTGTGAGCTTTTGGACCCGATGTTGTCAACATCATGAAAATTTATAGTTGGTAGTTTGATGGGCTCTAGCAGACGAGTCAAGTTGATTTCGAGTAAATCCTTTCTTGAGCATATTTTTCTTACCTCAGAGATCCGAAATATCAAAAAAAAATTAAATTTAGAATTTTTGCGCTATCAGACCCCTTAAGGGAAATTTATATTAAATAATCAGAATGGATTATGAGGCTATATCTAGGGACTAAAAAAGATTATTTTAAGAGCTTCGATTTTTTAAAAAGAAAGAAAAATATTTGTCCCGATTTTGTCAATATTCCCGATTTATCAGCCTAAAATTCACCAAGGGGCTAATAAAAACGGGTCTTAACTGTAGTGTATTGGTTCGATTCAATCTGTTTCGTCTAAAATAACAAACACTATTCTTTTGGTGCCTTCCAACTTTCTTCAAAACACTGAGTCGCTTGGAACGAAATACTGGGATCGATGATACTTCCACAACAAGATTCTTAAGGTTTCCGTTGACTGTCGACCAGTATGTTTCGATCGGACGTAGATCAGGGTGGCAGTTATAATAACATAATTCTGTTTATATCATGTAACCATGATTTCTCAGAAAAGGTAATAATCGGAGACACTTCTGTCTAGTAATTTCACCGTGTATGGTACGTATTGCTGCGAATGCTAGATATTTTAAGCCAAAAGAACATATTGCTTGCCATGCAAGATATTTTTTAGCAAATTTTGTCTTTCATGTGCGTTTTAGTTGATCAGAAGCATCTTTTTGATCTGTTGTAGTGTAAGATTCCAGTCCGGACTTGAACTTTTTGAAGCAACAATTTTGCGTCTCCCAATTTTTCTGCGTGCTAACTCAGACGACGCCATCTTGAAAACTAAAAGCTCTTATTACAACAAGGTTTTAAATTTACGTAATCTTATACTACGTTCACACTACGAGTTAAAACGTGTTTTATCGCTATCTTGATGACATTTTTCTTGTTGCTAATTATTATAACGTGTTTTAACTCTGTAGTGTGAACATAGTATTATTTAGCGATATTTTGGCTGGAACTATATGGACGGCCTTTATGGCCTCGGGTTTGGGCCTTCTGAGTTACATACTGGTCATAACATGACATATTTATAATCCAATTTTTATTTTTCGAATAATATGCGGTCCCAGTACACTCAAGCTGTTGTGTTTTGTCGAAAATATTGAAAAACTCAAGTGTGAAAACTAGCCTCACACGACGCCTTTAAAGGTCTTCATATTGATCTATAACCGAAAGTTGCTTTAACCCTTAAATGCGCAATATTGTTTTAAAACAACATTGTGAAAACCATCTCAAAATTATCATAGTGACGCATTAAAACTGTGAGACAATTTTCAGAAAATTTGACAAAAATTTCTTTGCGCCTTTAAGGCTTAAGATGTTGATGCAATTCGCCTTGATAGTGTTGAATCGAGGAGGTAGGCAGAGCTTATTGGGTATTTTTCGAGTTGCAAACTGCAACTCTTAAAACTCCCAGCCGCCCAAACCGAGTTTCAGCCAGCACTTCGTTTTTGCTTTTCTCGCATTTTATTTTTAATTATTTTTTTGCCATTCTGTGCGAATATCTAATATATTAATCTGTACGAGACGTACGTCCATTTAACCTTTACTAAATGAATGTCTAACTAATGTGTTGTTGATTGTTTTGCTGTTTCTTTCTCGGCAATGCTCAAAAGCCCACGGAAATATGCAAGCGGCCACACGGTTATAGAAACGCATTAGTACACGCGGCTAATGTACGTGACATTAGAACACCCACGCGATAAAAGGAACGCGCCCTATAACATACAAACGAGCCTTTCGCGACAAGACAAACCCGGTCGCAAACGCGATAATCTACGCATTGCTAAGCCCACGATCTCGCAATCCTTGGGACGATTAACCCTCCGGAAATCGCGCTTATGGCCCATTGAACGAGCTGCCGCTGGTGTAAGACGATTTCACTAGATTTTTAGAGCAACGTGCACTCAGTGCACTAGCGCGACTGCCGGAAGGTTAAGGAGTTACACTACTGTAGAATTGTTAATAAAGTGAATTGTTTCTACTGGTCTGAAATGTACTTTATAGACATAAAAGTGTTACTCATACGAAAAAAATGGAAGGCGACTATAATAGCTTCAAATATTCAAAATATTCAAATTTTCAACACTGCCGTAATGCCTGTATACCCCGAGCGTAACAAAAACTTTACCCTCACTTTTTCTCGAAACAACATTTTGATATTGAAAACAGCTTACTCCACTATCTGGGGCTAGGTGTCATACTAAAATCTAAAATATCTCCTTTGTAACGAAACGATGTAAGGTTTGATCGCTTATAACTTCGCTATTACCAGATGAACTTCAATCTTTTATACTCTATCCAATTCTTTAATGCTTTAACTTTAATATTGATAATAATTTAATATCTGTGCAAGAAAAATAGTTTATCGAAAATCGATAAAATTGAAAAGATGACGAAAATGGGAAAATTACCACTCTCGAAGCAGCCGTCAATAGAAAACACCTAAGTAACTGAATCAAACACATGAGGATATGAATATAGGTTCCAAGTGTCGGCTGCCAAACGAGCAACATCATAACTATAGCATCCGGGCGGTACAACAAGCGGTAGACGCTATGGACCTTCGGCAGGTGTGATATTACCCGCACACAGCAATACCGTGTATGTACAAACCATTCGGGTGCCAGTATGACTTGCTCCCGTACGCGACAAACTCCCACGCGAACAAACTCGTAACATAGAAACGATTGTGTGCTTCGCGATAAGACAAACCACGTGGCGATAATACAAACACCTCAATTATCAAGTTGGAGTGTTAGCACTTACGAATTAATAAACGCAGTCTCAATCATCAATTAATCAATCATCTCAACGAGATCATGAATCGATCATGTCCGAAAGTCTTTGGTCATAGCAGCCTAGTTTTCAGGCAAAAAAAAACAATATTTGTGCTGGAGCGCACAATACCTAACTTAAAATTAGTTTTTAGCGTTTCGGATTCTCCTCACTAGTAACTAGCACCAGTCTTCAGGCTAGTTAGACGATAATTCGAAACTAGCACCAAAGCTGGCACTAGTTAGACGCTCAATCCTAAATCCAAAAAGTCATACATCTTGCATGAACTAAGCAACTGACATGTTCCGAGTGAAAAAAAACTGTATTTTTTGCATAGTGCCAGGCGTTTTGGTTCGCAAACCAAAAAATTGTTTTGGATTCCGCATTCTCATCATCAAATCAGAGCTTCTGTGCTTGTCTTCCGAGACATCACTCGAAACATGCCCACTGCTTAGTTCATGCAAGATGTTTGACTTTTTGGATTTAGGATTGAGCGTCTAAGGCCTAAAGATTGGTGCTAGTTACTGATGAGGAGAATCCGAAACGCTAAAAACTAATTGTCTAGTTTTCATCTCAAAAAACAAACTCTCACTAAAAGTCTCAGTAATCCCCTTTCGATCTGACCCGTACACTCTAGATTGCGATTCGCACGAATACGGTTATACATTATAATTAAATTAATATAATTTACATATACACGCTAAATTCCATACACGCGACACACACGTCCACGCGACCAAACTCGATATAATAACTCAATCCCTACGCGATAATGCAATCCTAGTAACTGACGCGATCATCCATGCAAACCTGTACCCTCGCTCACAAACATGAAAGCACCCCTGTGATTAATGTTTTGTATTACTTTATCTGAGAATATTTTCTCAATTTTTATAGAGAACCGAGAAAGTTACAACGCTACCAAGCGCGCTTCGTCTACTAAGACCAGCGGTAACTTGAAATTTTAAACTCGATTATCTCGAAATATCGTTTTTCCAAAAAAAAAAATTTTCCGTGATCACGAGTGCCGAAAGACCACTAAACCGATTTTCTTCAATTTTTTAAAAATTAATCGTCATTAATTTTTTTGTTCCTTAACGATTCCTTTTTTATGCATAAATTTTTGTTTTACGGACGAGAATTTTTTAATGCAATTTTTTGAGCTTAAAACAGCGATGTTTTAGTGATTTCCGCATCAATATATTTTTATAAACTTTAATTGCTTTATGCCTTAACGTAAATTCAAACTTTCTTGACATTTTTCTCACGTATGTAACCCCTTAAGAGGACATTTTAAGTGATTCGAATTTATAAACACGTTTTCACCTGATCCTGAATCGGTCACGTCCAGAAGTCCCTACTATCGGTTTCAGCAGTCTAGGTTCATGTCTTCAATTGGGCTATTCTAAAAAATGCAGCTCGTATACACTAGACAACAAGTTTTAAAAGGCGGTTGGCATAGCGTGCTTGTGCCTTGTACGCAGCTCATCTGGGTTCGAATCCCATCATCACACTTAGAGTTAGACATTTTTCTAAAAAAAGGTGAATGATCCTACGGCTAAAACCTCTATAGTCGAAATTGAAAAAACAGTTTTAGGTCGCCAGAAACTCTACTGATATGCGGGAACTCACTTCAAGAACTCATGCGAATATGCAAATTATTACACGGTTATACAATCGCACGCGAAGTTACATACACATTAGTACACGCGACATACAAATTTCCACACGACAATCCACGTACAAATGCTCGTACCCTTCACGATCATCCACGCACACTTAAGCCCGCGATCTAGCGGGCATGGAAACGCCTCGGTGATCAAGTTAACGTTGAACATATAAATGCTCGTTCCCACGCAATCGTGAAGTTTTCACAGCTCAACATCTAAACCATATACTCAATATCACAATCAGAATCACGGCCCCTTGTTATTGGTCTTAAGCAGTGTTTTGGTGGGTGACATTTTCACATATGCAATTCTCGTCAAACATATGATTACAGCTAAACAGCCAACTGTCAACATTCTCTTTTAAAGGAAATTCAGGACAAACCGTTACTGGTCCGGAATTTCCTTTCAAAGAGAATTTTGACAGTTGGCAAATTACAAAATAGACCATTTCCTAACTGCGATATGTTTAATATATTGAATATATAACATATTGAGTATATACATATAACTTACCCCATGCAAGCTTATGAAATGTTGATGTAAGGTGAAGTGTACCCAAGTAACCATTAGCATGATGCTATTACAAGATATTGATTAGAGGTTTACACTAAAATGCCACAGAGCCCCTATTTCAGCATTTAAGCTGCATAAAAGCACATGAAAAATATAGCAACAATAGCAACCCGTTTAAAAAGCTGATATAAAATTAAGATATTTACGTATTATGCTGCATAAACTCATTAGAGAATGTATTTCGAGTTACTTGAAATTCACAACGAGAGACAATGCAATATGTTTGAAAGAAACGTAAAAAAGGGACTCCGCCAAATTACGCCGACAATCAACTAGCCCTAATAGCCAAGAACCCAACCCTGTTGTGTGTACTTCGAAATAAACAGTCTACCAACAACTGCTTAGTGTGAAATAATGAACTCCCCAAAAATAGTACAACCTACTTCTGAAACATTATTTAGGTCTCTCTTACCGAGTAGGTATGCAAAATTGTCACTTCAACAAATTCTAATGAGCGAAGCTTCACTGACTAAGCAAACCGCTCGCAACTATCCAACTTTCAGGGGAAAATAACAAGCTATAGTTCACTACCCCCTGAATTTTTTTTTTGTAAATATTTCACTTTGGTGAAAAATTTAGTCTAACTACGTCCAAAAGGTGTCACGCGCGGTAGACGAACAGCTGCCGCCGGGTAGTTTTTTGTCCCTTTGAGAGCTCGGCATGTAAAAAATGAAAACAAATTCAATTGAATTAGCATAAATGTAATTAAAACTTTCCAACTACAAATTGGGCTGTAGCTACTCCGTTGTCGTTGCTGTTGTTGTTGTTATTGTCATTGTCACAGACCAAACGGCTCCGAACTTTCCTGATTCCCGCCGAAAACACAAAAACCTGAAGCTGTGCAGTTTTGCCTGAAAAACACTCATATAATTTTATCTCTCTATTTCATCGCATTTTTTTCGGGTGCTTCACTACTGGTTATAGTCTAGCAAATATCCTCCGGACAGGATACAACATACATGTTTGCTTACGTATGCTGTGCGACAGTTCCTGTGCATACAAACTAAATGGAGAGTAGCATCATTTGTAAACGTTGATTGCACTCAACACTTGGGGCTTTGGTCGGGGCGAACGACGAGGTAAAACGTTTATTGGTGCTTCCATTGCGAAATCGAAGAGAATCTCCAAACTAAATATCAAAATGTTCGTTGAAATTTTATACGACCTGTTTTGAATGCTTCTAAAACGGTTGACACTGTTTTTTAACTTCCCCTGTTCTTGTTCTTAGTGTTGTTGCATAACATACTTTATCAACATGAGAGTACATTTAGCCCTCCTCTCCTCCGTAGACCGGTCAGACTGAAACCGTTCCAGAAGGTGACCTAAACTGAACCGAATGATGCGATAGTATGTGTAACTTCGTTTTGCCCATGCCGCCTAACCTCAGATTCATTGGACATTCGAGGACAGCTCCCACACCGTCGCTGTTGCTAACAGCTCGGCAATTTAGCATTTTTAATTTAATTGCACTCCAACAAACTATGTATGTATACCACCTACGCTCTAACCTTCTATACAGCCCGGTCGGTGCCGCCCGCATCTCTGGCCACGGTCAATGTTTGTTGGTCGATTTTGAAACCAACCCGCAGAGTTTCGTCCCACCGTTTATCATGGTGCGCTAGGGGTCGTTCGTGAAACACTTTTTAGATATCTACAAGTAGGGTGATGAGCCTATTTTCACCATACTAAGCAAGGTGCCTCACTAATTCGGTAATTTCTTGCCTTACAATCAATGGAATGCGTAAAAATTGACATCAACCGCTTTGCTTCGTTGTTAAGAACCAATATAATAACACAAATGCGTTGAAAACAGTAAAATTCTCGTGTTTGAGCACAATGAAAACTCGAATCGAGTGCCCCTATTGTTGCGCTACCATTTGACTCAATGCGTTGAAAAAAGATGGCAGACACTGCTCTAACCAACGGCTTCAAATGGGTAGGGTGATAATAGAAACATGGCGCAAATAGGCTCATCACCCTATGTATTATGGATTTGAATGATATTGGAACTAAAAGATCGCAACCTAATAATAACTAATGGTCTCCCTAAGTCTACCCTGAGAGGACACCGTAGGTATATAGGTATAAAATTTCGGTCTACCTGATTGATGGAAGCTCCCTTTCAATGAAGATAGGATCCAGAAGGGTAATCGTCAGGAAACTATAATTGTCGAACAAAGTCTATGCATCTGGTTTTCTTCCGAATGAATATCGCAGGGTAGTCTACTGGTTCATTTCTGTTGGTATTGTTCGTTAAAGGCTTATCGCACTGACAATGGATGATAGATGATTATTTACTATTTTTGTACTTTTACTCATACTTCATTTTTATTAATTGGATTTTTTATTAAATAATATCGTAACATTGTATTTAAAAGACGATAACAGTATCGTTTGTTTTGTTTTCAAAATTGATGAAATTGTGATTTTGTTTGCACCAGATTTTATCTACAACACATGAAAATCCGTCTGATGATCATTTAGCAGACGAACCAAACCAAATTCAATTGAATCGCCCCGTGAGTATATTTTTAGACCTTTTATTCAAAACGACATATCTACAACGAGTGAGTAAAAAAACTTTTTTAATGTCTTAATGCCGTTCTCTTGCTATCCGGGACACCAACTGAAAAACTATGTCGACTACGCGCGTTATTATCTCCCAAATAAATGAATACATTTTGCGGAAAACATGTAACATATTGGTAATAAAAATTTCAACATCAAAAACAATTTAAACCTTGAAGCCTTTTTTTCTGAACTACGCGTAAAGATCCAATATGATTTTAGCCGTTTACTCCCTTTAGGAAAATGTATACTAAATCGTAAGAGAATGCTTTGAGGCTAAAGAAAAAATATATGACCCCATTTTGTCAGTCTAAAATACACAAATCATAAACACTGATAAAAACGGGTCATTGTCTTTATGTGATAGAATATTTTTAGCTCAGTGCAGGTCCAATTTTGTCTAGCATTGAGTTTTTCCTGAACTTTTATGTTTTAGACATATTTCATTAACGTTAACTGGCCCCGCAATTGAAACCAATTCTCTATTGTCTATTTTATAATTTTTAGTTACTATTCCTTAATTTCAAATTTGTAATATCAAATTTCTAGTTTCCGATTTCCAGTTACTAATTTCAACCGCATCTTAGTCCTTATATCTGATCTCTGATTCCAATTTCGGGTGCTTGTTCTTCGTTTGATTTTTTTGTTTAATTTTAATTTGTGTTTTTGATGAATGTTTCGGATTTTTCATTTATGCTTTCTTATTTTTGATTTCTGGTTTTGAATTTTGGTTTATTGATTTTGATCAGAATCCGACACAAATTTTCGAACGATACAAATTCGTTTTAGATTTAACTTCTCAATTCTCATTTTTGGTTGGTTCATTTTAATTTTTTTTTTCATTTCATTTTTAAAATTTCATGTCTAATTTTCCAATCATTTTTAATTTTTTTTAGTTTTCATACCTTATTTTTCGCTTTGCCTTTTTCCTTTCTCAATCATTTTATTCCATTTTAATGGTGCATTTTCCATTCATTATTTTTTTATTTTTATTTTTCATTTCGAGTTTCCTTATTTATTTATTTTTGCTTTATTCATTTTTTAATATTTTATGTTATGTTTTCCATTTGCCATGCTGCATTTTTATTTGTCAAAAATTTCTTATTTATTATCATTCATTTTCAATTCCCATTTTTCATTGGACTTTTTTTTTCATTTTGAATCATTCAATTTTTCGTTTTTTTTTTCCAAAGTTTAATTTCAGTTTCTTTTTTTCTTTTCATTTCTCGTTGTTTATTTGTCATCTCCCATTTTTATTTTTCATTGTCCACTTGTTTGCATTTTACCTGTTCCTTTTGATACTTGCGAAATTTCCCTTTTCATAGTTTACTTACCATTTTCCAATTACTGTTTTCTATTTTTCATTTAAAATGTTCAGTTTTTGATTTACATGCATTTTTCATTTTCTATTTCTTGTTTTAATTTTCGGATACATACTCTATTTTTATTTCATAACTTGCAGTTGTTATTTCCTTATTTTTCAGTTTCAATTCGTTATTCTTAAATATAGATTTCTGATTTGCTATTTGTATATTTTAGCTTTCAATTCCCGATTTTTAAATTTTAATCTTCAATCCTTAAATTTCAATTTTGGGCTTTTTATCTTAACTTTGATTTTTGTATTTAAATTGACTATTGAATTTTGAATTTAGAGCTAGAATTTACAATACACAATCCAAAATTTAAAGTTACAATCCACCATTTACAAATTACAAATTCACAATTCGCAATTTACAATTTACAACCTTTTGAATTTTAGATTTTGCATTTCGAATTTTGGATTGTGAATTTCCCATTTTAAATTTTTGCTTGTTAATTTTCAATATTCAATTTTCAATATTCTATTTTCAATTTTATGTTTTCAATTTTCTATTTTATATATGTATTCACTTTTCAATTTTCAATTTCAATTTTCTATTTCCAATTTTAATTCTTTAATTGCAAAAATTTTAATTTTTGTTTTTCTATTTTAAATTTCAAATTTAAGATGCTTGAAATTTTAAATTTTATTTTCAATTCTCAATTTTCTATTTTGAATCTTGATTTTAGAGTTTTAAATTTTAGGTTTGAAATTTCAAATTTTTTATTTTAAATTTAATTTCCCGTTTTTAATTTTTAATTTCTGATATTTAATTTTAAACTTTTAATATTTGATTTTCATTTTTAATTTGTAGTTATTAATCTTAAATGTTTAATTTATAATTTTTAATTCGTAAAGTATAATTTATAATTTTTTATTCTCAGTTTTTAATTTTTAATTTTAAACTTAAAATTTTTGTTTTTCATTTTAAGTTTGTAATTTTTAATTTGTAATTTGTAATTTGTAATTTGTAATTTGTAATTTGTAATTTGTAATTTGTAATTTGTAATTTGTAATTTGTAATTTGTAATTTGTAATTTGTAATTTGTAATTTGTAATTTGTAATTTGTAATTTGTAATTTGTAATTTGTAATTTGTAATTTGTAATTTGTAATTTGTAATTTGTAATTTGTAATTTGTAATTTGTAATTTGTAATTTGTAATTTGTAATTTGTAATTTGTAATTTGTAATTTGTAATTTGTAATTTGTAATTTGTAATCTGTAATTTGTAATTTGTAATTTGTAATTTGTAATTTGTAATTTGTAATTTGTAATTTGTAATTTGTAATTTGTAATTTGTAATTTGTAATTTGTAATTTGTAATTTGTAATTTGTAATTTGTAATTTGTAATTTGTAATTTGTAATTTGTAATTTGTAATTTGTAATTTGTAATTTGTAATTTGTAATTTGTAATTTGTAATTTGTAATTTGTAATTTGTAATTTGTAATTTGTAATTTGTAATTTGTAATTTGTAATTTGTAATTTGTAATTTGTAATTTGTAATTTGTAATTTGTAATTTGTAATTTGTAATTTGTAATTTGTAATTTGTAATTTGTAATTTGTAATTTGTAATTTGTAATTTGTAATTTGTAATTTGTAATTTGTAATTTGTAATTTGTAATTTGTAATTTGTAATTTGTAATTTGTAATTTGTAATTTGTAATTTGTAATTTGTAATTTGTAATTTGTAATTTGTAATTTGTAATTTGTAATTTGTAATTTGTAATTTGTAATTTGTAATTTGTAATTTGTAATTTGTAATTTGTAATTTGTAATTTGTAATTTGTAATTTGTAATTTGTAATTTGTAATTTGTAATTTGTAATTTGTAATTTGTAATTTGTAATTTGTAATTTGTAATTTGTAATTTGTAATTTGTAATTTGTAATTTGTAATTTGTAATTTGTAATTTGTAATTTGTAATTTGTAATTTGTAATTTGTAATTTGTAATTTGTAATTTGTAATTTGTAATTTGTAATTTGTAATTTGTAATTTGTAATTTGTAATTTGTAATTTGTAATTTGTAATTTGTAATTTGTAATTTGTAATTTGTAATTTGTAATTTGTAATTTGTAATTTGTAATTTGTAATTTGTAATTTGTAATTTGTAATTTGTAATTTGTAATTTGTAATTTGTAATTTGTAATTTGTAATTTGTAATTTGTAATTTGTAATTTGTAATTTGTAATTTGTAATTTGTAATTTGTAATTTGTAATTTGTAATTTGTAATTTGTAATTTGTAATTTGTAATTTGTAATTTGTAATTTGTAATTTGTAATTTGTAATTTGTAATTTGTAATTTGTAATTTGTAATTTGTAATTTGTAATTTGTAATTTGTAATTTGTAATTTGTAATTTGTAATTTGTAATTTGTAATTTGTAATTTGTAATTTGTAATTTGTAATTTGTAATTTGTAATTTGTAATTTGTGATTTGTAATTTGTAATTTGTAATTTGTGATTTGTAATTTGCAATTTTTAATTTCAAAATTTTATTTTTTGATTTTCAAGTGTAATTTTTTTTTTAATTTTTGATTTTTAATTTTGATTTTGAAGTTTCAAGTTTTACTTGTTAATCACTAATTTTTAATTATTAATTTTTCATTTTTAATCATTATTTTCCATTTTTTTTATCATTCAATTGTCAAGTTTTAATTCTTGATTTCAATTTTATAATTTTGAATTTTCTATTTTCTAATATTTAATTTTAAGTGTAATTTTCATTTCAATTTTAATTCAGTATGCAGTAACATCTGCGTAATGTCCGCTATGTCTTAACAGAAATGCTTTGCTGTCCATCAGTTAGTTCACAACATTGTTGGTAAACCAAAGGTTGGTTTGTGGTTTTATTCATAAATCATAGAACATGACCTGAAGCATAATTTATTACATCATCATCATGATTTTGTTTACGTGGTTGTAGATCGCAAAATTAAACTTGTCGAGGTTTTCTAGTGAACTAATTCACGAAACTCGGAATATTATTCATGAATTCATTATTTCCACGTGAACTGGATCATAATTCCGTGTGTATTAGTTACGATTCACCATTCGAACACATGATGTAGTTCATGAAATATGTAATTTTCTGCATGATCCTAATATTGTTAAATTAACATTTTCGCGGACTATTGTTTATGAATTCCGACGCCGCCACCGCCCGTCACATTTCTAGTTTCAGATTTACGATTTTTATGTCACATTTTTAATGTCTAATTTTTGCTTTTTGTTTCAAGAATTTCAATTTATAGTCTTTTATTTTTGGTTTTCATTTTCTTTTTACGAATCCCTATGAATCCGTTTTTTCTTCAGTATTGAAGAGCACAGAATGAAGATTGAAGACTGAGGATTAAAGATTGCAAATTGAAAATCAAATATTTTATGTTCAACAGGTGTTTACGGCTTTCTCAGTCGGTAAAATTTAGGCAAACTATTGGTCTATAAATTGCCCGACGTTTCGTCCGTTTTTGATGTCCTTTTTCAAGGGAAATTTAAGTTAATCTTTTCTGTCGCATTGTTGATTGCCAACAGTACGACAAAACCGTTTATCGTTAGCCTAAATTTTACCGACCGATTTTAAACACCTGTTAAATTCCCGTCTCCAGTCGGTACAACACCAAAACATTGAATGTTTAGTTTAAAAATTAGACGATTTTAAGCTACAAGTTTTAATTTTGAAATATGAACTTTCATATTTGACGTTTAAATTGTATGTTAATTGTTTGTCTTTGATATTTGTAGTGTGACATTTGAAGGTTGAGTATTGATGGTTAAGGTTTAATATCTGAAACTTCAAGGTTACAGTGTTTAGTTTGATTATGGTAGTTTGGCATTAGAAGTATGAATTTTAAGATTACATGATAGAAACTGATTGTTATCAATTAAAAAATGCTTCGTCGAAAATTCCTAAAAGTTTCCTAAACCCGCCATCGGAATTTCAACGATTGTCTGGTAATCTCCTCGACCAGTTTAATCTCGTACCCCAGTTTACAATATGGAACCAGTCCCAGAAAATCCCACCCAGGATTTCTGTATCTACTGTTGTAAATGAACTCGGCTCGCCTCGCCTTGCTTCACCTAGGGAAGAAGCTACACATAATTACCATAAAGGCACTTCGCGAGAATTCTGCTGCTGGCAAAAGACTGTCGGCTGACTACTGGCTACTCGCTACTGGGAGAAAGTGGAGTTTCAGTTTACCTACTCGCCCTCCCCCCAACCCTTTACCAGCATAGGTAGGACAGAAACGACATACGGGCAAATGAATTCAAATATGCTAATGCACGTGTGCGACTGAGTGTATGTGCTTTTATGCCGGGGTTGGACGTTACGACTTTTGTACATTCCTTCGCCAGGTGTTCATGACGGTGTGGTGCAAGGGAAGCCGGAGTCTGTCTTCTCGCGTGCTGTATATTTATGCAATAACCTGCTCTCGGTGGATCGCTCCCAGGCTGGCTGACTGGCCCGGGTTTGACCGTGTGTACGTACAGCTTCCCTGACTTTTTACGACGGATAATACGAAATAGCTTAATGCAGGGAACTTACCTTTTGCATTTTCCCAATTGAGTCCAGAGCTAGGTGATAGCCACCCCGGTAGAATACACCGTTCTCATAGGACTGTCTACCGGGGGAAAGTGAGAAAACATTGAAATTTATTCATTAAGTTTGCCGGTCGGAGTGCATTGCTTTCGTAATTTCTGATGCTGCAATTAAAACTTGGCGCATAGTGCAGCTGGTTAATCTCTGGTTGGACATTCCAGGCGCTTGATCCCGTTCCGACATATCTGCCTGCAGCGAGCGACCACCGGTGCAAGTGAACACAAGTGCCATCTCTCTTCATTTCGGTGTGTATGTATTAATGTTAGTTTATGTTCACGAGTGGAAGCAATATCAGCGATGGAGATGCGTCCAGCATAGCCAACAGTGGATCGTTTCTTGAAGAAAAACCACATCTGACGGGGACTCTGCCTGAACCCCTCCATCGGCTCCGGTACCGGCTGATGTGTTGTGGTCTCAAGCTGTACTGTTTATACATCTAGGCGAAAGAAGGTTCGCAGCACTCGACTGCCGGCGGCGGCCCAGAACCGCTGAAGAAGCAAACGTGCGATTCCAGACCCCGCCGTTGTGATGTGCCGAGGTTGGAATTGTAAATAATGCAGCGCAGTTATTAAATTAAGTGCCTTCGGAGCTGTCCGCAGTGGGGCGGTACAGGATGTTATATCTGTATCGATATCTTTCCGAAGCTCTTTCCGCGGTACTGATTTCAACGGTAGGCGGAGGGTGGAAATCATATTTGCATGCTTGGTGAAGTTGCTTTGAGGATCTGGTTCCTGATTATGATAGAAACAAAAGCACGATAATTGGTCACATTTTTTATTCGCTGTTCTGCAATTTTGTTATGGTACTAAGGCATGCGAATAAAAATGTTTCAACTTTTATCAATGCAAATTCTCATCGGAAACAAGGTAGAGTTAGTTTTGCTGTCGCTATCTATTCCAAACATAACTCGAGGCAAATTTATTCAAATGAGCGTCTTCGGTGCTACCGGTGTCCATTCTGCTATTCAGCAAGCATCCCAGTTGATGACAATGTGCCGTTTCTATCACGTACCAATTCTCCGGTGGCCAAAGAGCTGATAATTTATTCCGTGCGCAAATTCAGATCCCGAGTTTCCTGCTTATGTAGACTTTCCTACTCAACCACAGGTACGCGACAGAGGTGTATCGATTTTACTGTCGATTCGGAACTGTCATCACCTTTAGAGCTGTAAAACGGGGCACATCGAGGCAAGCGTGAAAGTCACCGTCTCTTACCGTGAAAAACAAAGCAACAACCCGTTTGCACCTACCCCCATGTACCATTAAACAATACACTTCACGGTCTTTCTAGGTTCCCGAAAAAGAAAATCCTCGGAAGGAAGCCACTCAAAGTGACATCCCGAAACAGGGAATGAATGTGACTCATTGGAAATTCATGAAAATGTTTGCCTCCTGCCTGCTGCTGGGGAGAGGTGGACAAGGGTTAGTTGCATACTTTGCTGTTGCCGTTTCTCCTGTTCCTGTTGAATGTCTGCTAAATTCCTTTGGCAGGTAGGGCTTCGGGATTCCGTTCCGGGTGGATAAGATCGTCTCCGGTTCCTCCGTAAATATCGGCTTGCTGAGCAAATAACTTTGCACGGGACGGGTAAATGGTTATAAGTTGGTAAACGAACTAAAATCCTGATTTGAATAATTTTAGTGAATTGAACGTTTGGTGATTTGTTTCATTTTATGTGATGATTATTAATTTTGAAATTCTAAGAATTTTACCGTTTTGCACAATTTTAACCATAGGGTAATGTCTCTAGAGGATATGGCTATCTCTCTAAATTTATGGCTCTGACTGCATCATCTGACTGATTATCAAATTTCAGGTTTTCCTTGAAGAACTTTTGAAAGTTCTTGTGTTATTTATATAACACGAAAATTTAATACAAAATTGGTCAACATTTTTTAACTGATTAGCGCAAATTTAATTCAGTTTAATAAAAGCTAAAAAAAATTTCTATTGCTTCTGAAAATTTTAAAAGCGGATGTATATTGAAAGATAAGTCGTAGTCACGACAGAAGAATATAAGAAAATTGAGTCAGATATCCAAAAAGTTACGACATCTTCAACTTACCCCCGATTTTTAGTAGGCGCAAACCCAATTATGTCTACCCGTGCTTTAGAAATGCCAACAGAAGCATGTTGCCAGATGCCTTAGTAATATAAAATGCATCAAGTTTATCCGAAATATAACACGTGTGTGCCAGTATGCTCGCCACACTTACGAACAGCCGAATACATTTTGGAATTCAAAACCAATGCACACGTAAGCATACTAATTATTTGTTTTATCCCAATCCAAACCTGCACAAACTACACACATTAAGCAATATTGATTTCCAAAAGAATTAATTGGATTAAGTCACTTTGTGCATTAAGGGTACAAGATCTACGAATCAGGAATCAGAATATATTGGCTCAAATGGCACGATCCCGGTATGTAGTCTGGGATTTGTGCCTTTAGTTGCATAACTTAAATTAAGTTAGATTTTTGTGTTTCGAATGTATCTCGGCAGTAACTAGCACCATCTGGGTGTCTAGTTAGACGATGTACCTAAACTAATACCCAAGATAGCACTAGTTAGACACAAAAAAGTTCAAACAGTTCACACGACACATGTGAACGCCTATGACAACTAACTTGTCCCGGGAAGTAAATACAGAAGCTCTGGTTTGCTGACGAGAAAGCGAAAACTAACTAATTTGGGTTCTAGTTTAGAAACATCGTATAATTAGACACCCGGATGGTGCTAGTTACTGCCGAGGTGAATTCGAAACACAAAAATCAAACTTAACACACACATGTCGCATCCTGCAGTGTTGAACTCCACCCACATTGCAAAGTGCACACGACTCGAACTTATAGCATTTCCATTTTCGTGTATGCCAAGATTCAACTCGTCCAGTCCACGAAAAACTTTGCACACATCAAGGAAATGGGTGCAAGTTTAACTGTGTGCGGGTTGCAGAAATACCATTGCGTTCATTGTTTTTGTACCGTTCGGAAGATATGCTCATGATGTTGCTCGCTTAGCATGCAAGCATCGACTGAGTCAAACAGACACGCGGTTCCACTATTTATAAATTCGAGGAATTTGATTAACTTGCTAGGTGCTTCCTATTGACGGCTCTGCCCGGAATAGACTGACTCATGTATGGGAGTTTTCACGTCTTCCGAGATCTATTCATTTTACTTGTTTTTCAATATAGCATTATTAAAATACATAAACTGTATAGCAATAGAACATAACTGCAGTTAATTAGTTCCAAATTGTTTGGTAGTACAAACCGTACGATTCAAGTAATTTTCACGATTTAAAAAAAAATTGGCGATACACATAATCGGACTAATTATTAAATATCAATGACGCGTTGTTTACTATTTCAACAATTTAAATGATTTTATGAATAAAAGAGCGGTGATCAGCTGTCGTATCCCGCGCCACTTATCACCTGGCTCTTTAATAGTGATTTTTCAACAGTACTGTCTTACCTTGGTTATGTGGCTAATTTTTATCCACTTTCATTTTATTACAAATAAGCAGTAGTCTTCATTTTATTATAATCAAAATTGAACTTTATTTCGTATGTTAATTTAAGTGTTCGCTGATTTTGTGGTAATACGTATCCGCCGGGTGGCGCTAATCGAACTGACATTTCAATATACTGACCAAACTAATTTCTTTGTTTGTTTAGTATTTATTTTACCAATTAGAGAAATAATCCATAGGGAAATTAATGTGCGTAAGGAATACGCATGGTCTTGCATGAGTGAAATAATGGCATGTATGATGATTGAGAATTGACAACTCGCGAGCAGAATCGGGAGCCAGTTTCCAATTAGTGGTATTCATAAAAGCACGAGGAACAAACGTTTTATTGTCATATTAATTGATTTGCATTTCGATATTGCAAACATTATCAAGCAATATTACATATATCAGTTTGAGTAAACTTAGCGAATCAATTATCAACAATTTATACTAGTTGAATCGTACATCTCCATTTAATGTGTCAACTACGAAAATAGCCATTCATATTCTATTGAACATAATTGTACTTCTTCACATTGATCTCTAACAGAAAGTTGCTTTAAAATTTTGATTGAAATACGCCTTGATAGTGGTAGATCGACGAGACCTATTGAGGTTCTCACATGTTGTCACCTACTCAAACCAAAGTTCAGCTAGTAGTTAGTATTTGTAGTGATTGTATGGTGCACGGAAAACTAATGTTATACTAATGCCTCATTTTAATTTTGTCGTTCATTGTACGATTGTCCCCATATCTAAGGTCTTTCTCTAATATACTGTAGCATACGAGTTGTATGTCCATCTAACCCGTACAGAATGAATCACTAATTAAGGTGTTGTTTCGTAATTTGATATTTCTTTCTTGGCAACATTAAGAAGCACACGGCGATAAGCAAACGAACACACGGTAGCTAGAAACGCATTGGTACACGCGAAATTACAAACGCCTAAAATAATGCGTACAATAACATACAAGTGCTCGAGCTTTTCACGATAGTACAAAAGCGATCATTCACGCCTATCTACGTTCACGATATCGCAACCATGAAAATGTCCCGGCGATTATGTCAACGTATTCTGACGAATTCATAAGCGCGCTCTCAATCTCCAATATACGAACGCCCAGTCTCGCGCCATCATCAATCATATTTGTCCGGAAGCTGCCACTCTGAAATACGGAACTTGTTGATACTAGACAAGAAGTCTCAGGGCGCCAAACTAGGTGACACTGAATCGTACACTCAAAATTCAACATCAGAATGACGGTCTATGTTAAAAGCCCACGCGAATATGCAAGCGGTCACAAGGTTATACAAATGAATTTTTACACGCGACATAAAAAACCCACACGATCAAACACGTTAGCATAGAAACGCTTGTGCACTTTACGATAATACAAACGTGATCCCGCATGCGAACATGCAATCGCGATCATCCGCACACATATGCGTTCACGATCTCGCATATATAAAAATGCTATTATGCCAATATGTTAGCGCTTACGAATTTATAAACGCTGTCTCTAGTGCGATTATACATTTCACGCGAACCTGAACCGGCCACACCCCGAAGCCTACCTACCCTTGGTCCTAGCAGCCTAGGTCCATGCCTTCAGTTGGTCTATTCTTAAAAAATACTCATATGCACAAGACAAGTTTCAGGGCGACATTTGTCGGGAACTCTAGTAGTTCGGGGGAACTCACTTTTTCCAGCATCTGGACCGTACATTCAAAACTAAATATCAGAATGGCGGCCTGTACGAAAACATTTAAGAACCCACTTGAATATATAAATGACTGCATGGTTTGATAATCACATTTATACACGCGAGGTTTCATATCCTTTCGCACACACGACATATAAACACCCACGCGATCAAACACGGTAACATACAAACGCTTGAACCCTTCGCGATCATCCATGGATACTTACGCCCACATTCTAAACTCGTCTCGCGAACATATAAACGCGTACTTAATATCACAATCAGAATCGCGGCTCGCTCCAATGGAAATGCCTTAGGGGGTAATCGTAGTGAGTGATTCTGACAGAGAACCCTTCCGAGAATCAAGGACTAAAGCTCCAGTCGGGTCACGTTAAAAAAGAAAAAATAGATTCTATTTCATTAATATATTGATAATTTGTAATATTTTCAGCTACCTTTTCGATATTCATGATTTTATTTCCTAATTTCTATCTTTTTTATTTATAAATAATCGATCTGCAAAAAGATCCAAATTCATAAATGAACCACTTCTTGGGCTTACAATATAGTACTACTTATTGAGCGGCGTCTCGGCAGAAAATTTATTGTTGATAACAGATATAGTTAAATTAGTACATGGTTTTGGTCAGCGAACAAATGCGTGTCAGGATATACTCTTTTTTCAGGAGTAAATTTTATTAAACAAGTCCGTACATGAAGAGTACAGTGTATCTAACTTTAGTAAGCCGGGCAATTTGTTTCTATTTTGAGTTATTAGTACCTGATACCGCTAAGACGGCGTGAGATACTGATGAGACGACACCGAAACGTTCTCTTGATAATTTTCGATGGCTTTAGTGTCAAATACCAATACAGCTTTGGTGTCAAATAGTACGTTACAGAAGTTACATTGTTCTCGATGGAAGAACAAGAATAACTTTTGTAAATGGGTAGTTTCACGAATTGATTGTTTTTGGTGGAATAATTATTAAAATATTTTGAAATCGACTATAGATTGGAAGATTTAGATTTGAAATAACATTTAGAATAGGGGGCGGGCATAGTGTAATTAGTAATTCGAAAGCCTTGTACACAGCTCACTTGGGTTCGATTCCCAACCCCGCACATAGGGGTGGAGATTTTTCTAACCCGAACAAGAGGCGAATGGCCTTAAATTTGAAACCTCTATATTCGAAATAAAATAACACATTTAGAATCATGTTCTATCAGAATATGTATTTTTAAACATGATTTTTTTAAGTTATGTGGGGTATTTGCGTTTTGACTTCGTCTCATCAGAATCCGACACTAACTTAGGGCCAGAGCTTAGTCAACACTCCACTGTCCCTAACTTCATGTGCTCTTCACGCACAAAATTGGTTTTATCCAATTTTCTTCTTAGTGGAGAAAAATTGGTTTCCACCCAGTATTATACATTGGCTGTGCCAAAACAAATTTCGATTTTACTGGTTCTCATCAGCTTAAACAGAAAATCTTATTTTGCGAAACACCACGTTTGACTAGGTGTTTGCTCAGGAACACAAATCATTTCTCCGTTTAGTCCTGGTTTTAAGTTGGTGTCGTAATCTGATGAAACGAAGTCTAAACACAAATTTCATAACTAATTTGATTAAAGATTTTGTATCCCTCAAACGCAAAATTGGCTTTATCAAATATTTTACCTAGTGGAGAAAAATTTGTTGTCACCTAAATTTTTCTCCTTAGGAAAAAGTGTTTGTTGTCATTTTTTTCTAAGACGCCACAATTTCAGGCTATATTTTGTTCACAAAGGATTTCCTGCAGCTCCCTCAGTTGCTTGCTGTAAAAATGACAGTTCTCGAACAATATTTTTTCGAAAGTAGTTGCTTGAAAACTCATACGCCCTTTTAAAAAATTGCTCTTGTATTAAAATGGTCTAATTGCTAATTTAAAATTGAAATAAAGCTTTGGTTGGAGTTAAAGCTTAACACCAGGCATTGCATTTATCGCTCATATGAGTAAATGCGTCCGGATAATTTGAAACTGCGACAATAAAAACTCACATTTTCACACGAAAAGTTATTGGCACTCACACAACTTCTCCGGATAAATACAACGTGTTATTTCTCCGGATAAAGAAAACCGCCGGAGAATGAGCCAATGAGTTTATCATGGTATCCTTCTTGCGCTCGCAGCCTTGCTGTCGCTATTCCAAAACACGAAAAAACAAGTCTGTCGTCCTTCTTTGCTGCTTTTCTTTGAAATTAAGTTTATATTTTGACGCATTCATTGATTTCTACGAAATTAAAATATTATCACCTTCTCCGGTGAGAAGAAAAAAGTCAAGTAACCTTTATCCGGAAAATTTATTCTCACGCTAATTGTGGAGACGGAGAATTTTGCGACTCATCTTATCTCGGAAAAGTTGGACATCGGATAAGGCTCTTCTCGCGTGAGTGAGAGAGAATTACAATGCCTGCTTAACACAGGTAATTTTATCTATGTAACGAGTTCGTTTTACACGGCTGTATAACTTAAAAAGTCATAGAACCTTTTCAGTAGGACAGTCCTTCGTTTTATTGGGCGAGGGAGCCAAAATTAACACCGCACAGTGTGGCAGGAAGCTACGTTCGACGAAATTCCACGTATGCTCTGACGGCACGTGTTTTCAACAATATATGTAGTACACACCAAAAAATAATGAAATGAATGATATGTAAATCAATACGAATGTAAACATACAAAGCTTGAATCAAAAATTTGAATAAAAATTAAGTTGAATTCGGTGCACTCAATCGGAGCATCAAAAAGCATATGATTTTACACTTTCGTTCGTGTAACATTACTTGTCATTTATTTTACAACATTGGATTAAAAATACATTTGTGTGTGTATGTATGTATGTGCATTTGTATCCCGTTTCATGAAACTGTAATCTTCAATCAACCTGTAAAATTATAATAAATTACGTTGAAGAAAGCACGACAAGTTGTATGTACTGTATTTGTGGTGGAACTTAATTTTGCTCCAAATATGTGGAGGATGAAGGTTAGTTTAAATAGTTTTGACCTGGGACGGGACATGCGAAGACGGTCTTCTTTTTCCCTCTCGGTTTTGTTGTTATTTTGCAAGGAAAAGTTCGCTCACAATATAATTTCAAGCAAAGGTCAATGATAGAGCTGTGCAGATGAGGCACAGAGTTGTGCCGATGATGTACGGAAAATGATGTAGCTTTCACATGACATAAATTGTGTTATCATTCATATGAATAATCTGATTATAGCTTCATTATCCGTAACTGTCAAGTAGTAGAGTTTTGTACCTATTTTTATCCAGAGCCGAAAATTAAATAACTGTTTACAAGAATTTTGAATTTGTCTTGTCATAGACTAATAGATCGCAATCGATTGATCAATTTCACCGGTCTGATATAAACAGAGCAATTGCATAACTTTTCTGCTGAGAAAGTTAAACTAATTTCTACGCACACATTATTTTCCACAAATTTGAACGAGAGACGCAATGTTTCATAAGTTGATTCAGTTGTGCAGGTTATTTTTGCTATGGCAACCCAAAATAAGAGGAAAAAGGGTTTCTAGTTCTAGATTTTCTGTACTCCTCCCTGCGGGAAACGCGGAGACAGGTTACTTTGATTATTTAACAGAACTTGTTGGCTGTTTTTGAATTGACAGAAGTGTGCTACCACGGCTCTCAGAAGCGAGGCTTGCTACTCCGCGAATTCTGCGGTGACATCCGAGAAATCGTTGAGATAAACAGACGGATTTCTAGAAAGTTGATAATTGAAAATATTTAAACTTTTACGGTGAAAAAAACAACGTGCAACGAATTCTTGACGTAATTTACGCCATAATTACACTAGACACCAGAGGTAAAAATAATCGAAGCTCTTATTTGACGGCTGAAAATTAACCTGTTTCGATTCGCGGTGAATAGAAAAAAATATTCATATGCCTATAAAGCATATTAAACAACAATCATCATCGCTTACATTGTGCCAGGGCCTACTTTGATGCGTTTGATTCGTTGCTGTACGGTCACTTCGTGTAATAATCGGAACCGAATGAAAAATTGCATGGATGAATGGCCGGTTTGTTCGTTTAACGTTTTCAGCTGCGTGCGGCTGAATATGATCAATTTTAATTCAATGAATTTGAATATTTTCAACTCTGCTGGACACAGTATATAATCAGTGCAGCCATGTGATTAGTAGCGAAATTTGAGAATTTGACTGCATGTCATAGAAAACATATCTAACCGTTATTTCCTATTCCCAGCATAGGTTTTTGACATCGGCATAGCTTCCTTCCCTGGTAACATTTGAAGTTTTATGGTAGTTTTATAGCCACTCATAAAACTTAGATTATTTGTATTTGTACGCTGAGAACTGATGTGTCCACTACCAGGGGGCTCCGTTTGTGAGCTTTTTGGTGTGGGGGTAAGAGGCGGGCTATTAAAAAAAAGATTACCCTTGTAGCGTGCTATGAAACTTTGTATGTTGCGTGGGTTGTGATCTATCAGGTGCCGATCATTCGGTGGCAGCAAACAAAATATGAATTTTATTTAGTTATTCTACAATTACTACTTAAAAATGATTCAATCTACAATTTATTTATCTGACAATCTCCAATCTTATTCACACAAGGTGATGGCAAGTTTTTCATATAGTTTAACTAATTTTATGAAATAATTATCTCATTGATTATTCAAAACATACTCCTCAAAATTTTCAAAAAATATATTATTATATTTTCACTGTCTGATATAAATATGCATTTGTCGGTCGCTAAGGTGATCAAACTCACGAATGGAATTATTTGTTTGTTAGAAAATAAAGTAATATTTTTTTATAATATTATTTTTTCATCAAAATCTACATAATAAAGCAACAATTGTAACAATCTAATAAATGCATCCTAAAATAGCCTGGAATTTATTTTTTGATACCAAATTCTTAACTTTCTTAGTTTTGTGGCAATTTCATTATTGAGCTTTTATATAATTGACAATTACAGCAGCGTAAAATTAATTATTCTGTATCGATTTTGTGGGTTATGTTCGGCAAATTTGAGACTAAGAGAAACGAAAAGTGGCACATCATCATGTTTTACCGGCGTCGGAAGTAAAACATGATGATGAATTATGTTCTACCATAGACCATGCGGTAGACTTGGGTGCAACGCCCAACTCCTACTTAGCAGAAGGCAAGGAATTTTTCACATTTCCTTTCGATCATGTCCATATGAGCCTGCCTAGTCCTAGTTTCCCGTTCTAAGTTTATAACTGATTCGCTCTAGAGTACCTATCCGTCTTTCAATTTCATTGCTTTCGTTTCTCTTAGTATCAAATTAGCCGAAAATAAGCAACAAAATCGATACAGTAGAACCTTGCGGCAATTAAAACATAGTAACAAAATCAATTATTTGGAATATTTATTCTTTTTATTAATTGCCAATATACCGGGAGCAGTGCGGATAGAAAAAAAATATCTTCTTTAACGCATTCTGATAGCAACAGGAACTTCTTTCCACCTTAAAATATATCTAAAGGTTTTTTAACAAAAGCATATAAATATAGATTAAAAACAAATTTTATAAATGCAAAAATTTTGTTTTTAATACGTCATAGACTTTGCCAGGAAATAACGATACTGCCCAAACGTTATTGCTTTCAAGAAAAGGAAAATCGTCAAGATAGGTCCGGTTCGCAATGACAGGCCATTGCCGGTTCGCGGTGACATTTGCTTTTTTTCACTTTGCACGTCCCGTCCCAGGTTTTGACCATAAACAGTCGGGCTATGGTGTACAATCGGTATTAAAACCGATTTAAAGTAAATGATTCGAACGCATCAGAATTCGATGATTCAAGAATAAAAATCGGTTAAACAAAACTATTTGGTAAGAAGCGTGTATATTTTTCCGGTTTTTATCCTAAATCTTTTTAACCTTTACAGTACCAAGCTAAAAATTTTCTGAAAATTTTGTTTAAATTTTGCTCTCATTTCGTCAATTTTTGACCGAATTGGATGGAACTGGCTTTAAAAGATCTGGAATTTAGTCCAGTTTCTATATACCGAGTAGTGTTCAAATCCGTGGACCGGTTCCGGAACTAATCCGAAATCCCTTGGGGTATATCCGGCATCCCAGTGGGGTGACGGACGAGTTTTGAAGAAACATCCCATAAATTTAAGTAATTGTATTTTGAAATGTGCTACATATGACTATTTCCCATTGATCCTTCACAATAGACACGAATTGGACCAATCTTGGCCACCGGAGAACTGTTCCGGGAGAACCTAAGAAAATGTATATATTTTTCTATCATTCCAGCGATTTGGGTTCATAGCTTTATACGAAATGCGAAGTTCTTCCAATCATACGGTTCTACAGCTCCCTCAAGGCCATTCCGGCACCGGTTCCGTACGGATGAACATTTGACGCCATTTTGAAAACCAAGATGGCAGCTTCCGGTTACCACAAAATAGTGAAAACCACCATCAATATGGGTGTTATTTGAAAGAGAACGGCCAGCAAAAGCCGGAAATTGATAATTGACGCCATTTTGAAAAGCAAAATGGCGATTTCCGGTTACCACAAAACAGTGAAAAGCATCATCAATATGGGTGTCATTCGATAGGGAGTGGTCAATAGAAGACAAAAATTGATTTTTGACGCCATTTTCAAAACCAAGATGGCGGTTTCCGGTTATCACAGTGCAGTGCAAACCGCCACCAATAATGGCGTCATTGTAAAGCGCTAGCGATCAGCAAAAGCAGGAAATTTGTTTTTGACGCCAATTCGAAAACCAAAATGGCGGGTTCCTGTTCCAAAGAAACAGTGAAAACCGTCATCAATATGGGTGTCATTAGAAAAGAGATGGTCACTTGAAAACCAAGATGGTAGCTTCCGGTTACCACAAAACAGAGAAAACAACCATCAATATGGGTGTTATTTGAAGGAGGAAATTTATAATTGACGCCATTTTCAAAACCAAGATGGCGGTTTCCGGTTACCACAACAGTCAAAAGTATTGTCAATATGAGTGTCATTCAAAAGGGGGGGGGTCAATAGAAGACAGAAATTGATTTTTTCGCCATTTTCTAAGCAAAGATAGCGACTTCCGGTTTCCACAAGGCAGTGAAAACCACCGTCAATAATGGTGTCATTGTAAAGCGGGTGGTCAGCAAAAGACGAAAATTGTTTGTTTACGCCATTTTGAAAACCAAGATGGTGGCTTCCTGTTCCACAATGAAAACCATTGTCAGTATGGGTGGCATTTGAAACGGGGTGATCAGTAGAAGACGGGAATTGATGATTGACGCCATTTTGAAAACCAAGATGGCGGCTTCCGGTTTCCACAAAACAGTGAAGACTGTCATCAAGATGGAAGTCATTTGCGAGTGGATGGTCGACAGATACGGATATTGATTGACGCTATTTTGGAAAGCAAGATGGTGGTACCACAAAATAGTCAAAATCATCATCGGTATGGGTTTTATTTAGAAATGAACGGTCACCCAAGTATTCAATTTTTCACACCAACAATAAGTATGTGCTGTTGTGACAGACAACTAAGTTTCTTCATGACTCAAAAGGTACAGATTTAGACTAATTTTCAATATAGTTCAGCGAAACTTTTAAAACTTTCTCCCGTTTCGTAGTCATTACTATGAGAGAATAACCAAATTAAATCATATTGTTGTCAATATGTTGAACGCAGATCTCAACAAGATTAGTTCATTCTTGCCGATGTTCACATGGGCTATCAATCGGCAATATTATTATAAAAATAATTTTCGATTTGGACATGTGTATTTTTCCTCGTTCTATACTGCGGATCGTGATCGTGCGTTGCATTGGAGATGTATTTGTTGATTCACGCGTTCGTGGTTGGTGTCGGTGTCGGCTTCATAGTGTGGTATACGTGCAGATGTGTGGGGCTTCTTCGATGACTTCATCGTTTATGGAGTGATTGCTGGCCTCAATTAAAGCAGTGGATGATATCAAGAAGTTTTGACTCGTGAGCCGCTGCCGAATAATGTGCTGGGGGAACGACGGAGACTGGGATGCCGCGGTTGCCTACTTTTTTCTTTACTTTGTAAGTAAGGGTTTTCCACTACTCGGGTTCTTGTTTGCCCGGCGTACCCTTCTTTTCAGGGCGGCCTAGGTGTTTCTACAGAATTACGAATTTTCGTTTCACAACAAAAAAAACTGTTTTAATCCACCTAGCGGTGCAATTGTGCCTTTCTCATTTCTCTAAACTATGGCACGGAGGCTTTTTATGTTCAACATAATTGTGGAAATGTCCTACGGTGTCGACGGTGAAACACTTGAAACAAAAAAATATCATACTCCATTAGCCTAAACAGCATTAGATCAATGTTATCTGCTTACTAACTCATTTTGTCATGCGGGGGTGGGTATGTGAGGAGGGCGAAAGTCCCATGAACGAACGACTCCCCAGCATAAATTGGTATGCTTTGTAATATAGTGGTGGTTTAAAGATGATGGGGTTGAAAGGGAGGGGTATGAGGTGGTGGTCTGAGGGGTGATGTAAGGAGATTTTTAAAAGAGGGGAGTGAACAGTAGAGGGGGGTGTAACCCCTCTCTGTAAACCATCAACTACGCCCCTGTTAAAATCCAGAAACCTTATGCGAGTCGAAAAAAAAATTTGGCCGGGATTAGGTTGACGTTTTTCAGAGTGATTGCATAACCTTTCTATATGAGAAAGGCAAAAATGTGCAAAATCCAAAAAAGTGAATCTTCGTCAAATTTTTTTCGTGTTTGCATCAAATCTCGACGTTTTATGCACCTTGAATACATTTAGCATCAAAAATAAAAATTCTATTTTTAATTTTTCCTATAGTTTTTATGAGAAATTTCTGTGTGGCCGCACTCTGAAACCCGTAATTCCGGAACCAGAATTCCGATCGATCCAAAATTCAATAGCAGCCGATGGGAAGGT
The DNA here is from genome assembly GCF_030247195.1 of Topomyia yanbarensis. Taxonomy (NCBI): domain Eukaryota; kingdom Metazoa; phylum Arthropoda; class Insecta; order Diptera; family Culicidae; genus Topomyia; species Topomyia yanbarensis. Next base: position 59,211,462 of record NC_080670.1, read on the forward strand.
TACACCTTTCATTTGAGACTAAGTTTGGGCAAATCGGTCCAGCCATCTCTGAGAAAAATGAGTGACATTATTTGACACATACGCACATACGTACACACACACACATACACACACATACATACACACATACACACACATACAGACTTTTTCCGATCTCGACGAACTGAGTCGAATGGGATATGACACTCGGCCCTCCGGGCCGGGATTAGGTTGACGTTTTTCAGAGTGATTGCATAACCTTTCTATATGAGAAAGGCAAAAATGTGCAAAATCCAAAAAAGTGAATCTTCGTCAAATTTTTTTCGTGTTTGCATCAAATCTCGACGTTTTATGCACCTTGAATACATTTAGCATCAAAAATAAAAATTCTATTTTTAATTTTTCCTATAGTTTTTATGAGAAATTTCTGTGTGGCCGCACTCTGAAACCCGTAATTCCGGAACCAGAATTCCGATCGATCCAAAATTCAATAGCAGCCGATGGGAAGGTTACACCTTTCATTTGAGACTAAGTTTGGGCAAATCGGTCCAGCCATCTCTGAGAAAAATGAGTGACATTATTTGACACATACGCACATACATACACACACACACACATACACACACACATACATACACACATACACACACACATACAGACTTTTTCCGATCTCGACGAACTGAGTCGAATGGGATATGACACTCGGCCCTCCGGGCCGGGATTAGGTTGACGTTTTTCAGAGTGATTGCATAACCTTTCTATATGAGAAAGGCAAAAATGTGCAAAATCCAAAAAAGTGAATCTTCGTCAAATTTTTTTCGTGTTTGCATCAAGTCTCGACGTTTTATGCACCTTGAATACATTTAGCATCAAAAATAAAAATTCTATTTTTAATTTTTCCTATAGTTTTTATGAGAAATTTCTGTGTGGCCGCACTCTGAAACCCGTAATTCCGGAACCAGAATTCCGATCGATCCAAAATTCAATAGCAGCCGATGGGAAGGTTACACCTTTCATTTGAGACTAAGTTTGGGCAAATCGGTCCAGCCATCTCTGAGAAAAATGAGTGACATTATTTGACACATACGCACATACATACACACACACATACACACACACACATACACACACACACATACAGACTTTTTCCGATCTCGACGAACTGAGTCGAATGGGATATGACACTCGGCCCTCCGGGCCGGGATTAGGTTGACGTTTTTCAGAGTGATTGCATAACCTTTCTATATGAGAAAGGCAAAAAGGTAAATAAACTAATAGATTTACCGACTTTTATTCCACCAAATCTCATCTTTGCTGCACTCTGTCGATGAAGTTGATCAGCTGCTTCTGACGATGGCGGGAAGGCGGGCGGTTTCTTCCGACCGGCCGGGAACACAACGGCCGCGTTCTCCTGCTGGTGTCGTTGGCTGCGCCGGCAGCGGTCCTTGACTTTTAGCTAGGGAGGTGAGCTTGGCTACTTTGTTGGAACCTCCCTTGCGACGATGGCGAATTATCGCCGGATCTACTCGCTCCCCGCGAGAGATCCCAGAAGTCACCGCAGTGTACTTCCCAGGGAGCACCTTTGGCCACCCTGCTTCGCTCTCCTTGAAGCTTAGCTGTGAAGGAGAGCTAGGCTCGTTCGGCTGATCCTTCACAGCGAGAGCGGAAAGGCGTCTTCTGGGTCCTTTATACTTAGCCGGGGAAGCGAGTTGTTCCTTGGCGCTTAGCTTCCTTTTCCGGCGACCCGACACCAAAACACTTGAGTACCCGAACCACGGGTCGGCACTTTTCGAACGGGATTGTCACACGCACTTCACCGCACTGTTTATTGTGGCTGGAAACTCCCGGAAAAACAAAAAAACTCGGGGCGTCTGTTCGATGCCGTGGTCCGTCACTATCTAAAAACCTCGATGGCCGCCTTCTCCACGACACGAAAAAACAAACACCAACACCAAAAAACCGTACCGCCGCATAGCTATGTGTAGCATATCCAGCACACTTATTGCAGCAAGAGGAGAGTGGTTGCCTATCCAAGCCCTATGTTTCTTGTATACAAACATAAAACAAAAATTAGTACGCCTATCTGATTACACAAAACGTTCGACGATTGTAAGGACGTGACCCCTATCGGCCTACCCCTGAGTCGATTCCTAGTCCCACCAGGAGTACTTGCTCAAAATTTGAAGCAAATCGGACAAGTCTAGCTACCGGACCAACGTGCCTGAAGTTTGTATGGGATTTTTCGACAATTTATATGAAGAAAACCAACTAGCTCGCATTTTCATCGCTAGGTGGCACAGTATGCATCGAATTATCACTGTAAGTGAAAATAAGAAATATAATTTAATTGTGTACAACTTTGTCGAAGACTGCTAGTCAATTCGGCTTTGTTAAAAGAAGTTATTAAACTTTTAGCGAAGTGGTGTCTGAGTCAGTTTTGCATGGGGCCTAGCAGTGCGTGGTAGTGTATCGGTACTAGGTTCTAACAAACTAAACATTTTTGTAGAATAATGGTTAGATTTAGCTGAATAGTATGTTCGGAAGAATTGCACTACATAATACGAGTTATGTCTTGGTTAGAAAATTTTAGTGCCACCTGTGACCGCATAGATGGCGCCAACACTAACTTTTCAACGGAAAGAGATAGAAATTAGGTGTCTTCTACAAATATCACCGATTCTATTTACTATAGAATCGATTCGAAAAATGGTTTTTGAAGAAAATTGCTCAAGGAGCTTAACTTTTCGCGGCAGTGATGCCAACTATGCGATTTCTTTCAGTTAAATATTAAGTTTTTTTTTCTTATTACAAATATTTTAATTTTGAAGATTCTAATGCCATCGTGTTCTGTAGATATTTTTACATAAAAAACACTTATAATCTCAATATAATTTGAGCGCATCCTGAGATGCACTGTTTTGAAGGGAAGAACTCGAATTTTCTCATATAAAAATCCATTTTTATTGGCCAAAATTGAGAAGATCTTCAAACAGTCATAAAAATTGACCCTGATCTGCTAAAAAGCAACCAAAAACGTAATTTTTCATAATTTCTCGTCTACTTCACGGTAAATTATGTGTGAATTTAGAATACTCAAGTTAGTTTTTTTATTGTTGTGCGCCTGCGATTTTATATGGGAAATAGCGTTTTTTTGCTTCAAAATATCGCTGATTTGCTATTTGGCTGAAAAAATCGAATAGTTGGCAGCACTGCCGCCAATAGCTAATATATTTTCTAAACTCCTTGAACAATTTTCTTCAAAACCCATCTTACGGTTTGGTTCTAGAGTAAATAGAACCGGAAATATGTTCAAAAGGAAATCAAGGGTTTTGACAATTTGCCAAAACGGGGGGGTGCTCCCATTGCCCGAGGGGTGATTGAATAGACACAAAAATTTGGGTTTTTATATATTGGCCCTAGATGAGCAATTCCTCCAAATTTGATTCAAATCCGTGAAGGTCGATTACACGTGCCTTGATCACTGCGCGTGGAATGACCCTTACATAGAATACATGGGAATTGAGAGGGACCATCAAGCCACCTGATTGAAACGATTTGGGCAGGAAGAGTGGAGTAGCCAGATTCTTGTTGCTAACATTTCGTGAACATTGCGCAGGATTTTCTCCCCACCCATTGAGGCTACTTTTTATAACAATGGCTTGCATTGTAATTGGCTTATATGGTCTTGTTATTGGAAGCAAAAGCTTCCGTAGTACATGTAAACGAAGTCACTTTCCGACCACGCAATTCCTTTTTGGCCCTTCGTACAGTAGCATGCTGAGTATGGTCAGAGAGTAATGCTTGAACACGTCATGCTTGTCGTGTAAAGATTGCTCAGTGCTATGGAGAGTGTTCCTGTTACAAAGGTGGTAGTACCACCGCCACCACTACATCTACTGACCACCCCTTTCAAATGACACCCATATTTATGGTTTTCACTGTTGTTTGTAGTAACCGGAAGCCACCATATTGGTTTTCGAAAATGGCGTCAAAAATAACTTTATGACTACCCCTTTCTGATACCTATACTGATGATAGTTTTCGCTGTTTTGCAGTAACAGGAAACCGCAAACTTGGTTATCAAAACTGCATAAACAATCAATTTCGTACTTCTTCTCACCAATACCTTTCAAATAACACCTATATTGATGGTAGTTTTCACTGCTTTTTGGAAACCGGCAGCCGCCATCTTGGTTTTCAAAATGGCGTCAAACATCAATTTCCGTCTCCTGCTGACACACTCCTTTCAAATGACACGCATATTGATGACGGTTTTCACTGTTTCTTTTGGGATTTTCGATTGATTGACACCGGTGTAGTGGATTGCACTGGTTTTGCACTTTCTAGCAGAAGTGTCAATGGAACATCCCCAGTTTTCTGCACTTCTGCTAGAAAGTGCAAAAACGGTGCAGTTTCAGTGCACTCCACTACACCGGTGTCAATCAATCGAAAACCCCATTTGGAACATGAACCCGCCATTTTGGTTTTCGAATTGGCGTCAAAAACAAATTTCCGGCTTTTGCTGATCGCTAGCGCTTTACAATGACGCCATTATTGGTGGTGGTTTGCACTGCACTGTGATAACCGGAAACCGCCATCTTGGTTTTGAAAATGGCGTCAAAAATCAATGTTTGTCTTCTACTGACCACTCCCTATCGAATGACACCCATATTGATGATGCTTTTCACTGTTTTGTGGTAACCGGAAATCGCCATTTTGCTTTTCAAAATGGCGTCAATTATCAATTTCCGGCTTTTGCTGGCCGTTCTCTTTCAAATAACACCCATATTGATGGTGGTTTTCACTATTTTGTGGTAATCGGAAGCTGCCATCTTGGTTTTCAAAATGGCGTCAAATGTCCATCCGTACGGAACCGGTGCCGGAATGGCCTTGAGGGAGCTGTAGAACCGTATGATTGGAAGAACTTCGCATTTCGTATAAAGCTATGAACCCAAATCGCTGGAATGATAGAAAATTATATACATTTTCTTAGGTTCTCCCGGAACAGTTCTCCGGTGGCCAAGATTGGTCCAATTCGTGTCTATTGTGAAGGATCAATGGGAAATAGTCATATGTAGCACATTTCAAAATACAATTACTTAAATTTATGGGATGTTTCTTCAAAACTCGTCCGTCACCCCACTGGGATGCCGGATATACCCCAAGGGAATTCGGATTAGTTCCGGAACCGGTCCACGGATTTGAACACTACTCGGTATATAGAAACTGGACTAAATTCCAGATCTTTTAAAGCCAGTTCCATCCAATTCGGTCAAAAATTGACGAAATGAGAGCAAAATTTAAACAAAATTTTCAGAAAAATTTTAGCTTGGTACTGTAAAGGTTAAACGACTCTTGCATCGAAGAGCCCCAGGTCGACTTTTAGACTTGAAGTTGATATTCGATTTTGTCGTTTTAATACATTTAAAGCGGTAGCATGTTTTATTCTCGGGACTTGTGTCAACTCGTTCTTATTCCGAACTAGTTTGACATTGTCAAATATATTTTAACAGATTTATGGATGAATGAGTTTTTACGATAATATTTATTTCAATTCAAGTAATGAAACGAAACAACTTTAACCAAGTACAGTCGGTAATAGTGTTCCACTAAAAAGCAGTCGTTGAATAAACGTATAACATTTTCTGACCGATTTCCTCGCTAATTTCCATCGTGCTTACGGGGCTGGAAAATACTAGAATATGGATTACTTCGCGAAACTTTATCAACCTGACTTCACCCTCAAGGTTCTGCACTGGCTTCGGCGGCATAGATTTCACACACACACAAGCCCACCTCCTGGTCCCCACAGCTGAGCACATGACCTGCAGTCAATTTTCGCTTCACCGGTTCTTGTTTGCGGTGCCCGCTGACCCAGCACACCACGGTGAGGCAGTAATAAACCTTAAATAATACATACACTCCAGCAAAACTATAAATTCCACCGCCCCGTGTTCCTGTGGGATACCTGATGCGGCGGCTTACTGAACCACTCCGCGTTGGCCCTGAATGCTGCCACAGTCCACCGACGGTTTTCATTGTAAGGAACTTCTGTGCAAACTCGTCTCCCTATCCGACCGAGCGATGCCAGTGCCGGTCTTCCAGAAAGTATTATTTCATTTAATATTGATGCTTTTTAATGGTTCGCCTTTCGTCGCCCACCTGTCGACCGGTCTATGATGGACTCTTGCCACCCCCGTCAGCTTCTAATTCCCAGGAAGGGAGCGGGTGAGACATACGTAACATTCCTTCACAGTAGTACTTCGTTCTCAGTCCCAGATGGAATTGCCGCTTTACTATCCCGGCCGGAGAAGTTTACGTCGCTTGAGGGGGAAAAGTTTCTGCCAGGAGGCTCTCCTCCGGAATACCGGAATGGAAGCGAAACCAGTGACTTTGTGCAGTGGGTAAAGCGGCACGTTTATTTTTCCGGCTCGATGCAGTTGGCCCCGCTGCCGGCGAGTATGAGTTGTGGTCTATTGTGGTGTTCGGCCCTCGGGGAAATAATGATAAAAAGCGGCCGGTAGTGGTTCTAAATGGAAATCGGTGTGGCGTTGTTTCTTAATAAATTAGAGCGGGTTTTCTATTTGGCTGTACGCTGTGAAACTTTTTAGTACAAGTCCGCACATCGGGTCTAAAAATCTAAATTTTTCAACGTCACTTCTCAGCAGGCTGACTTCCTCTGATTTACCGTAACATTTTTGGGCTTTGAGAACTTGCCGCTTAATCTCAATCAGTAAATCACACAAGGAAGCAATAGAGGAGTTTTGCCGTATACGCTGTTCTTCAAGATTTATGCATTGGTCCGGGGTGTTGTAAGTAAATTGAAAAATATGAAATACATACCTCACTTTTTAGTCCGTAAATCCGAAAACAGAACTTCGTTCCAAATAAGATTCTTCATTTTTTTATACTTTAATCTTTATTTTGGAGATCTACTGGAGTGGAATGTTGCTTTAACCCTTAAATGCGCAATGTTGTTTTAAAACAACATTGCGAAAACCATCTTAAAATTATCATAGTAACGTATTGAAGCTGTGAGATAATTTTCAGAAAATTTGAAAAAAAATGGTTTGCGCCTTTAAGGGTTAAACTCGCTCTACAACAATCTCTTCATTGAACCATCAGACTACAAACATCTAAATTCAATGGTCATGATACAAATTTTCCTTAGACCTAAGATTGTGTAAATTGATTCCCAGCCGTCTTTGGGGAAATGGCGCATCTTTTTTTTGGTAACACAAGAACTTTCCAGTCACGACGAACTGGGTCGAATACCATATGCAACTTGAGCCTCCAAGATTAGGGTCTCAATGTGCCGATCAACTGCGTAATCTTTTTTTTCGAGAAAGACTAAAATAGTGATTCAACGGGATCACGATGAAAAGTTTGCGTTGAATTTTTCGTAATAACAATCCCGCTGTGGTGGTATTGAGATGCGCTTCCGTAGTTTTGTTTGTTTTTGGTTATCATTCTGATGGGGAAAAGCTTGGACCCACACGGACAAGGAACCGAAAGGAAAATTTCTCCCAAAACACACATTCGTTGGCACAGATCAAGCGCCAAACACTAAAGTTACATAACCATCCGCTAATACATATATATTTTCATCTGTGCTCGTATGTACCGATCAGGTGAGGAATTTTCATTCTCACCGTTTGCGAACAGCAAATATTGCACTCAAGGGAGCACATCCAGAAACAGCGTACTACCGCGAACCAGAACTGACACAACACATTCTAGGATGTTTCACCGAATCGGGACAGTTTATTCCCATTTATTGTGCGCTTGTGCGATGGAAAGTGGAAAAACTGAAACTGAATAAATTATTCACACACACACACCGTATCTTGTCTGTCCGGTCTGTACATATTTTGAGCCACGAAAACACGTGTTCCCACACAGTTGCTTAAACAAAAAACCTCTGCAGCTTGTTTGATTGAGTGACGGTTATTTAGACTGTATCTGTTTCGTTTCTTATTGACTTTGACAGAGTTGGGGTTGCTATATGTGGCTATAGGTGGCGAATGCTGATAATAGTGAAACATAGAGCAATAGATTTTGATGGTTTATTGTGGACAAGGCGAATAAAGTCGTAATCTACGTTTGGCCAAATTACCCTATTTTCCGGTAGCTACATATCCCTTGATAGACAGTAAACTCGTATTTTGTTTGGAGCACGTAATTGTTTTTTTCTCAGTTTTGGATAATTCCTTAAAATTTGTAAGATTTCTGGGAGCCACGTAGCAGAGCTCGAATTAATTTTCCGAAGTTTTTATAACTACCCCGAACTAAATATTATGTTAACTTGTAGGATTTGCCAGACTTTTTTTTTATTTTTGTAGGATTTGCCAGACTTTTTTTTAAGAATTTGTAGAAGCTTGTAAGATTCTCTGAATTTCGTAAAACTTTTCAACAAAAAGTTTAAGTTGTTTAGGTAGACCGGTCCAAGGTGATTAGCCTGACGAACTTCAGCACTGACAGAAAATGGAGATGTTATACAATCTCCAACCTTCACTATCATTTTTCGGTAAGCCAGGTGGAATATGTAGAAGCTTGTGGGATTCTCTGAATTAAACGTAAAACTTCTCTGTAATTAGTCGGGTTTAGTTAAAGCTTTTCGATGGTTTTTCCAAAAGTTCAATTTTTGAAAAATGTGAATGTGTCGAGGTCAATCGATATACCACATTCTATTCCAAAAATAGTCGATAACTGCAGACGTTTTATATCGAAACATGGTGTATATGGCACTATCATTTACCTTACATAGTTACAAATGCCAATGTAACTGTATTGCTAAAGTATTTGAAGTGATTTCCTATCGTGCTTTGTAACCAATCATTTATTCTATCTTGTGATCTCGCACAAAGCAGAAACCAAATAAATCGCTGCTATAGGAGCCAGTCAAGAAAGCCAGTGCTTTGTTCTGTAGCCAGTGCACAAACAGTACTGTATCGTAGGCCTCGACTGTGCCAGGAAATAAGTCAACCAAAGGAAACGAAATTATCCGTGCTATGGGATTACACAATTTCGATCTTTAAGAAAACGCGTGTTAGACCCACAGTTCAGGAGGTGAAACAGTTAAATATAAATTCTTTGTTTTGACGTGAGTCATGTTTTTTGTGCAATGCAAAATAGAGAGAAAATGGCAGGAACGGTGACAATTCACCTTTTATTGGACACATTGAGAAAGTTAAAGTGGAGCTTAATCTCGCGGAAGTGGGATATATTCAGCTACAACACGTCAAAAACGTGATTACGTTTAGAAGTGTAGCCCAGTCAGAAAACTTCATTGCAAAGAGCAACATGCAACACGATATCGAATTTATTAACAAAGAATCAAGATTCCTTGTATATGGAAAATGACATGGTGGACGTTCGTATCCATTCGTGGCACCGCGCACTAAGGAAGATTACATCTAACGAATTATGCTCCGTATTGCGACGTATTGTAGTCTATTACGAATGACACTCGGAGAAATGTTTTCACCGGTATTCCCAATGGTGTTCGTATTTTGAGAATAAGTGTGACTAAACCTTTGCCTTCTTATATGAGTATCGCATGCAAATCACCGGATGATTGCGTAACTTATAAGCAGACAACGTTGATCACATATCCTTGACAGAGCCCTCTAGATGCTAGTTATGTAACTCGACAGCCCACTACATAAAAACATGCGCAGAAACAACTAGTCAAAACTCATTTACTACAGCCAACTGTAACAAGCAGCCATCGACACTTACAGATAAACCAAAAACAACGATGCAATTAACCAGTAGTGAAGGGGCAACGACTACGACAAGCACTTTCAAACCACCTTCACCATTTATGATACAAAAGCCGATGAAGGCGGATTTACAATAGCAGATCGTAGAACAAGAAACAAATAAGAATATTTAACCATGAATAGCAAAAAATCATTATCGATGACGACATGAACGTGGACGATAACACGAGAGTAACCAGACTGAAAGACCCTCAAGCTGCGACGGATAATGCAATTAATGCTTCACCGCCAAGAAAGAGGATCTCAACACGGCGTTTTTAGTGTTTTTTAGTTTTGCTTTTTGTAAAAACTTAAAAGATCCACGCCTCAGCTGTGCTAACGCATTGACCCGTGTCAAATGAACCTATAAACCAATCATTTCTGAGCTTCAGTACAGTTTTGTAGAACAACACATGACAACAGCTAATCTTTTGTGTTAGGTAAACAGGACACAATCTGACACGCGACAACGTGCAATGGTGTCAAACTGACGTGTCCTATCTAAATTTCTCAAAGTATGGGGATCCACTAGATCTAGCAATAGAGTAGCTAAGACGACCATTTATCATTTTCTGGTCAACTGTAGCGCCACATGTGTATTAGACTGAATATTTCAATATCGAAATCATTTCAATTAATCTCTGGTGCCCCACAAGGTAGTATATTTAGACCGCTCATATTTGTGCTCTTTTCAAATGATCTTTGTCTTTCTTTGAACGGAAATAAAGACCTATATGTTAACAAGCTGAAAATTTTCAGAACAATCTACTCTGCTAAAGATCTGCTATCGAAAGGGTGCAGATTGAATTGTATCGAAGACGAGTGAATGAGATTGATTTGGCCAGCATAGAAACACAATTCAGTTTACTACTGAACTTGAATTTAAACCGAAAATACCTGAATGAATGCGCTGCACCGAACGAAGGAATGACGAAGTAAACAAATGTTTCGTTTACATTCCATTAATCATGGCGGACATGAACCAAATTTCGTTCTTCTTTCAAACTCATTCGGGGATTCCAATTTGTCTAAGCTCTGTTAGTTACATTTCACGATGTTGTTTACAACATTGAGAAGGCCTTCTCGCTTAAGCAATGTAGTATGGGTATGTTTCTAGATATTGAAGGTGATTTTGACAATGTGTCTATTTTGGAAGCGACGTGCGGTCTTCGGGTATCTATATTTATTTCGGGTTGGATAAACGCGATGCTTAGTAACCGCATTCTTTGCTCGTCACTAAGACAAGTAGATATGCGGAAGTTGAGTAATTGCGGTTGTCCTTAGGGTGGCGCTATGTCATCTTTATTATAGAACTTGGATACCGACGGCTTGTTGAAGAAACTCAATGAGCTTGGATTGCCTACCTGCGGGTTTGTTGACGATTACCAAATACTAATTACTGGACTTTGCATCGGGACAATCCTTGACTTGATGCAACAAGCATTAATAGCTGTCAAACAGTGGTGTCGACAAGTTAAATTAACCCAAACAAAACTTTAATGGTTCTTTTCACGAAGAAGCGAATAACAACCGGGGTTCGTCCCTTGCAGTTCTTTGATTCTGATCTACTGTGCGTAGACCAAGTCAAATACGTTGGAGTTATATTAGATTCCAATCTGAATTGGTCTGCTCACATTGAGTTCATAGTCATAAAGCGTGCATGGCCTTCGGGCAGTGCAGACGAACTTTTGGAAAGACCTGGGATCTCAAACCTAAATACATTATTGGATTTATACGACAATTGTACGTCCAATACTGTCATACGAATGCCTTGTGTGGTGGCAGAGAGGAGAGCTTATGACAGTCCAGTCAAAGCTAAACCATCTGCAAAGAATGGCGCTCATGGCGTTGACTGGTGCTTTCACCACGACTCCGACTGCTGCTCTTGAGGCACTTCTAAATATCAAACCATTACACATACACTTAAAACAAGAAGCACTATCATGTGCATGCAGACTGCAGGTTACTGGGTTTTGGAACAGTAATCATGTTGATCTTGCTACCAGTCATACACGATTGTGGTCACAAATGGTTACATGGGGTGAAGAAATTCTTGCTCCCAGCGATATTACACTCACTTGTAGTTTTCCTTACAGGACATTCCATGTGAAGATTCCCTCTCGAGAGCTGTGGTTGTCTGGCTTTATGGAAAGACAACAACAAACGCAAGTGGTTTGTTACACTGACGGTTCTCTGATGGAGGGACGTGCTGGTGCTGGTGTCTACTGTCGTGAAATGAGATTGGAACAATCTCACTCACTAGGTAGATACTGTACTGTATTCCAAGCAGAAATCTTTACGATTATGTGCAGGGTGCAATCGGCCCTTCAACTGAGTTTGTCCGGCAGAGTTATAAACTTCTGCTCTGATAGTCAGGCTGCAATCAAGGCACTTAGCTCAGACAAATCCCGGTCCAAGCTAGTGATCGCGTGCCGAACCCAAATCGAAGAACTAAGCATTGTCAACATTATCTACCTTGTCTGGGTGCCCGGACATTGCGGTATTACTGGAAATGAATGGGCTGACGAATTGGCCAGGGCAGGTTCAGCGATTGACTTTGTTGGTCCTGAGCCCGCGCTGCCAATTTCGACAAGTTGGATACGGGAAAAAATACGGTCCTGGGCTTCGTCCGAGCACCGCAATTATTGTAGAAATTTACAAACGTGTCGCCAAACAAAGGCGTTTCTAGAACAACCATGCCCAGTGGTTTCAAAAAATCTTTTATCACATGGCAACTATTCAGCGCGCTGAGTCTTTTTCATGTGATCTTTGTGAATCCGACTACGGAACCTCATATCATCTGATATGCAACTGTCCAGCGGGAGCGCAATTGCGATTTCGAGTCTTCAGCCGTCCTTATATAGACGAAACCATGTTTGGTCGACTGAAACTCAGAGACATACTAAAGTTTCTTATCCAATGTGGTAAAGAGCTTTAGGCTTATTCGCAGGCAAGTTGAACTACTTGTGAGTTTAACTTACCTGTTGTTTATTTTTGTTTTGTGCTGTTATTTTTCCCACCCTTCTAATTATACTTCCCCACACCTTCTTGTCCTTTCCTTCCGCTCAGGAAATGATGAAAACACACGACAAGGCACAAATCCCCGGCTATGTACGAGGAACGTGCCATTTTAGCCAATATATTCTGATTCCTGATTCCCAATCGCTCCCTCGAGCTCTATGTTGAACAGTAGATTAGACTGTGCAACACTCTGCTTCAATCCATCCAAGGATGTCGAAATTTCATCCGTAACCCTTACACATAATTTCGATCCATCCAGCGTTACACGAATCAGCCGTATTAGTCGTCGGAAAACCATGTTCTAGCATAATTTGCCATAATTCATTTCGTTTCACTGAATCATACGCCGCCTTGAAATCCATGAACAGATGATGTGTCTGCAAGTTGTGCTCCCGGAATCGAGGATTTATTTCAGGGTAAACATTTGATCCATCGTTGATCGACACTCACGAAAACCGGCTTGGTATTCGCCGAAGAAGGGCTCCTCAAGCGGTCTCAATCTTTTGAACAGAATATGGGACACGATTTTGTACGCCGAATTAGGAAAGGGTTATTCCTCGATAATAAGGGCGCTCCAGTCTATGCCTTTTCTTAAAGAGGGGCCAAAGAAGGCCGTCTAGCCAGCTATCCTAAAGATCATAACACTACACTGAGTTTTGTAGGACTTCTCTGCAGCTGTATTAGGACTGTCTTAGGAACCCCCAAAATTTGCAGAAATTACTGAAACTCCTAAAACTTCCCAGTCCCCGTCTACCGTCAGTTAAGCAAAATGAACCTGAATAGGTTAGTGAAAGCTGTCTGCGGCTCATCTATCTTACCTGGGATGTTTCGGGAAAACTGTGAAATTTTTAAGGTATCAAAACTTTCTTGAGGACCAACGGATTCTCTGAATGTTGTAGAAGTTCCCTGAATTTTTTAGAACTTGCTCTTGATCTTGTGGTTCAGAGGGCATGGCGGTAATCTTATAAAGCACTCGCAGTATGTACGGGCTTCAACCCGGAGGGATTCTTAGTAGTCAGTAGCATCATAGCTTGAACCCTATAATTATTCTGTGTATAATGCTCTGGCTTTGTATCACATTTTATCTGAAATTGTGTCAAATCTTTCCTCAAGACCGTAAATAGCTCATTATTCGTAGAACGTTTCTGAAGGCAGTGACGCATTTTGAACGCTCGTGGATTTACATGAATCTCTGAGAACTTCCCTGAAGGTCGGATTTTTTTTCGAAATTTGTTTACCTACTCTGTCAACTAGACTTTACTGAAGTTGTTCGTAGAAATTCGGTTAAATTATTACTGATTATTTAACTACGTTGAAATTGCAAGTTTTTTTGACCGTTTAAATCGCTAGGCTTCCCTCAAATTCGTTCCTCAGAAGTTTATGGTTTCAATTGAATTTGCTGATTTTTTATGGTTGGTTTTCTGTTAGTTCGTAGAACCTCTCTGAAGTTGTTGAACTTTTCTAAACTTGTCTGCAGAATTTCTGAAGGTTTTCCTGAAGATCAAAATCCATTGTTCGAATCTAAGTTTTCAGACCTCTGATGTTCATTGGACTTTTTCCCAGATGTTTTAGTGGAAATACCCGATAAATTCTTTGAAATTAATTAGTGTAGCTTATACCAGTCGTCAGACATTTTTAAGATTCTTGTCAAGGTCACCAGGTTTTCTGGAAGTGCAAAGAATATCTCTGATGTTTGCTGAACTACCATGAGTTTAGTATGGTAGACCTGTAGTTCATATAAACTCTCTGCAACTCACCGGCGGTTCCCAAACATGCCTGAAATAAGACTTCTCTGGGTTTCGAAGATGCTCGTTGAGGTGTGTAGAATTCCCCTGAAACCTGACCAATTTTCTCGAATTTCCATATTCCTTACCTGAAATGCATATGGGTTCTATGCAGATCGAACGTATCCTGAAATTCTTGAAACTTATCTTTAGTTTGTGGCCATTTCAAAAGCAGGTAGAATTGGAACATATTTATCTGCGAGATAATGCTGTCAAAGCAAGTAATGTAACAATGGTTTTAATATTACTGAAGTCTTTTCTTCGTCAGAATAAGGTCAATTAAATCGGCCAATCAATGGCTTACAGACATCGAAATAGATTGAACAAAACAATAGACTTCAGTTGATCCGTACTTTTAGCACCGGTACCCGGAGAACCGTGTAAACAAAACACTTGAAACATATTTTCCATCACCCATTGCAGCAGCAGCACCGGCAGCTGTCAAAATAGTTCATCAGAGAGGAACAATCGGATTCCTGGGTGCTACTGCGCTTCTCCAGGTGAACCGCCTTTAGCCCCCGTCAGTCAGCACGACATTCTAACATAACCTTCTCTTCTTGTAACGCACCTTCTGTCAAGTACCCGACCGAACGCGTGTGCGTCGGCTCACGACCACTCACCGCCTCCGTTACCTTCATAACAATCTCCCACTGTACCAAGGGCAATGCTCTCTATTTATTTGTTGGTAATTGGATATGATTTTGCTATTCCCTATGTACCAACCGGCCGACCGTGTTCTGATGCTACGGTTCGCCAGGACTGTTTTTCATCTATCAATTCTGCGATTTCAGTTAGGGATTACCTTTCTCCCGCCGTCTTCCCATCCGTTCGTCATGGGCTCCGCTCTGCACCACGCGCCGACTTGTTGTTGTTGTTGTTGCAGATTGCAGTCACTTTTTCGCTGCGGGACTAAATTGCGTGCAGCGAATCTTGGCTTTAGTTCCCCTCGTTGCCCTCGCCGGTTGGAAGTAAAACGTTCAAACGGAAAGCGGGCTCGGGGAGTGATTTTTTTTCGTATAATGAAATGAAAATATTTTCATCTTTTTATGTCCATTCAAAGCATTGATAGCAGTGCGTTTTCTCCCCCTTTTCCCGGCGTTTCGGCTTGAACGATGCTGTTTGTGTGTTTGGATTAGTTTGTTTAAATGGAACTGCTCGTTGAGTGTGTAGTACAACATGTTAACTAAGTAAGGATCAACATGACACAGCGGTAATCGATTCAGGAGGCTTTGTTGTGGTTTGATTTTAACAGCGTTGAAAGAAGTTGTAACATGAATAGAGGCGAGTGGCACAACAAAGTGCCAGAATGGACATTCTTTGGAAAAGGATGAAAGATCTTGGACAAGAGGACTTCAATTTCTCTAGCTAAGTTGTTACCAACAACGAATCGCCCCAAGTTACGAACTAATTCATAGGGCATTTAATGTGTGTGAGAAATACGCATGAAATTGTCAGGGTTATATGATGGCTATTGAATCACGTTAGAGGTTTTGCAATGCTGTATTTTTAGCGAAATTATGGTTAGTTTTAGCTGAATATGTTTGGAAGGATATTAGTACATGATGAGTCATCTTTTGACTACAAACTTTTATTTCCGTATTTCACCACATGGAGTCATTTGAACCAGATAACCCCATCAAAAAATTAGTATTCTTTTTCCAGTGGATCACATGCACATCTAAAGAATATGAAAATTAGATTTGTTGGAAGATACCACTAAAATCAACCGTACAAAACGTTTCCCATGGAACCCCATCAATCTCCCTCACCGGTGACGTATAAAATATGAACCGCTCTCAACACCTCGCGCTCAGTTCCACACCCAACGACAACGACACGTACGACCGCACCGCCTGCTCAGTCCCCGGAACCCTCGGCCGGGCCGGACGAGTCATATTTTAATTGCCTCATTCATAAATCTTCCTCCGTCAACAAATGCAGCGCACATTTGACCGGGTCGAACCGTGGTCCATCTTGCGCGAAGCCGTCATAAATCTCACTCGAGTTATAAAATGTTTCATCCAAAGTCCGGAGTTTATAATCGTCATTATCATCATTATTTTCCACGTTTAATTTCGGCGGTTCCTTAGTTTAAGGTTGTAAATCCGTTCGCACCGTCCCGGTCCCGGAGTCCCCCTTTCACCGACAGAGTAGTGTATCTAATATGCTTTTTTATCTCTTGTTTCTTTACAGATCGGAAAACCGCCATTGCAGCACGGCCAGAGGTTTGCAGAACCGACCTAGAATGGTGTGAAATGTAAACAAAAGGTGAAAACGAAACCACGAAGTAGTAATAAAGGCACCCGAGGTCGATAATTTAATGACAGATCGTGCACATACGGGATGGGCAAAAAGTAGTGCCCCGCGATGAGTGCCGGACGGGGGACAGTTTTTTGCTAATCGAAAAAGGATAACTTTTGTTTCTGCACGAAGAAGAACGCGAACTCTATTAAAGTGATCCAGTAGCAGCATGGCCGTCAGCAACATCGTATGCGAGTGGTTGCGGGCCCTCGGGCTCGGTCAGTACGCCGAGAGCTTCCTGGATAACGGTTACGATGATCTGGAGATTTGCAAGCAGGTCGGCGATCCGGATCTGGACGCCATCGGGGTCCAGAATCCTCAGCATCGCAGCAAACTGCTCAAGAGTGTCCGGCTGCTGCGGGAGAAGGGCGCAGCCAGTGTGTACTTTCAGCTGAACGATCCCAAATCGCTGCTGTCGGATAACAGTGACAGTCTCGAGCGGGACAGTTCGCCGCTGATGCTGAACGAGCTGGAGGCACTGCTGCAGGACCAGCTGAAGGCGGACGGCGTCTGCTTGACGGCGCACCCGTATTCGACACCGGTAAGTGACTACCGAATGACGATGAGTTCGCAGGGAGCGGGATCTATCGGGCAATTTTCGTTTTATTAAGGTTTTAAACCAGGTTGTTAAAGGAGCAATTCATAAATGTTGTTCTGATGATTACGGAGGCTTCTTTCAACCCTTGGGAGGTTCGCTTTAAAATCATGTTATGTCTAATTGGACCAGTTTTATTGCAATCATTACAAGAGAATTGTCTTATGAACACAGATTTAATATTCATTTTATTACGCTTTATTACGCACTTCATTAATAGTGGTCTGGGGCCAGATTCGTTCGAATGCTCATGATTGATTAAATTAATTGACATTTACGCTTGTAACAGAATACTGAGGGTATTCTGCGATGGACCTTATACAAACAATACTACTGGCAATAACCGCCAAGTTAATAATGAATTTTCGCGAGACATTTGAGAATGATTCTTTAAAACAATGAATTTAGTAACATTGGAATACAGAAATCCAGGAACCAAAATTACTCATAATTTAGAGAATGCACTAGTTAAGGTTTTCTAATAATTACGACACATCTCAGCAACACGAATTCTAGGAGTCATTGACCAAAAATCGGTATGAATAATTCACTAGTTTTTTCAGTTGGTTTATTTGATAAGACGCAGCGCATTAGCTTCGCGGTGCCAACTGTTCTGTTTTACGTGTCCTTTATTCTTATTGGAACCAAGGTATTACAATCTGCAATATTTCTTCTTTTTAATTTTAAACTAAGGGCTGGCAATTTTGAGACACTCCTGACACTAGAGATGCAGTACTATATACAGAGAGAATCGCCTGAACTTTATTAAAACTAAACGATCATAGAAAATTGTAGATATTTATATCTCAAACTTAGGAACTTATTTTTGACAAGGGAGGCTTGAAAGTGAATCCCAACATCCGAGTAGCAACAGTATCAGAGAGTGGAGACAACAATGACGTGGAAAAGAACATCAAATTTGCAGACTTATATTAAACGGAAGACATTCCACACCAGTGTCAGCATCGGGCTGCCAAGACGTCTGCCCTCAGTTCGTTTAAGTATCATGCTTTATGGTTTCAACCCTCCATTGGCAGTCATTACCGGTATAGATGAAGGCGAAGAAGATTTCGGCTTTAGTGCGGGCCAGCAACACGCTGTTGTCCAGTACATCCCACACTGGAACGTAGGCTGGTCTTCCTTGGGCCCGAAAGAAATCCATGACCTGTCGACACACGTTCGATTGTCCAAACAACATACTCGATGTCGTCCGTCATTAGCGCAGAGACGCTCTCCACGAGTCCAATACGCTGAAAATGCGCATCTAACATGTATGACACAAATGAAAATTCATCTCACATCCTTACCCCTTGTCCCCCTCGCCCACATTCGGGACAAAAGAATAGGACAATATCTTCGCGAAAATAGAATGTAGCCACCGTTCAAACTCCTCATTGATTCATGATGTTTGTCAACTTTCTAGTGGCGTCTGACGAGAAATACAGAAAAATTCATTAAAAACTATTAATTGGTCTTTCGTAGATGTCACCTTCCAGTGCGCCCACGTTAGCTGAGGAATCCGCCATTTCATTGTCCGAGATGGAGTGACACAAGGGGACTTCAACTAAGGTAATCTGGTAAAGTTTTGCAGGTAAAAACATGGGATAGGGAGAGTACTTCCTACACTGCATCGAACGGAGGGCCTCCATAGAACTGAGGCTGTCTGTAACGATGCAGTAGGATCTATGGACAAAGTGCCAATGATCTCAAGGCTATATTGAGCAACAGATATCTCTGCGACGTAAGCTGAAACGATCAGTGAAGTTTTACTTTCAACTTCATTGAAAATATTAAATTTGAAAATAATGATTCTCAGTCGCTATCCAACCAAATTTGATGCGGTTTATTGGAAACAATCACTAAATTTGTCCAGTTTAAGGAACCGAGGCCACCTTTCCGGTACTGAGCGTATTTTCGAATATATTGTTGGGAGTACTGGGATTACCTCTCTTTCCAAAAAGTGAAAAACTTCCATAGGGGTTTTCAAACCAGTCTTACGACGTATAAAACTTCATGATTTTATAAAAACGCATTGACCAACATTCTGAGGGTTTTTGGTCGAATTGGACACACCGTAGCGTATTCCGGGTACCTGGTTCCTCCGGCAAAGAGCACGCATTTCGACCGGTTCTAACACCCATCTTGCGACGTGTCAAACTTCATGATTATCCAGCGCAACTGCACTGGAGGTCATTTTGAGAATTTTGGGCCGAATTGGTGACAATTCGGGGTTTTCTCGGAACCTGTTTCATCCGGCAAAAATGTCACTTTTCGACCGATTATAGAACCCGTCTTGTGGGACGCCAAACTTCATAATTTTGCGCATTGGAGATTATTTTGAGGGTGTTGGTCAAATTGGACACACCCCAGGATATTCCGGGTGCCTAGTTCCTCCGGTAAGGAGGGACGCTTTTTGACTGGTTACAAATTCCGTCTTGCTGAACGTCAAACTTTATGATTTCACAAAACAAGCACACTGGAGGTTATTCAGACGCATTAACCACACTCCGGTATCTCAAAAATCTGGTTTCTCCGACAAAGAGGACACTTTTGGACACTTTGGAAAGCCTGTCTTGCGGCAAGTCAAGATTCACCACTTTTCGTAACAAGTACGCTAAAGAACATTTTGAGGGTTTCGGTCTAATTGGCCACACCCTCAAATTGTCCTTTGTTGTACTTATTTTGAAAGTTTGACGTGCCGCAAGACAGATTTTGCAACCAGTCGAAAAGTGTCCTCTTTGCCGGAGAAACCCGGTTCCCGGAGTACCTCGGGCTGTCGCCAATTCATCCAAAACTCTCAAAATGACCTCCAGTGTACTTGCTTGGCAAAACCATGAAGTTTGACATACCGCAAGATGGGTTTTATAACCGGTCGAAGTCCCGGAATATCCCGGGGCGTACCCAGTTCGACCAAATACCCTCAGAATGTTTATCAATACATTTATTTTGAATCTTAGAATTCTATACGTCGCAAGACTGATTTAAAAACGCATGAAATTTTTTCGCTTTTCGGAAGAGGAGGTAACCCCAGTACTCTCAAAAATATATCCGGAACTACGTTCAGTACCGGAAAGATAGCCTCGGCTCTTCGATAGCATATGCTATTTCAATTACTGTTCACACAAGCAAGGCAATTGTTCGTCCTTGTCTCTTTGTGGATACCAAATTGTGTAAGCCATTTGCTTCGGCCCGACTGTCAAGGCGGAATAGGATCAGTTCCTCGAACATCTTCCGGATACACGAAAATACTGAAATTGACCAATACGAATTGTGGTCGGATGCTGGTTTTCCTGGTTTTGAAATGGGGATGACTTTTATTTGCCTCAAATCATGAGTGACAGTGTTATCCTTAAGGAATTTATTGGATAAATTTAACAAGCATTATTTAGCAGAGTTGGTCAGATTCTTCAAAAAGTTGGATTCGATTCTGTTTGGTCGCAGAACTTTATTGTTGTATGAAAAAGAGCAAATGAGAACTGCACCATGGAAAACGTTAAATCGGTAGATTTTCTGTACAGGATCAAAATCCTGGCAGAGCTTTAAGATGAATTTAAATATCTAGCGTTTTCACCACACCACGCGTTCGTTAGTGCTCGTCAATGTTTTTTTAGTTAACCCATCAACGAACCGGAACCAATACCCAAGTGTTTTGATTTTCATCAAGCACTTAAATTTTGTTTACTTCCTGAAGTTGCGGGGCGTGTCGCCCTTTAGGCAATTTTTATACACGACTGATCTCTTTTTGTATTACCACGGGGTGTCCGATTTTATCTGAGCATGTATCTCGGTCGCTAAATTAGCCATCAAAAGATACAGTCGCTGTAAAGAGAAGTCAACTGCCGAGAATGTATTCACTGTAGGGAGAAAGGCGTTTAAAATCCTTTTACGAGGATCTGATATGTTAAAAGCGGTGAATATGCAGCCAACGATTTCAGAGGATTTCATCAATCCAACATCAGGTTGAATTTATGCCTGAAGTGGTGAAACATGTATGGATTATTGTGCCCGTGGAAGTGATGGCAGTTCCTTGTATGATTGTAGCTTGCTAAGCAATTTGATTCTGCTTTGTGCTGGCACTTATTTGGTGACCCATCCGGGACACCTTCTGGCCTTCACGAGGAAGCTTAGTGTTTTTTTCTTCCTATAATTTCTGGGCACAGCAAAGGAAGTGCCTTCAATGGAGTCATCAGTGACAGTAACTTGGCTCTCTGTAGAATTTCTGTAAAAGTGCGTTTGTAAAGTTCCTTGAGGGAGTGCTTAAATTTTTCATTGTGCCGATTGTATGCGAGACAAGTACAAGAATTGCCCTCGTGTCTTTCTTCGTACTTGTCTACGGCCCTTATTACTGCAATGGGTGGCTGTATGAGCCAGTTGCAGGCATTTTGAACATTTCATGACCCTCAGCAAAATAAGCGAACAGACGGACGAACCTTGTCGAAAGGAGTTTGGCAAAGTAGACCGAGCAAAGGTCACTCGATACGAGTTTAAGTGGATTTAGGACGTAGTCCCGTTGACTTAGATTGATGCGGAATGAAATTGCTTACAGTCCAGTATCTTCGCTGACTGAAGCGCAAGGGGTCCTTGAAACAGCTAACAGATCCATTCAATTCAAACTCAAATCGGAGACCACGCCAACTATTTCCACTTCACGAGATGGTACGTACATGCTGCAATATTTTGTAAATTCATCATCGGCAATAATTTCATTTGCCTACTTCAGACGGGACAGCATAACCCTAAGCATGTGCGAGCAAATTTTAAAACTTCTGGTCACGGTCGAATATCGCTTCGTCAGTGCATGTGATATTGATACAAGATTCAATTTTTACTACCGGTGCGAAAGAAGATCACGAAAGAGTTAGGATTGTCAGGAATAATTAAAATATCGAAATCTTGGAACCCAGGTTAAATTTCGTCTATGCACAAATCAACAACTCCAAAAGATAATGTCCGAATTTCGCGCATTTGAGAAACTTGGGCTTTTGGAATTTTTAAACCAATAAAGTTAAAAAACAGGTGTTCAGTGTGCAAATATACCAAAGAATTTTCGACTCATTTTCTAATTTCAGGAATTGAAAATATCAAAATCCCGAGATTTTTGGAAAACCGGATTCTCGAGTTACCTTTTCTGGAATGATTGTTGCGAGATCATAAAACCAAATGTTGCAATATTGCAAGAATACTATACTATTGAAATATGCCTCCGGAAATGCCAAATCGCGGGAGCCAGATGAATTCATCCGAGTCAATGCCACAATTATAAGTATTTCAGTTACCCAGAATACACCCTGCAAGTTTGAAATGCTAATAACTGTGGCATTTTCAAATCAATCGTGAGTTAAACGAAAGCACTCCAGAGACAGGATTCGAAGCTGCAACCCTTGGGACTCCGGCGCAATGCAGAAATTCTTATGCTATCCCTGGGCTATGAAGACATCCCAGGAAGAACACATGATTATCGCATTGTTTGCGTATTGGGCCGGAGTCGCGAGGGTTGCAGGTTCGAATACTACATCTGGGGTGATTTTTTCACATGATCGTATTCATTCAACTCTCCATTTCGATCTGTTTTCCTTATTGGCTTAAATAAGGCATTGACACGTCAAAAAGTTACATACTATTATCTTAGGGATCATCCATAAATGACGTAGCATTATATGGGGGAGGGGGGAGTTTTGTATTTTGTGATGATGTGTGACGACAGGGGGGTAGGGGGTTATGTCATGCTACGTAGCTTTTTTAAAGGGGAATAGAATATAATTTTGAAAAAAAATTGCGGTGACAAGGGGGGCAGGGTTACCGTCAAGCTACGTAATTACCAGGCGGGTATTTAGAGGTTTGTGACGAAATGCTACGATGGGGGAGGGGGGTGTTTAAAATCACTCAAAAATGCTACGTCATTTATGGATGGTCCCTTATGTGCATTGTCTGAAGAACATTGGAGATAAGTCAGTTTATCTATCGAGATGAGTGAGCAAGAAGTGGTACTTCGGCGAAACACTGTGGATATCAACTTTCGGTGTTATTTTGATTTCTGATTATCTTTCTCTTTTTATGCCATAACAAACAACATAAAAGTGAAAATCACTTCTTCGTTGCTCTCTAAGGTCACATTTTAGAGTAACTTAATGATGTGTGTAAAATAGTCGGTTGCCTGAAGCGATGAGATCGAAACGGTAATTCCAACTTTCTAAGTTAAAGATGCAGTCAGTTGCAACATTTTAGTCGCACAGCAAAATTGTATACAAGTTCATGAACATCAACTGGTAAACGTAGAGAATGAACTCATTTCTCGTATTGCGTTAAAATGTCGCAAGAACAAAAACTGACTTATCGGAAAATAAGTCACGTTTAGTATCTTTATTGAGCATAGGCCACTGTTTTACCAGAGAAATACGAATAGGCACATTTCAAAAGCTTGAATACCTATTTCATTTAAATTACAATTTATTCCTGGCCAAAGTGAAAACATTGCATTTCATCGTCATTAAAATCGCTTATTATTCAAACATCATTGAGCTGTATGCTATATTTCTCATGAAGAGGAAACATTTAGTGCAAACCGATTTTTTCAGTAAGGAGAAAATTGGGTAAAGCCACGTGCGTAGAGAACATAACTAAATTAGCAAGGAATTTGCGCTTCGACCTCGTCTCGGCAGAATCAGACACCAACTTAGAGTCAGAAATGAGCTAGCACCGGATTGGCGCTAGTTCCAAAAATGGAGACACTATTTATGTTTCCAAGCAAACTCTCAATCATGTGTATGTCCCACAAGAATAGTAATTCTGATTCACTCAACACAAATAATGTCACAATTTTTGTTAAAACTACCAACGATCATGCGCTAGCTTAATCCTGGTTTCAAGTTAGTGTCGGATACGAATGAGACAAGGTCGAAACGCAAATTTCATAATTATTTGACTAGGCGCGTAGATGCTACCAAGTTTTTGTTGAATATTTTTTCGAAATGTAGGACTGGACCTTTCGAAATGTCTTTCAACTTCACTGGAAGCTCCAAAGAATGAGGATTGAGAATTGACAGCACCTTTTTTCGAGACAAATTTATCGTCTCGAAAAAAAGTGCTGTCAATTCGCAATCCTCATTCTTGATTCAACAGTCATCATTCCACTCAGACAAGACCATGCGTATTGATGCCCTGTGGATTAGTTCCCTAGTTTGCCAAATGAGCACTACACAAACAAAGAAATTAGTTTGCTCAGTCTAAATAGATGTCAGCTCGACTTGCATCATGGGTTTTGAGTACATGACCTTATGGAAGTCGCACAGGACAACGAGAGAACAAGGTTCTGAAATTCAGGCGAAATCGTCTTAAAGCTTCAGGCGGCCGCCCAAATGTACACAATTATGAGTTTCGCCCGAATGGTTAACCGAGCACCACTATAAACCTATCTTGCCCCACATCACTCTGAACCTGAACGGCAACATGTTTCGCGGATGTCCAGAATGGACAGCGAACGTAATTCTACACCAAAAATTTCAATCCGCTATTTTAGTAACTGCTCACCTACCATCACCACCACCACCATAATCGTCAAGGCTCATTGCATCAGGAAACCTTACAAGTTGCTGTATCGAAATCACTTTTCTACCCAACTTTTTGCCCAGCACTGTCTGGGCTGGCCTGGCAGCGAACAGAACGAGGTGGCCCTTAAATGTTACCGTTGAACTCCTCCCAACTGGCAACTGGCTTTTCGTGAACCCCCGGATCGGATGGCACTTGTTCTCGTTTGTGGCACCGTTTGCGACAATAAAAAGGTTATTTACGGCTATAGTCGCACCGCTTTTTTCGCTCTTTCCCACTCACTCGAAGATAGTCCTTGCAACTTTTTTTCCCGCCACAGTCAAGTGTCATGAAAATCGAAAACTACCAGAACCGAGTAGCCCGGTTAAGAGGTAAGGTACTACATATATACAGTGTAGAAATGGTGGCGAATAATAAAAATACACACACAGACACATGAAAAAAAAACTGTCCAAAGAAATAATGTTCAAATGGTTGGGAATTTTGTGGGTACTTTGGTGCATAATAATCGTAAATCAGAGGGATGCACATTTCTTCCCCCGTCATGTCGCGTCGGTGTGGTCTTTTCAGTGGTAGGATTACGATCAACCTTTTTTCAGTAAGTACCTCGGATGGGGGGCCCACCAATCAGGATTTATTACGTTTGGAATGTGCGGTTTGTTTGAATCGAAAAAGAGAAATCAACCCTTTGTGTGCCGATGTATTTGTGATCGGGGAAGCGCAGCAAAATTTTTGACATTTGGAGGCAGGCACACATGTGTACCTTCAAAAATAAAGCCACTACAAGCTTTTTGAGTCATGCCGTCTTCTATTTCAAACAAAATGACAACATTTCAGAATTAGAAACAAAATGCGTGTATATTTTATAAATTATGAAAAGTTGGGATGATACCTGATTCTTCAAAATCAATGTTTCACTATATTGATTTCGTTCAATTTTATCATAGACTTTTGAATTTCTAATATTATTTGCAGTTTTCTTAAGTGGACCTTCTCCTGGCTTTGGTGGAAAATCAAAGCAATAATTGAGATTTCTTTGTGGAAAAGGGAAAAGACATACGAACTTCTGCTTTTGATCTTTTATTCGTTATTTATCGATAGTTTTTTCGAAAATTCAAAATTACGTCTTCAAAATGGCGTTTTTCTCGAAACCTTGTTTTATCTGCTAACGTCACGAATAGGACTTGTTCTATTGATCTGATTACCTTTATTCAAAAAAATGTTTGGAAGTATATACTTTTTTGTCTGACTTTCGCTTCTGTCTCAATGGGCGTCCTGTTTTCTTGATTCATTTAACTCCCGAAAAGCTATTGAGCTTTGTCGCGATCTACTCGGATAGTTAGTAGGTGAAACAATCCAATTCCGACTGAGAGTTTCGCGGCGGCGGAATTTCTCACTATACCGCTGCCCGTTGTGCGATCCATTTAGCTCCCAGTTTTGTTGCGATTTACTTGGGTGTCGAGTTCGATCCAACACTTCAGGCTTGCTAGCGCCCTGACGTCCCACCGCTGGTACTCCACGCGAGTTACTCGATCTAGCCCGCGGTGGAACCGTTGGCTTCCTGGTAGGTTGATGAGGTCGGTCTGGCGACTATAGGTAGTGTACGGTATACCGGAACATAGGCGACCTGCTTCCGCAACATCGACACAAACTACTCGAGTTAGTACTCGACGATAGATATGGCATAATCCACGGAGCGATTAACCATTTTTCGATACATCCACTCGCTTGATCATTCCGCCATTTTCGCCGACAAAATTTACGAAATGTTTCCGACAAAATTTGTACAATATTTCCGTTAATGGCGTTCCACGTAGTTTAATAGCGATTCGTTCTGTGAATGATGTTATCTGGGTTGGTGTCTTCCCTGTTGTTATCAAATATTGCGCTTTGCAATGAGTCGAACCGTGGGCAGTCAAAAACCACATGCTCCGGTGTCCCTTTAACGTCTGTGCACTCAGGACAGAGACGTCGCTCTTGCCGTCTTTCCACAAGCATAATCGACATTATTATTAAAATTCAGTCGAACGTCGATTATCACGTCCAATTGTTTCACCTCACGCTTCGAGTCGATGATTTAGTCTCCGACCGTGATTCTCCCACATCCAGTTTTCCTCAAAATCTATCGTCTTCGTGGCAAGTAGTTTCATCTCTTCCAGTGACTTACCGACTTCTTGGTGCTACCAAACGAGAAACCGATAATTTCCATGCCCCTGCGAAGGTATAGCTTCAAAACTCCATCGTACATGGCGTTCAATAGCGTCGGGTCGAGGAAAGAGTCCTGAGAAACGCCCACCGTAATTGTCATTCTTCTCTCACTCCCCTGTCTGTCTCATTAATCAGAGTTCGATTCTAAATCCTGCAGAGGTACTTAGGACCCGACATACTGCGCAGTGAATGGGCGATTGCTGCCTAGCTCTTGAAAGCTTTCTTCACGTCTAAGGTGACCACCACGTTTAAGCTGCCTTTCCGGAAGCCGAACTGCATGTCGGACAGGCCGTCTACTTTCTCTGTGTACTTGGTAAACCTGTTAAGGTTTATATCTCTTGTAGGTTTTCGAACACACTCAACGCTATATGGCCTATAAAATTTACATAAGAATTGGCCCGGTTTCGTCAGCAACATCAGCTTCTGTCGCTTCCAGTTATCGGGGAAGCTGACTTCATCGATGCATTTCTGCAGCGTAATCCTGGACATATCTAGGTTCTCCTGTACCGCTGTTTTCAGTACCAGGTCTGGAATTCCGTCTGGTCCTGGGCTGTCCTTCACTTTCATGGCTTTCGCTACCTCGAATAGTTATTCGTCAGTTATTCAGATTTCTTTTTCATAATCGCTTTCCTCACTGGAAGGTGGAAGCGGCCGAATCGTTGGTTCATGCTGCGGAAACAGTCCTTCGCTTATAACCTTCACCTTTTCCGGGCATCTTTCATCTGGTTCAGCTGGACCTTTAATCTTCGCAATGGAAACTCTGTAGGCGTCTTTCCGAGGATTCAGCATTCCGGATTTGTGACAAAACTCCACAAAACAGAATTACTTGCCTAGTTAGATTGGTTTGTTGAGAGCAATTCTTGAAGCTCTGTCCACCAAGTTTCGTTCCTCTCTATCGGTGTCATTTGCAAGCCCTCTGACTTCTTTTCCAGGCTCCGAAGCAACTTACCTGTAAAATGGAAATCGTCGTAGTCCATCATTTTGCTGGGCGGCGACCGTTTCTCGGTTTTCCATTCCTTTGCATGGTCACATCGCACGCCTTTGCTAGTGCCGCTAGTGGCAACTCGGCCGCACTTAGGTTCAAGAGGATGCCCTAATCTAAGTGCTTCAACGAGCACGTCCTTGTCGAAGATCAAGGCAGTCAATCCGACCGCCTGGCCCTTTACAAAGATTTTATCTTTGGGAAAATTTGGATTACCCTAGACGTGTGATACTCTGAATTTAGAGCATAACTGGAACCTAGATGATGTCAAATGGTTCCAGGATTCAATTTCTAATAAGTGATACTGCCAAAACAAAGTCTGTCAGAAGCAGGGCCGGGAGTGGCAACAGAACCAGAAGGACGCCAAATACAAATACAAAAGACAGGATCGCGGCCAAAAATTAATCTAGGAGTATCCACTCTCGCGACAGTACACCCATGGTGGAGTATAGACTGAAAACACTGGAGGAAAAGCAGAAGCGACATACTGACGAGTTGAAGGCGGTGATATTGTTGCATCGAAAGAAGATCCACATCAAACAAATTGATGCGAATCAAGTGAATAGTTCCGCTGGAGGACTATTCCGAAAGTCAGAGTCTGTCGAATAAGAAACAATACATCACCGAGCGCCAAGCAGAAGGTCGTCGATTTGAGTCAACGCAAACTTTGGGCGACTGGATTTGTACTTAGTTTCCGGAGATATGTTGCTCTCTGAATCGGTTCCGAAAATATTGTGTCGATACAG
This sequence comes from Topomyia yanbarensis, assembly GCF_030247195.1. Taxonomy (NCBI): domain Eukaryota; kingdom Metazoa; phylum Arthropoda; class Insecta; order Diptera; family Culicidae; genus Topomyia; species Topomyia yanbarensis. The sequence goes on from NC_080670.1 coordinate 59,240,387, forward strand.
TGTTCATTCCGAACAACTACTCCAAGGGTTTTTTGACACAGGTTGACGAATAAGAACCACCAAAACCGGACAATTGGTAGCGTTTCAGACTACAGAACTCCGGCAACACCTCACTAACTCCCTGCTAATCAAATCTATGGTTACGAAGATAGCGTAAGAGAGCCTAATTCTGAACACTGACAGATTGCCTGGTGGACATAGTCGATAATGCGTGTGATGCACATGTTGATATACAGCCGACGTTTCAGCGCAAAGGTGGTGAACAACCGAGTAACAAAAGAGCACAAGAGAAAGGCGCGCGTTGTACATGCTATCCAAGGTAACTGAAGTCATGCTAAATGTGTCGAAGGATGGGTCATTACCTACGGTAATGATTGGGAAAATTGAGTGCGCTGGTCGACTGAAGCTAATAACCCGCGAAAACATCGTGTACCTAAACAAACACTACGTTCAGTCCAAGTTTAAAATCTTTTGTAACGTTGGAGGATATAGGGAGTACCAGATTCCGTCGTTGTACCTGGTCGGTCGGAAATGTGGTTGGTATGAGGGCGCATATCCGATCGAATCGATACCCCTAGTTCTGGCGTTGTTGTAAGAGAGCTGTTGGCGATCCGATCTAGTCTTACGACGGATAACCGGACTTACTCAATATGCTGGTGTTTAATGGACTAGTAATTTGAAATACAACTGATCAAGCGTTTTTAGGCTTTCGATTCTCTCACTGATGAAACAACATAGAAGAGGTTTTTGATTTCATTGGATCTTATGAGCGATGCTTCTTGAAGTCACTATTTGAGCTTTTGTGGGTAAAAATGGGTCAACCTGTAGATCCTATCAGATTAAAGTGTAACCTCGGATGGACGGGTTAATGGCCAAACCACTCCATGACGCAGGAAACAGAAGATGAATGACGATTGCGTGAAACAAAACGATTCGGCAAGCGCTTCGAAACTGAACTTTTATGGACGATCAATAATCCATAGTTCCCAGACAGTTGTTACCGATAAGTCTTTACTTTATACATTAATACATATAGTTCACATTAATGGGCGAACTTTCCGGAAGCTCTCTCGTCGTCTCTTTGTTCGTACCTGAAACTACAATAGCCCTAACTTTCTTTTATTACACAAAATAACAACCAATTAGTTTTTATACATTTATTCTTCTCTCACTTCATTGTCTAGCTAGCACGTGCACTTCCGTTGGGATTACCTGCAACTGCTGAACTCCATCCCTTTTCTGCTCTCTTTCGCACTCCACACAAGAGATGGTCGGGTTTCAATTTTTTCGAACCCGAGCGCATGAAAATTTAAAAACCCGAACCCGACCCGAGCCCGAAATTATAAAATTTGAAAAACCCGAACCCGACCCGAGCCCGAACATTTTAAAACTTAAAAACCCGAACCCGACCCGTACCCGAGAATGAAAGTTTTGTAAAACCCGAACCCGACCCGAACCCGAGAAGCTTAAATTTACAGAACCCGAACCCGACCCGAAACCCGTCGGGTTCGGGTCGGGTCCGGGTTTCGGGTCCAAAAACCCGAACCCGACCATCTCTACTCCACATTATTGGCCTCTTCGATCCACACTGCTTGCGACCGGAAATAATTCCGTCGGTCTTTGATGCGCCTACCCTGTATCCCCGGTCATCAGTTGACCACCCGTAGCATTTTACGACTCCTTTTGGCCTTCCTTTAAGTCGCCCGATTGCTGCCCTGGCCACACACTTGACATTTCTTCAACCATTCTTCGACCGGATTTGATGTCTTCGGTCTAGCACACCATGAGGCCACAAAACACGCTCCGTGCACTTCAATTAAACCGTAATTGACGTCCTCTTTTTTCTCGGGCCACAAGCTTCCTCGCCACTTCACCTAAACCGGAATTGACGTCTTCGATTTCCACCAGAACTCAGGCTACGTCTTTCTTCGCCACTTAACACAAACCGGCATTGACGTCCTCTGTTTACTCCAATCTAGGACCACTTGCTTCCTCACCGCTTCACATAAACCGGAATTGGCATCTTCGGTTCACACTAGCACTCCAGCCACGTGCCCCTCGTCACTTCACTCTTCACGTCGGAATACCTTTTCTTAATAATCCGGGTGTTGCGAACTACGGCTGAACAAACGTCGCGCCCCGCGTTGTAACGTGCGGGTAAAACCGCACCGGAATCACACTAACAACTTCTAGCGACTTATAGTGATCCGTACTCACAGCTCACTGTGATACCTCTTGCTTCGATGGCGTTCGAACAAGAACTCTCGATCGTTCTATTTTCGGGGATCACTCGAGGCTTTTGGACGACTACAATACCGCTGGTGTGATTCAATTGAATAATTGTTACAACAGCAACAATCGCCTGCTTGATCTCTGCTTTGTCAGTCAGGAGTTCGCCGGTACTTGTGCAATCATCGTTGCACCTTCACCGCTTGTTAAAACTTGTCGCCATCACCCCCCTCTCCATATCACTATTCAGAATTGCTCGCCTGTTATCTTCAATGAAGTCTGTGAATCTACTTACTACGATTATAAAAATGGAAATTTCGAAGCAATGAACAGGTTTCTGTTAGGATTGGACTGGCACTCTCTTCTATCCAATGGGGATTGTAATTCTGCTGCTACGCTATGGACGCATATTGTATCTTATGCAATTGATCAGTTTATTCCTAAAAAGACACGCCGTGAACCCATGCATCCACCTTGGTCCAACCCAACTTTAAAACGATATAAATGCACCAAACGGACAGCACTCAGAAAACTGTCGAAGCATCCCACCCTTCATCTGAGATCATATTATATACAGCTCAACAATCGTTACAAGCGACTGAACAAGACACTTCACTATGCTTACCAACGTCGCATTCAGAATAGTCTTAAAACAAATCCAAAATTGTTTTGGAACCACGTTAACGAGCAGAGGAAAGAATCCGGATTACCCGCTCAGATGTCACTTGACGATTCATATGCATCAACCTTGTCTGGAATATGCAGCTTATTCCGTGAACATTTCAGTAGTGTGTTTACCAAAGAAACTTTAACTAGCCATCAAATTTTAGCTGCAACCAGAAATATTCCTCCCCATTCTCCCATTGGGCCCCACCCCCTCATCACAACTGCCATTGTCAACACGGCATGTTCTGAATTGAAGTCATCGTCAAGCGCCGGACCCGATGGAATTCCATCTATAGTGCTAAAGAAATGCATAAGCAGTCTCCTCGTACCATTATCAATACTATTCAATACCTCTTTGCATTCGGGAATTTTCCCTGATTCATGGAAACATTCTTACATTTTTCCCGTGTTTAAAAAAGGGAACAAATGCCTTATATCAAACTATCGCGGGATAGCTGCCTTATGTGCAGTATCTAAGCTATTTGAAATTATTGTGCTCCAATTCATCACTCACAACTGCTTTAGATACATATCTGATACCCAGCATGGTTTTATGCCCAAACGGTCAACTTCAACAAACCTTGTTTGCTATACATCTTTCATCATCAAGTCCTTACAAGCACGACTTCAGGTTGACAGCATATATACCGATTTCTCTGCTGCTTTCGATAAGATAAATCACCAGATAGCAATGGCCAAGTTCGATAGGCTTGGGTTCAATGGTTCCTTTCTGCCTCGGATCCACTCATATCTGACTGGTCGTGACATGACTGTGAAAATTGGAGACTGCTCAACCATGCCATTCGAAGTGACCTCTGGGATCCCACAGGGAAGTCATCTTGGACCCTTCATATTTTTACTCTATCTAAATGATTTAAACTTTTCATTGGAATGCTTTAAGTTGTCATTCGCCGACGACTTCAAACTATTTCATCTAATCAAAGATTCTGAAGATACCGATTTTCTGCAGACACAGTTGGATATTTTTTCAAATTGGTGCAGCGTAAATAGGATGGTATTGAATCCTTCAAAATGTTCCGTTATCTCTTTCTCCCGCAAACGCACGATAATTAAATATGACTACAAGATTTCGCAAACCATTCTCAAGCGAGAGTCATCCGTAAAAGACTTGGGGATTCTACTAGACTCTAAAATGAATTTTAAGGATCACATAGAATATACAATTTCCAAGGCTTCTAAGTTACTGGGGTTTATTTTTCGTGTTTCGAAGAACTTCGACGATATATACTGCTTAAAGGCACTTTACTGTGCTCTGGTTCGTTCAACGCTTGAATATGGTGCTGTTATTTGGGCACCATATTACCAAATCGATATCCAGCGCATAGAAGCTATTCAACGCAAATTTATTCGTTTCGCTCTTCGTCGACTTCCATGGAGAGATCCACTAAACCTCCCGAGTTACCAGGACCGCTGTCAACTTATTAATCTCGATCTGCTGTCCGTTCGACGAGATGTCTCTAAAGCTGTTTTCATTGCTGATCTGCTACAATCACGAATTGATTGCTCTAATCTCCTACAATATGTGGATTTCAATATTCAACCTCGTAGTCTTCGATTTCATCCCTTTTTAAGAATACCTTATGCCAGGACCAATTACGGGTATAATGAGCCATTTGCTAGTATGTGTCGTCTATTCAATCGTTGTTCTAATGTCTTTGATTTTCACTTGTCCCGAGATGTTGTAAAGCGATTGTTCCATAATACCCTGTCATATCGATAATAATCTCAGTGTTAGTTTGTAAGCGTAAATATTGTACTCGTAGTATTAGTTATAGTGAATCGTTTATATGTATCATTTGGATGTTTGTAATCTGTTGGTACAAAAGATGAGGAGGTTTTATGCCTGCTGGAGAGCGAGATTGAAAGGATTTCAGCTCCAGCGGGCTTTTCCCTGCTCCCAAATAAAACAATAAAACAATCACTTGAACCTCACACTATGCAGCGATCGGGTCAGGATCCAGGTAGATGTGGATCTGTCATTAGGCGCGTCCTAAAATCCACCAGCAACTCATCGGTATTTTGATGACTTTTTGTTGCGGGAGAGTAAAGCGACGCGCTGTGACACCAATGTGCAACATAAACAAAGCTTGATTATGTTGCGCGAGAGAGAGATCATCACATCAGACAGCTCAACAATCCATCGTATGGTGAGGGCCGATGATTTGGTCAACAAACGGCATCGAGAGGAAAGAGACTTTTAAAGTACACATACCAATACACCAGTTATTTGGCATGCGCTAGTATTGAATTGCTGGTGAATAAGTTTCACTTCTGCGTGTCAGTCGAGTGAGCAGTTTAGTAACTGATTGGACTTGCGCCTATCGTTTTTTCCTATTTTCGGCCTGGCAACTTATGCGCATCTTATGTACATTTTAGTTGATAAATTGCTTATCCTAAACACTAGTTGCGCACTCTGAAAATAAGACAATAAACAAAGAACAAGTTCACTATCTCGCTTTTCAATTGCAATCAGAATACTCTTCCTTTATGGACTATTCTTTAAATGCATTTTTTAGCTTCCTACAGCTAATTATATAGCTATTTGAGTGTTTTTCGTGTTGGGTCTACTAAAAAGGTCTATATGTACTCGTCTCAATGCTTCAGGCATTAATTGAGATGAAACCAAAACTGTTATTAGCATTTATAATTTAAGTTTGATTCGGTGGTAAGTAGTTTCTTCAAAATTGTTCGCGCTTTTGAAGATTCAAAATTTGAATATCTCATCTTCAGTTCGGTGTTTTCCGCACAGCTGAACGGTCAGTTAATTTTTTCAATTGATAGTTCGGCAACGTGGCTTCAATTTACTGATTTTCAGTAATCCATTTTCCGAGTTTCAGCAAAACAAACGTCACTTGTACTGAGATCTTGGTTAGCTCGGCTGCATAAAACTTGGTAAAAAGTTGCGGAAAAAGTGAGAGTCGGTAGAACAAAATTAATGGTGTAGCTTCCAATCTGCTTATTTCGTTGACGTTGGAAAATGCCTGTATATTTTTATGAAAATATAAGGTAACGAGCAGATTTTCTCCTTGTTTCTATTATCACCCTACCTGTTAGATCAGAAAAGCACCTAAGCCTAAACAAACAGTATATTTACTGTTGGGAAATAATTCAAACAATAATACGTTCAATGTTGCTGATGTATACCAATCACTTAAGGGACCATAGATGTTTTTCTACGTTTTCTGATCCGTCTTAAAAAAATCATCGAACACGAGAATGTAAAATATATTGAGGTCTCTTGCGTAGTTAAAAACACACTTTAGTGTTTAAATACAATATTTAGCGACATGCAAAAACCGCTTTACTGCCCCTCTTCGGTACCTTGAAGTTGTTTAGGCAAAACAGATAAAAAGCGCAATAGTTGCAATGCTATTTTGAAAATACTTTCGAGAGTCCACAGAGTTCCAGAACAAAGAATAAGCCAGCGGTCACTGCTTGATGAATGTAAAATTCACAAATTTTACATTAAATGCGGTGTTCTTTTTGTCCAAAGGAATTTTTTAACTTTAATTGGAACTAATTGGAATTTGAATTCGAGTTTGTGTAAAATTGGTCACTTCATATTCTAGAACTTATATGGACCTTAATCCAGTCACCAGTATATATTAATATCAGTAAATCTACTAAAATTGCTTCCGAAAAAAAACTCTGAATTCTTGAAGTTTCAATCTTATTTTAATTGTGATTTTCTACATGCTTTAAAAGTTATTATAAAGGTTTTGAATCAGTTTTATCGATTGACCACATTATCTTTGTACAGTATTATTGAAGCCACACATGATCCACTTCGGCACCGATTCGTGTTGGCCAACCGCATCAAAGACATTATTTACCAAACTCTGAATTTCTAACAAACAATTTGGTTTCAAAAACATTTAAATATGGCTTTAAATAATTTTGAATTATTTGTTACAAAAATGTTACACCTAACGAATGGCTAACATTTTTCTCGTTGTTTCACTTCATATAGTTTCGTAGTAGGTAGGGGAAACTGGTCGGTTGCCGTCACTGGTCGGTTGTCGACAATTGATTCGTAGGTTCTGTACTACAACCAAAATATTTGTTGAACAAGTGAAAACCTGCTTAAAAGTTTTTTGATCATTTGCTGAGTGTTATAGAAAGAAGCATATCGATCGAAAAAGTATGCCCATAGAATATTTACGAAGTGAATTAATTTTTATTGTGGTTCAAAAATTGAATGCCACTGAAACGTTCGCCACAATTGTTTTTATTTATTTTACCCCATTTTTGTGGCAAATGTTTAATTCTCTCTAACCTAATCAATATGGGTATTTTCGGAACAGGCTTTACGAGTAGATACCAGAGATCGATTTTGGACGCAATTCTGAAAACAAAGATGGCAACTTCTGGTGAACCGTTTTTGATAATTTACATGGGAAAAGCCCATGGGTCGTGTTTTCACCGCTGGGTAGCACTGTATACACCAAATTGTCACGACCAGAGAGACAAGGGGCCATTCATAAACCACGTAGACCAAAATTTGAGAATTTGATTGCATTGCTTGAAAATATCCCATCACGGTATTACACTTTAATGAGAGCAACAGGAGCACAGTATACGAGCAATGCATTAATGGCTCAAAAAATCGTGTTGCTCAAGGCATTTAGCTGAATACAATGCGATCGTCCCGATCTGCCATGCCAAGCTTTGTAGCGGTAATATTTTATGCTGGCGGCCATTTTGTTTTAGTCTTACGATTGATTATATGCAATTATGCGATGTTATTATGTTAGAACAAAAGGAAAACTATTTGTTTTGTGATTTGAATATAATGTGGTTGTCCCGAACCGTCATGCCTAGTTTTCATTGCGGCAAGGTATTTTTGCTGATATTTATGCGCGAGCTTTTTTATTCAATTGCGATGTGGCGTACTGTAAGGGGCCGTTTATTTACCACGTGGACAAAAAACCCCTCTTTTCTGAACCCTTAAACCTTATGAAAATCGTTCAAATCTCAACGATTTATGATATTTTATATTTACATTTCAAAGATTCATCACAAATAACCTTTGAATTCTTGAATTGGTTCGTAATTTCAACCTCTAGCTATGAAATCCAAAATTAATGTGATTAGACCATGTTACAGATGATTGCATCAAGTGATTTAGGGTAGACGAGCCCTTATTCATCTCATTAGTCAGGATATCACACTATTTCGTTGATAACTCGACTTAGAGTTAGTGGATTGCGCTTAAATAGGTATCATCATCTTTGCTTCGTTCCTAACAAGCAGTACAGTTTAAAAAATTTTCCTGGGAAATGTAAAATACTCGCGTTTGAGCGAAGCCAAAAGTCGAGCACAACGTACCCTTGTTCATCCTACCATTTGAGCTAATGCGTTGAATAGAGATAGCAGATACTGCTCTAACTAATGTGTTCAAATGGGTGAGATGAATAGAGGTGCTAAGATGAATTAGGGAGCAGTTACCCTAGATAAAAAATTCTGATTCTTTTTCGTGCGAGTTCTTATGATTTTTTCGATAATAGTCTTCATAGATGTTTTCAATTTTCACACGTGATGCACACGCATATACTTTGCTGTTATAAGCACTTGGACTATTTAAAAATCTTGAAAAAATTTGAATATAACCGCTCACACCAATGACAATACAAATTTGTTTCATTTTTATATAAAAGACAAAAATATGACGACGTGGACATTACCCATACCCCCACCCCCATCCCAATGGACAAGCATGGACTTTCTCGTGACCTCTACCCTTTCCTAAATTGTCCACGTGGTATATGGATGGCCCTTAAGGCGATTTTTGCGAAATATAATATATGCATGCGGCTGCTGAGTTTTTTCTTTGCAGGCTACAAAGCAGCCATTTTTCATGACAGGCGACCAAGCAGCAATTTTGCTAGTATGAAAAGGCACGTGGTTTATACGCTTTCACAATTCTTTTTTTCTTTCGAGTCGCCATATTGTTTTGGGAAGCCTTTCAGTTTACACGCTTTCACTCTTTCCTTGCTTGATTTAACCGCGTGGGGGATTCTAACTGGATTCTTTTTACAAATACCGGCAGGATCGCCAATGTAAGAATTTGATTTTGCCAATGCTCATTCTCCTATTAAATTTATTCTATATCATTTTCACATCAATTTGAGAACACGCTTGTTGGAATTATTATTTTTTTTATTTGTGATCATTTATCATTATTCCCGAAAATGTGGTGGGGGAGCGGAGTTACCCTTTAGACTCCCCCTCCTTCCCTCTGGCTACGTGCCAGCGTGGACTTAAGTCTGATTTGTCCTAATCTTTAGTTAAAATATAGGTTGCCTGAAACTCACTCAATTGCAATGAATGCGATCCGCCAGTGCAATAGTAGTACGTAATACTCGCACCAGTTTTTCACATATATTGTGCATCTAATGAAGACTGATGTTCAAAATGCCTTTGATGGTAGTTGAAATGAATAAATTTCCTTTTTTTAATGCAAAAGACTTAGATGTTTTTCTGAAAAAAAAAATTCTAAGTCCTTTGAAATGCAAAGAACTTAGAAAAATTTTGGCAGTTTATTTTTTGCGTGGATTTCGAAATTAACACGGTTTTTTTTCAAAAACATATTCTAAGTCCTTTTTAATGCAAAAAACTTAGAAGATTTTCAGAAAGCTGGAAGACGTGGGTCTGGAAGATTCCTTATGGCCCGCACCTCAACAATATGGATATTTTCGGAAGGGTCTTGAAGTAGGTACCAGAAATTGATTTTGACGCCATTTTTAAATCTAAGATAGCGACTTCCGGTTTAGCGAAATTCGCTATAACCCAATCAGTATGGGATGTACAAATAGCTTTAATTAAGCAGTTGAATTTACTTGAATTTTAGCAATGTGTTTAATTTGAATCAATTAAAACCCCCAACTCATATTACATACATCTCTTTCTTCTCTCATTTCCATTCTCACCGCACTCTTCAGGATGCACACATAAAAATATTTTACATTTCGCTGGTTTATGATTAGATCTTATATTCGAGGATGTTTTGGATGATCGCCCAGATTTTCCATTCAGGAATTTCGGTTAACCGGAAGTCGCCATCTAGAATTTCAAAATGACGTCAAACATCGACATTTGTCTCCTGCTCGTCAAAAACCATTCCGAAAATATTCATATTGGTTAAGTTGTAGAGAATCTCGCTAAGCCGGAAATCACCATCTTGGATTTCAAAATGGCTTCCAAAATCAATTTTTCATGGACAACCTTGGGCTGAAGATACTGATTTATTTATTTATTTATTCCTGGCACCTGCTCTTAACACCTTTCCGAAAATACCTATATTGATTGGGTTACAGCGAATTTCGCTAAACCGGAAGTTGCCATCTTGGATTTCATAATAGCGTCAAATATCAATTTCTGGCACCTACTCTTCAAGACCATTCCGAAAATACACATATTTGGGTTATAACGAATTTCGCCAAACCGGAAGTCGCCCTTTTGGATTTCAAAATGCCGTCACACATACATTTCTGGCACCTACTCGTCAAGACTATTCCGACAATACCCATATTGCATGGGTTGTAGAGAATTTCGCTAAACCGGAAGTCGCCATCTTGGATTTCAAAATGACACCAAAAATCAATTTCTGGCACCTACTCGTCAAGACCATTCAGAAAATACCCATATTGTTGAGGGCGGGATATAAGGAGTCCAGACCCGTCTCTTCCATCTTTCCGAAAATCTTCTAAGTCTGTTGCATTCAAAAGGACTAGGCATATTTTTTTTTGCAAAAATCGAGATAATTGCGAAATCCGCGCAAAAAAACTGCCAAAATTCTTCTAAGTTCTTTGGATTTAAAAGAACTCAGCATTTTTGTAGGAAAAAGCCTAAGTCTTTTGCATTCAAAAGGACTTATTTTTGCAAAAACCGTATTAATTGCGAAATCCGCGCAAAAAAACTGCCAAAATTCTTCTAAGTTCTCAGTATTTTTGTAGGAAGTTCTAAGTTCTCAGCATTTTTGTAGGAAAAAAGCCTGTCTTTTGCATTCAAAAGGACTTATTTTTGCAAAAACCGTATTAATTGCGAAATCCGTGCAAAAAAAAAACAAACTTTTAAAAATATTCTAAGTCTTGTGTTGAGAGTTTTTTTAGGCGAACTTTCGAATTAACGCGGTTTTTACGAGGATTTTCGAATTAACGCGGCTTTTTACGCGGATTTTCCAATTAACGCGGTACGTATCCCCCGCGTAAAAAAAACCTGAGTGTAATACATTTTCATTATACATGACATGACAACTATATACAAGAAATCAATATTCGAGTTCTAAAATTTTGTAAAAGAAAAGACCGATCAAATCGATAACTTGAACCAGTAATCAGCGGTTTGAGTTTGGTCGTCTTGATCAGCTGGTAGGAGAAACAGGATAATGTTCGTACAATGTATAGGAAGGATGCCCATATGATCTAAACACCAAAAATGGTTTGGTTAAAATCTCGATGTTTCATGCATTTTAAAGTTATTTGTCATCCCAAATTCAAATTCGTTTTCTTAGAATTTTTTAGTTCCTTCCCGTATAAATAAATACCATTCCCGAAATCTTCGGAACCATTTCCAAACTATTCATATAATACTCACCATATTGGGAATACTACTGATATATTCCACCATTATAATTAAACTGTTTTTCTACCATACCCATTATAGTTACCATTTGCTATACCTTCCGTGTATCCTATATTGGAGATTTGTATACTACATTGTACTTTTGTGCCAGAGGTTAATATTGCTCTGCTGGTCTTTGTTATCCGCATATCTGTTCACGCTGCTCTAAAAACCTGTAGCTTAACATGATCAAAAATCCTCGTCTTACAATATTACGGCGATAGCTCAATTGGATAAAGCAACAGTCCACTTAGCCTCAACGAAGCTCTCTTCAGAAGATTGCGTGTAACAAAATAAAATTTCATCAATCGATAGAATTGAAATGTGGAATGGGAAGACGTTTTTTCTCCACCAATATTTTATGCATCGCTAGATCTAAAATATGCATATGTCACCATAATCTGTATAGTTCTTGAATGGTATGTTGTCAAAATGTATATGGAAAAAAGCATATTTTGGTATGGTGACCGTTCTTAACAACCCGTTGTTTGTATGGTTGATTATGGAAAAACTACACTGGTTATGTTCGATATTATACCAGGCAATGGTTAGTCTATTGTTGAACGTACCATATTGAAAATGGTTTTTCGACGTTTGATGCAATGGTTGGAATATGGTACAGATTTATGCGGGTTCTTCTATGGGAATTTCATGTGACCGGACGATTAACAGTTTATATTTCCGGAACCATACAACGGATCCGTATGAAATTTTGTAGCAGGAAAACATACCTTTAATTTGAGGCATTTGTGATAATCGGCCAAACCATAACCGAGAAACTGATAATAGCAAAAATAACCCGAGAATAGTGAAAAACTGTATTTGAGCGCAATGAAAACTTGAATGCCCTATTTATCATGCAACTGCGCGCATCAATTAACAACCATCCTACCAGATGCGAGTCCAAGAGCACACTGACGCCAAAGCTTCGTTGACGGTGGTACACGCATTCTTGAAAGAAGCTTATACAACAGGTAAAAGAAGCGAAAGAGATAGCATGCTGGGTGCCGACCACATGTTGTGAGAATGGGAATTTATTTCAGCCGACTGCATGCCCCCACCATCATTTCAAGAACGAATGAAAAGCGCGATTGACAGATCTGTATGCGTACCGCGCAGTGCAACCAAAAGTACAGATGTTTCTATAAAGCTGCAGATTATTTGAATTGTATAGGTACAGATTAAAATGATGTCTAAGGAAACTACAGCATGGTAGATATTTTTGGAGATAAAATGGTAAAACAATAGTTTTATTTGACATTTCTAATACCTAGTAATAAAGTGTATATAGGATATATAAAATTACGGAAACTGTTTTTCTTTGGTGTGTAATACAAATATATTTTGTAATTTGACTACTCCAAACAAATGATTTACTGGCGAATGAACTTATTATTGAAACCTTAACAATAGAACAAATGATTTTTGCACTAAGAACTCAGTGTTTTTTATTTATTATTGACGGAAAAATAAAGCGAGATTGGAAAGGTTGATGTATAAAACACCCAAATTAACCAAATATTATTCAACTAGCAAAACGTTTGCATTAACTTATTGCTGTAAATTTCCGTACAAATTTTCTGAAAAAGTAGTGAAATTTTTTTTTCCCGGTAAATAATATAGAATGTGGCATCACTGGTACCAGCTTATTTTAGTTTCTCTTTGCTGCTCAGCAGCGAGAGGGGAATGGGTGTCGCAGCTCTCCAACGTGCAATGTTGCATCCGAAGTTTTGTATCACAACAGAGCAAAACTTTCTCTTTTGCTCACCGAAAAAAATCGCGGCGGCCATGTTTAACTCAACAATTTGGTCATCGATGACCAATTGTTGAGCAATGTTGAATTCCGAAACACGCCTATTGTCTCCTCTCTCTTCTGCGTTGCGATGAGATTCAGCACCCTTAGTACTAAAACCTGTACGGTGGTGTGTCGGTTTTTGCTGTTGCCACAAGCGTAACGATCAGTGACGGTTTCCTTTCGGACGCTCACTTTTCCCGCATCTTTTTGGGTTTTTGCCTCTTTTCGCTTTTTTGTTGTATTAAACCGATGAACCACCGTACATGCTTATTAATGTGAGTACCCTAATCTCGTCAAACGCCTAAGCGGACCTGCGATCTTTCTGTATATTGCGTACCAACATCACAGTTATCCGATGGCGCTGCGTCAAATGAAGTTAGAAGAGAAAGGATAGCAGATGAATCCGACATTATGCGATATATAGTGGTTGGATCAAAAGATTGATGTCAACTGCTGGAATGTGTAAAGCCGCTAGACCGATCTCTTGTCGGATGTAGAAGCAATACGGATACCTGAATACACACCTAGAAAAAATAGTGTAAATTTACGTCTCCTGACCCTGACATATACGAGCATCAAAAATAACTTAGTTTTACGTTTGGTTTTAATTTTACATGACGTTGAATTTCGTAAATCATGTAATTTTACTCCTCGTACAGCGTTTGTTCTGAATGGTAGGAAGTGTAATTTTAGATCATTGCGCATGTAAAGTATATGTTTCATGTAAAATTAAACGGAACACAGTAATGTTCCGTCATTTCGTAAATTACGGTTTGTTGAATTGTGTCATGTTTGCAATTACGTCAACGATAAAATTCAGATTTTTTTGGTGTGTACGTATCGCTTAAGCCAAGACCAACGAAACGCGTGTGGTCGAACGAGGTGTACTGCGGTGCACTTCTATTACATTTAGAGCAAAAGTGGCGTTTCTAAAATGGCAGTAGATATCACGTTTGGAGCTGAAAAGTGCTGTTTTGGGGGCTTGGCTATCACAAACCATCCTGAGAACACACCCATAAGATAACTCGTACTGTTTTCTGGTTGCCTTCGGAGTAGGAGAAATTTTGGAGCTTCCGAATGTAAAAGTCTGGTGGTAAATCCGACAAAACCCAACGTTGCGAACGTGTCAATAAGGTGGAAACAAGGTCCGCCATTGCGAATCTACAGAGAATGGTTTACTTGACAAACAGTTCTGTATCTTCCGCTATACCAACAGCCATCAGACAGTGATTTCTCGCTGGACGAAACTGTTGAGGGTGATAGTAAGCGTTATCCGTTTTGTTGCTAATTACCGAAGCATGCAAAGAGGTGAACCAAATGAGACCTCGCGCACTACGGCAATGCAACAACGGGTGCTCGCCACAATGAGAATGAAGTGTGAAATGGTACAAGAACCGAGTAACAAAGAACTCCAGCTAGCTGATGTCGTCCTATGGTGGCAGACCCGATAGGACAGTTTACCGGATTAAATGAGTTCACTTTACAACCATTAAAAATGTAAATCAGATGAACTATTAAAGTAGCGAAAAAGGGAAACTGCATCTACAAGAGCTCTCCGGTCCTAAATGAAGAAGGTGTTCTGCGGATAGAGGGAAGAACGATGAATGCGAAAAGAGGTTCCTTCGACAAGAAATACCCAAAAAAATGGTGTGGTCACTGAAGGAAGTGATGCGAGTGCTTGACGACGGGCGGAATCTAATTGACGAGATCTTGACGACAACATTGCCTAAGTAGAGGACATGATCAACACGCACCCGTTGAGATATTGGTGGTGAGATTCAGAATAAACAGTACTGACCCCGATACCGGTGACCAGATACGAAGGTGGAAGACGATACGAAGGCCAAACTTAACAGAAATAATGCAAGTACCTTGCAAGACAATTTGAGATAATAAAACAAAGCCCAAAATGGTCCGACGAGCGAAAATCGCTGAAAACGGGCAACTTGGTGTTCATGGTCGAAGATAATAATCGGAGGAACTGGAAACGAGGTATCGTGGAGGCAGTGATTCGAGTTATAGACGGAGGAGTGCGACAGTTCGACGTGAGCACCGCTAATAAAAGTGTTCCGATATGCGGCGAATTTACCCCTAGGTGTAAATAAGATTATTGCAAGGGGTCAATTGTGCGGAGTAAATTGTAACTTGTTATCCTTAACATTCCCATCCGATATTTGTCTTTATACATTGTCTTAGTGTGTCAAGAATTAATATGCTGGTTAAGAACGTTCAGGAACAGGTGTTTCTAATTGAAAAAAATGGTATTCATCCTATCGATATCATTTTGTTTTTTTTTGTAACATGGTAAGTATTTTTTTCAGAAAAATCTACAGGGAGTATCAGCGATTTGAGAAACTTTTGAGCACGTCGGTATGCAACAAGACTTTAGCTAATTACGCGGATTACCACAAAAAGTTCTAAAAAGTCGTTTTGCTTCACGATTAACATGGTTATCACATGTAACTAGTGTTCCAAAATATATGAATTTGTCGACAACGCCGTACCGTACCTCAACGATTTCCACCTCGGAATAAATATCGTTCGGACTGCCTCATTCTCCACCTGCTACATTTACTTTGTTTTGTCAAAGTTTATTGTTAATTTCAAGTCTCGCCTTCCTTTCAAAAAGCACAAATGCCTATGCTATATTTCACCCCAGAGTTAAAAATAATCGAAGCTCTTTTTTGACAGCTGAAAATGAACATGATGCGACTCGCGGTGAATAGAAAAAATATTCGTTCAAATATCCATGTTCACGCCGAAGTGAACATCGCACCAGAAAAATGATTTTGACCGCCAAAGTCGACACTTGCAGATAGTGTGCGAAATCAAATATTTTCTCCCCCGACGCACAGATGAAATTATTCTCCAACCTCAATCACCTAAGGCAAATCCTGCGCTACGATCATCGTTGCCCAGCTGACTGCTGATGTTAGCCACTGGAGAAGACAACAATAAGTTTTCACTGTACGGCGATTTCTACGCAAATTCGTCGCCGTAGCAGCACCGAGAGCAGATGATCGCACACGGCTGGGTCATCTTCCCCTTCAGCCGTCTCATGTCCTGTGGGAGCAGCACCAGGCAGTACTAAGTTTATCGCCGAACAACACAGTCCAGCACAACTGACTGAACGTCGCGCTCGCCGTGCTTACGTCGCACGACCGCTTCTCCACAGACCGGGACTTAGAGAAAATTCGAATCAGTGAAATTCAAATATAACTATTTGTGTATATATTGTAAATAAATATTATGTTGTAGAAAAGAGACTTTTAGTGTTGCGCGGGCTAAAAGTGATTGCAGAAGGCGGAAAAGAACGCCCTTTTGCTGGCCTGTGCGGGGCCAGCCGAGTTTGTTTAGTTTCCCTGTTTGGGTGCTGTTCGTCCGCTTTGTGTGTCGTGTTTCACTGTTTCCCGGGCTTGAGTATCGGCCAGATCCCGGCGTAAACATGGTCCTTCGAGCCGGATAGACTCTCAAGTCCGCAGGATGGCGCTCCATTTACCGCAAGCCAAGCGGTCCGCTGCAAAACGCGCGCAACGATCGTGCTTTTGTTTTCGCGAGCGCCATCGCGATCTACCCGGTCTGTGGGAGAAAATGCAATGGAGACTGCACCCATTTTCCAATACTGCAAAGACGCGGATCGAGATTACTTTCGCTGCTGATTTGGAGAATCGGCGGCCAGCTGGAGAGCTATGCAACAAATCTGCCAGCTGTAGGACGCGTTTTCCATCGCATCATCGACGGAAATGGGTGAGTGCAGTTCCATTCAAGTGTGTGAATAAATCGGTGCGTCTGGTAGTCTTTTTTCTTGCCGTTGACGAGGAAACACAATTCGCGAAAGTTACACACCGACCGCGCTGTAACAGTAGGTCCAAGCAGGACCGATTCGTGGCCACAACACGTTCCGCTTTCGCTGCGATTCTTCGGGACGAGCACCGTTGTGAGCCATTTACCGTCATCACATGTTAGTGAACACCCTACGACGAAGACTACCAGCCCGATTCACACTCGAAACCAGCCATATTGTGGCATCAGATGCACAAACCAACGAACCCACGTCATGGATTCGCGGCAACCGACGGCCGCTTCATCTAGTGCAGCACAGAACGCCGTTCATCGTATGCATCGCCATCCGATGATCAATCGCACCGGCACGAACACATATTCTGCCTAAATAAGCCTGCACTGGATTTGCTCTACCTGCATTAAGAGCTGTTTCGTACCCCGTACGCGCACACTAGGCACGTTAAGGATCCCTGGTGGCCAAAATGCGCACAACGTCAACCCGCATACACGCACGATTCGTACTTCCTGGAAGCAATTGACTTCACTTTTCCCGTCAAAGACGACCGAAGGACGATTCTCACACACACACACAACTACACACGGATGTCGAGTCACTTTCCGACCTGGGAAGCAATCAAGTGCTTCATATTTTACCGTTGGTGTTTTCTGGTCCCACCAAAGGGCGATTTGGTGGATTTATGATCGCGTATTCGCCAGAAATCATGCAACCGGAAAGTGACATTCGCCAAATTTACCACGTCATCCGTCAGCTCACCCCATCCTGGATCAACTTTCCGTGGGATTCTGTTCCTCAACGCACTCCTTGTGGTTGGACCGGAGGAATCCATCTTTTTGCGTGTAATCCGTCCACGGATGTACGGATTGCACCACAAAGTTGATCACATCGCATCACTACACGCAGTAAGATACGACGAAGCGGTTTTGTCACCACCATCAACGAAGCAATAGCAGCAAACACACCTGCCGGACGAGATCCCGCCCCTCACTCAGGGTATAGAGTCGCCAGACGAGATCCTGGCCCAAGCTCGGGGGAATCGAGCAGTTCCTGAAGCATCTGTAAAGAGCACAAGCCTCGCCGGGCGGGTTCTCGGAACCCCCCGGCTGTGACTTGACAATAGTTAAGTACAATTTTTTCGCTCAGCAGCAACGATGTTTGCGTACAGATTTTCTATTCTTTCAGTTTTTCATCGTGATCGTTAACCGCACTATGGTCTGTACGCACATCCATCCGGACAGAATTTCGGACCGTTTTATCACTCATGCACACATCGCCGTATCAACGAAGCTCTACGATCACCAATCCGACAGAATATCGGACTACACCGTCTATGAGCATCATCCCGACAGAATATCGGTATGAAATCACTTACCATCACCACGAACGTTTGTGACGTCACGGGATCACCACTCCAGTAGCAGACTGGACCGCACAGATGTTCTCTGTGATCGCTGTCGACGAGTCACCATCACCTAGCAACACTATCTCCGGACAGTCTCCGGCACGTACTACGTCATCTCCGGACAGTTTCCGGCCCGTACTACGTCATCGCAAGAAACAGACAATACAACGTCATCACAGCTACACCGCTAGTCCACACTAACTAGCGGAATCGTCAACGCTACCAACTCTATCGTAGTTCGACCCATCTCACAGGCCTAAGCAACAACTTGTTGAATTTTCTTAATAATTCAAGGCGGGGAGAATGTTCACGCCGAAGTGAACATCGCACCAGAAAAATGATTTTGACCGCCAAAGTCGACACTTGCAGATAGTGTGCGAAATCAAATATTTTCTCCCCCGACGCACAGATGAAATTATTCTCCAACCTCAATCACCTAAGGCAAATCCTGCGCTACGATCATCGTTGCCCAGCTGACTGCTGATGTTAGCCACTGGAGAAGACAACAATAAGTTTTCACTGTACGGCGATTTCTACGCAAATTCGTCGCCGTAGCAGCACCGAGAGCAGATGATCGCACACGGCTGGGTCATCTTCCCCTTCAGCCGTCTCATGTCCTGTGGGAGCAGCACCAGGCAGTACTAAGTTTATCGCCGAACAACACAGTCCAGCACAACTGACTGAACGTCGCGCTCGCCGTGCTTACGTCGCACGACCGCTTCTCCACAGACCGGGACTTAGAGAAAATTCGAATCAGTGAAATTCAAATATAACTATTTGTGTATATATTGTAAATAAATATTATGTTGTAGAAAAGAGACTTTTAGTGTTGCGCGGGCTAAAAGTGATTGCAGAAGGCGGAAAAGAACGCCCTTTTGCTGGCCTGTGCGGGGCCAGCCGAGTTTGTTTAGTTTCCCTGTTTGGGTGCTGTTCGTCCGCTTTGTGTGTCGTGTTTCACTGGTTCCCGGGCTTGAGTATCGGCCAGATCCCGGCGTAAACAATCCATGTTATTCATTCAGTTGAATATCGTATAATATATTCATTTCACTAATTATCTAGGAAAATGTTTTCAAATGCCGGCAAAGCATATGAAACAACAATCATCATCGCTTACATTGTGCCAGTGCCTACTTTGATGCGTTTGATTCGCTGCTGCATGGTCGCTTCGTGTAATAATCGGAGACGAATGAAAATCTGCATGGATGAATGGGCGGTTCGTTCTTTCGACGTTTTCAGTTGCGTTACTGAATATTGAAAATGAATGCGGCTGAATATGGTCAATTTTCATTCAATGAATTTGAAGATTTTTAACTCTGTTTCACCCTAAGTAGATAAATTGGTTAAACACCAAAATTTCTCAACAGGACGAATTTTTTTTTGGTAAAACCAGTCTTTGTGTACGAAGGACACAAATCCTAACTTATTGGTCATGAGTGCGTTTCGACTTTGTCTCTTCAGAAACCGACACTAATTTTTTGTCGGAATAGATTAGCGGCTGAACGCTAAACACTTTGTGTTTCAATCGAAATGTGTTTTAGTTTTAGGGATTTAGCATCAAGCCGGCGCTAATCTATTCCGACAAAAAGTTAGTGTCGGTTTCTGAAGAGACAAAGTCGAAACGCACCCATGACTAATACAAATGCCTCTTCCACTGCTCTGCGATCAACGCCAATAATGTCGATATCGTCAGCAAAGCTGAGAAGCATGTGAGATCTCGCGATGATGGTTACGTGCCTTTTCCCATGAGATCTTCGTTTCGCACCTTCGAGTGCTTTGTTGAATAATAGATTGGAGAATAATTTTTACCCACCCAGCGTCATACTATTCAGCTTAGTAAGTTTCGTCGGAAAGCCATGTTCAAGTGTTATCTACCTCAGTTCGTTTCGCTTCACTGAATCGTAAATCCACAAACAAATGCAAGTTGTATACCCGAAATGTATCCCGATTTTTTGCAGGGTAAACATCTGGCTCGTTGTTGATCGACCTTCCTGAAAACCGGTTTGGTATTCAGCCAATGGACGCAGTCTGCTAAATAGAACATGGAAGAGTACCGCATAGGTGACAGTGCTGATCGTTACACCTCAATAATTTCATGTACATATTTTGGCAAAGAAGGATTATTACCCTGTAACTTATTTAGCTGTATAAATAAAGGGTCTAGTAAATAACATTTTTAAAGTGGTACATGCAAAAGCTCGTAAGCCCTTTAAAAAATTTGTTGTTGAATCAAAATGCTCTGATGGGGTGTTGAAAATACACGTGAAACGCATTAAGTTTGATTTGAAATCGAAGAGTGTCGGTCACGATTTCTAGCATAATTAGATAAAAAATCTTGGTAAAATTGCTGTGTATCAATTATTTTGGTTCCGTAAGCCAAGACAATTATTTTATTCTACGACGATTGATTCTTGAAAACTCTGGGGAACTACGCACGACTAGTTTATTGTTTCATATCAGTGCATGTTTTAAACCGTGCACAGAGAGTATGTCGCATCAGATGTATTTCGAAACATAGTTTGCTGGGGGGAAGATATCCTTGCTCACGTGATCCGCCACGTTCGTACGAAGGCAAACTTTTCCAATTTTATTGCAGTAAAAGTTCTTGTGACCCTATGCCCGCTTCAGGATCCCGTAACGAAAAGCCGCAACTTTTTTCTGAGCTCAAAACATTCCTGTCCCGTTCCCAGTTCAGTTTTCCCCTATCAGTTAAGAAAAGTTTAAGATCCTGGCACCAGTCAAGCTTAGGCCGACCCGAGAAGTTACCGACATGACATTCACCACTCCGTCGAGCATGCTTGCGAGGAGGTAAAGTTTATAAAAATAAAAATCCTTGTGAAATAGACTTGTAAGTTTTTCCCTACTAGGACTACTCCGTCGCCAGTATCATACGCCTCACATCCTGGCTGTTTTTTGCACTCAATCGAGAAAAAAGAAGGATTCAATATATCCACATAAAAGTCGAAATAAAAGTAAATTTATGAAAATAATATAGCACCACATACCACCCAACCCCTCCCCCCCCCTACCGTAAGGCGCTTATGGATGTCCATCGCCGATGGTTCGCCTGGCTTTTAGGGGTACACTTCTTCTACGTTCCCTCAACTGCGGCGAAGCTGAAGAATGCCCATTTTTTACACCACAGAAAGCTAAAACGAGATGCGATGGCCCTGTCGTTTTACGACAACGACCATCACCATCAGCAACAACGGAACGGAGCGACACATACACGTACGTGCACACACCCAGAGCCTTACATGGGCATCGGGCACAAGGCTCTCTCGGTACGAAAAGGAATCAACTATGTAAGCGGCGGGCGCCCGAAATGAAAAAAAAAATAGAAAGGGAAAACGATCGGGCGCTCGCAGAGGAGGAAGTTTATAGCGAGAAAGCAAACATTAAATGAGCCGTAGAAACGGTCGACGTGGGAGTCGCGAGATTCATTTTGAACGGCCGCGCGGCAGGCGATGGGCGGCGGCATGTTTGTCGAAACAATTCATAAAATGGGGTTTTAGCGAGGACGGACGTTTCGGTGCGGATTTTGGGATACTGCTAACGGACGGAAATTGGGCTCGATTTGAGAAATGTTGATGGTGCCTCCTAGCGCCGGTGAGGGAATCTGCCGAAAAGTTAACGGATGCTGGGATGATGGAATTTCGGCAAAAATGGATTTTTAGATTGATATTGAGTTTTCAGCAAAGTTGTACTAAATTATTGAATGATTTTGAAAATTAATCTGCCAAAACTTAAAACTGTTGAATTTGATTTAGGAAATTTATATACCAAAACAATAAACTGTTTTGATTATTGTGTTTCCTGATTTACATTTTAGCAGCTGGTAACAAACATTATGAACTTTAATTAGAATAAATATGAAAGTGTAGAGCCCGAGAGTTATGATGTATAGGACATTGTTTTATCAGCTTTCTCAGTCCTTTGAGAAATATCGGAACGAGTTTTAATTTTCTGTCTGTTTCGATGCTTTTTGGCATAATATTCAGTGAACAGTAAAGTCATCTTTCTAAATTGTTTGTTTAAACTAATTCTGAAAATATACTCATTGTTCAATAGGTATCGATTTGAAATGTATAAAGTATTTGAATATACTGTGAAATTCAAATGACCAAATTTGGGTCCACTTAGAACAAAAGAATCTGAAAACATTTTTATCCACACATTTTCAAGAATCGAATCGCTGACTGGCCTTCTTGGATCCTCTGGGAACTCTTTTGGGGCCAGATTTCCAACTGTTAGCATATCAAGCAAAAAAGAAGAGATAACTAAATTCAGATATTTGTCGCGTTCATATGATGTATATGAGAGACATATAGGGGAGATAGAGGATAGTCAGAACACTTCGAACTGGAACGAGGCTGAAGGAATTCGTTTAACGGAGATCGGGCGCTAGAAAACTAGGTTCACGACCAGACAACATGTTTAATGTCGTGATAACCGTCACCACACGCGCATAAACTGGTCTCCATGACCCAGCGTATGAGAACGGTAACGATGTGGGCATGGTCGTTGATAAATAAATATAAAATCATAAGTTTTGTTTGCAACCATCACCCTCACCTTTACTGTCATAATAATAGAAGCGATGTATAACTGTCATCATTTCACGAACGTTGCGGTGATATGCGCACTACAATGCTTCGCGAGCATCTTTGCTGTCAGATAAATTTATGTGTTTAAAGAACAATCATTACATTTATATACAGTAGCATAATTTCATCACAAACCGTCTATTGGTGGAATAGGTGGGAGGAATGTGAAATGGATCTACATGAAATTCTGCTGTCGCCGAAAATAGATTCTTGGAGCCGTGTATTCCGATCAAGGGTTGAATCGAGTACACAACGTAGGGCCTGGCCACCAGATGAAATATTGCTTTTCTTGTTAATCCGTCGACAAACCGGTGCCAATAACCGCTTTTTCAGCTTTCATCAAGCTTTTAAATGCGTTTCTAACTTCGCGTATAGTCGGAAAAAATCATCCGATGAAACGTTCAAACCTTTTCGCGCACAATTTTGAGTAATCTCCGGGAGGCCGTCCACGGTTGTTCGTGCCGGGTATTAGTTTCGTCTGACCTTTAATCGATAATCAAGCCAGCCAAAACCTTGTACGCTTCCACCGGAGCAATTTCTTGTTTTGATTCTATTGTGTCGGATATAGTGGACGTGTAGCTCTTTCAATCAATGGGCGCACTAATTGTAGCGAGTATAAGGTGTACAATGATTAATCTAACGCGCTTGGCCGCGCTGCTGGAGTAGGAATTCGTATCTTTTTTGCCGAATTCAAGATGGTCATCAAGGATGCAAAAAGCCTACCTATTCTACGGCTGTAATATTTTTGCCTACATTCTCTTTTCTTCTTCGACGCTGTTGCCGTTCGCTACTGCAGGACGCTCAGCGCTGTATGGCAGCCTGTCTGCAAAGCAGTAACATGAGAAAAAATACCGCCCCTAGTACAGCCACCAGACGCGAACGGTACAGTTTCTCTTTCCTGATATTACACTTTTTAATATTTTTAATCTATTTAATATTTTTAACCACAAACAACGACAATGAATGTGGTTCATTTACGCCACGACCGGCGTCAACGATTTCGTGTGCCGTTCTCTCTCTTTGAATAGGCAGAGAAGAGTGTACAAAGCGAGAGGCCAAACTTTACTGCGCCACACTCTCACTGAGCAGTCGGAGTACAGCAGCAAAACAAAAATGTATTTTACTGCTGTACGGAAAAGTGTACTTGGTCTGGCTACCGTTCTAGCAGCAGCAGTAGTGATGCGTCGCTGTAGCGAACTGTTCGGCTTGTGCAAATGTAAATATACCGGAAAATATGTAGTTTATCGGTACCGTTCGCATCCCTGATGGTCATATTGAAATTGTCGTGAATATCATCGGTAAGACAACCCCATGGCATACCGTGGAAACGATGCAAATAAGTCTTTGTCTTTCATTCGGACTTGACAAGCGATACCCGGTACCGAACAAAGGTTAATCCGATTGAAGGAATAGCACATTTTGATTCACAAAAACGCTCCTCCATAGTGTTTCCTCGGCCCTGACAAGTTAAAATTGTGCAAGATCCACGTGGAAAGTTAACCAAACTTTACCAAAATGCATTGTGTGAAACCTGGGAAAATATATGGACTGAAAATAGGAACACTTGGGGGTTCTGATGTCCCGTGTGAAAATTACTGCTAGTTTCTAATATTTTCGAGTCCAGGAGCCACTTCCTTCGGTTTTGTAACAGCACCCTTCATGGTGCTTCACATGGAAGGCCCCTGTCAGAGATTGCGCCATCAATTTCTACTTCCGGGGCGGGTAAGTAGACAAGATACTTCTTCGTACACGACCGAGTGTTGTTTAGTTAGATCACGCATACATCGATGATGTTGAATGGCTTATCTTTAGTCCGGAGGTAGCCAATCCAGCAGCCGGTTGTATTAGATAGATATAATTTGTATCAAAAAGGAGACTTATCGGCAATATTTTTGCCATCGAAGAAATATTTAAATTGACTTCCACTAAGTCTGAGGGGGATGTCGGTCATCGGAGATACCTTCCCACTAGCAAACTCTGTCACGCGGGCTTCAGCCCCCGCGGAAAGAAGCTTTTATCGAGGGAAACGGATAATTAATGCAACGAAATTTAAAAGAATGGAATTGTTGGTTCTTAGCTGTGGAAAATTTGTAGTATCAGTAATCTATAAACATGTTTTCGCTGAACCATCGGTCATACAGCACGTTAATAAAGGGTGTTTCCAAATAGCCATCAGCTATTAACAGGAAATTTTTATTTTCACCTACACACGCCATGTCTGAACTTTCTTCATTGTGGGTAAAAATCACTCCGAATCTTACTACCCACTTGGAAAAAAGTGTTCCGCCGGCCCTATTTACATTCAGTTATTTTCCACCATCTTATTTTCATTTTATTTTCGCAAACTAAACAACCATCTTGTTTTCGAATTCACAAAACCTATATAGGCTTCTGAATAGGTAACACTTCATATCAGCCATCCTCTAAATATGAAACTATAGGAGAAAGCTATTCTCTCACAGTTGGGTGGATTGCATGATAAGCTATGTATTCATATACTACCAAACATCATACAAATGCTTCAAATTCGAGAAAAAGAAAACTTTTTTCTATGGACTTAACTAACGTATTACATTTTGAACGGTATATAATAATAATTAGTAAAATTCACAAAATTTCGTTGAATTTCGCAGATGTTTTTTTTTTCATACCCTGATATTCAAATCGGTTTAATTTTAACCTCTAAAATACCAGCAGTGAAATATTATTCATACACAAAACGGTCTTATTTTTGGCTAATGGAGAAAAAAGAGGAATGGAAAATGTTTAATATCTCCGCCGCTCGTTAGTGAATTTTGACAATCTACTACTTGCTTTCTAATGATATATGACAATGAGCCTATTCAAAATACACAGCGAAACCACTCGACCACTTTGCTGCCGTACAACTTCACCATAAGTATATTGCAATTGGAAAAATCATTGATTTTGTTGATGAATCGCACCTTGCATTTTCGCGCCATCAACTAAGTGAAAGCGATCGCTATGGGCTATTAGGGTGTGTCAGTGTCTTTGATCCGTATAAACAAAACTGAAGCAGTCAATTGAGTTCTACACGAATGAACTCACGATGAATGGAGTTCATGTTTGACAATTCTCGGTGGTTTGTTTGCTTCGTCAATTGCGTGAGTTCGAATGCAACGGGTGCTCATCTGTTACATTCGAACTCACGTAACTTCCATGTAAATAAACCACCGAGAATTGTCAAACGGAGTTCATTTTGTGGGGTTATGTCGGTTGGTGTAAAACCTAATGCAGATGTTACTTTATTTTACTCTTTTCTGAACCATACACTAAAAATTAAGTATCAGATTCACGGTCCGACCGCGATCATACACGCGAATATGCGAATGACCACACGGTTATAAAATCGAATTTATATGCATATACACGCTAGCACACGCGACAAACACGTTAACATACAAACGCTCAATCCCTTCGCGATCATCCACGCACACCTACGTTCGCGATCTTGCAATCAGGGAACTAAGCGAACGTTTAGCGCTTATAAATTTAAAAACGCGGTGTTAAGATTGAACCTACAAACGCCCGTTTTCGCGCGATCATGAATCGGTTACGTCCGGAAGTCCCTATTTTCGACCCTAGCAGCCTAGGTCCATGCCTTCAGTCAGCCTAATGCAGATGTTTATATCAGTAAAAGCTTGCCGAACTTGAAGCATCGAGAAATAATACACTGGTCTGTTGCTTGGATCTTTCAAATTATTATGCGAAAAACGACGGATTGGCTGAGTGGACAAAATACGCCATTTGTGCCGAAAAAGAACAATCCTTCAAACGTACCACCACGTAAAATCGAAAATCTCTGGACTGTTATCAAATATATGGTGTTGAATCAAGCGAAAGTTAAAAGAAATCGACATCATCATCGCCCAAAAGCCAATTCGAGCTGTTTGGCGCACACTTCGTAAAATCGAAATCAACAGTCCGTAAAGTTCACTGTAAATGTATTTTGCTACTGTTTATAAATACAATCAAATGCCGCCAAGAAGAATTTTCAATTTGATGTTCATATTTCTCCTTGGTGGAGAAAAGTTTGTATATAAAAGCAATTGCTTAAAACCTCCTTTACGCGTTAACTGAGTGACAGAACTAAGCTAACGCCTGATTGACATTAGCTGTAAAAAGCGAAAAAACGATTTATGTGTTTGAGTAAACCCCTAGTTCCACGTGATATCCCGTAAGAAGTTCAATTTTAAGCTGATGAGAATTAGTGGAATCAAAACATCTAACAGACCTTATTGTAAGTAAAAATTACTATTGGTAGATTGGCTTAAAACGATCCGCAAATTAAAATATTTATTATAACAATCCTCGAAAAGACTAAAACATATAGTCGAAACGTAGGAGAAAACATTGTAGCCTGTTTTGCACAAATCATAAGACTGTTAACTGCATTCCAATAAGATCGTAACCTAGCCAGTCGTAATAAAAAATCAGTTATACCCAACTATCAGTGAGCATCAGTTAAGTTCCTTATTTCACTTGACCCGGTTAACAAGTTTCTGATACGTGACACTTGTCTCCTTGTATTAGATCAATTCCGAAGCACATATCGGCGTCAAACTATCCACCAAAAGAGATCGCATTCATCATCATACCGAGGAAGGAAAAAGTCCAATTTCAAAGAATCTTCACCCGGAAATGCATTCCGAACTCGTCTGCTTTCGAAACTCTCAAAGAAACAGCATCAGCAGCAGCAGAAAGTAAAAAGAAAAAAACGCTCAACTCACTCAGTATAAAAGGCAATTTTGTTTTTGCCACCTTTCTGCCATATTGAACAGAAGAGCAAGCTCCAACGAATCGATGAAAAGTTGATTGAGTCTTTTTTTTCTCCTCCGGTCCGATATCGCCGCTGTTTACCGTTCTGTTCGCTTGGTTAGTCGGTTGTTGTTAGATTGAAGTACTTTTTTTCTCTTGACTTCCTACCTTCGGGGTTCTTTGTACAGATACCGAGAAACGAGCCGTGAACGACAACATCGGCAAATGGCCAGCGCTATCCTTTTGACGATACAAAAGTACATACATCCACCCAACCACTGACACATTCATGCATATGTATGTTTGAAGACACAAAAGCAGTCAGTCAGTCAGTCAGTTTTTACCAACAGATGAGCGGGTAAAGTGTACCAAGGAAAAAAAAAATAAAAAAAACGAATCAACGAAGGTGATATGAAATAATAGGATCACTTGAAAACATCAAGGACCCGTGTCGGAAGACAGAGATTCAAGTCGGCGGCGCTGCGGCTGACCTCTCCTGATAGACTAGCTGACTTTTGGAGTTTGGTTCTCAGGTCGGTCGGTGTCGTTGTGTGGCTTGAGGTTCGATTTTTTTTCCTCTGGCTTTCTTTGGTTGGCGTTTGATGATGGGGTGATTCTTCGAAAGATTTGATTTGCCTGTTTGTTGTTTCACTTTCTGCGGTAATTCTACCGACGGGTGGCACTGCTCTGGATGGCGATAACGTGGGGGTAACAATCGGTCATCCGGTGGGTAATGTTTGCCTTTTCGAACGTGAGGTTTTTCGTCGGGTAGAGATTTTTGCTCCTGGAAACATACACATCCGATCTGATCAAAGAGACTTTGATTTCGTTCAACCGTGAAAGGTTTCTGAAATTCGCTGACTTTGTATGGATTTTGCGGGCAATGCGCTTTCGTTGCCTTTGGCATTACAATGTTAGGGTCGTTGGTTTGCCTTCCAATAAAACTAAAGGAACTCGCAATCGTAATTGAGCATTAATTCTGCTCCGTCTAATTAGGCACATTGAATAGTAATTAAAATTTTATGGAAATTAATCTTCGCGTTCGCAAATGCAGAGTCGCTTAAGAACTGCCGGGGGGCGTGCTTTGGTTGAGGCGAAGATGGATCGTGTTCCAATGTAAATCGCTCCGCTTCGGGAGTTGAAACGACGACGACGACGACAGCGATGAAAACTTATTTTCACAACGATTTGGCTAATGATGGGACCATTTGCGGGACCATTGACGGTGAGAATGCTAAAAAGTGAGACCCCGGGGGTGCAACAGATGCAGCCGTGGCTTGAAGTCCCGTAAAACTAATTAGCGTAATTTCGCAACCGCCTGGTAATATCCTGCGTACGGCGGCGTGCGCCGTTTGGCAAATTTATTGAGATGACGGTTGGAGAAATTAAATCTTTTTTTATTTCATATCTTCTACTCTGCCTGGCAGCCGGGCAGACATCGGCTGACAGTTGCGTTTGACTGACAATTTTCGCGCACTGTAGGTGTTGTAGAGCTGTCACAATTGATATCTGGAGATTTAGGGAATGTCGGCGTTTGTGGTTTCAAGCAACACGTGACAGCAGCAGGGTGCTTAAATAATTCCACCAACGATAATTTGTTTAAGTTTAATTCATTGTCTTATCCAGATGCTTCGAAATATTGCCTCTTCACTTGAACCACCCTTGGGTCGCGGCTCACTTTTGACTCTACCAGTAGCACATGCCTACCGAACAGACGGCCACCATTTCCCCCCCACTTATGAACATATAAATCTTCCCGGTCGAATTCTTATTCCAACATATGACTACTCTTAAACCAAGTCGACATTCAAAAACAGCAGACAGAAAAAAAGACCCTCAAAACATCACCAACTGGTGTGCGCACTTGCTCTTAGCAGTCGGTCGGCCTGTTCTGTTCCTGCTGCCTTTGCTGCTGTCGTTCCTCATCATATATCCAAGCAATGTGCTCATCAACATAATCGCTTCGAGATCGCCGAAAAGAAAGAAAAAAAAATAAATAAAAATAAAACACCAAAAAAGTACTAACACGACCGATGCCGAGCTGCTGATGATAATTAAGATAAATTGCTCTCAAATCACACGCTCGACTTCGGTTTCGGTTAATGTGGCTGATGGCTGAACTGTCAAGATCATCGCCAGCCGCTCGCTCTCCGCTTGTCGGATCAGGAGGGGTTTCGTTCGTTATCGTCTCTAGTCTATTTTGAAAGTTGTTAGACAAATAATGACTGCGTATCCGGACTGCCGCAGCAGTTGTCTTTATAATTACAATTGTTATCGGTTCGAATCTTTCAGATCTATTGAATAATCACAGTCGTAGATGGTGGCATTCGTAGACTATGAGGTATTTAACTGTTGAAAATTATCACTAATATTTTATTTATATAAATACGACCGGATAATGTTTATTAATTTTGTTTTTTATTCCTCGGCTTTTCGGTCTTTCTAATCACGGGTATTGTATACTGCCCGACGTTTCGGCCACTGGTTTTGGCCTTTTTCAAGGGAAATATGTTATCGTTCTACGTCTATACGTCGTTTATCGACCTTGAGAATGTCCATAAATTTTGCTTCGTATGCAACGGTTTGGTGAGTAAAACTGGTTAGTTTACACATAAACCTTTTTACCACTGTGCACTATTCAACGACACTTTCAAAATTGATGGACCTTCTCAACCTCGATAAACGACATATAGACGTAGAACGATAACATACTTCCCTTGAAAAAGGCCAAAACCAGTGGCCGAAACGTCGGGCAATATTCAATACCCGTTCTGATTTGAAAGACCGAAAAGCCGAGGAATAAAAAACAAAATTATCTCTAATTTTATAATGCAATTTTATGATACCTCGTTTTCAATATTCAAGCATTATATGGTATATTTGCTGTTTAGTAATGGTGATAATTTGGTTATTTTTATAGTTCTGATGTTAGTTATTTTCTTTATTTTTGTTCTTCCTTTACGTTATTTTTGATAGTTTACAGATTTTGGTAATTTTATTCCTCATTCAAAATTTTCATACTTATGTTTTTTAGGCCTTTTATTTAATGTCAATTAATTTCTTTTTTTAAAAATTTGTTATTTTCATTTTGATTTTGTTTTAAATTTTTGTTATTTTTGCTTTAAGATATTTTGGGGATTCCAGGAGAAAACGGCCGACCGCAAAATATGACCATGGCCGATTCCAACGCAACTCTGCAGTTATGGTCGGTTTATAAATCTCCATGATTGTTTCTGGCAATTGAAATATTTTGATACAAGAGCAATTTTTCAAAAGGAAGTAGACCTTTAAATTTTGTTGTTCGGTTACTGTATTTTAAACAGCAAAACTATCTGAGAACGAGTTATAGGAAATAAATACTTCAGTGCAAAAAAGTATACAGTGAAAACAGTATCATTTTTCACAAAAACAAAAATTTATTTTAAAAATTCAAATTGCAAAAAAAACCATTGTTTGTTTTTATATTTTGTTAACATAAATGAAAAGAGAAATGAAACATTTTGAATGTATTTGCATGAAAGAGAACTGTTTTCATTATGTTGTATTTAATGCCAAACTGCAAGCAAAATTTATACTGTTAAATTTAAACGGACTGTCTGTGAACACCGGTCCGGAGGTTACAATTTAGCGCATGTTTGTGCCAGAAACTGTGATATCCGTTCTCTAGTTTATCTACTCCTATAAAACGATCTCCTGTCAGCGCGTTTGAGTCATCACTAAAACTTCGAATTGAATCAACTATTGTCTTATTTCTGTTCTCTGTGTTTATCTCCTGTGTCATCCAAGCGAATTGATCTATTCATTTGTTAGTCGGAACACACCAACCAGTCCGAACGTGCCAGTCGAAAGCCATAGACCCAGACTCAAACCGCCCATCTCCATAAAAATAAGTGTGCCGATTCCAAACTGTTCGATATCCGGTACGGAATATTGTTTGATGACGAAAAACCCTAGAAAATATCAAACCAGTTTGTCCCATTGTTGAAATTCTACGCATAACTGTCCCACTAATAAAATAACCAAAAAGAAAATATTAACTTTGTGGAAAGAGAAAGTTTTATTAACTAAGACATGGGTACGATATCATTAACTACATCACTGTTGTCGCTTCCAAAAACTTAAAACATGGCGCACTCATCCATTTCCGATTTTAGTTAAACTTCAAGTCGCTCGCTTGACCAGAAAGCTCTCAGCGCACACTTTCATTATCAAAATGAATAGACAACATCATTTGTGTTGGCTCAGAATTCTTCGTATCAAATTTATTCCCACTGAGCATTTTTCGTACAATCTTCCGAAAATTGAATTTTTCTAATGAAAAACTGGACTAATTATACTAGAAACATTTAATAGGAACGTAATTTTAGACGATGAAACTTTATTTGATCCACTGTTTCTCTCCAGATCACTAATTTAATTTTTCTGCAAACTAACAGCGTGAGATTATACTCCGGTTGCTTCTAATTCTTCATGGACAAAGGAAGTTAAAAAAAATTCCAGATTTAATCAACTTCCCAGTTTTTTCAACTAAAATTTTTCGGTTGGTTGATAAAAACGGGTCATTGCTGTATTTTGGCTTCAGCAAAAAAAATTAATTCGTGTAATTATGCCCTTTTTAAAAGTTTTCCGCGTTACACCATCATAAAATGTAAACAATCTAATATTTATTTTTTTAAAGACGTAAAAGAAACTTTTCCAGTGTATTTGGATAATGAAGAAACTTTCAATAAAAAAGTTATTCTAACACCAACTTCTGACATATTTATATAATTCAGTCAGTCAAAAATACAATTTTCTTTTTGAGTAGTTGGATTCTAAACGCCATTTCGAATCAAGATGCTCTTAACAAAAAAAATCTAAAATTTTGAAATAAAAAAAGGGGTTTTTGCACTTTGAATGTTTAACATAAATATTTGTTTTTGTGAAAAATGACTACATTTTTTAGTGTATATATTTTTCGTGCAGAAGTGTTCATATCCTGTAACTTGTTCTCAGATAATTTTTTTTATGAAATACAGTAATCGAACTTTTTTTTTTGAAAATTCTGCATGTAGAAACTCTTACGCCCTTTTAAAAATTGCTCTTGAGTCAAAATAATCTTATTGACTGTGGGAAATGTTTAGTCTTCCATGCCGGTGAAACGGGTATAGTTTCATCGACATCTGAGATGGTCGATCGCTATTTTAAAGATTATCGGACGAATCTTCGTGGAATTCCTCATTTTTATTAGTTTTATCAATTTGAGTACTTTTTCTCATTTTTGGGATTTGTTATATTCAGTTTTATTGATTGTGTCGTTTAATGATTTTTATTATTGTATTTATTAGTTTATTTGTTTTTTATTACCTTTAAAGTTGTTATTATTATAATCGTTTTTATTTTATTTTTGTTGATCTTCTTGTTTTTTTTGTTATTTTATGTTTAATTTAATCAAACCCGACTTCCTGATTCGAACTAAACATTATAGTTGGGCTCAGTTCGAATTTCCATTTTTCCACTGGCAATCATACCATTTTGACTCAAGAGCCAATTTATTATAATGGCGTATTAGTTTATGCATTCACTTTTTTTCGAGAGCTGTCATTTATAAAGTTAAACTATTCGAGGACGAATTACAGGGAATTTATGCTTCTTTACGAAAAAATGTTTACTAAAAAATGCATTTTTTTCAAAACAAATCAAATTTATATTAAACAGTTAAACAAGCAAAGCTCATTTTTTAAGCCTTATATTTTTAGTAGGGAAAACCTAAAGAGACAAGAAATGTTTTGAATATAGTTGCATGAAGGAAAAACTACCCTCTCCTAGATTAACGGTTGGTGGGAATGGATGCACAACTGGCGTATATGATAGAATAGTGGGTAATTTATTGCCTCGCGTGCTATTTTTTTCCTTCATGGTATTCGTTGGTCCCTTTTCAATGCAATTTGAACATTCGAATCGATGTATTCGGGAGGATGGGATTGAATAAATTAAGATACGATTTATTTACCAATCATCCATTCCCGGTCAGCATAGCATGTTAAAAGATTACAGAACCCAATTGTCGTTAATGGTAAATAAATATCATTTACAGTTATTCAGATGAATTCAAGTAGTTTTGTTCCATATTACATGTGTTCTTTTCTTCTACTTCATTTATCTGTTTTTATTGTACTTCTATCAGTTTGCCTTTCCACTGCTCATGTATTCCAAAAATAATATCAATCAGACTATACGCTTCTACGTAATCTCTTTGTATCTCTTCTATCTTTATTCGGCATGTTATTTTGCCTTTTGCTACTATATCCTAAATTAGATTCATACTAACAATCAGTAACACAATCAATTACAGCTTACTTTCTCATATACACTACCTATCTCTCTCATTCCAAACGTACAAACGCTCATGACATTCATGATAACACAAATGGAACATGCGATTGCAATCATCTACACATACGCCCGCGATCTCGCCAACACCAAAACATCCCAGTGATAAAGCAAACGTTTTTGCGCATATAAATTGACAAACGCGGTCTCAAGCATTAATTCACCGTTCGTGCGATCCTCAATCGGTCACTACCAAAAGTCCCTACCCTCGGCCTTAGTAGCACTGGTCTTTGGCTGCAATTGGAGCAATCAAAAGATGACGCCCATATCGACCAAACAACACGTCCCGTGGTGACTTGACCGGGAGCTCTAGTGATATGGGGAAACTTACTCTCTTCTAAGATCTGAACCATACACTAAAAATTAAGTATCAGATTCACGCTCAGCCCGCGATAATACACGCGAATATGCGAATGATCACACGGTTATGAAATCGAATTTATACTCATATACACGCTAGCACACGCGACAAACACGTTAACATACAAACGCTCAAACCCTTCGCGATCATCCACGCACACATACGTTCGCAATCTTACAATCAGGTCACTAAGTGAACGTTTTAGCGCCTACAAAATTTACAAACGCTGTCTCAAGAGTGAACCTACAAACGCTCCTGTTTGCGAGATCATGAATCGGTTACGTCCGCAAGTCCCTATTTTCGACCCTAGCAGCTTAGGTCCATACCTTCAGTTGGATTACCGTGAAAAAATGGCACTCATATCCATTAGACAACGCGTTTCATGGCGACATGACCGGGAACTCTGGTGATATGAGACTTACTCTTGCATCTGAACAGTACACTAAAAATTAAGTATCAGATTAATGGTCCGCGCGATCATCCAAGAACTCACGCGAATATACGAACAGACGCACGGTTAAGAAATCGAATTCATACACGCGAAGTTACATAACCGCTAGCACACGCCACATACAAACGTCCACGTGACCGATCACGTTAACGCAAAAACGCTCGAGTCCTTCGCGGTGATACATGCGATCGCGATGTCCCTACGCCCGCACATGTGTGAACCGTACAATGAATATCACATTCAAAATCACGGCCCGCTGCAATTGGTCTTAAGTCGGATGAAATTTCCCGTCTCGTCTGCAATTGTAGTGTATGAATCTGACGGGGAGCCCTTCCGAGAACCTAGCTCTATAGCTCCAGTAGAACAACTCTCGAAAAAAGTCTTTGAAACTTCCCATAAGTTTTGTTGTAGGGGGACGGGCATAGCGTAGTTGGTAAATCGATTGCCTTGTACGCAGCTCACCTGGTTTCGATTCCCAACCCCACACATAGGGTTGGACATTTTTCCAAAAGAGATTTCTCAAACCCGAAAAGAGGCGAATAACCCTAAGGTTAAAACCTCTATAATCGAAAAAAGTGTTGTTGTACAAATGACGATCCTCGAAAAATTTTTTTTTTGAAAGTGGTACATGCACGAACTCATCCGCCCTTTTTGAAACTGCTCTTGAGTCAAAATGATTTGATTGCCAGTACTTATAAATTACTTGGTCTAGACAGGTAAAATTAAAATTTTTCATCTGAATCGAAGATTCGTTTTAATATAATTAGGCCAATCTTGGAGGAGTTGTTTTTATTTTTAGTGTTGTTGTCTTTTGGTGATTTTTGCTGATTTTGTAATTTGTGTTCATTTTATTACGTTCGTAATTTCGTTTTTTGAATTTCATGGTTTTTATTTTTGTTTTATTCATATTTTTCGGATACTTTTGTTATATTATTAGTTTCTTTATTTTCGTGTTGTTTATCGTTTGTTATTTATAATTTCTTAATTTTGAAGCCTTTAGAGAATGAATAAAAATCAATGAGAATCTCATTTTACAAAAGTATGTTTTTTTAATCTAAAGATTTATTTAATACGGCTCAATGCGTTAGCACAACTGAGTCGTGGGTCTTTTAATTTTTTTACAATAAGTAAAAATAACAAAAAAATGCTAAGAATGTCGGTCTGCCAGATCTTGTTGACGCAATTTGCTGCTGCGTGTTGAGATCCTTTTCCTTAGCGGTGAAGCCGCTCGGGGGTCATTCAGTCTGTCTTCTCTCGCGTTATTACAAAAGGATGTGTTGTTAGTTGGTAGTGAAATATTGTGGTCGATTCTGCCTTAGACGACCGAGAAGTCCCACGTCCTCGATAAAGAATAATAGTATTCTCCCTCTCGGGCAGAGTTGTCTACGAAGATATCTCAGGTTGAGAGCGGAAGGATATAGTGCTGTCGATGGTCATTAAACTTCGTACAGTTCACTTGCATATTTTCAACCGAGATTCGCC
Source organism: Topomyia yanbarensis (assembly GCF_030247195.1). Lineage (NCBI taxonomy): Eukaryota > Metazoa > Arthropoda > Insecta > Diptera > Culicidae > Topomyia > Topomyia yanbarensis. The sequence continues at coordinate 59,276,973 of NC_080670.1, forward strand.
TTGCACAAGCAACGTATTTTGTTGGAGTGACACTTGGAAAGTTGGCATCGAAAACCTTCGTGTCCCTGAGTCGCGGCAGAACTCCTTTCGGTCCGGTTAACCCAACGGTAGCACGAACCTTTAACGCGCGGAGGGTACCTAGTACTTCGACGCCAATGACTCACCAAAGCATCGGCAATCCTTACCTTCAGTTGGCCCAAAATATCTGCTGCCGATACAAGTCTGGTGAGATGTCGTTACTTTTTCGTCGCCTACCAGCTACAGTGCTCCTGGAAAAACAAATATTGGTCAGTGAGTCATACTCGGCTTCTATCTCAATTAAATGGTGGCGTGAGTTTTCCGTCTCAAGGCTGAAATGACCGCTAGTAGGACTGATTTCTGGGTCACATGGTGCGCGATAGCCGCCGCTTCGGGAGAGAACAACGAACATAGCGTCTGTAGCCGAAAGTACAGCCGTTCCACTCTTTTTCCGACCTCATCACTGATTTTGGAACCGCCGCTGAATATCTGCAAAAGGTTGCTGTATTTGATAATTCTCAATCGGCCTGGTCACGGACTCGGTGTAGGTGGGCGATCGGTGGCTGATCCGTTCAATCCACGCCTATGTACTCCCGATGAATCTCGCTGGCTGCCTGCAGCATGAAGCAGCCCTCTCCAACTGTGTGCTCCAAGAATCCCAGTGTTCTTCTAGCGATGGTGAGTGCGATCACCCAATGAAGAGGGAGAATTCCGGCCTGCTAGCTGGTCGCCTCAGTAGGCGTGCTGGCGATCAGTCCAGAAGCAGCATGGATGGGGACTTAAAATGTCAATCTCCCGTATTGCGCAACTCTGCCCCTTATCCTTACATCATAACTTATGTGAAGTGTAGAGCGACGGTTATACAGTTCTAGGTCTAGAATGTTTCAATTAGTCACAAACGGCTCTGACAGTCGGCCTTGATCTGTCGAAACTGAGTTTCGGAAGTGAGGCGATGACCCGCAGTTATCATAAAAGGATCTTCAATTTCTTGCAGTAAGACGCCACCGTCATGTCCAGTGGGAACAGCAGCCTGAAATTTTCGACAGCGTAGCCGAAGAAGTGGAATCCTCTCGATAAGCTGATGAACAGAGAGTTAGTGGCCACCAGGAACAATATGACGGCAGGCAGATATTTCAGGGCACTGTTCATTTTCGAAAAAAGCGTCGTGATTGTTACCCCTGATTACCCTCGTAGGATACGTTTGAGCAAATAGTAGTTCAGGAAGCGGCCAAGGCTTCCAGTGATACAGGTGCTGATAAAACTGTCCAATATTGCCCGCTTGGCTACCGGCGACCAAGTTGGAAGTAGGGGATAGCTAATGTTTCATCTAATTCGGCAGACTACCCGTTTGCCGATGCGAATTCCGCACATATTTCACTTCCGGTAATGGGGTAGGCTTGAATCGGGTTCTAATCGAACGTGTGCGTTCTCAACCTTTTGCTTGATTCGCAGGAACGCAGACAGGTTGGTGGTATCTGGGGGCCGGAACTCGACCTGCCTGTCATCGATAATCTCAGTATCGATTATCTTGCTCCCGTTTACGGTATGGCGTAACCACTTTGTCGCCACTTTCCACATAGAACGTCAACTCTACGCCAGAGCCTGCTGTCTAGGTGTTCTTTGGTGCTTCTTGTCTTTCTGAAGTCATCAGCTCGTTGACTTCATCCACAGGTATGCTCTCATGTGGCGCAGTTTGGTTCTCCCAACCTCCGGACACATTCAGTGCACCGCCCATCGGAGGTTCTCACTCATCTTGGGGATACCTGTATCCCCAACGATGACCGTTGATTGAAGATGCCAGTGAGTTCATCTGTGGCATAGTCGTCGGTGGGTTGCTGTAGGTGGAGTCTGGTCGTACGTGACCTGGATAGAGGAGAGGTTACTATTGCAATGATGTCGGGTTCGTACGATCTCGGTTGTGCGTCTCATGCCACACCCAGCAGATGGGCTCAGTCTAAGTCCTTTGTAAGTGGAACGCAGTCTCGGCTGCTACCATCCAGATTGCCAGTAGGCTACAGGTAATCTGGCGAACCGAGCAACAGACGGCGGGCACGGCTAACTAGTGATTGGTTAGCTGGAGCGAAAAAGGCCAAGCGCAAAATAAGAGAGTGAATGGTCTGTTCATGCCGAGGTAGGTTGGCGCAGCGAATGGCAACCGCGTAAGGGGTAAACCCAGCCACCCCGAAGCAAGACAGAAGAGTGAGTGTATAGGCGTATAAGTGGACTGCCTCATGCCAAGATGGGAGGGTCGTAGCGTAGTATGTTGGAACTAAGCTATCGATGCCTCATGGCGTGGCAGAGGAGTGAAAGGGTGAGCATCCAAGTCAGTCTCACATTGCATGTTAAGGGTGAGCATAAAAGTCAGCCTCACAGGTTGGTAGAGGCTAGCACAAAAGTCAGCCTAGCAAGGAATGAAAAAGGTGAGCACAAAAGTCAGCCTCGCATGGTATGTCAGAAGTGGGGCCTAAGAAAAATGTCCCACATGGGATGCCAGAGGGAGTGACAAAGGTACAATAGAGTGGCACGATTGAGAGTGAATCAGGTGATAGGGTAAGCACCCAAGTCAGCCTCACATGGATGGGTAGGGCGAGCACAAAAGTAAGCCTAGCAAGGAATGAGTAAGGTGAGCACACAAGTCAGCCTCGCATGGAACGTAAAAGGTGAGCACAAAAGTCAGCCTCATGTGGGAGTGTTTGAGAGTGAATCAAAGTGTGATTGAGAGAGCACCCAAGTAAGCCTCATACAGGATGTATGATCGCGTGAGTGAGAGTGAATGAGTACATTTAGTACAGCCATCCCCCCAGAAGTAATACCGAGAGGTAGTTCCTGGGAGGAATGATGGCGGAGCCCAATGGAGTTTAGTCGGTATTAATGGCTGGTCACCATTCGAGTCCGACACGCCCCCAGTGCACCCCGTGTGGTAGATTGGACCCTACCGTTAGCACGTGTACTGGGCTAGGACATAAAGGTCTTCTCCATTGTAAAAAAAAGTCCTTTGTAAATCAGCCAGGCATTCTTGCAACTCATTTGTATTCCACTGGATGGCCAGTTTTGTTGATTTGTTCATTGAAGGGGTGAATAGACGAGGATTGGCTTATGTTCACTACGGCACTGCTATTGGCCTCGGTGAGGGGTTCCTGTAACACTCGACAGCATGGTTCTAATTACCTACGAGAGATACAAGCAGAAGACAGTTCCGGATGAAACGTACCACGAGTTTACTCGTTAAGAGGTCGAGTCTCTTGCACCACCTGCGATTAACAACGGACTAGATGTTTAACCTACGACAAACCCTGGATAATTTCTGCGAATACCAATGGCAAATTCATCGTCCGTTAATGGATTTCAAAGCAGCGTGCAATCCAGTGAAACTATGCGAACTGTGGAAAATAGTGCTAGAACTCGATTTCCAGATAAAACGGCTTAGGCTGACTCGCTCGACGATTGATGGGAAACACTAAAGCGTCCGATTAGCCTGCCACACGTCGACTATATATGGATTAAAGCAGGGTGATGCACATTCTAACTTATTGTTTAACATAACACTTGAAGGTGCAATACGACGATCTGGTGTGCGAAGGTACGGAACCATCATCTGGAAATCGTACCTGCTTCTTGGTGTCGTAGACGAGGAAGAAGTCAAAATGAAAATTAATATGAAAGTTTAAATAGTTCTGTTATTATGACATGTAGCGTTCGACGTCAAGCATTAGCTATTTAGCGACATCGTTGAAGTAGAATACAAACAGATTACCTCTTTTTGAAACAGCTGAATATCAAATTTCAAGGTATATCAGATAAAATATCAACATTAGACATCTTCTTCCTTAGCTTAGCTGATCTAACATAGAAAAAAAACAAAGCATACTTGTACTGGGTAAAGCGGAATTGAATTATGCAAACTAACAGTTGTAATTGAAACTCTACACTTCGCTTTTACGTAAGAAATTGGAACATTCAAAAACACACAGCAAAATTACTTTACTTCCGTTGACACAACTCAACAGTTCCAGCACTGAAGAACAGCTCCTAGCAAAGAACAGAACACACAACTAGTAGACCTATGTCGCAACGAATCTTCATCAATCATCCCCGTTCCCCTCGTCGAAAGTCAAGCAGCCGGAAATGGCTTCACTTCAATGTAACTGTGTTCACTAGTTTCTTTCTTTGCGAGACTCCAAAAGACGCCTATGAAATTGCCGTCCGCATTCTGCCCGCAGCCCGACATCCAGTTCGGGTGTGTAGGTGTTGTACGGGAAGGCGTTGATTGCACTGTAAGTAATTCGATTATTGTGTTCGGAAGTTTCTTAGCCCGCGAAGAGCGATAGATAGATATAGGCACATAGTGTGTAGATTGAAAGAGCGCTCGCGCTCGAAGAATTGAATCCAATTTACGAAATTTTCAGCCACCTCTAGCCGGTAACTTCCACCCCCCATCAACCCGAACGTTTACGATCAATTATTTCGTAAACACCGACGAGACCCGTTTTCGGAAGGAATAGTTGTTGAGTTCGAATTGCGTCTTGCGCCGTTTGCCGCTTCGTCGTAGGTTCTATCGCCAGGCGGAAGGAACAGATTAAGAAATCTAGTGTTCAGTTCTTGATGCGCTTGGAAATTCGAATAATTTAATTAACTTAATTTCGCTCTTCTTTTTTCGTTTGCTTCGTCGGTTCGTTCGAGTTGATGGCGATCCCGATGAGCAGGTCATTGTTTCCACGTGCAGCTGAACGGTGCTGAACGAAGGTCGGTCTTCGCCGCACAATTTCGCGCAAATGTTTATTCAAACGTGAACCCCAAGTCAAAGGAAATTAATTTCGCTCGCAGCCCCACTTTTTCACTCTAATTTATTTTCCTCGGATTCATAAAGAATGAAGAAAGGGCTATCATTTTTCAGCAGGTTCGTGACCTCCGCTACAAAGTTACTTTGTGAAGGTCCCTCTGCTCCCTCATTCGCTTGGATGTGGTCAAATACATTTATTCACAAAATCGTGCACCTGTCGCCCGGCGAGGGAACCTCCCGCGGACAGTTGTTTATTTACATATGTTCTTCTTCGCTTCGAACGAAACAAGTAAAAAACACAATCGGCTCTTCTTGCACCGATGATGCCGAAGATTCAAAATGGAATCGATTGGCGAAATTGGGGAATCTGCTGCTGCCCAGAGGAGGCTTAATGGCGCCGGGTTGATCGTGACTTGTGCCACTGACCGGGGTGAAGTGAGATGGAGAAAATCATCGCTGTTGGTCCTACTGTTGGAAAGGAAGAAGAGATTGCCCTTTGAAGTTTCCGCAGTGTTGGCGAATCTAAGATGTAAGTCTGAATTATTTGAGGGTTAACTGGAAACTTGTGTTACGAACAAAAATGATGTAAACAAATGTCTTCAGTATCTTAATTACCACAACTGCTATTGTTAAATTTTGCATACCGGTAACGTTAAAAACATTCAAAATTTTCCAAAAATAAAGAATACAATCGCTAAAATCTTAAAAATATACTAAATCTTGAAAATTTTCACTCCGCGAAAAAATCTGAAGTTTATGGAACACTTTTGAAAACGATAAAAATCTCAACACGCTTAACGATTCTAAAAATCTTCAATCTGTTAAAAAACATGAAAAACTTGAAAATCTCCAAAACATTAACAATTAATAGTTTCAAAGAAAATCTGAAAATGTTAAATCTTTGCAAAATCTTAAAAAAATAAAACATCTTAAAATCTTAAAATTTTTAAAAATCTTAAAATCTTAAAAATCTTAAAAATCTTAAAAATCTTAAAAATCTTAAAAATCTTAAAAATCTTAAAAATCTTAAAAATCTTAAAAATCTTAAAAATCTTAAAAATCTTAAAAATCTTAAAAATCTTAAAAATCTTAAAAATCTTAAAAATCTTAAAAATCTTAAAAATCTTAAAAATCTTAAAAATCTTAAAAATCTTAAAAATCTTAAAAATCTTAAAAATCTTAAAAATCTTAAAAATCTTAAAAATCTTAAAAATCTTAAAAATCTTAAAAATCTTAAAATTTTTAAAATTTTTAAAAATCTTAAAAATCTTAAAAATCTTAAAAATCTTAAAAATCTTAAAAATCTTAAAAATCTTAAAAATCTTAAAAATCTTAAAAATCTTAAAAATCTTAAAAATCTTAAAAATCTTAAAAATCTTAAAAATCTTAAAAATCTTAAAAATCTTAAAAATCTTAAAAATCTTAAAAATCTTAAAAATCTTAAAAATCTTAAAAATCTTAAAAATCTTAAAAATCTTAAAAATCTTAAAAATCTTAAAAATCTTAAAAATCTTAAAAATCTTAAAAATCTTAAAAATCTTAAAAAACTTAAAAATCTTAAAAATCTTAAAAATCTTAAAAATCTTAAAAATCTTAAAAATCTTAAAAATCTTAAAAATCTTAAAAATCTTAAAATTCTTAAAAATCTTAAAAATCTTAAAAATCTTAAAAATCTTAAAAATCTTAAAAATCTTAAAAATCTTAAAAATCTTAAAAATCTTAAAAATCTTAAAAATCTTAAAAATCTTAAAAATCTTAAAAATCTTAAAAATCTTAAAAATCTTAAAAATCTTAAAAATCTTAAAAATCTTAAAAATCTTAAAAATCTTAAAAATCTTAAAAATCTTAAAAATCTTAAAAATCTTAAAAATCTTAAAAATCTTAAAAATCTTAAAAATCTTAAAAATCTTAAAAATCTTAAAAATCTTAAAAATCTTAAAAATCTTAAAAATCTTAAAAATCTTAAAAATCTTAAAAATCTTAAAAATCTTAAAAATCTTAAAAATCTTAAAAATCTTAAAAATCTTAAAAATCTTAAAAATCTTAAAAATCTTAAAAATCTTAAAAATCTTAAAAATCTTAAAAATCTTAAAAATCTTAAAAATCTTAAAAATCTTAAAAATCTTAAAAATCTTAGAAATCTTAGAAATCTTAAAAATCTTAAAAATCTTAAAAATCTTAAAAATCTTAAAAATCTTAAAAATCTTAAAAATCTTAAAAATTTAAGATTTTTAAGAAATCTTAAAAATCTTAAAAATCTTAAAAATCTTAAAAATCTTAAAAATCTTAAAAATCTTAAAAATCTTAAAAATCTTAAAAATCTTAAAAATCTTAAAAATCTTAAAAATCTTAAAAATCTTAAAAATCTTAAAAATCTTAAAAATCTTAAAAATCTTAACAATCTTAAAAATCTTGAAAATCTTAAAAATCTTAAAAATCTTAAAAATCTTAAAAATCTTAAAAATCTTAAAAATCTTAAAAATCTTAAAAATCTTAAAAATCTTAAAAATCTTAAAAATCTTAAAAATCTTAAAAATCTTAAAAATCTTAAAAATCTTAAAAATCTTAAAAATCTTAAAAATCTTAAAAATCTTAAAAATCTTAAAAATCTTAAAAATCTTAAAAATCTTAAAAATCTTAAAAATCTTAAAAATCTTAAAAATCTTAAAAATCTTAAAAATCTTAAAAATCTTAAAAATCTTAAAAATCTTAAAAATCTTAAAAATCTTAAAAATCTTAAAAATCTTAAAAATCTTAAAAATCTTAAAAATCTTAAAAATCTTAAAAATCTTAAAAATCTTAAAAATCTTAAAAATCTTAAAAATCTTAAAAATCTTAAAAATCTTAAAAATCTTAAAAATCTTAAAAATCTTAAAAATCTTAAAAATCTTAAAAATCTTAAAAATCTTAAAAATCTTAAAAATCTTAAAAATCTTAAAAATCTTAAAAATCTTAAAAATCTTAAAAATCTTAAAAATCTTAAAAATCTTAAAAATCTTAAAAATCTTAAAAATCTTAAAAATCTTAAAAATCTTAAAAATCTTAAAAATCTTAAAAATCTTAAAAATCTTAAAAATCTTAAAAATCTTAAAAATCTTAAAAATCTTAAAAATCTTAAAAATCTTAAAAATCTTAAAAATCTTAAAAATCTTAAAAATCTTAAAAATCTTAAAAATCTTAAAAATCTTAAAAATCTTAAAAATCTTAAAAATCTTAAAAATCTTAAAAATCTTAAAAATCTTAAAAATCTTAAAAATCTTAAAAATCTTAAAAATCTTAAAAATCTTAAAAATCTTAAAAATCTTAAAAATCTTAAAAATCTTAAAAATCTTAAAAATCTTAAAAATCTTAAAAATCTTAAAAATCTTAAAAATCTTAAAAATCTTAAAAATCTTAAAAATCTTAAAAATCTTAAAAATCTTAAAAATCTTAAAAATCTTAAAAATCTTAAAAATCTTAAAAATCTTAAAAATCTTAAAAATCTTAAAAATCTTAAAAATCTTAAAAATCTTAAAAATCTTAAAAATCTTAAAAATCTTAAAAATCTTAAAAATCTTAAAAATCTTAAAAATCTTAAAAATCTTAAAAATCTTAAAAATCTTAAAAATCTTAAAAATCTTAAAAATCTTAAAAATCTTAAAAATCTTAAAAATCTTAAAAATCTTAAAAATCTTAAAAATCTTAAAAATCTTAAAAATCTTAAAAATCTTAAAAATCTTAAAAATCTTAAAAATCTTAAAAATCTTAAAAATCTTAAAAATCTTAAAAATCTTAAAAATCTTAAAAATCTTAAAAATCTTAAAAATCTTAAAAATCTTAAAAATCTTAAAAATCTTAAAAATCTTAAAAATCTTAAAAATCTTAAAAATCTTAAAAATCTTAAAAATCTTAAAAATCTTAAAAATCTTAAAAATCTTAAAAATCTTAAAAATCTTAAAAATCTTAAAAATCTTAAAAATCTTAAAAATCTTAAAAATCTTAAAAATCTTAAAAATCTTAAAAATCTTAAAAATCTTAAAAATCTTAAAAATCTTAAAAATCTTAAAAATCTTAAAAATCTTAAAAATCTTAAAAATCTTAAAAATCTTAAAAATCTTAAAAATCTTAAAAATCTTAAAAATCTTAAAAATCTTAAAAATCTTAAAAATCTTAAAAATCTTAAAAATCTTAAAAATCTTAAAAATCTTAAAAATCTTAAAAATCTTAAAAATCTTAAAAATCTTAAAAATCTTAAAAATCTTAAAAATCTTAAAAATCTTAAAAATCTTCAAAATCTTCAAAATCTTCAAAATCTTAAAAATCTTGAAAATCTTAAAAATCTTAAAAATCTTAAAAATCTTAAAAATCTTAAAAATCTTAAAAATCTTAAAAATCTTAAAAATCTTAAAAATCTTAAAAATTATAAAAATCTTAAAAATCTTAAAAATCTTAAAAATCTTAAAAATCTTAAAAATCTTAAAAATCTTAAAAATCTTAAAAATCTTAAAAATCTTAAAAATCTTAAAAATCTTAAAAATCTTAAAAATCTTAAAAATCTTAAAAATCTTAAAAATCTTAAAAATCTTAAAAATCTTAAAAATCTTAAAAATCTTAAAAATCTTAAAAATCTTAAAAATCTTAAAAATCTTAAAAATCTTAAAAATCTTAAAAATCTTAAAAATCTTAAAAATCTTAAAAATCTTAAAAATCTTAAAAATCTTAAAAATCTTAAAAATCTTAAAAATCTTAAAAATCTTAAAAATCTTAAAAATCTTAAAAATCTTAAAAATCTTAAAAATCTTAAAAATCTTAAAAATCTTAAAAATCTTAAAAATCTTAAAAATCTTAAAAATCTTAAAAATCTTAAAAATCTTAAAAATCTTAAAAATCTTAAAAATCTTAAAAATCTTAAAAATCTTAAAAATCTTAAAAATCTTAAAAATCTTAAAAATCTTAAAAATCTTAAAAATCTTAAAAATCTTAAAAATCTTAAAAATCTTAAAAATCTTAAAAATCTTAAAAATCTTAAAAATCTTAAAAATCTTAAAAATCTTAAAAATCTTAAAAATCTTAAAAATCTTAAAAATCTTAAAAATCTTAAAAATCTTAAAAATCTTAAAAATCTTAAAAATCTTAAAAATCTTAAAAATCTTAAAAATCTTAAAAATCTTAAAAATCTTAAAAATCTTAAAAATCTTAAAAATCTTAAAAATCTTAAAAATCTTAAAAATCTTAAAAATCTTAAAAATCTTAAAAATCTTAAAAATCTTAAAAATCTTAAAAATCTTAAAAATCTTAAAAATCTTAAAAATCTTAAAAATCTTAAAAATCTTAAAAATCTTAAAAATCTTAAAAATCTTAAAAATCTTAAAAATCTTAAAAATCTTAAAAATCTTAAAAATCTTAAAAATCTTAAAAATCTTAAAAATCTTAAAAATCTTAAAAATCTTAAAAATCTTAAAAATCTTAAAAATCTTAAAAATCTTAAAAATCTTAAAAATCTTAAAAATCTTAAAAATCTTAAAAATCTTAAAAATCTTAAAAATCTTAAAAATCTTAAAAATCTTAAAAATCTTAAAAATCTTAAAAATCTTAAAAATCTTAAAAATCTTAAAAATCTTAAAAATCTTAAAAATCTTAAAAATCTTAAAAATCTTAAAAATCTTAAAAATCTTAAAAATCTTAAAAATCTTAAAAATCTTAAAAATCTTAAAAATCTTAAAAATCTTAAAAATCTTAAAAATCTTAAAAATCTTAAAAATCTTAAAAATCTTAAAAATCTTAAAAATCTTAAAAATCTTAAAAATCTTAAAAATCTTAAAAATCTTAAAAATCTTAAAAATCTTAAAAATCTTGAAAATCTTGAAAATCTTGAAAATCTTGAAAATCTTGAAAATCTTGAAAATCTTGAAAATCTTGAAAATCTTGAAAATCTTGAAAATCTTGAAAATCTTGAAAATCTTGAAAATCTTGAAAATCTTGAAAATCTTGAAAATCTTGAAAATCTTGAAAATCTTGAAAATCTTGAAAATCTTGAAAATCTTGAAAATCTTGAAAATCTTGAAAATCTTGAAAATCTTGAAAATCTTGAAAATCTTGAAAATCTTGAAAATCTTGAAAATCTTGAAAATCTTGAAAATCTTGAAAATCTTGAAAATCTTGAAAATCTTGAAAATCTTGAAAATCTTGAAAATCTTGAAAATCTTGAAAATCTTGAAAATCTTGAAAATCTTGAAAATCTTGAAAATCTTGAAAATCTTGAAAATCTTGAAAATCTTGAAAATCTTGAAAATCTTGAAAATCTTGAAAATCTTGAAAATCTTGAAAATCTTGAAAATCTTGAAAATCTTGAAAATCTTGAAAATCTTGAAAATCTTGAAAATCTTGAAAATCTTGAAAATCTTGAAAATCTTGAAAATCTTGAAAATCTTGAAAATCTTGAAAATCTTGAAAATCTTAAAAATCTTAAAAATATTAAAAATCTGTAAAGCCTTTAAAATCATTATAATCTTAAAAAAAATTAATTTTCTATAATCTTTTAAATCTTTTAAATATTTGAAATCTTAATAATCTTTGAGATCTTCAAAATATTTAAAATATCTTTAAAATCTTTAAAATCTTTAACATCTGAAAAATCTTTAAAATCTTTAAAATCTTTAAAATATTTAAAATCTTTAAAATCTTTAAAATCTTTAAAATCTTTAAAATCTTTAAAATTTTTAAAATTTTTAAAATTTTTAAAATCTTTAAAATATTTAAAACCTTTAAAATCTTTAAAATCTTTAAAATCTTTAAAATCTTTAAAATCTTTAAAATCTTTAAAATCTTTAAAATCTTTAAAATCTTTAAAATCTTTAAAATCTTTAAAATCTTTAAAATCTTTAAAATCTTTAAAATCTTTAAAATCTTTAAAATCTTTAAAATCTTTAAAATCTTTAAAATCTTTAAAATCTTTAAAATCTTTAAAATCTTTAAAATCTTTAAAATCTTTAAAATCTTTAAAATCTTTAAAATCTTTAAAATCTTTAAAATCTTTAAAATCTTTAAAATCTTTAAAATCTTTAAAATCTTTAAAATCTTTAAAATCTTTAAAATCTTTAAAATCTTTAAAATCTTTAAAATCTTTAAAATCTTTAAAATCTTTAAAATCTTTAAAATCTTTAAAATCTTTAAAATCTTTAAAATCTTTAAAATCTTTAAAATCTTTAAAATCTTTAAAATCTTTAAAATCTTTAAAATCTTTAAAATCTTTAAAATCTTTAAAATCTTTAAAATCTTTAAAATCTTTAAAATCTTTAAAATCTTTAAAATCTTTAAAATCTTTAAAATCTTTAAAATCTTTAAAATCTTTAAAATCTTTAAAATCTTTAAAATCTTTAAAATCTTTAAAATCTTTAAAATCTTTAAAATCTTTAAAATCTTTAAAATCTTTAAAATCTTTAAAATCTTTAAAATCTTTAAAATCTTTAAAATCTTTAAAATCTTTAAAATCTTTACAATCTTTAAAATCTTTAAAATCTTTAAAATCTTTAAAATCTTTAAAATCTTTAAAATCTTTAAAATCTTTAAAATCTTTAAAATCTTTAAAATCTTTAAAATCTTTAAAATCTTTAAAATCTTTAAAATCTTTAAAATCTTTAAAACCTTTAAAATCTTTAAAAATCTTAAAATCTTTAAAACCTTTAAAATCTTTAATATTTCTAACATCTTTAAAATCTTCAAAATCCTAAAAATTATAATTTTTAAAATCTTTAAAATCTTTAAAATCTTTAAAATCTTTAAAATCTTTAAAATCTTTAAAATCTTTAAAATCTTTAAAATCTTTGAAATCTTTATAATCTTTAAAATCTTTAAAATCTTTAAATCTTTTAAATCTTTAAAATCGTTAAAATCTTTAAAATCTTTAAAATCTTTAAAATCTTTAAAATCTTTAAAATCTTTAAAATCTTTAAAATCTTTAAAATCTTTAAAATCTTTAAAATCTTTAAAATCTTTAAAATCTTTAAAATATTTAAAATCTTTAAAACCTTTAAAAATTTTAAAATCTTTAAAACCTTTTAAATCTTTAAAATATTTAATATCTTTAACATCTTTAAAATCTTCAGAATCCTAAAAATTATAATTTTTAAAATCTTTAAAAATTTTACAATCTTTCAAATCTTTAAAATCTTTAAAATCAATATCTTCAAATTTTTTAAAATCTTTAAACTCTTTAAAATCTTTAAAGTCTTAAATCTTAATGATTTATAACATCTTCAAAATCATTAAAATCTTTAGAACTTTCTAAATCTTTGAAATCTTTAAAAAATTAAGATCCTATATATTTGAAACCTTTAAAATCTTTGAAATCCATAGAATCCTTAAAATCCATAAAAGCCTTAAAATATTAAAAAATCGCAAAAATTTTAAAATTCTGAAAATTTTTAAAGATCTTAGTAATTCCAAAAACTCTAAAAATGTTAAATAGATAAATAGTTGTCTTAAAAATCTCAAAATTTTTAATTTTTTTATTTTCAAAATTTTGTAAAATCTAGAAAAATTATAAAAATCCTAAAAAATTTTTTTTTTATATCTTAGAAATCTTGTTATTAAAATATTAAAAATTTTAAAAATCTGAAAGTCTTGAAAATCGAAAAATCTTAAAAACCTGAAAATTCTAAAAATCTTTTGAATCCTTAAAATCATAAAAAAATTAAAAATTTCTAGAATTTAATTTTTTTTATTGTTCAAAATTTCTCAAATCTTTGAAACCTAGAAACATTTTTGAAATCTCAAAAATGTTAGAAATCTTTAAAATACTAAAAGGCTTAAAAATCTTAAAAATGTTACTTTTTGTAAATTTTTATAATTTTCAAAGATCTTAAAAGTTTTGAAAATCTTAAAATTTCGAAAATCTTAAAATTTTTGAAAATCTTCGAAATCCTGAAAAAATTTTTAAGTCTTAAAAATTTTGAAAATCATAAATCTTAAATGTTTCGAAAATCTCGAAATCGTTTAAATTTCTGGATATCTTGCCAATCCTTGAAATCTAGAATGTTTTGAATATCTAAAAACCTTATAATTATCAAGAATCGTAGAAATCGAACAATTTCAAAATTTATGAATTCTTTTAAATCTTTGAAATTTTGAAAATATGAATAAACTTGGAATATTTCACAATCCTAAAAAAATTTAATTATAGATATATAGGAATTTTAATATCTTTAAAATTCCGAAACCTTATCTATGTTTGAAAGAACAAGAAAAATGAAAATACGATTGATTTAAAAATCCATAAAAACTGATAGTTCGGAAAACACAAGGTTCACATGGAAGAATTGACATTCACAAAACAACAGAACTGAGTTATATAAATTCAACATTTTGAAAGGTTAGGTTGAAAATGAAATTAATTAATTTTTTTTTTCGGGGGAAAATTTGCCACTGCGACCACTTTTCAGGTTATTTTTTGTGGCTATTTAATTTCAACATTTTAATCGAATGAGACCAATCGTTGCAAATGGTTTAACAAAGTAGGCTCGTTCAGTCAAAAAGATTTGGTTTGGCTTGAAATTTGTAGCTGCAGACTGAGTTAATTAATCGAGGCAGATCGAGAGTATATTGAAAAAAAGTCTGCACGCAATTTCCTTTTTCTGGTTCGACCGGAATCAGACAAAATAATTGTACAAATATAGAGGTTTCCAGTAGCATGAAGATAATGTCGGTAGAAAGTGTCATCTCTACGTAGAATGTACGTAGGCAAACCATCCAAATTTGGCAATTCCCTTTTGTGTCTACATTGTTAATAAACATTCCCAAGATATTTTTCCTTCAAATTTCGGAAACACAAAAGCTTGTTTTAAGCAAAGTATGCTGTTTATTTTTTTCATTGCCATTTTGTTAGTCTATTTACAAGAGGACACATGCATGAATATAACAGCCGAAACAAATTTAAATTTTTTTATAAAATCAGTTTTCATCAATATTTCGATTTGAAAAGTAAATGGCTTGATCGGGCGCAAATATAGATATCATTGATGAAGAAACTAAAGCTAGGTCGGACCAGAATACTTCCTTGTGCGCAATTTCAAATATTTTACGATTCTTTCAAATACTTTACGGAGAAATTTGGGTAACTCGGAAATCCTTAGATTTCGATAAATCATCATCATTTTTTACGATTTTACTGTCGTATTATTTATTCCTTAACAACGACCCTGAACGTGTCTGTCAGCAACAACCATGTTACTCCTGGTCAACCCAAACAGGCGATGTTTTTCCTTTCATTCAATTACACTTTAATTGCTATGGGATCTGTTTTTCTTCATTCAATTTTGATTGAAATATTTTCCTACTGAACCGATAGCGTTCAGCAGCTTGCCGATCCATAAGAGGAGGTGCGGTTTATCGACGAACCAGGGGGGGGGGGCAACATTTTTGACAGATTGAGGTTTGATTTTCGTTCACTTTTGCTCGGTTTCGCTCCAATTATTATTACCATCGCAGTCTCAGCACCGTCTCAGTCAGCAACCCGAACGAACCCAAGCGAGGCAAGATGAAAGCCATCAGTTTTTGCCGGGGATGAAGTGCTTCGCTTCATTGCTTTCTTCGGTACCACGGTGCAGGTAATCGATATGGCAGACAGAAGTGATGTTTGACGAAAATTAGCTTTTTGATTTAAGCTTTTTTTGCGTGTTTAGTTAAATGTCTTCTGCGGCTGAATTCAGATTGAAAGCGATGCTTGGGTGCTTGATGAGATTGTTGGTACTGCTGCTAGATACTTACTAGCTTCGTTATTTCCTTAGCGAATGAACATCTCATAGATTATGACAGAATATAACAATCAATAACATTCAAATGAACCCGATATCAACCGTAGCTATCCAATGAATGACCTCCGATCCAGATTCCAACCTTCCAACGGACGTGAGAAAACAAATCTTTAGAGCTAAAAAAGACGAACGAGGGACCTGTTTCTCTACTTCACGCCACCGCTGGTAGGAATTTGCATACTATTGATGGTCCTTCATCACTCACTCACTCACTCACTCATTCACTTTCTGGTTCGCTTTGAACTCGGCTCGATACTCAAAAAGCTAAAGAAAGAGGGAGAGAGCAAACCCGACACGAGGACCGACAATCACAATCCCCCGTTTCCCTTGCTGGTCCGGGTGGAATAAATTTCGAGACAAGATTTATTACTCCGAGTTCGATCCGAGACCCCGGGACCGCCCGGTCGAAAGGAGCAGTTGGAAGGTTGAGGGTCAATTTCAGGGCGAGTCGATCTGTCAATCAAACGGCCGGAGGAGCTCGGAACGGACGGACGAACCGGACGGAGTTTTGCCGACTCTGTTATCACTGCAGTTCCAATCTAATTTAGATTTAATTTATTGTTGGAAGGCAGTTGCGAGAGTACTTAGCCACTAGTAGAGCGAGACGGGTTGTTTATTTTTTACGGGCGTCATCCGTGTTCGGTTTTGTTCCATCGATTGTTAGGTTAGAAAGGTTATATCAAAATACAATTAAAACTTTTGTATACAAGTCAATTCGACACTAAATCGGTGATGAGTAGCTACTTAGTTGTCTTTGTTTTTATTCAATTTCTTTCGCGCTTGGTGACTGTTTTCAAAATTTATGATACAAAAAATATGTGCTCAGGTTTGACGGTATTGCAAAACATCACCAAGCATATTTCGTGAATCGGTTTTAAAGAACTTTTGACAAATAATTGCTTAAAGATGGTTAATGCATCACGCTTCGATAGTGGTGCATCGAGGAAATCAAGAGGGCTTAGGGACCATTCATAAATTACGTAACCCGTTTAGAGGGATGAGGGGGTACGAGAAGTTGTGACATGTTGTGACATATGGGGGAGGGTGAGTAAGTTAGATCGTTACATAACATGTTTTTACTGAACAAAATTTTAATTTCGGACTCTTCCTTCCTATTCGTATTCAAATAAACTCTCCCGTAGATTCCCTGATGATAAATGGATGTCGAGCAAGATTCATCAAGAACTCTAACTTCCTGATTGAATTCATGCACATTAATCTCAGTCGGACCATACCTGATCTTCTTTCGGATCAATGATAACCCGCTAAGCATTCTGAAGATATCAAAAGAATTGACGTAGAAATATTCAGGCATGACAGACATCTCGAAAGTTCGCCCAGGTAAGCTCAGAATTATGATGTTCCTTCTAAAGCTAGCCAATAACGTTAGTGGCGACAAATCCGTTATGAAGGACTACCGCGTGTACATATCCGCTCACAAAGTTGAGATTGACGGTGTGGTCACCGATTCGAGTTTGCCATTCACTAGATCTACTGAAGCACGGGGTTGGTTATTTCAAGGTATCTAGCTCCATTAAGCGAACATTTTGAATGGCAACTGGACTGGACGAAATTGTTTTTCCCTCCAAACTTCGACAAGTATTGTCTGCCTATTCGGTTGTATGTTCCACGCGTCATTGCACTAAATACAAGCAAATGGGCCATTACAGCAATAAGGTTTGGTGTGACTGTTGCGTAGAGAACCGCCAAGATGACTCTTGCGTTGGGACTGCTGAAAAGTGTTCCTATTGTGGGGAGAGTTCTTATGTTCTATTGCAATGCGAGGTATCTGAAGCGTTTCTACGCTCCAAGTTCTCTATTGCAGAAATATCAAAAAGGGCGACAAATAAGTATACTATATTGGCTCAGGAATGATGTGACTATCAAGATTCCCAACTGGGGACATCTTTTACTGCTCCGAAAAACTGTGGGCAGATGAGACTCCTTGTAAAGTCCTAAATTTTTGTCTTGATAGGGCACCAAAGATATCAGCTCGAAGAAACTGACACAAAAGCGAAGCAAGAAATTTGAGATCAAACAAGGAGTTTTCAGCACTTCTATGAACAGTAAAAAGCTCATGTGCAATTTCAACCAGAGATTCAGCTTAGAGCAGGACTGGTGAGCCAAGATTGGGTCCCGGAAACTTTGTGATATTACGGAACTCCTTCCGTTACCAAGAGGACTTCAATTCTCACAGTACGGCATGAGGTTTGTCTTCTCGATGATACTCGATCTAGCCTACTAAGCGACTTTTCCTACAGCTTTAAGGTCTGTTTAACTATCCATGACTATTTATTATTTAATTCACTTAACATTTGAGAACACTATTTATTTTGAATAAACCTCAATGGGATTGACAGGGCCGTAGAGAAGTATTCTAGTGTCTGAGGTGGAGTCTCACCGTCAGAGTGTTTTCATAGGCTTTCTTTTTCTGCTCGACTTTCAAATAATAATTTAGCGTGTACCTGGAAAGGGCACACTTATCCTGACTTATTTTATGATTTATCCTCACTTATTTTATAAAACCGATCAAGATTTCAGCGCCCCCCCGACGAGGACCAACCCGTACGTGGATATTTTTGGCACACACGACTTCATTCTTCCAATATAAAGACAGTCGTGTTTTGAAGGGTGGAACTCCAAATAGCCATTTGGCTTCGGACTCTAGTGGATTATTTATAAAGACGGTACTGCATCCAGTCGCAATACCTGGTACTCTGCAGAATACTTACCGGTTGCAATAGCTATTGTTGTTAGCACTTCATTTTAACAGCGAATAGCACACCGTTTTCGATACACGTAAAGACAACGGCAAGCAATCTGTTGTGGAAATGTTAGATCTGTGTTTTTTATTTTAATCGTCAGTAACTGACAACAATTTGGGATTAGTAATTTATCTTTTCTATGTTAGGTGCTGTGCTCTCATGTACAAAATGGATCTTCCATTTTTTCCTGTTTTGGAGTTAAAATGTGCTGCATAACCTGTTGTTACACTATAATATTGGTTGATCTCAAAGGCTTTCCGATTCAGCCATCAGTATGTCAAATTGTACACCCATGGGGATGGGGAAGATGCACCTCAAGCATGAAAATATCTGCGCAGTTCAAGTTTAACAGCTGCTGGAAGGGGTGCTTGTAAGGTTCTGTACACAAATCAAGCAAATGTTAAACACGCGATTTCCATATACCTTTGAAAGAACACATTAGTTGTCCGGCTGCATGTGCCTGGAACGGCCACCAGCGAGTGATCTAACAAGTCAAACAAGGTGGAATACTTAGCAGTACTTTTCATGAAAAGGAATATCAGGACAACATCTTTTCTTGGTATCATTCATGGAATGCAGGTACTGCGAATGCATTTAAGCGAGTCAATCTATTCGTGCATTGTGTCACATAAAGGCATTATTGGTGCTCAGATAACGCTACGTACATATGAATGCCATATTTGTACGAGTCAAAATGGTCAACAGACTGCCCACTATGGTGTTTTTGGATTTTTGGAGACCTAAAAGATTATTTTGAATAAGAGAAGTTAAACTAGCACACAAAAAGTAAAAAACTTTTAAATTTTTTTAGATGAAGACCTGACATCTTCGGCGAATTTGTTCGCGAATGTAAATTCTTGAATTTGGCTGAAGTTACTTTCTCATTATTTTTTTCTAATGAGAAATTTTAAAACAATCTCATTTTAGGGGATTAATCAGAGAAATAGGAAGATCCCTTAGCTTGGCTTTGAGCCCTGGTTTTCAGTTTGGAGTGTCCCATTCCAGGACTCCCGAAAATGACAAAATGCCAGATGATCTTTGGCAGTTCAAGGGCGCGTGCTCCGGGTAGCGGATAGTAGCTAAGAAAGATGAGTGTTAGTGCTGAACGTACTGCGTTCCATTGCATTCTTGAGTTTGAAGAATGGATGGGAAACATTGTTTTTGGTAACAAAATGTCTGCTTGGCAGTGTGGCTGGATCCATAAGCTTAATCAGTCTTGCTGATCCGACCGACATTGGGAACCTTAGAATAGTGTTGCAATGGGATGAATAAAATGTTCAATATCTATAACAAAAATAATCGAAATAATAAGGCCTATTTGATTTGATTGTTCATTACTTGAACAAATCTCCTATGAACGGAATATCTTCCACTAGCATGCACTTATACTATTAGTTATAATTATGAAACCACTATAACAATGCCCTAAAATCAACAATGTTTTGAAGAATTTCCCAATGCACGCGGACCATAAAAACATGCGCTAATAAAAAGTTATAAAGGTAGTACAAGCGACAAATACGTTAACATATAAACGCTCGAGACCTTCACGATCACCCACGCCTACCTACGCCCGCGATCTCCCAAATGTGATATCCGGTGATAAAGTGAACGTTTTAACACTTATAAATTTTCAAACGCGGTCACAAACGTGAACTGTATCGGTTTCGTCCGCGAGTCTGTATCCTCGGCCCTAGCAACCTAGGTCGATACATTCAGTTGGACCAATAAAAAAATAACGCTCATATCCACTAAACAACACGTTCAATGGCGACATTTTCGGCAACCCTAGGGATATGAAGGAACTCACTCTCTTCTAGCATCTGAACCTCATACTGAAAGTACCAGATTCACGATCAAGTTTATACACGAGAAGTTTGATATACGCTAGCACATGCGACATACAAATGCCCACGCGATCGAACACGTTAAAATACAAACGATACAAACGCCCACGACATCGAATACGTTAGCATGCTAACGCTCGAAACTTTCGCAATGATACCTAAAGACGAACATGCATCACTGACAAGAAGCAAATCCTATACCTTATACTTCATCTCTGCGACATTTATACAAGAGGCTTCATTAAGTAGGTGAAGCACCATCACTTCCTCTCCATTCCTTCCTTCATCTTCTTCTGTGAACGATACAAATGGGGGTGGCCGGCAGCGATTATTATCATCTTGTTAAAAGTTTTTTTTGGCTCGGATTGATGATAGCTACTAAGAATCTCTTCTTATACTAATGAGTGTTCAATAAAAATGAGAATTTTTTCAAAACCTTTCCGTAATTAAAGTAAATATCGTAATTTTTTTCTCTCCAAGAGAATTGCGCTCTGGACTCCCTAGAAATGGGTGCCATGTTTCTTTTCGTTCAGGTGTTGTCAGTTCAATCGACGATGACGTCGAAATAGCAAGCACTCCGCGAGTGTGTTGTACGGTTTTACGAAACGCATGGTCATCGTGGAAAAAAACTTTTACGGTAGACCCCTTTCGAGACGAAAACAAGCCCGTGAGTACAGTTTACCGGATCCTGGCGTGGAGCGGAAGACCAGTAGCGGCCGTCCGGCGAAGATAATGACGAACAATAAGAAGAAGGAAGCGTTGAAAAAACTGTTCAGCAACAAGGACGGAACGAGTTTGCGTGACGCCGGCCGAAAATATCACTGCTCCCATACCTTGCTTCACCGAACCCTCAAGATGGAGGACTTCATCTGCCGGAAGAAGACTCCGTCCCCCGAGTACACGGACGAGCAGATAGCGATTGTGAAATCGCAGTGCCGGTGGACAACGAAGGACTACCGCGGGACGTCGTTCGTGCTGGACGACGAAAGTTACTCTTCGCTATCGAAGAACCACATTCCAGGAAATGACAGCTACTATTCCAGCGACAAATCGGCCACACCCCCGAAGTAAAATATAAGCTTCAGATTTTTTTTTGTTTTTCAACTACATGACTGAAAAATTCTCATTTTTTATTGAATTCCCGTTATTAGTAGATCAGTAGAAATACAATGAAGCCAGTCTGGCAGCCGCCAGAATGATTGTCACAACATGACGCAACGCAATTAGTATATGTTCAACATGATGTAACGCTAGCAGGCCCTCCCCAAGGTTTAGGGGTTTGACGGTATTGCAAACATCATCAAGCATCAATTGCTTTAAGATGGGTACTGCATTACGCCTCGATAGTGGTGCATCGAGGAGACGGAGAGGGCTTATGCGCCTTTTTATGTTATATGTCTTTTCATACTCCGCACCAGCGCATACCAACGCTAAACCACTGGTCTATGGGCGGTGGCGTGGCCGGCTGGCGGATCGACGTAGATTGACTTTTGCTGTGTGCCATGTTTGCAAATATTGTTCTATTGGTGGTATTCGTGGACGGGGCTCACGGAGGGAGTCATTGTGTGTCCATTTATCGGTCGACTTCGTCATCGTGCATATACCAATTAAATTAATTTAATAATTAAATTAATAAATAAAGTAGAATAAGTAGAAACCTATTAGTTGTAGCTTTGTGATAATCGTTGTTTTTCGTACTAGTGTACAACTGTTATGTGCTAGTCGTATGTGTATCTATGTATGTATTCGTCTGAGTATTTGTGACAGTTGGGTCAGGGAATGGATGCAGAACTGACGTATATGATAGAATAGTGGCTAATTCTTCTGGTGATCAATCTGAGCATTTAGTTCTATTCATTGGGGAAAGTCGGGCTGGATAAATTAGGGTAAAATAAATTTACCGACGCACGTGAGTCATCCATTCCCGGCCAGCATAGCATGATGAAAGTCTAACAGCATGCAATTGTCGGTAATGATAAATATACAACATTTGCTGCATTTAGACGAGTTTGATTGCATGTTACATGTGTTTTTTCTATTCTACTTCATTGGTCTGTTTCTTCTGTGCATCTATTAGTTTGCTTTTCCATTATTTATGCATACCAAAATAGTATTGTTCGATTTATACACTTCTAGTAAAGCTCTTTGCATCTTTTTTTCTTTATTCAGCATGTTATGATTCCTTTTATTAGTATATCTCTGCTATACGCTATCTATACTCATATAGGTACAAACGCTCGTGGCCTTCGCGATAACACAAAACTGGCCACAAACGCGACCATGCAATTGCAATAATCCACATATACTTACGCCCGCGATTTCGCCTACATGAAAACACCCTGGTAATTAAGTAAACGTGGCATCTTTAAACTTCCATACGCGGTCTCAAACATTAATCCACCACTCGCGCGATCATGAAACGGTCACGTACGAAAGTTTTACCAGCCTGGACTAATGCCTTCAGTTGAACCAATCAAAAAAGTGACACTCATATTCATTAAACAACACGTTCCATGGTGACATGACCTAGAACTCAAGTGATATGGGGAAACAGACTACTATCTGTATCATACACTAAAAATTAAGCTTCAGATTCACGGTCCGTGCGCGATCAAACAAAAATACACAATCCGTCATTATAAAATCGAAGTTATACACGCGAAGTCACATACACGTGACAAACACGTTAATATACAAATGCTTGAGCCCTTCGCTATCATCCCCGGCATCTACATCGGCGATCTAGTAAACATGATCTCATCCCAGTGATAAAGTGAATGTCTCAGCTCCTATAAATTTTCAAACGCGGTCTCAAGTGTGAACCTAAAAACTCCCGCACTCGCACGATCATGAATCGGTCACTTCCGGATGTTTCTATCCTTGACATCAGCAGACTATATCCATGCCTTCAATTGGATCAATTAAAAAAAGAAAGATCTCATATCCACTGGACACCACGTTACATGGCGACATGACCGAGGACTCTAGTGACATGGGGTAACTTACTCCCTGTCAGAATGTGAATTGTACACCAAAAACTAACTATCAGAATGAAGGTCCGCGTGACCATCCAAGAACGCACGCGTATATAGAAAATGCCACACGGTTACAAAATCCAGTCTTGTACACGCGAAGTCACATGAACGCGAGCACACGTGACAGACACGTTAACGTACGAACACTTAAGCCCTTCGCGATTAACAACGCACACCTACGTTCGCGATCGTGTAAACTTAATAACACCCTGGTAATAAGGAGAACGTTTTAGCGCTCGCGAAGTTTCAAATGCTGTCTCAAACACGATCCTACAAACGTCCGTTTTCGCGCGCTCATGAATCGGTCACGTCCGGAAACCATTACTCTCTGTCCTAATAACTTAGGTCCATACATTCAGTAGGACCAAAAAAAAAAATAAAGCACATATCCACTAGACAACACGTTCCATGGCGACTTCAGCGGGCACTCTAGTGATATAGAAGATCTCACACTATTTTAGCATCTTAGAAGTACACCAAAAAATAAAGTATTAGACTCACGGTCCGTGCGCGATTATCCAAGAACACATGCGAATATGCGAAAGGCATACGGTTATAAAATAGAATTTATACACGCGAAGTTACATACACGTTAGCACACGAGACATACAAACGCACACGCGATCGAAGACGTTAACTACAAATGCTCGAGCTCTTCGCGATGATACACGTGATCGCGAGTCCCTACGCCCGCACATACCTAAACCGTACAATGAATATCACATTCAGAATCACGGCCCGCTGCAATTGGCCTAATGCAGTGTTTTATTGGGCGACATTGCCTGTCTCGTCTGCAAATTGTAGTATGTGATTCTGACGGGGAGCCCTTGCGAGAATCTAGCTCTACAGCTCCAGTAGGACAACTCTCGAAAAAAACATGATGTAACGCTAGCAGGATAGAAATAGACACAAGCCTTCGATGTACTTTCGTTTAGTTCTTATATAATATGTTACTATCACATTCATGCCCAACGGTTTTTCTAACGCCTCGTAGGTTCCAAAACTGTTTTTCCTTAACAATAGTCCAATTTCTTGGAAAAGGTTGTCAAAAGCAATCCAAGTTGATAGGATTTATCAGTTTTAAAATATATTTCGAGACTACGAAGATATATCAAAATCCTATTTTACACCGTTAACTTAAACTGTCCCTGGCAGCACTGCTCCATAGGAATCTAACCGCACTAATTGTAATAACTTCAGTTGTTACTTGTTTTTGTGAGCAAACCATGCCTAAATCAAAAGCTTTAGATGTTTAAAAACGGTGTTATTTGCAAACAACGTGGGTATGAAGAGGTTAATGTATATTAAAAACAGCAGGCTACTTAAAGTACTTCCCTGTGGCACCCTCGAATTAGGATTAAAATTATTGCGTTTTGTCTGGATCTTCGGACAATTTATAAAAAGTTTGATTAAAATTGATTCTATTATTTCTACACGCAAATTGAAATTTTCAGCATTCGCCGAACTGAATCGATTGATATTTAAAAATCTAATATTTTTAATTCCTTGAATTGGCTGGAACAAAACGGCACTCAGACGACGATCAATCGAATCGGGGTAACTTGTTTAGCACTGTTCTGAATGTGAATCTATAGTCAAGTCAAACTCGAATGATGATAGCCTTCTGACCCAAGATTCATTGGCAAACGGCGATAGATTTTTTTTCCCTGCGTACAACAGAACGGAAATTGCGTGATTGAGATTATTTAGCTTCGTGCGATGAACCAACTGACCTTGATACGCAGCGAATTTCGAATTGTACTTATTCGCTAGCACTAAAGAGAGTAATTTCTCACATATGATAACTAATAATAATGGAGAGTCGCACATATTTTAGAAAGATAATTTATTGAAATTCATGTGTGTCCTGGAAAAATCCCATCCTAGTCCCGGAAGAGCGTCCATTCATCTCTCGAAAACAATCACAGCTCACTATCTTTCGCCAAAACGTTCACCCGCCATCATCACCGTCATCTCAGGAATTCTGCTCACGTCCTTAAACGAATCTTGCGAGGAAACTAACTTACATCGAAATTTACATTGCCGGACGAGAGCCCGGTCGGAAAACTAACAATTTTAATAAAAATTTCCTCCGTCAGACGGTGACGATTTTTCACATCCCATCTGTCGTGCGGCTTATTCCGGGTGGACCTGTCACGGCGCCCCCTCGTCAGCTATTTATCACATTTCTTGCTGCTGCTACCCCTGCCCTCTCCCTCTGCCACCAGATAATTCGCTGCAAGCGAGTGAGTGTTCATTTTCTCAAAAGCAAGATTCCACGTGGTGCTGCATGTTCGGTAGGTTGGTTGGTCGGTCGGTCGGTGGGTCGTTCTGTTGGTAGGTAGGTAGGTGGCGATAAAGATAACTTGAGACCTGAGACTTACTGCCGTCTTAGGTTACCTCCGTAAGCGATGACAAATGATTTCAGTTCAACGACTGGCTTACAACTCTTCCGCTTCGACTGACAGGTTGAGAAAATGAGATCCCCATCCCGAGCGGAAGGAAGTGTCATACTGTGGATCGTCTTAGAAAACGGGGATATGTAAAACCTTTGTCAACTGAAAATTAACGTTTATCGAAAGATCTTCAATTTCGAAGAATATATCCGCAATACCAAGGACTTGAATGATTCGTAAAGTTTCGGGACAACAAACGATTCATATTGAAAACGAATAAGGTGCAGTACTACACAAATCGGTATGAACGTCATCAGAGTGTTGCTAAAATGCGCGCCCGAAACTTCACACGAAGCTACTCCCCGTTCAATCTATAAGTATTTCCTTTGTCAAAGTGAATATAAATTCAAATCAACACCTTCTTTTGCAAGGCCGATTAAAAAAATTTCAAAATCCAGCAACTGAACAATCCCGCTCTCACGTAAATAATCTTATAATCTAGGGGGCTATAGATAGAAAACGGATCTATATAAAACGGAAAAAGTTTTTTTTACGGTCACCATTTTGCTAGAACCTCCCAATCGGGACCCGTACATGTTTCACCCCTCCCCCCACCGTTCAGGAGTCCTTTAAGGTGATGGAATTTCATTCCCTATAGTGGTACTTCCACCGAACTCTCTTATCTCCGCTGCCAGTGTGAGAAGGTGACTAAAGCTCGGGGTAAATTAATTGAAGCACAAAAAGGCTGATAAAAGCCGAGGAGTTGCTGGGGGTGTCATTTGTTTACGGCTTCCGTTGACAGCCGCAGACGGAAAGGCTGTTCAACTTTACAGGGTGAAATGTAAATCTACTCCAACAGTACGGAATCCCCGTTCCTTGTCTGGGTTCGGATGAATAAATCACCCGGATAAGACAATTAGAATGCTGCAAAACTTTTCCACACTGCCTGACAGTGAATCGTGTCCTGCTGAAGGGACTGCCTTTGGTTCTGACGCTGAATTACGTAGAGCGACATTGAGTAGTTTCTGCACTGTTTCATGCAGACAGAATGTTTACGGTTTATAAAAGTCCGGGTAGTCATGTAGAAGGGGGAGAGCATAACATTTATTTTGCTGCCTTTCAACTGACTGTTATTTAGGTTTTAGAGAAACAGCCCTATGTATTGCGCATTGAAGTATTGAAAAAGGTCGTCACCGAAAAAATATACTGTAAAAATGACTCAATTCGGACATACTTTAGAGGTGTCTCCAATCAAAAATCGTGTATTTGTTATGTTTCTATAGTAAGATCACTTACACTCTGATTTAATAGGCCCTACATGGCCACAAATCATCAAAGGTTGTTCCTTAGACATATCTTAACATGTTTTAACAGGTGAACAGCTCTAATCGCAATAGAAAATTTGTTACCTGGATTTTTATATAGAAAAGTATATCAAAACCAAGGAAAATTAGTAGTATTTTTTCTTGGTTTCGATATTTTTTTTCTATATAAAAATCCAGTTAACAAATTGTCTATTGCGATTAGGGCTATAAACCGTGAAGGGTACGAAACCAGCAACTAAATTAGTTATTGAAATTTCGTTTCACGCGCAAATGTGGTTTAAAAGAATTTTTTCCTTAGTGAAGAAAATATAGTTTTAAACACCATTTTCTCCACCAAAGTTTCTTTTTAAGAAATATAGATTAGTAGTGCATATTGCATTGGCTTGCTATGCCAACCCAAGTTTCGGTTTCATTGATTCTCATCAGCTTAATCAGAACTCCTTTTCCCTAACTTTCCCTACCAAGTAATCTCTAGCTAATTGAATGTCGTTAAAATGTAAAAAAGAAAATGAGACTACATATAGTCGAAATAAAAAAGAAAAAAAAAGAAAACAGAAATTTGTAGGATTTCTGATTTTCTAGTTCTCAAATATTTAATATTTTACAGACTCTTAAGTTGTTAAAATTCCTAAAGTGCTTGGCATTTTTGTTTGTTGAGATATTTAAAGTTTTTTAAAATTTCCAGATTTTGTGAATCTTTAATATTTTATAGATTTTTAGGACTTTTTATATTTTAAAACTTATTTTTTCTGCGATATAATATATTTTTGCTGATAGTTAAGTTTTTAAAGATTTGTATTAAATCTCTCAAAAATACTGAACATTAAAAAATTAAAAATAAAAACAATTTAAAACATTTTAAATTTTTTAAGGTGTTTGAAATATTGCTTTATCACTTTTTTTTGGGTATTATAAGATTTTGAGTTCTAGAATTTTTAAATTTCTTTAACATTTTTAAGAATTTCAGTAATTTTTTGCATCCTTAAGATATTTTTATTACGGATTTTCAAGGCTTGAATGATTTTCATTTCTCGAATTGAATCCGATGTTTCAAAAATTTTAATCTTCTGCAAATTTCAAAAAAGTGAAACTTACAAAGTTCTAAAAAATATTGATTATAACATTTTCAAAATCGTTTTATTTCCTTTTTTTCGCTTATAGAGGTTCCAACCTTCGAATCATTTGCTATTTTGCGGGTTAGAAAAATCTCCAATCCTATGTGCGAAGTTGGGAATAGAACCAAGGTGAGCAGCGTACAAGGCAATCGATTTACCAAGTACGTTATACCCGCCGCTTCCTATTTCATTTCGAATATTATTTTATGTGGGCTACAAATTCAAATGTTATATTTTATTTGAATTTATAGTCAATCCTCTCTATTTAAAAATTCTCCCAGAAGAACTAAATGGAGTTGAATTTCGTCAAGTTTGAGTTCAAATTTAGACCCAATTTCACCAGATTTATTCTCAATTGTCGTTAGCCCCTTTTTAAATTCTAGTATGAAGCTCAAAGTTCATCTTACATGTGCAAACGCTGAAAGTTTCATCGAAGTTGATCACCATCATAAGATTTTAAGAATTTTTAAAAGGAATACAATTTTAAAAATTTCGAGGATATTAATTTTATTTATAATTTAGAAATTTTTAATAATTTGGAGATTTTTATAGTTTTCCAGATTCTTGAGTTTTTTTTCAGATTTTATAAACAATCAATGCATGTAAGATTTCTAGAATTTTTAAGATTAATTAGATTATCATTTTTTTAGGATTTCTGTTTTTTTAGATTTTAGAAATAAAATATCTGAAAATTTTAAAATTTTACAGACTCCTAAGATCTTTCAACTCCTAAGGTTTATAAGATTTTAGTTTTTCAGATAATTGAGATATTTAAGATTTTTAATGAACTCCAGATTTTTTTTCTGTTTTTTATAGGTTTTTAGAACTTCTCATATTCCTACAACTACTATATTTTTATAAATTATTAAATTTAATATTTTTCAGATCTAAGGTTTTTTGGATTTCTTCAATTTTTATCATTTTTAATATTTTCAAAATATTTAGAATTTCGAGATTTCTGTATTTTTGAGATTTTCGAGATTTGTAGAAACTTTAAGATGTAAGGTTAAGATTATAAAAGTTTTTAGGAGTTCAATTTAAAGGATCATAAGGATTATTTTAAAGATTTTTTTTTTGAAAATTTTAAAACTATTTGTTTAGTATTTGATGATTTCAATATAGTTTGTATTTTTAGCAATCTTAAACCTCTTAAAAATTTTAGGTCTTTTTTCTTTGATTTTATAATTTGTATCATTTTTAAGATTTTTGTGATTTTATAGGTCGTTTGGATTTTATCGTTGTTAAAATTGTTTAGATTTTTATATATTTTAACATGTCTAATACTGTTAAGATTTTCAGGAATTAATAAGATTTTGCAAGAGCGTCATAATTCTAAGAATTTCTGATTTTCAGGTTTTTATTTATTTGATTCCGATGAATAAAAATTTGGTGCTGGGATGAATTTAAATAAAACCATTTTTACGCTGGAACAGATGGAACAAAAAGCATCTTGCAAATATAGCGGAATACTACGTGCGATATGAAAATTACTTGACCATAGCGGCAATACCGTGACTCGAACCGTCAACCATTTGTTAACAGATCACGTCCCTTTACTAAAAGGGCCATACCGACACACAGTTGCTTGGTCGAAACTTGGCATACGTAAACTTCGAGCCAGTTATCTCTGTATGACAAACTTACCGCGCGTAATTTTAAAGATATAAACATTTAAAATTATCTGATCAGCTAGAAATGTACGATGCGATGTTATTTACCTCAACTATAACATTAATATTTTAGTGTGTATATGATGAGCAGTGTGACAGTTAGTTTTGCGATATTGGAATTTCGTCCATTGCCGGTCAAAAATGTATCAAGATATCAAAAAAGGGGCAAAATTTGAGCGAAATTATACCATATTAACACGTGCCGCAAAGCGAATGAAGTTTAGTATGGGAATTACATGTGTTATTTCGTAAATGTAATTCCCATCATTTTATTTTATTATATTATTTTCAAAAATTTTAGAACTTTTTTTATTTCTAAATTTTAGATTCTTAAGATATTTACGTTTTCAAAAGTGTCAAAATTCTAAATCTTGTAGGATTGTCATGATTTTGAATATCTTGAATTCTTCAAATTTAGAAAAAAAATCAAAAAAGTTTTTAAAGTGTTCATATTCCAAATCGTTTTAAATTTTCCCATTCGTCAAAATTTTGTTTGTTTTTAAATCCCAACGTTTGTTTGTTTTTAAATCCCAACGTTTCGACGCCTTGTTTGCGCCTTTTTCAGGGGAGACTATATTGCGGAGTAACTGAGTAGACAAATTTTACATTCAACAATTACAATTACATATTACAAGAACTTACAGAAACAGATCATCGTTCCTCGTTAATATCACTGAAATGTAAGTGGACGGTCAATATATGGGGATTTTGCTTCTGGCACAAACGCTACAAATAATATGCAATAAATTTGACAAGCTACACATAAACTTTGACGAACTATTTAAACTAAATCTGGACTTACTGCAATAACGATGAAATTACACATTTGGTTAAATATTCTTTGGCTATGATCGATCTTGTTTAGAGCAGACGTACAAAATGGGTGAAATATAGTTCTGTGTAGAAGGTGAAATGTTGCAGCGCTGGTGTTGAAATTTTTCAAAAAGAGCGTATGGCGGAGAGCACTTTTTGCGGGCGAAATAACTCTTTATGGAGTGCAATATAGCTGCGTATATGACGCTTAGATTGTCTATATCAGAGCGACTGTTGATGGTATGCGGTATATTAGTGATGTGACACATTTCTAAATATGGGAGAGACAATGAACGGAATGTGCGACCTACCGTCGTGGTTTTCTCAAATGCGAACCTGTGCTGGTATTGTATGCAATGTTCTATTGAAGCTGTTTGTGCTTCGAGAGAGGCCACGCGGCTATCTGTTGTGGTGGTCTGGTCTTGTATCAAATTATGACTTGTGGCCGGATAAATAATTGTAATAGTAATATACGACATTTTTTTTTAATTCTTTTTAATGAAAATTTTATTAGTTCCCAGATACAAGTTTGTTAAAAATCCATGTATGTTTGGTCCGCATTGAGTATTATCAACGCCAGAGAGGTACTTTGATCACTCGAAGCTTTTTTCGTAGATCGCTTATTAAACCAGAATAGTCCACCGAATCATTTTAATATGAAATGATTTTTACTCTAAACTTATAAAATACTGATTTGTTATACTTTTTGAGTATATTGTTCGGTTTTTGGGTACAAAAACTACAAAAAACCGAAATTTGACTTTACCTTATTTTTACGAAGCTTCGTAAAGTGTCTACTTTTTATAAAACAAATAAATCTCAGATTTGAGCAAGAGTAATAAATTACAAGCGAGTTTTCATTTTCCTTTAGAGTGGGATGTGCCTAATTTACTTTTAAAAGTTTGTTTATTTTAAATACATTTTTTGTAAAACTAGTTGGCACTTATTTCAAATTACTTTAAACTAAAATTCGCAACATTTTTTTATTGTTCAATTTAACAACGTGTTAAAATGGATGAAACTTTTTGTATATTGATCAAGCACTGGAATAAACAATTTTAGCAGTTTTAAAGGTTTTCAGAAACTTTTATTCTAGTTGGAAGCAAATTTTACGAATTTTGGTTACTCGAATTTTATAGTACATTGAAATACTTTGTATAATACCAATTAACATCTACTTAACAATGAGTATCTTTCCAGAATTAATTTAAACAAACATTTGAATGAAAAACATTGGCATCAATAAATTAATGTGGGTGAACATGCAGGTTATCAAAGTCACCCCGGAATACGAAAACGGACTTCAACTTGTAATCATTTTTGGTAAAATAGCTGTAAGCGGACAATTTCAGGTAAAACTATCCAATCTTGTTCTCCATACATCAGTACATGGTTTAAAAATATTAAACTTGAAAAAATGTGTTGCGTCTAAAAATATGTAATGATTACTTCGAAAAGTGATCAATGTCACCCCGGTTTACGGTAACTCCGCCAACTGGACCCTAGATATCTACCATCAATACATGAACCAGGACCAGTGGTTTTACATCCCTTCCGAAGGAAGGCGTGTCGACAGATTTTCCACCTTAGAAAGTCTTATCGAACTCAGCTAGGATTGAATTCAGACCCACACTGGGGTAATAATAATTCTGTGTTGATGAAAAGTACATGTTGCTCGAGACATTGTTTTGTCCTTTTTCAATGTATCGATGCTTTGTAGACAAATGAAGATAAATATGGCATCAATTTCAGACGCGCTCTTTTTGCCTTTCTCATATAGAAAGGTTATGCAATCACTCTGAAAAACGTCAACCTAATCCCGGCCCCTTGATTTTAACAGGGGCGTAGTTGAAGGTTTACGGAGAGGGGTTACACTCCCCCCCTCTACTGTACACTCCCCTCCTTTAAAAATCTACTTAAATCACCCCTTAGACCACCATCCCATCCAGCCCTCATACCCCTCCCTTTCAACCCCATCATCTTTAAACCACCACTATATCACAAAGCATACCAATTTAAGCTGGGGAGTCGTTCGTTCATGGGACTTTCGCCCTCCTCACATACCCACCCCCGCATGATAAAATGAGTTAGCAAGCAGATAACATTGATCTAATGCTGATTAGGCTAATGGAGTATGATATTTTTTTGTTTCAAGTGTTTCACCGTCGACACGTAGCTCACCAAGTTCGTGGCTGGCATGCCATTGTGTATAAGTGCAAAGTGTACTAAGAATGTAATGGACATTTCCACAATTATGTTGAACATAAAAAGCCTCCGTGCCATAGTTTAGAAAAATGAGAAAGGCACAATTGCACCGCTAGGTGGATTAAAACAGGTTTTTTTTTAAAACATCACTCAAACTGCATGCATTATCATGAAAATACAGAGAAGATTTTTTAAATGAAAGTCAATTCACGAATTGGTTTTATTTCTATAGGCAAGACAAGTCCTATGTATCTTAGGCAATACGGATGAAATACAGGGTGATTCATCATAATTTTTGTAAACTAGTAAAAAATGAAACAATGAATTAAATCGCAAAATCTTTATTATTGCTTGATACAAAATTCTTTGACATTTATAATTTATTATTTCTTTCAAATGTTGGCTATAGCAGCGCTTGAGTTTCGCGTTTCGCGAGAATGTATTTGATGACGCGTTCGACCATTTCAAGTGGTATATGGCCAATTACTTATTAGTAATGTTGACTTCCAATGCTTAAGTCGTCTCAGGCTTATCCACATGGACTTTTGACTTTACCTAGCCCTATAGAAAAAGTCTAGAGGTGTGATATCACGCGATCTAAAAAATCTAAAAAATAAAAACTAATCCGGCTTGGAACACCAAGATATGATGGTCGGCTCATGGAAGCAGCATCTTAATAACATAAATTAAAGATTTAATACAAAATAAAACAGAATTATTTGGAGATATGGTCGGTGTTAGGTCAGACCGGACTAAGTCACAAAACATCAAAAAATGAAATAATGATAGTAATGGATAAAGAATTTCTTCAGCTATATTCGACTTTTGCCAGTTTTGAAATATGTAACATTAAACAAGAATTAATTTCCTATTATAAAGTAAAGGATGGTGCGATTCAAACCTTAAACTCGTTTTTCTTGAAATCAATATATTGTCACTTAGTTCGGTCTGACTTAAGACCAACCATATATTTCAACAAAAACAGACAATCTTCTACAAATCATTTACTCCAATATAACTCGAATAGCACAAAACCGGGAAAAATTGATTCCACGATTAGAATGGAAATTAGCGAATGGCCAATGGCACAGTTTGTCTGCACAACCCTCCGGGCGAACTGAACAAATTAAAGCGAATTTATCCGCTTCCAACCGGACGCATCGTCGACCGAAATCTGATTTGGTGTATGTACTCTCGCTTCCCTTTTAAAGTCGTACAGCAGCGAGTCGCTCGACACGGTCGAATTTCCATTATTCGACGGCCTAATGCCGTAATCTCCAGAGGATTCCATCCGATATAAATGGCACAAGAGATTCAACTACTGACAAATGTTACTCCCAATCGGCGGCGGTGGTCCTGATTCCACATTTTCAAGGTTCGCGCCCTGCCTCTGTCTGGCCTGGCCTGGTGGCCAAGTAAAATTTGTGGAATGCGCACACGAATGAGAACCAGCTGAAATCGAGTGCCCCGAGCAGCTCGACTGGTCGATAAATTAAGATGTTTCTTCGTTTCGGTCTCCGTATCTCACGTTGGTAGGTATCTAGTAGGTATATTGTCGCAGCCGAGGAAAGCCAGCCTTGGGCATGGGTGGTAAAAGTCTCACCCATAGCCTAGTAATGTGCATCATGTGCGTTACGCTACATTTCCGATTCGTCAGTTTAATGGTCCATTGCTGCTGCCGTTCAGTGTCTCATAGATTCATGCAGGAAAGAGGATACTGTCGTTCTCCGTTGGGAGTGCTGCCAGAAATCGGACTGTTGAATATTCATACCGAAATGTGGAATTTATTTTTATTCATTTAATTTCAGTAGGATAGATATTGAATGTCTCCACGATTGTACCAAGTTCGGTATTGGTGTAGCTAAGTTTTTAGGGATGCCCCTTTTTTCTTGGAAATATTAGGTTAAGGCACATATGCTAGCTATCAAATCCAAAATTGTTTAATTTTTATTTATAAACTACTGTTTGTTGGTAAGTTGACCCCAACCCTGGCAACCCGGATGTGTTTAGTTAAGATATCTGTTCAGAAATCCCTGATTCCCCTCTATCTAAACAATCGTCCCAAGCTCAGCAAAAAACCCTTCATTGACGCAGCGACCGTAACCGCAGCATCCCATCGTTCAAGATAAATAAAGAAAACCGAAGAAACACCAGGGACAAGCAAAAAGACCTGACAAGTAATTTGTCTATTTTCGGTAATTAACAATGGTTGGCAGTAGCAGCAGCAGCAGCCGCAGTGCGATGGGGAAAGGCAATTAATTAGTAGCCAGTTATTTCGGGGTTCGACGATAATCTCGCAAATGCCGCCGCGGACGCTACAGCTGCTGAAGCGAGTGCGCTTTCAATCTAATCGCTCCATTTTTTGACATCTCGTTTTCGGGGTTTCGGTTTGAATGCGGTCGCTCTGGGTTGATTGATGGTGGATGCATGTGCGCTCGTGTGTGCGATTGTGATTGTGCGTACCCATGGTTTGCTGGTTGGGCTGGGATGCCTAGAAGATGGAACAAGTGCGCTGTGTGGTCGAGCTGGCGAAGCAGTCCCATTTTTACGATCATCTACCGCGTACATGGGCCAGGGAGCTTATGGAGAAATTACATATGTGGTATGGTAGCAAAGAACAACAAGTTTGGAATTCCATCGCCACGATGCCAGTCGGAAATATGACAACGGTAGCCGAGCGTGGTAAGATACTTTCCGAGAGCTTGGGGGAAACAGAGAAAGGTTATGTTTACTTACCACTATCCTACTGCTCCGAACTCACCCAAAAATCCGTTACCTCGAAGTCGGGGAGGAAGTGAGGTGATAAAATAACAGCTTAAATCAATTAACGAGAATTTTAATGCCGATGATGAATGTGTGTTGTTTTTCTCCCAGTTTTTTCGTCGATGGCAGATGAAAATGTCTCTGTTTTTTTTTTCATTCCTCGTAACTGTGATTCTGTGGTTTGTTTTTGGCTTAGCTGGAGGGAGATACAGAGAAGAAAATAGGATCTGTGAAGTGATTCACTGTTTCGCCGTTTGTCAGACCCGGGTACTGCTGTCAAAACAAGATTCGAGGTCTAATGGAGCGTTGGAAATGGACAAAAATGTGTCTCTGTCGTGAGTGACACATATTTTTCGATAGTGCTCTTATATTTAGGTTTCTACTAAAAGGTTGCGCCGCGACTGTCAACTTTTGACAGCTTGGTCAAATAACGTATTTAATTTTGTCGTGGCATCTAGACATTTATTTAACCACAACGTAAGTTTTATACGATAAGTTTTATAACTCTTTTACATTTAACGTGACAGTCCCTGGGATTCAAACTCTATTGATCCGGTGCAAACATTTGCGCTTATAATTTGGAATAAATTTGTTTCAAATGATTCTCAACCTTCTATCAATCGCATGAAAAGATATGACATGAAATATGTGTTTCAACTTTGTCTTATCAGTATTCTGACTGCCAGATAGACACAAACAACATCTAAAAAATCGGAAACTACTTGCAATCTTAGCTAAACATCCGTTCACAAATGATGTCCAATAGGTACATAAATTATATTTGACGATGAAAAACAGCGAAATCGAAACCTGCGGTTACATTCCACACCTCCAATAGTTTGTTGTATACAAGCTTGTATGAAAAAATCGTTTCGACATGTTTGCACAGTCCCTCGGCTTACTTAACAGTCGTGTGCATTGTTTACAGAGCAAAAGAAGGTAGCGAAAATGTGCTGTTCCATTCCAATATGGTGGTTGTGAACGCCAAATTTACTGCTATTCGATCGCATATTCGCTAGATGGAATTTTAAGTGATGGTGAAAATAGATCTTAGGCTTACGGAAGTCTCCTTCCTCCGGTTCCATCATCTACAACATTTAGTACTAACATCGTTCAACATATTAGGGCAAGTATAAAGCTTCAAGTTTTCCGTGGATTTAGAAGATGGTTAAATAAAGGTATGACGACACAATTGGGCACTGCGTACTCCCTACAAAAATCATGTCGCAATATGGAGAAGTGAAATTTGTCACGTCTGAGATTTGAAGAAACTATTTATCGGGTATTCACAACGGTGTTCTAGTCGTGAGGATGCGACCAATTCCTTATTGAATTAATTATGAAATTTGCGTTTCGACTTCGTCTCATCAGAATCCGACACTAACTTAGTGGCAGGACTAAGCTAGCACCAGATGGACGCTAGCTCCAAAGACCGGAGACACTAATTGTGTTTCTGAGCAAACTTCCAGTCAAGCATAATGTCCCGCATGAAAAGGAGTCCATTTTTAAGCAGATACAGATGAGAGTAATTTGAGTAAAAACCAATGCTTCACCACTAAGGAGAAATATAGCATACGGCATTTGCTTGCTAAGCCCAACCAAATGTTTCGATTTCATTAGTTCTCATCAGCTTAAAAATGAACTCCTTTTCTTGCGAGACACCACGACATTGACTAGGGATTTATTCAGGAACACAGTGTCTAGCTAGCATCAATCCGGCGCTAGCTTAGACCTGTCACTAAGTTAGCGTCGGATTCTGATGAGACGTAGTCGAATCGCAAATTTCATAACCAATTTAAGATTTCTGTGTATCTACAACATAGTTAAACAAAGATACTATGACACAATTAAGTGCTGCATTCTTCCCGTATACAAACTTCAAAAATATCGCAATACGGAGAAGTGGAATCTGTCACGTCCGAGATTTGAAGAAATTTTTATCGGGTTTTCCCAACGGTTTGTAGTAGTCAATACATCTACACGAGTAACTATTAGAATTAAGTTTAATTTTTTTTGTTTCGAATTGTAACTAGCACCATCTGAGTGTCTAGGTAGAGGATGTATCTAAACTAGTACCCAAATTAGCATTAGTTAGACACAAAACATCCAAACAGGTCACAAGACAGTTCAAATCAAACTTAAATTAGGTCTTGTGTCTTTAATGCGCAGATTGATTCAATCCAATTTGCCCTTTTGGGAGTCAATATTGCATGATGCCAGGCGCCAAAAGAGTTCGTTTCCGCTGTCTCGTCAGCAAACCAGACCTTCTGTGTTTGCTTCCCGGGACATCACACGGGACAAGCCTGTTGCTTTAGGCGTTCACATGTATCTTGTGAACTGTTTGTATTTTTTGTGTCTAACTAGTGCTAATTTGGGTACTAGTTTAGATACATCGTCTACCTAGACACTCAGATGATGCTAGTTACTGACGAGATGAATTCGAAACACAAAAATCTAACTTAAGGTAGGTCTTGAGATCTTAATCCGCAGATTGGTTCAATCCAATTTTCCCTTTTGGAAATTAAAATTGCATATAAAAATTAAAACGTTTCATAAATTACACCTATTTGCACTAATATTGCATAGAAACCCTCTAGCGGCATTCACAGCACAATGCAGCTCTACATTAGCATTATGAACGAATCGTTTAAGCATGCAAGTCTTACATATACATTTAGTGCTTTTATAGAGCAAATATGAAGCCAATGTAGGACTGGTGTAATGCAGTTTTTTAATTCGTTTTGCATCTTCTCTTGATTATTATACTCGACATATTTCATTTGATTCAAACATATTCGATTGCCTAGTCATCAAAAGGTACACTCAAACCGCGAATGATGCGGCAACGTACCGATGCTTGAGACTCACTAAAGGTAATTTCCGGGGAAACATTTTTGATATCAAATGAAAATTAAAATACCGTCATATCATGAGAAATCCTTTATAGCTCTAAACGGTATTTTAATTTTCCTCCCTTTCTGGTTGTTATACTGAAAAGGAGACATAGAATCCATCACAAAATCATTGAAATCATTGCTGAAAATGATAGCCAATTGAAGCTGTATGAATGCATGATTAGTGTCGATAACAGACTTTCAATTTTGACAGTTCTCCATTGATGCTCGATATCAACAATAGGAATGCCGAAAATGGGCTGTGTTATTCTCTGTACAGTAATATAGTGAAGATCCGAAGATCGTATGGACAAGGGTGGCCCAGTCAAAAACAAGCAAATAAGATTGTTTACAATATGCTTTTGACCAATCAATACCGTGTCTCCATACCGTCTCGCTAAGTTGAGATTGACGGTGTAGTCAACGACGAAAGTTGGATATGCGAACTTCTGGAGAATTACAGTGTCGTCTGTTTTGAAAACCTTATACCTTAGCCTGTAACAATACTGTGAACAATTACCCGGTACTACACTGATATTGTACTTTTCAAATTACCTGGTATAGGTTGTAGGTATCATCAAATGAAACACAAAACAATGTATAAAAAATGTTGGAAACCCGTAAAATCTTGATTTACAGAAAAAAAATATTATGCTGGACTTTCGGCTTTTATAAATTAGTTCTGTTGTCACTTTCCAACCGATTTTCAGAGACGGCGCCGATGGTTAAGTGGTAAGCGTGCCCGCCACTTATTCCAGTTGGTGTGGGTTCAATTCTAGCCGACGTTGTTGAGATTTTTCTGAGGTGAAAAAATCTGTGCCCACGTCTTCCTTCGGAAGGGAAGTAAAGCCGTTATTCCCTGGTCCATGAATTGATGGATCGATATCTAGTCCAGATAGTGGAGTCACCTCTCTGGCGTCGGTAAAGAAGAAGTAGATCCAACTTCTATACTTAAAGAGCGAACACGAAATTATTGCGACACATTCAACAGGGCATAACTTTTTTACCATTGGGTAAAAATCAACCAAATTTTGCACACTTTCTCATTGATGTGTATTGTTTACATGCTGTCAAACTCGAAGTCGTGTTTTTCGATTCAACGAAAATGGAGGTGAACCAACGCGAGTCGAGAAAACAAATTCTTTCCAAACACCTGAAATTTCCTGACCTGTCGCATCGGCAGTTGGGAAAAATGTTGAACATTCACCATTCAACCGTCTCCAGAGTGTTGAAGCGGTTCCAGAAGCGGTTGACGTTGGACCACGGCAAAGAAGCTGGAAGAAAACCGGGACCGGAGAACAAAAAGACGGAGGGAAAGGTGAAGCGGATGATTAAAGCAAATCCCAACGTCTCAAGCCGTGATTTGGCTAAAAAGATCGGCATGTCGCAGAGCTACGTCCAGAATGCAAAGAGGAGACCTGGACTACATACATACAAGTACAGAACTTCCCAAACGAGAAGATGCTGACAAAATATGGCTGCTGTGTGATGGACGACGAAACGTATATAATAGCCGATTTTAAGCAAATTCCGGGGTTGGAGTTTTTCACCTGGAAGAGCAAGTTCTATGTGGACGACAAATTTAAGAAGAAGAAAATGTCGAAGTTCGCCTCCAAATATCTCATTTGGCAGGCTATCTGCTCTTGCGGACTGAGGAGTGAGCCTTTCGTGACAAAGGGCACAGTAAATGGCGAGATCTACAAATCTGAGTGCCTCGAGAAGCGCCTTTTGCCGTTCTTGCAGCAGCACGACGAAGCTCCGCTATTTTGGCCAGATTTGGCATCATGCTACTATTCTAAAAGTGTCCTGGAGTGGTATGAGGCCAATTCTGTCCATTTTGTTCCAAAAGACATGAATCCGCCAAACTGTCCGGAGCTGCGCCCAGTGGAGCAGTACAGGGCAATGATGAAGCGGGAACTTCGGAAGAGCAAGAAGACAATCAAAGACGAGAAGGACATGTTAAGAAAATGAAAAAAAACTGAGAAACTGGTACCGGATGACACTGTAAAGACTTTGATGGAGTGCATCAAGCGAAAATGCGTTCAATTTTACACTCAATGCTCCATCGATTAACTTTTCTTTTGATTTTTGAAGTAAATATATGTATAAAACTACCCTAAAATTTTGGTTTCATTTTAAACATTATAAGAAAATTGGCATGACATTTTCGGTGTCGCAATAATTTCGTGTTCGCCCTTTAATAAAATAATATTAAGGGTAGCTCGATATTCAAGTTTGATCCAATGCCAGGATAAGATAAATTGACTCAAGTCTAATTCTTTTCTGAAGTCTCGTACGAAGAACCCACAAAAAAACAAATTAAAACGGATTGTGCACTAACTCACCATTTGGTAAGTCATGAGTTTGCTTTATCGATTATGTTGGTAAGTCATGAGTTTGCCTTTCGATGTCGTCTCATCAGAATCTGGCGACCGACTTGAACTCCAGATAGACGCTAAATCCAAAACGAAAACATTATTTGTGTTCAGTAAGCAATTGGTTAAGGATTTCAAGAACAGAAATTATGATTATTTATCTAGTAGAGTAAGCTTTAATTTTCGCTTAGCAGTGTGATAAGCCCTTTCTTTTATCAATTTATGCATTCGAAATTCGCAATTGAACAATTTTTATTTTAAGTTTTTTTCAATATATCGCACCGCAATAAAATTTTATTATTTTAGTGGCCTAGTAGAAGGAAAACTTCCGTTGCTCCTAACTGCAAGGGAAATGAGTAAACTACAAAATGAATTTCACCCATTATGAGAGATCACAATTGCAATTGATTTTTCGCAGGCAAGTCTTAGACCTTCACTGCGTGAGGTGGCACTGTTGATCAAGGTGAATATGGAACTTTATCTAACAGAAGTTTCACACATCCAACTATACCATACGAGACAAGTAGTACTAATAACATTCAACTCTTTAGCCGACGTAGAAAGGTTCGTAGTAAACAACAACATACAACATGACGTCGAATATATAAACGTCAAAACCAAGATTCCCGTGTATATGGATATTGATCTAACGGAAATACGCCTACATGATCTGGCATCTCGTATTAGCATGGATCATATTAAAAGATTAAAATTTATTAAAAGAACCCTATGCACATACCCTGGGTAGACTATTTGGACCTGATTAGACAATACACGAGATAACCCAAATGTGTTCTTGAAAGAAATGTGTTTATGATTATACGAAAAACATTTTAAAATATACTTATCTCGTCTTTACGATACATAAACAGTCAATTGGAAGGATAAAAACAAACAACAAGCTGATCCGATTGGTATATAATACTGGGTACTTTGGCCCTCGAAAAGGTTGTTTGTATTTGAACGACATCCATACCTTTATTTTATTAAAAAGGTACAAAACAAATCTAAACCGAATAGACGTTCCATTTGGTTAGCAAAAGGGTAAAGTGGCCCACCGAGAAGCCAGTCATTAAATTTTGCAATCCCAATTTTGTTTCGCATAATCCTGAACAATTCAAATATAGAAAACTTCACAAATTATCGTTTTTCCTGGGAGTATCGCGAACCAATCCCTTCATCTAACGACACTTCGATTCAGAAACTAATTCAATCTTCTACTCGAATCGAAACATTAGCTTCGTAACAAAAGTAAATTCTAATCAGGCGTACCCGATGCGGCCTACTTCATACGTCTGACCAGGTGAAATCGACAGGCGCCGAGGCAAAGAAGAAAAATACAACAATAATAGATGCAATTGCCGCCAGCTCGTGTCCCTCCAAACCTCAACCATGACTCCCCGGCAAGGCAAAGATCAAACAAGGATTAGTGTAACAGATGGACCGTTAAAAGACAGTTCGGTTGCTGTTCCTCTACAACTTGCTGGCTCTTCATTACTGCGCTCGATTCCGTCCACCATCTCGAACCACCAGCGACCGACGACGGACCCACGCTGATCCATGTGACATTTCGTTTTTGTCCTACCATCGTTAGCGGATTTACGATCGTCCAGCATTCCTAGGTTTTATCGCGCTGCTGGTGGCTGCCGCACTGATAAAAACAGTTCAGAGAAAAGTCAGGTACAACAAGGTAGCAAGGCTTCGTCGTTATCTTAGCCGTCCCACGGGTACAAAGGGAATAGCCACCACCTACTGCAGTTGCGGCAAAAGATGTACCAGAGGAAAACTTTTTCAATCTTCTGCGCGCGATGGCGGCGTCGTTGAAGTATACCTGTTTTGATATGATTTTTTTTACTTGAACCGATAAGAGCCAGGAAAACTTAATTAGGAGTTGCCTTTTCCCTCGTCGGTAAATAGGCCGGGTTTTTTTCTTTTCAATCAATCGCCGGGCAAACAGAGAAAAGAACCGAACTAAATTAATTGGGAATAATACTTCAATTCAAAGGGCAATTTTATGATTTATTTCAGAAGCCTCCGGTAGGTCTAAGCCCTTCCGCTGAACTCTCCGACAAGCAATTTATTTATCATTGTGATTAAGCTCCCGGTCCCGGTATTTCACGAGATATCTAAATCGAGTTCATAAAAACCTACCACGCTGCCGCCGTCCAAGCCGGTAACGGTTCCAACTGGAAAGTTGTCGCCAGATCCATTAAATTAATTCGTCATCTAGCGGCCGGTTTCTAACGGCAACCTGTTTTCGAGTGCCCATTCTCTATCTCTGACTCATCGTCGCGTCAGTTTCATCCTCAGCATCAGCATCATCGTCATCATCATTATTATTATTATCATCATCAATGTTAGTCCAGCGTGTGGCCACTTCTGACGAAGTCGAGTCGTTGCTTATCTTAATTCCTTGGAATGGAACGAAACGCTTAGTTATTCAAATTTCACCTGCGCACCTTTCAGAGCGCAGGATAGGACGAGCTAATGATATTGTTAAAAATTTATCTCTCTGCCACCCATGCGACAACAACTGAAATGAGTTTATTTCTGGTACTAACTTTTATTCTTCTTTTATTTTCTTTTTTCAGGTAAGTTCCACCGAATAGGACCTCCTCCATACAGATAGAAGATGGAAAATTGTAAGTTCAACTCTTAAACCGCTCTAATTTTTGTTGACGGATGTTGCGGCAGTCTGTCGAAGCTTCTCAACAAACAGCCTGTTGATTTTGTGCTACCTACCGTACCGTACAATCACACAATGGTCCTCTATAATTTAGAGCCTTCCGTCGATAAAGATCTGAATAATTGGAGGTATCCTTCCCCGCACTTTTGTCCCTCTGTATGCTGCTGCGTACACTTGCCGAACGGATGTTGTGTAGGCAGAGTAAAACGACGAAAATGCTACCTGTCGGTTAATTGAAGACCTGCTTCGATTCAAACCCGAAATTAGTTGCGGACAGAAAGGTACCTACGTATTTTCGTTAGATTGTTTCTCTTGTTCCGGGAGCTCGAGGGCTGGGAGTTATTATTCGATGATCCGGAAGGAATTTTGTTTCGATTCTGGCGGCCTGCGGAATCAGGGCACATCTACAGCTCGATGGTGAGATTGTTGAGAATCGGAAGGATCGGTAGGATGTTTATGAATTTATGTCAATGATAGTTTTGGTTAATTAAGATTGATATGGGCTCTAGCGGAAAAGACTCACCAAATGATTAGAAAGAAAGTATATTATTTTTTTTTTAAATCTATGCATTGTATTGGTTGTGAAACCCAAACAAATTGTTCAATAATAACAAATGTTTGTCTCCTTACCTCGAAAGTAATCTTCAAATTTGAAGTTTTAGAAACCCGGGGGTAAAAAAAGAAATTACTGCTATTTGTAAATCAATATTATGAAAACCGATCAAGCCGTTTTCTTGCAATTCGGAACGCCAACTGCACAAAAACATTTCGACTTTGCGCGTCTACCAAATGTGCAAATACGAAAAAATATTTTACATATTCATAATAAAGTTTTCAAAATAAAAAAAAACAGTTGAAGCCTTTCACATGATTTTTTTTAGCCACGCACAAAGATTCATTCTGATTT
The DNA here is from genome assembly GCF_030247195.1 of Topomyia yanbarensis. Lineage (NCBI taxonomy): Eukaryota > Metazoa > Arthropoda > Insecta > Diptera > Culicidae > Topomyia > Topomyia yanbarensis. Next base: position 59,321,357 of record NC_080670.1, read on the forward strand.
TGACCGTTTAAATCATAGTCCCTCTTAACTTGAAAGTATTAGAAGATATTAAGATATTAAAGATATTAGTAGATCAACGGCACGGATTACAGACTTCGACGGACTTCATCCGGAAGTATCATGTACTGGAACGCCGGGTGGTCTTCCTCAATCCGGCAGCGGTTCCGCCAGACGAGTTCGTACTACGGCTCAGGCGCGAATCGGCAACACACCGAGTGGTGCGTGTGGTCTAGGTCCCGGTTTGTTGACTCATTCGACAAAGATGTTTCGTGTCACCTTAAAGTCGCTTAAAACCACGGTTGGTGTACGGTACAGGCGAAAGAGGGCACTTCTGAGAATGATAAGAAAAATAATAGTGGCAGTTAAAACTTTCCATAGATGATGGTTTTTAGAGAATATCGCGGCTTGCCAGTACATCTCGAACCGGGACATTGGGTATTCTTCCTGGAGCCTGAAGGGAGAGAATAGTAGAGCTCTGGCAAAACAGTAGACGGCGCCTGCCCAGACAATATGTTCGATATCCTGGTACCCGTCGCCACAAATGGAGATACATGAGCGTCTAACGTGTAGTGATTGGATAAGAGCCGATACATCACTCGAATGAAGTTTCGACTCACATCCATTCCTCTGAACCAAGGTTTCGTTCATATCTTCGGAATAGTAGAATGTAACAACCGTCCTAACTCTCCATTGCTCCAAGGTGTCTGCCAACTTTCTAGCGTTCTCTGACGAAACATTCATTGAAGCAGATTGGTCTTTCGTAGATGTCACCTTCTAAAGCACACTTCTTAGCTAAAAATCCGCTTCTTCATTACCTGGGATGCGAGGGAACATAAACTAAGGCAATCTTGCACGATCTACTAGGTAAAACACGTAGGAGTCCCATATCTTTCCTAGAAAATACGGAATGCACTCTCTAGGTTTCATCGAACGGAAAGCCTCTAGTGAGCTGAGGTTGTCCGAAACTGTATAGGGTATACTGAATATCAGTAAGTTCTGCAACGTAAACTGAAGCAGGATCGTTGAATTTGAATGAGACGGTGAGGTTTTGATTGAATATACCTAACCAAGTGGAGCTGTCGAATCATGACCCATCTATGTAAAACATCTTGTTGCAGTCGTTTTCTCCCAATTTGCCATGAAAGATGTTTTGGATCACTTGCGGATATGGGAGATCCCAAAATTGATTTATCAGCGGAATTACCCGTTCTCCATCACCGAAAATATTGTTATTTGGTACAGCCTGATCAGGTATGCTGGGTGGGCACCCCACTATGTTCCGGTTATTGTACGGATAAGGTTGATCCTTTGTTCACACTTCTGTTTCAGATACCTAATGTGACATCTCCAGGTACCTGTAGAGTCAAAGCAGACCCAGAGATATTTAAAAGTTGAAACCTGAGCAATAGTTTGACCCATTAATTGAAGCTGTAGTTGCGGTGGTTCACGCTTCCTTGAAAATACGACTAGCCCAGCTTTTTCCTTGGAAAACTCAATACCCAGCTGGAGGGCCCAAACAGACAAATTATCCAAAGTATCTTGCAATGGTTCTTGCAAATCGACAGCTTTGGGACCTGTAAAAGATAATTTTCTCGATCAACTTCCGGATGCAGTACAGCATTGCAATCGGTCGATAGGAATTGTGGTCAGAAGCTAGTTTTCCTGGTTTTTGGATGGCGACAACCTTTGCTTGCCTCCAGTCGTCAGGGACAATGTTACCCTCAAGAAACTTACTAAATAAATTCAATAAGCATCTCCTGGCAGATTCTTCAACAAGTTGATTTGGATTCTGTCTGGCCCTGGGGCTTAATTGTTACATTGTTACATCCGGGGCGAAATCCGGACAAACCTTCTTTGCGAAATCGAATATCCAACGTTTTTCCACGCGTTCGTTAGTACTGTTTCGTTTTCATATACGCCGGGCCTTGCCCCAAAGAGTGCTCATCGATTTTTCTCTTGTTAGTCCGTCAGCGAGCCGGCGCCAGTAACTACGTTTCTTGGATTTCATAAAACTCTTCATTCGCCTTTCTAACGTCCCGTACTGTCGATAGCTAGCGGGTAGCCCGTCGTCCCGGAAGGTCCAACCGCAGCGGCCTTCTCCGCGTATACGTTAGGGCATTTTTTGTTCCACCATGCCTCCTGTCCGAGAGGATTCGCGTCTGATAATCAAGCTAGCCAGGAAACTCTTCCTTCGGAAAAAGCTCTTGTGTGGACTCGATTTAGCCGGATATCGTGGACGCATTGCTCTTTCAATCAATATTTCGTGTGAGGTATTCGAAATAGTAATTTCGATCGGCAGATGATCGCTACCATGGAATCAAGGATTGCTTTCCACATGCAATCTAACCACAGCGATGTCGAGCAGAGGGCCAAGTCTAAGGGCGCGTTGGGAGAGCCGAAACTCGTGTCATTTCACACGTGTTCAAAATGGTCATACTGAAGTTGTCGACAAGGTCGTGGAGTGGGGCAGATCGATTATCATCAATGATTCATCCCGTTGGTGCGGTGGATATGGATGTATTCACCATTTCAGAACAATCGGTTCTCTCTGCAATACAAAAAACGAAATCGTCGTATGCTCCAGGACTAAGTGCAATGCCTTCAGCTGTTCTGAAAAAATGTTCGGATATTTTAGCGATTCCACTGACGCACCTTTTCAATGTGTGATTTCAGCAGCAAAAATTCCCCGATGATTGGAAGTGTTCAGTCATGTTTCCGGTACACAAGAAAGGTGACAAAGGCAACATCGAGAACTACCGGGGAATCACTTCGCTGAGAGTCGAGTCAAAAATTTTCGAATCTCTTTTCAACGAGGTGCTGTTCTCTGCTAGTAAACATTACATAAGCACTTGTCAGCACGGATTCTTTCCCGGTCGATCGGTGGAGACGAACCTGGTCTCCTTCACATCCTTTTGTACGGAACAAATGTCCAAACAACTGCAGGTGGACACGATCTACACAGATCTTAAGGTTGCTTTCGACACTGTTAACCATGAGATACTGCTAACGAAGCTTGATAAACTTGGATGCACTGCCCGATTCTGCCGTTGGCTTCGATCATACCTGGTTCACCGTAAAGTCGTTGTTCAAATTGGTGACAATGAATCTGAGTCCTTTTCCAACCATTCTGGAGTTCCTCAAGGTAGCACACTTGGTCCGCTATTGTTTTCACTGTTCGTGAATGATGTGGCTTTCGTCTTAATGCGTGGAGGGAAACTGTTCTTCGCCGATGACTTGAAAATATTTCTAATTATAAGGAAAGAAGCCGATTGCCGTGAGCTACAGTATCTCGTTGATACCTTTTATAGTTGGTGTAAAAGAAACATGATGGTTCTTAGTGTTGCTAAATGCTTTGTTATCAGCTTCCATCGAACGAGGAACATGTTCAATTTCAACTACAACATCGCTGGAACTCAGCTGCAACGCGTTGTTCATGTTAAAGATTTGGGCGTCATCCTTGATGAAAGGCTAACGTACACCCATCACTTCTCAGCGATCATTGACAAAGCTAATCGTCTACTAGGTTTTATGTTCAAAATATCCAACGAATTCCGGGACCCTTTGTGCTACAAAGCGTTGTATTGTTCGCTGGTGCGCTCACAGTTGAAATTCGCAAACGTCGTCTGGTGCCCCTACCATGCAATTTGGAGCCAAAGAATTGAAGCCGTCCAGCGCAGATTCATAAGATATGCGTTACGTCAATTGCATTGGAATGATCCGCTGAACTTGCCGCCATACGAAGACCGTTGTCGAGTACTAGCACTGCACACTTTAGAAGATCGTAGACACGCGTCGCAAGCTACCTTCGTATCTAAGCTTCTTCTCGCCGAATATGATGTTCCCGATCTCCTATCACAAATTAACCTCTACGCACCAACCCGTGTCCTTCGTCCTCGAACACTGCTGCAGACTGAAATGCGTAACACTAACTACGCTGCCAACAGCCCGATACTAGCAATGGTCCGTCGCTTCAACGATTTTACCGACAACTTCGACTTCGTCATTAGGTCTGCACAGTTTGGAAATCGTTTGTTATCACTTTAGGTTAATTATTTGTAATTTAGTTCATTAAGACTCATTGTCAGATGGACGTAAATTGTTAAATATAAATAAATAAATAAATATAAATTAAGGCAACCCCATGCCGTACCGAGTGAGTTGAAGTGACCTAAAACTAACCTCGGTGCGGCGGGGGGGTCCGCTATATCGCAAAGCCGTCGGTGGCCAACTGAGGTTCTAGGGGAGATGTAGGTGGAAGCAATGCTTTGTCTTTAATTCTGGTTTGGCAAGCGACAACTTCAATGCCTGGTGTCGAGAGGAGGTCGATTCGATTGAAAGAATAGCACCTTTTGATCCCCGAAAGTACTCCTCCGTAAGAGTCTTCTCGATCCACGCGAATAATCTAGAAGTCGCGAAAGTTGAGATCTATTCCTGACGTAAGCCATGTTTCGCATAATGTATCGCATTTTAAGTTATTTAGCAAAATTTAAAAAAAAAATGATTTTAGGGATAATGCTCCTGCAATTCCACTGCAGAACAGTGATCAAATCCAATATTTTGCAGGTAACAGCATCAAGGTTGTTTTTACAGAGGGGAGAAACCTTATCAACATGCTTTTTACAGGGTCAGAAATATTTAATGCTGTAAAAATACGGTACACAGTGTCACAGAATCTTATTAAGCCAGCAATGGTTTCTTTTTCTGGCTGAGACATGGGAACACTTGGGATTTTTGATGTCCCAGGAAGTGCTGGGAACTCCTTTTGTGAGGTGCCTGAGACCGGGAGCTACTTTGTACCAGTAGTTCCTTGAGAAGTTATTTTCGGAAGACTTTGAAGATACACTTTCTGACCTTTACAACGAGGTTTTGGAGGTTCCTCTTTTTTCTATTGCTTCTAGACAAAGCAGAAGATGTTCCCTCCTGGGGTTCATCTCAGTTGCCTTCGTCATTAAACAACTTAGTATAGATGGTCGTAGAGACCGGTAGCGTAGCTATCTGCAGAATTTCTGCAAAAATCGCTTAGAGCGTCCCCGAAGGAAAAGGTCGAGTTTCTTCTCGCGCTGTTTGAACGCGGGACATGTCGGGAGATCATGTAGATTTCCCCCACAGTTGAGACACTTTTCAATATCCTTTCCACAGAAGTCATCCACATGATTACCACCGCATTCCACAACGAATCTTATTGCTACAATGGAAGGCTGTGTGTTGTTTGCAATTAGTACAGTTCATGACGGCGGCACAAAAGGCGAACAGGTAGACGAACCTTGTCAAAGAGCTGTTAGGTAGGGCTGATCCTGCGATGCTGACCCAATAGGAGTCTAAGGTGACATATGCCATCTTGCCGTCAGCTGCGACTGATGCAAACGTTTGCATTCTAATTTCTTCACTGGCTGGAGCATGAAGTTTTTAAAACAGCCTACCCCATGTGTCAGCAGATCCTCGCACTCGAATTGAAGACGACCCCACAGACTTCAACCCGATTCGCTGGTACATATACTCGTTCGTAACAGGCCCATAGCCAGCAATAGCATTTGCGTGATTTAAACTATTTACCACCACCCGAAGCTTATCAGGGCAAATTTTCGATATTTCTGTCACGGCCGAATATTGTTCCGTCAGAACTCGAGAAATCTTCAATAAATCCAAGCACTTTTTGTCTATGGCCCGGAAAACATCACGTAAGGCTCCGTCAGGGGAAGCCATTTTTGCACGGGCCTATCGCCCAGTGCACGCTAGTACGAGAACCGGGAAAGAAGGACGTAATATAATTGCGGTACTTATGTTGGATAACGGTATCCAGGCAGCTCACAAGAGACGAAACACTGCTTCTGCTCTGCTGGTCGACTGACAGTTAACGCGTGGGAAAGAAAATTTTTCAGAACCTGGAAGAGGCGAAGAAGGCATTAGCGAATTAGCGCTATTCTTTATCGCAATACACTGTACGCACTGGAAAGGTCCACTTCTCGCTCTGGGAGTCGCCGTACGAATGGTTCATGTGGTTGTTCCTTGGATATGTTTAATTTTTGTCATGATTCTTGTTCATAATTTAGGGATACATTTGTTTGTATATACTACCAGACAGTTAAAAGATGTTCATGATTTCAGGAGCTTAGTCGCGATTTCCGTAAAATCTCTCATATTTTATTCATGAGTTTATTATCGTATTATTCTGGAAGAGGATCTCAGTCAGGGTTTTCGTAATTTATGTGCATATTATTATCGTGATATATTATTCTTCAACTTACTATCGAATTTGATACGTTGAGTTATGTGAATCATGTTCATGATATCAGTAGCTTTATCATGTTGTTGTGATTGTTTTTTTTATTTACGACGCTTTACACCGCAAAGTAGCGCATTATTATTCGGCTTGGATGGACAGCTAGTCGAATCTGACATGATCAGCAATTCGCTGGACGTGTGGGATGCTGTCAGCTAGTGTTTTTCTTGCGAATGCCTCGGCTGAGAAGGCGCTGAATTGCAGTGAAAACCCTAGGGACTGATGAAGGTAATCTCCGAAAACTCCTTCACCTACCGCGATATCGTCTTTCGAGCCATCCGTGTAAACGATTGTGGAACAGCTGAAACATTCTGTCAGGATCTCCTGAACAGCTGGACGAACAATTTCGGAAGGTTCTCCAGCTGTCACGCATTTCTTTATGTCCCACACGATCTGCGGCTTGGGATAGTACCACTTCCGAGCAGTTAACTGCGTGCGAGTACAAATATTTGAAAGAGGCCTTCCAACCACCTCCACCAAACGACCGGAGGCTCGGTGTACCAAGGGAAGAGCATTCGGATGGCCATTCGTTCAATGGTTTGGAGGACGAGCAGGTCGAATGGCAAAGTACCTACTTCAGCCATAAAGGCTAAGATTGGGCTCGTGACGTATGCTCCGGATGCGAACCTTATCATCCTGTTGTATGCAGGTGCGAGAGTTTGGATGACGGCACTTAAGCCGTAAAGCAGTCGAGAGGTAACAATTGCTGACCCGATTTGCAGTAGAGACGCACTATGACCACGGGGTAATTTGGCACCGATCATCTTCAGGTTACACAACCGGAATTCTTACGCCTTCTTCGTTATTTTACAGTGCGCCTTAAAGTTGAGTGATCGGTCGAGAGTAATACCGAGGGTTCTCAGCAGCGTTTGTGTCGGAACAGCTACACCGTCTGCCTTTATCGCCTGCATGGGTTCACGGTGAGCGTTAGAGCTGCAATAGAAGATGCAGATATCGTGAATCTAACACTTCTCGACCATTTATTGACGGCTTCTACTGCGGTCTGAAGTTTTCAGTAGAGTGGTTGGTGGTTATGGATGTGCAGGAAATAAATGCCCCTCCACGTTAGCCTAGAACGTTATTTCTGCGAGAAAACTGTTTAGGACGTTAATCATTCTTCCACGTATCTGCCATTTCTCTAGTGTACGTAGTATGCCATTTGTGATGTCATCAGCGACGTTAAGAAACAGTGTTCATCACGGTTAGGTAGACTTCTCTCTAATTCAGCGAAGTATGTATCTATACCCCGACCGGACTTGAAGGCGTGTTGTTGTTTTTCGAGACGCCCATTTGATTCTAGCTCGATAGTCAACCGTCGATTCACCATCCGTCATACAGCTCGTTAACGACAAAGTCTTCCCATGATCGCTGCTTGGCGTCCTGGATTCACTTTCTCGCTGCCGCCCGCAATTCTTGTAAACTTTTAAGTGCATTAGCTTTTCCTGTGTCTTCTGCCTGGATACGCTTTAGTGCTCTGAGTGTTTTCCTACGCTTTTTGATGGCTGCTTTCACCTCCGGACGCCACCATGGAACAGCTTTTAGGCCCTACCTTACCAGTAGTGCGTTATATTACAGTCTTTGCGGCAGTGAACAACTGCTCGACGAAACGATCTATTGAGATATCGACGCCCGGTCGTATAGCGCTGGCAACCAGTCGTCCGTAAGCTGTCCTGTCCGCTTGTACAGCCATTGCTACCTCTTTGTTGGAACCTGAGATAATCTAGGATTTGAGACGACTATAGGGAAGTGGTCACTATTGTGGGTGTCCGGAAGGGTTAGCCAAATGAAATTTGAGGCCGCATTTTTGGAGCAGATTGTGAGGTCGTTGACTGATGTGGTACCGGAATCTACAATATCGGTGGCGGAAACCGTGACTGAAAAACAAAAAAACTTCTCTAATGAAAGTGTTATGCAGGTGATACTGCAGAGAAATTCAACATAATTTTAAAACACCTGATTTTGCTTATGGTCCTATTTTCGTAGCTTAAAAACGTGATTGTTTCAGAAAACATGGCGTTCATGATTTTGGCAACAATTTTTTCCACGACCCTATTCACTGATACCAGAACTTTCTTCTTCGCTATTTTACTCTCACTTGAGTTCTGTGGAACTAAATAAACAATACATATCTTCCAATTCCTTGCTAATCGAATATTGTTGGAGTCAAAATTTGCGAAAAAATTAAATTCGAATATATTTGCGAAATTTAACAAATTTAATCTTGGTCAAACAATAATAAGTAGCTCAAAGTGGGGAAGATAACAATTGGAATGTACTTTAATCGGGTCAATTTTATACTGAAGTCAATAAACTGCGTACTTTCGACAATTAGCGGCTTTCCCTAGCAGTCGTTAGAAACAGCAGTTTTGAACACCAAAAACTTCCAGCAGCCTTATTTATAACCTTAAATCCAACGCTCCGACGGGAAAGATGATGCAGCTATTAAGAAAAAAGCAACAAAAATATGGCATTGGAAACTCCATAAATTATAAGAGGCACGCCACGACAAAACAGTTGGTCAAATTGGGCAGATGTTTGTCTCTTCCTTCATCTCCGCCCGTCGTCGTCGTCGTCATCGTCGCCGTTGTGTCCCATTTCAAACCACTAACTGCTGCTGCAGTGATCAGTTTTGTTTCCCTTCCTCTGCTTACAAATCGCATTCGATGGTTCCGAAAATGAGACCTAATGACGGTGACAATAGACTTCACAAATGGCAAAAATGACAGATTGCACCCTCGCTTTGTTCGGTTCCCAGCGAGACTCTGCATCAGCAACAACAACAACAACAATAGGGACACGAATCAGTTGGGCACATTTTGGTACCATTGAATTCGATCCCATTCAAACGGTAGGGCAGCGGATGCGGGAAGTTTTGTCTAATAGGATTTTCGGCTAATTATTTGTCACAAATCGATTGCGATCAGTGACGGTGGGCTGAAGCCGGGCTCCGTTCAAACACGAGCTGTGCCTTATGAAAATACTTACACAGACTTTGACAGTTTATACTTTATACCGTTGCTTGTATTGGTTTTAGACCAGTTTACATTGCAATAAACAATCCAACAATCTCACAAACTTACACCAACTGACGGTACGAAGCTGACAACCACTGCTACTACCCGGCATCGCTCCACTCCAAGGCGAGTCGCGGATGGTTTTAAATTTCACCGATGGATTATAGGAATTAGCATCAGCTGAAATCCTCGAGCCAAACTGCGACTTCCCTCTTATACTTAATAGAGCAAATTGTATGCCGATTAGGGGGCTTACGCGAACCGAGCACCACGCGCAAGGCATCGAAACCAGTCGATGAATGAATGAACGAATGAATGAATGGTGTGACGTTGGTTTTTGTTTTGTTATATGGAAACAGAATGATGTTCCGTGTGCTCTCCGCCTGACTACGTATGTATGTGTGTGTGTTTGTAATTAGTGTAATTAAGCGATCGCCCTGCTGTTATCGCCTGGAGTGAGTTTACTATCTCTCTCTATTTCACACACATGCAGAGACCGGTGGGTGGGCGGCTAGACTGTCGCAAGGTGGGCGTTTTCTTCGAAAAACGTAATTCTATCTGTCAAGCTGTCCGATAATATATTTTGCTTCAGGGAAGGTGCAGGAAACTAACTGCTTGTTCCGAAAATGTTATTGCGGTGACGCTTTTGGAGAAAATTCAGCCTATTTATGAACAACCATGGTAAAGCTGTTACTTTTGCACCGTTGTCAGTTTAGTTAGGTTGGAGTTAAAAACAAACAGTGAAAGAAATGAAGGATTTTTTGACATTAATTATGAAAAATAGTCGAATCAATGCTTTGCTTGACATTTTTGACCATCTCATCAGTATATGCAACCTTACTCAATGAATGTTTAATAAATGTTTTATTTTTATCTTTGTTGTTTCTTTCTCGACGATAATCACACGAACACGGGAATGTGGAAAACGAAATAGCTTAGCTTCCCTTAGCTTAGGTCACGGGAACATGCAAACGAAATACAATACAAATTTCCACGGGATCAAAAGATCACAATAACACACAAACGCTCGATACTTTCGCGATAATGCAAACCAGTTCGCAAAAACAATCATTCACGCATACCTACACCTGCGATCTCGCAAATGTAAACGCAAACACGCCGGCGATTAAGTGAACTTTTGGCACTTATAAAATCACAAACGCTGTCTCAAACGCGAACCTACAAACGCCCGCGCATGCGTGATCGCGAATCAGTCATGTCAGGATGTCTATCTATGTCTATCTTCCTTAAGTATTGGTCTCAAAAAAGCGAACTCATACACACAAAAAGTTCCAGAGCGCTAAGGTATACTAGTTTATTTAATTATTGTCAAATCTGCAGTTTATTTACTTATTGTCAAATCGTGCAGTCAAATTCGCGGGAACATTCAACGCGAATATGTAAGCGGTTACACGGGTATACAAACTCCCTCGTGATCAATCCCGTTAACGTATAAACGCTCGAGTCCTGCGCGATAATACACCCCTGGTCACAAATTCGAATATGCTATTACGATCATCCACGCGAAACTACGTCCGCGATCTGATAAACATAAAAACGCCCTTGTGATCAAGTGAACGATTTGATACCTGATTTATACATGCAAAGTCACATACACGCTAGTAAACGCGACAAACACAAAACTTCATGGCCCAAAAGCCCCATACCCTCGGACATTCTGCGAATTAAGGAATTTTGCTAGTATATGGTGGAGTTTAGGCGGCATTGGGCTCTTATCCATAAAAAGCCATAATTCCGACAGCAGCTCCGACGAAGTGAGCCTGTGCCGCTTCTGTTAAGATCCTATCAAGGTATAAAGCATAAAAGCACCCTAGTTCAGTCAAAGTGCCAACCAGCACATCAGGATCGACGCCAGTAACATCCTGATTATGGCATACTGATCATGGCGAACGTCGGCGGACAGTACACGGATCGCAAATTGGACGGCGACTTTGGGCTGACAGGCTCGCTGTTCTATTCCCTTATTAAGTAAGGACGACACCGACTTCATAAGACGAGTGGGCTCACAGTATGGCTGCCTCCGTCTCGTTAAAATCTGGGCAGGTTTCCGGGTATGTTCAAAACTCGACACTAATAGTTAGTGGTACTAGGTACGGATGGACATTTTCCGATTTTACGCCGACTCGGCTCTGAACATGAAGGACAGTGTTAATACTAGCATGGGTTCCCTGCTTGCATAGATCACCTTGGGATCACAAGAGGTAACTACGTACAACGAGTGGAGATATTAGCCCGGAGTTTGGACCCGATAAAATAAAATGAAGAACGAACAAGAAACCTACACATACGGAGTAGGCGCAGCGAATCCTTTCGCCAGAGGTGGTTTGGTAAAATCACCACCTGTAGTGGCTGAATTTATTCAGCAAAAGCAGGTGGAGGAGAAGCATCGTCAACGGCCGCATAGTAGGATGAGCAATACTCCACAGAAGCCGAAAGTAGTGACAGCGAAGTGCTTGCTAAACGAGCTCCATAAGTTTGTGCAGGCGAGAAACAATGTCCATAAGGATATCAAGGAGATGGATCTCATATCCCGAAAGGCACTAGTGTCTGCCATGAAAAAGTATGACACGGCAACGTTGAGAGCTGATGTAGCTGAGCGTGCATTGGCGTCGGCTAAGGCTATTATCTTTTTATTCCCCCCGAAGCAGGGGAAAGAGTAGCTGGTTGGAGTGGCGAACAGGTCAGTTTCCATGACTCCAAAGAGGGCAAGAACCTCGCCAGGAGACGGAAGATCAGGCGAGCCCAAGAGTAGACGCGCGAGGACGCTCTCACTGCTGAAGGGAAGGACGCCACTCAACAGGGAGAAAGCTGGAGTACCGTTGTAGGTCGGAAGGAGAAACATTGGAAACAGCAATTGTGGAAGGAGCAGGCAAAGGTGAAGTCGAAGGTGAAAGAAAAGCCTCCGGTTCGTCTGAAGGCGCCAAAGTGGGAAGCTGTGTTCGTCAAAGCTCAAGATGCGACGACGTATGCCGCGCTCCTCAAGAAAGTCAGAGAGGATCCGTGGTAAGAACCAGGCGTATCAAAAAGGCAAGATTCTCTTCCTGTTGAAGGAGGATTCCACGATTAACAGCTGGAGCAGGAGAATATGACCAAATCACTTGATAAAGAGGCAGAAGTTAACACCGCCCAGAGACAATGATTTTGTGCAAGGACCTGGATGAGATCATAACGATAGACGAGCTGAGAGGTGCACTGAAGCAACAGTACAACCTGTGCGAGGTGCGCATGACGATCCGGTTAAAGAAGGGGTAAGGACGATTAGTTAGATTACTGCTACTGGTGCGGGAGACAGACGAAATTACGGTCGTATGGTCGAGATGCCCATTGAGAGCCAGTCCACGAATCAATAAACAAGCGGAGAATGGTTCATGTGATTTGGCTTTGGATATTTGTAAGGAGCTTGCAAAGACCAGGATAGATCCATGATGTGCTGGAAAGCCGAGGAAACGGCTCATTTTGCGAAAGACTGCACGCAGAAGCCGAAGTGAGCGATTGTGTCTTGTATAGTGGCGCTTGATACACTCAGAAAACTCTTGGAAAAAATATTCTAAACACGAAATACACGCAGGATCACCGCGGACTGTTCAAGATGCAATTCGGATTTTTCAAAGGAGTATCCACAGTAGAAGTAATTCGGACAGTGCTCGAGAGTACGGAGAAGGAATCTAAACAGAAGCAAAGAGCAGATTGATGCTGGGCTGTGGTCACGGTAGATGTGAAGAATACATTTAACAGCTCCAGTTGGGAAGTCATCACCGCAGAATGCGGGTCCCCAACTATCTATGTCAGTCCTAAAGAACTAGTTCCGAGCAGAGTGCGGTTGTGTGAGACGAACGAAGAGCGGATGTTAAAGCGAGTAACTGTGGGCGTTCCTCAGGGCTCCATTCCCGGTCCAAGTCTTTGGAACCGGATGTACGATGGGGTATTGTTACTGTGGCTGTCTAGGAAAGTGAAACTCGTGGGTTTCGCGGACGACGTGTCACTAATGGTGATGGGTGAGACACTTGAAGGAGTAGAGGTGACGGAGACAATATACACGATCGAGAGCTGGATGAATGGGATCAAGCTACAAGACGGAGGTGTTGTTGACCAGCGGTTCAGCGGATACCAATCGAGTTCGTCGGAGGACACGAAATTCCATTGAAACGTGCACTACAGCAATTGGGAGTGTCAATCGATGACCGACTGAGCTTCAACAAGCACGTCGATTACGCCTATGAAAAGTCGGCGAAGGCAACGAGCGCAATAGCGCGGATCATGCCAAACGTCGACGGTCCGAGAAGCAGTAGGAGACTTTTGTTGTCTAGTGTTTCATCGTCGAAACTGGGATATGGGGTCCCTACCAGGGGTGAGGGAAAAACTGAACGGGATGTTCCGACTGAAGGCTGCACGAGTCGCGAGCGCATACAGAATAATATCGTCGGAGGTAGTATGCATTATCGCCTGGATGATCCCCATCTGTATCAACCTGGTGGAGGATATCGAGTGCTACAATCGGAGAAACAACAAAATCGTGAGGAAGATGGTGAGAATCGATTCAATGGTGAGATGGCAACAGGAATGGGAGCATGGAGAGGTGAGCTTCCACATCATACGGCTTCTGTCAGGCCACGGCTACTTCAGGAAATATCTTTATCGGTTTGTGCAAGCAACGTCACTGTTGAGTCCGGAGTGTGAATACCTCAAGGAGACACGGAAGCATGTAGTCTCCGAATATTCGTGTTTTGAAGCGACACGCAGAGAGATGCTTGAAACGGTAGGACCGGATATCAAGTCGGATAATATCGTTTACAGAGTAACAAGCGACGTGAACACGGCAAACGCGGTAAACAGAGTCGTGACGCAGATCATGACCGCCTCACAGTGGAAATGGCGTGATGAACAGCGGGAGAGCAATTGTTGATTTTGTTTCCAAGTATCGGAATTTTATTGGTACTACTGCGGTATACAGGTATACTTCTGAGCTTGCGAGACGTGCCTGGTAATATAGCTACTGTGTTTCAAATGTTGATTTTATTGTGGTCAAGTCGGTCTGCCAGAATACTGATGAGATAATGTTGATATACCAATTTTCTGACTTATACAACTTGCATAAGTTTTTCAATCTAACATGGATAATCGCAGTTTACATGAATTTGAAAGGCACTGCTATATCATTAGATGGCTCAAATTCAAACCATTTCATCAATTCAAGCTACTGGATTGTAACTATACCTCGAGAAATGCACCAAATATCCCAACAAAACAACCTACCAACCAGCAGCTGCCATTTCTTCATCGGCTCGGAACACCAAGAAGCTGTAGTAGCATAATTATGTACTACCAAAGCAAAAGCCGCCAACAACTAGTCTCTTGTGGAAACAAAAAAAAACAACAACAAACAAACTGCAACTTCAAACGCCACGCAACCTCAAGGAAGAATCAGAGAGCCGCGTGTTGCACATTAAAAATTTTAATTAAATAATTACATTAGCTGCACCTCTCCGGCTGCTGCGCCGCGCCCTACACCTTCGAACAAACGATGCGACGTAGACAAGACAGAACACACACACATTCTCCCTTGGATACTTTTCCAGCTTTGGTATGTACAGTGCGCTGGGCAGAAGCTACTCTACTGCCGGTCGCGAACCGTCACTAACAAAAGAGGCCGACCGACGACGACGATGATGATGATGACGACGAGTAGAATAATGTGAACAGAAAAATGCAAGTGCCAAACCAAGGCGTCTGAAGAATTAAAAAAGTCCCCCGTCCGTCTGTGCTTCCTCATCACGCACTGGGTGGTGGTGGGCGGGTGTGTAGAATTGTAATGCGATATCACTGCTCACTGTCACACTAGGCTCTAGCGCGAACGAAAGAGGTTTCATCAAGGGTCCCATATTATGGCAAGGTGTGACTTTTAGCACGTTTTGTCCTAGCCAAGAGGACTCACTTCCGCGGCAGCGTCGAACAAAACTGCTGGAAAAAGTTATCTTATGTCAGACAAGCTGAAGTGAGCTAGGACAATACGTGAATAGGAAAGTGTACAATTACGGCTTTGCCACACCCTCTTCTGCGTGTTAGGGAACCAAGCGCTTGCTATGATCGAGGGTAGTGTGCATGCTTTCGCATGCAGGTTGACAGGATTTAATTTTGTTGTTCAACCGTTTCTCGCCCGTAGTTGCGATTTCGAGAGAGAAAAAAAGCGCCGTTGATCGACGCGGAAAACGAAACAAGAACACTAGGTTCCAAAGGGTTCTAGGAGTCTGATGCTCCTCAGCATTTCCTGCGAAGATGTTAGATGATAGACTCGCACATTTTCCCCTTCATTTAAGTCTTGAATGGAAGATAGATCTACTCTAATGAACACCAAGCTCAGTCATCCGCGTTAACAATAGGGCACTCACTCTTCGTCGTTGTTGCTGCTACTGTTGTTGTTGTTGTTACTGTTCCACGGCACATTTCGTTGCCTTTTGCGAGTGCGAAAAATACGGTATTCAGACAAATGCACGCCACGCCAAGTAATGACAGAAAAAGTGTCGACTGTAAAACACTACACTACTGCAGAGACAAGCACTCGAGCGAACACGTTACCGTTGCGTTACCGTGTAGGTATAGCTGTGTGTGCTTGTGCACGAGCGTCCATTATGAATGTGAAGCATTTCATTCAAGTAATCGCAGATGTCGTCGGTGTGGCAGCGGCATTTACAACGGTGCCGATGGGCGTAAAAAGAACCGCCGCCTTACCACCCACTTCATAGCTATTGGTTGGAAGGTAAGGTGTGGCCCGGGGGAGGTGGAAATTACAACTATTTGCAGGCGCGTAGCGTTTCTTTTGATGTTCCACACTCATCACGTGAGGTATCGTTCTCTCGCGCCAGTTGTAACAAAAAAAATAGTTAGTGATGTCACTTATAGTAAGTGATGTGACGTCTAGTGGTTTACTATGCAAATTTACAGCAGTCTCTGTCGCAGGCGGGGAACGGTGCGACGCGCGCAGCACTGCGGTAGCTGCGAGTCTGTTTGCGAACAATACCGCAATGGCACACGACGATGATGGTGATGATGATGATGACGGTGGAAATGATGATGTGGATGAGATGACAGCAGTTTTTGATGAATTGAGGACACACGTTCTGGTACAGTAGTTCTTTTGTGGAATGAAGAAGGCATCGTCCGAACAATGGCAGAGCACTTGGTAGGAACAATAGTCAGCCGTGCTGTTATCGCCGGCGAGGTGCGGCGCGGTCACTTACCTCTATGTCTATCGTAGCGTAATGGCTCTCGAGACGACACCTTATTTGTGTGAGGAGTGCGGTTGGCTGATTTCTGCAGCGGATAGCACGGTGGCTGTTTTTCGGTTTTTAAGAGCTACGGTATTTTTACGGATTTTGAAATTTGAACTTGTTTAATTAAAACACGAAGTTCTGGATGAATGTTCATAAATATTTATTATTTGAACCGATCTATTGCATGAGAGAATTTCACGAAAAAAGGAGTTTCTAGATTCGATATCAATTTCTGCTAAAATGTACATCTATGGAATAGTGATAAGTGCATTGAAGTTGTGCTCCTTTGATACTGGTATATTCATTAGGTTATACTTCCCCTCAGTGGAGAAAAATTTCGGTAAAAGCTATTTTTTCGCCACTAAGAAGAAAATTGTTTTAAATATCATATGCGCTTGAAGGGCAAAAAAACCTATAACTAAATTAGTTATGAAATTTGCGTTTCGACTTCGTCTCATCAGAATCCAACACTAACTTAGCGACAGGATTAAGTTAGACAGGATATGGAAGATCTCACTTTTCTAGCATTTGAGCCAACAACTAAAAATTAAGTATAATATTCACGGTCCGCGCGCGATCATCCAAGAATACTCGCGAATATGCGAAAGGCTCAGGGTTATACAATCGAATTTATGCACGCGAAGTTACATACACGTTGGCACACGCAACATACAAACACACGCGCTATTGAACACGTTAACGTATAAACGCTCGAGCCTTTCGTGATGATTCACGCGATCGCGAAGTCTCTACGCCCGCGCTTATCTGAACCGTACAATGAATATCACATTCAGAATCACGGCCCGTTGCAATTGGGCTTAAGCAGAGTTTTAGTGGGCGACATTTCCGGTCTCGTCTGCAATTGTAGTGTGTGATTCCGACGGGGAGCCCTTCAGAGAACCTAGCTCTACAGCTCCAGTAGGTCAACTCTCGAAAAAAAAATTGCCGCTTTATTCTACAAGTTGACAACTTTCGAAAAAAAATTGCCGCTAAGTTATTCTACAAGTTGTACAATAGTTCAAAAGATAAAATATCCTACACCTTGGCGCGCTTACATTCCCCGATTCTAAAATTCCACAAGTTGCTCGGTTCTGAACCCCACGAGTTCAAGAGTTCAAGTGTTGATCACTTCAAAAGTCCGAAGATATATTCCTGTGATTTAAATATTGCGTTGACTTCCAACCTCAACGACTCCGACCAAACGGTCCCCCATTACAACGCGTATCCGCCTATCCGTCTCGCCAAAACAACAACAGCGGCTGAGTCGGCGGCAACAGTAAAACGTGCTCCAAATAAAAGTACCATTATGATTAATTTATAAATTATGCAAATAACTGAACTACCGGTCGGTCTGCCAGCTCAAAACGAAACGAATGTGTCTGTGCTCAATCGTACCGGGCTGAATTTTGTCCCCTCGAGGCAATCTGTGTCACGAATTACTAAACGAAATCGAAACTAAAATGAGCCACTTTGTGATCGCATTAAGCGCGGAGCCGCCGCCGCCGCTTCGACAATGACCCTTGTGGCATTTTTTGTTTTGTTTTGGCTCCGTTCTTGGTGACTGGCGGTTGACAGATGTGACGCCAGTATTGGCAGCGGCGTTCACCAATTGGTTCTCAACGTGTCGAGAATTCGCTAGACTACATTTCTTCAATTCCGCTTATTTGTTTTCCGTTGTTTGCACCAAATACAGTTGAACTCTGCGGGAGGAGTCAGCTGTGGTGAGATGGCAAAGTGATGGCACTCTAACCAAAATGCCGGCTAAAGTGGAGGTCAATTTAAATGGACCATTTTCCGCCAATTAAACAAATAATAATAATCGCACGTTGCGGACAATAAAATATCTACCCTCGGAGGCATCGGACCGGAACGGGGGAATTGATCCCGTCTGGTCGCTTTCAATGCGAACAGTTGCCGCTGTAGGCGAGTTCAGGCGCGAATTGATAGCTGCACCGCGTCGGGTTTTCTGTTTGACACATAAGTGCTCTCTTACGATAAAAAAAGTCTTCCCATGTCAAAAGTAGAACGAATTGTAAACCTGTCAAAACAAACGCTTGGCGAGCTTCCGTCGTGTATGAACAAGTCTAGTGAACGGGAAAAGGAGAACGCTGAACCTGGCAGAACGTGGGGTCTGGGAGATCTAGCGAGCGAAACTGCACTTGATAGCACAATAATGGCTTAATTAAAGTGATGATCGTTAATTGAGGGGGAATGGATGTGCGTTTCTTTTTTTGTCACAGTTTCATACACTGAGAAAAAATATGTAATTAGTTTGAAGCTGCGAAAACATTTCTCTGAAGAGCAGTGAGCTGCAACAAAAAAGATTCTTTCCACCCTGTTGGATGAATTGATGTGCCATTTTCGTAACATTCAATTATGAGGCATTCAACATTTGTCAAAATTAGTAGCACATCCGAACGAACAATATTCAATCAGTATTATATTTTATTCGATAAACTCTCCATTGTTAGGCAGAGCCTGCTTGGGTAACTATCCGCGGTAGTCATGGAAGTGGCAATAATTGTCAGCGAGAAAAGAAGAGCTCACTCACACAAACATAAGTCGTGGAATTCAATTGATTGCAGTAGCTTATTTGGAAAATGTTGATTGCCAATTAATTATTGAGGTTAAAAACGATAATGTTTGGAAATGAATTTGATGATCAGTTTGCGGATTATGTGGTTGCGGTTAGTAGCCTAATTGAACAATTAATTTAATGGATTGTCTGAAAGTTACTCATATGGATTGAAAAAGTAATTTGCGATCTCCAAAATTTTATGTTAAGAAAATGGTTAAAATTGTAAAACAACTTTCAGTCTGGAGAAAATGTCAAACACGGTTTATGTACTTTATATCCGACGTTTCGGCGACATATATTGCGCTTTTTTCAGGGAATCTACAAACAATGAACACTTAGTCACATGTACGATACAAGATACACTTAAACACTTACTAAGTTTGTTACCGCGTTATCGTCAAGCACACCTTTGTTTACAGGTATTATCGTCATACTGGGCTGCTGTTTTAGAAGATATAAATTATGAACCGTTACTTTATGCGTTAGAATTTTGAATTTAAATCTATGTCTATTACTTGCGTATTTGCCAATTTATACCGTTTGTAGCGGATTTTAGTTTATTCGAAAACGGTCCGATCACGAAATCTGTTTTTTGTTTGCTGTTAAGTACTGAGCTTTATATTGTGTTTGCAGCGGTACTGAAATATGTCAGTGATCGCTTCGCTCTAGGTTGGTGGCTCTCTCTTCTCTCTGTATCTTAAGGTTTTTGACTGTGTGCAAAATTCCTGCGTACGTATTGCTCAAATTGTCAGTGTCAGTGCGTTTATTGAATGTGTGTGGTGTGTTTACAATGTGGCATGTCTCTAGAATTGCTAAGTTGTGTTTCTCCCATGTGCTATCTAATACTTCTACTCGATTGAAATCTACGTAACGTTATCTACAAATTGCCATGCAGCATATGTACAGCATGCTATGTGGGCATGACGTCAAACAAACTCAAAACAAGAATATCCCACCATCGATCCGATGTGAAGAAGCTACAAGAGCTATGGAATGACGGTCGGACTGCAGAGCACGAGGAAGTGATCAGGCTGAGGGAGAAGACAGCACTTCTGGACCACAGCGCATCACAACGTCATGACTTTGACTTCAATCGAGTAGAAGTATTAGATAGCACATGGAAGAAACACAACTTAGCAATTCTAGAAACATGCCACATTGTAAACACACCAAACACAGTCAATAAACGCACTGACACTGACAATTTGAGCAATACGTACGCAGGAATTTTACACACAGTCAAAAACCTTAAGATACAGAGAGAATAGAGAGCCACCAACCTAGAGTGAAGCGATCACTGACATATTTCAGTACCGCTGCAAACACAATATAAAGCTCAGTACATAACAGCAAACAAAAAACAGATTTCGTGATCGGACCGTTTTCGGATAAACTAAACCGCTACAAACGGAAATGGGATTGACCAACCGAGGTCGTTGAGATTTTTCTGAAGTGAAAAAATCTGTGGTCGCGTCTTCCTTCAGAAGGGAAGTAAAGCCTTTGGTCCCCGGTCCATGAGTTGAAGGATCGATATCTAGTCCAGATAGAGGAGTCACCTCTCTTGCGTCGGTAAAGAAGATGTAAAATCCAACTTCTACACTTACAAACAAATATCATTCTCCTGCGATACTTGTGGAGTAGTATATACGGCCTCTAGCAAAAGCAAGTATCGGACTAACATTCCTTCCCTTTCCCTCCGCGATCTACGTTCGGGCCTATTTCGCTATTCCCAAGCATAATTATCTACTGATTCTCTGTGCAACTTCAGCTAGTCCAATTCGATAACGTAGTAGCAGCCAAGAGTGGGTGCATAAGCTCAAGCAAGCTCAAGCTCAGTAGCTGGCAGACCAACCTGATCCCCAAATTAGTGAAACGGATCACTACGTGTGTGCATAAGAAGCTGTATACAGAGTGAAGCAGACTGATTCTTCCAGTCGACTAGCCCATGGGAAGGAATTTCTCGAACTTGATTGGTTGCTTGAATTGGTCACTTTGAAGGTTTACGGTAGTGTTACACCATTTAGTACGAGTTTGTATCGTTGACAGGTATCCCAAATACTATCATTTCCACAGCTGTTGGAACATTTGCTGTGTCTGCTGCTAATGTCGCAGTCTATCAAAGGGAATCTTGGGATTTTGGGATATATATGTTCGGGACAGCCTTCATCATAGAAGCTCCGGAGACGTAATGATCAGGGGTAAGCATTTCCAAGTCAGTAGATTCGTTGGGAAGCGGCACAAGTGGGTGAGAGTTGAGGTAACATTTGTGACAGCAATATTTCCATAAAATCGATGACCGATTTGTGTTAATGATATTGCGTCCTCCCACAGGCAATCTAAATGCGAAGCCCTGTAACCCTGTCGCTGTAGATTTTGGCGCATAATCGTCGATGGCAAGTGCTTCGATGAATTTGGCGGTGCTCAGGTCGCCCACCAGTTAAAGACTCGTACGCTGGTCGATGAGAATGGTCTAGCTGCGGTGATTCATGCTGCGGGTAGCTTAGCCAAGAATTGCTCAAGCAGCCGGCGATGAACTCCAAAGCAAATCACACATTTGTGAACTATGCAATTGGCAAGACTGCTTCTCGTTGCAGTAGGAATAAGACACTGACGAATCAGAACGTGGGGTTTGCCTGGCACTGTCCAACCTGTCGCCAATATGAAGTACTGGACCTGAGGCTACGAAGGGTGAAACCAATGGATGCGAGATTTCATTACATTTGTTGAGTGGCCGTGTATTCGTTGCTGAAGCCTTGCTGTTATGATCAGTTGGAAGATCGTTGCTTATACTTCCTTCCCTTCGTCGACTATGATGTATCTGGATTCTACTCATGCTCTTAAACTGTTTTTTGAATGTTTTCCAGAAACCGTCCACGCTAAACTGTTACACGGACCATACGGTGGAAGCTAGAAATTTTTTTACACAAACTCGTCCATGAACGATGGTTCGACGACGATTGAAGTTGCGGATGTTGCCTTTCATTCTTATACGAGAACGTGAATTACGCTGGTTTGTTGAATTCGTCAGTCATTTTGGTTGTTACGACAGATCCGACAAGCCCAAGCGGATCAAACAAACGTGCTATTAGTTATGGAAATCTCGTACCGACTGCGTCTCATCAGAATCTAACACTAACTTAGTGCCAGGATAAAGCTAGCGCCGGCTTGCCATCTTCAAAATCGACACTATTTGTGTTCCTGAGTAAATCTTTATGATGCCCTTCAAGAGAATGAGCTCATTTTAAACTAATGAGTAACCGTAAAATTGAAGCATTTGTGCATGTCTCCATTTTTGGAGCTAAATTAGTGCCGGATCTTGATGAGACGAAACCGAAACGCAAAGTCCATAACTAATTTATTTAGAGCAATCTCGCGCAAAAGAGGAGAAAAAATGGTTTTCACCTAAATGTTTTTCCACAGCCACGAATTATAGTAAGACGACAGTGAGATGCGTTTCGTTAACGGCGCATCTGTCGTCGACGGTTGATGTTGAATTTTGTGGCGGTGCCGGTCAGCGAACGGTTCTCTTTGCAGACAAGGCGTTTTAAAGCGTGGAACTCGATCTAGGTCTACCGACCCTTGTAGAGCTGGTGTTCAGGTGGAACAATTTGGGTTTCAAGGCAGCGTGCGATTGAGTCGAACGAAACGAACTATGACAAATAATGCTAGAACATGGTTTTCCGACAGAACTTATTAGGTTGATTAATATAACGCGGGGTGACATAGACAATGTTGGTGTTGATCGCAGAGTAGTAGAAGAGGCATTTTACTCTTTAAAAGAGCGGCGGCCAGAATCGCTCTGACTGTAAACTTGGACAAGATAAACTACATCGTTGCTAGATGCTAAAACAGGGCCGTTCGCAAGGTGTTGGTTCCGAGGTGAAAATAGATGGGGTAGGGTATGAGCTTGTTGGCATATCTACTGGAAAACTAGAAAATGCAATAACCAGGTTAAAAGGCGTGTTGCACCTATGAATAATTTCTTTCTAAGGTTTACGTAGTCAGTTGAAGTCCCGTAGCCTACAGACTCACACAAAACTTGTTCTATACAATTCGCTGATACTTCCTATACGACAATGAGGAATGGGCTTTTAAGGGAGCAGACTATAAAGTGCTCGGTGTGTTTGCGAGCAAAACTCTGTGATCAATACTCGGCGGCATAGTAGAAAATAGGGAATCGCGCAGGCAACTGTACCAAGTATACAAAGATGCTCACATTGAAAGGTTGAAAAACACACCAGACTACAGTGGACTGGACAAGTGGTGCGAATGTCGGAAGAGAGACCAGCTAAAGTGATACCCAGCAGAGAACCTGGAAGAAGTCGTAGGCTTCGGGGCAGACCCCGCATTCGCTGGATGTGTACAAGGGGGGAAGATGAGCGAGCGACGAGCGTTCAAGAAGACTGGAGACTGACGGACTAAGATCGAGAAATCTGGAAATCTAAAGTACATTCGGTGATGATTTGGAGTATCGGGATTGTTCGGCCACTATGACGACGATGATGGTGATGACGTTCTCCAGTACTGCTTGTTCGTTGAAAGCCCATTTGTGGAGATTAGAGTCCACCTTGAATAACAGCGCGTCGAGCTACTTAGCGGTTGTTTCTGCCACTTTTCGCCCACCAAAGAACAGATCTTCGCTCCGTTTGCCGCCAAATAGTTGCTGAAGTACTCTCGTTGCGAGATATGGACCGCTGGCTGTGCCGTATGTTAGGGTCTTTAGCTCGACGATTTGTGGCGAAATATCGGATACAGTGTCCTGCTTGTCTAGCAGGAGTTGATGTCTGCGATCAACGCGACTAGGTGTGTTCGGGAGATCCCATGATGACCGATCGTAGGTATTGTTGCACGGTTGGTCCAACAAGGCGCGCGTCGTTCTGCTATGCTACGCAGGAGGTTTTACACGACGCGCGAAAAAGAACTCTCAGGTTGATCGTCGTGCTGTATGCCCATACTACTGCGTGATGCGGAAGACGGTATCAAAGAGTTGGAAAGTTTTCGTAGTCAGTTACGTGCTGTCTTAGTACGTGCTATTCCTCGACAAAGACTCGATATTATCGATGTAAGTCGGTATTACAGACTAGCTCACTGTTTAGCAGCTCAAAACGGCAAAGAGTGGTGCGACGGTCGTGAACAAGTCTAGATAACTCAGTCCTGCTTGAGCGACAGTCGAACTTTGTATCGAGCTTCAGCGTCGTGGGTTACAGTGCGACGAGCGCTATCCTCGCATGCTACTTATTCTACGGAATCAGGTTGTCGTTAACGGTAGCAATATTTGCGACGATTGGAATAATCGGCTAACCGTGGAAGGACCTTTCCGCTACCCAACCAAGAACGTAGTTCGAGAACTAAAAGGTCTTTGGTGTCGTGATTCCCATACTACATCAGGAAGCGAAATATTATAGCATGGAGTTGTAGGGTTTTCGTAGTCAGTTACGCTCTGCCTGTGCCCTAGCACGTTGTATTCATCAACAAAATATCGATACCACAGATGCAAGCCAAGATTAAAGACTAGTCGACCTTCTCACTGGTGAAAACGACGAAGAACGGTGCGAAGGTTGTCTAGACTTCTGCTTCAACGACAGTAGAACTTTGTATCAGCCCTCGGCGGTGTTGGTTACCGTGTGACGTAGCTGCTTACTCGACGGAATAGCATAAAGAGCCGATTTCTATTCCATTAGATTATGCATATTACGACGATTGGAGTAATCGGCTGACCATGGGAAGATCTTTCCCGCATTAACCAGTCAAGAACGGAATTCACGAGAACAGGAGCGTTATCTCTAAGCGAAATTCGACCAGTAACCTTGCACAAGTGGTAGATAATTGTAGCTTCCAAGATAATGTCGATTGGGTTGGAGTTTGCAGAATGAAGGATTAGGTAACTATATACTGGACGGAAACTCTCAAGCCGAACAGAAGACGACTACAGAACAATGGTGATTCTGTGAAGATCTAGAAACTGTTCTAAAACTTTCCTAAGTGAGAGCGATTCGTGGAGAACAACGTGGGTACCAGGCATAT
This sequence comes from Topomyia yanbarensis, assembly GCF_030247195.1. Classification (NCBI taxonomy): domain Eukaryota; kingdom Metazoa; phylum Arthropoda; class Insecta; order Diptera; family Culicidae; genus Topomyia; species Topomyia yanbarensis. The sequence goes on from NC_080670.1 coordinate 59,346,542, forward strand.
GTCGATGATTGACAAATGTCAGCAATCGGAAGATGAACCTTCTCTCTTTCGGGGACTTAATTCGCTGTGAGAATGATTCAGTAACAAAACAGCTTTCGCTACCGAAGGCCACGTGCTGTGTTTTTCGTCAAAGATCACTACTACAGCAAGAAGTAGAATTGCCGTCCATCCTTGACTGGCGGAAACGATGGGGCGTATGCTTCTCACCTAAGTAGTTGGTTGTCTTCGAACCTGAGAAGGCTGATGGTGGACCGGAGCAGATCTCAGTTCCGGCAGGTACTGGTTGAGAAACAGTCCTTCGCTTGATGACTCTTGCGTAGGCAGTTCCGACAGGGCTGATTTAAAAAAAACTTTCTTCTGCTCGTCCACGCGACCCATCTTGGAGAACGTCACACATTGGTAGAGTGATGATGAGCGATTCTTGAACGATACACCATTGTGGCTGCCCTTGAAAAGGTTTCTTCACTTGGTCGATCTACTGTACCATCCTGTATATCCTGAGGCCGGATTAATTAGGGGATTGCCTTTTGCGTAGTCGCAAATTCTCAACACTCGAATCAGCAAGACGTCCCAGAACTGAACCTTCTCCCCTAACTGCTGAAGAACCTTGACATTGACCACGAATTTCTCCATCAGTGAATGCTACTCCGAAGCTGACTCTCTATTAAGCGAAAAAAACTTAGGTGTGTATCGGCTTCATAGCATCATACAATACTGATGAACGCCAAAATCTCTGAATGTTGGCAAGTTCTACCGACGAGTGGAAGATCGAAACGAATAAGTTGTGGAAATTCAACTGACAGACCGAATTCCCACTGAAACAAGAAGTTTTGCATCGGGCAAGCGCACCTGCGATGACGACAAAGGTCCATGACTAAGTGAAGAGCTAGAGACACAACATTTTTATTCTTCGGTAGCAGACAGACTCAAGATTGTTCTGTAGCTTTAGCTGGTCGTTTAAATTGCCTCGGTCGTGGGACTACAGCTCCATCTGGACTGTGTTGTGGTCCGTTCAGAGATTAATAATTAATAGGCATACTGGAAGTTCGATGGCCTTGCTGTCAAATATTTCGAGATGCCGTTGAATGACGCCATCAAGCTCCGTTGTCTCAGCATGACGCACTTGATGCGACGATCAGTAGACATCGCGATGGCGAAATGGACATGTAAAGCGAAGATCGTGTAGCACAAATGAAAAGAGTAACCATTTTGAAACCCTAAGGTAATGCGAACTTGAAAGGCACGCCTCGGGAAGCAGATCCTGACCTACTTATTCCACTGGTGTAGCTGATAGTAGGTTTCCGAAAGCGGAATTCCATGCGGTGGTGATTTTTGCACCACATGCTGAAGATCGTCGAACATGTCTGGCAGGCTGAACGCTTCATGTTCTGAAGGAATTTTGTGAAGGACTCGCCATTCTTGTCTGGCTCACCCACTCTCCTAGTTTGGCACAGAATGTCAAAACCTGGAAGAACGCTGGAAAGTACTCTGTTCAGTATCCAGAGGCGGTGGCGGTCATAGTCATTATGTCGACGATTAATTCGACAGTGTTGACACCGTCGAAAAGGTCATCAAGTGGGAGTTTGATATCCGGAGCTGGCTTTCCAATGAACCTGAAGTTCTTAGAAGATGGCCGGACACCAAAGAAATGAGTTTTGGTTGCAGTTTTGCTTCAACTGTAATTGATATGTGTTTCGTGAGGCAGTCTGCTTGCATCCTGCGTAGACTTCGGTCACGTATAGCAAACCGGAGTTTCATCATGTACATGATGCTGTACTCACAGGATTCAAAAGACATCTCTTACCCGAACAATTTATTTCCGTTAACAATATGCGCCACTGTGTTGAGAATGACAATGTTCTTCCCAGGCATTAACAATGGTTTCGAGAGCTTAGAATGCGGCTGAAGCACCCTACTTCTTCCTTCCTGACTCATCCTGTGCTCAGATCACGCTGTGTACTTATGACGATCAGTCTCCCACTTGTCAGTACTGCCAGCAATCTGCACACTACGGGAAACCCTGCGCTTGGTTACCAAAGAAAAAATATACCAAATAAATACAACGGCCTTATTATCTTTAATAAATTCAAAAAATTGTTGTCCAACTACCAACACATATTGAATCATCAAGGATTGATAAATTAATTACGACTATAGCAAACACATCTGAAACAACAAACAGCTCCGTCGGCAACAAGACAAGAAACGAAGGAGTTGGTTTGACGTCCGTAATCCGCAAACTGAAAACAGCAAACCAAAGTAATCAACAACCCCCAGGACAGCCGCAGTGATGACAGTATGGACGAAAGTGATAATCAAGGAAGCGCGCCGAATGCCCTTCAGGCTCTATCAAGCGACGCTGAAAATGCTGCTCCACCGAGACAAATTTGACGGACACACATTAAAGGATCATTAAGCTAGTTATGGAATTTGCGTTTCGACTACGTCTCATCAGAATCCGACACCAACTTAGTGACAGGATTAAGCTAGCGCCGCATTCACGTTATCTTGAAAAACGGGGACACAATTGGAGTTCCTGAGCAAACCCCTGATCAAGCGTGATGTCTCGCAAGACAAGCAGCTCATTTTAAGCTGATGAGAGCTTTTTTGGAACTATCATCAATCCGGTGCTAGCTTAGTTCTGTCGTATTCAAGTGTCGTATTCTGATGAGACGAAATCGAAACGCAAATTCCATAACTAATTTAGTTATAGGTTTTGTGCTCTTCACGCGCAACGATGGTTTTAATCAATTTTCTTCTTAATGGAGAGAAAAAAATAGTATTTACCAAAATTGTTCTCCACGAAGGTGAAAATAGCATTAAGAATCTTTATTATTTATTTGTCGTAAATATTTAATAGACGCACAGCTCCGTCAAGCTCATGCATCTTGCAGTCAGTGTCAAATAAACGAATTATAAAAAAATACTTCCGAGGAATCTCGGTGTTTATTCAGCATTTCTTTATATCCGGTTTTCAAACGATTGCATAGTTTTTCTCAAAAATCGTTCACCAATAAAAGAATCTTTCACAATGGAACGATTTCAATGACATGCTTTGCCCGAGCAAAGTACTTCCTAGAAGCAAATTTCTCAGAATGTTGAGATATTCTTTTCTGAAACAACTTTATTTTCCGCTTTTCTTTCCAATTTGTGTATTAACGAAGAGAAACTCATGCTTCAAAAAAGGGTGTTAAAATTTAAGGTTGGAGAGAATCGGCAAAAATCAAAAAGGATAAAGCAGTTTTTTCCACACCGAGTGTTAGATCTTCATAAAAATCAATCAACAGTACTGTAACAACATTTTACATAAGCTGATTGATTTTATGAAGATCTAACACTCGGTGTGTAAGAAAACTGCTTTTTTCGTTTTAATTTTTGCCAATTTTCTCTCCAACCTTAAGGTTTTTGTTTCGCATTATAAACTGTAAATTCAATTTCTTGCGAGTAATACCAGCACAATATTTTACATTTTTTCATATTTCACAAATTTTAGTAATCCCGACAGATGAGGCTCGTTAATAATTTTTGTCACAAATAAAATATTTTTTGACATTTCAGTAAAATACCAACGTGACAAATACCCTCACTTCTCAATCTGGGTCACCTCTGCTGCAGCATTGTACCAAACCCCTAACTTCGCTGCTGGCACAGCACCAAACCTGCCAATAATACGCTCAAATAGAGTTACAATAATTACCAGCCAATCAAGTAAAAGCACGGACGCGCAGTTCCGCGACCCAGGCAGGAACCATTTTTTCCAATATCCTTAATGGTGGCAGCGGCAGTTAGTACGCTGAAGTGGATTGCCCACAAAATTTAGACGATCCATAAAACGGAAAAACAAACGGCTGATGCAATGAACCGAACAGTGCTCACTTTATTAAATCTTCTGTTTTGCAGACCGGATTTGAGCGGGGCTTTGCCTTAAAAATGCATGCCGTCGACGCTTGACACGAGATGTTCAAAACAACCGGCGGCAGCCGCTTCAAATCGATGAATATTCCCCGGCGAAACCTTTTGCACCAGCCACCCGTTCTCCGGTTGCAGGTTAACTGTGAATGGAAGTGACTCGTAAAAATCGAAGGAAACGGGATAATAATCATAAATAAACATTTATACACTGTGTTCATTCACAACCCAATTCGATAGCGCTGGCGGCGCAACAAGTTCGCCGTCTCTCTTGGTTGGGTCGTTGGCTAGATCGATTCTACCGTGGGGCTCTGGCCGGATTCGACGATTGCTCGTAAAATAAACTTTTCTGGGAGTCACGATTAACGACGCTTGTGTGGAGTCTGTCAAGCTACAATATAACCAATTTCGGCGGAGTGAGTCGCAATAAAAAGTCAACAGAAAACACAAATGTAAAATATTCAACATGTAACGAAAAGTAATTCAAGCTACGGACGTACCCACAGTGAAAGGGAGCCCATTCTGGGCATCGACATCGGAAACCGTTTGTGCGGCTTATAAATCAAGCCAATCCCAGCCGCATCGACGGGGGGTCCCAACTTAATAGCGAAAAAAAAACAATCGTTAACCGATCAATCTTTAGGCCCATTGCAGTCGGCCGCGGCTTGTATTGCAATCGAACAGTCATCGGCCCACGCCGACGCATCTGCGGCAGGGTTGCATTTCTCTAAAAAAAAACGAAACCAATGGAAGAAGCGATATTAAATACCACATTTGACAGATCACGCCCAGCGAATACAATCGAACGTCACGTGCAGCCAAATCACGCTGGCTTAGAGTAAAAAAAGTTTATCCACCCTAGAGTCATTCTGCAGAATCATCATTAGCGTTTAACTCGCCGAGACGAGGAAATCGATGCTGCATTCGGCTCTTACTTCCTGCGAGTCATGTCATCTTCCGGAGGAACGCGCATACATCAGTCACTGTGTCTGTCTAGAGATGTGTCACGAATACTGCTCGTTGGTGCAGTTCGTTTCACGAATTCGAAAGCGAAAGTACGCCGGGCCTACTCTGGCTGAGTCACTGTGCTGCGCGCCTACACTGACAGCGTCGATTGGATTGACAAATGTTCGGCTGTCAGCGAAACGAAAGCCATTTCTATCGTTTGCAGCTAAAATGTGATTCCGCAAGGATGAGTGACGAGCGATGGGTGACTGTTCTAGTACATTTTTTACCGCCAATCTCTAGCATTGTTTCCACTCGTTTCAATAGTGGCAGAATTTGGTGCATTCGTGTAGGCAAAGGTGGTTGTTACCACCATTCATAGATAAACGTGCGCCTGCTGATGATAGACGATGGAAAATGGTTGTTTTTTTGCATTGAAAATGATATGCTCTGGGGCGGGTGTCATTCCAAATTTCGACAGCCAATCAGTGTATCGATATTATGAATAAATCTAAATTTAGAATGCAAATAAAGAAATCTAAACTAAATCTAACTAGCTCTACAGTTTCACTTTTTGACATTGAAAATGTCCTACTCCACTATCTGGGGCTAGGTGCCATTCTAAATTGTAATACATCTCCTATGTAACAAAACTATCTAAGGCTAATAATATCTATGCAATAAAAGTAAAAGTAAAAATAGGTAAAATTAAAAAAACTATAAAACAATAGCTTACTACAACATTTTATGCGGGTGTTCTTTTTAGATTAAAATTCATGTTTAAAATTCATGCCATGTCTTCAGCGTTACTGGATTTAAAATTGTTTTCCCAGTTTATCCAGTCAGAGTATCTTTCCTGCCCGATGTATTTGAAACAGAGTTCTAAATGCGTTTTAAATTAAGCAACACACAGAACGGTATAGGCCACTAACTTAAAGTTTAAAACATATCTGTTTTAAATTATGAAACAAACCGCTGAACTGTTTTCGGTTTAGAAAATTTCCTAACCCTATATGCGGGGTTGGGAATCGAATCCAGGTGAGCTGCGTCCAAGGAAATTCAGAGTCCAAGACTTCAAAGATCTCTCTGATCTTTGAAATCTTGCACTCTTTGACTCTTGTTGAACTCTTGAGCTCTTGAACTCTTAAACTCCTGAACTCGTGAACTATTAAACTCTTTAAATCTTGAACTCTTGAACTCTTCAATTCTTCAACTCTACAATTTTTCAACACTTTAACTCTTCAACTGTTCAAATCTTCAATTCTTAAACTCTTCGTCTCTTTAACTCTTCAACTGTTCAACTATTCAAAACTTCAACTCTTGAACTCTTCGACGACGCGTATTCAGAAAGGCGAGATTATCTTCGAGCCGACGAAGGATCCTCCCGTCAAGAGCTCGACCTACCACGAGCTCGTTGCTAAATCCTTGGGCAGCGAAGTGAACGTGAGAGCTCTATCGCAGGAAGTCATAGTCGAGTGCAACGGTCTAGAAGAGATAACGACCTTAGAAGAAGCGAGGGTTGCACTGATTGAGCAGTGCAAACTGGATGTACCAGCGACTATCCGGATTAGAAAATCGTAATGAAGCACTTAAATAGCGGCGATTCGACTACCGGTGGTCGTTGCCAACAAGCTGGCAGAGACCGGCAAGATAACAGTCGGGTGGGCTCGCTGAGAATCGCTCTGCGAGTTGCCAACTAGGTGAAAACATGCTTCAGATGCTTGGACCTCGGACATCAAGGAGCTGCAAGGGCACGAAGAGGTCTGCACTGTGTAGAAAATATTGAGGAAAGGGGCGCGTTGCTAGGCCGTTGCTGGGCAACTTTTAATCGCGAGATAGTACTAAGCAAATCCACCTGCTACAAGTAGTTGCGCAGAGAAGTAGACGCTAAGCTCTGGGGTAATGCTTACCGTATTGTGTTGGCCACGAACAAGGGTCCAACGACACCAGTTGAAATGTACGCTGACAAAATAAAGACTATCGTGGAGGGTCATTTCTCGAAGCACGACCCAACCGCCTGGCCACCTACACCGTGCGTCGATGCAGACGGTGGAAATGCTGGTGACATTGGAGTCTCCAACTACGAGCTCCTTATAGTGGCAAAAGGACTGAAAGTGAAGGAAGCTCCCGGACCGGATGATATGCCCAATGTGGCGTTGAAGACCGTAATCTTGGCGTATCCGGACATGTTCATGGCAGTCCTACAGAAATGCCTGAAAGATGAAAGATGCAGAAGTTGGTGTTGCTACTAAAACCAGGGAAGACACCAGAAGATCCCGCATCGTATTGGCCTGTATGTCCGCTGGATACTATTAAACCTTCTAGAAAGGGCCATCCTCAACAGGCTGACGAACTGCATTGAAAGTGAGAACGGACTCTCCCAAAGGCTGCTCGGGTTCCGGAAAGGGATCTCGATGGTGGACGCCATCCGTACAGTCGTCGCGAGCGCGGAGAAAGCAACGCAATAAAAGAGCAGGGGTAATTCGTACTGTGCTGAGGTGACGATTGACGTGAAGATCGCGTTCAACAATGCCAGCTGAAGGATGATTGCCGTAGCACTGCACAGAATATGGGTTCCGAACTATCTGTGTAAGTTTCTGAAAAGTTACTTTCAGAACCGTGTACTGGTTTACGAAACTAGCATGGACGTGAGGTTAGGAATAACTCATGGCTCCACACTTGGTCCAACGCTCTGGAATATAGTGTACAACGGAGTGGTAACAGTGGAACTACCCAGGGGAGTCGAGATCGTCGGCTTTGCAGATAACGTTGTCCTGATGATAACCTGCGTGCCCTTTGAAAAGGTGGAGATGTTGACGGCAGAGACACTATCAGTATCGGGGGACAATCCATCTCATCGATGTGTGCGCTGAAGCACCTGGGTTACCATCAGACATTCTGTTAAATTATAACAGCTATGTCGACTATGTATGTGAGAAGACTCATTCTCAATACTGAGGAATGGCGTATCGGCCTGGGCTGCTGCGCTGATCTCAAAGCGGAACCGGACGAAGTTGATAAGTACCTTTCGCCCTAAGGCTGTTTATGTCGCGAGTGCGTACAGAACGATATCGTCGGAGGCGGCAGCATCACTTTGGCTGAGGACCTAGAATGCTACCAGCGGAGGAATGCACGAAATGCCAGGAGGCTGGTTGGAGTGAACTCGTTGACTAAGTGGCAGCAAGAGTGGGCCTTCGCGAACAAAGTCAGGTGGATCCATCGACTCATCTTAAATGTGTCGGCTTGGGTGTATAGGAAGCATGGAGAGGTGAATTTCCATTTGACGCAGTTTTTATCCGGGAGTACGTGCATCGGCTTGAACAAACTTCGTCACCCCTGTGCCCGGAGTCTGTGAACGTGAAAGAGACACCGGAACACGTGGCCTTCGAATGCCCTTGGTTCGAAGGGGTATACCTGGTGTGACAGTTGACAATATCGTTGAAGAGATATGCCACAACGAGCATATCTGGAACGCCGTCAACAGCTTAGTTTCGAGTGTACTCTCCGAGCTGCAGAGAAAATGGCGAATGGATCAACAAAATAGCGGTTGGAAACCGCCGTAAAACCACAAATCGGGTCTTGGGAAAAATTCCACTGCCGGAGAACTCTCCGCCGGTGTAGATTAGGGCCACCGCCGGAGACCAGTTGAGTAGTACGCGGGTTCGGGTCGTCGGGGCGCCAGTGAACCGGACGTAAGGCTTCACCGAAATCACCGGACCAACCTCGACTTCCTACCGTGTAGCTTGTGAGTAGGCTAGATCCACCGCCTGGGACTAGACCGCGACGGGGCACATCCAGTCGTGAGCCCTCAGGGTACAATCGAACGGGACGCCCTGTTCCACCGGAATCGCCGAACTGACCTTGACACCTGGCGAATACTCCGTCGAAGTAGGCTAGGTCCATCGTCGACGACTAGACCGAGTAGTTCGCGAACAAATCGGGAGTTCAACGAGTCAGTAGTGCCAAATGGTACGAGAAAGCACTAGGGAGCCGAGCAGCACCGCCGCCCAGAGTGTCTTCGTAGATGAAGAGCGCTAAATCTCGACCCACAACTAGCTTTCCGACTGCCATTCAGGAATTGCCAATCTGTGTAGATGGTCGAGAACTGGTGGTGTGTAGAGGAGTAACTAACCATACTGAAGGAACTAACTACTAAGTATTTGGATTAGAGTGGATGCTATGTCCATAAGAAAATCCTCCCCGAAGTAATGCCTCAAGCTAGTGCCGGGGAGGAATCAGGTTCTGGGCAAGAGCAGTTGTTTCAGTTGATCGGTTAGCAGCCCAAATCCATTCCCTGAGATGTTGTTGTACATTTTCCCTGCTCAGGGTTTTTTTAAGTTTTTTTCTGCTCTCAAATTTATACTCCTAGACTCTTGGACGCTTGGACTTTTAGCCTCTTTGATTTTTGGACTCTTGGACTACTGGGCTTTTAGACTTTTGTACTCCTGGACTCGTGAACTCTTGGATTTTAGAACTTTTCAACTCTTGGATTATTGGACTCTTGGGTTCTTGGACTCTTGGACTTTCCAACTCTTGAAGTCTTGGATTGTTGGACTCTTGGATTCTTGAACTTTTGGGATCTTGGACTATTAGACTCTTGGATTCTCGAACTCTTGGAATCGTGAAGTCTCGGATTTCTGGTCTTTTCGACTCTTAGATTATTATACTCTTGGGGTCTCGGATTCTGGGAATCTTGGACGTTTAGACTCTTGGATTGGTAAATTCGTGGATTTTTGGACTCTTGGCCTCTTGGACTCTTAGTCTCTTGAACTCTTGCACTATTGGACTCTTGGAGGACTTTTGGACTATTAGACTTTTGGACTCATGGGCTCTTAATTTTTTTGACTTTTAAACTCGTGGATTCTTTGCTTCTTGGCCTTTTGGATTTTTGGATGGATTATTGGACTTTTGGACTCTTGAACCTTTTAACTATTCATTGAAATTTTGGGTTCTTGGGCTCTGACTTTTGGACTCTTGGACTTTCCAACTCTTGGATTCTTGGACTATTAGACTCTTGGATTTTTGGTCTTTTCAACTCTTGGATTCTTGGATGCTGGGACTCTTGGACTCTTGGATTGTTGGACTTTTGGACTCTTGGATTCGTAGGTTCGCGAATTTCTGGACTATAGGTCTCTTGGACTCTTAGCCTCTTGGACTCTTGCACCATTGGGCTCTTAGATTCTGGAACTTTTGGATCCTTGGACTATTGGACTTTTGGACTCTTTAACTTTTGAACTTTTGGATTTTTGGGCATTTGACTTCTTGAACTCTTGATCTTCTGGACTCTTGGGTTTGGATGTGGACTCTTGGATTATTAGACTGCTGAACTGATAGATTTTTCAATCTTTGAATATTGTCATCCGCAATCGACTCGCCCACCGATATTTCAGCTCGCTACTAAAAATTTTACATAAGTTCGCAAATATTTTCACTAAAATCCTGTCCGCATTTCTCATTTCACTTATCCCAGGATCTACCATTTTCACATCCTAAATCGCAGAGAAAATCCCACCATTAAATTCCACATCCCAGCCCACAGATGAGTGGCATTCAAATTATACCTTGAAGTGATCTGAATGATACCCTCCTGCATCTCTCTCTCTTCTTCCCCCTCCACCACACTCGATATAATTTGTGGTCGCACCCGAAACACGACTAGATTGCTTTTTATTGCAAAGGCAAACCAACTTTCGGCAGCACCACCACCTTGATTGAAATCCTGTGCAGCCCGTTCGTTAGTGTCGGGTTTGAGGAAACTTCTTGCAAGTCTCCGAGACTGTCGAGGAAAAGCGGATAGCTCCGTCAGGTAGACAGGGACACACGAAGAGGGCCTGAATTTGGCACAAGGTGACACATCACAAGAGACATGTTATAGACGGAAAACGAAACGACAAGATTTAATTTAGGATATCTGTCCCCATTGCCGGTGAAAACCGGCTGGAATCGGGCGAGGGGAGGAGCGGGCAGGGGCGGTTGACGGTCGGTGCGGTAGATGACAGGTTTCGTTTTTTTTTCTGCTGCTTTTTCTCTGTATTCGCTTACGCTAGAATATGTTTGTGCAAAGCAGTTTTCCTCGTTTGCAGTGGGATTTGGGATTTCATTTCGTTTATTTTCTGGGTCTTCCCCGTAACAAGTTTAATGCAATCATCGTTTGGCGTTTCGGTGAAATACTTTCGGCTGACGTCAAATTGATTCGGTAGACGAGTTTCAAGGCACAATACAGGACGACCTAAATAGACTAGAAATTTTGATTAGACGATATTCGGCGTACACCTTCAACCATCGGAGTCGTCTTTCGCAAACGACAACAATCGAGGTCACCTATTTTCGATTTCCCCTCAGTTCCTCATGACAGAACATAATTCGGTCCTTGATTAGAGTTTGAATAATAGAATCGATGCGGGTTGTTGTTAATAGCAATCAAAAGCAGCAGCTGAAAGTTTCTTCCTTGTCATGTCCAGCTTAACGCTGGCCAGTGCCAGAGTGGAGCGGACCGAATCCTTCGGCATAATAGAATGCTAATTCATCGTATGCGATTTGTCATAACACGATGACAATGCATCTTAAGCGGAGGGGGTAGTCTGATTGTGTGATGAAATTGGGAGTCGAGTGGATTTTTACTGCAATGCTGCAAGAGGTGAATCGCCGCCTGCTATCCTTGGCGGTTGGTCTGTTGAGAATTGTACAAGGAAAACCAAAATCAGGGATACTACCCTATCCATGCATGAATGAGCTTGTGGCTATCGTTCCTGGGTGTGTTGTCGACAAAATGCGTTCTTGTCTAGCTTGAGTGGGAAAGATCTTTCTACTACTAACTGGATGAGTGTGTGTGGTCATGCAGGACAGTGAACTAGAGAGCTACAGCGGAACGATATTCGATCGGCCATGGGAAATGACATCAGTGCGCACAGCTGAGTTTTGCTGATAAATGTAAACCGTTTGAAGGCACTTTATCAAATTAGAATTGGTCATTTTTTGTCTTTACAGTAGAAATTTACTATTGGAAATTAGCATTACTTCTTCGGAATAGAATGAAGCTAATATGTTGAATCATTTGAAGAGATATAATGGGGAAATAGAAAAACTCGTCGAACGAAACCAGCAAGTTATAAAATAGGGTAAAGTGCCTATTTTCACCATACTAAGGAGGGTGCCTCACTAATTCATTAATTACCTACAATCAATGGAATGCGTAAAAATTGGCATCAACAGCTTTGCTTCGTTGTTAAGAACCAAGATAATAACACAAATGCGCTGAAAACAGGGAAATTCTCGTGTTCGAGCGAGAAAACTATTGTTGCGCTACCCTTTGACCTGCTTTAACCAACGGCTTCAAATGGGTAAGGTGGCTTTACAAATAAGTGGCATTCCCCACAACCGCGTGTAACTCGTGGGTTTTATAAAAATGCTAATTGTTTCTTTGTATAAAATTAGTAATTCAGAAATAAAAACTGTCCAACAAGCATCATTCCAGGCTACAAAACCGAAATGTCAATAAAGATAAGCTTTCAAACCTTCGTCGATAACTTTCTACTCTAAAAAATTCGTTTTATTTGTGGAGAGAATATGAAAAAATTTTGAGCGGCCCCAAATGACCATTTACTGTATCGAAAGCTTTACTTTGTATGATGGATACAATTCCACGTGCGCTTTGTTTATTCCACTTCCCTGCCTGATCTCCACTAATACAGCACCCGTCCGATACGAAACTGAGGCAGGTTCCATTCCCAACCGCTGAGTCCAAGTAAAAAACGGCAGAGGATGGCACCATTGGGAAGTAAGGGATAGCAGTATCAGAGGTGAATGGCGACATAATTTGGTCTCAAATTGCACAATAATTGGCCTGGCGGCTTGGCCAAGCAGGAACTAAAAGTTCAGTATCTAACAAAAACAATCAAAATCAAAAGGCCCATTTGATTGTCTCTCTTGTTCATTGCTCCTATGGACGGAAAATTTTCCAACTCATCAAAACTATTAGCATTAATTAGGAAACCACTTCAACAATGCACTAAAATCAATAGAGTTTTGGGGATTGTCAACAAAAAGTGGCCTTTTCAAGTTATACGATCTTGATTCGTTGGTTGGATACTTTTGTTTGAGCTTTGCTAGTGAGACCATTGTCCAGTTGAAAACCATCTAAATGCCAAAATTTCGAGTCGCATGCGTATTTTTTGACTTTGATCGATTTTCTGTGCTTCTTGATCGTGGCGAATTAGGCTCGTATTACTCGTGGAGACTCGGAGTGCTCCAGCTGTTGCAGTGAGTCCATTTGTTTTAGGTGCCCTTCTGCACATCCCGCGATTTCGCCAACACAAAACGCCCCGGCGATTAGGTCAACCTGTTAAAGCCTACGAAATACTACTGACTCCCGGATAACGGGCGCTCGGAATATAAGATATAAGAATCTCGACCGCGAACATACAAACCTACGTATTCGTGCAATTATGAATCGGTCACGTCCGGAAGTCTCAAGCCTCGGACTTAGCAGCCTAGGTTAATTCCTTCAGTTCGACCAATTAAAAAGACGCTCATATCCACAATACAACACGTTTCACGGCGACTAGTATTATGGGGAAACTTACGCTCTTCTTACATCTGCTCCGTACACTCAAAATCGAGTATCAGATTCAAGGCCCGTGCGACCAAGTAAGAACACACGGGAATATTGTGAATGGCCACCCATGAAGTTACATACATCCTAGCACACGCTAAATACAAACTCATACACGGTAGAACACGTTAACATACAAACGCTCGAGCCTCTCGTCATGATACACAAAGGGCAACATACAATCCCAACTACGCCTAAAATTTCGCAAACACAAAATAAGTGAACGCTATAGCTCTTATAATCTAATCAACATACAAACGCTTGCTTTCGCGAAATCATGAATCGTACTCGTCCGGGAGCTCTCACTCTTATATACGAAATTTATATACACTAGACAAGTTTTAGGGCGCCATAGCTGGGAACTCCATTGAGAACGAGGATCTCCTGTTCTTCCTTCGTCTAAATCGTACATTGATAATTAATTATCAGAAATACGGCCTTTGCGAACATTCAATAGTCCACTCGAAGTTGCAAACGACTACTCTAAATCCACTTGAACCCTTCGCGATGATACAAATCTGGTCACGCATGCTAGCATGCAGTCGCGATTATCTGCGCACACTCTCTCGCATACATGAAACTCTCCTGTGGTCAAGCGAATGTTTTTCCGATTAGGGAATCATAAAGGCGGTCTCAAGAGCAATTAAATCAACGCCCGTTCCCACGTGATCATGTGTCGGTTACGTCCAAAAACCTTCAGTCTCGTCCGATGTCTCGTCTCCAAAAAAACAAACTCTTGTACACTGGAAGTCTCAGAGCGTCATAACCGGATACTCTAGCGATTCTCAACCTTCTTCGCACCCCGAACCCGTGTTCGAAATCGCCCTGGGTGGACGCGGACGCGTAAATCGCGGTGGATGGTCGTAATCTCTCTCGAAATCAACCTAGTTGCGGACCCCCACGGTTTAGCATCGATTTTGTATACTGTCAATATCTTATTTTCAGTCTGATACAAAAAAAGTTTGAAATTTCAATATCTCTCTGGAAAAAATATTCTTATACGCGGACCCCCAGCGACGCCTTCAATGACCAACGGTTTAGAGTCGCCAGCGGTTCTCAACCTTCTTCATTGCACGGACTCCTTCGTAATCACCTTGGTTTGTTGCGGACTACCACGGTCTCTCTCCGTGGACCCCCTGCAACTACTTCATGCTTGAGAATGACCTAGATACCTTCTAGATCTGAACCATACACTCAAAAACGGGGAACACTAGAATATTTAAAAGCCCACGCGAATATGCTAGTGGTTACACAGTTATGCAACGCGAATATAACGGTTATAACAAGCGAAGTTACACAGACTCGATTGAACCCGGTAACATATAAACGCTCGAGCCATGCGCGATAATACAATATTTTTTACATACGTGAACAAGCAGTTACGATCACGCAAACATAAGACCGCCCCTATGATTAGGTGAGGTTTTTAATAGCTCCGAATATATAAACGCTATCTCAAATACAACTATACCAACGCGAGTCCCCACGCGATCGTAAACCCATCACGTTCGAATGCTCCTAGCGTCGGTATTGGCAGCCTGGGTCCATGCCTTCGGTAGGAGTATTCACAAAAAAACGTTCATATGCACTAGACAACAAGCTTCAGCGTGACATGACTGGGAAATTTGGTGATCTGAGGAAACTCCCTTTCTTCTAGCAACGTTACACTTCGAATTAGGCATCAGATTTACGGTCTGCGCGATCATTGAAGAACCCATGTGAATATGCGAATGGTCACACTGTTACGTAATCGAATTTATACTCGCGAAGTTATGTACCTGCCAACATACATACAAACGCCCACCTGATCAAACGCGTTAATATACAAACGCTCGAGCGCTTTGCGATCATCCATGCATACTTACATCTGTGATCTCGAAAACTCTCCAGTGATGAAGTGAGCGTTTTATCTCTTCTAAATATATTAACGCGGTTTCAAGCAAGAACATATAAACGCTTGTTACTATACGATCAACAAATGTCTACATTCCTACATCTGAACCGTATACTTAATATCACAATCATTGGCCTTAAGCAATGTTTTAGCGGGTGACATTTCTCGGTTCGTCTGAAATTGTACCGAATGATTCTGACAGGGAGCCCCTCCGAGAACCAAACTCTACAGATCCAGCTTGATCACTCACTTTTTTGATATCTCTGGTAGTATTGTCAAGTAACAATTTAAGTTTTATAGAACGCTATATGTACAATGTACCACAATAGATCTGAATACTGGTCGCAGTGGCTCGTCTCCTACAAAAAGTACAATTTAGGTTTTATGACTGGCTATAAACTGTGATAAAACTTGAATTGTTACTAGGGTTTGCTGTACAATCAATTCGCGAGATGATTTTTGAAGAGAACTGTTCAAGGAATCGGGAAAAAATAGTTTTGAGCGACGGTGCTGCCGATTATGCAGATTTCGGCGTTCAAGAACAAAAAAAGGTTTTTTATTTTTTCTTGTTGTATCGCGAAGTAACGAATCGAAGTGGAACATACTGTGTGGATTGTGTATTCTGTAGTTCTAGGAATAGGAAGTTACGACGACGAAGTGGCGGCAGCATTAATGGGTCTCGTTATAGCAAAAACCGTTAAGCGTACTTTGGAAATTTTCGTTGAACACCTTCAATTCTGGCAATCCAGTTTGCATGGTGAGGGCTCTACACGACGGCATTAGATTCAAGTATAAGCGAGCGGGTCTCGAAACTCTTTAGCAAATTTTAAAGATGAAACCCAATTGTCGATTGGCTTTTGACAAGATATTGTCATACACTGCGTCAAGGAGATTTAAGACATCAGGATATTTTTCAATTTCCAAAAATGTTAGAGATCTTTCGTTCTAATTCTAATCAAATCAATTTATTTCAACATATTACACAACATTTCAACGATAAAATCCGAATTTATTTAATAAATATAAGAATTATATCGATTTTTAACTTTCGACATGTCAAAATCATTTAAGACAGTCACCAACTTTTTTCTTAAAATCCTCCATTTTCAAATCAACCAACAATTTTGCGACTCCTCAGTACTTGATTGGGTTTCCATTCTTATTAATGACTGCGTAAACTCTATTTGGTATACTATTTATCAGGTTTTTAATCACATCTGCTTCAACGGAATTCCATGCTTCTGTAATCGCACTTTTAAGCTCATTCACGGCAGCGTAACGTTTGTTGTTAGCATAGATTCGACGTACGAGGATTCCCCACAGATTTTCTATTGGGTTGCAGTCAGGAGAACGAGCTGGCCATGGAAGTACATCGATTTTTTTGTCCTTCAACCATCTCATGGTTTCGGTACTTTTGTGAATTGACGCATTATCTTGTTGGAAAGTGAACTTTAGGCGTGAATACCGCCGTTTAAATGGAACCAAACATGTTTCAAGGACATTTATATAATCTTTGTTGTTCATTTTGCTGGAAGTAAACGCCAAGTTCAGTTTTCCGCGACTACAAAATGCGCCCCATACCATGCAATTTCCTCCTCCACAATTACGCGTAGAAAAATGTACCTCTTCCTTTCGTAGATCACGCCAATACGAATTAAATCCGTCAGGACCATCAAGGTTAAATTTTTTTTCGTCGCTAAAGATAACCTGTCGCAAAAATGTATTATTACTTTCGATGACTGACATATCTATTATATTGCAACTATGTTTTCCCAATTTAGAAACTTACCAAGTTCCAGTGGCGGCTCATGTTAGCTCTTGTAAATTCAAGCCTTGCCATTTTATGCTCTTGTTTCGCATCATTTTCGAGCGGCAAATATTTGGATTTTTCACCAACACCTGTCGAATAGTCTCCCGAGATACATTTAAATCCAGATCAGCCTAAATTTGACTAAGCGATTTTGTTGAATTGGATGCCGTGTTGACTATTTTCCTTTTATCTCGACTTGTTAGTTTGCTTTTGATGGTTTTCGGGTACTTTTTACCTTAATTTTCTGGATCCTCCAGAAAATTTCTGACCACACACCGCGATCTACCAACCTCCTTCGAAATCTGATTGATACTCATATTTATGCGCCTGTATGCCAGTATGGTGGCCTTTTCCTCTTGCGAAAGGTACTTTCCCCGCGGCATAACTTTAAAATGACGTTAGAAACTAGCTAAAACAAAATAAAGTCAACAACTAATTAACTGTCTTAAAGGAACTTGACACTTGATAGTTTTGTTTACATTCGCTGAGCTGATAGCACTGTCCCTATTTGCTAGTGCGGCCAGTAAAACAATTTTGTTTGCTGACTTCTTACTATCGATATAGAAAAAAATGAAAATAATACTTATGGCATTACATTTAGTATCAAATACAAGGGGTGTCTTAAATCAACTTGACGCAGTGTAGTGGAGTCTGAAGGTCATTTCACTCACGGTTTAGAGTAATGCCAAGATCCTTGATGCGCTCTGTCCTTGTTATGGTGGTGCCACAGATACGGTAATCATAAATTATAGGCACAATTTCTCAAACAGATGCAGCATTCTTGGTAGCTGGAAAAGGCATTTAATAATTTTGAAAATTTTCGTGTCGTCCGCATACAACGGACGACAGTTCGATGGTAGCTGCGATGAGACATCGTTTATAAAAATCGAGAATAGTAGCCGAGGTCCGAGGTTGCTGCCTTATGGAACTCCAGACTGGTTAGTGAACGATTCCGATGTTGTTGAACCGATTTGGACCTGTTCGGAGCAGTTTGTCAGATATTATCTAAACCAAGCAATCTCCAGGGCTGAGCCAGGCTGAGTATGTAGGATCGCGAAAGCCTCGAGCGTTTGTATGTTATTTTTCGCGTTATTGTTCGCGTTTCAAATAAACGTATTGCCGTTTACTTTTGAGTGTCGTTCTGCGAAAACGCATTGTCCTTCGTCCTCAGTACAGTACATTTATTCAATGTAAAAAAAGTCAAGTGATTTTCTCTTACGTAAAAATTAATGCTGAACACGAGTTTTGTGTTGGATTTTCGATATTTTTGTTTTTGAAAAGAATACGGACGTCAACACGAAACATACACTTGGGGGCACGATAGGTAAGCCGTTTGGGGACACTATAGGTCACTACTGATCGTCTCATAGCTAAGCAACCACGTGAGCCGCAAGGAACAACTTCAATTACACACTCTGGCGACGACGAGGACACCGTATAAGTCATTCGCAAGTACAACCAGACGCAGCTGCCGAAAAAACATGTTTTCACAACATTTCCTTTCGCGGTTCCATGATTTTTCACCACATTTGCAACTTCTCATTTTCTTACCTGAATGACGTCAAATTTAATTTTTATATAATCTGCAGTATTAATACTTTTATTATAAAATATGAACCGTTGATTTTCTAGGCGTGTACATTGTTTAATTTAACCTCGAATATAGTGACCTATAGTACCCCCCGATTTTAAAAGCATCGAGAAAGGTACCTTTGATGTATTGGATATCGCATGAAAAATATTGAGCCACACACAAAAGCATGTTGACAGATATATAGCCTTTCCAACGAGTGCTTGTTTGTTAAAATCAGTGCAAAAATACCGAAAATACCGAGCTCGCCAAAGAAAACTGACCTACTTGACCTCTATTCTACTCATGAATCGAACTCAGTTAAGACATTTAATTCCCCTTTTGCATCCCTGTATGCTTCACATTTTACAGATTGCCTGAAATCAATGAGAGCTCTGCGTAGCACAAGTATGCTCTAAGTCCCATTTTAAATCAAAAATAGTCGAGCTCGATATTTAATTTTTTAAGCTTAATCTGCATGGAAATACACAACTTACTTCGGTCTGCAAACAAAAAGAAAACACCTACCCGGAACCAAAAATCGAAAGTCTCCCAACCGATACGTCCCCTTGCTTCCGCAAGGCACGTTCCAATCTACAACCACCCCCTCGAGAGGGGTCGCCCGGTAATCCCAAGGGTAATTTCACTTTCCAACAAGGGATGAAAATATGTACGTACATCCGAATATCGAACAGGTTCCATGAATGACGTGGTGTCTGCGAGGAAGTTTCCTTAATTCAAATCCACGTATAAATATTGCCTTTTTCATACCTTCCCCTTCAATAATCAAGTCATTTCGGGCATCCATCTGTCACAATAGAAGAGGTAAACATGTTTTGCCCCACCCCAGGGACAGGGGAAGTGCCTTGTGACATCGTAAATAAGATTTAAAAGGGGGAAATATGTTATCTTTGGCATTATTTACGCATTTTGCTTACGGTAAAGATTTCAGGGAAGAACTGGGGTGCGATAGTCGTTGAGTGTATGCATTGCAAACAGGTTGCCCGGATCGTTGGAACATCAAAAGGATGGGAGTATTTTTATCATGTAGGATAAGAATTGCGGTCGTCTAGGGTAGATTTGATTAAATGATGGCAGATACTTATCGGAACGAGGAAGCTGTTTCACCATCAAAGTTTAAAACTCGACGAAGGAAAGTCCGCATGACTGATTCTAGGCAGTGCTTGATTGAATCGGTGATTCAATTGAGTATTACTTTGATTGCGTAAGATGAAGATTAAATTAGTTAAATTTTTCACAAGAAAAGCTGTGTCAAGTAAAAACCTTTTTATTGAGTAATCGTTTCGTAACTATTTTATAATAACATTGAAATATTTAATATATCTACCGGCTCCGATAAATACTCGTTCTGTTATAAAAACTCTCTTATAATGATGTTCTGATATTTTTAACAAATTTATTACTAGTGTAAAATGATGCTAACAACTGGTTGATTTACGCAGGGCAGCCACCTACACCTGCTTCTATTATATATTTTATCATTAAAATTCAAAACTGCAGGTGGATTGTGGAAGCTCGCATATTCAGACTGTGTCAATGAGTGTAATATTTCGAAAAATTGGTTGTAACTATATGCAGCTTCATTTAGTGATTGTGGTCTATTAACTACAAAAAAGTGTGCGTTGCTGTTGCAGACTAAAACATTAAGATAGGTTCAGAGTTTGTGTCTTAGGTAATCTAGTCCTAGATAAAAGATTTTCAGTATCAGTTTTGAAAAGATACCTTATAAAGATAGACTTTTGAATGATTTTGCTTTAAAATGAGTCCGAAATTACCAAAGAACACAAGTTCCACAATCTCCAGAAACTTTAATCTATTCTACAATATGTATCAGGAGGTAAAATAGGTTTATATTCCTATTGTTGAAAGAAAACTTCAAGCAACAACCAACTGAGCCAACTGTCAACAATCCAAACATTTAACCGACACAACCACAAATATAGTCCAAATGGGAAGACGAAGGCACTTGTCGTCGCATGACTTCGCCATTGTCAACCGGCTCACGTATTCGTTGTCCCCCCTTCTCTCCTTTTCGTTACGGTTCCTTTTTATTCAGTTTTTTCTTATTCTTCTTCTATCGCTGAATTGTATACCTTTTACCATTCTCTGTGTGCAAATCAAATTTCCACAATTTTCGGTAGCAAAACTTTTCCTTTCCGCTCAACAGCTTCTCATACTGCCGCTGGAGTAAGACGACGACGAGTTGATTTGCTAGCAAGCAGCACTACGAACCGGAGCCTAGAGGCGAACTACGGAAGTTGGCTTTTCCTAGCACCACCAGGGATCACGAAGGCGCATCGCTACAATCCACAGCACGTTTTGTTGGTGGAGCACGGTGCGGGCGGGAAAAGGCTTTATTTCAATTTAAACTTTTCGGGTTAAAGTTACTTTCTCTATCGAGTGAACTCTGCCGAAGGGTAGACGATGCTGGCTGGGTAGGAAGGGTGGTGGCGGCTGGGATTCGCCTAATTATGATTACCCCTGCGTTCACTGGTGCGGATTTGGCCGTTGAAAGACGCGAAAATGGCAACACAAATGAGTTGATAGTAATTTTTGGGCGGGTTGCGGCAAACTATAATTTAATAATCATCCCGCAGGAAAGTTTCTCCGGCTCGGATTATTGTGGGGAAGTTAGGAAACTGTAAGTGGTTAGCGAAATAGCGGAATGATGATGAACACGCCGAATTGGTTCCCCCCGACGGACGGAAGACTTAACAAGATTTAGGCAGCTCGATCAGTGGCGCAACTTAGTTCCATAACTCAAACCACAAACAAGGCAAGTCATCGCGCTGGCAACTGAACGGCCGAAATTAGCGTTGATGAATTGCCTGCCGACGAACGAGCGACAGTCGCGCGTCTTAAATAATAAGCACAAAGAAAACCGGCAGCTATATATAGTCCCTCTCATTTGGTAAATTAAATCACCATAAATCAGCTGCCAAATCCCTTCAAATTGAACCTAGATGGCAGCAAAGTTGCGCGAGTACCGAGGCGGGTTTGGGCGGCCGTAAGTAGTGCGAGATCGAACGAGACGTGGATAGGTGATCATCAACCCACGGATCAGCCGAGTTGATTGATGAAGTTTTTCGTTTGAAATGCCGATTGGCACGAATGTCGCAGAATGGGCATTAATGAAGAGAAGTCAGTAAATTAAATTTCCTGCTATTGAATAGCATTCCTGTACTTTGGTGCATGGCGATTTTTTATACACTTCTTATTTTTCTCACCGTGCACTTCCCAATCCTAAAAACATTATTTTGTTTACACAACACAAATATGCCCAAAAGGAAAACTTGGATTAAACCATTTTGCGCATTAAGGGCACAAAACCTTAAACTAAAACTTTGATTTTTTGTTGTGTTGCGAATTCACCTCTTCAGTTCACCAATAGCTTAACTTAGCTTAGGTTCATCTCATCAGTAATTAGCACCGTTACGTCCTAAATGCACGGAAAAACACGATGGAAAGGAATGAATTTCGGAATCCACAAAAGCTGCTGTAACGCGATCATAGACGGGGAACTCATCTAAGGACAATCATCTCGCAATTGATCATTCTGTGTGGAGTACAGATTGCCCGATTTATCTGAAAATACTAAAGAACTCTCGGCAGCGAATAGACTATACTCCATAGCAATCAGCCCATCATGTGATTGGTACCAATTTTGGACTGGAAGAGCTAGTCGATACTTCTGCTCTGTCAGGTAAATATAGTAATAGTGCATACCCGCCTGAAGCTAGGATTGATACTGCACCACACTGTAGTCAGATTGAATTGCAGATTAGAGATGGTCGGGTTTCTATTTTTTCGAACCCGACCCGAACCCGAGTGCATGAAAATTTAAAAACCCGAATCCGACCCGAGTCCGAAATTATAAAATTTGAAAAACCCGAACTCGACCCGAGCCCGAACATTTTAAAAGTTAAAAACCCGAACCCGACCCGACCCGAGAATTTTTAAGTTTGAAAACCCGAACCCGACCCGAACCCGAAAATTTAAAATTTGAGAAGCCCGATCCGAATCTAACTTGCTAATACGGCGAATCAACCAAAGATCTCGAAGATTTTTAATTCTAGGCACCCGAGCTGGACCCTTGACTCATCAAAGAATAGTAGAATAACTCGAATCTGAAGTAGCACCATACGCATTGAGTTATATCTGCATATGGCAAAACAAATCACTGCCAAGTAGAATCCGCATTTATATTTACTATTATTGAACGTCAAATTTGAAACGTTATGATAAACTTATAAATCGTTGATATCTTAACCGGAAATTAAGTTAAATCGGCGGCTAACTCATGGGGAAACAGAAAGCTTAATGGTCACAGTTTCCAACAACCTTACCCGTCGTACTTAACCAATTTTTTTGATTTTTTATCAGAAACCATTCCTGCAAGACAGTTTCGTATAATTTAGTACATGTATTAAATTAAGCTATGGCAACTGGCAATTCGTATTCGACAGTTTACATGACGTCACCCACGTTACTGGTTGGAACGGTCAAACCTGTATCGAAGGATATCAATCATTTTCTGACGTGTTCTTGATGTCCCATCATTAGTGTTAGGATGATCTATGATGGGGTATCTAAGTTATTTTATGCTTCAGATTATATGGTAAGCGCGCCAATAGAGATGCTTCGACATCTCCAATGGAGCTCTCGGAACGACTCCAAACTTTTAAAAATCCGTTAATGGCTTCAACAGAACACACAAAATTTTTGCGATCAATTCGTTAAGTTCGTGGAAATTCATGTATTTTCATGAAGGAATTCGGATCATGCAACAGCTCAGCCCGGGAACAATCTGACAGAAAGTTCTTGTTTCATATATGTACCACTGATTTGATAGTGGTGCTATTATCCCATCACCATATGAGTGTGATGAACAACGAAACCTGGCGCAAGTGAAGCTAGGTTTAGGTCTGATGGAACAAAGACAGTCTCAAGAAAATAAATTTGGCCTAAACTATCTGCTTTTAAAAAAAATAATGTGCCCTTTTTTAAATTTGAGCCGCCATAATGACACCAAAGTACCACCAAATTTATGAGTTCAATTCCTTATTTTTCCGTTACAGTTTATTTTAATTGCAAGCAATCTTTATCATAAACCAATTTGATTATTAAACTTCCGTTAAGGCAAGTACAACCTATTTGTTTCATTTGACCAATTTACCAGTGCTTGCTTAAAGTTTGTTTGGGGTACAAATGTACCCCACAAAACCGTTTGCGTTCCCCCAGAAGTAATACCGAGAGGTAGTTCCTGGGAGGAATGATGGCGGAGCCCAATGGAGTTTAGTCGGTATTAATGGCTGGTCACCATTCGAGTCCGACACGCCCCCAGTGCACCCCGTGCGGTAGATTGGACCCTACCAATAGCACGTGTACTGGGCTAGGACATAAAGGTCTTCTCCATTGTAAAAAAAAACCGTTTGCGTTAGTGTTTTGTCATGTGTACATAATTCAAAAAAAATATTATATCTTTTTTTAAAAGCAAAATATCGTTTCACAGTAAGCGAGAAACTTCTGTAAAATTGTATAAGTTCCAACTCTGCCGAATAATAGTATCTGTTATTTGGTATAACAAAGCACTATAGCAAAGTAACTAGAAAATGCGTTTGGATTGGTATCGTAATTTTTGCTTTTGCGGATGAAAAAGTCAAAACACATCCGTGAATATGATTTGTATATAGTATGCAAGACGCATCATTCGAATTGTTGTCTTCTGCAGCCCAGGCTCTGGAACATACTTACTTTATATACACGTACAATGCACCGGCTCTACCTATTCCTTCGACGCCTTCCTGTTTCATCTCTGTTACTGCATATTGCTGTATTTTTAACTCTTGTATTGGCGTTTGGTTTTGAAAAATACATCGGAATAAATGTACTTTTTGATCGGTTTTTGAAAAAAAAAGTTCAAAAGGAAATTTAATAAGCTTTACAACGTCGTATAACTGGCCAAAATTGATTACTACCGGAGTTATAGCAATATGAAGAAAAAAGCGAATTTTGACGTATTTTAAAGACTTGTTCTATAATACCAAATGAAATATTACATAATTAAATAGTCAAAACACGAATATTTTTAAACAGGTTACTTTACGAATGATTTTAGAATGAAACTATCCAATTAAATTATTAATTCAATAAAAATTAGACATATTAGAGCGATTTTAGTTCTGGGGTAAGAATGTACCCCACAAAACGTAGAGAAAAAGTCGCGACGGCCTAAGTTTCGGTTTTAAAGTACCTGTCGAAATTTATATTCCATTATAGAAAGTTGAACCGATATTTTCCGATAAATTCCTGTTGACTTGGTTTATTACTAATTATCATGAAAAATAAATCGCAAAGAGATTTTAGATGTGAAACACGTATTGTTGAATGCTCTTTCATGAATGTTCGTTTAAAAAATTAAATAATTCAGGCAGTTTGCGAATCTGAAGAGAAAGAATTTTATGCAAGAATGAAAAAATACAATATTTGAGCACCAAAAAATACGACGAATTCTAGCGATTCAGAGGTGCTAACATTTGATGCGGTTATATGTGTCAGCCATTCGTATTACGAAGTATAATTCATTACTACGAAAAAGACTGCGTTTTGTGTATAAACGCAAACAGTGTCATGAAATAGATGGGTTGTTTTGTTCAAAACCCGAACCCGACCCGACCCCGATAATTTGTAATTTGAAAAACCCGAACCCGACCCGAGCCCGAAAGTCCAAAATTTCAAAAACCCGGACCCGACCCGAACCCGAGAATTTCAAATTTGAAAACCCGGAATCCGACCCGAACCCGAGAAGCTAAAAACCCGAACCCGACCATCTCTATTGCAGATCAACGATGAATCACACTATAGCACCTCAGACTTGGATGACTTCACAGGAATAAGAGAGCCAGTAGACACTCCTGCTCCCCTAGGTAAAATTATACGCAGATTCATAAGGTGTGCGTTACGTCTACTGTCTTGGAATGATCCGCTGAACTTGCCACCGTACGAAGACCGTTGTCGATTACTAGGACTGCACTCTTTAGAAGATCGTAGACACATGTCGCAAGCTACCTTCATATCTAAGCTTCTTCTCGCCGAATATGATGTTCTCGATTTCCTATCACAAAATAACCTGTACGCACCAACCCATGTCCTTCGTCCTCGAACACTGCTGCAGACTGAAATGCGCAACACTAACTACGCTGCCAACAGCCCGATACTAGCAATGGTTCGTCGCTTCAACTATTTTACCAACATCTTCAACTTCGTCATTATTTCTGCACAGCTTCGAAATAATTTGTTATCACTTTAGGTTGATTATTTGTAATTTAGTTCATTAAGACTCATTGTCCGTTGGACTTAAATTGTTAAATACATAGATCAACTCCGAATATATTACCAGAACGTGAGAGTATCTCGTACGAAAATCGATGAGCTGTTCGTTGCTGCCACGGATGTTGCTTATGACGTGATTGTTTTAACTGAAACATGGTTGAATGATCAAATCAACTCAATTCAGCTGTTAGGACCTGGTTACACCATCTACCGCAATGATCGTGACCCATCAAATACTGGAAAAACGCGAGGTGGAGGTGTTCTTATCGCGGTATCCAACCGGCTATCATCAAAACGAAACACAATCAACAACAACGGTGCTGAGCAACTGTAGGTAAATATTCGCATTCAAGACGCTACTATATGTGTAGGTGTTGCGTATCTTCCTCCGAGCTCTGCTGATGACGCTAATATTACTCAAGCGAATGTCGATACTGCGCTTGATATCACCAACTCCCTGGAACCGAACGCGGCTCATTTACTGTTTGGCGATTACGACAAGCCTGGACTTATCTGGAAGTCCACTTATTTTGGCTACGCTTCTCCTGACCCATATGAATCTACTTCCTCAAGGTCTAGTATTGCTTTGCTCGAAGGGATGTCCATATAAAACACGTCACAAATGTGTACAGATACTAACAAACGGAATCGAACCTTAGATCTGCTGTTTGCCAACGAGGAAGCTTCGAAAATCTGCTGTATCTCTGAAGCAGACGAGCCGCTGGTCGTTATTGACTCACATCACTCTCCTATCGCAGTGAGACAGGTCTGCCCTCGGCGGATTTCTTTCGATGAGATCTATAAAGACCGGAGTTTTAATTTTTCAAAAGCCGAAATTCTTGGTCTTAACTCACTACCGAATATCGACTGGTTGAACCTGCTAAATCACGCAATAGATGTTGACGTGGCTGTAGATAGGTTTACACTCACCTTAACCGATTTGTTCAGAGTACACGTTGCGGCACCTAGTCCTCGCAATAATCCGCCCTGGTCAAATCGGCGCCTTCGACAGCTCAAACGTTAGAAAGCAGCAGTACTCCAGCATTGTATAAGCCGACGAAACCCATTCACAAAGCAGGAGTTTATTAACGCCAGCTGCAATTATAAATCATACAACTGCGATGTTCCCTGTGATGTTGAACCCAAGTGATAGTGGCGAACTATCGCGGCATCACCTCTCTTTGCGAAGGATCGAAACTATTCGAGATTCTAATAGGGCATGTCCTATTCAGAGCAACTAAAACGTACATATAATCAGAACAACATGGCTTCTTCCCAGCTAGATGAACAACTACGAATTTAGCTCAGTTTACCTCGCACTGTATTAAACATATAGAATCTGGAGCCCAAGTAAATGCTATCTATACGGTTCTCAAAACGGCATTTCATCGCGTCGATCACTCTCTTCTACTGGCGAAGATTAAGCGGCTTGGTGCATCTCAAAACTTTACGGAGTGGCTCAAGTCATATCTCGTTGGCCGATCCATATCACTAAAATTAGGAAACCATAAGTCATATAGCTTCATCAAAATGTCGGGAGTCCCTCAGCAAAGCAATATCGGACTCAAACTTTTTTCCTTATATTTCAATAACGTTTGCTTTATCTTACCAACAGAATGCAAACTAATCTACGCCGATGATCTGAAACCTTTTCTCATCATACGTTCCATAGAAGACTGCAACGCACTACAGCGACACTTAGATGCTTGCTATTATTGGTGTACTCGTAACCTTTTAACTCTCCAATCTCTTCGAGTTATACGATCTCAGGACAATCACTCGAAAGAGTGTCAGTTGTAAGGGACCTTGGCGTGTTGCTGGATTCACAGCTGATTTTCAAAGATCATTATTCGAACATTATATCGCAAGCAAAAAGAAACCTTGGTTTCATCATTAGAATCGCAAAAGAATATACCGATCCGTGCTGTTTGCGATCTTTGTACTTCTCTCTTGTCCGTTCTATTCTCGAAGCATCAGCTATCGTCAGGAGTCCTTGCATGGGTGTTTGGACAAATAGATTTGAAGCAGTACAAGCTAGGTTCATTCGTTACGCTCTCAAATCATTACCATGGTAAAACCCAATGGAGCTACCACCATATGACGATCGCTGCCGTTTGCTCGACAGAAGAAATATATCTAGAGCTGTTTTGATTGGAATGCTTCAACTAGTAAGATAGTAAGCCCCAGATATATTATCATAGATTAATGTTAACGTGCCCCGCAGATATTTGAGATCGCGAGACTTTTTAAGACTTGACTTTCAACGTACTGAATATAGCCAGAACGAACCCTTTAGGGCAATGTTACTTTTCAGTATCCAGTGATGTTTTTAAAGATAGGCTTAGACGACTTACTTAGCATATAAGATAAGCGTGAAAAGTTATTTTAAGATTGATTGTTATTTAGTTATGATAAATGTAATGTAATGTAATGTGAAACCTTGTTAACCATTTGTGTGCTAAAAGATAGTGAGGTTTTCACGCGCATTTGAAGATCACTCTTCAAATGAGCTTTTCCTCCTCCACAACTTCATTAAGACAATTACATGTCAGATGAAGAAAGAAGAATAAATAAATAAATAAATAAATGAATAAATAAATAAATAAATAAATGTAACCTAAACTAGTACCCAAATTAGCACTAGTTAGACACAACAATTCAAACAGTTCACACAACACATGTGAACATCTAAAGCAACTGCCTTGTCCCGGAAAGTAAATGCAGAAGCCCTGGTTTACTGACGAGTTAGGTTTTGCGCCCTTAATGCTCAAATTGGTTTAATCCAATTTTCCTTTTTGGGAATTAATACTGCATAACGTCAGGCGCTTGGCTCCCTAGTCAAAAGACAGCAGATCATTTTTGCTTCTCGTCAGCAAACCAGAGCTTCTGCATTTGCTTCCCGGAACAAAACTCGGGACAAGTGAGTTGCTTTAGACGTTCACATGTGTCGTGAACTGTTTGGATTTTTTCGTGTCTGACTAGTGCTAATTTGGGTACTAGTTTAAATACATTGGTGCTAGTTACTGACGAGATGAATTCGAAACACCAAAAATCAGATTTAACAAATATGCTCGTTTATTTTTAACTGTCTTCTTAGTAAAACATTTTTTTTATTTCGATTATTGAGTTTTCAACCTTAAGGTCATTCACCTCTTCGGGTTAGAAAAATCTCTTATGAAAAATTTCTAACCCTATGTGTGAGGTCGGGACTCGAACCCAGGTGCGCTGCGTACAAGGCAATCGATTTACCAACCACGCTGCGCCCACCCTCTTGTAAAACATTGATAATCTTACAATACAATGAAATACGTGAAAAACTGATATCCTGATTCTTATTTAACCCAATATTAAACATTTCTAAATAGAATATTTATAAAATAATTGTTCGAAAGATAACAACAAACATCATTAGTAGCGTATTTTCATTTTGTACATTTTTCGGGGTCGTTGTTTCGGTAGGCCGTCTTACCAGTGCTGCGGATCCTAGTCTCGCAATGGGGTTTACATCTTGGATGTAACCGAATTCCTCCAACAGGCGCCCGTAATCTGTTTCATGCCGCTTCCAACACGGAGAAGTGACTCTCTTCTATTTTCCCCTTCTCTTTCATTATACGGCGGAAGAACTCACAGGGGTTGGTTGTCGGATTTTCGTTAAATTTGTGAAGTCTTAGATGGCATAATTCACTGATAACTAAAATCATTACTGGTTGAAAATGAAAATCGGAAAGGCAAACCATTCTTTGCGCAACCCATTTTAATTATATTAAAAAGTTCACTCCCAAGCCCATATTGGGTACACTCAAACCTTCTTTTACAAACATTTTACATTATATACGATTTGGGTAACTTTTTTACGAACTAAATTCGAAATTACGAACTCTTAGCTAACTGTTACAGGCACTTTGGGGTGGGGGTTGGCAAGTACATGACGGAAATCTTAGTCCGAAGTCGTTTTGAAAACCCAGAAGGCGATTTCCGGTTTTGGCTATTAGTTTGATCCCATTTTGAAATCAAAGATCAACTTTATATCCTGAACAATAGGGTATTTTCGGAATGGGGCAATTGAAGAGAAGATATAGCTATAGTGAATAGTAATGAAGTGGCTATAGAAAATTTTGCTCAACCGGAAGTTGCTATTTTGGTCTTTAAAATAATGTCACTCGTCGATTTCCGTCATCTACTCGTCAAGCCCATTGCAAAAATACCCTTATGGTTACTGTGACACAAAATTTCGCCCATCTCTTAGATTCCGAAATGCACCAAACTGCCAGTTCTATCATATTGTATCGATTTTGTTGGCTATTTTCGGCAAATTGGAGACTAAGAGAAACGAAAGCAATGAAATTGAAAGACGGATAGGTATTCTAGAGCGAATCAGTTATAAACTTAGAACGGAAAACTAGGACTAGGCAGGCTCATATGGGCATGATCGAAAGGAAATGTGAAGAATTCTTTGCCTGGCGTTGCACCCAAGTCTACCGCACGGTCACGGCTTGATGCTAGCAGAAAGGGAGAAGATTGATCGCATGGTCGTTCTAGGTGAGGATTTGTGAAGAATTTTTTGCCGGCGTCGGCGGTAAAACATGATGATGAGTTATGTTCTACCATAGACCATGCGGTAGACTTGGGTGCAACGCCCAACTCCTACTCTGCAGAAGGCAAAGAATTCTTCACATTTCCTTTCGATCATGCCCATATGAGTCTGCCTAGTCCTAGTTTTCCGTTCTAAGTTTATAACTGATTCGCTCTAGAATACCTATCCGTCTTTCAATTTCATTGCTTTCGTTTCTCTTAGTCTCCAATTTGCCGAAAATAGCCAACAAAATCGATACAATATGATAGAACTGGCAGTTTGGTGCATTTCGGAATCTAAGAGATGGGCGAAATTTTGTGTCACAGTAACCATAAGGGTATTTTTGCAATGGGCTTGACGAGTAGATGACGGAAATCGACGAGTGACATTATTTTAAAGACCGAAATAGCACCCATATTGTTGGGGCTTCCGAGACTATTGTTGATCCGCCATATTGGTTTGCAAAATGGCGCAAAATATCCATTTACAGGAAACAAAATTCAACAGAGACGAAATGTAGCTTTTATCATATGTAATTTAATATTTTTTCCTTTCATGGTCTTATAGTTTAAGGCCTCAATAAACAAACGACTAGCACACACGACATAGAAACGCCCACGTTAACATATAAACGCTCCAACTACTCGAACTCATTCACGCACACCTATGACCGCGATCTTCCAAACACGGGAACATGGTGATTAACTGAACATTTTAGCACGCAGTCTCAAATACACACATATAAACGTTCGTTCTCCCGCGATTGTGAAATTGGCACGTCCCCATATTTGAACCGTTCAACTCAATATCGCAGTCAGAATCACTACTGCAATTGCCCTAAGCAGTGTTTTAGTGAATGCCATTTCCAGTCTCGTCTGCAATCGTCTTGATTGATGCTGACAGTGAGCCCTACCGGGAATCCAGCTCTACAACTCCAAACTTGTGTAACTTATTTTATATTTCACTGAAATTAACTTAGTTTTGTCCAGTTTCTCTTTAAAGTGTGTTGTTTACATCCGCCCAGTTGTTCCAGTGTAACTCCGGTCGAGATGGAAGAAAATCAGCAAACCATTCGCGAAATAATTTTGCCCATCCACATGTAAAATCCAGGGTTGTCGCATCGTACCTTGGAAAGCTAGTGAATATACATTATTCGACCGTCTCAAAGGTTCCAGGAACGGATGATAGTCGACCCCAAGCCGGGAGCTGGACGAAAACCGGGAACAACGCGCAAAAAAAAAACTAGAGAACGCTGATTTATTATTTCAAGGGGAATTCGCACTTTTGGACGCGAGAATTGCCCAAAAATTTAGAAATTTCGCAAAATTTCGTCCGTCGTTTCGTCAGCAGGCTAAGAAACGATCCGGATTCAAAATGTACAAGGCTCTGATGAAGGGCGTAAACATCAAGTATTTTATTCAATCTTTTCCTAGAATTTAACCAGCGTATGCAAGCTGAAATAAATGCTGAATTACTATAAAGCTTTAGTTTCATTTCGATAACTATAGCCGATTTACCAATCAACCGAAAGTGTCGCAATAATTATCGCCTTTCTCTTTACAAACTCTTGGTGTGAAATGCAATGATTCCAGTGCAATGTTTAGGTTAATCCTGAAACACAACTATTTTTGTTTTTGTTTTGATTTTTGTTGTGTTAAAACTTTGGCGAAATATGAAAAAATAATTTTCTTGATATTTGTGTAGTGTTTTTTTGTCCAGTTGGAGGAAATAGTGTACTGCGCCTTTTATGTGTGTGGGGAATACGCATGGTCTTGTCAGAGGTGCATGATGACTGAGGATGTCTTCCCATATGCTTCCCAACATGTCCGACGCATTTTTACTTCCGTACGATTATCTCGTCTCAAATAAAAAAACAAGAAATTTTTCACAGACGCTCACATATACATAAACTGTTTAGAGTGGGCCGGTGAATTCATTAAGGGGTTATATACAAAGTTGGAACTCAAAAAATCGAAAAAAAATTTAATTCCGAAATTACGAGCTTTTGAAAATATCTGTGCGAAATTTCATCCAGATCGGAGCACCAGATTTCAAACTACAGCCGTTCGCAGCGCGCTGGTTCTTCCGCGAGTGAAGTTAACACAAAACTTCAAACGCAATTATCTCGGAACTAAGTTTTTTGAAAAGTACCGTTGCGGTGAACGTGATACATCAAAAACAATTCATCTGATCTTCATCAAACTTTTTTTGAATTTATATTCATATTCTCGTGTACTTGAACGGATCCGTTTTCATCCTAAAATTTTCGAATCTTTGCAATGAATTTTTGTTTAAAATTTTACACACCAAAAAACTCAATTTTTTGGTCAACATGTTCTCTTAGCAGTAAACAATTTTTTTATTGGGAAACCGATCCGTTAAAGAACACCACAATACATTTTTCTTCAATAATCTTTTTACTTTTTTGATTTCTGTTGAGTGGTTCGGCTTGGAGAGCGTTCACCGCAAACCTCTGCTATAAAAACACGCTTCGAGAGATAGGCCATAACTCCACCAACCTTGATTTTTTTTTTATTCAACTTGTTTTTTCGAACTTCGATAGTACTACTAACGAACGGTCTTTCGCTTTTTCAAAATTTCAATTTTCAAAAAATTTGCACAAAACACTTTAAAAAAATGAAGGACTTAGTTTACTTTTTCGCCACAACTTTGTATATAACCCCTTAAACAATGATTTTTCCATAGATAAGCGCCATCGTGGTGCGCCGCGCTTACTACCTTAGAAACGGCTGGAAATGTTTCCGGTTTCCAGAAACATGCCAAGGAATATGATTTTTACCAAATCCTTTCTGTGGCGTATTCTCAGATTCATATGGATTGAAATTAAACAAAGAAAAAAAAATCGATTTTTTGAATCCGTGAGAGTAGAAGACTCCCTTAAATCATTAATCAATTATATTAATTGTTCTCCTTGTATGAAGTACTTTCATCTACTTTGGATTGGAGTAGTGTATGCACTGTATTATCGATTGTCAGGTTAATAACATTTATTCATGAGTATTAACATATTGTAGCTTGATTATTGACGTAAAAGGTGGCAGAATTAGGACTCCCTTCTTTATTTGTTGCATCTGCAGCATTTTCTGGATACATTGTTATTTCAAGTGAAATTAGTTGATTTCGTTCTTATTGTTTCCAATCTTGTTCAAGTAATTATCATAAAAACCAGCGCGCATGTCGTCGGTTATATATTTGACATAAAAAGTTAGTCGTTCCTGGTATTTCGGTAGTGTTTATTTTATAACGTTTAAAATAAACCTCAGTTAGCATAATAACGCGCGCGAATAATGTTAATATAAGAATCGGCACCTTATTCAATCGTTCGCGGAGAATGAAACCAATACATGATTGTCATTTGTAATAATACCAAATATCTCGAGACTGTAGAGGTCGCTTCGCTGTTCATTATATTGTATTGGTCTTGAAATTTTGTGTTTCGCTGGAATAAAGAAACATGGGATAGGACCATCCTTCCGTTGCCGTTTAATTGAATTAAACATAAGCAACACTCGCGACTGCTGGTTGCCCGAAGCAGCTTTTGTTTTTTACAATGCTCAGTTCCAACTTAACTCAACAAACGATAAATTTATCATAAACTCTCGGCAGCCGGCTGCCCAGAGCAATAAACACATGATAACACTGCCATGACCTTCACGGACTCAAATATGTATGAAATAATTAAACTACGTACCTTTGTATTATTTTAACTAGAACAAAAAAATTGTAGACTATATGAAAAAATGAGTATATTTTGTGACATACCATACTTTTTTTTTAATTTTGAGGATTTATATTATCATGGTCAATATTTACCATTACTATCAATTCGGAAAGCACTTGCATCATCTTTAAAACGAATCGAATAAAACTTCTTTATTAAAATAGCAAGCAGCAACCGTAGCCCTGCCGGTCAAGTTTTCGGTATGTCAAGTCTGAAAACAGCAAATAGACGTTTAACAAGTTTTAAATTACAATATTCTTGAAGTAAAAAGCATCTCGTGTTAGAACATTTTTATCAGCTGATATAACACCATAAAACTTTTCAAATTACCTTCCCTCCGTGACTAACAACTTCCCAACGAAAGAAAATAAATCAAGAACATCCTAAAAACCCTGAACATTACACCCATTACAACAAATAGGCTCGCCATCGCAGCTTCTTAAGCCATTACGGGAATATTCTACCCAGTTCCTAAAAGTAGCGCTTGCCTGAGAGAGCAAATTTCACAAGCAACGCTCCCCACCCCTCAACCAACACCGTACCAAAAATTCTACAACGGGGCTCTCGTTATCATCTTACTGATCGGCACGCCCAGCACGTTTGCTACGGGGCTGGCGAGGGACTAAAGACTAAATCCGAAAATTGTATCTACACTTTTCAACGCCATCCGAGGCGGCGGGGAGGCGATGGTGCTAGCGTCAAATCCAACCGGCGGCGTTGCTAGTAACCAGCATGCGGTCGATAGGGGGGAATCTTCATTAAATGTGTGCGCAAGACCTACTTGGATTTCAAAAAACTGCAAGTGATTGCGAAGGGAAAACGAAGGAACTTTTTTTTCCTTGTTGCTGCTGCTGACTATAAAGAGTAAGAAGCGCGGAATGGTAATAGGCACCTAAAGACCACGTGTTGTTCGAATTCTCATACACGACGTGCGCGATCTCGTGGGGTGAAGCCTATCAAATGCCTCCTCCCCCCAGTATCGACACGAAGCGTGGCGAGCCGGGAGTCGGGGAAAAATCTCACCTTTCCGTATCGATTTTGCTGTGTTCATTTTCACGGCAGTTTTCTTTTCCGAACGATGAAATTGTATCTCAGGAGGTAAACAAAGCGTTTCACCATCTTCCCGTTACACCCCTCCTCCACTCACCATCCAAGTAGAACGCGGCATAGCTACAGGTAATGGGCGACGACGTTCCGCTGCCATTGGCTGTGGTAGAACTCAATGTTTCGTAACGTAAATAGTTAAATCGGATTGAGTGGAGGCTTGGAGAAACATTTGACTTAGTTGAAATTAGACACCCTCGAACAGAGAAATTTGCAGCTCAAGAGCGGGGTGCGCGAAAAAAAAGAGAAAGTCGGAGCATGGGTATTTTTTTCCGGAGGCAAGTTTACTGTAAGGCATTGGAGCTTTAACCCATGCTTGCCCATGTTGTTTGTGGACAACAACGTTTTTAAACAGCTATAACTTTTGATTGAGGTAAGATTTGGTCACAAAAACAAGTAAGGCTAATAAATGTGACTTTCATTTAAGTATTAACAGTTTCAAGGATCAGCTCTAGAACTGAAGCTCTTGCAATTAGTCTGATTGGATTCCGATAGAGCAGTGCTGCCAGGGACAGTTTACGTTGACGACGGAAAATGAATTTTTCATATATCTTCGTTATGTTGCAATATTATTGAAAACTGATAAAACTTATAAATTTGCACTGTCTTTGGCTACGTTTTCCTCGCAATTGGACTGCTGTAGATATTCTAGGAGAATTGTATTGAGCATTGGAAGGTAAAAATTGAGCAGCTTCTAGCACTGCGAGGGAAGGACATATTTTTATGAAAAAAGGCTTTTCGTGGTCCTTGACCTCACAGTTTTCACGGAGTAATAGCTTTGAAACTCTACATGCACTAGAAAAAAGTTGGGCATGAAAGGGTTAAGGAAAAAAAACGCGATTCAAAGTTTAAGGCATTTCTCCACTAATCATCTTAATTTGTGCAATCAAGAACTTGTAGACTTTTCTGCGGGCAATTGTTTCTATTCTGGACCTAGGAACGATATCATTTTCTATCCTAGACAAGGGCGTCGTAAGATAATCCGGGGCACATGGGTACTGTGAAATTAAAGTGGCTCAAATTTGTCATGTCACGTCATGTCACGTCATGTAACGTCATGTCACGTCAAGTCATGTAATGTTATGTCATGTCATGTCAGCTCTTTCAGTGCAGTGTTGCCGTACTCGTCGTGTGTCGATGATTCGGTTAGCGATGTCAACTATGTAGAGCAAAAATTGGAGTAACTGGTGGCAACGAACGAACATTTAGCAGCCATGAAAGGACTGAAGCTGCTAATTTTTATGGGAAGGCCTGCAGAGTGGTCAGTGTTCTTAAACAGTTGGCACAACAGTAGCAAGGCCTGCCACTAGTCGCATTTGGAGTACCTTGGCTGATTGTAGGTCAGTGTCAAAAGAACCGCGCTCGAAGCGGTGAGAAGCAGGTTTTTATTTCCGAAGCCAGCG
The DNA here is from genome assembly GCF_030247195.1 of Topomyia yanbarensis. Classification (NCBI taxonomy): domain Eukaryota; kingdom Metazoa; phylum Arthropoda; class Insecta; order Diptera; family Culicidae; genus Topomyia; species Topomyia yanbarensis. The sequence continues at coordinate 59,383,456 of NC_080670.1, forward strand.
GTAATTGAAATTTTTTGGGAATCTGTATGTTAGATCGGTACAACTTCTCCAGACACTGGAAGCGAAGACAAGAATCATCGCGTATCAGGTTCGGTGTCGTTGTACTTAACGTTCATTTAAGTTCAGAAGGTCTCCAGGATCACCTGGTAAACCTCACGCTCATTCACGAGCTCGTGAATAAACTTCCGGTTAGCCCCAAGATCAACTGGGTGCGCTACAAACGTCAACGAACTATAGTGACTTTGGCAACATTCGTGCATTTTTTGTTCGAGATAGTATCGGCAGCCAGTGATGTCACGCTACTTCACTGAAGTGAAGCCGTCCCGATAGCGGGACATATGTGGCGTACGCGTAGAAAGAAGCGATTGGACGTGTTCCTGCATACACATACTGATGAGATGGAAGAGCGTCGAGAAGCAGTACGGTAGGAAGTCAGAAAAGTAGGATGATAGGCGTAAACTGTGTCGCGTCTACTGATCATTGTATGGGATACAGCGAAGATTTTCTTAAGTTCACCTTGGTCTGGTCCTGTCAAGAATGGTATCATCCACCGAACTATTTTAACACCAATGACAACAGATTGCATTGTTGGCTATCGAACCAACCGGTTCTATTTCGAATGATTCCTGTCGCGCTGACCAACGGTAGTCGGTTCGTGGACGTGATTACCTTTCTCTATGAAAACACATCCTATTCACTGATGGAAAAGGAAGTAGTAGAAGAGATCTGGTTAGAAGAAGTGTCCTAGTGTCTGGTGCAATGGAATGCCACGTATAGGACGCGATTCACAATGTGGTCCTCTTTCGTTTTCAGAGCGAGATTCGAGACAATTCGCTTTCCCACCGTTGACCAACTGAAACAACCGGAGTAAACGCTTCTCGCGGTCAAATATAGTAACTGGAAAGGTTTTCCTGTAACACGTTACCGCAGCGGTGTACAACAAATTTTTGATTGGTCTAGAACGTCGGCAAGTTTGTGTGCAATAGCATCCGTGGCGGTGTAGGGGATAGCGACCAGTTTCGTTGTCTCTGGAGACGTTTCCGAAGCATGCCGGTTTGAAATCCATCACGCCGTTGAGCCAGTGTTTGACTCCGTCGCCCTGCGGACCATTTAAAAGGAGAACCACGCCTGTGGAACTGATTCGCCGATCACTATAAATCGGACATCAGCAAAGAAGCCTCGAAGCAAACCCTTACAAGAGGCAAAAGAAAACGTGATCGTGAACACGATCAGCCGATTGAGCCAGAACAAGCATCAGTGTCGTTGTAGCACAGCGAATCCAGCCGCCGCCTTAGCCATCGGCAGGAAAATACGCGCAGGATGAAAAAGTCAGACCTGAACATTTGTAAAAAAAGAATTAACATATGTTGATCGCTGTGAATAGAGTGTCATGTAAAGATTGAAACCGTAGTTCGTAAATTAGTCCAAGCACTTGGGAAGATAGGTCGGTAAAGTAGAGCTCTACAGCTTGAGATCAATCGATGTTGCCGTTTCAAGTTAGAAACAGGTTTATTGTGATATCAGGCAGAAAGGAAGAATCATTATTTTTAGTTGGGAGTACTTCGAATCCTATTTCAGTCTTCCAAGAGCTTTCGCGGATGTTCGGTTGATGTGTTCGCGGAGTAATTAGAGAAGTAATTCAGGAAACTGATGGACTCACCCTGACTTTCGTCGGGTAATAAAGATTTCGCTACTTCACATACAATCGGTAGTCATCACATTGTGTTGCGCGAAGTGAAGGCAGTTGAACTACGTTTTACTATTGAAAGTCGCAAGTATAACAACTTGGATCGAAGGCTTTACCATAACTGCATTCAAAATACGGAGCAAAACCTACGGGTCAATCCGAATTAGTTTTGGAAATACGGAAACTCGAAACGCAAGCAAGAGGGCTTGTCAGTTACTGTTTCTGGTTAGCGAGGAAACGTCAAGCTGTGAACAAGAGTGGATTGCTCGTTAAACATTTCTTCAGTGTAGCAATGAAAAGACCCAAGCGGATATTGTCGGATATTCCTGATGACGTTATCAAAACAGATATTTTCAGGATTTTTGGAAAGGATGTTCTTCGAGCTATACATAAAACGAAGCACTCGTACAATTCTTGACTAAATGAAGTTCCTGCATCTTTGCTGCCAGTCTTTGAAATATCCTCTCACACCACTGTTCAATTGTTGTATGCAATGTGGAATTAGTCCCAATGACTTCCATCATCTCCTGCTGCCTGCTCCATAATACTACATATTATATGATCATAAAATGTTTAATTTGAAAAGTTATATAACAACGTCGCAACATGGATTCTTTTCGGATAAATCTGCTGAAGTTTACTTCGTTTCGTTTGCGTGCCATATATGAACGCATTCATATTGTCTATAAGAACTTAAGAGCTGCATCTGATAGAGTCGACCACTGTATTCTACTTGCAAATTTGTGCAAGCTAAGGGTCTCACCTGGTTTGACGGCTTGGCTTCGTTCCTCCATACGCCACCGCTGGGTCAATATGCATTAAACTGTTTCATCAACAGTTCCGGAATACCGCAGGGAAACAAGCTAGGCCCTTTTTTATTCACGATGTTTGTTAATGCAAAGGAACAGACTGCAGTGCGCTAATTACAGATGAACTTAGACCGCTTGAGGAGTTCTTCGTTGGCGAATACCAGGTTGGTTTTCGTGAGGGCCGATCAACGTTGGATCAGATGTTCAGCCAGCGGATGATCCCAGACAAATTCTGGGAGTACAATTTGCAGACCCACTATCTGATCATGATCTTTAAGGCGGCATACGACTCAGTGAAAAGAAATGAGCTGTTGCAGATTATTTCAGAACATGGTTTCCGGCGAAACTGATTCGACTGATACGTGCCAAGTAGGATGGTTCAAACTCAAGTTTTCGGATAGCAGATGAGATCTCAACCTCATTTGTGACCTTAGATGAACTGAAGCAAGGCGATGCACTTTCAAATTTGCTGAAGGAGCTATCAGGAGAGCTGGCGTGCAAAGGAACGGAACTATCATCACAGGGTCGCATATGCTCCTTGGTTTTGCGGACGATATTGATGTAGGTATATGTTGATCGTAGAGCAGCGGAAGAAGCCTTCGTGTCTTTTAAGAGGGATAGGCTCAGTTATCAATTCAGCCAAGACAAAGTACATGGTCGCTGGTAAAGAGAGATGCAGGTCTAGTGGTGTTGGTTCCGAGGTAGTGCTTGATGGTGACGTGTTTGAAGTGGTCGATGAATTCGTTTATCCTGGTGCACTTGTGACTTGCGACGATGTTTCCGTGAGCTAAAAATGCGTATTACAGCTGCCAACAGGGCTTTTTACGGTCTACGTACCCAGCTTGGGTCCCGCAACCTGCGAACGTCAAAAACAATACGCCTTATACAAGACACTGATCCTCCCTGTCGCTTTTTATGGACAAGAAGCGTGGACGTTGAGGGAGGCAGATAGCAGAGTATTCGGAGTCTTCGAGCGTAAAGAGCTGCGGACAATACTTGGCGGGATATACGAAAATGGAGTGTGGCGCAGATTCATGAATACAAAACTGCGGTTAGGCCATTACAAATATTTTTTAAAGTTATGTCACCCCCCCCCCTTCAAAATCGCTGAAAAAATCAGGGAGTAAATAATTTTTTTAAAATAACCAAAATTCAAAAAATTGTCACGTTTTATAGAACAACAATAGCTTCCAGATTTTGCTTTACGTAACTGAAAACTATTATGGTAGTTTTAGAAATTACCATCTCATGATAATTTTTATTTTGACCATTCTCGGGTAAATGTGAAGTTTAAATGAGATCATCGATTCAGTCCAACATCAAATGAAACGTTTGCTGGTCGCGGAAGGAAGGACCCATCTGTGTATTATCAAACAAACATCTCATGGAAAGGCTAATACAGACCGACTTCTGAATCGATTCCATTTTAAACGCAACAGTCGATAGAGACATAATCGATCGTTGCATTCGAAAATAATTTTGATAAGGAAACAATCTGAATTCAAATCAGACTCCTGGAGATTTATATGTGATTCAATATTCAATATACATGAGCTTTACCAAAAGGTTTTTGACATTTAAAGATTTCATATGGGATCTTAGTATTCATACCGTATTTCCGCAGCCATATGTGCGATTCTTATGAATCTGCTACCAAACCTTCCATTTAAGGCTAAGCTTGTGAAAATTGAATAAGCCGTTTTCCAAGAAGCCGAAGAGACATTAATTCTGAAATATTCCAAGAACCAGAAACATGCGAAATTTTCGAGATAGACATGACCTGGCAGCACGTACTAGTTCCTTCGCTATCAAACAAATCCTGTCAAAATACGGAGAGGTGAATAGTGTTAAGGAAGATAGTTGGAGGAACTTCTTCCCAAGACTCCGCAACGGAGTTCGTGTGGTGAGAATGCGTCCGACAAAACCTATTCCCTCTTACTTGACTTTCACATGCAAATCACCTCATGGTGTTGAATATTCTCAACGAACTCTAGTCACGTACCAGTACAGATTCCTACCTGTCAATATTGTGATCATCCGCTACACCACGGGAAACCTTGCGCAGAGACTGCTAAAGAAATTCCACCTGATACGACCAAAGCCGGTATACAATCATCGTATGTTAAACCACAACCAGTTGGTAAACCAACGACTGCAGACCGGACATTCACAAACACCAGCTCAACAACGATCGGCACCAGTACCACTAAACCAACTGCCATTACCAACATCGAAGTAACAACGATTACAGCAAATGTTTCCAACCAACACCACCAATAAGGAATCTAATACCAATGAAGAAGAATTTACAATAGCGACCCGTAAGCACAAACAACAAATAAGAACATCCGACGATGAGCAAGATGAATGCAGTACCGATGATGACATGGACGTAAACGAAAACGCGAGAGAAGACGGACCAAATGACCCCCAAGATGCGCTCCACGGCTCAGTTGTGCTAACGCATTGAGCCGTGTCAAATATATTTAAAATTAAAAAGAAGTCAGAAGGCTCGAGGTAAGCGAGCTGCAAGAACCGCTCTCAACAAAGCAGTCAAGCTGTACAAGAAAGCCTTACCACAAAGCCAACGCGAATTTCCTTAGGAGAGACCTACAAAGTTGGCATAACAAAGATAAAACGCTCAGCTGCACCACCTGAAAGGTGCCCGGAATAGATGGAGGTAACCATCGAAAGGTTTTCCCCACAACATGAATCTATTTTCGCCGTACAGTGAGGAGGATGATCACAAAGATGAAGATCGGTTTACCAACAAACAGGTTATCGAGACGGCGAAAGCCATAAAAGTGAAGCGATACATGAGAGCCCGGATATGTTCAAAACGATCCGATAATTGGAAGCGACAAAAGCTGATGTTGCTTCCGATACCGGGACAACATGGAAATCTTTCAGCGTAGTCAATATATCCCTTGGTAATGTTAGAGAGAAGGAGTAATCCTGAACAAGCTAACGAAGTACGCGGACCGTGAGAACGGCATCTCATGTAATTCGGCTTCCTTATAGGCAGGTCTACAGTGAAATCCATCCAAACGGTTGTGGGAGCTGTGGAGACAGCAGAGATACAACTGACGTTCCTAGACTCGACGCTGTGGAACGCAGTGTACGATGGAGTATTGAAGCTGAACCTTCCCAGAGATATAACGATTTTCGGCTTCACGGATGATGTGGTGTTCCAAGTAATCGGACAATCGCTAGAAGAGGAGACACTCGACACGGAGACGATTGCCCATCATAAAACAGAGTTGGTGATGACTAGCAGCCGAAAGACAGCGCGGTCGGAAAATATATCATCGACTTGAACTTTTAAAGTCACGACGATTATGTTAAGGGGAAGGTTGTGAGAGCAACCACAGCTTTGCTTGAGGCGCCAGTGTACTGAGCACCACGAACCAGCGGAAATCGCTGGACCGAAGCATGTGAGCAGACTAGTTTCACCGTCAGGGACAAGATCGAGTAGGTCGAGTGAAGCACCAGCGGTGGGTCGTCGAGTTTTCAACGAACTGGAAGCAGCGAACCAGAAGCTACGCTCTATCCGGTATCGCCGAACCGTCCTCGCCAAGTACTGGTTGACCCTTTAAGTAGGATTTATTGATTATGCGAGTAGATTGCGACAAAACTGGGAGCTAAATGACTCGCGCAACAGGCATCGTTATCGGGAGAACTTCCGACGAGGAATTGAGATGGCTCGCGAAAACAGGAACTAAATGGTTCACAGAAACGGGAGCCAAATGGCTAACGGAAGTTCATCACTGCGATTAGCCGGATATGTGTTCGGAGCTAAACCGCTCTAATGTATCATTTTGTCTTGAGACTGAATCAGCCTCCCCACGATATAACGCTTCGATGCAGTCTCGTGCTTTTGTTCCACGAGAACCTCACTTTTTTGAAAGAAGAACATTTTCAGATATCCAGAATGTTTTCCAAAAGTCCATAAGTGAAATGTTGCAATCCTGTTTCTGTACATTGTTATCAAGCAGGTTCACCTTTGACCGATTTTCATGCCTTGTGTGTACAGTCGGTCCATGTGCCGCCACAATGGAATGAAAACTATTCAAGCAACCAAAAGTTAATACCTTAATGTACTCTTAAATGTTTACATTAAGTTCTAGGAACTTTCAAGCTTTTTTTGGGAATTTGGAAATTGCACTGTTCGGAAAATTATTTAAAACGAAAACTTTAGCATTCCTTTCCTATGTGAACTTTTGATTGATTCAGTAATGTTTGCTTGAATTTTTCTAGTAAAACAAATAGCTCAACCCCGCTATACGAAATCACCCTGTGGAAACGTCCACGATTGTTCATTCGAAAGAAAATGTAAAAAGAAAAAAAAATTGTGTTTATTAAAATAAATATTTATTTTTTGTTTGCCCGGGGGGGGGAGCCTTCAGAAAAAAATTTGAACTTGGACATAATTTTTAAAAAAGATTTATAATGGCCTTATTGTTAAATAGATAAAATACGTCAGACTGCAATGGGCTGGTCATGTGGTACGAATGCCGGAAAAAAGTATTGCAAAAAAAAAATTCAGTAGGCAGCCAGGAAGAGGACGCCGACTTCGTGGGAGGCTACGAACACGTTGGCTATTCGTTGTGGAAGAGGACCTGGGGTCCCTGAACGTGCGAGGGAACTGGAAGGACGCAGCCCAAAACGGATAAAAATGGAGCTCTACGACAGGCTCTACATAGGCGAGATGACACTGTAGCAAGGTAAGGTAGGTATTTTTTAACGACATTTCCCATCTACTTGCACCGGGAACTCGTTTGTTTCAAGCTAAATACTAACGTTAAAATTTACGCATTGGACGATTGTGGAAGCTTGCTGAGTTTCATTGCTATGTTCACTGATAGGTGCAAGTTAAATAAGAAAACCGTGAGCGTTCCTAAGTACGTTATCATCAGATTTCACCGCAAGAAAACTCCTCCAACGTTCAATTACAACATTGATGAACATCTGCTTCTGTAACTGTGTGACTGACTTAGGTGTTGCTTTGGATACACAACTTTCATTCAGCCACCACTACGACTCAATAATAAGAAAATCCTCGGATTTATCCTAAAAGTCGGGAAAGAGAATACCGACTACGACTGGCGTGAATCAGTACATGATATGACACGGGAGTAGAATCAAAGCGCACCTGGATTTGATTTTTAATTATAAAGTTAAATGTAATTTTTTTTATTGTTTTTTGTCAGCGTTATTTTATTTTAAAATATGATGGGTTTTTGCAAAGATTTGGAAAAAACATTATGCCACCTTAACCCTGCCATTTCTAACCAACGGAACATTTCATTAGGACTAGGAGTCGAATGAAATAATAATAATAATAATCCCTTTGTGACTGTTGTCCCAACCGTCATATAGGGCTGCTCGAACGCTGCGTCTGGCAATCCCTAGTTGATGCCGAATTTGTTCTTTAGTAGCCCGTTCCGGGACTGGCGCTATTTCGAGCCGCTCTTAACATAAACAACGGACTCTCTCCGGTTTCCCCCCTCCATATCTATCAAACATAGCTGGTTACCCGATCGCCCCTGAGACCTGTAAATTTCAACAATTCTGGCATTTTTAGTATACAACGATACTTTTGAGTTTCTGCTAAATTTCTTAAACATTTAAAACCTGTTCGGTTTGAAGTTTGGGGCTCGTTGCCCTAGCCGTGTCCTGCTTCAAGATACTTCTTGGAATAATTACACTAATTTACTGCTTCAAAAATGACAAGAACAACACATTTTCCAGAGCTACAAATCGCTTGCTAAACAAGTTTTTTAAAGTTTTTTTTTAACTCACATTTTGTACAGTGTTGCCCCAGTTTTCATCATCTACTTCGACAACCTTCGATACAGCATTCTTGCGAACTGTTTTCCTGAAAGTTTTCTTAACTATTACTATTTCATTCATCCTGGGTCTTGAAACTTTGGAACTCAGTATTTTTTCTCAATGGTAATTTATCATTCTGGCCCGCAGTTTGTCTGTTATTTTTTAAATTTCAAATACTGTTAATCAATTGTTGTAACTTGTAATAATTGATTTATTTTTCTTCTTTACTTTCAGGTAAGTGACTAGAATCTCAAGTTAAAGCAAGGTACATTACTCACTTTAAATAATTATATAACAACTGATGTACACTACATTTTAGTGTATATTTATTGAACTTTACTTGTTGAGATAGTACTCGACTACATCTGTTGTGAAGTTATGCGTTTGTTTGGCTGTGCAGTCTTGGAATTACAAAACATTATTTTGTCTTCATCCAACGTTTTTTCTTGGGCTCGATATTTTGTGTTTCCTTGTTTGTTGTCATTTGTCAATCTAGATTTAGCCGCTTCGATCGTATCAACATTAGTTTTACGATTGAAACGCTCGTTTTTTTCTACCTCTTAATTCGGGGGTTGAATGAAAGAAAAAACGAAACGAGTTTAAAAACATATTGTTCTTCTCATCATAGTAGATTAAAATTACTGTTCGATTAAACATAGGCAAGTTTGGGAAAAAATTGGACTTATAGACTATGTTTTCAGAAAATGCAAAGTTTGGAACTTTCAAAGATATACTTGTAATTGCATAACATACAACTTTGTCGAAGACTTTTTCGAAAAATCGATATTTGAACAGTTATTTATGTAAAATCTTCTTAATGACATCTTAACCAACTAGATAATTTCAGTTATAAGCTGAAAACCATAATGTCTATAATCTTTCCAAATTCGACAAATTTTCTTGGCTTTGATTGCTCTACAATACTGCTGAACAAAAAAACACCCTTATCTTTCAGTGTTAAAGATAATGTAAAAATATTGGCTAATAGTATGCAAATATATGCTTCTTAGACGACGAAATACTAGTATCAAAACTGTTTGCAATAAATGTAATTTTCTATTAAAAGTGCGATAATGATCATTGTACAATTTTCTCCTTTCTGTTGCTGTTTGTTAACCCTTCGAAAGTCCCGTAAACGGCTCACTAATCTAGCAGCCGTTAGAGCTTAGAGACGGTTTCGCTTCATTTACCGAGTTACCTGCACTAGCGCGAGTGCCGGTATGTTAAATAACAAGGACTTATTACATTTTAAAGCTATGAAAATCAGAACAATGAAAGGAATTGTGGGTTAAATCTATTTGGACGCCAGGTACCCCCGTGGTTACCTCGCTTAACGCAACGCAACACGAAGCATATTGACTGCTCGATACAATTTCCAGTACCAACCCTTTTTGCTGAGAACCGGTTCCCCGGTACTGTATCCCTCAGTACCGGTAGTATCGGTAAAATACCGGTACTGGCAAGTTTTTGTAAAAAAAAACTAAAAACCACCCGAGCGACTTGAAATGTTAAAAAATATACTTTTATTGCTTCACTCTACCTTCTAAACTCGCCCAGAGCCGAAGTGAAAAAAAACCGCGTTGTAACAACCAATCGATCAATTTCTACTGCTTTGTTGCTTATCCACTTCACAAACAGTACAGTTTCTTTCTTCCGGCTGAGCAGTGAAATCAGAAGATCATAAAAGTGAAACGTACTGCGAGAATTACGATTGCGGTTGACTTTGAACAAATTCGTATTAGATCAAATGTGCGCTTGGTGGAACCGTTCCTCAAGGTGAAAACGGCGATAATCCGCATATATCATGCGGTACTGCCAACATTCATAGAAGTTTAACCAAGGCTGGAAGCGTCTTGTGAAGAATTTCATGCAACACAACATCGAATATAACAACGTTTGAGCTAAGATTCCCTTGCGTATGGATGATGCTGAACGTCGATTTGTACCGCGCACTAACTTGGAGTTTCTTAAAGGAATCATATCTAAAGAAGGAGAATTGAAATCCATTAGTTGAAGAAACTTTTCCATGTATGTCCAACAGTTCATGATGCGAGAATCTAGATGACGAAACATTGATGCAAATCACACATAATCAAACAACGCTGATTACAAACTCAGATCAGATCCCTACGTGCCCTATTCGGATCGTGGTTAGGTACTAAATCGGTATTCGTTCTTTAATAGCTTAATACTTAGACGTGACTTAGGCCCGGAAGCTGTAAGACCGCCGTCGCTATGAATACGAAACCTATACCAAGAATGGATTTAACTATCATCTGGCTATAGTGTGATGTCCTCATTAAATTGAAACTTTTTCACGTTTTCACTGACAAATTCTATCGGAAACTGATGATCTGGCAAGGAATTTGTTACTATGGACTCTAAATCTAGCTTTTTTTCTCACCAACAAGACGATGGACTCGAAGCTGTATGAGCAATAATACCTGGAGGCAGGGGTGGGTGTAGCGTAGTTGGTAAATCGAATGCCTTGTACGCAGCGCACCTGGGTTCGAGTCCCGACCCCGTACAGGGGGGTTAGAAATTTGGAGGTGCTACTGTGGTACCATGATAACGTGGATTCCGTAGAGAAGTATATCAATCTACCCAACTGCACGCAATTGGGCATCCAATCCAAAAAGTATTGGGCAACTATCAAACGAAAGTTGAAGTTTACTGGAAAAATTATTTAGGAAGCTTTGTTTTAGGAAAATTATGGCCGCAGAGGTTGACCAGTTCAGTGTGTGGCAGAATATGGCGGGAATTTAAAAAAATGTTCGTGAATTCATCTGAACGCCGTCGGAATAAGTTTCATACACTTTAACGAATGCACGACTGTTGATTGGTTCAAGCCAATTCGAACGCAAAAATTATCATTTCGACGTAAGCCATAGTTTTACGTTTCCTATTGTTTTGAAAAGATTTTGTCTGGTATGGAAAGCATGTAATCCAGAAGACTTTACCCTCCATGGCCATAGTAGTGCATTAAGGATAAAAAATATCAAAAATTGTTTTATTTTTTCTATACTTTAAGGTTCGATTATTAAAAATCAAAAATTATGAACCAATATTTAAAAAAATAACATTAAAGGGAGCTCATTTAAGAACGTAGGAAAATATCACAGGAAATTGTTTTTATGGTTTTCTCAATTAACTATAGATATGGTTATACAGTGTGTGCTGAAAGCGCATTATGCTTTTCGGAAAATCAAAGAACATGGTGAAAGTGGGTTCTTTCCGCAGATTTATATCTCAATTTTTAATTTCTTCGAAATTTTTTCTGGCATATTTTACGAAAAAATATCGCATTGTTTCAAAATATGATTTTTGAAATTTATCAAATTGGAAATTTTTCCTTCACTGATGGCTTGAAAACTATTTGTTGTATGGATTTTTTTTTAAATAAAAGTTGTGATTTTGTATGAGCTCACTGAAAAAAAACTGTAATTGTTTTTTTTGTTAGTACTTCTGTATTTTGAATAGTTATGGACAAATTAAATGTGTTTTAATCAAGGTTTTGTTTTTTTCCTTATTCTAAATATTGAGAATCATGTTGGGAACATTGTGTAAAACTTTCAAAGCGGATCTCGAGTTACTTTAAAAGATATACCACAATCTTCCCAACACTTCCGATCAGAAAACTAATGGCACATGTCAAACCCATACCCAGTACTATTTCCCTCAAACATTGACCGACAGTAGCTTCACCAGTCAAGAGTCTAAATGCGGTGCCTTATCGCTCTCGTACAACGCTCAAGTCAATTGTGAGGTCTGTCGCGCTTTTCGTCGGTTCTTGAATCCATTCAATACCGATATAGTCGTACAGGTTTGACGGGACGCTAGCCGGCTTACCTAAACGCTGTCATTTTCTATAGACCCTCGCATCCAATATAACAATTTAGAATCCAATTGTGGCTTGGCCGTATATCGATCGGAAGGCGTGTAGTTGACGGTAAATTCAGCCGGCAGAGTTAACATACCAGCAGATCGATTCTATCCTGCTCGACCGGATCCCGGAAAGGGGTGAATTGACGGTACACGTTACATTTGTTCATTTCCAGCACTTGAACTGTGCCGGGTGTCGATATGCAACGAGAGCACTCTCGCTAAATTTGTGCAAGTGTGTGTGTATGTGCGTGTACTTACATATATGCGGTGCGTGGCTCTGACTGACTGTGTGTAAAGTAAATTTATGAAATTTAATTACAGTTTGATGTGTTTAATTCGCCATTAAAATTTATTGCTAATTACTTTCTGTCTGGCACTCGGCGCGTTGGATCGACGTTTCAGCTACCGGTAGGATAGAATCTGTATTTGCTCGACTATAAATTGTAGAACGACAGCCTTGCTACCCTTTAGATGGGAACTCGTACCCGCCCATTGCTACCATTGCTTTGTGGGTATTTGCTTTGAACGAAAGGACCAGCATAGCCGCGGCGGTCTTTTGCTTTCGGCGGGTTGCGGTCGTAGTCAAAGTTAAAGTCAGATTGTTGCTCCATTATGCCACTGGGCACATATGTGCAGCTCCATCAAGTGGGCTTAATTCGTACTGTTCTAAATTGAAATCGGTGAGATCGAGGAAAAAAGGACCAAAACTCGCACCTTCCCAGCCAGCACCCAGTCATAATGAGCACCCGACTGTTTGACACGCTGTCGGAACAGGAACATTTGATGAAACTCTCGGTAATTATAGGAGCCGTCGGTGTCATTAGTGGATGATGATGAGATTGGAAATCATTCTCAGGGGCGGCACACGGCCAACCGGTGGCCAGGCTACCAGCCTGCCAGGCAGAAGCAGGCATACTTCGACAAAGCGTGGAAGCAATCGAATCGATTAGTGGTTGGAGAACTCAATCGAAGTGGCGGGGCCGCGCCGGTAAAATGAGCCTTTGGCAATCATCGATTTCTCCGTGAACCAGAGCACATCACCACCACCGGCCGTAATCGATTATTATGCAAGAGTGTCCCGCATGGCCGGCATTGGTGGCGGTACGTTAGAAGCTCGCAACGTTTCGCCTGTCCGGGTGTGAAATGAGCGATTGAAGGATTGATTGGGAATTACTCAATCGATCGATGAGGGAAGGCCGCGTTGTTGTCGTTGAACGAACTCGGTTGCGCAGGCGGGTTGGTGGATGGTTGCTCCTCGATCGGTTTGCAGTCAATGACTTTAGGGGTTCGATTCGTTCTGTTGTTTCGTCAGTGTTTGGTATGCAGTGTTGGTTGGGAAACGATTTAATTTCACGGGACGATTTTTATTGCCTATAACATAACATGTAAATTTTGTGCTTTATAGAATGCAACGTCATCGATAGCGAGATTATTTAGATCAACTAGGTTTAATGTAATGGTTATTGATATATTCAAATTGCGGAATTAAACGCTAAGAATATGAATATTTGCTTTAATTGTTCATGAGTATCCCATTCATGAACAATTAAAGCAAATATTCATATTTTTAGCGTTTAATTTCGCAATTTGAATATATCAATAACCATTACATTAAACCTAGTTGAAATGTTTATTTTGGTGTAGAGTGTTGAAAGTTTTTTTCTGACCTATACATAAATATCTGTTTCCTATTTAGTTATCGTACAGGTTCGTGTCATCGACGTGGTTGTTGCCATGATGTTCGTAATCGGATGTTCTTCCTTGCTTATTGCTCCTACGGATCACGAGTGTTGGTAGTAGCTTCGTTACTGTTAGTACTGGATGTTGCTTTTAGGGTACTTGGCGCAGCTTTTGCAGTCATCATTTCCCGAACAGACGCCACAAATTTGGCAACCGTATGCGGATTCTGTGTATTGAATTATTTCCATAGATGGGGCTTCCTCAGCGCATTCAGAGTGGGGTTGTCCGTAATGTGCCGTCTGTTAACAGAACTGGAACCATGGCAGCGAATAAAGGTCTTCGTGTGTCATGGTAAGCCGAGTGTACGAGATCTGATGAAAACTCACTAATATATTTTTTTTAGTTTTATCTTTGACGTGTTGTAAAAATATAAAAAATGCCACGGCTCCTTTAAGCCTATCTGAACCTTCTACGAGGACTTGTGCTAAGAAGAGTCTCCGGTAAACACAACTTGGAGCACTACACGTCTTCCTAATGGGCTAAAGGCAGACGACGAAACATCCCCCTCGTAGCGTTCTAACCTCCCACTTGGATTTTCCAATCTTTATTATTGCAACAAAGTAATAGTGTTCATTTTATTATTTTCAAAATTGCACATTCATTGATTTCATGGCACTGTAAGGGAATACGTATCCGCTGGGTGATGCCAATCGCGCTGCCATTTCTTTGGACTGAACCAACTAATTCCTTTTTTTGTTTAGTATTTATTTAGCCACCTGGGGAACAAATACACTGGGTATTAACTATGCGGGGGGAATACGCATGGTATGATCTGAGTGCAATCATTACTGTGAAATCATATATGAGGGTTGAGAATCTATAATTCGCGAGAAGAATCTAACGCCACTTACCAATTTGTGGCTGTCATATCAGCTATGTTACATTCCTTGGTTTACTTTTAATTCCTCAAATCTCGTTCATTATATTAATCTTTCTAATTTTATTGAGCATTTTCATATACTTTTGAGTAGCTAACGCACTATATTATTATTTGCCTTGGTAACTATATTTCATCAATCCATAATTATATTCTAGTTTTATTTTTATATTCAAGGGATTTCTCCTCTATTTCTTCCGTTTTCTGTGGTTTTTGGGCGTAATGTAGTTCTAAATAAAGAAATGAATTTATTTTCGTATTGTCTCTACACTTGTTCCAATAATTCACGTAAAACACGAGCGCTTGTCTTTAGGGAGTGGTGTCCACGAGGAGGTTGATATTACTATTATCTTGCTCCGCACAAGCCCATCAAGACGGGGAACCGCGTGGCATCTGGTGGCAGAAGTAAAGAATGATCGACTGGGTTCCTGCTTCAATGAAACGTAAGAAGCGACAAGAAACAGACTCTCTATACTTTATTTCCTACATCTTTTAGGCTTTCTAATTTATTGTTCTAAATTAATTCTGGTCATTCTAATATATTCGTGATAAACCTGCTTGTTTCTCTGTGTAGTAGTTAGGATAGTAATAAACCACTCGTGCGCGGAAGTGCTAGTATGTTCGTCATTCTTAGTAAGGTTTACACTACAATTAATGCTTGTTTTGGTCCGCTCAAAATTATTTCCTATTCTCGTCGCCAAAAAAACGATATTTTTTCAATCTTAGTCGTAGTTTGTTTTCCAATCCTAATTATTTTTTACTTTCGAAATTGTTTATGCTTTTTCTTTTGCCAGTTTGTCTTCTGTATTAAATATTATTTGATTTAAGTATATGTCTAGACATTGTTATTCGCCGTTTCGATATTTCCAAACCATTTTCCAGGCACCTAATGAGTTTTCTGGTGTCCAGACGCCCAGAGACTCCTACAATCTTGAATAGCACGCAAGCTCCAGCTCGATTACAAATCCCTATCCTTACTAGAAATAGCCTTACCCCCGTGAAACTTGTGGAATGTGCAGTATATCATTATTTTTTATATAGTGTTACATCAATTAATTTGATAAAATCTGATCAACGATCCTTGTCCATAACACTCGCTCCGCGGTTGACTCTCTCCACCCACTGTTGCGTCCTATGCCTTCCAGATCTTTCCCGCTGCGCTCCTCGTCGTCTTGTACCTGTTGGATTTCAGACGAACACAATTTTAGCAGGATTGTTGTCCGGCATTCACGCGACGTACCCTGCCCATCGTATCCTTCTCGTGGTTCATCCTTCGTTCCAAACACCGTTCTCCTGCACGCCGCCAAAGATAGTCCTAAGCACACAGCGTTCGAAAACTCCGTGTGCTTGCAGGTTCTCATTGAGCTTGGTCCAGGTTTCGTGCTCGTAGAGGACCACCGGTCTTATCAGCGTTCTTTATATTGTATATTTAGTTCATGGGTGATTATTTTTCGATCATAATTTATTTTGGAGCCCATAGTAGACACGACTTCCATTGATGATGCGTCTTCGGATTTTTCGATTGTTATTATTATCAGCCGTTAGCACAGATCCGAGTTATATGAATTCCTCCATTACCTCGAATACATCCCCGTCGATCGTAACACTACTCCCTAGGCGTGATCTTTCCTGTTCTTTCTCGTCTTTGACTGTCTTCTTTCTCTTCCGAAGTTCCCGCTTCATCATTGCCCAGTACTGCTCCACTGGGCGCAGCTCCGGACAGTTTGGCGGATCCATGTCCTTTGGAACAAAATGGACAGAATTGGCCTCATACCACTCCAGGACACTTTTAGAATAGTGGCATGATGCCAAATCTGGCCAAAATAGCGGAGCTTCGTCGTGCTGCTGCAAGAACGGCAAAAGGCGCTTCTCGAGGCACTCAGATTTGTAGATCTCGCCATTTACTGTGCCCTTTGTCACGAACGGCTCACTCCTTAGTCCGCAAGAGCAGATGGCCTGCCAAATGAGATATTTGGAGGCGAACTTCGACATTTTCTTCTTCTTAAATTTGTCGTCCACATAGAACTTGCTCTTGCCGGTGAAAAACTCCAACCCCGGAATTTACTTAAAATCGGCTTTTATATACGTTTCGTCGTCCATCACACAGCAGCCATATTTTGTCAGCATCTTCTCGTAGAGCTTCCGTGCTCGAGTTTTAGCCGTCGATTGTTGCCGCTCATCGCGGTTTGGGAAGTTCTGTACCTTGTATGTATGTAGTCCAGCTCTCTTCTTTGCATTCTGGACGTAGCTCAGCGACATGCCGATCTTTTTAGCCAAATCACGGCTTGAGACGTTGGGATTTGCTTTAATCATCCGCTTCACCTTTTCCTCCGTCTTTTTGTTCTCCGGTCCCGGTTTTCTTCCAGCTCCTTTGCCGTGGTCCAACGTCAACCGCTCCTGGAACCGCTTCAACACTCTGGAGACGGTTGAATGGTGAATGTTCAACATTTTTCCCAACTGCCGGCGAGACAGGTCAGGAAATTCCAGGTGTTTGGAAAGAATTTGTTCTCTCGACTCGCGTTGGTTCACCTTCATTTTCGTTGAATCGAAAAACACGACTTCGAGTTTGACAGCATGTAAACAATACACATCAATGAGAAAGTGTGCAAAATTTGGTTGATTTTTACCCAATGGTAAAAAAGTTATGCCCTGTTGAATGTGTCGCAATAATTTCGTGTTCGCCCTTTAGTTCTCACATTCCAACTTGTCGCCCTTCTTATAGAATGGGTAAATAAACCGTTTCTTCCACTCCTCCGGGAGCTGTTCGCATTCCCAGATTCTGACTATCATTGTGTACAGACAAAAGGCCAGCCTTTTCTGGCCCATTTTGGTGAGTTCATGCTCCAATAGTATCCTTACCATCTGCTTTATTGTCCTTGAGCTGTTGAATGACTTCCCCCAGCGTTTGAATAGGCTGGTTTCCATCGTCCGCCGTACTGACGTAATAATCTCCTCCGCTGCCTCGGCCTTCTGCATCCGTTTTTTCATGGCCATTAAAGTGTTCAAAGTAGTGTTGCTTCCACTTTTCAGTCACCTCTTGTCCATCCGTCAGAATAATTCCATCCTTATCTCTACACATTACCACATATCTGCTCCGGGCACGAAGCTTTTGCGGAATACGTTGAGCTTCTGTTAGAATTTTCGAGTTTCTTGAGAGCGGTACAACTGTTCCATTTTCTCGCACTCTGCGTCTTCCAGGCGGCATTTTTTCTTCTGGAATAGGCGGG
The DNA here is from genome assembly GCF_030247195.1 of Topomyia yanbarensis. Taxonomy (NCBI): domain Eukaryota; kingdom Metazoa; phylum Arthropoda; class Insecta; order Diptera; family Culicidae; genus Topomyia; species Topomyia yanbarensis. The sequence continues at coordinate 59,401,513 of NC_080670.1, forward strand.
TCTGTTGCTTTCGCCTCAGTCGGTATCGTTCTACGTTCAGCCGCCTTGCATGATGCAGCATCAATGCCCGCGCTGCGTTCTTCTCTTTTATATAATCCCTCTACACTCCCCGTCGACTCAGTCGTTCCATTGACTTCGTTCCACATACTCGATGACGCTTTCAGCTGTGTTGTTTATGGCTGCTTTGATAATGTTCCAGCAGTCCTCAAGAGGGGCTCCATCGAGCGCACCCTCATTCGGCAACGCTGCCTCCAGTTTCTGCGCGTATGTTGTGGCGACTTCTGGTTGGTTCAGTCGCACAAGATCATACTGAGGCGGGCGTCGGTATAGTAGTGGTCCGAGGTAATGTTAGCACCACGATAGGTCCCGACGGCGATAATACCAGAGAAGTGCTGTCCATCGATCAAAACGTGGTCAATTTGTCGTAGGGCGTTGTTGTTTGTCAGCTGATGTGGTGCGCTGAACTTCCCAGTAGTCGGTCTAAATTCCTCCTCCTGGCCAACCTGAGCGTTTGAATCTCCTGTGATGATTTTGATGTCGTGGTTTGGGCAGCTGTCGTATTCGTGCTCGAGTCGCGCGTAGAATGCGTGCTTATCATCATCAGTGTGGGCTGTGCACGTTAATTATGCTAAATTGAAGAACCGACCCTTGGCCCTCAACCTGCACATTCTTTCAATGATCAACCACCACCCGATCAAGCGCTTCTGCATTTTACGCATCACGATGAAAGCTGTTCCCAGCTCGGGTGTATTGCCGCAACTCTGCTAGATGGTGTGATTACCTCTAAACGTTCGCACCATTGATCCTTTTCAGCATACCTCCTGCAACGCTACTATGCCGAACTCGCGATCCTTCAATGCATCGGAAAGTATGCGGGTGCTACCAATGAAGTTGAGAGATCTACAGTTACACGTCACGAGTTTCCAATCGGTAGTCCTTATTCTTTGCCATGGTTTTCGCCGATTGTGCCGTTCCGTATAATCTCGTTGATTGTTCGTTGTTTAGTTTTTTTGTATGGCTGGCTTACAAAGCCTGACACCAACCCCCTAAATTTCCGGGGGACCATGGTGTATAGTTTAGCTTAGAGTCCCTCGCTGGCTCTCGGATGATGATCAGCCGCCCCTAACATGGGGAACAGACGCTGTTCTGGGCTGCTCTTAACATGGAGAACAGACGCTTCGCTCCAGGCTTGCAGAAGCAAACCCTCCCTTCCCTGTGTGCATATGACAGCAGTTTCCACCGGGGGTTGCTTAGCCGATCTCCACTACAGTTTGCGCGTACCTCGGCCAGTACCGCGTGTAGGTAGGAATAGTAGTTGCATGGGCGTAAGCTAAGGACCACAACTAGTGGGTTCTATTTTATTCATTCAGATACGCAATACCCAGCCACTTAACAACCGTACAGTAGTATATACCGCCTCTGGCAAAACAAGTGTTGGACTAACATTCCTTCCCTTTCCTGCTGCGATCTACTTGTGGGCCTGACCGGTGCCTTTATTAATCCATAAACAACTTGGGATTACCAGTAGTTGTACATCGAATGATGATTTGCTATTCCTAGACATTATATTTCATTGATTATCTATGAAATTTTAGCTAGTCCAGTTCAACAACGGAGCTGTAACCAGAGGTGGTCGCACTACTTCAAGTCTAAGCTCACTGACGCTAAGCTCATGAAATTTTCTTATCGCACGTAACATTCCATTATTTTTGAAATTTGCAGGATTCTTCCAATCTACGAATATTTTAATACGTTAATCACAGCTTCATCAATAATGCAAGGATTTTGTTAGTTCATGGTACATGATGAGAATTTCTTTTTTATCCATTGCCCGCAGTTGCAGTTTTATTACTGAAGATTCGGAAAGTCATCCAATTTGATAAACAAATTATCAATACCAAAAATTGAATTCAACTACCAAACCATATCAACCAGCTAGGAATGTGAATCTTTTTTGTCTGTCGGCAGTAGAGGCTCTTCTGGTTCTGCTAATCGAAAACAATTAAAACTGTCAAAAAATCCATATTTTTTGAATTTAGGTTCTAATTATATATGGGATCTACTGAAGCATAGTTATGGTGTTTTCATGAACTGATCCCTTGAACACCATTCAGTGGGGTGGAATTGGACCGTGAGTATGGTGAGGTATTATGGGCCTTCCATTTAATCGGACTGTCGTTGACCTCTGTACCATGTCTTGTACTTGTTGTCGTGCTCCTGAACGATATTTTGTGCCGCCGAAAGTGCATTGACCTTTGCGAAGACTTTGATTAACCGAAAGCTTACTGATCTTCACGAAGACTTTGATTGAATGCAAACCACTTGGTTCTACTGTAGCTCGCGAATCGTTTTTAGGAAACTGTAAAGCTCTTTGTAAGATTATTTTCGCTGAACACTTGACGCGTTGACTGATCTGCGGTGAAAATGGATAATAAGCGACAGTATAAACGTCTACTTGGAAGTTGAACGCTAATTGTAGTTTATATACTATTTAAATTGTAGTATTCTAGCAATATGACTAAACTAATAGCGGAATATGTTTGTTTTTGTTTACCTAAAATGTATTCAAATACAAAATAATGATTCCGCTCAGACAAAACAATGCGTATTTCCCCTACATATATGTAGACAGCATATTTGGCTTTGTCAGTCGTTACTTCAAGCAAACGATATGTTTTTGAAACTGCCAGAGCAGTCAATTTTAAAAACTACTTGTTTGCCTAATAGTACTGACTGAGGAAGCCCTAACAACAATGTCTTGATAGTCGAACTCGTTAGCTAGACCCAACACCTAGGCGCACTAGTCAATCGCAATTACCATTGCGTTAAACTTGCCGGATGAAAACGTTTGCCGGGAATCGAATCCCTCAAAAATGAAACACGAACGAACGGCGGACCACTGCTGGCCTCGATTCCGAATTAGGGTTGTGGTACCGGTAATACCGGTACCGAAAATCCCGGGAATACCGACCCATTTTTGGTACCGTAATACCGGTACTGAACAAAAGCCAGTACCGGTATTTTCGGTACCATGCCATTTTTTATGAATAATATGTGGACTCTCTAGGGGGACCTGTCTCAAAATATCGGTCTGCAAGATGACTTTTAATTATATTAATTACCTTCTATAAGTTAAACATTACTAGCTCCCGTTGTACTGAGCCGTATGTATAAATTCCTGCTTTATTTTGTCGAAATTAAATTTTAACGATCTTGTACTAAATTTCAAAATATTCACATCTAGCGTAACTTACGTAAAAATATGCTATGATTTTTTTTATTAGCAGCATTCTGATTGGTTTGCATTATTCACTGGGTGGCGCGTGATAAGACTATGGTCTAAGTTATGTTATAGAAGAACGAACAGCGATTTAGTAACTAACAATTTTAGACATGGATAACTACTCCTAATGGGGCGATTTGTAATTATTGGTGATCGGAAAATTCACCAAAACTCCATAGTTTACAGGAAAGCAAGGAGTCTTGGTATGCAGGTCGACACCAATTTACAGAAAATCAAGAGAGGAAATGCGAGCAACCTGCTCGGATTTACTGCCATATTCGCTTTGATTTACTGTTGTTAATAGTGTTTCTTACATTTACCATTTGTTGACGTCGACAATACCGCTTAGCAGTTATTGATGTCAAAGTGGCGAAATAAAAGAAGGTGCCGCATACGAAAAATATTTTCTGATGAAATGAGTCATGCTATTCCGAATCAATTAAAAACAATAAACATGTTTTTAGATCAGAACAAATCAATCATCTGAGAATGAGGTCATCAGTTTAAGCATTCAATTTCACTTTCAAGCTTTTTTTTTCTCGATTTAAAAAAAAATACTCGAGTACCGGTACTTTACCGGTACTACCGGTACTGAGCGCTTCAGTACCGTAGTACCGGTTCTCGCCAAAAAGGGTCGGTACTGCGAACCCTATTCCGAATAGAACGTTCCTTGCCCAGACCAGCAGCAAAGCAGATCGGTTTTGTTATCCACCAAGTTTCATCCTCCAAGCAAAATTGTTCTAAATTTTTAGTACGATTAGTTATCCACCAAGGCCCATCCACCAAGGGACATCACTTCTACCCAACTATAGGCGTTGTATCTATTTCTGACATTGTGTAGCTCGAAACAAACCGGTTTTTGTATAAAAATACCGATATGGAGAAGTCGTTTCGATTTAAATTTGAAATGTGACTCCAGTATTATGAATTATGGCTAAAACAGAATTGGTGTGATTTTACCTCGATTTGATTCGACCCAACCATAAAAAATCCTGGAGGATAGGGCTCTGAAGTAAATTCTAGATACAACCAATATACAGAACAGATCCTTATGATCCTGGCAACGTGTCCTGATGCAGCTAGTCAAGGCCATTTATATGTGGAGTGACCTCAGGAGTCAATCAAAATGATTTTTTTTTCGATTTTTATTAACCCAAGCACAAAAAATCCTGGAGGATGGGACTCTGAAGTAAATTCTAGATACAACCAATATACAGAACAGATCCTTATGATCCTGCCAACGAGTCCTTATATAGCTAGTCAAGGCCATTTATATGTGGAGTGACCTCAGGAGTCAATCAAAATGATTTTTTTTCGATTTTTATTAACCCAAGCACAAAAAATCCTGGAGGATGGGACTCTGAAGTAAATTCTAGATACAACCAATATACAGAACAGATCCTTATGATCCTGGCAACGTGTCCTGATGCAGCTAGTCAAGGCCATTTATATGTGGAGTGACCTCAGGAGTCAATCAAAACGATTTTTTTTTGATTTTTATTAACCCAAGCACAAAAAATCCTGGAGGATGGGACTCTGAAGTAAATTCTAGATACAACCAATATACAGAACAGATCCTTATGATCCTGGCAACGTGTCCTGATGCAGCTAGTCAAGGCCATTTATATGTGGAGTGACCTCAGGAGTCAATCAAAATGTTTTTTTTTGATTTTTATTGCCCCAAGCATAGAAAATCCTGGAGGATGGGACTCTGAAGTAAATTCTAGATACAACCAATATACAGAACAGATCCTTATGATCCTGCCAACGAGTCCTTATATAGCTAGTCAAGGCCATTTATATGTGGAGTGACCTCAGGAGTCAATCAAAATGATTTTTTTTCGATTTTTATTAACCCAAGCACAAAAAATCCTGGAGGATGGGACTCTGAAGTAAATTCTAGATACAACCAATATACAGAACAGATCCTTATGATCCTGCCAACGAGTCCTTATATAGCTAGTCAAGGCCATTTATATGTGGAGTGACCTCAGGAGTCAATCAAAATGATTTTTTTTCGATTTTTATTAACCCAAGCACAAAAAATCCTGGAGGATGGGACTCTGAAGTAAATTCTAGATACAACCAATATACAGAACAGATCCTTATGATCCTGGCAACGTGTCCTGATGCAGCTAGTCAAGGCCATTTATATGTGGAGTGACCTCAGGAGTCAATCAAAATGATTTTTTTTCGATTTTTATTAACCCAAGCACAAAAAATCCTGGAGGATGGGACTCTGAACTAAATTCTAGATACAACCAATATACAGAACAGATCCTTATGATCCTGGCAACGTGTCCTGATGCAGCTAGTCAAGGCCATTTATATGTGGAGTGACCTCAGGAGTCAATCAAAATGTTTTTTTTTGATTTTTATTGGCCCAAGCATAGAAAATCCTGGAGGATGGGACTCTGAAGTAAATTCTAGATACAACCAATATACAGAACAGATCCTTATGATCCTGCCAACGAGTCCTTATATAGCTAGTCAAGGCCATTTATATGTGGAGTGACCTCAGGAGTCAATCAAAATGATTTTTTTTCGATTTTTATTAACCCAAGCACAAAAAATCCTGGAGGATGGGACTCTGAAGTAAATTCTAGATACAACCAATATACAGAACAGATCCTTATGATCCTGCCAACGAGTCCTTATATAGCTAGTCAAGGCCATTTATATGTGGAGTGACCTCAGGAGTCAATCAAAATGATTTTTTTTCGATTTTTATTAACCCAAGCACAAAAAATCCTGGAGGATGGGACTCTGAAGTAAATTCTAGATACAACCAATATACAGAACAGATCCTTATGATCCTGCCAACGAGTCCTTATATAGCTAGTCAAGGCCATTTATATGTGGAGTGACCTCAGGAGTCAATCAAAATGATTTTTTTTTTGATTTTTATTAACCCAAGCACAAAAAATCCTGGAGGATGGGACTCTGAAATAAATTCTAGATACAACCAATATACAGAACAGATCCTTATGATCCTGGCAACGTGTCCTGATGCAGCTAGTCAAGGCCATTTATATGTGGAGTGACCTCAGGAGTCAATCAAAACGATTTTTTTTTGATTTTTATTAACCCAAGCACAAAAAATCCTGGAGGATGGGACTCTGAAGTAAATTCTAGATACAACCAATATACAGAACAGATCCTTATGATCCTGCCAACGAGTCCTTATATAGCTAGTCAAGGCCATTTATATGTGGAGTGACCTCAGGAGTCAATCAAAATGATTTTTTTTCGATTTTTATTAACCCAAGCACAAAAAATCCTGGAGGATGGGACTCTGAAGTAAATTCTAGATACAACCAATATACAGAACAGATCCTTATGATCCTGCCAACGTGTCCTGATGCAGCTAGTAAAGGCCATTTATATGTGGAGTGACCTCAGGAGTCAATCAAAACGATTTTTTTTTTGATTTTTATTAACCCAAGCACAAAAAATCCTGGAGGATGGGACTCTGAAGTAAATTCTAGATACAACCAATATACAGAACAGATCCTTATGATCCTGCCAACGAGTCCTTATATAGCTAGTCAAGGCCATTTATATGTGGAGTGACCTCAGGAATCAATCAAAATGATTTTTTTTCGATTTTTATTAACCCAAGCACAAAAAATCCTGGAGGATGGGACTCTGAAATAAATTCTAGATACAACCAATATACAGAACATATCCTTATGATCCTGCCAACGAGTCCTTATATAGCTAGTCAAGGCCATTTATATGTGGAGTGACCTCAGGAGTCAATCAAAATGATTTTTTTTCGATTTTTATTAACCCAAGCACAAAAAATCCTGGAGGATGGGACTCTGAAGTAAATTCTAGATACAACCAATATACAGAACAGATCCTTATGATCCTGGCAACGTGTCCTGATGCAGCTAGTCAAGGCCATTTATATGTGGAGTGACCTCAGGAGTCAATCAAAATGATTTTTTTTCGATTTTTATTAACCCAAGCACAAAAAATCCTGGAGGATGGGACTCTGAAGTAAATTCTAGATACAACCAATATACAGAACATATCCTTATGATCCTGCCAACGAGTCCTTATATAGCTAGTCAAGGCCATTTATATGTGGAGTGACCTCAGGAGTCAATCAAAATGATTTTTTTTCGATTTTTATTAACCCAAGCACAAAAAATCCTGGAGGATGGGACTCTGAAATAAATTCTAGATACAACCAATATACAGAACATATCCTTATGATCCTGCCAACGAGTCCTTATATAGCTAGTCAAGGCCATTTATATGTGGAGTGACCTCAGGAGTCAATCAAAATGATTTTTTTTTGATTTTTATTAACCCAAGCACAAAAAATCCTGGAGGATGGGACTCTGAAATAAATTCTAGATACAACCAATATACAGAACACATCCTTATGATCCTGCCAACGAGTCCTTATATAGCTAGTCAAGGCCATTTATATGTGGAGTGACCTCAGGAGTCAATCAAAATGATTTTTTTTCGATTTTTATTAACCCAAGCACAAAAAATCCTGGAGGATGGGACTCTGAAATAAATTCTAGATACAACCAATATACAGAACATATCCTTATGATCCTGCCAACGAGTCCTTATATAGCTAGTCAAGGCCATTTATATGTGGAGTGACCTCAGGAGTCAATCAAAATGATTTTTTTTCGATTTTTATTAACCCAAGCACAAAAAATCCTGGAGGATGGGACTCTGAAGTAAATTCTAGATACAACCAATATACAGAACAGATCCTTATGATCCTGGCAACGTGTCCTGATGCAGCTAGTCAAGGCCATTTATATGTGGAGTGACCTCAGGAGTCAATCAAAATGATTTTTTTTCGATTTTTATTAACCCAAGCACAAAAAATCCTGGAGGATGGGACTCTGAAGTAAATTCTAGATACAACCAATATACAGAACAGATCCTTATGATCCTGGCAACGTGTCCTTATATAGCTAGTCAAGGCCATTTATATGTGGAGTGACCTCAGGAGTCAATCAAAATGATTTTTTTTTTGATTTTTATTAACCCAAGCACAAAAAATCCTGGAGGATGGGACTCTGAAGTAAATTCTAGATACAACCAATATACAGAACAGATCCTTATGATCCTGCCAACGAGTCCTTATATAGCTAGTCAAGGCCATTTATATGTGGAGTGACCTCAGGAGTCAATCAAAATGATTTTTTTTCGATTTTTATTAACCCAAGCACAAAAAATCCTGGAGGATGGGACTCTGAAATAAATTCTAGATACAACCAATATACAGAACATATCCTTATGATCCTGCCAACGAGTCCTTATATAGCTAGTCAAGGCCATTTATATGTGGAGTGACCTCAGGAGTCAATCAAAATGATTTTTTTTTTGATTTTTATTAACCCAAGCACAAAAAATCCTGGAGGATGGGACTCTGAAATAAATTCTAGATACAACCAATATACAGAACACATCCTTATGATCCTGGCAACGTGTCCTGATGCAGCTAGTCAAGGCCATTTATATGTGGAGTGACCTCAGGAGTCAATCAAAATGATTTTTTTTGATTTTTATTGGCCCAAGCATAGAAAATCCTGGAGGATGGGACTCTGAAGTAAATTCTAGATACAACCAATATACAGAACAGATCCTTATGATCCTGCCAACGAGTCCTTATATAGCTAGTCAAGGCCATTTATATGTGGAGTGACCTCAGGAGTCAATCAAAATGATTTTTTTTCGATTTTTATTAACCCAAGCACAAAAAATCCTGGAGGATGGGACTCTGAAGTAAATTCTAGATACAACCAATATACAGAACATATCCTTATGATCCTGCCAACGAGTCCTTATATAGCTAGTCAAGGCCATTTATATGTGGAGTGACCTCAGGAGTCAATCAAAATGATTTTTTTTTTATTTTTATTAACCCAAGCACAAAAAATCCTGGAGGATGGGACTCTGAAATAAATTCTAGATACAACCAATATACAGAACACATCCTTATGATCCTGGCAACGTGTCCTGATGCAGCTAGTCAAGGCCATTTATATGTGGAGTGACCTCAGGAGTCAATCAAAATGATTTTTTTTTATTTTTATTGGCCCAAGCATAGAAAATCCTGGAGGATGGGACTCTGAAGTAAATTCTAGATACAACCAATATACAGAACATATCCTTATGATCCTGCCAACGAGTCCTTATATAGCTAGTCAAGGCCATTTATATGTGGAGTGACCTCAGGAGTCAATCAAAATGATTTTTTTTCGATTTTTATTAACCCAAGCACAAAAAATCCTGGAGGATGGGACTCTGAAGTAAATTCTAGATACAACCAATATACAGAACAGATCCTTATGATCCTGGCAACGTGTCCTGATGCAGCTAGTCAAGGCCATTTATATGTGGAGTGACCTCAGGAGTCAATCAAAATGATTTTTTTTCGATTTTTATTAACCCAAGCACAAAAAATCCTGGAGGATGGGACTCTGAAATAAATTCTAGATACAACCAATATACAGAACAGATCCTTATGATCCTGGCAACGTGTCCTGATGCAGCTAGTCAAGGCCATTTATATGTGGAGTGACCTCAGGAGTCAATCAAAATGATTTTTTTTGATTTTTATTGGCCCAAGCATAGAAAATCCTGGAGGATGGGACTCTGAAGTAAATTCTAGATACAACCAATATACAGAACAGATCCTTATGATCCTGCCAACGAGTCCTTATATAGCTAGTCAAGGCCATTTATATGTGGAGTGACCTCAGGAGTCAATCAAAATGATTTTTTTTCGATTTTTATTAACCCAAGCACAAAAAATCCTGGAGGATGGGACTCTGAAGTAAATTCTAGATACAACCAATATACAGAACAGATCCTTATGATCCTGGCAACGTGTCCTGATGCAGCTAGTCAAGGCCATTTATATGTGGAGTGACCTCAGGAGTCAATCAAAACGATTTTTTTTTTGATTTTTATTAACCCAAGCACAAAAAATCCTGGAGGATGGGACTCTGAAGTAAATTCTAGATACAACCAATATACAGAACAGATCCTTATGATCCTGCCAACGAGTCCTTATATAGCTAGTCAAGGCCATTTTTTTTTTTTTATTCATTTCGTTTATTTGATAGGCACAAATGCGTTAGCTTGGCGGTGCCAAATGCTTATGTTTTTACATTTTGGATATCTTAAAACTAGGAGGTTACAATGTTGAAATATTTTTTTTACAAAGGAAAAAAAAAGTTTACAGCTATCTTAAGACTAGAAATAAGATTCAATATACAAGAGAGGGCCAAAAGATTTTTTGATGAAAAAATTTAAAACAAGGGATTCACTTTGATATACAAGAGGGGGAATAATAGTATTTTACGAAATATTTCACGGTTATCTTAAAACTAACAATATAGTTTAGTACACAAAAGGGGGAACAAATATTTATGAGAAACTTCACAGAAATCTTAAAACTAGGGATTCAATTCTATTTACAAGATGGAGGACAAGAGTTTCAATAAAGAGTAAAAATTATAGCTATCTTAAAACTAGGAATACAGAATACTAATTTGAATTTTTTAACTAAAACTTATGCTTGGTCAAGATATTCAGAGGGTGGCTTATTTCCGCATCAGTGTAGCAGCAGTTGTATCAAGGACAGGGGAGAGACAGGGAAAGAAGAGCAAAACTTGCAACTTTCGCTCGAACGTTGGGGAAGGGGGGGAAGGGGGATCAGCGAAACAAATTTGCGCCTCAGTCTAGTAAGTCGTCGAGTACCGGATTGGCGGATGGTATTCTTCGGACCCGCGGGGAATCCTTCAAAAGTCATCGGACCTCGAGTCGCTCTCGCTTCAGTTTCCTTCTATGCAGGCGTAGTGGTAAGGGCGACGGCGGTTACATAGTGGCACTCTGGAGCTGATCGGTTACACAAGGCAGGAGGAAACTCTAAAAACGAGAAATAAAAGAGAGGGGCTAAATTGGGATATTTATCGTTTTTATGAAGGTATAAATAAGGGACATATAGGGGAAATCACGAGTTGCCAGCATATCTCGGACTGGGACATTGGGTGGTCTACCTCGGGCCCGAAGGGATTCCTTTAACTGAGACCTGGCGTCACAATACCCGGCGCATACCCAGACAACGTGTTCGATGTCGTGATAGCCCTCGTCACAAGCGCACAGACTACTCTCCGCAAGCCCAATACGCCGCAAATGCGCATCCATGGTGTAGTGGTTGGACATAAGTCGGGACATTACGCGAATAAAATCCCGACCCATATCCATCCCCCCGAACCAAGGCTTCGTTGATACCTTTGGGATAATCGAATGTAGCCATCGTCCAAGTTCCCCGTTGCTCCACGAGGTTTGCCAACTGTTGAGCGTCCTCTGACGACAAATACTAAAAAATTCGTTGAAGCAGATTGGTCTTTCGTATATGTCACCATTTAATGCGCCCGCCTTTGCTAATGAGTCGGCCTTTTCATTGCCCGGGATAGAACAATGAGAGGGGACCCAAACAAAGGTAATCTGATAAGATTTTTCAGATAACGTACACAAGGACTCCTGTATCATCCCCAGAAAATACGGGAGTTGCTTTTTAGGCTTCATCGCACGAAGAGCCTCGATAGAGCTGAGGCTGTCCGAAACGATGAAGTAGTGATCTGTGGGCAGAGTGTCGATGATCCCAAGGGTGTACTGAATTGCAGCTAACTCTGCGACGTAAACTGAAGCGGGATCATTGAGCTTGAATGAAGCGGTGATAGTATTGTTGAAGATACCGAAGCCAGTGGACCCATCGAGATTTGATCCGTCAGTGTAAAACATTTTGTCGCAGTCGACTTCTCGGAATTTATAATAAAATATATTGGGGATCACCTGCGGGCGTATATGGTCCGGGATTCCACGAATCTCTTCCTTCATGGATGTGTCGAAGAATACAGTAGAATCAGAAGTATCTAGGAAACGGACACGGTTGGGACTGTACGAAGAAGGATTTATGCTCTGTGCCATGTAGTCGAAGTACAAGGACATAAAACGGGTTTGAGAATTAAGCTCGACGAGCCTCTCGAAATTTTGAATTACCAACGGGTTCAGAATGTCGCATCGGATGAGCAATCGATATGAGAGTTCCCAAAATCGATTTTTTAGCGGAAGAACGCCCGCCAGCACTTCGAGACTCATCGTATGGGTCGAATGCATGCAACCCAAGGCAATGCGCAAGCAACGATACTGGATTCTCTCCAGTTTGATGAAGTGTATGTTCGCAGCGGAGCGGAAACAGAAACACCCGTACTCCATCACCGACAATATCGTTGTTTGGTACAACCTGATCAGGTCTCCTGGGTGAGCACCCCACCATGTTCCAGTTATTGTTCGGAGAAAATTGATCCTTTGTTGGCATTTCTGTTTCAGATACCTAATGTGACATCCCCAGGTACCTTTAGAGTCGAACCAGACCCCGAGATATTTAAATGTGAAAACCTGGTTGATCGTTGCACCCATTAATAAAAGCTGGAGTTGCGCCGGCTCACGCTTCCTAGAAAAAACAACCAACTCAGTTTTCTCCGTGGAGAACTCAATACCCAGCTGAAGAGCCCAAGCAGACAAATTGTCCAAGGTATTTTGTAATGGTCCTTGCAAGTCGGCAGCTTTAGGCCCTGTAACAGAGACCACCCCGTCGTCTGCAAGTTGCCTTAGCGTGCATGAATTGGCAAGACAATCGTCAATGTCATTCACGTAGAAATTGTAGAGCAGGGGACTTAGACATGAGCCCTGGGGAAGACCCATGTAGCTAAATCGCGATGTTGTTAAATCGCCATGCGAAAAGTGCATGTGCTTTTCAGACAACAGGTTTAGCAAAAAGTTATTTAAAATTGGTGAAAGACCATGCTGGTGCAGCTTCTCTGACAGAATGTTGATAGAAACTGAGTCAAAAGCCCCCTTAATATCCAAGAAGACTGATGCCATCTGCTCTTTGTTAGCATAGGCCATTTGGATTTCTGTAGAAAGCAACGCAAGGCAATCGTTCGTCCCTTTGCCTTTGCGGAAGCCAAATTGTGTATCTGACAGTAAGCCATTTGCTTCAACCCAATTGTCGAGGCGAAACAAGATCATTTTCTCGAATAACTTCCGAATACAGGACAGCATTGCAATCGGCCGATACGAGTTGTGGTCGGAAGCTGGTTTTCCTGGTTTTTGGATGGCGATGACCTTCACTTGCCTCCATTCATAAGGGACAATGTTACCCTCAAGAAACTTGTTAAATAAATTCAACAAGCGCCTTTTTGCAGTGTCAGGCAGATTCTTTAGCAAGTTGAATTTGATTCTGTCTAACCCTGGGGCGTTATTGTTGCACGATAAGAGAGCAAGTGAGAACTCCACCATCGAAAACGGTGTTTCGTTCGCGGTATCGTGAGGAGACGCGGCGCGGCACGTTTTCTGTACCGGGACAGAGTCCGGACAGATCTTCTTGGCGAAAGCGAATATCCAACGGTTTGAATATTCTACGTTCTCGTTGGTACTATTACGGTTACGCATACGTCGAGCCGTACCCCAAAGAGTGCTCATCGCTGTTTCTCTCGTTAACCCGTCGACGAACCGGCGCCAATAACTGCGTTTTTTGGCTTTCATTAGACTCTTCATTCGCCTTTCTAACGACGCGTACTGTTGATAGCTAGCGGGTAACCCGTCTTCCCGGAAGGCCTTATATGCAGTGGACTTTTCCGCGTACAGCTCTGAGCACTCTTTATCCCACCACAGGGTGGGAGACCGTCCATGGGTATTCGCGCTGGGTACTGGTTTAGTCTGAGCTTGATTCGCACTGTCGAGAATCAAGCCAGCCAAAAACCTGTACTCTTCCTCCGGAGGAAGTTCTTGAGTGGATTCGATTTTAACGGATATCGCGGTCGCGTAACTCTTCCAATCAATGTTCCGTGTGAGGTCATACGAGGCATTGATTGTTTTCGATGGTCTTGAACCGATAGCAATTGAAATCACGATAGGCAAATGATCGCTACCGTGGGGATCAGGGATCACCTTCCACATGCAATCTAACTGTAGCGATGTCGAGCAAAGCGACAAATCCAACGCGCTTGCGCGTTCTGGTGGTGTAGGAATCCGCGTCATTTCTCCCGTGTTTAAGATGGTCATGTTGAAATTATCGCAAAGATCTTGGATTAATGTTGATCTATTATCATCATGAAGACAGCCCCATACCGTACCGTGCGAGTTAAAGTCTCCCAGAACTAGCCGCGGTGCCGGTAAGGATTCCGTGATATTACAAAGCGTTCGGTGCCCTACCGAGGCTCTAGGAGGAATGTAGATGGAAGCAATGCAAAGGTCTTTACCTTTGATTAAAACTTGACAAGCGACAATTTCAATGCCTGGTGTCGAAGGGAGGTTAATTCGGTTGAAAGAATAGCACTTTTTGATCCCCAAAAGTACTCCTCCATAGGGGTTTTCTCGATCCAGACGAATTATATTAAAGTCGTGGAAGTTGAGATTTATATCGGAAGTTAACCAAGTTTCACATAATGCGAAAGCATCACATTTTAAACTATTTAGTAAAAATTTAAAGGAATCGATTTTCGGGAGGATACTTCTGCTGTTCCACTGTAGAACAGTGATCGAATCGGTGACCTCGTTCGATGACTTAGCCATCGAAGGATACGATCGCTGCAAGGAGGGGCCATTTAGTAGTCAACTGCTTCAAAAATGTTTGCACTATAGGGAGAAAACGTATCAGAAGGCTTTTAAGAGGATCAGTAACATTGAAAGCTGTGAAAATTAAGTCCACTATGTCAGAAAATTTCATTAGTCCGCTACTGGACTGAGTATCTGTTTGAAAAAAGGGGACACTTGGGGTTTTGGATGTCCCTGGAAGTGGTGGGTACTCCTTGTTAGAATTAATATTTCCAAGTCCTGGAGCAAATTGCTTCGGCTTTTGTGCATCACTTCCGTTGGATTTATTGGTTGTAGATGGCGCACTCTGAGTGGACGACACCTTGGCACCCTTACGAGGCAATGTAGGGGAGGCTGGATTTCTCCTCTTCCTGGATTCCCCTGAGTTAACCAAAGATGTTCCCTCTCGTGGGTCGTCAGATTCTTGCTCAACGTTAGCCAAACCAGCATAGGGATTTTCGGACAGGACAGATGGCGAAGCATTCTTTAGCATTTCTGCATAAGAACGCCTTGAGCGTTCCTTAAGGGAGCGCTTAATTTTATCCCCGCGCTGCTTGTACGCAGGACATGATTTAAGAGCATGTGAAGGGCCCCCGCAGCAAATACACTTTTCAGTTTCTTTGTCGCAAGAGTCATCCTCATGCTCTCCTTCGCATTTGCCGCATCGTTTCTTATTTCCACAATATGTGGCTGTGTGGCCCAACTGCTTGCAATTGCTGCAGCTCATGACCCGCGGTACAAACAGGCGAACTGGTAGGCGAACCCTGTCAAGGAGGATGTAGTTGGGAAGAGAGGACCCGGCGAATGTCACCCGAAGCGAGCCTGATAGAGAGTAGGTAGTCTTACCTCCCTCGGTGTTTGCGGTATACAATTGTTTGCATTCTAAGATCTTAATCTGTTCAAGAGAGGGGTCCTTAAAGCAGCCAACCCCGTGCTCCAACAGTTCTTCGCATTTCAGGCCCGGTTCGGACACTACACCATCGATTTCACAGGCCACACAAGGCACGTATGCTTTAAATTCCCGCGTAAAGCGCTCACAGCAAGCAATCGCGTTTGCCTGGCCGAGATCATTCACTAGAACACGTATCTTGTTTGCCCGAACACGTGTTATCTGAGTTACGGCCGGGTAATTAGCAGTCAGATCTCGAGAAAGTTTTAATATATTAACCGGTTTCTCTCCGGTCCGAAAATATACCACCCATGGCCCAGAGGAACCTTCTGGGTACTGCTTTATACGGGGAGCAATGCGAGTATTAGGGGGATCAGGGACTTCCATGATTACATCAGATGGTATTTCGCCCTCGGCCATTTAAGCACGAGGGCAGAGCGTTATATAAACGGGAATGTGTCTTATTATTTGATTACAAGGTAGAGTAAAAGTAGGGAAAAGGAAAGAAAGCAAACGAGGAAAAAAAATAAAGCAAAACTTATCTGCAAACAACGTCGATTGTTCCGCACCAGCGAAAACAATGTACTGGATTTATTGCCGGCACCAGCAGAATGGCAGCTAACGAACGAACAAAGGATGACCTTCAATCACTGAAATTTACACAACGAACACCACTGTGAAATATAACGATCCGTTCCGTTCAAAGGTTGGGAGACGTATCAGTCAAGGCCATTTATATGTGGAGTGACCTCAGGAGTCAATCAAAATGATTTTTTTCGATTTTTATTAACCCAAGCACAAAAAATTCTGGAGGATGGGACTCTGAAATAAATTCTAGATACAACCAATATACAGAACATATCCTTATGATCCTGCCAACGAGTCCTTATATAGCTAGTCAAGGCCATTTATATGTGGAGTGACCTCAGGAGTCAATCAAAATGATTTTTTTTCGATTTTTATTAACCCAAGCACAAAAAATCCTGGAGGATGGGACTCTGAAATAAATTCTAGATACAACCAATATACAGAACAGATCCTTATGATCCTGGCAACGTGTCCTGATGCAGCTAGTCAAGGCCATTTATATGTGGAGTGACCTCAGGAGTCAATCAAAACGATTTTTTTTTTTGATTTTTATTAACCCAAGCACAAAAAATCCTGGAGGATGGGACTCTGAAGTAAATTCTAGATACAACCAATATACAGAACAGATCCTTATGATCCTGCCAACGAGTCCTTATATAGCTAGTCAAGGCCATTTATATGTGGAGTGACCTCAGGAGTCAATCAAAATGATTTTTTTTCGATTTTTATTAACCCAAGCACAAAAAATCCTGGAGGATGGGACTCTGAAATAAATTCTAGATACAACCAATATACAGAACATATCCTTATGATCCTGCCAACGAGTCCTTATATAGCTAGTCAAGGCCATTTATATGTGGAGTGACCTCAGGAGTCAATCAAAATGATTTTTTTTCGATTTTTATTAACCCAAGCACAAAAAATCCTGGAGGATGGGACTCTGAAATAAATTCTAGATACAACCAATATACAGAACATATCCTTATGATCCTGCCAACGAGTCCTTATATAGCTAGTCAAGGCCATTTATATGTGGAGTGACCTCAGGAGTCAATCAAAATGATTTTTTTTCGATTTTTATTAACCCAAGCACAAAAAATCCTGGAGGATGGGACTCTGAAGTAAATTCTAGATACAACCAATATACAGAACAGATCCTTATGATCCTGGCAACGTGTCCTGATGCAGCTAGTCAAGGCCATTTATATGTGGAGTGACCTCAGGAGTCAATCAAAATGATTTTTTTTCGATTTTTATTAACCCAAGCACAAAAAATCCTGGAGGATGGGACTCTGAAGTAAATTCTAGATACAACCAATATACAGAACATATCCTTATGATCCTGGCAACGTGTCCTGACGCAGCTAGTCAAGGCCATTCATATGTGGAGTGACCTCAGGAGTCAATCAAAATGTTTTTTTTTGATTTTTATTGGCCCAAGCATAGAAAATCCTGGAGGATGGAACTCTGAAATAAATTCTAGATACAACCAATATACAGAACAGATAATAATAACAATGCTGCGAACTATATCAAAGTGAATCCCTTGTTTTAAATTTTTTCATAAAAAAATCTTTTGGCCCTCTTTTGTATATTGAATCTTATTTCTAGTCTTAAGATAGCTGTAAACTTTCTTTTCCTTTGTAAAAAAAAAATATTTCAACATTGTAACCTCCTAGTTTTAAGATATCCAAATGTAAAAACAAAAGCATTTGGCACCGCCAAGCTAACGCATTTGTGCCTATCAAATAAACGAAATGAATAAAAATGCTGCGAACGAGTCCTTATATAGCTAGTCAAGGCCGTTTATATGTGGAGTGACCTCAGGAGTCAATCAACATATTTTTTTTTTCGATTTTTCTTACGTAAATATAACATGAAGCGTTTTAGGTATTGTGCTTTTTATATTATATAATCACAATTTCTTATTCATAAAATTTTGGCAGTGCTGTCGTTTGTAAATACTTGTAATCTTGGGTGTCATGCAGCTCCTAAACATCATTATATTCGAAACTATGAGTGTGCCATCTTTTTTCCTGGACCTTACAACACAATAACTTTGCATCATAACATCCAATTATTTATATACATTATAGGATCCCGGACATTATTACGCAGTATCGTTTCGGACTTTGCGAAATAAGAATGATTTCAAATCTTTTGACACATGCTTACTTTCAGATATTATAATACGCTCTTGTACGTCGTAATGTCCAGGACATCGCGACGCACTCGATTCCGAGTTCATAAGAATGTTATGATACAGTGCCGACTCAGTCTTTTGATCCTAGAGAAGGCAGTCGATTAACCGAACGCATAATTGTCCCATGTTCGGTGGGGACGAATATGCAAACAGCGCCAGTTTGTGAAAGCGCGTGTTGTAAAACCTAGGAAAATATGAAGCACCATGCGCTTCCTCCAAGAAGGATTTCAATGGAGACGCATGGTTGTTAGATGCAGTGGATTTTATTGTCGCGAATAATTAGCTAACTACCAAAAAATGGGCATATTCGTGGCCATCAAATGATTTCCTAACGATCTGAATAGATTTTGCAGTAAGACAATGATGTTTCGTTTTATCCCGGCTATCTTCTCGTTCATTTTTTTAATATTTTTATTTCATTTCTTACAAAAGAAATTTATAGGATTCGCCAAAACTTTGAAAACTTTTTCCGAGACCCGGAGGGCCGAGTTTCATTTACCAATCGACTCAGCTCGACAAATTGAGACAATGTATGTATGTCAGAGTCAGTGTCAGAGTTGTTAATACGATACATTTTTCACGATAATTTATCGGCGTTATTCGTTAACGATAATGTATCGTCATCGGAAACTCCGTTAACGATAATGTCGTATTTATCGTCATCGTCGGTTCATCGGTTATCGCGATACATTTTGCGTTACTTTCCCGTTTATTGTAGTTGAAGTTGATGCGGTTAACTTTCAATTGTTTAGAAATAAATACCTTTTGAAGGGCATGTTGTTTGCAGTTGAAAATCAATAGTTTTGGACATTTTCTATGCACAGCGGGGTCCGACGATGCGTCAAAATGATTTTTTTTTATTTTTCGGGAAAGTGTATTATATTGAAGGGAAAGTTGTTGGCAATTGAAAATCAATAATTTTGGACATTTTCAATATGCAGAAGGGTCCGACGATGGGTCAAATTGGAATTTTTTCAACTTTTCTAGATAGTCGGTGCACAGAAGAGCCCCAGGTGCACAGTGTTTCCAAGCGGCAAAAAGGTGATCAAAATTATTTTGAGTCATGAAGAAAACAAATTTTGAGCTATTGTGTAATTAGTATTTTTTAGAACGCAAAACATATAATCTTGATCTGGGCCACCTGTTCGAAGTTTTAAAAAAGTTTGTTTTCACTTTATGCACTTTATTTCACTTGATTGACTTAGCGGCCCTGACCGTAGATACATTTATACTGAACAACCACGCTGGTCTAGCAGGTGGTATTTAAGGGAACATTATGCTGACAAGGCAAATGTTCCCACACGAGGCGGTGAGTGGCTTCATGTGCTGACCTAGGCGTCTGCGTTGCTGGTCAGTGTCCAGGTCCCTACGTAATTATATATTGAAAAAACTACTGAACCACTATTATTAGGCAATTCACAAATTACACTACACATTTTAGTGGTGTGCTGATTAACAGATTTTATTATAATTTTAATTTAAACTAGAAGATTTTGGATTTTAAAAAGGAGTGTATGTATATTTCCAATGTTTGATTTCCTTTTCTAGTTGGTAAGCTTTCGTTTCTTCTCTTCACTATGTAACAAGATGCTTCATGCTTCCTTGTTTTACCCTTATATATGTAGTGTAATTTATGAACGGCCTCATAATAGAGCTTTAGGCGTTTTTTTAATACAGTGAAGACCCGTTTTTAACAGCCCCTTGGTAAATTTTAGGCTGATAAAACGATGACATTGACAAAATCGGCACATATTTTTTCTGGTTCTGAAGAAATGAAGTCGAAACGCAAACAACTGGACTAACATTTTTGCCTTTCTCATATAGAAAGGTTATGCAATCACTCTGAAAAACGTCAAACTAATCCCGGCCCGGAGGGCCGAGTGTCTTATCCCATTCGACTCAGTTCGTCGAGATCGGAAAAAGTCTGTATGTGTATGTGTGTGTATGTGCGTATGTGTCAAATAATGTCACTCATTTTTCTCAGAGATGGCTGGACCGATTTGCCCAGTCTCAAATGAGAGGTGCAACCTTCCCATCGGCTGCTATTGAATTTTGGATCGATCGGAATTCTGGTTACGGAATTACGGGTTTAAGAGTGCGGTCACACAGACATTTCTCATATAAACTATAGGAAAATTAAAAATAGAATTTTTTTTTTCGATGCTAAATGTCTTCAAGGAGCATGAAACGTCGAGATTTGATGCAAACCCGAAAAAAAAATTGACGACTATTCACTTTTTTGGAATTTGGCACTTTTTGCCTTTCTCATATAGAAAGGTTATGCAATCACTCTGAAATACGTCAACCTAAACCTAATTTTTTGACTCGCGTAAGGTTTCTGGATTTTAACAAGGGCGTAGTTGATGGTTTAAGGAGAGGGGTTACACCCCCCCCCCCCTCTACTGTTCACTCCCCTCCCTTAAAAATCTTCTTAAATCACTCAAATCATACCAATTTAAGCTGGGCAGTCGTTCGTTCATGGGACTTTCGCCCTCCTCACATACCCACCCCCGCATGACAAAATGAGTTAGCAAGCAGATAACATTAATCTAATGCTGATTGGGCTAATAAAGTACGATATTTTTTTGTTTCAAGTGTTTCACCGTCGACGCGTAGCTCATCAAGTTCGTGGCCTGCAAGCCATTGTGTATAAGTGCAAAGTGTACTAAGAATGTAATGGACATTTCCACAATTATGTTGAACATAAAAAGCCTTCGTGCCATAATTCAAAGAAATGAGAAAGTCACAATTGCACCACTAGGTGGATTAAAACAGGTTTTTTTCTTTTTAATAAACCGCAGGGGTTAATATATTTTTCTTTAGTCCCTCGACAAAACCTCATAACCCGTTCTCACCATTTAGTAAAAAATTCCCTTAAGAAGTTCTTACAGTACAGTATTTTTATTTTTGTGTTTTTTACATCTCTAAGATAAGAAAAAAATGCTAAAGAAGGAATTTACTCGAATTTGACTTGAACGTAGGCTAGAGCTCACCAAACGGTTTTGATAGTGTTTGTTTTACAGATTCGTATTGGTATAGCTTCGTCTGCGGAAATTTGCCAAAATATTACTTTTTGGACACTAAAACATTCGATAACTGCTATGTCGTAAGAGATACAAATAAACTTACATTACAAATATTATGTATTTTCCTTATGCAGAACAAAATCTTGGAACATTTTGAAATTCTGCAAATTTTTCACGGAAAGTATTTTGAAAAAAGTAATTTTCAGGGGTATATCAAAGAAATCTCCACAAATGTATATTAAAATCGACAGATAGACACATTGTCTCTTCAGCAAAATTAATACTAAAGATATGCTCAACAACTTTGCCAAAAATTTTTTTTTTTATTTTCATGAATGACCAAACAAAAACTTGCTTCTCAGCTTTAGAGGGATTAATCACCCAACTAATAGGTTTTGAATGCAAAAAAATATAAATAAAGTTTGCTGAAGACACAATAGCTAAAAAATGTTTTTTCGTGGCTCAAAGAATTTCTTTCCCCCTTTTGACACATTGCACAGTGGTCCAGATCGCTAATTTTGGAGGAATTTTTACTTTCTGACAAACCTGTATAATTTAGCCGTATCATGTCTTAGGATGAATTTGTGTACTTTAGAAGATGCTTCTTTTTATTGGAATAGTTATTAGGGTGGTTCTAATTTATCTAAAATACGAAAATAAACTTTTTACTGATGAAAGATAGAGCTCCACAGTCTTCCACAAAGTTGTAAAGTAACTTATTTTGAATAAATTTGTTGAACATATTAAAGCTCTATCTCTTTTAGTTTTTGTTATACAAGAAATTTAAAAAAAAAGATTAGGGTGTTCCTGAAAAAAACGTTTTTTTAGTATAACTTTCGTATCTTTTACTTTTTGTTAACACAACCTTTGAACAGCTTATTGAAAACTTCAAGTCGAGTATTTTTCTCCAAGACACCGAAGGTCTAACTTTTTTCTTTAAAAAGTTATGGACACTTTTCGTTAAAAAAATAGCCTATTTCAAGGCTCAATATCGCTGATGCGGGCACCTAAAATTGAATTCTGTTTCCACCACATGAAAGACCATACTTATTAGTATATTTGAGCAAAAATTGGCGAATACGATATTTTTTTAAAATTTGCAATTTAGATTTAAAGTTTGTAGTTTTGCAGGTTCAACGCATTAAAGCATTTACACACATATCGTTGTATTATGAAAAAAGCCACTTTCAAATATCATTCTCTCATCGCAGCAAGCTTTGCATAAGTGAAACGACTGTCAAAAAAGGTTTCTGATTTTATTCGTTTTAAATAAAACTAGTAAATATGGATATTAGTCGAAGAGAGTTGGCGAATTTGCTTATTGCTGGTAAAAACACAGATGAACTGCTTAAGTTCATTACAAGTAGTAATCCAAATGTAAAATTGAGACTTGTTAGTGCTCGGAAGAAAATAAAAATCTTCATGTTGGAATTTAGAAGGTTGTGGATTCGGAGTAAGCGCACGCAAATTCGGTTTGAGCTGGAAAATTTTGTGTGGCTTGAAGGAAAGCTAAGATTCGAAGTCGAAGGTAAAGGTAAAGGCCGAAAGAGGAAACCATTTTCCGAAATATGTCGCAGAGCCAAAATAAAAAGATTAGCAAAGTTGCGCGATAAGTATTCCACGGAAGAATTTGGTTTAGCGTCAGCCGTCAACGCTAATTCTACTGGTTTCCGTTTAGTTGGCAGACAAATCGAACGATTGTCGAAAAGTCCCGTCAGATCTACCGTAGAGAATTTAGGATCTATGGCTGTCCCGATTGCAGAAGCGTTTACTGCGGAGGAGGCACTTAGATTTATTTGTGAAAATGATTTTTCTAAGGCGCAGTACCAAAACATACGCAGCTCAGTTATGCAGAAGGGTTTGGACATTTATCCCGCGTATAATAAAATAGTAGAAGAAAAGAAACTATGCTATCCGATCGGTATGTACTATTCTCAAAGATTCGTCCCTGAATCAACATTTTTTTTCAGGAATTTCTGTTCAGCCTTCTTGTGCGTATGTTCCCCTTCAAGCTCTTGTTAACCATACCGTGGAACGACTCATCTCGTTTCTGAATATTGGAGTTCTACCACTGCATCCTGAGGATAATACGTTTGTTATCTTTAAGTGGGGCTGCGATGGAAGCAGCAACCATTCCCGGTAGGCAACATTATTTTTCTTCTAAACTTTGACTGACAGTCTCTTTTCCACTTGAACATAGATACAAGCAAATGTGCGTTGACGAAGATGAAAATGGAGAACTATTCGAGTATAACGATTCGCATATATTTGCTTTATCTATAGTACCTTTACGTGTAGTTAGTCGCCGGAAAGATGAGTCAAGAGATTGCATTCTTTGGAATAATGATTTTCCATCTTCAGTATCCCTGTGCCGACCAGTAAAATTAATTTTCAAGAAGGAAAATCCTGAACTAACAAAGGATGAAGTTGCCGCGATGAACAAGCAAATCGATGAATTAGTCCCGACTATAGTAAATGTTAATATGCGCAAGATTCCGATTAGTTCAAGCTTCATATTTTCCATGGTTGATACGAAGGTAGTGAATGACGTAACAGGCACACCGTCTCAAGCGTGTTATATATGCAAACGCTCCGGAAAGCGATTGAATGATCCTTTACTGGAAGCCAGCGATCCACCGGATAGTTTATATGTTTTTTCACCTTTACATGCATTAATACGAGCAATGGAGTTACTATTGAATATTGCTTACCGTTTAGCTCTAGCAAAACCGCGTTGGCGCGTAGGCAAAAATACCACCGAGCTTAAGGAACGACAAATAAAAATTCGACAAGCGTTACGTGACCGTTTAGGTCTTCGTATTAGCGAACCTTTGCCAGGTGGCGGAAATTCTAACGATGGTAACACAGCTCGAAAATTTTTCAGAAACCGAGATGTCGTTGCAGAAGAAACCGGGTTGGACGAAATGTTGCTAGAACGTATGTATGTGCTATTAACAATCATCAACAGCAAATTGGGAATTAACGCGGATGCTTACCGGAGTTACGCCGAAGATACACGATTGCTTTATGTACGCCTGTATGGTTGGTATGCTCTCTCACCAACCGTGCATAAACTCCTGGTCCATGGAGGAAGCATTATTCAACATAACATGCTGCCAGTAGGTATGTGCAGTGAAGAAGTTCAAGAAACCAGGAATAAAAGTATTCGCAGATTCCGAGAATTCCACGCACGCAAATTCGATCGACTCGTCAATCTTGATGACGTTTTCAAGAGACTTCTTGTTTCATCAGATCCTATAATTTCTCTTAAATGTAAACGTCGAATTCAACGAGCACCGCTGGATATACCTGAAAATGCAATGCATCTACTTTTGAATTAATTGGCATTGAATAAATTCTCCTTATATAAATCATAAATTTTTGTCATAGCCAAATTATTTTTAATGAACACATTCTGTATTGTTGATATGTAAGCAAAACAGAAAAGGAAATACAAAGGCTTTAGGCAATTTCTTTTATGTCGCTATGCGATAAAATTTAAAACTTTGGTTAGTAAATTTAAAATTACATGCTTAAAAAAAATAATATTTTCCAATTTTTGCTCAAATATACTTAAAAGTATGTTCTTTTCTATGGTTCAATCCGAACTTACTTTTATTTGCCCCAATCAGAGATAATGACATTTGAAAAAGGGCTATTTATGAGCGAAAAGTTTCCATAACTTTTGAAAGTATAAAGTTAGACTTTCAGAGTTATGAAAAAACGTGGATTGAAGTTTTCTAAAAGCTGTTCAAAGGTTGTTTTAACAAAATATAAAATTTCTTTCGAACATTAACAAGTCTCAATTTTACATTTGGATTACTACTTGTAATGAACTTAAGCAGTTCATCTGTCTTTTTACCAGCAATAAGCAAATTCGCCAACTCTCTTCGACTAATATCCATATTTACTAGTTTTATTTAAAACGAATAAAATCAGAAACCTTTTTTGACAGTCGCTTCACTTATGCAAAGCTTGCTGCGATGAGAGAATGATATTTGAAAGTGGCTTTTTTCATAATACAACGATATGTGTGTAAATGCTTTAATGCGTTGAACCTGCAAAACTACAAACTTTAAATCTAAATTGCAAATTTTAAAAAAATATCGTATTCGCCAATTTTTGCTCAAATATACTAATAAGTATGGTCTTTCATGTGGCGGAAACAGAATTCAATTTTAGGTGCCCGCATCAGCGATATTGAGCCTTGAAATAGGCTATTTTTTTAACGAAAAGTGTCCATAACTTTTTAAAGAAAAAAGTTAGACCTTCGGTGTCTTGGAGAAAAATACTCGGCTTGAAGTTTTCAATAAGCTGTTCAAAGGTTGTGTTAACAAAAAGTAAAAGATACGAAAGTTATACTAAAAAAACGTTTTTTTCAGGAACACCCTAATCTTTTTTTTTAAATTTCTTGTATAACAAAAACTAAAAGAGATAGAGCTTTAATATGTTCATCAAATTTATTCAAAATAAGTTACTTTACAACTTTGTGGAAGACTGTGGAGCTCTATCTTTCATCAGTAAAAAGTTTATTTTCGTATTTTAGATAAATTAGAACCACCCTAATAACTATTCCAATAAAAAGAAGCATCTTCTAAAGTACACAAATTCATCCTAAGACATGATACGGCTAAATTATACAGGTTTGTCAGAAAGTAAAAATTCCTCCTAAATTAGCGATCTGGACCACTGTGCATTGGAAACACTGTGCACTGGTAACCTGCCCTTCAATATAAAAAGTTCGCGAAAAGTTGAAAAAATTTCTATTTTGTCGCACCGACGGTACATTAAAAATGCCCAAAACTATTGATTTTCACTAACCAATAACTTCTTCAATATAATAAACTATCCCCCAAAGTTGAAAAAAGCCATCGTCGAACACCCTGTGTATTGGAAAAACTATCGATTGTTAGCTGCCAATAACTTTCCCTTCAATATAAAACACTCGCGAAAAGTTGACAAAACATTCCATTTTGGCACATTGTCGGAAACGACCCCCCCCCCCGTGCATAGAAAATGTCCAAAACTATTGATTTTCAACTGCCAACAACATGTCCTTCAATAGTTATTTATTTCTAAACAATTGAAAGCTAACCGCATCAACTTCAACTCAAATAAACGGAAAAGTAACGCAAAATGTATTGCGATAACCACCGATGAATTACCGATGAATTATCGACGATGACGATGGTGCGTGGTATTTGTAAAAAATACTCGTACTAAAAATAGAAACTTTTCCTGGAGAATTTCATATATTTGACAACAGTTGGTTATACAAAACCTATTCGTACCAGATTTACGAATATAGTCTCTCAGTGTAACCTTGATATATACGAGCACCAAGGATGATATAGTTTAACGTTTAATTTTATTTTTCATAGCGCTTTATTTCTAAAATCTCATAGTTTTACTCTACAAGCGCGTTTGTTTTAAATTTTGATAAGTGTAATTTTAGGCAACTGCGCATGCAAATCTCGTCGTTGTATGAATATGCATGAATGGGTTAAGTGAATTATTACTATATTGAACAACAAATTGGCGACAAAGGGTATTCAACAAACAACAAGCCATAACTTTAAAAGTATTTAAAATAGTCTTCAATAAAGTAATTCGCAAAAGTAAGAGCTACAAATTCGTTGAAGGAATTATTTCAGTACAATCACTTCCTTGAAAATGTATGAAAATATCTCACTTGTAGGGTGATTTATCAACAATAATACAATATCAAAAGAAAGCGCATATTACACCCATTAAATTCGTCCGTTTTTTCGTCCAAATTCAGCGTTAAATATTCTTTCTTGATAGCAGTCTGATTTCAACAAACTTTAACAACTCGTTAGAAAGGTATTCGTATAAGGTGTCTAAAAATATATAAAATGTTTATCTATGTTATCAATTTCGACAGATAATTTTAAAAAACTGTAAGCAACGCATTTTTACACTTTAAAACAACCATGTCTTGGAAACTAAACATCACAATCCAAAACAAATGAATAACGTTCTGTCTGGGTGCTAGGACTTTCATTTGAAATTAGGTTGGATAAGATCGGTTCTTCCATTGCTGAGAAATACGAATGAGAGTTTGTCCGCTACATACACACACAGACATTGTCCCTAATCGTCGAGCTGATTCAATTGATATATAAGACTCGGCCCTCCGGGTCTCGAAAAAATATTGAAAGTTTGAGAGAATTCTGTACCTTTCTTTTATAAGAAATGTAAAAAGGATTTTAGTTTCAGATATGCGTCGAAAGTTTACCCAAGTACAGAAACAATTGTTTCGCAAGTACATCGAAGAGAATGGTGATGGCATTCATCTGCTTGATGTCGAGAATCATCACTATATTAATCTCTGTGAAATTCTTGCTTTGGCACCCAGAGCAGTGCGTAGAAATAGATACGTGAATGTAGAGCATTTGAATAAACTGCTTTTGGCCTTCAAAATGGAGCTGTTCGCGGAAACGACAACGCTGGCAGTTAATGAAAGTCTCATTGACTTGTACGGTAGGTGGTAGCTGTATTAATTCAAAATTCGATAGTTCTATCACACATTTGAGTGTACTTTGAACAATTCAAGTATATTGAAAATTGTGATAAAAGAATTTATCGCTAGGAGACTAGTTTCTCAGTTAGACGAATTTAGCTAGTATAATTCATATAAATATTATAAACTACAGAGTTTTGAAGATATCTACATTTCTCGGTCATAGATCATGAAAATATTTCGCTCGGCGAAATTGAAGGCGCAGATCCCGTGGACACACTTAAGCCGACTATACCGCAATTGGCTATCATCAACCCTGATGAGTCATCCGGTAAGTTGTGCTTTGAAACCCTTCAATGATCGCTATAAACACAAACCTCGTTCATAGGTCATGAAAATATTTCGCTCGGCGAAATTGACGGCGCAGATCCCGTGGACACACTTAAGCCGACTATATCGCAATCGGCTACCATCAACCCTGATGAGTCATCCGGTAAGTTGTGCTTTGAAACCTTTCAATGATCGCTATAAACACAATCCTCGTTCATAGGTCAGCAAAATTCCAAAATTTTTGAGAATTTCAATAACAATTGCAAGTGCGATGTTTGCGAGGAGGAACGTGTTTGGGACGGTAGGAGGTGTTATCAATTTGGGTCGAAGAAGAATATATACAAGGAAACTGCGGTCATTGTGCGATTTTCGGGTGAAGAATGGAAAACTTACCACAGAGCTGGGGAAGACGGTGTAATTGAATTGAAACCAGGTTATGGTTGTATAGTCACGAAAAGTATGCATGGAGTCACTCCATGTGATGTAGCAGTGAAACACCATAAATATTTAAAAACGAGAGATGTTTTACGAATATACGGCTATTGCATTCGTGGTATGCAAAAACCATGCAATCTTTTCCTCTTTGAATATCATCGGTTCAAGCCCGACTGCAACCCCGAAGACGGTTCGAAATACTTTTTCGTTTGTTCAACGAACAAGGAACCAAGGCATTGTAAGAATACATGCAGAGTTCCACAAATCAGAGCTGGCGTAAGAGCTGAATTACGTGACAAATGTAAACAGATGATGCCAAAGCAATTGGGTGACTATCTGTTACTTCAGTCACAAAACAATGCTGAAAAAAAAAAATAGTTGGCCGCTATCCCACCAAACAATCAAAAACATTCGGCATGAGATGTTAATGGAATCGAGACAAAATAAAATCCATCTCATAGATGAACTGTACAGGATGTGGCAAAGAGAACAACGGTTCCCAAAGATGTTGAAAAATGGAGAAGTAATATTTTTCAAGTCTTTGAGCCTAGGGCCATTGACAATTGTGCTCAGTTGCGTCGAGCAATTCAAAATCATCTTTAATGAACGCGTCGCTATAACAATATGACATCAGCAAAGCCTCCGAGATTTGCGATTGAAATTGACGCTACAGGTGGACTAACCCGTGGCATGGGAGAAAAGCGCCACTATTCATATGCTTTGGTGATCAGCATATCAATTCCAGGAGATAACAGTGAAAAAACTTTGTTCCCTTTGGTAGAGATGGTGACAAACGATCATTCAAGCAGAAATATTTCAAGATTTTTAAGCGATTGGAAGCATGACTTCAAACGGGAAATAGGAGATAATCACTGGCCACCGATACAGGGTAACTATCTAGAAACAATAGAAATTAACAAATGTATGCATTTATGATCTTATGAATTTATGAATTTATGAATTTATGAATTTATGAATTTATGAATTTATGAATTTATGAATTTATGAATTTATGAATTTATGAATTTATGAATTTATGAATTTATGAATTTATGAATTTATGAATTTATGAATTTATGAATTTATGAATTTATGAATTTATGAATTTATGAATTTATGAATTTATGAATTTATGAATTTATGAATTTATGAATTTATGAATTTATGAATTTATGAATTTATGAATTTATGAATTTATGAATTTATGAATTTATGAATTTATGAATTTATGAATTTATGAATTTATGAATTTATGAATTTATGAATTTATGAATTTATGAATTTATGAATTTATGAATTTATGAATTTATGAATTTATGAATTTATGAATTTATGAATTTATGAATTTATGAATTTATGAATTTATGAATTTATGAATTTATGAATTTATGAATTTATGAATTTATGAATTTATGAATTTATGAATTTATGAATTTATGAATTTATGAATTTATGAATTTATGAATTTATGAATTTATGAATTTATGAATTTATGAATTTATGAATTTATGAATTTATGAATTTATGAATTTATGAATTTATGAATTTATGAATTTATGAATTTATGAATTTATGAATTTATGAATTTATGAATTTATGAATTTATGAATTTATGAATTTATGAATTTATGAATTTATGAATTTATGAATTTATGAATTTATGAATTTATGAATTTATGAATTTATGAATTTATGAATTTATGAATTTATGAATTTATGAATTTATGAATTTATGAATTTATGAATTTATGAATTTATGAATTTATGAATTTATGAATTTATGAATTTATGAATTTATGAATTTATGAATTCATAAATTCAAAAAATTATTTTAAATTTTCGTTTTCAGCTATTGTAACGGATTTCTGCTGGGCGCAGATTCTTGCTATTGTCGATCTTAATGGCATTAGCATTCGAGATTATTTGAAGTTGACATACGACTACGTGACGACGTGCAATTCCGACTTATCAAATAAAGTTGATAATAAAACTGTGTTGGTATTCTTCTGCCTTGTACATCTCAGTAAAAATTTTCTGAAGGAAGTGAAGCTACTCAAAAATAATTCTCTGGAACGTGTCATTCTTGCGTTTTTTGCAGAAATGACACGGTGTCAGGACTATTCGTTTTTGAAAAAACTTTTCACTTGCTTATGTACGTACTTGCTTTGTGACAGCAATGAAGAGAAACGTAAATCATTATCGGAATTGACGATCAATTGGGATGCTGATACATACGAAGAAAATGTAAATGCCGACGTCGACAAACCACCATACGATTCCACCAATGTATCCATCTATAAAACCAGTCAATATTTTGTGGACTTCAACGAAATCTACAAAAATTGTTTAACATCGTGCGGTATTCAGGAGTCGAGCAACATCACGAGTTTTTTGGAGATATTTTTAACACGATATCTTGCGTTTGCTCCATGCTGGACGGGCATTCTACATCGCCCGAAATATGTTTCTGATAAGTTCATATACCCGTACAGGTTCACCAATGCGAACGTGGAAAGCTTCTGGGGAAGATTAAAAGAGTCGTTCAGAGCCTCGATTTTGACTATTGGAAAAACTCCTGTTCCATTAGATCGTTATATTTCCTTTAGGAAGCAGGAAACAATAGCCTTTATCGTAAGGTACATGCGCAAAATTTCAAAAGCGAGGCTTGCTAGCAGGTAATAATTATTTCATATTATTTGTTCTTTTTTTAATTAAATGAACGAATATTTTGATATAATTTTATGCTTTCTTAACTCGATTTTAGAAAGGGAACGTTCCAAAAAAAACCAATATGTGTGAGCGAAATGATCCCAGCTGAGAACAGCGACGATCCCGAGAAGGAAATTTCCAGCTGGAATATTTCAAAGGGGGATGTTACACAACAAAATGCATTTTCCGCCGAGGCACAGTGGGCAAGATCCACGAAGGTGCAAAAATTGAACGCAGTCACGCGAAGCAAAAAAAAAGTAACGAAGCGATTATTTTCGAGAACTGTTCCGGATCTAGGAGAAGCAAAAGAAAAAATGCCAAGGCTAGATAAGTATTATTATATTAAACTAAAAAACATACTGGATAAAATCAGCCCGGGAAGCACACACTACCTCGGTGTGGTACCACGCGGTAAAACATTCTACCCGATATATTTGCTTGATTTGTTAAGCATAAGTAACGGGGAACGGCTATACGCTAGCGTCGTGGATGGAGTTCTTGCGCTATTAGGTAAAAGGAACTATCGTTACACTTTTGAAAAATATTAAATTAACTTTGTTTGTTTACTAGAACCCGATTCGCCGTGGATGTTGGTCGATAGCTGGGAGGTCCAAGCAGTTTTAGGGATGTATTCCGGGAACAACTGCGAAGGCGAAGCACTTGATCGGGTTAAAAGTGCATTCAAAAGAATGAGCGTAAGCTCTCCAATGCTACTACCCATCTGCTACGAGGGACATTTTTATTTGCTAACGTTCTTGATGAGTGAAAAAAAAATTGTATTCTACAATTCGTTAAAACATGGGACGCAAAATGCGGATTTTTTCACTAATAGATTGGTGAAAATGGCAGAAATATGCGCAGCAAATGGAGGTATGTTTCTTTATATATATATATATATATATATATATATATATATATATATATATATATATATATATATATATATATATATATATATATATATATATATATATATATATATATATATATATATATATATATATATATATATATATATATATATATATATATATATATATATATATATATATATATATATATATATATATATATATATATATATATATATATATATATATATATATATATATATATATATATATATATATATATATATATATATATATATATATATATATATATATATATATATATATATATATATATATATATATATATATATATATATATATATATATATATATATATATATATATATATATATATATATATATATATATATATATATGCGCTGTACTCGGAAAAAGTGCTCGAATTTAGCTTCAATTTTGTAAACATGTTTCATGTTTCTCTTCAAGAAAACTAAAACTGTGGTTGTGTGTTAGTTACATTAGTTTCGTAGTGTGCCATCTCATATATTTTGATCTCATTTACGTTTCTATCAAACATCTTGAGTCCACATATAAGTATTACTGTTTACAAGCATGGCGTTTTAGTAATGAAATAGGGCCAAAATTGTGCTTGCTAAATCGGAAGAGTTTTTTTGTTCTACTATTCCATAATTTTATTAACAAATATTTGTGTATCCTTTAGGTGACATCATATGCAATGAAATTTCCACATGTCCATGGGAGGTGGTAAACATGGAATTCCAACAGCAACAAAATAGCCTCGATTGCGGCGTTTTTATAATCCACTTCGCAAGAAGCTATCCGGATA
The DNA here is from genome assembly GCF_030247195.1 of Topomyia yanbarensis. Classification (NCBI taxonomy): domain Eukaryota; kingdom Metazoa; phylum Arthropoda; class Insecta; order Diptera; family Culicidae; genus Topomyia; species Topomyia yanbarensis. The sequence goes on from NC_080670.1 coordinate 59,434,813, forward strand.
AACCACTAATATGTCCGGACGATGAACGAATCCGTTTCGCCAACCTGTTGATTCGTTCAATGAAAAGAGATTTGTGTTACAAATGCTCATACCATTTTGACCTTACTAAGCTAGAAAAATGTAGCTCTTGCAGCAACAAGCTGTGCAGCAAATGTGCTAATTTTGGATCTTGGAAATGCGTATATTGCAAAAATAACATCTAAGAAAAAAAATATTATAAATAAATATAAAAAATCAAAAAATCAATGTATGTTTGTATGTCCGCTAACTACTTTTAAACTACAAGTCCGATCTGGATGAAATTTGTCATACGTATCCCGTATCCCTTTCCCCAAAGAGATGTTAATGGAAAGGTTTTCGGAAGGGGGAGGGGGTAACCTGGGCCTTTGGGAGGGGTAGGTAAGTCAAAGAATTATATATATATATATATATATATATATATATATATATATATATATATATATATATATATATATATATATATATATATATATATATATATATATATATATATATATATATATATATATATATATATATATATATATATATATATATATATATATATATATATATATATATATATATATATATATATATATATATATATATATATATATATATATATATATATATATATATATATATATATATATATATATATATATATATATATATATATATATATATATATATCCATATAGTATGCATTTCTCCCACTAAGGAGATGGCTATGATGGGTCACACAAATGGAATGGCAAGTATTAATTTGATAGAAAAATTTTACGCGAATGACAATACAATACTGTTGAATTGCATGAATTCGTCGAAAATTAAATTAGGTTGAAAATTAAATTGAAAATTGCACTTGCGATTGCTTCATCTGAAGTAGAATCAACATTGCTGGATGATGGATGAACTGTTCTGCTCTAAAATAGCCACTAAATCTTGCGCTTACGGAAAACGCTACTAACAATATCAATCAAAATTCGGGTATAAGCAAAGAATGTAACACTGTTATATAGGACTTGCTTAAAAGGGTAGGTACATACTTTAAAATGAAAAAATATCGCGCTCAAAAATTTTTTAAGGGGTACCGAGTCTATTCAGTCAATAATGTAGGTTTTGAGCAATATTTGCCTAAATCTTCATCGCAAAATATTGAAGATTAGGCGAGTTAGAGTGAGTCCTCAGGAGACATGCGACACTATAACTCTAACCCCGCGAACCAGCAATCGTATGTGAAAGTTTAAAATAAATTTCACATAATGACATACTCAATCAAAATTATAAATAGTGTAAGCAAAAATTTTGTTCTGTTGTATAAAGTTCACATAAAATGCAAACCTATGATGGAAATACAACATTTACTTAAAGTGATTTATGAGTCCACTCCAACTTAAAACAAAATTGTAAATCTGGAATATTCATGACAATTTTGAAACATTGTATACGAATCAATTTGCAATTGAAATAAACTGCAAAATCGTTCGTAAAAATAATCACATCTATTTAGCACTTCACTAATTATCTGCTAAACTAGTTCAATATTTAAACAATTAAAATGTACGCATTTTACCTATTAAGAAAAAATGGCTTGCGGAAAAAATGTCGGTCGTGATGTGACAAGTATAGAAGGTATAATTGAAGTACCATATTTAGATTGGATTATGGTATATCTTAATCGTAATCACAAAGAGATTAAAATTATCATAAATAGTCGCGGTTCGACAGTTTAATGCTGATTTTTTTATTTTCATAATATTTATTTCAATCTACTTTCTGGATGCAACCATTAATCTTTATACAGTATTAGGGACATTAAGCTGAATAAACCTTGATGTGGGATTGTAAAGTTGATCATATACAAACTCAAAATAAAAACTTAGATAGATATAGATCAAAATTCGTCGTACATCTCATAGCCCTACTACACCGATTTGCTCTATATGGCCTCCACTTTTGTTCACATAGAAGGAATCTGTGCATTTTATACAATCAATTTATATTGTTTAGGAGTACAGTTAATAAAATTGCAACTTATTAAATTTAATCAAAATGTTGGCTGGGAAATCTACTTAACTAAATTGTTTGAAATTTTGCACAGTTCTTCTTCACATAATTACATTATTAATTATTATTTTTACAACACCAACCTAGTTTTTTTTTACCGAAAATCTTATTTTAGCTTCAGAATGCTACGACGAATTCAAATATCAAGAAAAAATAAAAGTTTCGATACCTTGGGTTGTGTAGAAGAACTATGCAAACCTTGAAAACGATTAGTCCGATATATTTTGAGTAATGATGTAAACCGCAAAACAAGTTTAAACCGAAACGCTTCCGTAGATTCGCTATCACTGGCTCAATTTTCAGTATATTGCTATGATATTTGAAGAAATATTGTTCAGTTGTGCAATGATTACTACTAACAATCTGTACCGCCAAAACATTTTTTGCCATTTCTCAGAACGAACCTTACCCACGCCCCCACCATCACTATTTGAAGCCTTCGTATTATTGGAAATATATTTCGACAATAGAACTTTCCACTAATATGTGCATTCATTTATTGAATCATACTTATAGTCACCCTGGCAGGTCAATTCGCCAAGAAAATGTTGGATATATGAATTGGGAAATTGTTAATCGATGCAACACATTTACACAGGAATTTGTAAAATAAAACAATCCGTTGCAGAATTGATCGATTACATACATGAACTTCAATTTCGTACACTACTGCATCGAAAATAAATTCGATGGAAATTTGTATAAATTGTCTTGTTGAATTCTTTAACTCAATCGATTCACCAGGCTTTCCATCGCCGGTGCTAAAATTGAAACTTTGTGTGCCTATAACTTAAGTTACTGCGAAACATCGACCCACCACAACTGTCCCTTGGTTGAAAAATTTCATTTAAGCAACCATTATAGCTAGAAAATATAAACGAGCAGATGTACTGCACATCGGATGAATCTAGAATTTACTTCAGAGTCCCATCCTCCAGGATTTTCTATGCTTGGGCCAATAAAAATAAAAAAAAAATCATTTTGATTGACTCCTGAGGTCACTCCACATATAAATGGCCTTGACTAGCTGCGTCAGGACACGTTGCCAGGATCATAAGGATATGTTCTGTATATTGGTTGTATCTAGAATTTATTTCAGAGTCCCATCCTCCAGGATTTTTTGTGCTTGGGTTAATAAAAATCGAAAAAAAATCATTTTGATTGACTCCTGAGGTCACTCCACATATAAATGGCCTTGACTAGCTATATAAGGACTCGTTGCCAGGATCATAAGGATATGTTCTGTATATTGGTTGTATCTAGAATTTATTTCAGAGTCCCATCCTCCAGGATTTTTTGTGCTTGGGTTAATAAAAATCGAAAAAAAATCATTTTGATTGACTCCTGAGGTCACTCCACATATAAATGGCCTTGACTAGCTATATAAGGACTCGTTGCCAGGATCATAAGGATATGTTCTGTATATTGGTTGTATCTAGAATTTATTTCAGAGTCCCATCCTCCAGGATTTTTTGTGCTTGGGTTAATAAAAATCGAAAAAAAATCATTTTGATTGACTCCTGAGGTCACTCCACATATAAATGGCCTTGACTAGCTGCATCAGGACACGTTGCCAGGATCATAAGTATCTGTTCTGTATATTGGTTGTATCTAGAATTTACTTCAGAGTACCATCCTCCAGGATTTTTTGTGCTTGGGTTAATAAAAATCGAAAAAAAATCATTTTGATTGACTCCTGAGGTCACTCCACATATAAATGGCCTTGACTAGCTGCGTCAGGACACGTTGCCAGGATCATAAGGATATGTTCTGTATATTGGTTGTATCTAGAATTTATTTCAGAGTCCCATCCTCCAGGATTTTTTGTGCTTGAGTTAATAAAAATCGAAAAAAAAATCATTTTGATTGACTCCTGAGGTCACTCCACATATAAATGGCCTTGACTAGCTGCATCAGGACACGTTGCCAGGATCATAAGTATCTGTTCTGTATATTGGTTGTATCTAGAATTTACTTCAGAATACCATCCTCCAGGATTTTTTGTGCTTGGGTTAATAAAAATCGAAAAAAAATCATTTTGATTGACTCCTGAGGTCACTCCACATATAAATGGCCTTGACTAGCTGCATCAGGACACGTTGCCAGGATCATAAGTATCTGTTCTGTATATTGGTTGTATCTAGAATTTACTTCAGAGTACCATCCTCCAGGATTTTTTGTGCTTGGGTTAATAAAAATCGAAAAAAAATCATTTTGATTGACTCCTGAGGTCACTCCACATATAAATGGCCTTGACTAGCTATATAAGGACTCGTTGCCAGGATCATAAGGATATGTTCTGTATATTGGTTGTATCTAGAATTTATTTCAGAGTCCCATCCTCCAGGATTTTTTGTGCTTGGGTTAATAAAAATCGAAAAAAAATCATTTTGATTGACTCCTGAGGTCACTCCACATATAAATGGCCTTGACTAGCTGCATCAGGACACGTTGCCAGGATCATAAGTATCTGTTCTGTATATTGGTTGTATCTAGAATTTACTTCAGAGTACCATCCTCCAGGATTTTTTGTGCTTGGGTTAATAAAAATCGAAAAAATCACTTTGATTGACTCCTGAGGTCACTCCACTTATAAATGGCCTTGACTAGCTGCGTCAGGACAGATTGCTAGGATCATAAGGATCTGTTCTGTATATTGGTTGTATCTAGAATTTATTTCAGAGTCCCATCCTCCAGGATTTTTTGTGCTTGAGTTAATAAAAATCGAAAAAAAAATCATTTTGATTGACTCCTGAGGTCACTCCACATATAAATGGCCTTGACTAGCTGCATCAGGACACGTTGCCAGGATCATAAGTATCTGTTCTGTATATTGGTTGTATCTAGAATTTACTTCAGAATACCATCCTCCAGGATTTTTTGTGCTTGGGTTAATAAAAATCGAAAAAAAATCATTTTGATTGACTCCTGAGGTCACTCCACATATAAATGGCCTTGACTAGCTATATAAGGACTCGTTGCCAGGATCATAAGGATATGTTCTGTATATTGGTTGTATCTAGAATTTATTTCAGAGTCCCATCCTCCAGGATTTTTTGTGCTTGGGTTAATAAAAATCGAAAAAAAATCATTTTGATTGACTCCTGAGGTCACTCCACATATAAATGGCCTTGACTAGCTGCATCAGGACACGTTGCCAGGATCATAAGGATATGTTCTGTATATTGGTTGTATCTAGAATTTATTTCAGAGTCCCATCCTCCAGGATTTTTTGTGCTTGGGTTAATAAAAATCGAAAAAAAATCATTTTGATTGACTCCTGAGGTCACTCCACATATAAATGGCATTGACTAGCTGCGTCAGGACACGTTGCCAGGATCATAAGGATGTGTTCTGTATATTGGTTGTATCTAGAATTTACTTCAGAGTTTCATCCTCCAGGATTTTTTGTGCTTGGGTTAATAAAAATCGAAAAAAAATCATTTTGATTGACTCCTGAGGTCACTCCACATATAAATGGCCTTGACTAGCTGCATCAGGACACGTTGCCAGGATCATAAGTATCTGTTCTGTATATTGGTTGTATCTAGAATTTACTTCAGAGTCCCATCCTCCAGGATTTTTTGTGCTTGGGTTAATAAAAATCGAAAAAAAATTATTTTGATTGACTCCTGAGGTCACTCCACATATAAATGGCCTTGACTAGCTACGTCAGGACACGTTGCCAGGATCATAAGGATGTGTTCTGTATATTGGTTGTATCTAGAATTTACTTCAGAGTCCCATCCTCCAGGATTTTTTGTGCTTGGGTTAATAAAAATCGAAAAAAAATCATTTTGATTGACTCCTGAGGTCACTCCACATATAAATGGCCTTGACTAGCTGCATCAGGACACGTTGCCAGGATCATAAGTATCTGTTCTGTATATTGGTTGTATCTAGAATTTACTTCAGAGTCCCATCCTCCAGGATTTTTTGTGCTTGGGTTAATAAAAATCGAAAAAAAATTATTTTGATTGACTCCTGAGGTCACTCCACATATAAATGGCCTTGACTAGCTGCGTCAGGACACGTTGCCAGGATCATAAGGATATGTTCTGTATATTGGTTGTATCTAGAATTTATTTCAGAGTCCCATCCTCCAGGATTTTTTGTGCTTGGGTTAATAAAAATCGAAAAAAAAATCATTTTGATTGACTCCTGAGGTCACTCCACATATAAATGGCCTTGACTAGCTGCATCAGGACACGTTGCCAGGATCATAAGTATCTGTTCTGTATATTGGTTGTATCTAGAATTTATTTCAGAGTCCCATCCTCCAGGATTTTTTGTGCTTGGGTTAATAAAAATCGAAAAAAAAATCATTTTGATTGACTCCTGAGGTCACTCCACATATAAATGGCCTTGACTAGCTGCATCAGGACACGTTGCCAGGATCATAAGTATCTGTTCTGTATATTGGTTGTATCTAGAATTTACTTCAGAGTACCATCCTCCAGGATTTTTTGTGCTTGGGTTAATAAAAATCGAAAAAAAATTATTTTGATTGACTCCTGAGGTCACTCCACATATAAATGGCCTTGACTAGCTGCGTCAGGACACGTTGCCAGAATCATAAGGATATGTTCTGTATATTGGTTGTATCTAGAATTTATTTCAGAGTCCCATCCTCCAGGATTTTTTGTGCTTGGGTTAATAAAAATCGAAAAAAAATCATTTTGATTGACTCCTGAGGTCACTCCACATATAAATGGCCTTGACTAGCTGCATCAGGACACGTTGCCAGGATCATAAGGATCTGTTCTGTATATTGGTTGTATCTAGAATTTACTTCAGAGTACCATCCTCCAGGATTTTTTGTGCTTGGGTTAATAAAAATCGAAAAAAAATTATTTTGATTGACTCCTGAGGTCACTCCACATATAAATGGCCTTGACTAGCTGCGTCAGGACACGTTGCCAGAATCATAAGGATATGTTCTGTATATTGGTTGTATCTAGAATTTATTTCAGAGTCCCATCCTCCAGGATTTTTTGTGCTTGGGTTAATAAAAATCGAAAAAAAATCATTTTGATTGACTCCTGAGGTCACTCCACATATAAATGGCCTTGACTAGCTGCATCAGGACACGTTGCCAGGATCATAAGGATCTGTTCTGTATATTGGTTGTATCTAGAATTTACTTCAGAGCCCTATCCTCCAGGATTTTTTATGGTTGGGTCGAATCAAATCGAGGTAAAATCACACCAATTCTGTTTTAGCCATAATTCATAATACTGGAGTCACATTTCAAATTTAAATCGAAACGACTTCTCCATATCGGTATTTTTATACAAAAACCGGTTTGTTTCGAGCTACACAATGTCAGAAATAGATACAACGCCTATAGTTGGGTAGAAGTGATGTCCCTTGGTGGATGGGCCTTGGTGGATAACTAATCGTACTAAAAATTTAGAACAATTTTGCTTGGAGGATGAAACTTGGTGGATAACAAAACCGATCTCAGCAAAGCCACAGGCGGCCATCAGAGCCCTGCGCAGACCAAGGTTTGTTGTAATCACGTAGGCACAAATGAGCGTCCAATTACCAGCCGATATCGTTGATTTTTCGAAGCGAATCGTTCCTATCTGTGTTCAACGGGGTAGGTCTGGGATTGTTGAGCCTCTCCCTCCCCTCCTCTTATCTCCCCTCACCAACGCGATTTGCACAAGGAGCAAAGCCATAAATGATACGTACTGAACTGAAAACGTCTACATCAGAATCGTTAGTTTAATTGGAATCGACTTGTATCCTCATTGTTTGGATAGTTTTGCTAATGAGTATGGTCGACCATTTACATTGTGTACCAGCTGGGAAGTGTTTCCTTACTCTCTATGGCCTACTATGGGTGATATTTTTTTTCGAAAAGATTCGAACAGTTTGGAACCGAATACCCAAATATAATATTAAAGTCAAATTCAATTTAAATCTACCAGCTTCACAAAAACCACACAGGCTAACAATAAGAAAAAGAAGAAGAATAAACGTTCGACAACAATTGATGGCAGCGATTTGCGAGATGATCTTTCCCGTCGTCTACCTTGCGAAAGTGTGTGTGTGATGGAATCGCATTGAAAGCGGCACAGCAACTCCGGATAAAATATTGACTCTGTTCGGCCGGGTCTATTTAGCATTCTTCCACCCACATTCGCTACCGCCGTCTCCGGGAACATCAGCGCTTTTCGGGAACGTGTCGCGTCCCATTCTCCAACGAAAGTTGAATGAAAGTATCCTATATATGTAGATTGGTGTGTACATGTACATATAAATGCTAATAATATAGGGGCTCCCGAATGTTGTCCCTCCTGCGGGTTTCTTGCCTTGGCTCGGTACTACACTGGCACTGTCTCGGTGTCGAGGCGGAAGGAAAAAAGTTTTCCTCTTGAATTCGTCAAAGTTTGCTTGCCCCCGAGACCGGTTTTCGTTTATATGAATAAGAGAATAGGCGCTCCATCAACGTTTTGCTAGTACACTGTGCCGGTATGTGGTGAGGCCGCCTCACTGCTGCTGTACCCAGTCAGTCAATGGAACGAGGATTGCGCTCTTTTAGGGTTATTTTATATTCATGATAAGCAAAACTTTGGCATCCACCGCCGACAGGGGGAGACCACAGCATTTTCGTTTTTATTTTTCCGCATACCTTCACGTAAGGGTACATGAATCATCCGGACGTGGCTTATGCGGGTGGAAAAAAAATGGATGAAACCGTGATTGATGTTTGCTGAAATGGCATCCCGTGTCGTGGGTGGATGTTGAATTGCTACAGTTTTCGAGGATGCTATAAGACAGCCAATAATAGTTATTTCAATTTTGAACTTTGGATCAAAGGTTAAACAGTGTGCCAACTAATCTACTTTCCAATACAGTTATGATTGCTTTGTATAAGATAATGGCTCTGTAGTATTAATGTAGCTCTTTGGCGCGCGGGAATCAATAGCGCTTGGTCGCATTTCGTGCGTCTAATTGTGCGAGGAAATTGAAACATTCCTTCACTAATTAGCACCAATCGATGAATGGCTCTCTGGGACAAATTGTCGGATGCTGCTTCAAATGGTTCGCATCAATGCGTTTCGCCGTTTTCTCCCGGATCGATTCCCGTAAGTTTTTCGCATTAATTGAACGATTCTTCCGCGTCCGCGATCCACTTGGGTTTGGTTATAGCTCGTGTGAATTGCGTTTATAACAGAGAGCCAATTGATGGCGGCGGCGGCAGCGGCGAGAGAAAGAGAGGTCGCGGTTGATTTTTTTTTTCCTCGGGATACTCCGTAAAGTGGCCACCATTCTCCGAATCGGAGCTAATTACGAGCAATCGAGTACCCTCTTCATCGATTGTAATTGACTCTAATAGTCAATTGGTTGTTTGGTTTACTCCCATTTAGGTGGAGTAGGGAGGGGGCTGGAGAAAGCGACCGACGGAGAGTTCAACGCCCTGGTGCGTAACATCACTGATAGTTTTGTATTCGGCCGATGTGGCTAACTTGATAATTTGCTTTTTTATCTTGTATGATCTTTTCTCTAGTTTTGCTATTTTAATACTTTTGCACTTTTACTTATTCTTTTATAGAATTTCTTCTACTTTTATAGTTCTAGTCGTGATGTGCATTATTTTCGTCCTTTTTCTTTTGCTACACCAAAAACTCGGTCATTAGACCAAAAACACAACCCGTATAATTAGCAAGCAGAAACCCATGATTCAATGCGAACAAATGCATTAGAACTGTTGTAATGTATACACCCAAGACAAATCTTCTGGAGCATAAATTTACCTTTTTTTCGCTCTCAAACCGTGAGCGAAACGCTCTCAAGGTTTTGCGATAGTGTTTGGCCGTTGTTATCCTTCAAACCCCATAGCTACAAGTCGTTGGCTACATACCACAGAGACAATTTAAATTACACATACCACCATCTCCCAGCTATCCCACTCGATAAGCTGGCAATCGCTGATGCAATGATGAGAACTGTATATAGCCTAGTAAAAATGTGTCTTTATAGCTCAGAGTGTAAAGAGGCGTTTTTAGTGAGTATATATTTGTTGGTTCTAGTCCTTTGCTACTCGCTGGTATTTTTTTCTAGCAAGGGTAGGCTCTCAACACATACATATGAAAAAGATATTTACAACAGTGGCAATGCATAAGCATAAGAGATCGCTCGTGGTTGCTATTCCGTTATTGACCAGAATTAATTAAGATTGCAAACTGTTCATTGGAACAACATGCTGATCAATACCGACGCTGGCCACGTCCGAATGCAGATCTTCTGGGAAAGGAAGGAATGTTAGTCCGATAAATGTCCCTGCTAGAGACCGAGGCGTCCTCTGCATCCCCACATGTATCACAGGAAGGGAAGAGTTGTTAGTAAGTGTGCCAATAGCGTTATCATGTAATAATTGCTCTGGGCAGCCGGCTGCCGAGAGTGTGGGAAATTTATCATTTTTCGTATTAAGACAATTGGCCAAATAAGCAACTTGAACTTCGGATAGCCCACTGTGAGGAACATTGTTTATATTTTAATAAATCGGTAACGTCCACTTTGCTATCACGCAAGAAATTTTTCGTGGTTTCTATCATGTTGCTGCCGATTTTACCCGACGATCGTTTGAATAAAATGTGGAATCTTATACCAGAGGTATTTTTGAGCGTCTTAATTGTTTGTTGTGTCAGGCACTATTCTTGTAGATAGTTGGAATCGCACATTATGTTTCATAATAAGAGGGGCTTTCATTAAACTGCAAAAATAATATGACAGGAAGATGAAACTGAGTTATGTCCGTAGTAATAGTAAAACAGAATGCCGATTCTAAGCAAATTATAGAACGTCGATTCTAAGCAATCACTTCCGCGCGCGATTTATTTATTGTTACGATAACTACTAGTTATGTCAAGTAAGTACTAAAGTCGTATAAAATCATGAGATAGTTGACAGTTCTACAATCCTGAAAGAAGACATAAAGTACAGTTAATTCAACCATTCCTACAAAAGACAAAATTAGCAAAAGGAAAAGAAACAAAAAATATTGAATAGAAAAAGCAAGAGTCGAAACGAACTAGGGTCACAACTAAATAATATCAACCATTTTCGCGACAAGGATATGAGAGAATTTCTTCGTGCTGATAGGACCAAGGGAACTTGGTAACTGGCCCTCGACCCCTCTCGCGAATGATCAACCGTCAACCCTCATGCATGACTGAAGTCATCACTCCTCTCAGACAACACCATGCGTCCTCCCCACGCATACCTAATGCCCCGTGGACTAGTTTCTTGGTTGGTTAAACAAGCTCCAAACAAACACAGAAATCAGTCTGCTCAGTCCAAAGCAAAGTCTGCCCGATTGGTATCGCCCGGCGGATGCGTCCTCCTTTACAATGCCATCAGATCAAAGAACATTTAAAGCTGCATACAAAGAAATATGTGCAATGCTGAAAATAACAAAGACTACTGCACTCGTGTGCTTCCAACAAGAACGATCGAGGATGGACCAGATATTTGATCCGTTATTTATCAATGAGGGGACTGATTACCTACATGTGTATTCCAACAACGCGTACGATTCCGTGAAACAAAACAAATCACGCTAGATTGCTAGAACGGAAGTATTTACAGATATTTACAAATCGTCACACTCATCACCATTTTACGCTTCAACGAATGTGTATCGTCACAGTATGGGGAGTAATGAGTAGTTTTAGCATATCAATATCTGTTGGCTCTAGCCTAGGAATCTTGTCAGGGATAATTTTTTTCTGGAAGTTTCAAGTTATGTTATATTTATAGCAGCGATGAAGAGAATGGCAAAATGCAGAAATCATATAACGTTGAAATTGGTTTTTGCAAAGGAAAGGGAATCTTTATTTGTGAGCTTAATAAGCAGAAGATGGATGCGACACCTACTAAAGGGTGTCCCACATCAAATTGCATCACGCTGTAGAAAATTATCTTGTGGAGCGATCCTTTTCAAACTTTCAGACAATAAAATAGCTTTTGGGATATTTATTTCCTTCAATACCATAACCATAGGCTCGCACCTTACCTTAGAACTCATTGGGTTCTGTACAACATCTTCGCGACTTTCTAAGGTTGGACCTCTTTGAGATACTTCCGTAGTGCCTGCTTCATAATTGCCTAGTATTTTTCGTGGGGCCTTAGCTACGGTGCGTTGAGGGGAAGGGTTCATATCCTTGGGTACGCAAGGGGTCACTTACGTACCCAAGATATGAAATTGGCTTCGTACCAGGACAACATTTGAATAGTGGCACGAAGCTGGGACACTCATTGAGGCAAATCTCCTCTTTAACAGTCCCGGTAGTCACGGACGACACACTTCGATTTCCATATGAGCAGATTGCTTGCCAAATCATGTATTTATTGGCAAACTTTAAAAGTTTCCGATTCTTTACTTCCATTGGAACATCAAGCTGGTGCTGGGTGGCAAAGAACAGTAGCCCCTGAAGCTGCCCGAAGTGTACAGCTTCCGGGCACGTGACTTTCCCACTATATTTTGCCATTCGTCATAATTTGAAGTCTTCTGCATTTTGTACGTAAGCAGTCCCTCCTGGTCCTTGACTCTGAACGAAAGACAGATTGAACTCCCGAAACCTGATTTGTGGTTCCACGGCGGCGTTGTAGCCAATGGCGTTACTTTGATGGTCCCTTCGCCACTTCCTCTGCAGCTCGGAGAGTATACTCGTAACTACTCTTTTGACAGCGTCCCAGATATGCTCGTCGTGGCACTTCTCTTCGACGATATTGTCCATTGTCATACCAGACATACCCCTTCGAACCTAGGGTATTCGAAAACCACGTATTCCGGTGTCTCTTGCACGTTCACACACTCCGGGTAAAGGGGTGACGAGGCGTGTCCAAACCGATGCAAGTACTTCCGGAAGCATCCATGTATGGATAAAAACCTGTGTCAAATGGAAGTTCACCTCTCCATGCTTCCTATGTACCCAAGCAGATACATTTGGAATGAGTCGGTGGGTCCATCTTCTTTTCTCCGCGTTGTCCCACTCTTGCTGCCACTTAGCCAACGAGTCCGCTCGGACCAGTCTCCTTGCATTACGTGCATTTCTCCGCTGGTAGCATTCCACGTCCTCAGCCAGAGTGATGCAGATGGGAATCATGCCGGCAATTACGCATACCGCCTCCGACGATATCGTTCTGTACGTATTCGCGACACGAACAGCCATTAGGCGAAACGTGCTTGTCAACTTCGTCCAGTTCCGCTTTGAGTTCAGCGCAGCAGCCCAGGCTGGTACGTCCTACCTCAGTATTGAGGATGAGACACCCGCCAGGAGACTTCTCGTGCTGTCTTTTGCTGCTCCGTGATTCGGAATGATCCTTGCCAATGCGTTAGTTGTCCTCGCAGCTTTCTCACATACATAATCGACATGGCTGTTGTAATTTAACCGATTGTCGACCATCACTCCCAGGAGCTTCAGCGCACGCATCGATGGGATGGAGTGTCCCCCGATGCTGATCTCGACACGCTGGATCTTTTACGGTTGCTGACCAGCACTACTTTGGTCTTATGGTGAGTCAGCTGCAACTTGACGTTAGCCATCCAGGTTTCCACGATGCATATTGTCTCCGCCGTTAACATCTCCGCCTCCTCAAGGGTCTCGCCCGTTATCGTTAGGACAACATCATCTGCAAAGCCGACGATCTCCAGTTCCCTGGGCAGCTCCAGTGTTAACACTTCATTGTACATTGTATTCCAGAGCGTAGGGCCGAGTATGGAGCCCTGAGGTACTTCCGCCGTGACCCTAATCGATCTCTGTCCCATATTCGTTTCGTAGACCAGTACTCGGTTCTGGAGGTAACTTTTCAGCACCTTGCACAGATAGTCCGGAACCCGCATTCTGTGCAGCGCTACGGCGATCGCTCCCCAGCTAGCACTGTTGAACGCGTTCTTCACGTTTATCGTTACCAGTGGCGCTGTAACGATTACCTCTTCTCTTTTGCTTCAATGCTTTCTCCGCGTTCGCGATGACTTTGCGGATGGCGTCCCCCGCCGATATCTCTTTCCGGAACTCGAATTGCCTCTGCGATAGTCCGTTCTCACTTTCAGCGTAGGTAGTCAGTCTGTTAAGGATGACCATTTACAGAATACGGTACTGGATCTTCTGGTGGTTCCCCAAGTTTTGGCAGCTTCTGGATCTTCCATCTATCCGGGAAGTAGCCATCGTCTAGGCATTACTGTAGGACTACCCTAAACATGTCCGGAAACGCCTGGATCGTAGTTTTCAGTGCCACGTTGGGGATACCATCCGGTCCAGAAGTTTTCTTCGTTTTCAGCCCTTTTACCACTATAAAGAGGAGCTCATCATTGGTAAGTCGATTGTTATCAGCATTTCCACCGGCTGCATCAACGCACGGTATAGGCAGCCATGTGGTATGGTCGTGCTTCGGGAAAGTACCCTCCACGATAATGTTCAGTTTGTCAGTGCAAATTTCGGCTGACGTCATTGGACCCTTGACCCTGGCCATAACGACACGGTAAGCATTGCCCCAAGGATTAGAATCTACTTCTTTGCACAGCTCTTTGTAGCAGGTGGACCCGCTTAGCAGTATCTCGCGTTTTAAAGCGACCCTGGCCCCTCGGAATGTTACTTTATACTCTTCTCTGACTGCCCCTGATCTTGCTCTCTGAAAGCGTCTTCTGGCTTTTAGGCAGGCAGCTCGGAGGATGCTGAGCCTTTCGTTCCACCAGTACGCCAGACGCCGGTAGTTCCCCCGCTCCGTTTTCTTCGGTATTGATTCATCACATGCCCTCGCTTCTATTTCCGATAGCTCATCGGCCCTCGGAATTGGAGTGACGGTGTCAGCAGGAAGTGCTTCCCCAAAAAGTTACTTGTCGAAGTCGTTTATTTTCCACTTCCGCTCGCCTGTCCTCACTCTCCGTGTTACAGTACAATTCTGCCGACCTATGTTGTAGTGGATCGCCTGGTGGTTGCTAAATGTGTACTGCTTACTAACTCGCCAATTCGTGTTTTCCGACAGCAAAGCAGTGCAGAATGTTATCTCGATGATGGATTCTCGACCGACTTTACGGAATGTGCTAGCGAAACCTTCGTTGCACAGTCTTACATCCAGCTTCTCCAGGGCTTCTAACAAGCTGTAATCTATTGCGTTGGTCAGCCTGCTATCCCACTCCACGTTCCAAGCGTTATAGTCTCCTCCTATAATAACCGACGTTTGTCCGACTAAAGAGATTCTTGGACAGGAAAACCGCCCATTACTTGGATTACCGCCATCCCTGCACTATCCACCAGCTAGTTACCGCTTTCGGGAGGAACACGATACGGCTCTGCTATAATTGCAACGTCGCACTATGTTTTTGTTGTGGACTGCTGTGTAATGTCGCAATGGTTGAGATTCACTTGGGTTATCTCCATTATTGTTAGTCTGCCTTAGACCTTTTGTAGGCAGGGCATTTGAAGCGTCCCGTCGTGTGGTCATTTCCGTCCTCTTGTTTGCAGCTCATGCACCTTGGTTACTTCGTGCAGTCTCTAACAACGTGCGCCTCTTTACTCCGCATTTTCTACACAGTGCAGACCTGTCCGGGCCCTTGCAGTTCCTCGCCTGATGTCCGAAGTCCAAGCAACTGAAGCATCGCTCCACCTGCTTGGTAACTCGTGGAGCGACTCTCAAGGAGCACACCGACCACCCGACTTTTATCTTGCCGGTCTCCGTCAGCTTGTTGGCAACGACCGCTGGTAGTCGAATTGCCGCCGTTTGAGTGCCGTCCATACAATTTCCAAAGCCGGATAGTTGCCGGTACATCTAGTTAGCATTGCTCGATCAGTGCACCCTTCAGTTCTTCGACGGTCGTTATCTCGTCTAGACCCCTGCATTCGACTACCGCTTACTGCGATAGAGCGCTCACGTTCGGCTCGCTGCCCAAGGATTTAGCAACGAGCTTACGGTAGGTCGAGCTCTTGACGTAATGATCCTTTTTCAGCTCAAAGATCATCTCGCAGTTTTAACGACGTTCTCTCCCAGCTCCTTCAACTCTAGGTCCCCTCTCACATTCTTGAGAAGAGCGGCGTAGGACGTCCTATCGTTCGTTTAGATGATTAGTGCATCGCCCTTGTACCTCTCCCGAGAAGGCTTCCGTTTCTCTTTCTTCTCTTGTTCCTTCTTCTTTTATTCCTTTTGTTTCCGTTCCCTCCGCTTCGCCTGCAGGCTTCCTACGATGCGCCAACCGCGGTCTTTCCCAACGTTCCTCTGGTCGCTGAGGCCCTCCAGCTCGCTTTTCTGCTTTTTCGAGTCCTCTTGCTCTCCCGGCGTGTCCCTCGCTCTTTTCTCCGAGTGAGTATTGCGGTAACTCTTGGGTGTCACCTCAATTTCTGTCGTCGCGTGTTCTGCGGCTTCCAGCAGTGCCTTTTCGGCTGATTCAGCTCTCATCAAAAGCGCCTTCTGCTCGCGTTCAGCAGCTGTTACGGCCGATGTGACACTCATCACTAGCTGCTTCATCTTGTTGTGCACATTGTACTTGTCTTTCACGAACTCAGAGCTTGTCGAACTTTTTCCTCACCTCCGTCATGTATGTGCATGACAAATAGTGTCCCTCAATTTCATCAAAGATGGCTAAATCGATTTGCACAAACTTTGTATCAAATGAACGGTATAACTTTCCCCATAAGCTGCTGTTGAATTTTTAGTTGATCCGACTTCCGGATCCGGAGTAACGGGTGGAACAGTGGGTGTGTGACATATACATTGGCATGGTTCCGAATGATGTAATATATATTTAAATGGGTTCAAAATTACTTGGATTTGCGGGTCTAGATCACTAATAATCTATCAAATCAGTTTTGAATACATTGCCCCCTATGATGGATCTTGATCACTCCGGGGAACTTACCAACTTCCTAATCCAATGTCACATCTATTTTTCAGCGAACTCTTAACCGGTTTGTACAAAATTGGTTTCATATGAAAGATATAATACTCGGATTGACTGCTATTGAACTGCATTCAGTTTAGGCTTTTGGTTCCGGAGTTATAGGTTGGTTATTGCGGTCACAAAGGAATTTGTCATATAAACCGGTACAATCGTATACCTCATAGGTTAAACATCTATTGAAATTAACATCAAATTTCTTCGATTCGTTGGCCTTGATCACTGATGGCGAATCAAAGATTTTTGGAGTATATTGTCCACTATCGACAATTCCGGAAGTCCTGGGTTCCGGGCATATTCCAGAACTAAAGCCACTTCGGCGATGACTGAACCAATTTTCACTATCTCTGTCTGTCGGATGTCTCAAATGGAAGATATAATAAGCAGCAGGGTGTTGCACTATTGCACCACTAGGCGGAGTAAAACAGGTTTTTCATTTTCTCGTTCATCATTTTTCTTGTTTTAATGGTACAGACTTTGCGCTGTCGAGAAAATTTATTTTTTGTCTACCAAAGCGAATTATATGAGCTTTGATTGATGTAGTGAATATAAGTGATCTGAAATGACTTCCCTGTGGTTACTTCAATGAAACGTGACGGGCTACCGCCCGTCTTTTTTCTACCGATTATGAACATTGACTTCTTTGAAAATGGCAGATATCATACTCGAATCATAATTACCTTGTCCATTACAGGTACATATCTCAATATTATAAACTAAAATAACTAACAGCATTTACACGTTTTTATCCTCACTGTTTTCTTTGCGATTATTTTCCCGTGTCCATTTCCATTAGATCTAACTTGGTTATGCTACAGATGGGTGCATCGTTTTTCTCCGGCTTCGCAAAAAAAATAAAACCGAAGAGGCCCAAACGCTCGTGATAATTGTGGTGTGAAAAATTGATTGGATCTCACGCCAATCGATGGTTCGGCGGTCCACACACACATACACACCCAAACACTGAATCGGCACCCGTTTATTACGTTTTATTGTTTGCTCGCCGCTGATGATGTTAGCGGATAATGATGATGGCGCGGACGGAGGCTGATTGGAGAATTGCGTGTTCATAGTTTTTCTCTCGTGCGATTATTTGTATTTTGTTTTAGACCGTTCAAATTTTGAGCTCGAGTGCAGAATGGATGATGAAGCTTGTGTGCAATTCAATTCAATTGCTGAACATATGATTCTAATTGGATCTGGGTATAAGTCAAGCGATTCAGCAATTACTGAATGGGTAGTCAATAAAATTACATCCTACATTTGTTTTGAACAGACAACTTGGTGATATAATTTTGTTCCGTCCAAAGCAACACAGCTCCAATCGATGACATCCGTTGAAGAATGTGTCAACTCTGCTCATTTTCAGTTTCGTCCCAACAAAGCGAAAACCGAAACAATAAACTCCCTTCCGAGAAGTGCGAATTGCATTAGGTATGAATTCCACTGACACAAAAGGGACACCCCAACCAAAGTATGCCCTCGCCGCTTCGAACCGGAAAAGAAGCAATCTGATGGAATTAGACGTTGGAAGGACGACATTAAATTATTCAACCCTTGCACCATCGCCCGGTCAGGTTGCCCAACCAATAATGAAAAAAGGAGCAAAGGGGTGGCGTGAAGTGACTCAAATTTCGGGTCCTTTCGAAAAGCGCTTAGCACAGCTCGGAGTGTGCAAAACTGACGAAACGACGAACATTCGCAGCACAGCGCGCCTACTCAGCCGTGGTGTGCTGCTGACTGATGCTGATCACTTTCCCAGCCAACCCAAATGATGGTGATGGGCTTTTCTCGGTGTAAAATTACTTCATTCTCGGAGCTCGGAGCTGCTGCTGCCGGCGTCGTTTGTTTCTCTGCGCATAAATGCTAGCCAAGCCGCAAAAAGACGGGCCGGAAGTTAGCCCCGAACATGATGCTTCATTAAACCCGTAACCACAACAGAGAAAACGAGGAATTTTACCCACAAAAGTGCTTGTTGTACACGGTTCGTTTAAGGGCGATTTTCTGGCCCGATGATAGCAATGGCGGGGGGTAGGGGTTAAGTTTGCAAAAGGGATAGTTTTCAACACTTGCCGTAACCACACGAATCGATTTTTCAATCCGTTTCTCTATCGGAAGCTAGCAGAGGCACAGACCGTCCAACCGACCGATCGACCGACAGAGTCCAGAGGATTAAGGAAGGATTGCTTCCGGAAGTGTGCTGGAAAAACAAAAGCCCTTCGCAGACAGTGGAGGAGAACTGGCAAAAAGGCACCGGGAGATAGCTGCCGATCCAGATGAACATGTTTCCTGGTGGGGGTACAAAGAAGATACAACATCCGGGACGTTCTTTCAATCCGCCTATCTCATCCTGTGAGAAGTGGAATGCGTTTTTGCTGCTTCATGTTGCTTTCGATTTCCGGCGGTTGGTTCGATCGGTTTTCGGCGAACCGGTGTACTATGGTTGTTACGCTGGACGAAGAACGATGCTGGTCGGTTGTATAAATGTTTACGAGTGGTAGGAGTGACGATTCGGTAGACGGGGGGGGGGGAGTGTTCCTTGATGAAAACTTTCCGGGATGGATTGATTGTGGTGTGTGGCTTTGGGCTTTTTGCTGTTCTAGTACGAGTTTGGAATGAATTTCACCGGAGGCGAATTCATAATTAAAATTGTGGAAATGGCAGCGAAAGGATGCCAATTGCTTAGGAAGAGGATAAGGTTTAAGATGGATTTTGGATATATTTGTTCAATTTTTCAGTACCAGGTATGTGTCTGATAAGTTATGGCTCTGTGCACAACTATCTTCAGGGAAGACATGCTTTATACCGTTATCAGTAGCGAATTTATTTATGAAAACTCATTTGAAAATAATTTCGAAAATCATAAAAAACTCAGTCTTAATATGAGGTACATGTCGGTTGGATTTTCTTCTTTCAAATAGTAAAAATAATTGAAATCAATTCTATCAGAAATAGCAAAAAAAATCCATTTAATGTATCTATCAGTAAGATGAGACATTCCTTATATAACAATTTGCTTATGCAATAGTTTACAGAACTTGTAGGTGGCCTGTGTATTTCGCTTCGCTTAGTTTTCTTTTTATGTAGCAATTCAGCAATGCTATCATCGAACATGAACTAGCATGGAATCGCGATTAGTTTAATCCTCTTACATTGCATAGCCTTTATCTTATTTCTCTATGCGGAGAAAATACGCATTGTTTTAACTTAGTCGATTAATTACTTCATAACTGAACAGGTTATAACGAAATAATTCTAATGAATAGAAAAATAAATAACAATAAAAAATATGCCTACGCTTACGCTTTTGATCCCCCAAACATGATAAAATGAACCGAATAAATTTACAAACGCGATCTCAAACGTGAGCCTACAAACTCCCGTGTTCACGCAACCATGAATCAGTCACGTCCTGAGGTCTCTACCCGCGGCTCTACCAACACAGCTCCACGCATTCTGTTGAACCAATCAAACAATTAACGCTCATATTCACTAGACAACACGTTCCATGGCGATATGACTCGAAAGTCTAGTGATACGGAGAACTCACTCTCTTCCAGCGTTTTGAAACGCAAATTGAAAGCTAAGAAAAATATTCTTGGTCCGCGCGATAATTCAAATGGGCAAATGGCCACACGGTTACAAAATAGACTTTATACATGCAAAGTTACATACACGCTCTCACACGTGACATACAAACAGTGAACATGGAAACGCTTGAGCCCATCGCGATGATACATAAAGACAGACATGCATTCGCGATTATCCACGCACAACTACGTTCAACATTTTTTTATATAGCTTAAACTGTAAAGTAGTAAAAGTACTAATCAGTTTGACCGAAGTTACACAGCGCACCGTCCAGGTGGCGGGCATAGTGTAATTGGAAGTTGAGTGCCTTGTACACAGCTCACTGGTGTTTAATTCTCAACCCCGCACACACGGTTAGAAATTTCTAATCCGAGAAAAGATGCGAATGTTGTTCGACACGATGATCGGATGTCGACTTTCGAATGAGAGTCTAGGCGTCTACTTAGACAAAGTAGCTCGTCTAGCGAAATCGGTTGATCTCCCAGAATCATTTTAAATATCGACTGCATAGACATTTACAGTTCACTGGTGGTCGAAGGGCGATTAGTCTTACGTTAGACGCGCTTCATCCGGCAATTGTTGCTAAACTGTATCACTAACTAGAGGAAGTGAGAAACTAATGGAAGGGGAATCTGGTAGAACGAGTAGCCGAGGAATTCTGGACCGTGCCACCAGATCTTGTTTCTTTATAGGATCTCCAATGCTTGATCACGAGATACGATACCGGTGGGAATGGTTTTGGCGCTAATTTACTCCCATCGGAATTGATTTTCACATATAACAATGCGGTTTCGCACGATCACAAAGTTCATTGAACGATTCCTTAATCCAGACTAGCACAATCATACTCTCACATAACATTACAACTTCTCGAAATTCTATCACCTCGATAATTTGCCTTCTTAATATCGCGAGTTAGCAGCAGACCGCCAGATATCTGTTTCCGTGGGATTGATACACGCACGTACACTTAGGATCCGAATGCAATAGCCGAGACATCCGAAAACCGTGTAACTTGTAGGACATTATGTCATTGTTTGTCACACATAACGTTCCTAGGATCTGGTTACGGTGTTACAATGAATTTAGGAGTTCTTGTCACTGTTGTGCATACTCTTCGTTGACCGGATCGTCCCTTGCCTTGATTCTCCACCGACGTTACGCTTGTAGTTTGAAGAGGAACTGCGAGGCCACGAGGATCGTAGAGCTTGACGACCGCAGCGTGCATCATCCACGTCTACTGTCGATTCCTAGAACTGGTTGTGGAGATGCAGTATGTTTACATCTGGACTTCAGACCAGACCGAATTACTTGAATTTTTGTACTCCATACTCCTTCAGTGGTACTTGGGTCTCACCTTCATCGGATTGCGCATGTTGAAGAAATTTCGACAAGTTGCAACTTAAATTATGAATTGAAGCGTTCTTCACTTGTCAGCAGCTGCTTCAGTAGCTATAGTGCTTCGATAACCTTCAACGCCCATTCGGTGCCAGAAAGCGTACCGTTTCCGTAGTTATCGTGAGTGATACTTTCGGCTGCAAAAGGTTGCCATTCACATCTTTCTCGGACATTTTTAGTGCTAGCTTGCTTGATACGGGGCTGATGCTGTACCGTAAGTAACGAAAGTTACGAAGTTCGTTCTGGACAAAAGATTTGCTGATGCTCTGGTGGAACCAGAATCTGACGTTACATTTTGGTGATATCAGCTATGAATGTTGCTTTGTACAAAAGCGGAACATAATGGACTGCAGGACAGACGAGAAGTTCGTAGTTGACGGCCAGGTTGGATGGGAATGACGTGGCTTACTTACCCTACCTTCAGCCTTGTTGTTTCTTGCCTTCAGCCTTGTTGTCTCTTGCTGTATGCCGAAGCCGTCTCCACTCCACTCGGTCCATTGCTGCTTGCCGCCTCGCATTCTTCGAACGGTCCGCAGGTCGTCCTCTATCTGTTCGATCCAAACTGCTCGCTGTGCGCCCGTCTTCTTGTTCCTGTAGGGTCGCCCTCAAGAACCAATAATGACGTGGCACTTGTATCGAATACGGTTCAACATTTCGTGTTAGAGTTGAAAGGGTACAAAATGGTGTGATGAGACAGGCACAAAGAATTCAGGCCCGTCCGATCATCTGATTCAGTATCTTATTAGTATTTTCAGATGAACTCGATATACCGCGTTTGAGGCCCGGGGTGGCATAGTAATCTCTTCTCTAGCATCAGGAATCTCTTCAGCACTAGAGCTCGGCAGTCAAACAACTGTGAAACAGTTTTTTTGTACGACTATTGTTTCACAAAACTCTCTGTCGGATCACGTTAGTTAACAGGAAGTGTGATTCGCTGACCACTTTTTTCTGGAGTTCGTATGAATACCCGTGAAATCATCAACTTGTAGAATTGCGGCATAATGATTACGGCCTCTTCGTATGCTGAACCGATACATCGGCGACGTATGGTTCCTTAAAGGTACCGGTCACGAATGGATCCCTTGAACTTCTAGCAGAACGCTGTTTCCTTCGTAACAAACTTCACCTAGAAGTCATTGTCACTGCCTTTTTACTGCGTCTAGAACTCGGGGTTTCCTAGTAATCTTTTCTCTGTTTACCATCAAGTTCTTTCCGGTGCTAAATCCTGGAAACTTTGCACTTTGGCAGCGGTTTTTTAAAATGACTATTGGACCACCAATCTCTCCACCGGATCATGTTTGGTTGTTGATCGAAATTGTGATTCGCAGGCTGCTTCTTTTCTGGAGTACTTGGAAATACTCGACAAATTACCGACTTGCGGGATTGCTTCTTCATGGTTTCGACGCCTTCGATTGAGGCCATATCCTATAGTTTTGCAGTGCATCGCGTTCATAAATTCTATCGAAATCGTCTTAAGCTTCAGACGACTGTCAGAGGGTTAATGACACCTACCACGATCCATAACTGATGAGTTTATTGTAGCTGCTGCAGCTTTCCAAACAGGCTTAGACACCTTGGTTTCAAAGTGTCGTCTCTTGGTGGTCGGTCTCGTAAAGCGGGTGTCTCCGGTTCTGTTGATGCGATTTGAACACATTGGTTACCACCGATGCTTTGGGTTGGACGTCGTGTTCTATAACATCCGCAACGTTTTAATTCAGTACAGTAGCTACTCACTTGCGGCAAGCCTTGTGAAAATAATTATCTTCTGGTGGGTACCTTTTTCCAGGTCGTGCTTGGTCAGTTGTGGTAGGAGTCGCCTTTTGCCTTTTGATTCTACTTCGGGGTAGCTGAAGCTGCACGAATTCTCGGAGCTATCGAACGACCATTGACTTTGGGTTGCACGCTGGTGGAGCTTGATTCTAGAATGCTTTTTGATAGTCCACAGCTTCTTGGTCTGTTCGTAGCTTGGAAGCTCTCTCTGTTATGAGCATCCGTAGTCAAGAACACTATTATGTGTTCCGACACACTAATCACCTCTTGCTTAACCCTTCTGGAGTCACGCAGGGCACTGAGTGCACATCATTGTAAGATTCTGGCGAAATTGCCTTAGAGCTACAGGCGGTCGCCTAAATGTGGAAGACAGCGACTGCCGGAAGGTTAAGGAAGTGTAAGTTCTCTATATAGTGTGTAACTCTGTTTACCACTGATCGCAACTCTTTATGAAATTTGGACGTTGCGACTTCACGTCAATATGGATTCCCAACCAAATTGACACGATTGATCCAGGCAACTATGGATCGAGTTATGTGGTTCGTCCGAGAATGAGGGATTGCGTCCCGTTTGAATCTCGGAGAGGGTTACGGTACGGTCTACTGTTTAATATCGCTCTAGAAGGCATGAGAAGAAGAGCAAAGATTGGCTCTTGCCTCGAAAATCTTTTTGGCTACGTAGACAAATTTAATATTGAAGCACGTGATTACATCCGATCTAAATCTGACGCAAAGCGGCTTGAATAGGTGAAATATGCGCTTAAATACAATATACAGAGGAGCAAGAGATTCAAATGAAATGACAGTACGCCTTCCATTCGATTTGCGACGTCGATATCTAGGTGGTCGGAAAGTTCGTGTATTTGGGCTCACCTGTGACTGCCGAAAATGACTCCAGCGGAGAGATTTCGAGACGTGGATTGGCTGCTAATCGTGCCTGCTTTGGACTCAGAAAAAAAACTTCATTCGAACAAAGTGCGCTATCGCAGAGAGTTGACCGTCCATATACCGTCATTGGATTGATTTTCTTATTTGGCTATGGTCACGATGTTTACTGCTTGCGAAGGACCAACGTGCCCTCATTGTTTTCGAACGGGAAGAGTTGCGCACGATTCATGTCAGTTGAAAGACGGAATGTGGAGACGGCACAGTTCGAGAATGGAGTGGCTGCTGTGGCTGGATATGTGTTAAAATGATCCTTCAAACTAACACGAAAGGTAGAAAATTGAGAAGTGTGCAGAAAGCAAGCTGAAGGGGACCTAGGAAGTCTTATTGGTCAGAAAGATTGGCGACAAACAGATATGGACCGAGAGAACTTGAAGCGGCTTCATGGCTATAGACTGAATGATGAAGGTACGTCGCGTGATCTGCGACAGCCATAGGTTCTCGGAAGTAGAAAGCCACATTCACACACACACGATTTCTAATTGTTGGTACGATGTTGGTAGTTACCCTTGCCCGGCGCCTTAGTGAATCCTGCTGCTTCTCCGATGAAAGTCGCGTCGTACTAATCCAGTGTCATAACCTTAGTATTACTCGAGTTGGCGATCAGATTCAAGTAGATGACTTTTGTTTTTCAATTAGCTAAAGTATTTTCCACTTTTAGTACTCAAGTGAGATCAAGGATGTGAAGTATTCAGATCTGGAAACTAGAAGTGGCAGGATCATTAGAAAAGGATTAATACCTTACGGGCTTAGCTTTTGTCTTCTGCTGATGGGCTTAGGCAGAATAACTACGAATCACTCAAGTCTACCAGCATGCCTCCTGCTAATGACAGACTTGTCCCTCTTTACCGTGAGCACCGAATTTTCCACCAAACCTTGAAATGGGAATTTTTGGAGGCAGCAGCTGGATGAAGTAACTCGACCCTTAGCGTCTGTTGCGATCAACTTTCTATTGCGCACGGAGACTTTCTTTCCCGACGAGGAAACATTTGTCTGCTCGCCCACTGCATCATGGGGGTCATTTGATTCTCTCTTGTCTTTCACGTCCAGGTAGTTTGTTGATGATTTCGACTTGGATTTGAACTTGGACGTGAACGTGGACGTAAACGTGGACGTGAACGTGGACGTGGACGTGAACGTGAACGTGGACGTGGACGTTGACGTTGACGTGGACGTGGACGTGGACGTGGACGTGGACGTGGACGTGGACGTGGACGTGGACGTGGACGTGGACGTGGACGTGGACGTGGACGTGGACGTGGACGTGGACGTGGACGTGGACGTGGACGTGGACGTGGACGTGGACGTGGACATGGACGTGGACGTGGACGTGGACGTGGACGTGGACGTGGACGTGGACGTGGACGTGGACGTGGACGTGGACGTGGACGTGGACGTGGACGTGGACGTGGACGTGGACGTGGACGTGGACGTGGACGTGGACGTGGACGTGGACGTGGACGTGGACGTGGACGTGGACGTGGACGTGGACGTGGACGTGGACGTGGACGTGGACGTGGACGTGGACGTGGACGTGGACGTGGACGTGGACGTGGACGTGGACGTAGACGTGGACGTAGACGTGGACGTGGACGTGGACGTGGACGTGGACGTGGACCTGGACGTGAACGTGGATGTGAACGTGGACGTGGACGTGGACGTGGACGTGGACGTGGACGTGAACGTGGACGTGGACGTGGACGTGGACGTGGACGTGGACGTGGACGTGGACGTGGACGTGGACGTGGACGTGGACGTGGACGTGGACGTGGACGTGGACGTAGACGTAGACGTAGACGTAGACGTAGACGTGGACGTGGACGTGGACGTGGACGTGAACGTGGACGTGGACGTGGACGTGGACGTGGACGTGGACGTGGATATAGGCTTGGATTTGAACTTGGACTTGAACTTGGCTTTGTGCGTGGAGCTGGACCTGGACTTGTGTTTGGACTTGGAGCGGGATTTGGATGTTCTTCTGATCTTGAAAAAGGTTGGAATATTTTGTTACAAAATACAAATTTACTTATTATCCTACATATATTATATTTCTTACTCTCTATTTTTCTTTTCAGGTAAGTTGAAAGATCATCCGTACCTTAGTTAAGCACAAGTAAGTTAATTTCTGAATATGAACAAAATTAAATCTCGAACACCTCTTCTACCAATTATAATGTCGTTTTTGCCGGACCACAAAACTGAGTCTGATTCTAACCCCAGCCGCTGTCAGTTCATACATTTTGCGTAGCCATTGTGGTCAGAACCTGACATAGTTTCGCCTCAAGGAAAAACGACATAATTTTTCACCATATCACAAAACACACCCATGCCATTAAAACTGTCCAACCAACAGTGTTTGTTTACCAGTTCTTTCTCATTCCTTCGATACCCGTCTCAACCAGAAAATAATCGAAAAGAGGACCACTCAAAGGGAAACCACATCAAAAGCTTCGTCTGCGTATTTTTGCAGCCATTTTGGAGATATCTTTTTGTAGGCATCACAGCTTAGATCCCAGCGACGGTTTGTTTGATGGAAAACACGGCCGAAAATGCTTTTCAGTGCTATTAGTTTTTGTTTTCCAGTGCGTCTGGACGTTCGAACTCACACTTGTCAGACAGTGAAAGAGAAGGAGCAAAAAAAACAGAAAAGACCCGAACTGAGAGTGAATCACTTTTGGCAACCAAACCCTTTTTCCAACCGAAAACAGCAAGCCCAGACAGATTGGCTCCCCTTTGCTTTGTTGTAGTCTTGTGTCTGCTCGTGCGATGCGGTGCTGTTTTGACGTGTATTTCGTTTGATTTTTTCTGTAGGAATTTTGTCCCTTCCGTGTGTTTCCTTGGTCACCCCCGCACGTATGTTGTCAAACAGCCGAAAACACACAGTAAGAAAAATCTGTTCACATAGCTCCGGAAAATGGCTCGAGCAAAGCTGTCCCTCGTTGGATAGAAAGAATAGACGTTGCATAAAACGAACGGAAAATTGTTTGTTTCCTTTCAGCGAATCGAGGAAACGTGGATTTCCCGCGACTTGGTGCGGGAGGGTGAGCTTTGGATGCCGGAGAAAGTTAGCTAGAACAAAGCAGTTGATGTTCTTCCGAACCGGGAAAGAACAATAGAAGTTTTTCTTAGTTTTAGCCATTCTTCGGTGTCCTTCCGAGAACAAAGGATTCTGTGTGTGAACTGTTTACCTCCAACCAGAGACCTGTTTGTTCGTCATTCGGTTTTGCCTTTTTTGGGCAGATCAAGTTTGCCATGATTTTGGAAACGAACATTTACGCACTGTGCATGAAGCTGGAGTAGGGATTTGAGAGTGAGAAAAACAAATAAATTGACATAAATGAAAAGAAAACATTTCGATGCCAGAGTAGACCGGTTCAGGTCTAATTTGTTTGGCCGATTATAAACTTAAATTTTTATTTGAAGTCACTTTATGTTGGATTGTTAAAAAGGAAAAAGCCTAAATCCTAAAATAATCTTATAAAAAATGGACTACTCTTTTTCGCTGCCATTACCATCAACCTAACGTGGATCAAATACTTCAACTAAAAGCGTGAATCATTCTAGCGCATGCCACCGAGTTCTAGGTTCTGAACAGTGATGAAGAAAAAGATTTTCAAAACTGATAAAAGCTTTCAGCTTAGAATGGCCACCCTTCGTCAGCCGAAATGTGTGTCAAGGATGGAGTCGAGAGACAGAGAGCGAGAGCTGTTCTATATAGGTGGCAATGTCGAAATGGAAAGATTTCCCTGTCGCGATAGTGGAGCCACCGTCGGCTGGTCTCATCATCAGTAGTAGGCGGTGAAATTTCTACGCCGCAGTAGCAGCGTGATAGGCGCTGAGATCGAGCAAAAGTTATTTTGCATCAATGGAAATGAAGGTTTTGAAAGGGCAGAGGGAGGCGTAATGGATTTGCACCATGGTTGACTACTGCGAAATGTTTGGGGTGGGTTGGTTTAGCTTTAATTTTGTTCTTATAGCGGTAGTAGATATTAAAGGATTGCGATCTTATGTAGGTTATGTAAATTCGGTTATTCGCAGGATCTTTTACTAGCATGCGATTCAAGGGGTTATATACCTGTGAACTGTTTGCATGTGATCTCAATTTACTCAATTTTCAATTTAATCCTAAGTTTTCTTAAATTTGACCTAACATTTTATCACATTTGTTTACGATAGTTTCAGTGGCTGGTATTCAATTAGTTGTACCAGATAAACAGTAACAGATCGTGCAGTCTTACTACGATTGGGTTATCATACAGATAAACGGGGATTTAGATTTTAATATAGCGTAATTTATTTCGTCAAATGAAGATTTCTGTGGTAAGTGATTTGCTGAATTAAATCAGTTACATATTCCTCACATGATGAATCTGCATACTGGTAACGTCCGTTAAGCCAATTCACACATTTTCTCTTCGATAAATGTTACACTACGCGAAAAAACTTTGACTTGAACAAAACAGCTGTGCACTTACCTCATTGCCAGTGTATTGATCTCGGTCATCATTACGATTAACCGAGGACAATAACAGAGCCCTTCACAAAATGGATAGTTATATTATATCCCTGAAAGCTTCCCACCCCCGCCCGTCAGCACACGTTCCATTCGATTCAACCGTAGTCGTATATTGCGATAAATGGCGACGGCCAACACTGATTTGTTTTTAATTACTGTCAAAAAATACAACCGTGCCTGTTCTGACTGACACGCGCTCAGCAGTTTGGTTCCTCCCCAGCGAGAGTTCGATTATTGATGGGTTCGCCAAGGAGTGGGCACGAATGGTTGTAAAACAACTGCGCTTGCTGGAGTAGGAGTTTTTGAGGGGTGTTTGCGCTCCCAGCAAATTGTTCCGCAAATGGGAATGTTGTCTTGTCATGGGATTCATTGTCATCGGTTATATTAACATTTCCTGTTACATGCGAGCAGTAGATTTAAAACGGAAAAAGACTGCAACTAATTTGTATTACCTGTCTAGCACGTGGGAGGTCCTTTTTTCAAAGAGAAGTTCACAGATTTATTTATTTATTATTCAATATCAGATGTTATTTACACAGATTATTGACATTTTATTGAATATTCAGCAGATTGCCAAAGATTTTTGTGAATATTCTGATATTTTTTCAAGGTTTTTGAAATATTCACAGAGCTGTTTTCCACTCTAAGCATTGCAAATAACAAAATATTTTTTGCAATATTTAAATCAAACTGCTGGTGTTGCATCTGTCGATAATTAAATTATTAATGGAATTTGCGTTCCGACTTCGTCTCATCAGAATCCGACGCTAACTTAGTGGCAGCAAAATGTTAATACTTTTCTCCTTTTCTTACCGGACATCACGCCGTACTAGGGGTTTGCCTGTAAACCCAAATACTGTTTTCGATTTTGGAGCTAGCGCCAATCCGTCGCTAGTTTAGTCCTGTCACTAAGTTAGTGTCGGATTCTGATTAGACGAAGTCGAAACGCAAATTTCATAACTAGTTTAGTTGTATGTAACCATTTGTGTACTTCACGTACAAAAGCAGTTTTAAACAATTTATTCAACGATTGAATACATTATTAGACACAATGAATTCTGATGAACACAACTCAACATTTGCGATCTGGAATTTGCAGTCAGTGCCGAAGGAAGTTCAACTTCTCTAAATTGTTATAAAGTTTATAGCTGAACACCTAATTCTAAATTTGAAAGTTTTTCTATGTCTAACTTTTGAAGTAGAAGTCTTCTAACATTTCAATATAGAGCGGTCTCGCAGGATTAGCTTCTGATTTTTGACGTAAATAACGATGAATAACAATAAATGTTGAAAATATGAAAGTTTGTGTTCTGTTTGTGACGTAATTGTATTTTTACACCATCCCATTTTATGACTATGAACAGTGGCTATGCATAAAAGAAATAGTCTCTTTGAAATTTTGAGCATCCATGTTTTGTTGTCCTGCCGTGCAGACGTCGCCCGTAAGAGCCGGTCCTGTCAGGTCGTTACCAGTATTCTAGCTCGAAATAACTGCTGCTGTCTATCGAGCCACCAATACATCGGCCCTTTTAAGGGTTTACAATACGATACAACTATTGTTACAATAGGGAGGGATATTCAATATTACCAGCAAAACCTACACTGCTGGCCAATAAAATAGGTGTGTTATAGATTATTTTGTTTTTCTCTCAATTACACATACCAAGTTACAGCAGTCTCAATCACACCTACCGCACACACAAGCCTTAGTATCTGTCAAGTTACTAGTGGGTTGTTGGCGCTGATTATATTTGTAATCTTTGTCAAGATGCAAAACAAGACTGCCACAGGCTTTATGTGTGGTCAATATAATAGGTGTATGAAATATATTAACTGGTTATTATTTTACTCAATACCATTTTATGTTTAATTTGGAAAAGTTTGTATTCTGCGTGCTAATAAATGTATTTAAATGTTGAATAAGTCAAAGATTTGTTATAGAATGGGTCGAGCATCTCACTGTACTCAAGTGGAACGAGTTGAAAAAAGAAACACGCAAAAAAACCCAAGAAAACATCTACAGCAGCTGACCATTGTATTGCATTATTAGCGAAATCTGATCCATTCGCGTCATCCAGGACTATTACAGCACAAATTGGAAATGTGGTAATTCCGAGAACAGTTCGCCGTAGGCTGTAAAACTCCAATCTTCCAGAAAGAATTGCTAAAAAGGTTCCACTATTGCGAAGCAAAAGACTTCGCAGAAATATGCAATTTACTTTTCAACACCGTTAATGAGCCTGGTTCAGAAGGAATCAAAAAATGGTGACATATCCTTCAGAGGGACAAATCAAAGATAAACCTGTTTTCCTCCGATGCACAACGAAACGTTAGACGTCCAAAGTGCAAAAAGTTTGATCTGCGACCCACGCAAAATATGGTAAAGCACGGAGGCGAGAACAATGAGATTTGGGGCTACTTTTCGTGGAATGGCGCAGGTCCTATTTTTCGCAACACCACTATAATGGCAAGATTCGAATGCAAGGCTAAAGGATGGACATCCTAACGGATGTCATGCAGTCCTATGCCAAAGATAACGTGCCTTTATATGGCAGTTTCAGCAAGATATTGATCGAAAACACTCATCGAAGTATGTAAAGAAATGATTTCGGGATAATAAAGTGACTATAATTTCGGACCCTACCAATCTCCTGTCATTAATCCCGTAGAAAATCTACGGAATGTACATAAAAAGAAGTTATCCGGTGAAAATTTCAGAAATAAGGGTCGTTTGTGGGAAGCAGCTTAAAAGGAATGGTACACTATGCCAACGGAAACATAGCGTTTGAATGACTCAATGCCAAGGCGAATGGATAAAATTTGGTTGAATAAGGGAGGTTACACAGGCTACTAGTTGTTAAAAATATTAAAGTCTTAAAATCATTGGATTTGAAAAATTTTAATGCAATGGATTACAATACACCTATTTCATTGACCAGGTGCTTTTTGGATTTCATGGTGAAGAGAGAGTTCCGGTAAAGCACAACAATTAATTTACAAATAAAAGTGTTCTTTTTCATATTTACGACTGTGCCTAACTATAAAATATTGGAATAAAAAAATATTTTCAGAGAAAACTAAAAATTTCATGTATTTTTATCTCACACCTATTTATTGGCCAGCAGTGTAATTGGTAGTTTTATGCCTCGAAAAATGCTCCATCGTCTCTGTTAAAACCCTAGCTGTGATTTTTGTGGTGATAAGGTCGAAACTACCCTAAAATTTACCTACTGATAGTGCAATTCTCGATTACTTTTTCGGAAATTCACTATATATCTCGGTACCCTGGATATACAGAGTTTCCATGTCTCCAGCAAAGTTGTTTGTAATAACATTCTCAACTGAACATAACAAGTCTTCAAATATACCAAAACTTATAAGACTTTATCGTAGAAAACTGCTTTTTGCGAGTGGTCCATCCGGAACTGTAGAGTTAGGCTATCGGCTGGCTCCCTATCAGAATCACTCACTACAGTGGCGGACGAGACACTGTTTAAAGCCAATTGCAGCACCGACCATGATTCTGATCGTGATATTGAGTGCACGGTCCAAATGTGTAGCATGGGAGATTTTATGATCGTGTGGGAACGAACGTTTATCTGTTCACGCTTGAGACCGCGTGTATCACTTTATAAGTGCTGAAGCATTTTTGTATTTACGTCATCTCGGGCGTGCATGGATGCTTGCGATTGCATGTTCGCCTTTGTGATCAGGTTTGTATTATGGCGAAGGATACGAGCGTTTGTATTTGGTCCGACGCAGAATTGACTCAGACATCACTTCGATAAATTTTTACAACTTTTCCTATCAAAGCATGGTTCATTCGCAGTCTTCCACAAAGTTCTAGCCAATAAAATTATTTTTCCTATTATCTGTTGTTGTGAAAATCAAATACATACAGTGCGACCTAGCGGTGAAAATGCGAGCTAGTGGGTTTTCTCTCATACAACTCTCAAACTTAAAGCAGATATTCCTAGTGGGATTAAGAATTGACTCAAGGGTAGGCCCATTGAATTTTCAAAAATTCGTTTTTATTTTGGCAATACACTTGAAAGCTTTGTGTTACTTTATAACGACTCGGTTTCATGAACTGATGAGCGCGCTGTTCTTCTGATGCCTTACTAGTCTTTAGTCTTATTAGTCTTTGCACAACGTCCTTTCAAATTTTCTTCGATGCGTTGAGATTCATGAAACGACATTTTTGAATCGATTCCACTTCCCTACCAAGCTTATTAAGATTGTTCTTCACAATCGACCAGTATGTTTCGATCAAACGTAAATTAAAACAGTTAGGTGGATTACAATCTTTAGAAATTTAAATAATAGGAGTCCAATTGTAGGAATATATACCAAGGAATCATGCTGCTGGCCAAATCTAATATGCTTTTTGTTACATGCTTGTTCAGAAAAGGTAAAAAAAAATTTTAAGACACATATACCTATACATTTTATCGTTAAGATGTCTGTCGTTACGAATGTCTGAGATTTCAACCCACAAGAACATATAGCTTGCTGTACAAGATAATTTATAGGACTTTTTTTTTTTCAATTTGCGTTTTAGTTGTTCAGGAGCATCTTTTCGACTAGTTGCGGTGTAAAATTCAGGTCCAGAAATGCACTTTAAGCAATATATTTTACTATGAAATTGCGGTTATCTTAATATTTACGCAAGATAGCTGTTCTGCGTGCTAGCGCAGACAACGCAGTCTTGAAAGCTAGAAACTCTTGTCGAAATAATAATTACGATTTACGCTTGTACATGTAGTTGTCAAGACCGATGACCATAATCATATTTAGCAACAGTTTGGCTCGGTTACATTCCCAAAACGTTGTCTGGAGTTTGGTATGAAAGGGTTTTATAAATCCTACATATGTGCTATTGGTTTGATAAATAAAGAATAAAATTAGTTTTGTTACACGCATCGGTAGAGCTCAATTTTATACACTGATAGAATATATTCGTAAATCGCTATGTATTAGTTTCGTACAGATAATTTTCATAGAATATACGAATTTTTCGTACATATTATGAATCGTTCGTAGTACTATTGAAACACATTTATTTTTGATTACGAGTTTTTCGTGAAAACCACGAAACGACTTTCGTTGGCTTATTACGAAACAGCTTCGTTCGGCAAACGAATTGTTCGCTGCTATACACTCAGGTTTTTTTTTACGCGGGGGATACGAGCCGCGTAAATGAAAACCGCGTAAATGAAAACCGCGTAAATTTCAAAATCCGCGTAAATGAAAACCGCGTAAATTTCAAAATCCGCGTAAATGAAAACCGCGTAAATTTCAAAATCCGCGTAAATGAAAACCGCGTAAATTTCAAAATCCGCGTAAATGAAAACCGCGTAAATTTCAAAATCCGCGTAAATGAAGACCACTTAAATTTAAGAATCCGCGATAAAGGGGACCTCATTGATGTATACCGCGTAAATTCCAAAATCCGCGTAAATGAAAACCGCGTAAATTTCAAAAACCGCGTAAATGAAAACCGCGTAAATTTCAAAATCCGCGTAAATGAAAACCGCGTAAATTTCAAAATCCGCGTAAATGAAAACCGCGTAAATTTCAAAATCCGCGTAAAAAAAACCGCGTAAAAAAATACCGCGCAAAAAAAAACCGCGTAAAAAAAAACTTGAGTGTATACGAATATCATTATAATATTTACGAGCACCATTCATCGAACCGTCAACATCAACAGAGCTTCAATATGGAGTCATAACTATTTAGTAGCCGTATCCGTGTCCGCCGGTTTCAGGAAGATTTTCTAAACCTCTTCCACTTCTAGTTGATCCAGCAGTACGGATTCAGTTGATCCATCGCTCGATGGTTTTGCATGAATAATTTTGAGTTTTTCTCTGCCGGAGCAATGTAAAAGAATATGCTATTAAATACGAAAACTTCTCTTAGATAAACGAAATGAATTCGTGCGACCAACGATATTGTTCGTAGCATACCCATACCATACGTTTATTAAAATAAACAAAACATTTCGTTTCATTCACGAAAATTAATGTCGTTTTCAACGACAACATTCGTGCAATGTACACTAAATAAGTAAAATTCACGAAAACTTTCGTTCATCAAGCGACCATTTCTTCATATCACAATCTTTTTAGTCATCAAAAGAAGGGAGCAGGTTAAATTAAAATCGATTTTGCCAGATCGATCCTTTTAGTTGGTTGAAAAATCCTTGTTGTCAAACATTGATCCTAAAATATCGATTGAAAAAATAATATGCTAATGAATACGAAAACTTTCCTAAGATGAACGAAATGAAATCGTGCGACCAACGAAATCGTTCATCATATACATAAACATTTATTGAAATACACGAAACATTTCGTTTCGTTCACGAAAAATAATGTCGTTATCAACGATTACATTCGTGCAATGTAAACCAAATAAGTAAAATTTACGAAAACTTTCGTTCATCAAGCGGCCATGTCTGCGTACCACAATAAAATCGATTTTGCCACATCGATTTTTTAAAAAAAAGAATAAATATATGTTGTCAAACATCGATCCCAAAAGATCGACTGAAAACAATAAGAAGATAATAAATACGAACACTTTTCTAAGATAAACGAAATAAATTCGTGCGACCAACGAAATCGTTCGTAATATACACACACGTTGTTTAAAATAAACAAAATATTTCGTTTCATTCACGAAAAATAATGTTATCAACGATAACATTCGTGCAGTATACATTTAACCTGTAAAATTTACGAAAGATTTCGTTCACCAAGCGACCATTCTTCTTCATGAAATGAACGAAACTTACTATTTAGAATGCACGAAAATACTTCGTTGCAGAAAACGACGAATGAATTCGTGCATTTTATGATCGATTTCATTATATTTAAGAATTTATATTATCAGTGTAAATGTAACAATAAATATACTCTTAGAGCTTCAAAACTTGATCTATACGAAAATATAAACACGTTCGTGGTTGACGCCTAAATGAGTTTTGTGGCGTGTATTGATAGATTCGAGAGATTTAGAATTTTAGTCCAGAGAACAATTTTGAATTACTCAAAAATCTCGTCCTTAGCAAAGATTACAGTAACGAGCAATGAAAATTTGTCTAATGATAAGAACGACTTACTAGATGAATATGAAGTTGACAGTGTACGGACTTGTCTGACTAATCACGTGACGAAAAAAACGGGAAAAGTTCTTGTGACCGTCTTGGTAATGTGGACAGGGGTGCCAAAGTTTTTCACGCTTATCTACGAAGGAAAAAGAAAGTTTACAGTCAAAACGATTTCTGTCCACATGGTATAAAATTGATCATTAGTATAAGTTGTTTGAGCTATGTGATAATTTTTTTTCGCCTATTATTTTCTATTTGATTATATTGTTTAGTTTGCATTACATTTTTAATTTAGTTTATTGGGTGTTCAGCCACAAGTGGTGACTTTTCACCCGTATTGTTTACATGATTCAGTTAATTAACATTAAGATATAATAGCTTTCGCAGTTAACTATGTTTTTTTTTTCAGTAGGATGTTTTAAATCTACTTCTCTTGTGAATATGTGATAATTTTAAATAGAATGCAGTACTTCGAAAGCCCGTAGAAATAATGTTTTGTTCGGAACGTTTCAGCATCTATAGAAAACTATTTTTTTCTTATAATTCCATCACACGGATTTTGCTGGAAACTTGTCCGATTTTATTGTAAATTTACTCGATAGTTGGATTTTAGCGGCTACTTCTGCAGAGTCTGGAAATAAGCGTACGAATGTAGGGGATATGCAAATGGTGTATGCGCAAAGCCATGTAGTGTCAGGCGGGCTAATTTTTTGCGCTATTTTGGCCAAGAATAGAACCACTGAGTACCTGTTCCCATGTCGTAAACGGCGACTAACAACATGCTTGGAGTTCCTAGGTCAAGGTATTGATCCGTCCCGATGACTTAACCTGGATAGACCTTAAAATTTTGCATCATAACCTCTTTCCAATCTATGTTAAGTGAATCACTGACATATCATCCCCTTTTCTGATTCGCTCTTCCCGATTGTGTACCAACGTTTTAAGTTTCTCCTGGCGGTTGTACAATAACCGTAAAGAATGAGGTCTAATTCTACACTAAGTAACAGGATATATTAATATACCGACTCTTCCACGCCAAGGTATAACTTTCGAAGTTTTGGTTTAAAAACCGCGTGGCAAGCGATCTGTAGATGCGTCAAAAGGGTCCAGTTTTTTATTAAATCTGGAACCGTTTACCGACAAATCTAAATTGACGAATACCTCCAAAAGTAACTTCTTGAGGTCTCATGCTTTTTATTACTTTTGCTTTCCTGAACAGTGATAAACATTTCAACACTCCAGAACTTAACTGTTTCAGAAAATGTAGGGCCATGGGAAGCTAAAATTTAATAAAATTGCACCACTGGTCCTTTCCTCAAAATCACTCTGCGTCAATCTTTCGAGATTGAACCGCTCATTTGGTAGTCGATCGTTGCCAGGATTGCTCTTCTTCCATCCATTATTCTACTGGGTCACCGATAGATCAAAAGCCCTTGTCGTTGTGTTTGTTATATTCATTACGCACAATAAACATGTCGTTTGCAATTTGGCATTTAACCCTATTATGGGAACGTGTCTGACAGGGAGAGTGGAGATTCCAACTCTTTTATACTTTTTGTACGCTTGCTTTGTGCTGCAAACTTTGGAAATGATCATTGAAGTGTTAATACGAAGCAATACTCCCGATGGCCGGCTGTTCGGGGTTCAAATTGCTCGTTTCGAATTATCGGAAATTGATTGCGAGCGACATTCGTAAATATTGCTAAGATCATATTGTCTATAGATGAACAGATAACTCTATTATATTCTACGTGGCTTTATACTTTTATGTAATGGCCCGTGTAAGAATACTTATTAAAATGCCTATTCGAACGGCATTCATATTTCTACTGGAGGTCGAATTCCTGAAAGGGACCATCCATAAATGACGTAGCATTATATGGGGGAGTTTTGTATTTTGTGATGATTTGATGACACCGGACGGTCGGACAGCGACTTTTTGACGAAAACAATAACTTTAGTACGTTCACATTGTTATACCATGTCAGTTTGATGTAGTCATGTTTTTATGTTAATGTTTTCCTCTCTAATACCATGTCAGTTTGATGTAGTCATGTTTTTATGTTAATGTTTTCCTCTCTAATAAAACAATTATAGTTTCCCTTGAGAAAGGCCATCACCAAAGGCCGAAACGTCGGGTAATAGGAAACCCTTGTTTTGATTTTTCAAAAGACTGAGACAGCCGACTTCAAAATCTCCAACTAAATCACAATATCTACCAAAATATATCCGGATTCAGTACCCTACCTACTAACACCAATCCTATCCTGCGACACTTGTGGATGATGCAGAGAATTCCTCGGTCATAATAGTCACAAGTGTTGAACTAACATTCCTTCCTATCCGCTTAAGCTAGCTTAAGAAAGCAATATCGTCAATTTGTTGCGATTTGAAGTCCTCATACGCTTGTATATTCTCTTTTCTCTGAAGAACGTTGATATAGTCTAATTTATGCGTGGTTGTGTTAGTGCAACAGTTGAGGTTAACTTTTTTGGACCTTGGGGGTTGAGGTTAAGTTCGTTGTGGCTTAACCTTATCATTCCACACGCTTACGCTTTATATCATTTTAAACACATAGGTATTGAATGACTCGAACATTAATTGTCAACCCGAATGACAATGAAGTGACAGTGACGATTTACGAATACTTTAACCGACCGTGTTCAGTTAGAGAAGAGACGCACAACTTTTTTTCAATTGCTTAATGTTAGCAAATTTCGATAAGTTTACATCTTTCTTTATCGCAGTCAATGGTGTTTGGCTATTTTTAAAGTCCTAAACGACATCAATCGTTAAACTAATTAAAACACTTGCTTTGAATCACTTTGTATGAGCATTATTGAAGAAAGCCGAAAACAAGTTCATTAACCCTGACACCGGCCGCACTGCTCACGCGATGCTATGTAAAACAAACACACCTACTCAGTGAACTTGACCACGTTTAACCCAAATGTGTACCGTCAATGAATGAAGTGTAAATTTGTAGAAAATTGACGCGTTGAATGAGGGCGTGTACCTTGCGTGGTCATCATCTTTACGCCGGATAATTTTTAACCCCTTGGCTATGACCAAACAACTATTTACGAACCGTAGCTGCTAATGTAAACAAACCATTGTGCCTGTTTGCCGGTGGTTTCACAAACATAACGAAAACGTGTCCGGATTGATTAAATTTGACCGGCTGTGAATTGCGAAAGAGAGCGGAATCAGGCCGGTCGTTTGACAGCAGCTTTGTTTGAGGTTAGGTACCGAACTGTTAGACATAATTTTTTTTGGTGCGTTCGCAAAATTATTGAACTGTTTTTATGTAAATACAGTCATCAAAGAGTTTCGTTTTAGATTGTGTAGTT
Organism: Topomyia yanbarensis; assembly: GCF_030247195.1. Taxonomy (NCBI): domain Eukaryota; kingdom Metazoa; phylum Arthropoda; class Insecta; order Diptera; family Culicidae; genus Topomyia; species Topomyia yanbarensis. Next base: position 59,474,471 of record NC_080670.1, read on the forward strand.
TGTGGTCAATATATTCAAAGACCATTTTGTTACTGCAGTAAAACAAAAACTATGAGTGTAGTTCTCTTTTTCACTGGCTCGGCCGAAGGTAATTTATAATGGAATCGAACAGAAACTCTATCATCAACACCTTGAGCAGTTGCTATGGCTTCCCGAACATAATCGCAGATACCAGCACAGGAGATCTCCACACAATCTTGAGCAGCATCCAAATGGAGAAAAATAAACCAAGCAGCTAACAGTTTATGATATGCAACTGACTCGTCCTGTTCATGCGTGACTCACCAAAGGTACCGCTATCTATTCAATTCGCACTCATCACAAACCGCACCGCATCCCGTTTAGTATTTCACTTTACACCGTTGGTTAACCGACCATGTCGCCAATTCACACACACACACACACACGCACACATACACACACAAACGCGCGCAGCCCATTGGTACAGCCCAAACCCATCAGTCAGTCAGTCAGCCAGTCGTACGTACCATATCCGATTGCAAATTCACCAACCAGCGAACCGAACCGTACCAAGTAATCGGCCGTCTGCCACCCGGGTCAAGTTACTGCCAGCCGTCAACACCTGCTGCTGTTGTTGTGGAGTAGGCCTAGCTGCCGATGATGATGCTGATGATCTATAAAGTAGACCACTCTCACAAAAGCTTCTTCTTCTTTTTCTTCATCAACGATTATGATAATCTTGACTCGGGTAAGCACTCAACCAATCGAGAAAGAAAATCGTTTAAAGATTGTGACAGTTGCACCCATCCATCTGATTGCCATCACCCTGCCGTCGACGGGTAAAGATCCAATTTCGCCGACAATCGGCGAAAACAATGTATCAATTTTCGCAAGATGGCGCGCGACTGCTGGTTATGTGGGTGGAACGGTTCGTTCAATTTGTTTCGGAACCTGGGCTGAAACCGAACACCGATCGCTTTCCGTTGACTGTTTCTTTGTCCGCAATTGGACGTGGAATAGTACGCCTCCTAGTTCACCAATCGGTGCAAAACAATTGACAAAGTCGATGTATGTCGCGTACTGTAGCTGAAATCGTTTTTTATCGCGCTGCTGAAGCACGTCATAGGTATCAGGATAGTGCTTTACTCAGTTCGTTTTTGCAATTATTTCTAACGGATCGGGAGTTCGGATCGGTCCAGCACGGTCTGTCATCGGTACAGAGTGAGGCACAGGTGTTGCCGTGAGGTGGACGCTGTTGGAGAAGGAATCGAGTGTCGCCTTGAGTTTATTGAAAATTTATATCTATCAGTGATAAATGTTCATTCTGGAACGAACAAGGAACAAGGAAAAAAGCTAGGATTGAGATTTGGACGGTAAGTCGATATAAGTTTTAAAAAATCCGGGTTTTTACACCGAAGAATCGTTTTATTTATTTTAATTTCCCTATTTTTACTGATAGTGGAATGACAACCCATGTAAACAATCGCTAGATTTTGGGATGAGGTCAGGAAACAGTCAAAAATAAAAGTTGGGGACATATCCTAGAGGAAATCTCTCCGATTCGTCCATAACTGAGCTCTGGAGGATAGTTGACGCTTTATTTGGGAAGTTTAGGATGACCGCATTTTCCCTTGAGGTGAGTGGGAGCACCGCGAATGATCCAGAGTTAATAGACAGAATCGGCTCGGGGAACATTGTGCATCGTTATCAGGATATAAGGATCTTTAATGCATGTATATTTTACATATGCATTTCGTGCTATTATAGAACAAATATCAAATCAATACACTGCTATACATCTATTGATAATTATATTCGGCATAGTTTATTGAATTTGAACATATACAATAGATTCCAGGAAGAAGGGTACTTACCGTGAAAGACGAGATAAGATTACACACACACTCCTGTTGAAACATTCATTGGAATTCTGGGTATTTTCTCCGAAGCACCGCTGTAACAAATCAGGATGTTCGTGTTTAAATGAAGCCAGCTCGTCTTAAGTGCTGCGGATCCTTGTCAGTTGAACACTTGTGGAAAAAAATTCCAATATAGTATCCCTCATGTTCGATGCAGAGCCTTCTGATCGCCAGTCCATACTATGTCGTTAAATCCGCTATCGGCTTGTCCGTCAGCTTATCCGCGCCTTTTCATCCGAGTCCCTTAATTCCTTTTGTTCAGCACTCGCAGTCGGCTGCCCATCCTCTTGCACATGACCCACGCATTCCTTTTTTAGCAGAGTGACGGCTTCGTACGGGTCCAAGTCCAAGAGAGCCTTGAGATTTTCGAGTCATCCATCACCGATGAAATTAACAAATTTCACACCCAGCAATTCCTCGGAGCAGGCGAACATTTCTTTCATAGCGTCCTCCATTTGCCCTGCATTGCCATGATGATTCTCATAACAGCTTTCGCCATGAACGTCCAGCCATTCGTTGTGTTCAGCCGTCCTTTTCGCGTACATCCCAATCAGTGATGAAATACCAGAAAGAGACGAAATACCTCTTTTTTCCAAAAATCGTCTCCAGAAATGCTCGAGTGCATTGCTTCAATACCAGTTTCAGCATTCAGCCTCATATCCCCGTCCACATCCTTCTTCTGAATTAGTTCAAAAACTGTTTTAACGGCAGTTTGAAGCATAGTAAGAAAACTGCAGTAGATGTTATTACTAAAAGTCCTCAAGCTTTGTAGCCCGACCCCCAACATACGCATCGCGAACTTCATGTTCGGCGGTTTACTTCAGACGAACTGCCGATAGTGGGACTCGAACCCACATACCGCGTGTTGCACTGAAACTTCACCACACTGCTCCAGATACACGGTTGGATGTCATGTCTCCGCCGCAGGACTTGCAAGCTAGGAACTTAAGTAGCTGAAGCTTGTGACGAAGTTGCAAATCACATAACAGATACCTCGATCCAGTTCAATGCCCTCGTAACTCGCAATTTTCAACTTCTTCGCAGGCGTTCTCACATATTCCCCTTTAGTGCTTTCGATAAGGGTCGACTACTGCGCCTTTTACTGCTGCGAGTACCCTTGTTCAACGAATTCGGCACGCGTACGTGACGGGCTTGCACCGGAATACTAACTATTCGGATACGCCACAAGCAGACACAGTTCAGCCGCGGTTGCAGTGGCGCCCTCTACATATCAAGCCGTAAAATTCCTTTTCGTAATCTGGGGTGACATTACGCGTCTCGAAACGAAAGGTTAATTGTATGCAAGCTTGTATGAAAAAGCCGATTCGAAATGGTTCCATAATGTCGCTCCTAAGCACATGTACCGTGTACCGCGAAGCATTCTGGGACCCTGCATAATGCCATGAATAGGTTTCTACCGTGAAAATTTTGAATGGGAACCCCCTCTTATTGGTTCTTTAAGACTGCTCTATATAAAGATCAAAAGCAGATATTCGGCTACGTTGGAGGCTGCTAACAGATTGCGTGGAGCGCAAATATTTTATGAACAATAGGTAATTCACCTTCAGATATAGTCGCGGCATGGAAGCTGTGATGATGAAGTTCAGGAAAGTGTACGGACCGATAAGTTCTGTCTGGCCACATCGATGGATGGTGTCCCTGGCAATTTCAACTTTGTTTTAGTCAATAAGTTGGCCCAAAACCTGATGATCTGGCAAGGAATTTACAGCTGCGGACTCAAAACCAAGCTTTTCATCACCAACAAAACGATGGACTCGAAGGTGTATAAGCAAAAGAACATGGAGAGAAGTACACTTCTTACCTTTCTTTGAGGTTCACAGAATTCCAATGAAGCTCTGGCTAGATTAGGCATGCTGCCATTATAGCCGAGAGATGTTACAATGGTCTCACAACAATGAGAAGGATTCGGTCGACAGTGTTATTGAATTCCCAATACTGCCCGCAATTTTGCCCAGTCGACAAGAATTGGGCAATTATCAAGCGGAAATGTCAAGCGGAAACGGAAATCCACCTTGGAAAGACGACTCAAATCGCTGTTCAGATGGCTCGTATAAGAAAACAGCGCCACTTAGTTTGATCAGTCCGTGTCTGGTTTTCGAGCTTGATGCGCAAGATCAATTTTCTTTTTTCGTCATTCTTGTAGCACATATTGTGGCTCCAGGTCTCAGTCAATGTATACCCTTTTTTCGTATTCTCTGAAGTCCACTGTATATCGAGTACCGTCGATGGTTTGGAGCAAACTCGAAACGGCACAATATTATTCCGTGATATAAGTCGACCTGCTTGCTTTCTGTATGTTCAACCAACTCGGTGTGGTGTCGATATGCATAAGAGCCTATTACGCGATCGTCATTGCCAACAAAGTTGCAAACGGTAAGATTTTGTGTTCACGTATTTCTACCTTTCCCGTTCGCCGTCCGAAGTGAAACTATTTGTACCAAACTATCTGGACCTGGGTGTGTTCTGAAGATTCACGCCATTCTCTTTCCTTCACGACAGCAGGAAATCTTCACCACGTGATTCTCTCTCGTAGTTGAGCCAGATATTCGGTCCTGCATCCAATAGTCTTGGAGTCTCCTTTGTACTCTATACTACAGGTTTCGTCTGCCTAACTCTGCTTGAGTGTAGTCCGCTGATGGTAGTGCTTGCATAACCGACCAATCGAAGAAGTGTCGTGGAGCCAGTGGTTGTAAATCATTGGGATAGTCTAAAAGTTGGGTTAGGCAGTACAAATTCAAGCAACACTCAACTTGTGCAAGTTGGGTAGTAGTCATACTCTTTTAGGAAACCGCAGAAACTTCTAAAACATTCAGGCACCTAATTGATGGCATACGTAAGTAATACAAATCTCGACAAAAAGATAGGTAGAAGAGCTTGGAATCGCAGACGCAGGGACGGGTCGGAGGCCAAATTATGGCTCGCAAAGCATACATAAATGCCCTTCGATCCTCTGATCGAAGTGGTTGGAAAAGTCTACACAAATTTCTCAATTCTCAACAAGGATAGCAGATTAAATAAGTTACTTTCGAAATCAAAAGACTTTCATGTCAGTTCACTAAATACTATGAAGATGTAGTACTCAACTGTCTTTTTGACGCAAACTTCCCAGGCTGTACGAAACCATCACTGACGACTGCCCCGGAGTTCTTTTCAGGTAGTTCTGATTCTTGGGAATTTGCTCGTAGAATTGTGACAACCGAATCGATCAAATGGGCGATTGAAAGTTTTACTCCGTATAAGTCTCCGGGAAAAGATAGAATCATTCCAGTTCTACTTCAAAGAGAATATGAACACTTGAAACATATTTTGAAAAAATGTTCATACTTGTAGCTTTCCATTCCGTTAGCGTGGCGAGAAATAACTGTAAAATTCATTCCCAAAGATGACCGCGTCACTTATGAGGAGGCAAAGAGCTTAGACCGATCAGTCTGACTTCCTTCCTTCTCAAATCAGTGGAGCGTTTAATGGACCACTACATGCTAGATGTTAACTTGGGCGAGAACCCGCTGCATGCAATGTGTTGTGGTAATTCTTGAGTCAAAACTTAATTGGCCATCTCACCTCGGATTCAGAATGAGGAAAGCTTGCATGACCTTCGGCCAATGTGGACAGGCTATCGGCAAATCTTGGGGACTCAAACCCAAGTACTTTCAATGGAACTCTACAACAATTGGTAGACTAATGCTGGTATACGAGTGCCTTATTTAGTGGCGGAAGGGAAAAGTCACGACAATCCAGTCAATGTTTAACCATCCTCAGAGGATGGACTTGATGGCTGTGACTGGTGCGTTCACTATAACACCTACTGCTGCTCTGGAAGCACTTTTGAACATTAATCCACTATTTCTGCAATATAAAGCACTTTCGCATACCGTCTTAAGGTTATTGGGCTCTGGAATAGTAACCCAATAGATCATACAACTAGCCACACAAGACTGTGACCCCAAATGGTTACTTGGAATGAGTATATACTTGCGCCCAGTGACCTGACTCTTACTGTAGGTTTTCTTGTAAAACGTTCAATGTGAAAAGTCCTCCTCACGAGGAATGGCTGACTAGTTGTATGGAGTGAGAACTTGACGAATACGTAGTTTGTTACACTGACGGTTCTTTGTTGGAAAACGAGTCGGTGCTAGTGTCTACTGTCGTGAAATGATATTCGATAAATCCCATTCGCTTGGTAGATACTGTTCCATATGTCGGGCAGAAATCCTTTCGATTATGTGTGGTGTTCAATCGGCGCTTCACAAGGAATATGCGATAAAATGTTTAATTTTTGCTCTGGCAGTCAGGCTGCCCTAAAAGCATTTAGTTCGGCAGATCCGTAATCGAAATCAGTAATCGCATGTCGAACTCAAATCGAAGAACTTAGCATTTCAAATTCTATCTTCCTTTTATGGGTACCCGGTCATTCCGATTTTACTGAAACTGTATTGGCTAGTGTGGTGAAATCAGTCGCTTCATTGGTGCAGAACCAGTTCTACCACTGTCGATAAGTTGGATAAAGCACAGGGTTCGCTCTTGGACTGCATCCGAACATGCCAACCATTGGCGTAGCTTGCAAACTTGCGTTCAAACATAAACTTTTCTACCGGATGTGAGTCGGAAAATGCTGAAGAATTTGCCGCATTTTTCCAAGCACAATTGCAGTATTCTAGTCAGGGAACTGACTGGACATTGCAAACTCAATTATCACATGGCCACTATTCAGCGTGCTGAGTATTATTCGTTTGATCTTTGTGAATCCGATTGGGGAGCTTCATATCATTTACATATACTTCCCTGCAGTAATGCAATTGTGTATCCGGATTTTTGGTTTTCCATACATAGATGAACCTACGTGCAGAGAGCTAAAACTCTATTGTATGCTATTTTGCCTAACCTAGTGTGGTAAAGAGCTATAGGTTTTATCAGTATGGTTCATTATTACTTTGGGAATGAAGAATCAAGGCTGTTTATTGTTTTTTTGTTGTAATTGTATTGTGTAATCAATTTCTCCATTACCTTACCTTTTGTTTTCGTCGCTCTTTCCATTAGGAAAGTGTCGAGACGACATGGCAAGGTTCAAATTTTCAAATAACACAGGGTACGTACCAATCGAGCCAATATATTACTATAGCACAATAAATAGCAAGACCTGACACTATTGCTGTCGGAATGAGTCTATTTGTGAAACTCTTCCGAACGCGTAAAAGGCTTCTTTTACAAAAACAGGTCCAAGTGCGCTTCCTTTATTTTTAATGCAATACAGAATACAATTATTTTTCATGCCAAAAGTAGATCGCATAATTTTAAATATTTTACCATTACTATCAATAAATTTCAAACTATTTCCCATGTAATTCTTTATATTCGATAGAAAAAACGGGAAAAAATGGCCATAAATCTGGAACAATCACGTTTTTACTTTACGTAAGCAGGACTATGAACAAAAATCATGTGCTTTGTAGTTATACTTAATTTCCCAGTAACGCCCGCATAACGCTTTTATTAGTGAAAATATTTGTTTCCGTTTGGCAAGCTTCTGTCGCAGTTTCCGCCATGTTATTACCAAATAAACTTTTTGTACGTGAACTAGTTCACAACTTTATGAAGAATATTCATAAAACCAAATGTTAACTCATGATTTTATTCATAGATTTAGGAACATTGGTTCTCAAAATTAAAAGAGTCTGGATATTTTCTCGTAAAATATTTCACGAAACAAGGAATTTTATTCATTAATCTATTCAATCCACGTGAACTAATTCATGGTTTCTAATATATTAGGCACGATCCAATATCCATGCTCGTGAAATAAATCACAAAATCATCATATATTATTCATATATGCGTGAACTTGTTCGCGATCTCTAACGAGTGTTCAATAAAAATGAAATTTTTTTCAGTCATGTAGTTAAAATACAAAAAAAAAATTCGATGAATTCAGTATTATTATTAAAAACATATTTTTTTCCTTTTTTATTAACGACTTATAGTGAGTCAATCTTTTTCCTTTTTTATATTGTACCGACATATAATTAGCAAGGGACTGGAAGGTGAAGATCCTGACTACTGCGCTGCAGAAGACAAAAAGCTAAGTAACCGGGAAACTCTAAGCTTGTTCATTGACCCTACTCCACGCTTTTCTAAACTTTCTTACTTCAAATCCTTGCTCTCCCTTGAGTACTATGGCTCTTAATATTTGAAAAATACTTCACCTTCCAGTCTCTTGCTAATTATATGTCGTTACAATATTAAAAACATAATGTTTATTCTTCAAAAGAACCTCAATGAATATTGCAGAAGGGGCCCTGGTCATTCGTCCGACGCAACTTAGTCGCGATGTTCTCACAAGAGCGTTGATCGTGGAAATGAATTGACGTCCATCTTTCGGATACAATTCCGGATCCTGGTGGTCAACTGCTTCGTATCCTTGGCCCGCCGATTATTTTTGTACACTAGGGCACTGAGGGAGCCGAACAAATCCGCAATGGGATGGCACTGGGGCAAGTTGGTCGAGTTCCTTTCTTTCGGCACGTACGGTATCTTTTTCTGCTCAAGATACTTCAACGTTTTATTGGCGTAAAGACGCCTTGTTCGGCCAGAAGACGTACTTCTCATCCGCATGATGCTTCTTTAAGAACGGCAGAAGAATTTTCTCGAGACACTCCTCTTGGTACACTTGTTGATTGATGGCCAAACACCCGGCTTGAACCATGGCTTTGGAATCCCTCTGTCCAATATGGTTATTTGGTCCAATATATTTTTTTTCAATTTTATGCTTGAACTACTTCGGGGGTGTGGCCGACTTGTCGCTGGAATAGTAGCTGTAATTTCCTGGAATGTGGGTCTTCGAAAGCGGAAAGTATCTTTCGTCGTCCAGCACGAACGACGTCCCTCGGTAGTTCTTCGTCATCCACCGGCACTGCGATTTCACGATCGCTATCTGCTCGTCTGTGTACTCGGGGGACCGAGTCTTCTTCCAACAGATGAGGATTCAGTGAATAAAGGTATGGGAGCAGTAATATTTTCGGCCGGCGTCACGCAAACTCGTTCCGTCCTTGTTGTCTAACAGCTTTTTCTACGCTTCCTTTTTTTTCTTCGTCATTATCTTCGCTGGACGACACTACCGGTCTTCCGCTACACGCTCAGAGATGTCAGGATCCGGTAAACTGCACTCCTAGAAAAAATGAAAATTACATTTGACGTAAACAATGTAACAACGTATAATTCTGCCCGATACTAGGATTTTACATTTCTGATATGTAAAATTAAATTTTGTGACTATTTTATGTAAATTCAGGCTGAATGACCTAGAAAAAGCCGAACAACTCACATTTTTACATGTAATTAAATGTAAATTTATGTGAATTGGGACGCTCCTTTTATGTGCATCTGGCAAGATGAAAGTTACAAGATTTTTTTTGCTGTGTGCACTCACGAGCACGTTTTCGTCTGGAAAGTGGTCTACCGTAAACTTTTTTCCACGATGACCATGCGTTTCGTGAAACCGTACAACACGCTCGCGGAGTTCTTACCTTACCTGAACTGACAGAACCCGAGCGAAAAGAAACATGCCGTCCATTTCTAGCGAGTCCAGAGAGTAATTCTCTTGGAGAGAATAAAAACTTACGTGCTTTACTTTAATTACTGAAAGGTATTGAAATCATTCTCATTTTTTACTGAACATCCGTTAGTATATTAGTCACATGTTACTATTCATGCTCGTGAAATAGCTCACGAAATTGTAAAATAATATTCATGTATACGTCATGATTTTTAGTACATGATTTACGATCTATCTTGCGTACTTGTGATATTTAGAAGGTATCGCAAATTATTGTCAGTTTAATGTAACATGGTAATGAAATTTTAACTCCAATTATTTTACGAAATGTGGAGTATTGTCCATGCACTATTCCATGAAATGTCATATACATCCTGATGCTAGCAACCAGTGATGTCTGAACAGAAAACGAAAGCTGCATTGAGCACCAAAACACATTATAGAGCTACCAACTGCGTTCGTGATATAGTTCACAGAACAAGATGCTACGAATAAGTCAAACTTTTATGATCCAGATAATATTGTTGCGTCATTCAAAAAAAAAAACCAATCGTAGCTAAAAAATAACATATCGTGATAATGCGAAGAAAAATTACGAATATCATGATAAAACTCCTGACATCATGAACATGAGTCACATCACTCCACGTGTCAAAATTCGAAAGTTAGCTCGAAAATAAAATTTCACAATAACGTGCATGTAAATTACGAACATTGTGACTATGAGCCTTAAACCAACACAGTGTGATTTATGTTCATGGTTCCAAGCTCAAAATTCGTGGCTAAGATCCTGAAATCATGAACATAAATCATTTTACTCGTTACTAAAGTATCACGATAACGTGAATGGAAATTACGAAAATCGTGACGAAGATCCTAAAATCATGAACATAAATCACTGATCGTGACTATGGTTCTGAAATCGTCAACATGAACCACCACGAATTCATGACTAAAATATCACGAAGACGTCAATAGACTCGCGACTAAGATCGTGAATTTATGAACATAAATCACGCTATTCTGACAGACAAATCCACCAGTAAGCTCATGATGGTAACGTGATGAGAAATTATAAAAATCGCGAATAAGGTCCTGGAATCATGATCATCGTTTAACTGTCGGCTTTGTATTCCTAAAAAATATGACCCAGAATCATAACAAGAACTAAACTTGTCTAGGGAACAGCTAGAGTAACTCAACCAAACATCCGAATGTAACGCGATGTGTATATTCGAGGCGAACTAGTTTTTTTGAAAATACAAATAGTTTCATAGATACGAGGTTTATCGTTCATAATTTCAGGAACTTGACCACGGTTTTCGAAATGTTCGTGATCATTTTTCATGAATTTATGAACGGATTTTTCCCGTGTACTTTTAAGATGGTTACAAAATTGTTCCTCTTAGCATTAGACAAATAAAATAAAATAGTCGAAATTTTAAGCCCAAAATTTAAAAAAAAATTAGAAAATAAAAAAAACCTTTCATTACTAAAGTTACCAAAGTAGAAATAATTCGTTTCTGCATAACAATGTTCTTCTTAGGGAGAGATAGCTAAGTAACGCAACGTGTCGTGTCGAATAGACAGACTGGAAAGAGCTCCATTGACAAAGCCTCCTGGCAACCACTTCAGACGCTAGTTTGCCGTATCTACTGTCTGTGCTTGCAATATATTTCAGCCTAAGAGCTCTGTGTTTATTTTAATAGTCCTTTCCAACTGCTTTCAAACTTCAAACAACTTGTGTCTCCTAATCTCGTTAATATTGTTGCAGTTGCAACTAGGGTGTCCTAACCGCATACCGTGAGTACCATTTACAATTGTTACAATGTTAGCTCACAATATGCTGGCTACACCAGTTTTATAAACATTGTATCAACTTTCAAAGCGTCCACTACCATAAAAGCCGTCGTCTGTCTGCAGCGAGTATCACTGCAGCGTGCAGCTGTTGGCCGCCACCACCTGCAATGTGCAGCAATTAACTGCACAAAAGTTCACTGCCTCGCGTTCGTCTTTCCCATGCATCGAAACGATGGGAGCACGTGAATAATACACAAAAGCCGCCTTTGAGCACGGAAAGACGGTTGTCGGGTATATTAGAAATTAGGGTTTTTTGTATCTCCCTAACAATATTTCTAATAAACAATTTTTTAAGACGAACACAAAATATTAGCCAAATGATATAGCTTTAATTTCAATCTTAATCTGGTCTAATTTTAACCTGGTCAGGTTTTACAAGTTATATAATTGATGAGAGCTACATGACGACCGTGATATAGTATTACCATGGCTGAGAAACATTTGAGCTTCCCTTACTCTATTAACTAGGCAACAAAATTTCAGCTAATTTCGATCGCCAACTTTCCGTGCATTGGAAACCACTATCCACACAGCACTGCAAATACCTTTAACAATCGTTCAGTCTAAGCATAGCCAATCGAAATGCTAAGCACTTCCTTCTGCGGGTCTCGCTCGGTTGCATAATCGTGTACTCGAAATTACCATCGAAGGAGATCCAGCACCTATTATAATAGAACCTAATAAAACAAAGCTTAACGGCTGCCATCGATGCATTGCGACGATCGTCCGAGGTGGGTACCGTTAGGCGAAAGCTTCACGAGAAGGATGTGTTTCGGCGTGGAAGAGGTGGTCTAATTCCGTCTATTAACGTTTCTCATCGCATTGAACAAAACGAAAAGAGAAAGTCATCGCCGAATCGTGATCCCGCGCTTATTGGGACGATTTGAGCCGGTATGGAACTGTGCTGCCAGTCGGGCTGGGTAATAAATTTGTTTATAAAATACCAATTCTTTCAAAATTTATGCGCGGTCAAGCTTATCGTCGGAGAAATTCCAGTTTCAGTTTCAGTTTCAATTTTTCTTTTAAGAAGTCTCGGTGTACCGAATACTTACGGTCAAATCGTTTTTTCTGCGACATTTACCACAAACGAGACTGGGAAATTGTCAAGAACGAGGCGAGCTGTAAGCTGCTTTATTTCTAAGCCCTCTTCCTCGGGTAACAACAAAACATTTTTTTCTGGTAAACAAACTCAGTCAATTGCTACAGCCTTACATGCAATGAAGACATGAGAATAGACGAATATGAATGCGGACGAATTTCTGAGCTTTTGACAAGAGCCCTACTGCGGGAATTCTGGTTCAAATAATGTCAGCATATTCCACATCTTCTACACTATATCGAGGTTAACTATATTTGCTTTTTTCTTTCTCTAAAAGTTGTCATGGAACGATTCTTCAGTATCCCGCATTCCCTCATACAACAGTCCTGAAAAATACTTACAGGAGGAAATCCAATAATCGTCTCCACTCAGATCTCGACTGACCATTCTCATAACGACCACCATTCCGATTAACATGCATAAGTGATATAAATGAAGGTGCATCGGTGAGCAATAATTTTCCTCCAACAACAAACAACCGGGGGTAGAAAATAAAAAAAAAACGAACGCTGATGAACTTGTTCATTAGGGCGCTTCCTTCCAGCGGGGCTCAGCTACAAAAAAATACACGTTACACAAGCAAGAAAAAAAACCGCGCCGCGAGAGAATCCCTAATGCATCCCAGATGTGCACAGGCAGCAGGTGCATTTATCTTGCGTTATTTATTTTTTGTTCTACCCCGTTTTCTTGCAATGCACCGCTCGGGCGCTCATCATGGCTCATCCGACCGGTACAGGCTATTCCCAACCTACCCCCATACCCTTGCCCGAGCTTGATGAACGGAAAGTTAAAAGGGGGAAATTAAGTTTCTTGTCTTCCGCGTATACCCACGTAAGAGTCCGTTTCTTCGAGCTACCCCTTCTAACGGTGGAGAAACCCAGGAGGGAGACAGGGGGCAAAAAATCAACAAAATATGCAATAATGACGCTAATAATAATGAAGACCGCTGGTACTTATTCGTGTGCTTAATGCGGGCTTCCATTCGTCCGGTTCGTTCGTTCGTACGTTCGTTGGTTTGCTTCCTCAGGACAACACCCCATCGCCACAGAGAAATGCGCGGACTCGTGCTGCTGGGCTGCAATTGCTGATTGTGGTGTTATTTAGCGCTCTCTTAACTCCGGGAGATGCGCAGGGCTCTACGCTCGATCGCTTTTGCTGCCGACAACAGACGGGCGGTGAAGTCAAGTCCAACGCACGAACGGACCCCGACAGGACCACCCACATTAGGAGCGAAATTACAATTATTGTGTAATGTAGTGCAATCCGGTGAGATCCGAACGAGGCTATCTGTGCGTATGCGCGGGAACGTGGACAGGTTATTTTAATGAATATGATGCGGGACCGGATGCATGGAGGCTTAAATGGTCCGTTTGTGGAGGTTATAGACATTTTTATGTGGGAAACTGCCAGCAACGTTCCTAATGAAACGCTATTCGAGCAGTATTGCAAGAATTTAATGTAGAATTTGGAATTTTTTTTCATGATCCGGTACCAATTTTGGAAGCTTTACTTTTAAAATCTTGACTATTTTAAAAATGCTGATCCGTTGAAAATCTAAATATCTTGAAAATATGAAATATATTGAAAATCTCGAAAATATATTCCTTGAGAAAGATGTAATAAGGACCGAAACGCGGTAGAAAAGAGTAGTATTTTATTAAAAACAGACTGAAACGCAGATTGCTAACCTAAATAAATAAAGCATAAATAGCCGGAAATACAGCAAATCTTAAAAATCTTAAAAACTTAAAAATCTTAAAAATCTTAAAAATCTTAAAAATCTTAAAAATCTTAAAAATCTTAAAAATCTTAAAAATCTTAAAAATCTTAAAAATCTTAAAAATCTTAAAAATCTTAAAAATCTTAAAAATCTTAAAAATCTTAAAAATCTTAAAAATCTTAAAAATCTTAAAAATCTTAAAAATCTTAAAAATCTTAAAAATCTTAATAATCTTAAAAATCATAAAAATCTTAAAAATCTTAAAAATCTTAAAAATCTTAAAAATCTTAAAAATCTTAAAAATCTTAAAAATCTTAAAAATCTTAAAAATCTTAAAAATCTTAAAAATCTTAAAAATCTTAAAAATCTTAAAAACCTTAAAAATCTTAAAAATCATTGAATCGATCACGTCCGGAAATCTTTACCCTTCATTCTAGCAAATTAGGTCCATACATTCAGTTATACCAATCAAAAAATAAAGCTCATATCCACTAGATAACACGTTCCATGGCGACATTACTGGGAACTCTAGTGATATGGAAGAACCCCCTTTCTTCTAGAATCTGAACCGTACCCGAAAAATTAAGTATCAGATTCACGGTCGACGCGCGATCATTCTAGAAAACACGCGAATATGCGACCGTTTGCCTGGTTTTAATATAGAATTTATACACGCAAAGTTACATACACGTTAGCACACGCGACATATAAACGTACACGCGATCGAATACGTTAACGTATAAACGCTCGGGCCTTTCGCGACGATACACGCGATTGCGAAGTTGAAAATCTCAAAAAATATTGGAAATCAGAAACATCTTGAAAGTTTTAAAATGTTGAAAATCTTTAAAGCTTTGATAATCTCATTTCAAAATATTTTAAAATTTTTGAAAATAACAATCGGTTTTAAATTTAGGTGAGAGAGGGTAACAGTGGATCAGCAGGAATTATGAAACATTCGCAATATAATCATAATGCATGATCAGAATCGTCTCATTCTCTCATATTTCACGATTTCTAATTCTTTACACGTGTTGCTATGTTTTGGAAGAGATCTGATAACTCTATCTCTTTAAATGGATATTTGTTTGTTTTATGATAGCCAGAGTAAATTTGCAATGAAAAACATTATTCCGCCTTTATGAGTTACCATTCATTGAATTAATGTTTAGTCTATTGCTATTTATAGCAAATTTTATGCTCAACATTTTCCGCGAACAAAGTTTTTTTTTGTAACTTCTCATGGTTCTGTGTAATTTCACAATATTCATGAATAGACCCATTGGGTAACTGTGGAACGGTGGCGTATGGGGAACAGTGATTTTTTTGTTTTTGTGGTCTGTCTCAAAATGTGAATGGGTTCCGATTTTCCACAGTAAATACTACTCATATAGTGTAAAATTAGTAAATTTGGGCAAGTTTTGTAGAAATTGTCTCTTATTTCAGGATTGCAGCTAATATGCATGGTGGTTCGATGTTACGCGATTATATAGTGAATTCTTTCGTAAACAAACGATTTTCGCCTCAATATAACTAATTCAAAGCGTTAGGATCATTCTTCGTCAAACCAAAAGAATAAAATTTATAAGTAGAATATTTCATTATAGACGACATCGTGTTTCATAGTCCCTACCCATGGGGCACACTGATACATTTTACCACCTTATTATCCAAAATATGTTATTTCCCATGAATTTTACCAGCTGGAAAAAAAATATATGTATTAGTTAACAACAGAGTGGCACTATGTATCACTTTTGGTTACATAAATAACAAGTATTATCATCAAAATTAAATTGTAGAAAAATGTGTTTCATTGCTACCCTCTCTCCCCTAAATCCTGAAAATGCATGAATTTTTTAAATTTTACAATTAATTACATTGTTCACAATCTAAATAATCATCAAGCATATATCAAGAAATATCTCAAATCTTGCAGGGACGAATGACCACAAAGTTAAAGTACCTACAAATAGAACTACTATCCTATCCTATCTCGAATTTTGACAATAAAAAAATCTTAAAAGTTTCGAAGGTCCTCAATGTTTGAATAATCTTCAAAATGTTAAAAAAATATTTAAATTAATAAATACCTTGAGAATCCCTAACCATCGAAATTATAAAAAAATAATCAACATTTAAAGACATTAAAATTTCGTTTTTTTCGGATTTTGGAAGACTTAACGACAGCAGCTGCCGTGTCGTTGTACTGAGTATAACACTTTCAGAAAATCAATCAGCTGCTGGCATTTGAAGAGGCTATAGATTTGAAGAGTTATTAACACGACTTCCGGCAAATTAAACATCTTGAAGTTCCAAAAATCGAAAAATATAGGTTTTTTCACGACTTTCAATTAACTAGAGATTATTGAGTAGGGAAAGTTATAAAAATTTAGAGTCATAGTACTCAAGTGAGAGCAAGGATGTGAAATATGCAGATCGGAAACCTAGAAGTGGCAAAGTCATTACAACAGGCTTAAAATCTTACGGACTAATCTTTTGTCTTCTACTGGTAGGAGTCGAGCTTAGGCAGCATTAGTACGAATCACTCAAGTCTACCAACATGTCTCAATGGCAAAGACAGATTTGTCTCTCTTTACCATGAGAACCGACGTCGGTTCATATCATATAAATATAAAAAAGGTATGCGTTACAATATTATTCAATAGGCATGTGTACTGTGTGTTTTGACTACAACTAGTAGTCTACAGTAATTCATGCAACGCTAGTAAATTGATTGCGCTCAAACATCGCTAACCAATTATGAACATCAGATCACTACATGTTCAATAGGTCAGTATATTTCTCAGCACGTGAACTGCTGTATCCGAAATCAAAACAAAAAATACGTCATTTACAAGTAAAACTCCAACCGTAATAACCGCGTATCCGGAACATTTCTTCACAGTGTATCATCTCATCCGTTATTAAGCAAAAATATTGAACAAACGAATGAATAATGGAATAACATTCACAGGTAACATTATACTGAGCAATGGGATTCAAGTAACCCTATTTCCATTAATTTTCTGCAAATAATTCATATTTATTCAAAAAGGATTATGGGCTGGGCGTTTCTATCTTTGGCCACATTAAAGAAGTTAGCCGAGGAAACCATTTATTTATATGTAAGATTTTAATGCAAGAAGTTCGCAATTCGCTACTTCATTGTGTATTACACATCTTTAGGGTACAAGCTGATTAGAATGGGTCCTATTGAATCTTGTTACTTTTTCCCTTTAATATTCAGCTAATTTGGTTTGTTGATCTAAAGGAAATTTTAAATTTGAAGTAGAGTTATTTCTGACCTAATAATGCAAACAATTTTTAAATTATGTTCAACGAGTAGGAGTATTCAGCAAAATTATATTTTTCCAACATTTCTACATCTTCGTAAAACAAGTCTAGCTTTGAAAGCAGCTCTTTGAAACAAAGACAATTGGATGTACGGAACTGATGTCTTCAATCAAGTTGATTGCATCAGAATTTCCTACAACTTTGTCGAAGGCACCAATTCGTTATCTTTACAAACTCGAAGTTAAAGTTACTTACTTCAAAATATGGTAGACCAAAGCGAAAGACTCGTCCTCAGCTGGAAAACTGTAAGACCGTCAAGAAGGAAGAACGGTCGAACTTATAAAAGTCAGGAGTGTTCAGCTTTGCGAAGCAATACATTGCGTAATCTGGATATTCTGAGTGTGAGAAGAAATGCCTTCAGATTTGTTCTGTCCTATCTATAACGTTTCTCTATAAGCTACTCTCCCGGGTTCGGTCTAGCAAACTGCGCTCATTGAATGTATCATTTGGTAGATAATAACAAATTTGGTGAATACGATTAGCAGATTCATCATCCATTTGCGCATTTCAATGAAGCGTGCGATTCAGTGAAAAAAAGTACTGTAGCTAACAATGTTTGTTGCAAGAACATACGGACATCCAGTTCGTTTGTGACAACCGTTTCTAGACTGACCAACAACTCACAGGCACTACCTTGAAACATATAAATCGTCCTTGTCCACCATCCTCAGAAACATCCCTATGGACAGGAAGACGACGGCGCGATGAAATCATAGCAAAAACCAACAAGACAAGTACTTCCGAACGACTTCCGGGTGACAGTTTATTGCACTTAGTACTGTCGGTTCACAGTCTGTATGTGCTAAGCACAAAACCAACGAAGCGACAGCCAGAACTTCCCGAAGGGCCCTTTGCCGCAATTTACTTGCGTAAGTTACGCTTCGATGGAAAATAATCAATTTTTCAGCTTCCACATCCTACGGAGTCCTACGCGTTGGCGGAACCACTAGACGCGACATTTCTGTGTAAATAGCAAAGTACTACTAATAAATCATGACCGGGACTGTGTATCCCCCTTCCGGGGCCCCTCTTTAAAGACCCTAAAAGCGGATATAATCTCTGCTAATGATATCTATTTTATTTATTTATTCCCACTGCCTTCTGGGACTGGGACCGAACGACATGCCATAGATCCTTTGCCTATCTCCTACGTCCGGGGATGATGATGACAATGATGGGAAGAGGCAAACCAGGGAAAAATCTCAGCTTGTTATCCTCTTAGCGTGTGTACTGTGAACTACACACGTACATATACATGCTCGCCAAAGGGGAAGGAACGATGGGACGAGACGCTCCAAAGCAACCAACCATCAGTCGCTTCCTTCCCTGTCCAGGAGCGTTCGTCTGTCGATTTCCGGTCCCAGGCTTTCAGCCGAAAAATGTTATCATTATTATGCTTAAATCGTAAAATATAGCCCCGTTTCCGGGGATGAGTCGGAGTTTAATATTCTCGCTGAGTGCACTCCCCCGCACAGTTGAGGTCCAGTTCGGTGGTGTTTATTGGGGTGTGTGCAAATTTCGTCGGATGAGAACCGGGATAGGATGGGACACAATTTGTCGTTTGTGTGGAGAGTGTTTTTTGTGTGAGAGTTTATAACTTGGCTGAACTTTTTTGCCGCTGTTGTCCTTGATTGGGTGGTAATTTCAAATCTTGTGGGGCTTGTGATGAGAATTTAAGTTTTCAACTCAATTCAAGACCTGGTAAGTTCATGGAGTCAATTTT
This sequence comes from Topomyia yanbarensis, assembly GCF_030247195.1. Taxonomy (NCBI): domain Eukaryota; kingdom Metazoa; phylum Arthropoda; class Insecta; order Diptera; family Culicidae; genus Topomyia; species Topomyia yanbarensis. The sequence goes on from NC_080670.1 coordinate 59,493,680, forward strand.
GACTAATAACTCTAGAATGAAGATATGTTCGGAGCTATCGATGACAATGACATTTTGGGGTTAAAACCAATGCCATCGAATTGTGGGAATTTCGGCTGAATTGTCCTGTCAAAAGTTCAAAATTAAAAATATTGTCCAAGACTCGCCAACCAAATAGTTTTAATACCCATTCTTGACATTATATGCATTTCGATTGAGGAAAAAATAGTTCTCAATCTAACCACCAGGCAACAAATTATAGAGTTTATTATTTGTCACCCTCGCCGGGCGGGGAGCAAGAAACTGATGACTTCGACTGTCCTTGACTTGGAACATCCACCGCTGAACCGGCTTTCAATCTATTCAAATTTTATTCAATCCAAAACAAACATGTTTTCTTCATTTCTCAGCAGCAGTGGGCAAGGATCAAGGAGCTGAATTCATATTCTCACTCCCCATATTCAGGTCGGTCTGTTTGGTTAGTCAGTTGCCCAGCACTGACTAACTGTTTGTTTGTTTTTCATTTGATAACACTACACACCGATGCCAGGTGCCAGGTCCTGCTGCTTGCTCCTCTTACATCTCCTTCGTTGTTGGTCGTCGATTGCTTGTATGCGAAGATGACCTCGGTTCTTGATGGGATTTTCACCGGTCCGAGAGGTACTACTAAATTATGCATAAATATGCACACACACACCTCTCTTAGTAAGTGAGATGGGAACTTGTTTCTCTATTTTAAAGTTTGTTTACTGTTACGACTGGTACAGGATCGAAAGCGACTTGCTTGAGGATTTCTGATTGGATGTGTTAATAGGGATGTGACGTATTCGAAGGCTTCAAAGAGAGGTTGTACGTGCCTAAGACCACACACAATCAAGATCGTTTAATTAGGAAGAATTCAAACCCATAAAACATAAGCGAGCCATTTAATTTTTCGCTCAGACTTTCGGTAACAATCTACGGTGAATAATGACCGCCCCGACACTCCTACCACCGCAATCGTCAGCATCCATTCCGGAGATGGTCGCGCCACGATAAGGCCAATATAATGTACAAACCTCGACCGAGTGTCCAAGTGGCCGCACAATTCCATTGACCCTCGTAAAATCAGCAATCCGTGACTGATTCAGGCCCATCAAGCTCATTAAATTGATTGGAAGAAATTGCCGCAACCGCAGCCACGGTGCGTCATTCGCTCCCCAGCCAGCCGTAGAGGCACATCATCTTTGCGGAAGAAGATCCGACCGAAGCGAGACAAAATGAAGAAATAAAACAATCATCTTTGCTCCTGAAAAGGCGTATACGTAGGTATACAATGTCTTGTTGCATAGATCCTTCCCGGTACCGTCGTTCCGGGGGTTGAACGCTTCTTTTGCTCAATGACCGTTAACAATAATGTGCGCTAGCTCGGTTCTCTCGCAGACATTCGCAAAGTGGTCACTGTGCCGGGTGCGGTCATAATAATAAGAGGAAATAAGTAGCTGTCGGGATTATTCTTGGTTCCGTCCGATTCGGACGTGGGCGATTGATGGCTTTTTGGTGCGGAATTTTGCAGCGGGGACCACTCAAAATCTGGTCTAATTAATTTTAGGGGAAAAAACTGTTTTTTTTTTTACAATTGACGTTTGTTTACAGACGCAGTTGTTTTCAAACATTATTATTTGAATGTTCTACTTGCCGTTATCAGCTTAAGTTGAAACCAATCGTTATTTTCTGTTGTGAAATCATTTCCCCTAGTGATTATATTGTTTACTTCGCCTCAGATCATTATTGCGTGAATTTCCTGCTGGAATTTTAAAGAGAAGCGACACTTCAATAAAAACAAAGCTGTGTTCGTGTTCTTCGGAACACTCAACAAAAACTTCACGTCAAATTTACGTGAATAGTAATATGAATAATTTCCACTCTACTTTTCACGTAAATTGGACATGACAGCTATATAATCTGTATCGCATGCATAGTCCAATAAAATATATGTGATTTTCATATAATTGTCGGCGGGTTTTCATAGTCTTGGTCAAAATCTGACACTTCGAAAGTTATTCACAAAATAATTCAACCAAAATTTGACAGCACGAAAAATTTTATTCATGATGTAGAATAAAAAGGTGGAAACGTTTTCTGTGTCTAATTGAGGTTACCAATACATTTCAATAGGAAATGAAGGGGTGGAAACGAAAACGTCCTGTGTCAAGTATTGTTTAGTTTATTTCTTGATGTGGATGTTTACGTTTCGAAGCTCTGTATGACTGTCGTACGTAATGTAATAAAAAAAACTAAGTTTAAAATATCGACAAATGTTCACGCCTCTACCAACTCATAATTATCGCAGCTGTCAATTCTAAATAACTATCTAAATGTCAATCATTTGAAATGGTTCGTTCTCTCGGGTGAATTTTACCATTCGAAAGAAATTAACTTTCGAACTGTCATATTTTAACTAAAAGTTAGAAAAATTCGCCAAAATTTGGTTCACAGTCTAAATAGATGGTTATTATTGTAAAATCTGACAGGTTCTATATTATGTTCACATAAATCTAACTGGTTATCTCGTTAGAAGTTACTTAAAAGTGTATACAATGTTCAATGAAATTTCACGTGAAATTCACCTACCTAAATAAAGTATCTGGTAGTGTCCACATTTCAATTTTTATAGGAATTCGCGATATTTTTTTCATTGTTAGTACTGTTATTTTAAGCTTTATATAGGTTTTCTGGGTCACTGATTCTGATTCTGACGTCGAAAATGTAAAATTCAAAATGGCGGGTCCAATATGGCGACTTTGCTAGGTTAAATGTCATGTTTTTTATATTGGCCTAAAACGTCTTACGGGGGTTTTCAGGGTCGCTGATTTTGATTCTGACATTAGAATTGTCATATTAAAAATGGCAGATCTAATATGGCGACTGGGTTTGACTGAATTTCATGTTTTTATATTGATCTGTAACGTCTTCTAGGGGGTTTCATTGAGTCGCTGAACACGGTGGTGAAGACATAACTGCAAATTTCGTGATAGCGGATTCAATATGGCGACTTTATTAGGCAAAATTTCATATTTTCATACTGGCATAAAATATGACACGAGATAAGACACCAATTCGAAAACAAAATGGGGAGTTTGACGATAAAAGCGATGATGTAAGAACCGTCGTCGTCGTCGTCGAATTTGTAAATTATAATATCAGAATCGAAATTAGCGACCCAAAAAACCCCGTGAATCGAGTTTTATACTGACTTGCAAAATTTGCCAATTACGTAAAATATGGTAGTAATTTTGTAGCCGCCATTTTGAATTTTCTAATTCTGACATCAGAATCGTAATCAGCGACCTCAACAACTCTCGTAAATCGAGTTTTATGCTCATTGTAACAAAATTCGCTAATTACGTAGAAAATGGCTGCCATTGTGTAGCCGCCATTTTGGATTTTCAAATTCTGTTGTCAGAATCGTAATCAGGCACCTCAAAAACCACATAATCTATATTTATGCTAGTTGAGAAGTTATCCCTGCCTCTCAGAACCTTTTATAGACCAACATAATAGTAAATTCTGTTTTGATCATTTTTTTGAAAAAAAAACTGACCTACAAAAAATTCTGCAAAAGATCTACTATTTTGTTCAATGTTTGAGATACTTGCAAACAATTTTTTAGACCTCTTTTTTTCTAGATTTTCGAGTTTTAATTGGTTATATCTAATAAATAATTAACAAATTCACATCATTCTTGTGCTAGTTGTACACACCTAGAAAAAACCGTGTAAATTTACCACGGTGTTCCTAAAACCGTTATTAACTAAAAAACCTGTTTTAATCCACCTAGCGGTGCAATTGTGCCTTTCTCAATCATGAATCACGAGAATGTGTGCGTTGTTTATATTCATTAAAAGCTTTTAAATGCATATATTACATTTTATTATTATACATCACATGACAACTATATACAAGAAAATAAATCATTATTCGAGTTCTAAAATTTTGAAAAAGAAAAAACAGCCACGGTAATATTGAAGTGAAAAAGGTGCGAAATCGGCAAAGTCCCAAAAAGTCGATTTTTAGAAAAAAAAAAATTTTTTTTTCGAGATAACATAAAATCTCGACGTTTCATGCATTTTAAAGATGTTTGGCATCAAAAATACGAATTCGATTTCTGAAATTTCATGAGGTCCCCCCTTTGAAAAAAAAATTTGAGTTCCGGCTTATATGGGAATTTCATATGTGACCGGACGATTTAGTCTATATTTCCGGACCCATATAAGCGATCCGTGCGAAATTTTATTGACATCTATGGGGATATTATAGCTATCATTTGGGACTAAGTTTGTGAAAATTGGCCGAACCATTTCCGGGAAACTGATGTGAGTTCGTAAATTTTGAAAGATGGCCGCTTTTCCCGGGCACTTCCGGAACCGTCTATGGTGGTTAATGTAGTCAACGAAAGTTTGGTTGGCCGTCGGTGACCTAGAACAGCAAATTTAAGTTGTTTGAGAGACATTTTAGCGAAATTTTTACCTTTTTTGCTTTCATCGGAGTATCGGTTTGAATCACAATTTGCTATGTGATCGCACGCCACAACCTGTAACTCCGGAACAGGAAGTCGGATCGGTATGAAATTAAATAGCCATTTACGGGGACGCAATACCTTTCATTTGAGGCCAAGTTTAGTCGAATCGGTCTAGCCATCTCCGAGAAACCGATGTGACTGTTATTCTGAATTTAGATACTTCCGCCGGGGCTTCCGGAACCGAGGATGGTGGCCAATATGGCCAAATAGACTTTGAATGGATGTTAGTGACCTAATACTACAAATCGAAGCAGTTGTGGTCATATTTTGGAAAATTTTTCACCTTTATACATTCATTGCAGAATTTATTAAAATCGACATTTTCTGCGTGTTCGTACTTATCACCCTGTATTTCCGGAACCGGAAGTCGGATCCATTAGAAATTCAATAGCAGCCTATGGGAACGTTGCACCTTTCATTTGAGACTAAGTTTGTCAAAATCGGTTCAGCCATCTCTGAGAAAAATGAGTGACATTTTTGGTCACATACACACACACACATACACACACACACACATACATACATACACACATAAGTGCCTTATCTGCACCGCTAAGAAGCAAGCCCATAAACATGCTATGGGCGGACCTTCGTGTCCCTTCGGCGAGTTAAATAAGAAGAAGCCGTGAGAGTCACACAGCTAAATCTTAACCATTGTGCAGCAGCCCAACAGCTGCTGTGGCAGTCGGTCTCGGAGTCGAGGACAGATGTCGCCCTCTTATCAGACCCGTACAGCATCCCTGCCGGCAACGGCAATTGGGTGTCGGACGGGTCTGGAATGGTGGCAATCTGTACAACGGGAAGGTTCCCGGTTCAAGAGGTAATACACCCCTCCGCCGAGGGTGTGGCGATTGCCAAGATCAATGGTGTGTTCTATTGCAGCTGCTACGCCCCACCAAGGTGGCCAATAGAACAGTTCTACCAGATGATCGACAGGCTCTCGTCGGACCTCGTGGGCCGGAAACCGGTAGTAATAGCGGGAGACTTCAACGCTTGGGCAGTGGAGTGGGGCAGCCGCTGTACAAATAGCAGGGGTCAAGCGCTAATGGAAGCGTTTGCGAAACTCGATACTGTGCTAGCTAATGATGGCTCCGCTAGTACATTCCGTAGAAACGGAGTGGAGGCGTGGATTGATTTGACCTTTGCCAGCCCGAGTCTGGCTCCAGGCATGGAATGGAGGGTAGACGAAGGCTACACCCATAGCGATCATTTAGCAATCCGCTTTAAGATCAACTATGGTGTGCAGCATCCGAGGGCGGGAGATCCCTGTCAGGTACGCGGGTGGAAGTCCAATCACTTTGACAGCGAAGCTTTCACCGCGGCCCTGGGACTGGAGGCCAACATCGACAGTCTAAGCGGGGATGCGCTGGTAGCTGTTCTATCACGCGCGTGCGACGCCACTATGCCGAGAAAAACACTGCCAAGAAACGGTAGATGCCCGGTATACTGGTGGAGTGCCGAGATTGCAGCTCTACGGTCAGCCTGCCTCTGAGCTAGACGTAGGATGCAAAGAGCTCGCACCGAGGATGCAAGAGAGAACCGCCGTGAAGTGTTTCGAGCTGCGAAATTAGCCCTTAACAAGGCTATTAAAAGCAGCAAGAGAGCGTGTTTCGACAACCTGTGTGAGAGTGCCAACGCGAATCCGTGGGGTGACGCCTACCGGATTGTGATGGCCAAGACCAAAGGGGGCTCCTTACCCCCAGAACGGTCTCCGGACCGGTTGGCAACGATTATCGAAGTACTCTTCCCGTCTCGAGCCACAAGCCCCTGGCCACCTGCACTACGAGACAGTGCGGGCACGGTCGAAATGGTGGCTCCAGTGACGAATGAAGAACTACTCGCAGTGGCTAAATCCCTAGCAATGAACAAAGCTCCAGGGCCGGATGGAGTTCCAAACAACGCTCTCAAGGCAGCGATCATAGCGAACCCGAACATGTTCAGGCTAGCTATGCAGAGATGCCTTGACGAGTTCCGTTTCCCCGATAGATGGAAAAGGCAGAAACTGGTGCTGTTGCCGAAGCCCGGGAAGCCGCCAGGCGACCCATCGGCGTACAGACCAATCTGTCTGATAGACACGACTGGCAAACTGCTTGAGAGGATCATCCTCAACAGGCTCACCCCGTACGCAGAAGGTACGGACGGTCTGTCAAGCAACCAGTTTGGCTTTCGGAAGGGTAAGTCCACAGTGGACGCTCTCAACTCAGTGATAAATACTGCCGAGATAGCGATCCAACGAAAAAGGCGAGGTATTCGATACTGTGCGTTAGTGACACTTGACGTGAAGAACGCATTTAACAGCGCAAGCTGGGATGCCATCGCGCTCTCGTTACACCGGCTTAGCCTACCGGTGGGTCTGTATCGGATCCTGGAAAGTTACTTCCAAAACCGCGTACTGATATACGAGACCGATGCCGGTCAGAAAAGGGTTCCGATTACCGCCGGAGTCCCGCAGGGCTCGATCCTAGGCCCGGTGCTATGGAACCTCATGTATGACGGGGTTCTGAGACTGAAGTTCCCTCCTGGGGTCAAGATCGTCGGCTTTGCTGACGACGTAACCTTGGAGGTCTACGGGGAGTCAATTCCTGAGGTAGAACTAACCGCAGAACACGCGATTAGCACGGTGGAGGAATGGATGAGCGCGAGAGGCCTGGAGCTCGCTCATCATAAGACGGAGGTAGTTATCGTCAACAACCGCAAGTCGGCACAACATGCAGTTATCCATGTGGGAGAAGTCGCGATCACTTCACAGCGAAGTCTGAAGTCTCTCGGAGTCATTATAGACGACAAGCTGACCTTCGGCAGCCATGTCGACTATACATGCAAGAGAGCGTCGACTGCTGTTGCGGCACTATCGAGAATGATGTCCAACAGCTCAAAGGTGTGCGCCAGTAGACGTAGGTTACTGGCAGGCGTTGCCGTATCTATCCTCAGGTACGGCGGCCTGTCATGGTCAAGAGCACTGAGGGTAACCAGTTACCTACAGAAACTGGAGAGCACCTACCGCGTGATGTGCCTCAGAGTGATATCTGCCTACCGCACGGTATCACACGATGCATCCTGCGTGATAGCGAGCATGATGCCAGTCGGGCTGGTCATTCGGGAAGATGAGGAGTGCTTTGAGCTACGTGGAAATAGGGGAGCCCGCGAGCGCACCAGGGTGACCTCGGTCGCCAGATGGCAGCGTGAGTGGGACAACTCGAAAGGTAGGTGGACCCGCCGGCTGATACCTAGCATATCGAGCTGGGTGGGAAGACCCCATGGGGAAGTTCACTTCCACCTGACACAATTCCTGTCAGGCCATGGCTGTTTCCGTCAGTACCTCCACAGGTTCGGGCACGCGGAGGTCCCAGTGTGCCCGGACTGCCCAGGTGTAGATGAAACTGCCGAACACATACTGTTCGTATGTCATCGGTTCGACGTCGAAAGAAGAGCAATGCTTGACGTCTGTGGCTGGGACACAACCCCGGATACCCTTATTCAGCGGATGTGTCAAACGGTGGAGAAGTGGAACGCAGTATCGGCTGCTACCATCCAGATTGCCAGTAGGCTACAGGTAATCTGGCGAACCGAGCAACAGACGGCGGGCACGGCTAACTAGTGATTGATTAGCTGGAGCGAAAAAGGCCAAGCGCAAAATAAGAGAGTGAATGGTCTGTTCATGCCGAGGTAGGTTGGCGCAGCGAATGGCAACCGCGTAAGGGGTAAACCCAGCCACCCCGAAGCAAGACAGAAGAGTGAGTGTATAGGCGTATAAGTGGACTGCCTCATGCCAAGACGGGAGGGTCGTAGCGTAGTATGTTGGAACTTAGCTATCGATGCCTCATGGCGTGGCAGAGGAGTGAAAGGGTGAGCATCCAAGTCAGTCTCACATTGCATGTTAAGGGTGAGCATAAAAGTCAGCCTCACAGGTTGGTAGAGGCTAGCACAAAAGTCAGCCTAGCAAGGAATGAAAAAGGTGAGCACAAAAGTCAGCCTCGCATGGTATGTCAGAAGTGGGGCCTAAGAAAAATGTCCCACATGGGATGCCAGAGGGAGTGACAAAGGTACAATAGAGTGGCACGATTGAGAGTGAATCAGGTGATAGGGTGAGCACCCAAGTCAGCCTCACATGGATGGGTAGGGCGAGCACAAAAGTAAGCCTAGCAAGGAATGAGTAAGGTGAGCACACAAGTCAGCCTCGCATGGAACGTAAAAGGTGAGCACAAAAGTCAGCCTCATGTGGGAGTGTTTGAGAGTGAATCAAAGTGTGATTGAGAGAGCACCCAAGTAAGCCTCATACAGGATGTATGATCGCGTGAGTGAGAGTGAATGAGTACATTTAGTACAGCCATCCCCCCAGAAGTAATACCGAGAGGTAGTTCCTGGGAGGAATGATGGCGGAGCCCAATGGAGTTTAGTCGGTATTAATGGCTGGTCACCATTCGAGTCCGACACGCCCCCAGTGCACCCCGTGTGGTAGATTGGACCCTACCGTTAGCACGTGTACTGGGCTAGGACATAAAGGTCTTCTCCATTGTAAAAAAAAAAAAAAAAATACACACATACATACACACACAGACATTTGCCGAACTCGACGAACTGAATCGAATGGTATATGTCACTCGGCCCTCCGGGCCTCCGTTAAAAAGTCGGTTTTCAGAGCAATTGCAATACCTTTCTATTGAGAAAGGCAAAAATGACCATAAATTTGGCATACGGCATTCGACAGATACATAGCATCTTCTCAGTGAATTTCAAAATGATCCATCGAGGGATTCGAGAGATATGGCGATTTGAAGTTTTATGATACGTTTCATAAGGCTACCAGCAAACACCCACGGGTTTGGTCTAATCTCTATGAACAAAAAAATATTTGTCTACTTATTTAGTACATGGCATTCAAAAGCTATAGTAATCAAGCATATCCCCTGCAAGTTTGGAAATATTTCATTGACGGAATCGAAAGTTATAACGGTTTGGATGTGGTATGCGGTCATAGATGGGTTTTCTACCAGACTTCAAGCGTGAATCCATGTTTGTCCATTGACTATTTAGATCGTTTATACGTGTCGCGACTTTTAAAGGAAAACCTTACCATTTAATTACATAAATATAATGCACGAAAGGTGTTATTTATATGGTGCACTGAAAAAATATGGAAATAGGGTTGTCTACCAAACGTTAAATATAATGTGTAAATTATAAAAAATAGATGAAAGTTGGAATGTTTACTTCAAAAGGCCATATCTCAATGGTATTATTGAACAGGTAGACGTTTCATCGTTAATTTTCATCAAGAAGAATATAAAATAGAGTTGGCTACTTCAAACAATAGACAACTTAATTATCCTCAACTATATGTATTATCACTATTTAGTAAATATCTTTATATTCAAAACGACGACCTATCAATTTCTATACATTAGTTGAATGCAACGAACGCAAACTATAAATCATGGAAAAATAAAACCATAAATTCAATACATATATTCAAAAATATGAAGGTATTTGCTGATTCAGATCAATTTATGTTATGATACGGTTTTTGTTGGAAATTTTGTACAATCGTGATTCGCTGGTTGGGTTGACAGATGTTAAAACTGGGGGATGTTATTAGTAGGGGGATCAAAGGGGATGTTATTAGTACAAGTTCATCTGCTCATATCTCTAACTATTGTCATTTTCTCATGTTAAATTCAATTCGACAATCAATTGAATTTAACATGAGAATTTGACATTCAGATGTCGAAAATGGACCAACTAGCGCGGAGGTCCAACTAAAAAGCGGCTCCTGTTAAAAATTGAGCGACCAGCGAATCACGACTGTGTTAGTTTTAACATTTCATATATCCATAATTTGTAGTAAACAGCAATTGCAATCAACTAGTATATAAAAATTGATAGGCCGCTATTTTTAATACAAAAATAATCACTAAATAATTATAATACATATAGTTGAGACCAATTATATTGTCTATTTATTTATGTAGCCAACTCTATTTTATATTCTTCTTGATGAAAATTAACGATGAAACGTCTACCTGTTCAATAATGAAAAAATAATTAGAATCAGTCAACATACCATTGAGATATGGCCTTTTGAAGTAAACATTCCAACTTTCATCTATTTTTTTTAATTTACACATTATATTTAACGTTTGGTAGACAACCCTATTTCCATATTTTTTCAGTGCACCATATAAATAACACCTTTCGTGCATTATATTTATGTAATTAAATGGTAAGGTTTTCCTTTAAAAGTCGCGACACGTATAAACGATCTAAATAGTCAATGGACAAACATGGATTCACGCTTGAAGTCTGGTAGAAAACCCATCTATGACCGCATACCACATCCAAACCGTTATAACTTTCGATTCCGTCAATGAAATATTTTCAAACTTGCAATGGATATACTTGATTACTATATCTTTCGAATTCCATGTACTAAATAAGTAGACAAATATTTTTTTGTTCATAGAGATTGGACCAAACCCGTGGGTGTTTGCTGGTAGCCTTATGAAACGTATCATAAAACTTCAAATCGCAATATATCTCGAATCCCTCGATGGATCATTTTGAAATTCACTGAGAAGATGCTTGGATACTGTATCTTTCGAATGCCGTATGCCAAATTTATGGTCATTTTTTTTAGTTAATAACGGTTTTAGGAACACCGTGTTACGTCTCCTGACCATGACATATACGAGCATCAAAAATTACATAGGGGAGCCCGGGGCTAGTTGGCGGTTGGGGTAAGTTGGCGGAATCCTCTTTTCTCCGTTTGTAATAATTTTTTTGAGCATACTTTGTAAATTTTCATAATTTTAAACATCTTGTGTTATTTAAGGTGGTTTTCAATATATTCCTCGAATGATTATATCTTTCGATAGTGCGTGAAAAGAGCTTCCAGTATCCTTATTGATATTACACCTATTTATACACAAAATCAATTTTTTAAATCCTTTTTCATAAAATATGCTGCTGGGGCAAGTTGGCGGTACTATTTACAGTGCAAAAATAGTCATCAAATATTTTCATTTCTGGAATTCACTCCAAAGTAAGAGAAACTTTTTCTTGTGTCTCTCGTCAATGCAGGGGACAATTATTTCGGAAAATCGCCTGAATAACTTCGAAGATTTGCTTTTGAATATGGAGTACGCGTCGAAGTTAGAATGACGGGGCATTGAGACTGAAATACAGTAAAAATTGTCGAATAATATACAGTTTTATTGAAAAGACAATCCCCACATTTCATAAGGATCACTGATGTAATCGGATTTCCATTTGATTGCTTATTTTCTGGCATTCCACCAACTTACCCCGGGGCTGGGCTTTTCCGCGTCACATATTTTTGTCTCTAGCAATGAAGACAACGTATCAATCATTTTCATATAATTCAGAGATTTTGGCAATAGTCTGCCCTTTCATGTAACCTGTTCTATTTTGCAAGATCTACCAAAATCAAAGCGGTAAAAAATGAAAATTGAAAACACCGCCCACTAGCCCTGGTCTCCCCTAGTTTTGCGTTTGATTTTAATTTTACATGCCGTTGAATTTTACTTCACATATGGCGTTTGTTTAAAATGTTGAAGAGTGTAATTTTATGGCACTGCGCATGAAAAGTACATCTTCTATGTAAAATTAAACAGAACACTGTTATATTTCGTCACTTCGTCAATTACGGTTTGTTAGATTGTGGCAAGTTTGGAATTGCGTCAACGATAAAATTCAGATTTTTTTAGTGTGTACTGCTTGCATCCCTAAGAGTGGTTTTCGTTTGAGGCGAAACTGAGTCAGTTCCTAACCCCAACTGCTGTCAAAATGTATGAACTGACAGCGGTTGGGGTTAGAACCTGACTCAGTTTCAGGTTCAATCGAAATCGCCATAAAATAAAGAATTCGTATTTATATGTCAACGCTAGTTAGAAAACCAATTCAACATAAGGAGAACTAGGTCGAAAAGGGTTAAAAGGATAATTTCCAAAGATTAATGTGATACTTTTTTAAACAAAATTTATGATTCACAGTATATTACACAGTTCAACTTTTTTTTTTGTTTTTCTTATAGTCTCAAATTGTAAACAACTAGTATTGAAAATTTAAAAAAATGGTTTAAAATAAGCCGCAAGGCAAAAATGTTTGTAAGCCAAGTTCAAGCCAATGTTTATAACTATAGTAGATTCAATAACCATATAAGTCGAAGTCGGTTGTTGTATTTTAGGTGGAGTTCTGACACAGCCATAATTTCGATTATTTATCCGGTGAGTGATTGAAATTTTGGTTGAATTGAATTCAAAATTGACACTACGGCGGCTGATTTTTTAATACCAAAATATCCGAGCGCTGAATGGAGATTTCACTCGACGCCAAGAATGTTTAAAAAGTATGTTTAAAAAAGGCCAGTTGGCCTTTGTGGAGGGTGATCCTGTGCTATGAATGTTATTTATGAATATGTGCTTCTGGACTGAAATGACACCGCCGATAAAACACTGTAAATAATGGCAAACTTATATGTCTGAAAAAGTATACAATAGCAGAATACAGAATTTGAGCATCCGGAAATTCACGTATGTTTTTTGACGTTTACAAAATTCAAGTAAATCGGATGTGTCTATCTAATTGATTTCAGATGATGTTCAAATACTACTCATCATTTTCATATGAAACATTGAAGTTGACATTTAAAGTCAATCTACAGGTGTTTTCACGTAAATTAAACGTGAGGATTTTTTTTTGGGTGAATCATAGGGGTACGACCAGTGTTGCCACTATTTTTCAAAGAATATCTGTCAATTCCCGCGATGCCCTTTTGTTTTTGTGAAATGTCTGTAGAAGAATAATTAGAATGTCCGTAAAAGTCTGTATATGGTTGTGTAAATCTTAGCAACACTAGAATATTACTTTAAAAGTAGATTGGAAATAGAATACTATTAGGCAATCCATGAGATGTTTCTGATCAGCTGATTATTTCTTGTTTACTTTTTCTGACGTTACTCCGAGGGGTGCGACGTCCAACAATATCGTTGATTCGATCCAACATCAAACGAATCGGACTAACGAAAGATGTTTGTCGGACGAGTTTTTCTGTTCGCAGGAGTAGACTTGTTGACAGAACTCACCGCTGAATTGTCAAACAAATGTCATGGTGGATTGCCTAATTGTGAAGGCAGTTACTCTAGTGCAAATTTGTTTAACACTATTACTCTTTTAAAAGTCTGTAGATATCTGGCATCGCTTCAATTCAACTAAAAATGTCTAGCAAAATCTGTCTCTTGACAGCGTCCTCAAAGTTATCAAAAAAAAATTTCCAGCTGACATATATGAAACTGTCAGCCAATTAAAAAATTTGAATTAGCTCTCCTAAAGTATTTATAATGGTGTTGAAATATGTCGCTGTCAAACTTATTCCGGAGACAATTGGTTGCTCAGATTCCATCATGAAAATAATCCGACCGAAAAGTTATTTTCGATTTGTTTTCCTCCACCTATGACAGGTACAGGAAAACAAATCGCTGAACACACTAATACAGTTACAGATTGTTAAGTATTCTATTGAACCTTCATCAATCGATGTTTGTTAAATTTAAGAAGAACACAAGAAACACAAATTTCTGGAACAGTTGCAAAAAACATTGGCTGTACCAGATAAATCTGGCATATGGCATCCCTGTGTGCGATTGAATAGTAATACATATTCCGATAGGAGATGGCACGCACTAGGGCATAGCAAAAAAAATAAAATTTAATTCTCAAAGGCCCCCCCCTCTCATATTGTGACAAATGTCAAAGTTAGCTCAGATGCCAAATTTCACATCATTTAGACAATTTTAGACCCCCGCCCACTTCACTTGAATTTTTTTGAAATTGGTACTATGGGAAAATATGGAGGCAAAATACATTAAATGCTATAACTTTTGAAGTAGCAATCAGAAAATTACAATTTATACCTCTTTTGAAAGGAAATAATCTTAGTAATTGAATGGATAGTCTTGTTACTACGAAAATACGGGAAAGTGGGGTACTGGGTCATTTTGGCCCCAAAATCCCATATTTTTAATGTTTTTTCAGCTCCGTGATGCAAATCATACATATTTTGTAGTTTTTCTAATGTGAAACAATCTCAGAAATCGAACGGAACCCTTTTGACCTTAGTCCGAATACGAGAAGTTGGGGTTATAGGGCTTTTTGTCATTCATATTAAATTGTATCATTTTCTCATGTATATATCTCTATTATTCTTCAATCAATTTTCATAAAATGTAACTTCAATAAATGTAACAAAAATATCTCCATTCAAATACTAAAATTATTTCTTTTCAAAAGAGGTATTAATTATAATTTTCTGATTGCTACTTCAAAAGTTTTAGCATTTAATGTATTTTTCCTCCATATTTTCCCATAGTACCAATTTCAAAAAATTTCAAGCGAAGTGGGCGGGGGTCTAAAATTGTCCAAATGATGTGAAATTTGGCATCTGAGCTTACTTTGACATTTGTCACAATATGAGAGGGGGGGCCTTCGAGAATTCAATTTTTTTTGCAATGCCCTAGCACGCACACACCCCATCGTTCAGTAAACTGACATTTTTTTACCATGCGTTATGTTTGTTGATATAAAAAGATATAAATTCCCAAAATTCCGCAGAGTTCATCTATTTGTTCGCTTTCGCAAATAGGCCTACAAACAGTAACACATCTTCTAAACAATCTGTGGTACGGTATGAATGTTACAATTGATTTTGTCTTCTGTGAAAGTGTATGTTTTGATTTTGGTTATAAAACAAAAATAAGAAACAGAATCGACGGCATCCATTTTAGCTGCCATATTGTCACTGTGTCTAGAAACTAAAAACGCTCAATCCTCTCTATAACGGCTCTTACACGTTCAATATTTTCGTCAATACTAGAAAGTATTGACAAAAGTATTGAATGAGTAATGGGGAAAAAGTTCGATTATCGTCAATATTGACAAAAATCAGATTTTTCCATTAATTCTGACAACACTTCTTCGGGAGGGGGAACTTTCAAATGTGTGCGTGCGAACTGCTAACACCTATCACACACACTAAGATAAATCCAGCAGTAGTTATGTTATTTGTTCGCGCAAGGCGGTAGTGATTTTGGAATATTTTTAAAATGGAAGATTTTGATAATGAGAAATCAAAAGACGAGGTATTTGCGAGTTTCATTGAAACTTCTGAAGGTCTTCCGGAGTTGTGGAACTCAGCTCATCCACATTACTTGCACAAAACTAAAACCAACAGGCTTTGGAGAAGTTGCTTCTGGTATATAAACAGATTATGCCGGAAGCGATGTGAAACACAAAATCAATGCTCTTCATACAAATTACCGGAAGGAGCTACGAAAAATAGTATCGTCCTAATCCTCCGGAAAAGCAACAGACGAAATTTCCTCTTGGGTCTTCCACGCGCTGAAATTTCTTCGCACCAACGGTCAGTAAATGCCAATATAACGTTTGTGAGTTCTAAAGTACTTATTATAACTTTTTATTTACATAGCGTACATATTAAAACATTGCGAAATTTTGTTTAACTCCGTTGTGGCGTGATCCGATGCTTATAAGTATATTTGGTCAGATTAACTGGGCAATGTCTTCGCAGGCACTTAGTACCATTCTGTTTTACAGATATCACCAGAAAACCCTGTATGCGGCGAAAGGTATTAACGATATACTTTTCGAAGCAAGCTTAGGTAATTTGCATAGAAAATCTGTCGCCAGGTATTAACGGAACGTGTCGAAAAATCTACCACGAAGAGTTTCGTTGCAACCGCAATATTCCGAGGCGATCGTAAATTCCTAAAAAAAAGAAAGCAGCAGCGATGAAGAGCCTGCACAAAAAATTGAGAACATGGACGATCATTTCAAGGAAGTGGGCGTTTTGGCCGATGAATATGCCGCAGGCTTCGATAAACCCTACTTATACGCAGAGTCCATATTTACTGACACAGGAAGTACGTCCCAAACAGATTCGACACCAAAACCTTCCGATGAACCAGAGTCAGACACTATAAATCCCATTAACGATAAAATATAACATATAAATGTTCAAATTTCCAATTTTACTGCAACGCCTTTTATGTGTCCTACCCTGAGGGTAATGAAAATTTTAACTGCCTTTTTTTTCGAAACCGCATTTTTTTGCGGTGGCCGGAAATATAACTCAAACAAATGATTTTTTATCGTTTTGAAATTTTCATAGTGCTTTTGAAATTGCTTTCTACAGCGACGTACGTAGAATATTATTTTTCATCGTATATTTTTTTTTAAATAAACCATTTTGATTCTGAAACGAAAACACTATTTGTGTTTCTGGTCAAACACCTAGTTCTACGTGATGTCCCGGCTGTGAAAGAGTTCTGATTAGGCTGATTGGAATTAATGGAATCGAAATTTGGTATTTTTATTTTTTGTATATAAAAACTAGTATTATAAATTCCATTTTATGGATCTCGATTCATCTTTACATAGCGTTAATCAAAATTTCCGGAACCTTCCATTTTTTTCGCGCTCTACAACAATGTAACCCCTTAATAAAATTGTCCCATTCTGGTTAGAGAAAATAATAAAAATTTCTACTAGTTGTTGATCAGCTACACCTGCTATACAAACTCGAAAAAATCAAGTTTTAGTAAAGTAACACAATCTATATATAGCTTTTCATAGATTCTAACAAACAACATTACCATAAAACCGATTTGAACCATTTCCAACCAAAAATTACATACCAAAATTACGTTATTTCTGGTAAACCGCGGAAAAAGGTTGCGGAAAGAAAGTTATAAGGGATTCCATGAGAAACCGGCCGTCCGCAAAATATTACTATCGTCGAGTCGAACGAGGCTTTGCAGTTGAATTTGGTTTATGAATCTCCATGATTTTCTCTGGCAATTGCAATATTATGATACAAATGCAATTTTTGAATAGGGCATAGACGTTTCTACGTGCATTAATTTCAAATATTGTTTGTTCGATTACTGTATTTTATACAGCAAAACTACCTGAGAACGAGTTACAGGGAATACATACTTCTGTGTAAAAGAATATACATTGAAAAAAATGCGTCATTTTTCACAAAAATAAAAATTTATATTTATGTTATGTTTATTATTTCGTCAAAAAAAATCTGAAGAGAAAAGAAACGTTTTGAATGGGATTGCATGATGGAGAACTTATCGGTAAAAAAGTGTTTCTAACAATAACTTAATACCGTAAACCGGGGTGACATTGATCACTTTTCGAAGTAATCATTACATATTTTTAGACGCAACACATTTTATTCAAGTTTAATATTTTTAAACCATGTACTGATGTATGGAGAACAAGTTTGGATGGTTTTACCTAAAATTGTCCGCTTACAGCTATTTTTCCTAAAAATAATTTCAAGTTGAAGTCTGTTTTCATATTCCGGGGTGACTTTGATAACCTGCATGTTCACCCACATTAAATTGTTGATGTCAATGTTTTTCGTTCAAATGTTTCTGGAAAGATACTCATTGTTAAATAGATATTAATTGGTATTATAAAAAGTATTTCAATGTACTGTACAATTCGAGTAACCAAAATTCGTATAATTTGTGTCCAACTAGAATAAAATATTCTGAAAACCTTGAAAACTGCGAAAATGGTATTATTTCAGTGCTTTATCAATGTACAAAAAGTTTCATTCATTTTAACACGTTGGAATATTGAACAATAAAAAAATGTTGCGAATTTTCACAAAAAAATTGAATTTAAAATAAACAAACTCTTGAAATTAAATTTCGCACATCCCAATCTAAAGAAAATAAAAACTCGTTTGTAATTTATTATTCTTGCTCAAATCTGAGATTTATTTGTTTTATAAAAATAGACACTTTACGAAGATTCGTAAAAATAAAGGGAAAGTCAAATTTCGGTGTTTTGTAGTTTTTGTACTCAAAAACCGAACAATATACTCAAAAAGTATAACCAATCAGTATTTTATAAGTTTAGAGTAAAAATAATTTCAAATTAAAATGATTCGGTAGACTATTCTGGTTTAATAAGCGATCTACGAAAAAAGTTTCGAGTGATCAAAGTCACCCCGATGATCAAAGTCACCCCGGTTTACGGTACTTAATTTTTAAATTTAATTTTTAAATGTCATACTAATAGACATACAAAACTGTAATTTTATTACAGAATTCAATTCTAGGTATCATTTTAAATCAAAATGCATTTTAAAAAATCACCCAAAATGCGATAGTTGTCGAGATATGTGAAATTTTGCTTCAACAATAACAATTGGTTCGCGTAATTAAGTTGTTCACGTTACCCCCTCATAAAATGTCAACAATCTAATATTTATTGTTTTAAAAGGCGTAAAAAACTCTTTCAGTGTGTTTGGATCACGGAGAAGCTTTCAATAAAAACGTTTTCCTAACAACAACTTTTGAGATATGTTTATAATTCATACTATTTGCAGTCAAAAAATCAAATTTTCTTTTTGAATATTATTCTGAATAACATTTTAAATCAAAATGCTCATAACAAAAATTTTTCCGAAATACGATAGTTCTCGAGCTATTTAAAATTTTGTTTTAACAACACAATAATTTTATTTTATTACAAACTTTTCATAAGTTATTCGCGTTTCTCCATCAACAAAAATAGGTTTTTTTTTTTTCAAAAGACCCATAAAATTTCCTGTAACAGTACCCTTGACTTCAAGGCGATATTGTAAACCTTTTAAAAACTGTACGAAAGCAATAAAAATATTATTCAAACATAGGATTAAACTATTTAGTTGCATCATATTTTGGTTGTTTTCATGTAGCTTTCAAATGGATTAAAATATCGCCTTGATGTCAGAAAGGCGTTGTTGATGGAGAAACGCGAATAACTTATGAGAAGGTCGTAATAAAATAAAATAACTGTGTTGTTAAAACAAAATTTAATTTATATCTCTAGAACTAGCACATTTCAGAAATTTTTTATTCTATTTTGATTTAAAATGGCATTTAAAATCATATTCAAAAAGAACATTTTATTTTTGACTACAGATAGTATGAATCCATGCTTTCACATTTAAATGGTTTTTGTTGAGAAAATATAAAAAATGGTTTTTTTCAATTAGAATTTTTAACGTAAATTTTATTTTTGCGAAAAATTTAAAAAAAAATTTTTTCAGTGCATCTTTTTCGTATAGAACTATTCATTTCCTGTAACTCGTTCGCAGATAGTTTTGCTGCATAATATACAGTATATATACATTCACATTTAAAAGGTTTCTGTTGAGAAAATATAAAAAATGTTTTTTTTTTCAATTAGAATTTTTAACGTAAATTTTTATTTTTGTGAAAAATGACACATTTTTTTCAGTGCATCTTTTTTGTATAGAACTATTCATTCCCTGTAACTCGTTCGCAGATTTTGCTGCATAATATACAGTAATCTAACAAAAAGTGTTTGAAATTAATGCACGTAGAAACGTCTTCGCCCTTTTTAAAAATTGCTCTTGACTTAAAATAATCTTCGTGACTATGGAAAGTGTTCAGTCTTCCATGCCGGTGAAGCGTGCAAAGTTTCATCGGAATTTAAGATGGTCGGTCACGATTTTAACTATTTTTGGACAGATCTCCGGAAATCTTTACTATTTCGTTAATTTCAACCAGAATTAGGAGCAACAACCGCCAGCTTTTCAAATGTGTTTAAAAATATACGTACATTTTCAAATAGTTAGGACTTTTCTTTTTTCACGAAAAGAAGCTTCTTTCTTGTATCCTAATGCAGTCCACCCTTTTAAATGTACACTTTTTTAACATAAACTACCCAAACAAACGAATGAATTCGCCATATTTTGGAAGAAACCGTTGATTTAATAAACTAAAATTTGATACTAGTTTTTCGCGTTTCGGATTCTCCTCATTGGTAACTAGCACCATCTTAGTGTCAATTAGATGATAAATCTAAACTAGCACCAAAATTAGCACTAGTTAGACGTTCAATCCTAAACCCAAAACAATATACTCAAAAATAATCCTCAAATAGACAGTATTCGAAGAGGTTTCTTGTGGACGAATTTATTCTGATTTTGTTTCCACTTACTTGGAGTCATTTATTTCGCTTCATGTTTTGCGAGATATGTTCGATCCGAGGATCATGAGTTAGCTATCAGAAGGATCGATATAACTATGGTAAAACTTATAAAACATTCAATATCTACACTTGGTGTCTTCAGTAAAGTTGTTCGCAAGAGAAAAAGCTATAAATTTGCAGAAGACACTATCTCAATATAAGAAAATTAATGAAAATGTCTCACTTTTATCAAAAGAAATATCATATTACATCCTTTAATTTCTCCGAACATGCTATTGACTTCAACTTAGCGATTTCGGTATTAATAGTTGATTGCATATTTTTAGTCCCATTTCCAGATATTGGAAAACGGTAATAATCCGTCGTTCATGATAATTATAATGTATAGAGTGTTTATCTATGTTGTCAATTTGGACAATTAATTTCAAAAAACTGCAAAAATCCCCTTTTTTAACATACAAATATCCATATCTTGGAAACTAAACATTGGAATCAAAAACAAATTAATAGCGTTAAGTGTTAGGCCTTTCGTTTGAAATTGGTTTGGATAAGATCGGTTCAGCCATTATTGCTGAAAATGAATGAGAGTTTGTACGTTACATACATACACACGATTTGTCCCAAATCTTCAAGGTGAGTCGATTTGTATACAAGACTCGGCCCTCCGGGCTTCAGAAAAACTCTTGACAGTTTGAGCGAATTCTCTTATATTCTGTTATAAGAAATGTAAAAAGCAAGCCAAAAGTTAGTAACACTAGACTCCCAGTCAAAAAGGGCACGTTGCTGGCTAACGGACGGCTGTTTTCCAACTCCGATGCACTAATTGCCCTTCAATTTGCCAGCAAATTGCTGGCAATTAGGGGGCTATTTCAAATGCAACATTTGGGCGATTTGCCGCCATCATTTTTAACCCGCTCTACTCGCCTTTAAATCGCCCCCAAATTGCCCCGGAACGCGCCCTTAATCGCCCTTAATTGCCTAATATGAAAATTACAAATATTACTTATTTTCGGATTCATTATCTACTCACAAAAACTTATCACTACACTAGGTAATCATCACCAAACTATAGGAGGAATCAATGGTGAAATTGGCACTGTACACGAAAACTTACCACAATCTGACTTTTATTGTTAGTTTAGGTCAGATATCTTGTTCCACTATATTTACACACGATTCCACAATTTCCCACATTTGTTGGCTAAATGAAGTGCACTAGACAAACAAAATACAAGCGATAATACGCCAATCGTTTAAAAAAACTATTTTAAGCTTAAGATGAACATGAACCGCCATGTTTGAAAAACGCAAAAACAACCAAGTCCTTTTCAGCCGCCAGAAAATTTGTCTAAGTGTTGAAATTGCCTTTAAATCGCATTCGCAAATTGCATTTGTTCCTAGGGGCAATTAGCACAGGCGAATTGAGTTAAACGTCAAACTGTTTAAATCGCCTGACCATGTTCGTCCGCATTTTTCTTTTGACCGGGCTGGTACAGACTTACACCGATGAATTATTTACAAAGGCTTTGAAATTTCTTGAGCACATTTGATAGCTGCACGTGAAAAACATGTTGTATTTAACCAGTAGGGAGAAATTTGGGATTTTTGTGTTGGTTTTGCTATAGATATATTAACCTTCAACCTGACTGTGCTCATATTGCCGCCTCACTTTCCCCTCCGTGCGGAATGTCAAATTTTTCACCACTACGCCATCTCAGCGCCGACACGCACTCGCATCTTTCAATAATAGACACCGCTTGCTTGGGTGAGGTGAATGCGTACCTAACCTATACAGGAAATGTAATTTATTTCGGTACATTAATTTTGCATCTGCAACGGCGTGCTAGGCGAAGGAGAAGCACTGTGACATGCAGTGTGACAGAGAAGATCGATGAGGAGGAAGACCATTTCATTGTTTAATAATTTTATGGCATGTTTTGTATTCTTTCGCGCTTGTCGCGTGGCGTAGATTCTTGTCACAGTGTGAGATTCGACACGCCGCTTGACGGTAGGGGTGCGCTGTCACATTAGGTTTGGTGTTTTGAATACAGATTGGCCCCACATGAATAGGAATAGGCTTGTCAGTCAGCGGAGCGGGTGTGGGCATTCCAGTACATATAGAACGAGTTGAGGAATCGAATAAATATGTCAAATTTGGACATAATTTTAATATGCATAAGCGGAACGATTAGCGGGGTACACCGTTATGATTTTTATTGGGAACAAAACAACTGTTTTCTTCGATTTATTTCAATCGTTTCTGGCTGACTACAGTGATTCAATTCAGACTGAAATACGCGAGAGCTCAGAAAAAATAAGATGAATAAGAAATTTATGTCGAACTAAGAGCAAAAAAAATCCTGTTTTTGTAATGTATTTTTGTTGGTCGAAGGATGCTACTATTGGTTTTTCTACAAAATAATGTACTTCTTTGATTTTTTATTTGGATTATAAAGGTTTTAACCTTAGTGTCATTCTGATTGGAAAAAAATCTTTAGCCCTATTTACGGGGCTGGAAATCGAACCCATGTGAGTTGCATACAAGGCAATCGATTTACTAACTACACTTACATGCTGTCCTAACCAAATTAATCGATTGGATATGGTCGAATAATTAAATGATGATTGTTCTAGGACAAATGGAGTTCATTTAACTTTCAACCGTTTATGTTCCATTTTTTATCTTTGTATTTTATCTTTCCCATTTTACGTCTCATCGTTTGGATTTTATCTTCTACTTTTGACTTTTCAACCAAGTATCGCTTTTACATTTCACCTTCTGCCATTCAATTTAACGAACCAATATCGTTTTTGTTCTCTTTCAGGTGAGTTCAACTCTATCGCAATGGAACTAGTTGTAAGTACTGCTAACCATAATTCTTCTATTGATCGAACAAAAAAACGCTCCTTAAACGGCACCATTCATTCCATCGCCTATCAAAAGGTCACCAATCCTTCACTTCCTCCTCCTCCTAGATAAACAGAAGCCAGCAAGGAATGCGCTCAGGTCCTGCCGTTTCATCATCCACTCGGTTGACGAAACAGATCAGGGGGGGGGGGGGGAGAGCTTGGATCGAGGAGGTGGTTAAAGAGTTCACCGGTGCAGGCAAGCATTCCCCTTTTCCGGTTGGGTGCGAGGAATGATTTGAATAATCCCTCAATCCTTGCTTGGTTCGGTTCGGTTGCTTGTAAAGTTTGCATTATCTACCGGACTCTGGGCCTTTCGATGGCTATATATGTGCGTGTGTGTATGTTTGTGGAAGGTCAGTCCTTGCATTCACAGAAGGATGGAATTTTGTCGGCTCGAATGAATCAAATAGAGCTGAGGATTCTTGCCTCCCCCCATCTCTTCCATAACCTTCAGCACGGCTTAGTCGGTAGCACTAGATTGACTGACATCGAGGCGATTGCTGATTTCTTGTGGCAGTCAGTGTATCAAAGAGGCTCAACTTGAACCTATGCATTGGCATTGAGACACACACACACAGATAGACACACATACAAACGCAAGGGCACAACACGATTGATTTATTCCGTAATTCGAATCGAAATGAACTCTCCGGTCGGATGTTTGCGCACTGACTCCCCCTGACCGCTCTCTCTGTTCGCCCTGATTCCGTTTCTGCGACATGGTCGTCATAGGGTTCTCAAGAGCTTAATCACTTC
This sequence comes from Topomyia yanbarensis, assembly GCF_030247195.1. NCBI lineage: Eukaryota > Metazoa > Arthropoda > Insecta > Diptera > Culicidae > Topomyia > Topomyia yanbarensis. Next base: position 59,517,945 of record NC_080670.1, read on the forward strand.
ATTTGTGCAATCTTTTTGCCTATATCCGATTCCGAAGAGATTTCCGTCCGACTGATGGATTGTGATGGCTGCCGGAGAAGTCGGATCCCTTGATTAGCGATCAGTCAGTCAGGCAAGAAGGAAGGAAGGAATGAATGATAGAGGGATGCCGATGCTTGATGGTTGGTTAGATGGGGAAGCTTTTGATGGATTAGGTCCTTTGAAATAGACGATGATGTTCTCAAGCTATTCAAACCTCTCGAAGCATGGGAGCGGTTTTCTTTTGCCTAGTAGAGGAAAGCCACTGTCAGTCATTAGTCGCGGGAGAGTATCGTTTAGCAAATCAAATTCTAGTATTAAGTACCAGATGGTGGGGTGTTCGGCTTAGCAGGTGTTTATTTTTACCATTTTTTTGTTAACCATTTTTGTTAACGACCTATTGAGTTAATTTGTCAACAGTTTTTTCGGCATTTAATTAGCAAGGGACTGGAAGGTGAAGTATATTTTTCAATATTTAGAGCCATAGTACTCAAGGGAGAGCAAGGTGTTGAAAGGAGAAAGTTTAGAAAAGCGTGGAAGGATCATATATGCAAGCTTAGAGCTCACCGGCGACTTAACCCTTTGTCTGCTGCCGTAGTGGTCAGGGTCTTTTGGCATTAGAAATGCGAATCACCTGAGTCTACGGCATGTCCGAACAAGCGTAAAGTAACTTGTTACTTCATGCTGTCGGAACCGACAAAAAGTTAAGTCACGGTAAACTTCCACACTAAGCATTTGCGACGTTGAAACTCATTGAATGAGCCAGTTTTTGTTTGTTCCCTCACCAATTGCCTGCCTGAGTGATTTTATTTTATCGACTATTGTGACTGGCTCAGCGTGTGTGACAATATGGTCACATGTGTTGCTGATTTGCACGGTGTCGGCAGCTTTCACCCAACGCTGCAACGATGAATCCCCATCACGGTAAGTTCTATTTTTACCATTTTTTTGTTAACCATTTTTGTTAACGACCTATTGAGTTAATTTGTCAACAGTTTTTTTCGGCATTTAATTAGCAAGGGACTGGAAGGTGAAGTATATTTTTCAATATTTAGAGCCATAGTACTCAAGGTGTTTGTTGAGATTAAACAACTGAATAAAAGGTTATGGCCTACATTCAGCTTTCACTGGAGTCCAACGCAATTACGTGCATCACACCAATGCTTGTCAATGCGGTTAAAATTGGTTTGGATTAAAACGTCGAAACAGAAGTGCAATCAAACTCTAAATTCCAATTAGAAACAGCGGAGAGCGTGATTTGCCGCAGTGCAGTGTAGTCTTTTACAATGAAGATTAATGTATTCATAAACGAAGCCACGCAATCGATTGGATTTGTCAAAGAAACATTGCCCCGAAGTAGAGAAGTAGTATGAAGAGGGAGTTTGCGTAGTTGCTAGTAAATCTACACCAATGTACATGTGTACAAACTAGTTTTCTGTTCAATGTTTGGTTTTCAAGTTTTCGTTACAAGCGACGATGGACTATTTGTTTATACTTGTCAAGAACTGGCTTGCTTTTGCATGCCAGAGGTTAACACAACTCTTGGTGATTTATCGCATGGTTTGTTTGGAAATTCGTATATTTTCTTGGCACAGCTGCAGTGTTAGGGTAGATCTGTAACTTCACCAACAGGAGAAAGTGATTTAACGGTAATTTATGTATTAAATAAAGCTAATTTGATAAGTTCTAATGATACCAATTCATTTACCAGGTTTTGCCTTTCTCCTATAGAAAGGTTATGCAATCACTCTGAACAACCTAATCAACCTAATCCCGGCCCGGAGGGCCGTCTGTCATACCATTCGACTCAGTTTGTCGAATTCGGCAAATGTCTGTGCGTGTGTGCGTATGTGTTTTTTTTACAATGGAGAAGACATTTACGTCCTAGCCCAGTACACGTGCTATTGGTAGGTGTCCAAGCTACCACACGGGGTGTACTGGGCGCGTGTCGGGCTCGAATGGTGACGCTGCCATTAATGCCGACTAAACTCCGGCGGGTCCACCTGACGCTGCCATTAATACCGACTAAACTCCATTGGGCTCCGCCATCGTTCCCCCCAGAAACTACCTCTCGGTATTACTTCTGGGGGGATGGTTGTACTTAATGTACCCATTCACTCTCACTCACGCGTTCATATGTCATGTATGAGGCTTACTTGGGTGCTCTCTCTATCGCACCTTGATTCACTCTCAAACACTCCACATGAGGCTGACTTTTGTGCTCACCTGCTAGGCTGACTTGTGTGCTCACCTTACTCATTCCTTGCTAGGCTTACTTTTGTGCTCGCCTCACCCATACCATGTGAGGCTGACTTGGGTGCTCACCCTATCATCTGGTTCACTCTCGATCGTGCCACTCTAGTATATCTCTGTCACTCTCCCTGGCATCCCCTGTGGGACATTTTTCTTAGGCCCCACTTCTCCCGATCAGAAACACATAACAGAAATATTTCAAAATTATATCTCGCATTATTACTTGTTATAAATTTCTGTTATTTTAACTACTAACGAGACCTAATTTATAACACAATATGTTACAAAAATTGTGTTTTGTTATAATCTTGTTATTTCATTCTGATCGGGCTGACATACCATGTGAGGCTGACTTGGGTGCTCACCCTTAACATACCGTGTGAGACTGACTTGGATGCAAACCCTTTCACTCCTCTGCCACGCCATGAGGCATCGATAGCTAGGTCCCAACACACTACGCTACGACCCTCCCATCTTGGCATGAGGCAGTCCACTTATACGCCTATACACTCGCTCTTCTGCCTTGCTTCGGGCCTTTTTTCGCTCCAACTAACCAATCACTAGTTAGTCGTGCCCGTCGTCTGTTGCTCGGTTCGCCAGATTACCTGTAGCCTACAGGCAATCTGGGTGGTAGCAGCCGAGACTGCGTTCCACTTCTCCACCGATTGACACATCCGCTGAATAAGGGTATCAGGGGTTGTGTCCCAGCCACAGACGTCAAGCATTGCTCTTCTTTCGACGTCGAACCGAGGACATACGAACAGTATGTGTTCGATAGTTTCGTCTACACCTGAGCAGTCCGGGCAGGCTGGAACCTCCGTGTGCCCGAACCTGTGGAGGTACTGTCGGAAACAGCCATGGCCTGACAGGAATTGTGTCAGGTGGAAGTGAACTTCCCCATGGGGTCTACCCACCCAACTCGATATGTTAGATATCAGCCGGCGGGTCCACCTACCTTTCGAGGAATTATCCCACTCACGCAGCCATCTGGCGACCGAGGTCACCATGGTGCGCTCGCGGGCTCCTCTATTTCCACGTAGCTCGAAACGCTCCTCATCTTCCCGAATGGCCAGCCCGACTGGCATCATGCTCGCTATCACGCAGGATGCATCGTGTGATACCGTGTGGTAGGCAGATATCACTCTGAGGCACATCACGCGGTAGGTGCTCTCCAGCTTCTGTAGGTGACTGGTTACCCTCAGTGCTCTTGACCATGACGGGCCGCCGTACCTGAGGATAGATACGACAACGCCTGCCAGTAACCTACGCCTACTGGCGCACACCTTTGAGCTGTTGGACATCATCCTCGATAGAGCCGCAACAGCAGTCGACGCTCTCTTGCATGTATAGTCGACGTGGCTGCCGAAGGTCAGCTTGTCGTCTATAATGACTCCGAGAGACTTCAGACTCCGCTGTGAAGTGATCGCGACTTCTCCCACCGGGATAACTGCATGTTGTGCCGACTTGCGGTTGTTGACGACAACTACCTCCGTCTTATGATGAGCGAGCTCCAGGCCTCTCGCGCTCATCCTTTCCTCCACCGTGTTGATCGCGTGTTCTGCGGTTAGTTCTACCTCAGGGATTGATTCCCCGTAGACCTCCAAGGTTACGTCGTCGGCAAAGCCGACGATCTTGACCCCAGGAGGGAACTTCCGTCTCAGAACCCCGTCATACATGATGTTCCATAGCACCGGGCCTAGGATCGAGCCCTGCGGAACTCTGGCGGTAATCGGAACCCTTTTCTGACCGGCATCGGTCTCGTATAGCAGTACGCGGTTCTGGAAGTAACTTTCCAGGATCCGGTACAGACCCACCGGTAGGCTAAGCCTATTATTGAGTGCGCTGGCATAAATACCAAAAAAAAATCCACTTAAAAATGCTGCATTCGAGTTAACAGCCTAAAATTTATTCTACTTCACTCGGATTGTGTATCTGATATTACCTACACCTCTGCTTAAAATGAAACTATATTTGTTTTTAATTCAAGGCTTTAGGTATAGGGTGAGAAAAATTTCCTTAGAACAATTTCTAATCCTATGTGCGGGGTAGGGAATCGAAACCACGTGAGCTGCGCAGAGGGCAATCAAGTTACCAAGCTACTAGTTATAGTAGGATGACTATATCATGCGAGTAAAAATCCAGGACATTTGAAAGAGGACCTCGAATGTGCCTGGCATAGTTTTCCCTAGCTATTCAGCATTCATGAAAAATTTCTGTGCGTCTGGCAGAATGCCTTTCGTGAGAATTTGATGACCGAGTGCTTCTTCGGATTCGAATCAGCGAAGATTTCAAGCTGTTTTTTGAGAAATCGTCAATCCTTAATAGAGAGCGTTAATTCTACCAGTTTTTCATTTGCGTCGATGGCAGATACTCCATACTAATATTGTACCATGCCCTTTTTTGTTTGATTTTTAAATTCAAAGCAACTCACAGTCTAGCGCCTGACCTCGTACAGACTAGAAGCTAAAATCACACCGCTCTGTCACAGCAAAGCAAAGGAACACATTTTACCCGCGTCACTTCGTTGCTTCTATATGCCAATAACAGTCTCATTTCCCCACTGTGAACCAATGTGGTATAGATAGGTGTGGCAGAACACATGATTTGCTAGTGTTGGCAACCAAAAATATGCAAACAGCGAGTAAAGGCGCTATAACCTAGGCGATTAGCCAGGACAGGGTTAATACTTTTGCCCCATCACAGGAAAGGACCAAAGGAGTGACATCAACCTTCTTAGCCAAGTCACTCCCAACGATTTATCAAACCCCCATTAAATTGAAACGGTCGGTACGGTTGTTCACGTTTCTTTCTTATTCAAGGCTCAAAATAATTCGTTGATTAAGTTCTTCATTAAATGAGTAATTTGATTGCCATATATTTTATACGCTGCACAGTTGGCCTGGCCGCTTTAATGATTGTGTCACATAGTATATGTGCCACAATCATGTTGATTGGACGAGATTCGATGCAAAGGAATTTGTTGAGTGGCTGCGGTAGGCTAAATTTTAGCGTAAAGGACGTAGCTGCACCGAATGCGGTGTCTTCCACCATGAAGTGGCCAGAGTTTATGTCGTATAGCCGCAAGTGTTAGGTGGCCGTAGGATTTGGAAATTAAACGAGCAAGAGGGTGGTTTCTAGGTAATGAAGCGGAATTTGAATATGGAGTGGCTGGTCTGAAAGCTGTAGACGCCTCTTTACACTTAGTTCCCTTAGGGTCTGGAAACATAGTGAAAAAAGCTTTTTGACAGCCTTGTTATGCTCTAAATGTTGAATCACCCAGTGAAATGTATGTTTTGGGGTTATCTAAGTTAATTATTGTTCTGCATCGTCTGCATATCACTTGAGTCATTGTGACGGCTGAGCACCTTTTCACTTTCTGAATAATAAGTAGATTTTGTGTGCATATTCCAATGTCATACAGGTAGCAGAACAGAGCGACAATATTTGTATTTACGACTTTTGATGAAAGACACCGGGTGTTCCTGCCTTCGTGATCTTTTAGGATGCCTGCTACCCCAGTTAGTATTCAAGATACCATTTGAAAAATGAAACCAGTATTGAGAGAAAGGATCTTCCAGTTACTGCGTCCAGAACGTGGCACCTGTACGGCGGGTTTTCCGTACTGGCAAATAACCCAATCGAAATATACTTGACTGTCGGCGCACCTGGATTGTGTACTTGTACCTCGTATAACCGAACAAAATCATGAGTAGCAGCTGCATCACCAAAACATCACAACGTTGTCGGTTAATTCTTCGTAGCACTGATGCAATGTTCAGAGAGCACTTCCTCTCCGAACGTACAATTTGGTTGCCTCTATTAAATATTAGCTGCAACCGAATCGGGCGACCGTAGTGCTATTACAAGACATTTCGATAACCTTGCTTGTAGATTTGTTAATGTTGCGGGGCTGGTAGAAAGATATACATCTCGTTGATTGGACTTACGAAGACTTCTCGGTTAGTTTGAAGTCTCGTTGAAGATCCTGAAAGTACACCTGGTCTGGTATCTCCGATGCTCAGGTTGCTACGAAAGTTTTCAGGTACTCCATCCATCCATTCTACGGTTGAAGAATCAGAGCATAAATACGAACCGGTGATAGGAGTTTGAAGTATATCGATGATCTGGGAATGTAAATTGGTTCGTAGCACAAAGTCCCTTGCGATGTAGCGTTATTTTCATCGAAAATGCGATTCTGGATTTGGATGCGAGGAGTTAAACACGAATTTGTCAAGAAGAATCGACATGTATTTAGTTGGACGATCAATAATAGGACGTCACTATGTGATTCGGTATCTCCTTGTCCCATTCCAAGAATCAAGCCTTGCATTAACATCTTATCTTTGATGGCGATCGGCGTGTTAGCGGCTCGAATAGTCGGCGTATTCTTATGTTTGCGAATAGCGGGTCGAAGCGAAGGATATCAGACGCAGGCTCCCAAGTTTGTTTACCATCCCGTACCTGTCGAACTGGATGATATACCGAACAGCCCTGGTAGTTGGTTAGATGTCTTACTTCGAAGTGGAAAACCACGTTTCACCGGGAGTTCATCTGCCGCCATCATCTGGATAGGGCCAACTTTGCCGATACATTTCGGCGATCACTCACAAACGCCATGGGAAACGTTCGGAATCAAAGGATCGTCAATAGGATATCGTCTTGCATTATAGGATCTACTAGCAAAGCTTCGTTGAGGAACGAGCTTGTAAAGGTCTCGGCCGACGCCTCGAAGACCACTCGTACTGTCGTCATTGCTCTGACCGTTCGAGGGATAGATATTCTGCCAGAAACTTCTTGTATTTCGTGCGAGTCGTGTTTCAAACAGTGGTAACCGATAAAGTGTCTTGGGTTTGGAATACCACGTATAGCTCTTCTGCATTTCTCATTGTGGTAGATGCAAACAATTCATCGCATTTTAATTCCTCCAGTGAATAGTCGGTCCGGGATAGTAGCGCTCCGATTTTACAAAACCATTCGATTCCATATTCTAGCTGTAATAGGGTAACGGCTACGACACTACAAGGAAGATTCGACTGAAGGAACCTAACCAGCTGAGTCGGAAATTATCCAGCCGGAATATCGGAAGAGATTTAGGTAGCTGAATACTGTTTGCTGTCTGAAAGAGTGGGAAGTGCTAGATTTCTTAAATAATGTCAATCGGTGGACACTTGTGAAATTAAGGATACACCGGAAACAGATTTGATGAAAGTTTCCAGTAATCCACTGGAACATCTTGGACGAGTAGATCGGGAATTATTTTCGGGTGAGCCATGAACTCGACATTCGCGAGAAGGTCTACTTCCGAGATCGGATCTGGACACGCACGGATCCCTTATCGTTTTGGGATTGTTCACCGATTCTTTTGACAGTAACATTCAATTTCTTTAGCTTCAGTAGTATTCTCATATTCTCGGTAATCAGGTTGGGTTGAGAAGTGTAACGCAAAAGCTCTAAAAATGCCTCTTACGGGGGCGGGCAGAGCATAGTTGAAAATTAGTAGTAAATCGATTGCCTTGTACGCAGCTCACCTGGGTTCGAATCCCAACCCTGCACATAGGGTCAGAGATTTTTTTAACCCGAAGAGGCAAATAACCTTAACCCTCCGGAAGTCGCGCAAATGGCCCACTGAACGAGCAGCCGCTGGTGCGCTAAGACGATTTCGCTAGATTTTCAGAACAGCGTGCACTCAGTGCACTAGCGCGGCTTCCGGAAGGTTAAGGTTGAAACTTCTATAATCAAAATGAAAAAATGCCTCTTGCAACAGCGATCGATTACCACGATGGTCGTCGTCAACATATACACGTCCTTTTCGGTCCTGTGTAGTGGCAGATTACCATTGATTTCCGCCGGCTGAATTAATGTGGCTAAAGAGAGCATGGAAAATGCTGATATGAGTAGCCTCGCCCGTAACTGCTGATTTCAGATAGTGAAATTTCTGGATGTCAGTAACGTCCTGATTCAAATGAACCGATGAAAAGAATGAGTCATTGAAAGCCAGCCGCTCTTGAAAATGTCCATTGAATTGAGGAAAAGTTATCGTTAAATGTTTGTGACCCTTTTGACTGGATGGACAGGTAAGGGCGGACGGGTAAGGAAGAGAAGCACTGGCTGTAGGAATAGACAACAGCGAGTTTGATAGCAGGCCTGGAAATCCTTTATCCAATGCTATCATTATCTCAATTTTTACGATTTTGCGTCTTAGTCCGGCCTGATTTACCACCGACCAAATGGGCTTAAAATAATACTGGATTGTATCCGAATATTGCTTGGGTGATATTTTCAAATAGAAATAAAACACAAAGGTTCTAGTCTGCTTCCCTGTGGCATGCACCAAAAGACCCGATTATTCCGCAATATTTACCAACCGTTTTCGGCTAAATCACTGAAATGTCATCGATCCAAATAATTGTGTTTACCAGATAAACTACAAAGTTTAACTCCAACGACCCATTCGAATCCCGGACCATCGCAAGCTAATCCAGCACAAGTTTACCGCTGGATTTAATTACGGCCTTCGTTCTTTTTGTGTCTGTGTGTATGCTATCAATAAATTTTAAACTTGGCTCAAAATCGGGTCTTATTTAACCAACCGTGTGCGTAGCCAAACTTTTAGCAGGGCGATTCAGAATATCCTTCCGAAGCCCCAACCACCAGGCGGGGGTTAGAGGGGGATAGTGGAAAACTATTTTTCACTGTCGTAAACTTTGTGTTAAACCTCGAGCTGGGAATGCAAGCTGGAGTTATGGGGATGGTATCTGATGAGTTCTAATAATAAATGGAATATTCTTGGTTGAAAGTTGGATCGGAGAAGGATGAGGGCGAAAATGTGAAGTTTTAGATTAAACTTTCCTGCTGATATAGGGGGCCAAACATTGCCTTAGTGTCGTCGGGGGGAGGGGGGGGGAGTGAATGAAATGAATCAATAACCTAAAGCGTGGGTGTAGCTAGCATAGCTTTAACTGTTGCTGATTAATTATTAATCGTTTGCCAACGAGCTGCACATTCATTTTTATCCAAGGGTTCTAAAGGTTGGGTTAAAGGTTGCGAACAAGCTATAGAATAATAAATTAGCTCTGTTTCGGTCGATGTTGGGGTTCTTATACTATCGTCAGCGATTGAAACCATGAAGTGGGGAGAATTTGGGTAACGTCAATAAATCAGTTTACCAAAATAAAAAAGAATAGGAAAAAGAACAAATGAACGGAATGATCGAAAATACCTGAAAAATCAGAAAATATATCGGGATAAGAATTATCTTACAAATCAGAATAATCGAATAGAACATAAAGGACAGAAAAAAGCAGATATAGTAGAAGTAATAGATAGATTAAAAACAGAGGGTAATGATCTAACACACTGTAAAGGTCAGAAATTATAGAGGGATACCATAAATTAGGAAAATTGGATGAAACGGAAAAACATAAGAAACTAGAAGGAAGAAAAAGTATATGGAACGGAGCAGAGAGAAGAGAAATAATTGAAATAAACGAAAGAACAGAAAAAACAGGGACAACATCAAATAGACTAGAGATGACGAAAAGCGCGGGAAAATGCCGAAAGTGCAAAAGGATCAGTAGAATCGGATTTGAACAATGTGAACAAGTCGAAAAAACAGACAAAAATGGAAAGAGCAGAAGAAACTGAAAGCATGAAAAAAATAAAATGGGTCAACTTCAACTTGGCGTTTTTTTTCATCGTGCATTAAAAAAAGCTGCACAACCCTCATTTTAAAGATGTATGTGTACTTGTTTGCTCTTCAGTTGTTAAAAAAATAACCGAAGCAAGAGGAGCAAAATTTGGCCAATTCCAATTCTCACCAACATAATAGAAGTTTTCGAAAAACGTTTGTCGACAGCCAGGAAAGCCAGATCGTGGGGAAATCGAAGTCGGATTTCGCAAAAATGACGAAAAGGGTGTCCAAGTGGTTCAGGTGGAACACTAACTTCTACGTCCGGGATACCGTAAGGAACCGGGCAGCGTCATTTAGAACCGTACATCAAACTAAAAAAACGAGCCGGACTGTCGACTTACAAGAAGGTTGTGACTTCAAATATGAACGATAAGCAAAGCAAGCCGGCTAGAGAACGATCACGGGGAAGCTGTACGTAAAGATGCTGACGAAATTTGATTCCGTGGGACAGGATGACGAAACCTACGTCAAGGCAGACTTTAAGCCTGAGCAGGTATATTATACGTCGACTGGAAGAGAAAAGTGCTGGAGTTTTTCAATCACATTAGGCTGCCGAAATTCGCAAAAAAATATCCTGTATGGCAGGCCATCAGTTCTTGCGGCTTGAAAAGCAACAATTATATCGTAACCGGAACCATCAACCAGAAAATTTATGTCCTGAAATGCCAGGAAAAATGTTTGTTATCTTTCTTCAAACAACACAATTTTTCCGTTATGTTTAGGCCGGATTTGGCATCTTTTGCGGTAGCTGTGCATGAAGATGTTGGTATAGAAAGACGAAATCTACGTCAAAGCAGACTTTAAACAGCTTCCTGGACGGACATATTATACGTCGACTTGAATAGAAAAGTGGTAGAATTTTTCAATGACCTTAAGCTGACGAAGTTCGCAAAAATATCTCGTATGGCAGGCCATCTGTTCTTGTGGTTTGCAAAGCGACATTTATATTGCAAGCAGGATTATCAACCAGAAAACTTATGTGCAGGTGTATCTGGAAAAACGTCGGTTTTCTTTCCTCAAGAACACAATTGCTCCGTTCTGTTTTGGTCGGATTTGGAATCTTTCCATTACGCAATAGGCCACGAACAACGTCATGGTGGTGGTCACAAAGAAAAAAATTGTTCCCAACATAGTGAATAAAGTGCCATCAATCCTGGAACAATTAGGTTTTTACGTTACGAAAATAGATCCATGAAGAAAAATCATGTATCTTTAAAATTAAGTTTTATTTCCACTCAGCAACGCCTATACAATGCTTTTATTGGTGGAGATATTTGTTTTTGATTTATCAACTCCAGTCACGGTTTCCGCCATACCATTACCAAATCGATTTTCTGTACGTCAACTAGTTTACAACTTTTTGAACATTATTCATAAAGCCAAAGGTGGAATCGTGATTTTATGCATAGTTTTTGAAACATTGTTGAGTCCGACTATGCGACTTGAACTTATTCATGATTTGTTTCATCTTGAACATGGTCTGGTTTTCGTGTTTGTGGAATAGTTCGCAAAATCAAATCATTTTCTTGAGAAACTATTTCACGAAACCCGGAATATTATTAATGAATCCTTTCAATCATCGTGAACTAGTTCATGGTTCTCAATATATAACTCACGATTCAACATTCGTGCTTGTATACGCGAAGTGATTCACGACTCCTAGTGATTGACCATTCGTGCTCATGTAATAGTTCATAAAATCATGAAATATTATTCATGGAAACGTGAACTGATTCATAATTCCTAGTATAATAGTCACACATGGCTATATGAACCCGCAAAATAGTTCACGAAATCATAAAATATTATTCATGGATTCGTTAACTGGTTCATGATTCATATTCACGATCTATCTTGAGTGCTTGTGTATGATATTTAGAAGACATCCGTGATCATTTTCAATTTCATGCAACTCTGCACATGGTCTTGAAATTTTCGCGTGAACTATTTCATAAAATTTGGGTTTTTTTCATGAAATGTCATATTGTTATGTCCAGCTTCTACCGACTAGTAATAGGTACGAGGAGCAGATATGAGAAAATAAGGTCCTTAAACATCGTTATTAATATAGTTCAATCTGATGTTTGGTCAGAAAACGAGAACCGCGGAGTACCAAAAATATAGTACAGAGCCACAAATCGTTTTCGTACATTTTTGCGTGAACTAGTTCTTTGAAAACGCACATAGTTTCACACGAGGTTTATTGTCCATAATTTCAGGAACTTAGTCACGATTTCCGCAAATCGTTCAGCTCACGATATCGTGATTTTTTGTTCACGAATTTATGAACGGATTTTTTCCGTGCAAGCACTTGAACCCTCCCAACACACTCCACTCAATAGGAAATAGTGGGCAATCGTCAAGAGGAACTAAAAGAAGACTCGAAAGCGAGTTTTCTACGAAATGCAGTTCAAGGCAAATTGGCGTTCTTCGGTGAGGAAGGTGACCAAAGAGATCGAGCAAAACTTGATTGAAGGAGTCAAACGAAAGAGCCGGCAATTCACATTAACTAAAATGTAAGCCTGAGTGAATGTTTTCTTTTTTCTGTACGAATTGAGCTTGCTAAAAATATGGTATGATTTTTACAATATAAATTTTCATCGATTTACATACATTGTTGTTTGATCAATTTTTGATTTTAGCACCCTTTAAAAAGGACAGAAGAAAAAGAAAGATCTGAACGAACATAAAGAATAGAAAAAGAAAGAGCAGATAGGCCAGAAATATAAAATACAGATAGAACAGAAATATCCGACAAAACAGAACAACATGAATAAAAATAACTGGAAAACGATGAACAGGAAAAAGGAAAACACTGCAGAAACAGATGAACCATAAAACAAAAACTAAACACAAATAAAACGGAAATAATAAAAAGACAGAAAAAAGATAATGAACGGTAAGAGTAGAAAGAACAGAGCAAACAGATAGAACTAATAGAAAAAAAAATTAACAGAACGAATAGAATAAACCGAGAGAAAAAAACATGTAAAGAAGAACAGAAGAAAAATAAAGGAATTGACGGGATGAACAGAGAGTAGAGAAAGAATAGAAAGGACAGAAACCCCAGAAATAAGACAGAGAACGAAAAGTACAAAGATTGCAGGAAGAAGAGAAATGACAGAAGAGAAGAAAGAGCTAAGAGAACGAGATAAACATGAAGAACAGATAAAACAGGACGATATAAATGACAGGAATGCAACGGTGTGCAAAAATTACAGAAAGAAAAGAAAAAAAGAAGGAGAATAATCAATGAATTAAACAAATTAAACAGATATAGAGAAACGAACAGAAATAATCGAAAAAATGGTAAAACAGAGAAAGCAAATGTATTAGAAAGATCATAAATCATTGAAAAAGGAAGGAAGGAAGAATAGGAAATAAAACAAAAAGTTCAGAAAAACCAAAAAAACAGAAAACCAGAAAGAGCACAACTACCTAAAAGAACAGAAGAAACTAAATTAACAGAAAGAATAGAAAGGAACTGAAATATTATAATATACACAAAGGGAAGCAGAAAACATAGTAGGAGCGAAGATAACATCACTAACAGAAAGTTTCGAAAAGACACGAAAGTCAGAAACAACGAATGTAAAGAATCGAAATAACAGAAAGATTAGAAAGAACAAAAAGAACGGAAATTGCAAAAAGAGCAACAATAACAGATAGCTCACTAAGAGAGAAACCAAAAACCACGATTAGCATAAAGAGCAAGAATAACAGAAAACAAGAAGCGAAAATTATATCACAAACAAAAAGACCAAATGGTAGAGTAGATATATCGAAAAGAATAGTAAAAACAGGTTAAACGGAAAGAACAGAAAAATTAGAAAGGTCAGAATAAATAGGAAGAACAATAATCGATTTACACACATTCCTGTTTTACCAACCTTTGATCGTAACACCCTTTACAAAGAACAGAAGAAACAGATAGATCAGAACGAACATAAAGAATAAAAAAACATAGAGCAGATAGAATAAAAAATGCACGAAACAGAACAGAAAGAATGGAAACAACCGAGAAACGAGGAACAGGAAAAGAAGAAAAAGCAGAAACACAAGAAGCCGAAGAACAGAAAGAACAAAACCAAAACACAAATAAAACGAAAAGAACAAAAGTAACAGAAAAATGAGAGAAATGAAACAATCGAATGACAACAGTGAAGATAAAGAACTAATAGCTAAAAATGAACAGAAAAAATAAATTAAATCGAGAGAGAAAATTTACAAAAAAGGACAGAAAAAACAAAAGAAGAAAGGGAATATAATGAACCGGAAGAACAGAATGAAAAGAAAATACAGAAAGAAAAAAACGACAGAAACAACAGAAATAATAGAAAGAGCACAGCAAATAGAAAGAATAAAAATGCCAAGAAGAAGATAAATAACAGAAATAAAGGAAAAAGCGGAAGGAACAAGATGAACAGGTAGAACAGAAAGATTGCAAATAACAGAAATGTCAGAGTGAGCAAAAATTATCGAAGGAATAGAAAGAAAAAAGAAACACAAAGAAGAAAATTATCAAATGGAACAAATTAAGCAGAAATAGAGGAAAGAACAGAAAAATCGAAAGAACAGAAAAAAAAACAAAAAGAGTAACTGTATTAGAAAGAACATAAATAAAAGAGAACAGATTGAATTAAAAGAAAATAAAATCGAAACGCAGAAAGATCGAGAAAAATAGAAAATAAATCAGAAAGAACCGAAAAACAGAAAGAACAGAAAACCATAACGAACATAACGAGCAGAAAGATCAGAAGAAACAAAATTAGCAGAAATAATAGAAAGAAACAGCCGTATTAGAATACGCAAGAAGCAGGATCGTCAGAAAAAGCAAAAACAGCAGAAAGCACTGATGGAGCGAAAATATCATCACTAACAGAAAGACTCGAAAGAATTGGAAAGTCAGAACGACCAAATGTGTTATGAAGCACAGAAATATCATAAAGAACAGAAAGAATAGAAAGAACAGAAATTATAAAAAGAGCAAGAATAGAAGAAAGCCCAGAAAGAGGGAAAGTCCAGAAAGAATAAAAAACAGAATCATTAGAATACACAAAAGGCGCATTACCAGAAATAGCGAAAATAACAGAAAACAAAAACAGAGCGAAAATTCTATCACTAACAGGAAGAACAAATAGATCAGAGTAGTAGGAGCAAAGATATCAAAAAGAAAATAAAAAATAGGTAAAACCAAAAGCATTTAAAAATAATAAAAAACAGAAACCACACAAAGAACAAACGAAAAATAGGAAATACCGAGCAAACAGAAATAATATAATGAGCAGGAAAATCATAAAAAAGAACAAAAAATAGAAAAGTACATAGAGACCATAATAAACAGAAAATAAAAAAACTACTTACAAAATGAACAGAATTAACAGAAAAATAACGATGAATACAGAAAGAAAGATTGGTATAAAAAAGGACAAAACCGATAGAAAATGCTGAAAAAACAAGTATCATAGTACAGATACAATAAAAAAATTGTAAATCTCAGAAAAATCCAAGCAGAGCAAAACACATCAAACTGCCAGCCGGCCGTGCGATTGAATCTCGTTCGTTAGATGATTGCAACATAAATCCCGGAATATCTCAGCCAGTTGCCGCCCGGGGTTCAGTGCCGGCACTCCTATATCAGCCCGGAACATCGGAACCTACTCCATGGCAGAAGAATTACGAGCTCCAATCAGACTACTAAGCCCACTGGAAGCAGGTAAAGCCTCCTCTCCGACTGTAGTTTACACACAAGCACTGGCACTCAGCAACGGGGGGAAAACCAGGCTGTGCCAAGATAAGGAAAAGGGGAGCGCAATCGATTACTGCAGTTAAGCTTCGGAAAATCCGTTCTCCAGTCGTCGCAACGCAACAACGTCTCTTGTGTCTTGCAAATAACAGCTTCCCATGGTGCCCCAGTCCCCAGGTTGGGAAACGAAAACAATAACTATCTGCAGGGCTTACGGTGGCTAAGCCGGATCGGCCTCAAAGGGTTTGCGAGAAAATAGCCGAAGAGTCGGAGATTTAGCAACACGATAAGCATTTTATAGTCCCCTTCTCTCTCTCTTTCTCTGAGCCTACCCTGCCTGCTTCTACGAGAAAGAAAAACGACAAGCGACGCTAGTTGCGCCACCTGATTTTGGTAAATCATTACTGGGAAGTGATGGGAGGGAGGGGTAAATTACGCACTCGCACTTTAATAGGTCACGTTTTGTTCGCTTGCAAGTGTATCGGAGCGATTTGTGGTACAATCGATATTGAACCAGATGGGTTGAGGAATGTTGTACCGACAAAAATTGAGGTCCATTTTCGAAGCCCCGCCACCTGGCTTCTTTATTTACTGATGGTCGTGAATTCTGCTGAAGCAAATCAATTTGCTGTCGTCGTTGTCGTTTTTTTCCCATTTCGTTCTATATATTTTATTTCATTGTAACTGTTCACGCACTTCACCACTCTTCTTACTTTCTGGATCTTTTAGAAAGTTTTTTGCCGTTTTCACCTGCTGAATCAGGACTTTTTCTGCATCCACTGCACTTTCAGCTGTCGCGCGCGAAATGAACGGGTTTGTAGGGAACTTTGGATATCGCGAAAATGAAAACTCGAAAAACTGTTTTTCTGCGACCGACACCAACGATTGCGTTTTACTATCTGTTTTATGCTTTATGCTCGCACAATGGGTTTGAAGTGTGAATCTTATGGTAAGTATCTTAACATTGCATTTGTTTCTAGGGTTAGTTTAGTTCACTTATTCTTAAATCTAGGTAAGTATTTACAAGTATATACAAAACATAAAATTTCATTTTCATTTCAGGTTCGTATTGGAGAATTAGAGGTGAGTATTGAACATTCCGGCCGCCAATGAAATTTTAAGGAATTCAACGGGCATTAGCGGCGGAAGTTCGAGCTTCTTGCGATGACTGACGTTCAACGGGATATGAAGACCTGGATTCGTCTTCTCGGTACAGGCCTCCTTACAGCTTCCAGGATGATTTTTCGAGGTGCGTCGGGTCCGACTGCAGGATACTGTCCGGGAGTGGTGTGCTGTAAAGGAGGAACATCTGTACGCGAACTGTTGGTTTGACAAATTAGGATGGGGTACTTAACTTGAGTCAAGTCCCAGCCGGGGGTTCTAGGAACCCGCACGGCGAGGCTTGGTTCTTTACAGGTGAACCACGAACCGCTCGATACCCCCGAGCTTGGGCCAGGATCTCGTCTGGCGACTCATTTCCCCGAGTAGGGGCCGGGAGCTCGTCCGGCGGCTCTGTACCCTGAGCAAGGGCCGGGATCTCGTCCGGCGGCTCTGTTCCCTGAGCAAGGGCCGGGATCTCGTCCGGCGGCTCGGTTCCCTGAGCAAGGGCCTTCATTTGGCGTTGTTGACGTAGGGCTGCTAATTGGTGCGGGACTCTGTGCTACGATGGGTGGCGCTACTTCAACTGGAAGTAAGCAGAGCTTCGGGATGGCGCGTTGAACGATGCCGAAGGTCGACTTCACGGTGGCGACACGAACAAGGCCGTCAGGGCCGGGATGAACGCTGAGCACGCGTCCCAGGGGCCATTTCAACGGCGGTGCTCTCTCATCTTTGAGAGCGACGATGGAACCAACGGCTAGATTGTCCATGGCTTCTGTCCAGCGGTAGCGACTTTGCAGGGTGGCGAGATACTCCTTGTGCCAACGACTCCAGAAATGCTGAGTTAGCTGTTGTACTCGTTCCCATCGAGACAACCTGGATTCAGGAACTTCACGGCAATCTGGATCAGGTACCGCATTCAACGGACGACCAATCAGGAAATGTCCTGGAGTCAGAGCAAGCTCATCGGATGGATTGTCCGGCAACGGCGTGATTGGGCGAGAGTTTAGCATTGACTCGACCTGAATCAATGCGGTTTGCAGCTCGGATTCGGTTAGGTGGGCATTTCCGAGGATTTTGCGAAGCAGGGTCTTCACGGATTTCACGCAGGCTTCCCAGATTCCACCGAATGTGGGAGAGCGAGGTGGGATGAAGTGGAACTGTATTCCGTTGTCTGCGCATTCGTTTGCTACGGCATCTTGGTGAACTTGAGTTCGGAAAAGCTTCCGCAGTTCTTCCAGTTCTCGCTGTGCTCCAACAAAGTTCGTGGCGTTATCGCAGTAGATATGCGCAGGCTTTCCTCTACGGCCGACAAATCTTCGCAGGCTCGCAATGAATGTGCTAGTGGTCAGATCCGACACAAGGTCCAAGTGCACGGCTTTGGTAGCCATACATACGTATACGGTGATGTAGGCTTTGAAGAATGGCGATCTCTTATTTCGGAGTGACGTTCTCACGTACATTGGCCCAGCCAAGTCAACGCCAACATTCTGAAACGGGTACGCCTGGTTGACCCGAACAGATGGCAGATCCCCCATCAGCTGCTGCAACGGCTTGGGTTTGGCACGTGCGCATACCATGCAGCCGTGAACAATGTTGCGAACCAAGTTCCGTCCGCCGAGGGGCCAAAATCTTTGGCGCAACGAGGATAGTAGTAAGCTGGGACCGGCATGGAGCGTCTTATGGTGTTCTCTCGTGGCGATCATGTCGGTGAAACGATGTTTGGGGAGGACGATCGGGTGTCTTCCGTCGACAGGTATCGCTGCATTGTGAAGCCGGCCGCCGACACGAATAATGCCGTCTACGAGTGTCGGGTGCAGATACCGTAGCTTGGATTTACGGTTTACTTTTCCGACGGTTTCAAGTTGGCGTATCTCGTTGGCAAAGTACTGCTGTTGTATGCGACGGACCAGATTGAGCAGAGTGCGATCAATGTCAAGAGCCGTCAACGGGCCGACAAGAATAGGCTGGTGATTCTTACGGTGGAGACAATTAGCGGCGAAACGTCGAAGAAGTGTGCCGATCCGAAGTAGCTGACGAAGACTGGAATAGCGATCGACGATATCTGACGGTTCTACGCTCACGACCGGAAGGGCAATAGTCTGTCGGACCTCCGGTTGGTCTGAGTTTGAGGTCGCTACGACGTACTTCGCTGGCCAAGGAGCGAATATTAGTTTCAGCCACTGCGGTCCGTTCCACCACAGTGCACTGGCAAGGAGTTCATCGAGGTCCATTCCTCGAGAAACGAGATCAGCGGGATTGTCTTCGGATGGGACGTGATTCCAAACGGCGTGAGACGTCAGCTCTTGGATTTCAGCCACTCGGTTGGCTACGAACGTTTTCCATGTCGATGGAGTTGCGGATATCCAGTTCAAGACGATGGAAGAATCGGTCCACAGATATGTGGTTGCGGTGATGTCGATGCTGTCCTGAACTTGTTTCAGAAGTCTGGACAGGAGTTGAGCTGCGCATAGCTCGAGGCGTGGAATGGTTTGAGTCCCCATCGGAGCGACCTTGGACTTAGAAATCACCAAGCGAACTGTACAAGGGCCCTCGGCAGGTATTGACCGGAGATAGATGCATGCACCATATGCAGACTCTGAAGCGTCGCTGAACCCGTGAATCTCCAAGCGGTCGTAACCCGGACGTAACACATGGCGAGAAACTCGAAGGTGGGCAAGTGCTGAAAACTTCTGGTGAAATTCGTGCCATTCGTGAGCGAATCCGTTAGCCACGGGTGTGTCCCAGTCGAGATGGAGCTTCCAAAGACTCTGCAGCATGATTTTCGCCTTTGCAATGGTCGGTCCAATCAAACCTAAGGGGTCGAAAAGACTGCTGATCTGAGAGAGGATCGTTCGTTTGTTCAGAACCGTGTATTCCTTCCAATTCGGCGTCTTGAACGAAAGAAAATCGGTCGACGGTTCCCAGCGGAGGCCAAGTGCAGTCACGGAGGACTCGTGGTCCAAATCGAGTAGTGTTTTCGTCTCTCGGAGCTCCAACGGAATGGTATCAAGAATAGCTTGACAATTCGAAGACCATTGTCGGAGAGGAAGTCCTGCGCATGCGAGCATTGCAATGAGCTGGTTGCAGGTAACGGCGAGAGATTCAGCATCGTCAGAACCGGACAGCAAATTGTCGACGTAGAAGTCGTGGCGGACAGCGGGTTCCGCCAGCGGAAAATGTTGCCCTTCATCATCGGCGAGCTTCTGCAGCACCCTAGTTGCCAAAAATGGAGCACTGCTTGTGCCGTATGTGACGGTGCGGAGCTGGTAGCTCTTCAGTGGAGCCTCGGGATCGTCGCGCCAGAGAATTCGCTGCAGCGGTTGGTCGGTGGGATGGACCAAAATCTGCCGGTACATTTTTTCAATGTCCGCAGATAACACGAACTGGTGGATTCGAAAACGGAGGACAATCGTCACGAGAGTGTCCTGGATTGTGGGACCAGGAAGCAGGACATCGTTCAGCGAGATACCGGACTTCGAGCGGCATGATGCGTCGAATACGGTACGAAGCTTTGTAGTGGTGCTGTCGAGTTTCATCACAGCGTGGTGTGGAAGGTAGTATTGCGGTTGCGCGTCGATTTCATCGGGGCCAATCTCCCGCATATGTCCCAATCTCACGTACTCGTGGATGAACTGCTGATACATCGCCTTCTTATCGGGACTCGCACCGAGTGATCGTTCCAGAGAGAAGAAGCGGCGGGTGGCGTTGTATTTGTTGTCCTTTAACTGCCAAAGCAGCTCGTCACGCTTGGGCAGCTTGACGACGTAGCGGCCTTCGGAGTTGCGGGTGGTGTTCTTCAAGAAATGTTCCTCACAGTATCGTTCCGACGGAGACCATCCCTTTGCATCGTGGACTTCTTCGAGCTGCCAGAATCGGTTGACCAATTCATCGATTGTGCAGGGATTACTGAACTGGCACTTGCGTGGATCGCTGTGATCGTGGTTTTCCAATAAACACTCTCCGGAGACGACCCAACCGAACTCTGTGTTCTGCAGAAGCGGTAACTCTTCCCCGAGTGATATCCTGCCGTATCGAAGAATTTGGAAGAAATGGGCGGCACCCAGAATCATGTCGATGTCGCCAGTAACAGCGAATGTTGGATCTGCAAGCTCCACGTGCTTTGGAATCGGCCAGTGGCGGGCTTCTACCGTCGACTGGGGCAGCTTGACGGTAATGGAAGGCAGAACGAGCATGGAGCATTGTACGGAGAAGGGAGTGACTCGAGAGGAGATGGTTATCGTGGCCTGGTATTCAACCAGCGTTGTAGTGTTTCCGATTCCGCTTATCGGGATAGCATGCGGCAATCGGATGCGAGGAAGCTGCAGTCGTTCGCAAAGAGCCCCAGAAACAAAGTTGCGTTGGGAAGCACAGTCCAGCAAGCAACGAGCAGTGACGATGCGACCTCTACCGTTACGGATATTCACTAGCGCAGTCGGAAGGAAAACGGTTCCAGGAATCACTTCACCAGTATGTGATACGAGGGCAGTCTGAGAACTCATGGAAGGCGCATGAATGTGGGATAAGTTTGCGATTGAGGTAGAGGTAGACGGTTGCTGGATGGGAGCTTGCGAAACAGACTGGGGTGACAGTGAGTTTGGAGCATGCAGCGCAGATGCTGCGGTGAGAGTCGGCTGGAGGGCAACACAGCAAGTTGATCCGGTGGCTTGACCAGAAGCGGGATTGTCGTCAGAGGGCTCAGTATGAAGAAGCGTGTGGTGCTTCTTGGTACATGTACGGCATCTTGACCCAGAACAGTTCCGGGCATAATGGGAACTCGATCTCAAACAGTTAATGCAAAGGTTTTTCTGTCTTACCAGATCGATCCGTTGGCGAAGGTTGAGTTTCCGAAATTCCGGACAGCTGTACAGGTAGTGACTCTCACCGCACTTGTCGCACGGCTTCGGCTTGCTGGCGCTGGAAGAGGGTGTACTGGATACTGCAGTTTGCTGTGTAGCTGCGACTGGAAAGGCTGCTAGCTTGGATGTCGGATTTGGCTTGCTGCGAGGAGGAGCGGTGTTCGAAGTGGCTGAAGAAACTGCTTGCAAAACTCGAGCGTAGTTCTGGAGGAAGTTTACCATCGTCACGTATGATGGCATTGAAGTTGGCGCACCAGTGCTTGTGTCCTCTGATGTGCCGGCGGTTCCTCCCAGAACCGAAGCGATGTTGTCAGCATCGAGTTTGCTACAGTGGTTCTCCCATTCCCGGAGCGTACAAGGATCGAGGCGTATAGATAGCTGGTAAACCAGGATAGAGCTCCATCGGTCTGCTGGTTCACCCAAGCTCTTCAGAACGGAGATCTGCTGCTCGAAGCGATCGATCAGCGCAAGCAGATCTTCAGCTGATTCCTTGCGCATCGCTGGAGTGTCGAAAAGCGTCCGAATGTGACACTTGATTAACTGCCGGTTGTTCTCAAAACGCAGCCGCAACGTTCGCCAAGCGTCCTTGTAGCCCTGCTCGCTTATTTTGATAGGGTCGAGAATGCGCGCTGCCTCTCCTTGAACGAGGCCCTTCAGATAGTGCATCTTCTCGACCGCACTGATGTCGCTCCGGGAACCTACTGCGGATTCAAATGAATCGCGAAAAACACACCAGTCTTCCAACTTACCGCTAAACTTGGGTAGGTTAAGCTCCGGAAGCCTGATGTTCATTGGTCTCGATGGTGCGGGGTTGGCAGAAGGGGGAGAACGTGTTTTCTTCGCCAGTTTGGCCAAGTAGAAGGACCGAAGAGCATAATAGCGACCGTCGAACAACTGCCGTTCCTTTTTCAGGTCGATTGGCTCCTTATCGGTGGAAAACATCTCCAATTTCACCACCGTCCGGTGAAACTCGTCGTAAAATTTCTCCAACTTTTCCGCCCACGCTTCTACTTGGCCCGCAAACTTACTGTCCTTGTCGAACTCCTTCGCATAATATTCCAACAAAGCCATTGAATCGACAATATTCTGCTTCGTCAGCTCCAACTCACTGAATTTCCTCTCGTCGGCCATTTTCTTCTTCGGTAGCGCCGTATTCCCGTTCACTCACGCACTTTTCAACCTCCAAGAATCCAAAATGCACCCGAGCAGTCAATTTGCCAAATAAAAATTTCACCGCGAAACTTTAACACTTTTTCGAAAATCTCTCTTCAGAAATATTTACGTTCCAGCACGGCGCGCACCGTTCAGGCAGTAGGTAAACAATGCACACTACCTACGCTATCGTCAGCTGGCTGTGTCTCGCACGCACTACTCGTTGTGACGATGTAAATATTCTGCGATGGTGGATTCTTGGAGGGAACACTATGCGGTTTTGTTTGCACTACCGCGTAAAATGGCTAGTTTGCCGCTTGGGGACGCTACCGAAAATCACCTTTCGCGCACTTTTTCTGGCTCTACCCGTCTTCAGCGGGGCCGTTCTTTGCGATTTTTTCGCCTATTCTGGGCAATTTACAATCACTTTTTGCCTCTTCTGGGCACCTTTCGTTCACTTTTTGCCTATTCTGGGCAGTTTTCTGTTCACTCGCGGGCACTTTTTCTTCAAGATCCGGCTCGAAGGACCAAATTTATGTTCACGCACTTCACCACTCTTCTTACTTTCTGGATCTTTTAGAAAGTTTTTTGCCGTTTTCACCTGCTGAATCAGGACTTTTTCTGCATCCACTGCACTTTCAGCTGTCGCGCGCGAAATGAACGGGTTTGTAGGGAACTTTGGATATCGCGAAAATGAAAACTCGAAAAACTGTTTTTCTGCGACCGACACCAACGATTGCGTTTTACTATCTGTTTTTATTCTATGTTGTTTGTTTACATTCGTCGTCTGTTTTATGGTACAGCTGATTGACAGCGGTTTTCGCGATGCAGAATCCATTTCTGCTTTATGCTCGCACAATGGGTTTGAAGTGTGAATCTTATGGTAAGTATCTTAACATTGCATTTGTTTCTAGGGTTAGTTTAGTTCACTTATTCTTAAATCTAGGTAAGTATTTACAAGTATATACAAAACATAAAATTTCATTTTCATTTCAGGTTCGTATTGGAGAATTAGAGGTGAGTATTGAACAGTAACATTCCGGCACCCTCCAACGATGGGAACGGTTCCAGGTCTCAGCTGTTCTGGTTCTGCCCTTCAGCTACAGAGCATCGGTAGACAGGTAGTTGAAACCGGTGCTGGGTAAGGGTTTGAATTTTGATATAGGGCGACTATTGCGAACGAAAGGATTCGGAACCGGGACTGTGTAACTTCTGCCCTGTTTATTCATTCGTGTATCCCATGCTTCTTAATCTTTATTAATGAGATTCCCTTTAAAGAGATATTTATCATATTTTCTAACATATTACGGTCATCTTTTGAAAACCTATGCCATTTTTTACATCGACCATCGTCCATTCATATATAAACGTTGAACTAAAAGCGTAATTTCTTTTAACATTCTTCTGGGGTTAAACCAAAAGAGTCATATCCAACGTACGTAAGCACATGTATCTGCGTATATGTGTGTGTGTGAAGGTGGACGCACATGAATTTATCCCTTCCATTCTGCGAGCCAGTTTCCCGCATAACTGGGATACCAGCGTGAGTCGGTGCAAGACGTCACGGTGCGGAACCCCACCGGAAAGGGATCCAGCAGTCCTTCTGATTCATGCTGCTGCTGCTGTGTGAGTGTGTCTTCCGTGCGAGCACGGCGAAAGTTTGCTCATCATCAGTCATACTACTTCCGTTCCACTTCCTGTAAGCATATTATGTCCGTTTCCTTCTGTGTACCAGCAGTCGCTCGCTAGTAGAGGGTCTGGAACTCATCCGTCTTCACATACGACGACCGACCGCGTTGGTTGGAGAACAAGCCAGGCTTTGGAATTGGATTGTGCACGGAAAGGCGGAAAAAGTGGTTCCTCCGATAGTTTTGTTTTCTAACCATTGTAGATCGATTATCAGGTTTTGCAGTGTCCTGGCGTCCCAATGGTTCGAAAAATTACCCCAATGCTGAGATTTGGTATCCTTCACATACTCGTTTTAAAAAGAATAGATTACTTTTCCAAATCTAACCAAAGTGTGCTCGGAACAAAAGTAAATTTCAGTACTCAACATCAACGGTTGTTCCATAATTTGAAACTATGTTTCTCCGTGCATCAGTTGCGATAAGGTAGGGCTTTCTGGGCTTTGTTAATTTTGCTCGGTCGTGGTTTTGCTCCACACACAACTGTCAGTGGTGACGGGGGAACTGAGGGGAGGCGAAGCGAACATACATGTGTTCACATTCCCGAGAGTGTCTTCTTCCGACGGCGACGGACGGACGGTCGGATGGAGATGGTGGGAGGCTGTAAGGACCAACCGTAGACTGATTCTAGATGAGATAGCTGAGCGCCCAGTAAAGTGATTACACGGTGTTACGCTGTGCTGATACAACACAGGGTTGTAAAAAAATTATGGTTTTGTACTTTCCACTAAAGCCACTACTATACCGGAAACAGACAGCATAGTAGACAGCAAAATAAAGTTGATATTTGATGAAAATTAGGAAAACATTTTTCCAGCTAGCGCGATGCTTGTGTTTCTATTTTGCCGGTCACACGAAAAACAAGTTTCATCATTTCCCAACTAATAACCGTGGAAAATGCTGCACTTGCGAAACAATTTCAATAGTTAGGAAGAAGGGATCAGTATCATCTCTGCAATCGTTGGAAGCGATTTCGGTTGGGAATGCTGCAATAAAAAAGGCGACAAATGCATAAAATTTGCTGTGTTTTCACAAATGGTACCGCCGAACAATTGTGCCGCACGGTTAGAGAAATAACAGAGTGCCAAACTAACATCAACAAGGGGGCAATTCTCATATCTATTTCCGGCTGTTGGTATTCAGCCCAGTGCATGATTGGCGAAAAAGTGTGTTATCCTTTTTTATTCCAGGACTGATTGAGGTGGTTCGATGATGTCATGTAAGCGAATTGGATACTGGTCTGTATTTTATGTTTCATGCCTGAATTCAACAGCATTGTTCTATCTACGTTCTGGCACAAACGATCGATTCCACTAAAAATAGCGAGGGAATCGAATAATAGCGAAAACGTAAAAATATGTATTGGTAAAAATCAAAAATATTACCAATAGCAACATTTTGCAATTGTCAGAAATAGACGTCAGTAACTGATACCAACTTACTGTCAGATAGATGATATATCCAAACAAACACCAAATTGTCATCAGTTAGACATTTAATTCAAACAGTTAGCACAACATGTACGAACGTCTAACACGTGAAGTTTTAAATAATACATATAACAAAAATAGCAAACATCTGAAAAGCTACTAAAATGAAAGAGATAGCAAACATTACAAAAGAAGACCTCAAGCCCAAAAAAGGACCTCAAGCCTGAAAAAGCACCCCAATCGCGAAAAAGGACAACAAGCCAAAGTAGCAGAAATCACAAAACTAGCAAAATTGCACAAAGAAAAAAATAGAATAGCAAACATGCAAAAGTAACGAAACCAAATTTTGTATTTCAATTCAGTTTCATCAGTAGCATAGCAGACCAGCTTGGTTGCTAGTTAGACACTACATCCAAAATTTTCCCCAACTTGTTTTGGTTGAAAAAAAAATGTTTTCGATTTTACTGTCTCATCAGCTGAATAAATGTAACCTGTGTGCTTTTTGAGACACCACAGAGCATTTACACAAGTAGTGGAACTTTCTGGATTTAGTGCCCAGTTGGCCGCCAATCCGGTCTTCAATGGTACTGATGAGACGGAGTCGAAATACTAAATCCGATTTTATGGACGATAGTTATTGTATCCTCTTAATGCACATTAGTATATACAGTAAGATTCCGTTTTTGGCACGTTCCGTTTTTGGCATGCTCAATTTTTGGCAACAAAAAAGTTCCGTTTTTGGCAACATTGTTGTTGTACATAGTAAATCTTTTACAAAATGCTCATACACATTTAGTTGTAATAATTGATATCACTTTTGACTTTTTTTCCAGACATGGGAGTCATATTTACTACAATATATGGCGGGCATAGCAAATAAAATTATATTTGCTGATTTTCTTCTATCATTTTATTTCATATCACATATTCTTATATAATTAGTGTTGTTGTAACATTTATTATGTAATAAATTGAAAATAAAAGCTTCTAAAGTAAGGTTCCATTTTTGGCACGGTTCCTGTTTTGGCAACTGAAAAAAAAAATATTGTTGCCAAAAACGGAATCCTACTGTATGTAGGGGTGGGCACAGCGTAGTTGCCCGATCAGAAAGACATAACAAAAAGATTTCAAAACTATATCTCACGTTGTTACTTGTTATAATTTTCTGTTATTTTAACTACTAACGAGACCAAATTTATAACACAATCTGTTACGAAAATTGTATTGTGTTATAATCTTGTTATTTCATTTTGATCGGGTGGTAAATCGATTACCTTGTATGCAGCGCACCTGGGTTCGAGTCCCTACCACGCACATAGGGTTAGAAATTTTTCATAAGAGATTTTTCTAACCCGAAGAGGCGAATGACCTTAAGGTTAAAACCTCTATAATCAAAATTAAAAAAAGAACATTAGTATAATCCAAAGTCTAACTTAGCTACAGTTGTCGAAATGGCCGGAAACAACAATAAAAGATTCAAAAATACAAATCAAGCAAAAGTTATCCAAAACCGCAGAAATATAAGGAAAATTTAATAAATGTGGCAATAACCAACCAAAATAACAATATAAGGAGAACGGCGATAACCAGAAGAGCGAAAAATAGCAAGTTAAAAAAATCGAGTGGCAAAATTTTTAAAAATATTTGCAATATGAGTATCTTAAACATATCAAGTCAAGTTATCAAAAATAAAAAAGAATGAATTAAAATGTTATTAATATCACTAATAGCAAAAATAGAGGAAAAATAACAAAATTGTCGGCACGAATACTAAAATAACAAGAGAGCCAAATGTAGTAATAATATACAAATTTGAATAGATAGCAGAAAATAATGGAAATAGCAGAAAGGTTAATGAAGATTTTTTTTTTCAAAAATAGCCAAGAAAAAGAAAAACGGTGAAATCTTAAATAGTATAAAGATGCAAACGGAATAACAACAGCTAAATTAATAATATAAACTGGTAGGTGAAAATAGCAACGGTAGTTGAGCAAGACACAATAGACAAAATATGGGTTAAACAAAATAGAAATAAAAATAGCATAGTTAATCAAACCCGGCAAAGGCAACATAAATAACAAAAAAATGACAGAATCCTAAATAATGTCTGAAAATAAAAAAAATGAGAAAATTATCAAAGAAAAAAATAATGAAATAAGAAAATCATATTCAAAGGTATTCAAAAATGGAAGTAATGAATCAAACAAAAAAAAATTAGTCTCGGTCGCATTTAGTCTAATGGAAACTCCTGGGTTTTTGGTTCATATAATAACGATGTCTTTAAATTAATTTCAAACAAACTTCTCGTTCGCTAGGGGAAGAACTGGTAGTGGCCTACGACCAGTAGCAAAAAAAATAGAGTTCGGTTTCAAAGTAAGAGTAAGAGAGACATAGAAAACGCGTCAGAAGAAGATAGCTTGGATAGGGAGAGATAGTGTAAGAGGCAAATAGAGAGAGATAGATAGAAAAAAGATAGAAAGAGACGTAGAGAGAGAATGAGAGACGTAGAGAGATAGAGATGCTGAAAAATAAAGAGAAAGAGAGAGACGTACAGAGATAGAGAGAAAGAAAGATATATAGAGAGGGTCGTAGAGAGATAGAGAGAAAGACGCGAAGAGATAGAGAGAGACGGGGAGTCTTGCTAGGATATTATAAGGTTGTGGCAGCATTAGGTTCTGCTAAATCTCTAAAAAAGCCATAACTCCAAATGCAATTCTGACGAAGCGAGTCTGTACCGCTTCTGCTAAAATCTTAAGATTGCAGTAATCAAAGATCCTAGCACTAAGAGCGCTTTAGTCTAAACGGGATGCCAACCAGCATCGACGCCAGTAACATCCTGATTTCGGCAGAATGGCGCTGGCGAACCTCAACGTACACGACACGGATCATTTGAATTTGAAACATTGAGCTGACAGGCTACTCCCTGAGTAAGCAAGGGTGCCACCGACCTGAAATGGCGAGTGGGCTAACAGCACGACCCGTTAAAACCTTGATAAATTACCTGGTACGTTTAATGCTCGTCGGTGGCTCGACCAATCCCTATTTTACGCCGTTCCAGCTCTGAATACTACTCCCCGTGAAAGATATTGTCAACCCTTGCATGACCACCCTGCTTGCATAGATCACCATGGGTCACAAGAAGCGACTACGTACAATGAGTGGAGCTGACGGATTAGTGTTTGGTCCCAACAACAACAACAAAATGTAGAAAGAACAACAAACCCGCACATGAGGAGTACGCGCGGCGAGTTCGCCGACAGCCTGAGCATGCCAGGGTTTGCAATCCCCAAAGTAGCCGAAGGTAGTGACAGCGAAGTGCTTGGTGGAGGACCTTCACAAGTTTGTGGACGCGAGCAACAATGTCCATAAGGACAATGCGGAGATGGTTCTCAG
Organism: Topomyia yanbarensis; assembly: GCF_030247195.1. Taxonomy (NCBI): domain Eukaryota; kingdom Metazoa; phylum Arthropoda; class Insecta; order Diptera; family Culicidae; genus Topomyia; species Topomyia yanbarensis. The sequence goes on from NC_080670.1 coordinate 59,547,269, forward strand.
AATCCGAAAGGGGTTTCAGTCTGCCGTGAAGGCGAATGACACGGCAACGCTGAGGGATGGTGTAGCTAAGTGAGCATTGGCGTCGGATAAGGTAATTATCTTGCTAGCCTCTTCGAAGCAGAGGAAGGAGAAGCAGGTTGGATTAGAGAATACGCCAGTTTCTTAGACTCCAAAGAGGGCAAGAACCTCTCTAGGCGCCGAAAGACCATGCGGACCCAATAGGTGGACACGTGAGGACGATCTTAATGCTAAAGGGTAGGAAGTCACTCAAACGGGAGAAAGCTGGAGTACTGTTTTAGGTTGAAAGCAGAAATGAAGAGAGAATAGTTGAGTAGAAACGGATAGAAAACCACCGGCTTGTCGGAAGGCGCCATGCTCATCAAAGCCACTGACGCGACATATGCAGCGTTCCTCAAGAAAATCAGAGAGAATCCTGAGCTGGGGGATATAGGAGAAAACTTGTACCTAAAAGGGTGAGATGTTCTTCGAATTGAAGGAGGTTCCCACGATTATCAGCTCGACCTTGCAGTAGATTATTACTAAATCACTATGTGAAGAGGTAGATGTTTAAACCTTAAACCCGGAGACGGTAATTGTTTGCAAGAACGTGGATGAGATCAGGGTGGTAGATGAGCTAAATGGTGCACTGAAGCAACCAGGGGGTAGAGAGAAACTCAGACATCGATGATTCATCTACCGGCAACCGTTGCTAACACGGCGCTGGAGGCAAGCAAAGTTATGGCCGGATGGTGGAGATGCCCATTGAGGGCCGCCCCACGAGTAAATAAATAAGCGGAGAAATGCTTCAAGTGTTTGGGCTTTGGACATTTGCCAGGGACTTGCAAAGACCCGGATAGATCCAGGATATGCTGGAAATGCGAGAAGACGAGTCATCTTGTGAGAGATTGCACGCGAAGGCCGAAGTACTAGCTTTGCACTCCAGTGGACGGAAACGACCATCATACGGGTGGCTTCAAATGCCCTGCCTACAAGAGGGCGACTGCAGGTTAACGATAATGGAGATAACGCAGATAAATCTGAAAAATTGTGACACCGTACAGCAACTCTTTTATCGCAGTCAGCGACAGAAACAACGTGTCACGTCGCTTGAATCGTATCAAGTCCCGCTTGATAACGGTAACTTAGTGGCGGATAGATCGGGAACGGTTGCGATACAAGTTATGGGCAGTCTCCTCATTCAAGAAGTGTTAGAACGCTCATATGAAGCCTTCATAATCGCCAAAATCAACAGCGTCTTCGTGTGCAGCTGTTACGCTCCTCCTAGGTTGACAGTGGAGTAATTCAGTCTAATGCTGGAGCAGTTAATGGAGCAGTTGATTGGCCGAAACCCGGTAGTCAGTGGTGGTGACTTTAACTCCTGAGCTGTGAAGTGGGGCAGTAGAGTAACCAACACAAGAGGGTATATCCTGCAGGAATCTCTAGCGATGTTGGACATATCATACAATGAAGGTTCTGTTACCACATACCGGAGAGCCTGGAGGGAGTCTATCAACGACGTTACATTCTGTAGCCCTTCACTGACGGCGAACATGGATTGGAAAGTATGCAAGAAGAATATGCATCACCAGGCGATTCGCTAACGTATCGGCCAACGGAACCCTCTTGCAGCACGGAGAAGGATAACTGGCGAACATGAAAGACGGAAGCCTTCAACAAGGACCTCTTCGTTGAGGCACTTCGGTCGGACGGCGGCTGCTATAACAAGAAGGATTGTGATGGCCTGTGACGCCACAATGCCGCGTAAACTGGAGCCACTCAATGGACGGCGTTCAGCTTACTGGTGGAAGGAGACGTTCAGTACGCTACGCGCTGCTTGTCTCAATGCCAGAAGGCGGGCTTAGAGAGCAGTATCGGAGCCAAATGGAGAGGAGCGCAAGGCCAGGGGCCCCCATTAAAACGGAAGATCAAGCATTGCAAGTCAGATTTCCACAAGGAGTTCTGCCGAGAAGTAGACGCCAATCCTTGGGGCGACGCATACCGAGTCGTCATGACGAAAATAAAGGGCTCGTCGACACCCGCCGAAATTTGGCCGGGTAAGTGGAAGATAATTGTTGAGGGGTTCTTCCCGAAGCACGATTCAACTACCTGACCACTGATACCGTATGGTGAAGAAGAAAGAGCAAGCATCGGGACGTGACTAACAAAGAGCTTGCAGAAGCGCAAAGCGACTGAAATCAAGGAAAGTCGCCGGTTCTGTTGGAATACCATAAGTAATACTGAAAGCTGCGATCCTGGTATATCCGGACATGTTCAAGAGGGTGCTGCAGAAGTGTCTAGATGAAAGTAACTTTCCCGAAATATGGAAGGAATAGAATCTGGTTGTTGTAATGGCATTTAATTAGCAAGGGACTGCAAGGTGTGAAGTATATTTTAACAGCGCCAGCTGGGACGCCATCGCTGCAATGCTACACAGAATGAGCGTCCCCGACTGTATATGCCAGATCCTGAAGAACAGCTTCCAGCGCAGAGTGCTGCTGTACGAGACGAACGAAGGACATGCGAATGACACCGAGTATTCCTCTGGGTTCCATTCTCTGTCCAACTCGTTGGAACGGCTGTCCAGAAAAGTGAAACCGTGAGACATGTCGCTAACGATGATGAATGGGACACTTGAAGGAGTGGAGGTGTCTGTGACGGAGACAATTTACGCGATCGAGAACTGGATAAACGGGGTCAAGCTGCAGGTAGCTCATCACAAGACGAAAGTGTTGTTGGTCAGCAACTGCAAAGTTGTTCAGCGGATGCATATCGACGTCGGGGGCACGTGATTTCATCAAAGCGTGCATGCCGACTAAGCCTGCGAAAAATCGACAAAGGTAACGAAAGCAATAGCGAGGATCATGCCAAGCGGCGGCGACCCCAGACGTTTGCTATCTAGTGTTTCTTCGTCGACACTGTGATACGGGTTTCCCGTCTGGAGTGCGGTGCTGAAAACCAAGCGGAACGGCGAAACTCTGAACTGAACGTTTCGGCTGATGGCCGTATGAATCACGAGCGCGTACAGAACAATATCACCAGAGGAAAGATTCATTATCACCGGGATGATCCCCATCTACATTACCCTGGCAGAAGTTGTCGAGTGCTATAATCGGAGAAATACCAGAAACGTGAAGAAGATGGTGAAAATCGATTCGTTGGTGATGTGGCAGCAGGAATGGGATAATACCGAGAAGAAGGTTCATCCCAAATCCGTCGACGTGGGCCAATAGAAAGCAGGTAGAGATGAACTTCCACTTGACACAACTCATGTCGGGCCACGGTTGCTTCAGGAAGTATCTTCACCGGTTCGGGTATGCAACATCACCATTGTACCGAGAGAGGAGAACGTGGAGGAGACACCGAAGCATGTGGCCTTCGAATGTCCGTGACTCGAAGCGACACGCAGGGAGATGCTTGAAACGGAAGGATAATATCTTCTACAGAATGAGAAGCGACGTAGACACGTCGAACGCGGTATACAGGGTGGTGGAACAGATCACAACCGCTTTACTGTGAAAATGGCGTGAAGAACAGCGAGCATCGACTTCGGAAAATCAATCAACGCCGGGAAACTCTCCCGAAGTAAGCTAGATCCACCACCAGCGACTAGCCGAGTAGACTGAGACAGAGCACAGGGTACGGAACGTCGCCAGCGAACCGGACGCCACGCTCCACCCGGAATCGCCTGCTAGTGAAACTAGTGAAAACCAAAGAATAGTCGGTATCGGGAGAAACTCTCCGTCAGCCTAAGCTAGATTCACCGCCGGGAACTAGACTGAGTAGACTCCCCCGGAATCGCAGAGCTGACCCCTGCGCCTGGCTTGTTGACTCAGTTTCGGGAGAACCTCTCTCGAACCTCGGGGTAGGCTAGATCCATCGTCGGGGACTAGACCGAGTAGTTCGCGAACCAGTCGAGAGCTCAACGAGGAAGTGGTGCTAAATAGCATAAGAAGGGAACCAAAGGGCTTATAGGGAGTTGCGGTGCCAAATGGCACCGGATAGTGAGCCGAAGGGCTCAAGAAGTTGCGGTGATGATTCGCACAAGTAGGCCGAGTCCTAGTGTTAAATGACACAATGGAGCCGAAGGGCTAGGTAAATTAGACAATCTGGAATTTGTCGCCATTTGTTTTTTGGCCGGGTGTCCGTGGCGTATCAGTAGATGTCGATGGATTTTTGTCAGTATTGGTTGTAGTAGATGAATTTTCTTTAGTTGTTTTAGCGCATAGCTTTCCGTAGTATGTTATCTAGTTATAGAACTGGCACTTGTAATCTGTCCAGGGTATATGCATATCGTTCGTTGAGTGTAGTTAACACCTTGGAATGATTTGCTCTCAAAAGTCCAATAGGAAGCTGTAGGTTGGTTCAGCTGCATTTGCACCACCCGAACACCGCTAAAATGCCAGGGAAATAGTTTCGACGGGTGTCATTTGTGACGGATTCCACTTCTTCGTATTTCGACATGAATCTTTCAATATAATCGGTACCAGTACGCGGTGCCAAATTATAGAGGCGAATTCTCGTAAGATCAGCTTCGATATAAACGGGGATCTTGGTTTTGACGTTTTCGTATTCGACGTCGTGTTGCATGTTGTTCTTCGCTACGAAGCTTTCTACCTCGGCTAAGAAGATGAACGTTGTTAGTAATACATGCCTCGTTTAATGTAGCTGTACGTGTGACACTTCTGGAAGCACTAGCTCCATTTTGGGCGAAATTTATTTTATGGTTCACTCATTTTACTCGCAGTTGGGAGCTGATGAGATCATAGCGAAATTGATCCGGATAGGATACTAAGGCGTCACAGTTTGCTGTATTCTACCATGACATCGCCATATTCCTCGCATCTACAAGAAATGGCGTTTGTAATTCCGCGCATCGTTTTTCAATTCATTTCTTATTCGACCGTGTGAACTCAGATATTGGATTGAAAACAAGCCCACATAGAAAAATAAAGTCCCGTCTGACCTTCGAATATATGAAAATTTGCGGAATGTGGTACTGCGCGGTATTATGAATGGGAACGGTACCTAAAAATTAAATTAAAATCCAGAAAATATAACAAACTTTGTTGAATATCCCAATTTTCAAAAGATTTTTTGTGCACTTGAACTGAACAAGAATGTGCAGCATCAACAAACATCATTCGGCTTACTCCTCCGACCACGGGACTGAACAACTGCTTGGCATCCTTCAGCGCGCTTCCTATCCAATTCCTTCTGATGCTGCCTGATGAAGTGCATTCTAAGGACAATTAACTTTTTTTTTCTTCTCCGCACTATGCACGAGATATGCGCACTGCTGCCAGCGGTAGAGCAACTTGCAATCGAGTCGAGCAAAATTTAATATTCCGAGCAACGACATTACGAATTTTTTATCCCTGTGTGGATAGGAACTTCACTCTTGATTGCACAATCTCATTCCATGCAAAGAGACGGAGTGTGTGTGGGTACAGCAAGAGAGAGACAGAGGTTTGGAATTTGATATTATATTTGTGCAGTGTTTTTTGCGGCCTTCGTGTCTACTGTTTCCCTAACAAAAATGAAGAAATAGCGGCATTAAATTTCATCCCTTTGAACGGATCGTCCCTGTTGACGCAGTTGTGGACCGGGACCGAAGGATTTCCCCCGTGCGCTCCCTATCTCAGGCTGGCCACTGCTCTCGCTGGACGGTTCCCCAAATTGGGTGGATAATTTATGCAGTGCTTTTTTTGCGGACAGGAATTTGCCTACCAACCGGAGCATCACAAGACGAAGAAACAATGAACCCGAACGATGCTTTATTACGTTCGTAGATGCGTATTTTTGGTTTATGGGACGAAAATAATCCCCACTAAATTAGGGGGTTTTCGTTGTGTTTCCATACACGGTTGAGCGTTTCGGATTACCCGGCTAGATGGCCAATTCCATTTAGGAACGATGATGAATGATAAAACGTTTGTTTGTTGTACTGATGTTAATTCTAATTCCCTCCTTCTGTACACTTCGGATGTTCCTTTTCGGTATTTTAAAATCTAAATATGATTGAATAATTCTCCTTTGGATTTTATTACATAGTTGATTTAATTCATTATTCCCCATTACTTATTAAACTTTCCTCAAACGCCTCAAAAACCTAGGCAACGATGGTCACTAATGAGTGTCAAATAACATCGAGCATCGAAAGGTGAAATATGAACTTCCACAATCATAATTAAATTAATGCGATTCAGGAAAATGTTCGCGAGTCAAATTTCACTGCGAAAGCTTTGTCAAATACTGAGAATTTGCAGAAGAATTGGAAGAATTTTTTTCCGCACAGCGTTTCGTTCGCAAACAGAGTAAATATAAATACAACTTCAAAGTGTTTACCGTCGAATTTGCAGAGCTAATGAGTAAACAACGCAACCATCGGAATTTACCAAGCGAACGATGAAATCAAATCAAACGGCAATCGTTCCGCAGTGCTTCAATTCTTCCTTCGACTTCACGAACTAATCGACTGCTGTGCACCAATTTGTACTCGCGTTGGTAGGCTTACTCGTATGCCTTGGTCGGGGCGGGATTTGTTGGTAATTAAGTGGAATTATAACCCTTTCCTCGCCCCGAACGCCGCCCTCGGGGACAAACTTTGTGCGGCAATCCTGCTTGGAAAGGCAACCTACAAATAAAACGATTCCGCTAGGAGCTTTTCCTTAGCTACCAGCAACCGGCAGTCGTCCTATCCGGCGGGGGTGTGTAAATCTGTAAAGGGGTTACATTCCTGATTGCCGACCAGTGCTAACAAAACTCCTGAACAGAAACCACCCCGAAAGCCGGAGAGTTGTAGAACTAACTGTGAAATTTATTGAAATAGAATTAGAAGGATTACAGTTCCGGCCACCTTTTCTTCCCTTTCGGGTGCCTCGGAAACCGAATCAGCCCAACAGCCAGAAATCGATTGGGGCACTAGACACGAGCACGAATCCTTATGGGACCGTTCGAACAACGACCAACGACGGGTGCTGCTGCTGTTCGAGCTTTGTTGGTAAATTCAATTTATTTTGATTGTTCCTTTTGTGCATAAATAAAAAGGATTATCATCAGCATTCGTCTTTCGTGTCTGCACACGGTTTTGCTTTTGTGTCTGGGTCCTACCCGCATACCGCACCGCACCACTGCGTCGCTGCCAAATTCGAAAATGCCCGTCTGCGGAATTGTGCTTGTGTGAGGCCTGGATACAAGTCGGTACATATGTATATGCATATATGCGATGACACACTGTTTGTAAACCCCGATCGATGGCTGATTAAACATTCAACATTTGTGTTGTGCTTTTTTTTCGCTCATCCTCAACTGCAATTAACACCACCATTCAGGCGGTGACGGTGGTAGCAGCAGTGGTCGGTCTAGCGTCGTGTGATTGAAAGTAAATATTGACATTTGCATCCCGGCCACAAATGGATCTACATTACGGCGCATCACCTGGTTTTGGAATGGCGAGAAGCCTGGTTGTGACAGCGTTGAAGGGGATGCGTTGCTTATTTTACCTCGTGTGGAGTAGAGCGTGATGATTTTTACGCGAATTTATTTTGAAAGCTTTCTGTTTATGTGTTTTTTATCTGTCTTTTTCATTTGGATTTTGGTTCTAAATATCATTTGCTAAATTGTTTTTCCCTGATATGCCCATCGCGATTCGTGTTGTGAGAATGCGGGTGATCAATCGGAGCAAACGAATATCCTATAATATTCTCATTCTCGTGGTCTGAATTCACCTCCACTGCCGGCATATCCCATTTTAAAACCACATTTTTTATCTTTTTGGTGAGGTATTCAACGTGGAAAACTGATCAAAATGGACTCCCGGCAGCAATTATGCCCCCTCCAGGGGCAGACTTCGAACCAGCAACCCTTGGGACTCCGGCCCAATACAATAATCCTTATGCAATCCATAGGATATTAAGACGTCCCAGAAAGAACACATGATTATCCCATTGACGACAGTGATTGTATCCTGCCTCTTAAGCGAGATCACTTTTATTATTGTCTGGTGTCTAATTTTAGACATTAATTAATTTTTTTTTATTCATCGTACTTCGGTGGGTGACAGAGTTAATGAAGACTGTCGATTTCTGGTCCCTTGCCCAATTAACAGAGGTATGATGGGAGCGAATCCGCCGTTCGAATTAAACAAATAATTATTTTTTTGGTTTTTGACACAAGTGCCAATTAAATAGATCAAATGTGTTATGTGGCGGTTGTTGCGTGATCTAGCTGTAAAGGCAGGGTACAATCACCGTTGCCAATGCGAAACAGATGTGTTCTTCCTGGGACGTCATCATATCCCACGGATGGCATAAGGGTTTGTGTATTGGGCCGGAGTCCCAAGGGTTGCAGGTTCTAATCCTGCCTCTGGGGGCGATTTTTTCAAATAATTGCTTTCGATCTGTGTTCCCCGTTGAATTCTATCAAAAAGTCTTAAATAAAGTTTTAGAACTTATGTCAAAACCCAAAAAAAAAAAATTATTTGTGCGTATTTATGGGTTATTCAGGTCATCTTATGGTTGTGAAATTTGACACGGATTATATTCAAAGTATTTTAAGAGGCTGTATGGTGTATTAAATGGGATTTCAATCAAAATACTTATTCCTTCTTTCCGAAGCCTGGCAATAATAGGCGAAATTATCAAATTTCAAACCACATTATGAACATAGGAAAAACAGATCCCTACGTGCCTGTTCTGTAAAAAGACAGCACATCACGGAAAATTCTGTACCATTGTTACTAAGGAAACAATATCTACCGCAAGAAAATCTACAATGTTTCTTCCATATAACACATTTTCTTTTCCCCACGTACTGGATCAAAATATTATTTCGAAAGGAGGTGAATTGTACTTTTGCGCACCTCTTTTAATTGTTCGCGAATTCTTCACAGTCAACTCGGAGCCTCGCTTGATCTATTAAATTGGTAGTCCTTTGATCCATTTCGCTTCCGACTTTCCTCTCGTATTTCAACATTCTTAGTATAAACTAGGTCATTTGGACCCTCTGCGTACATGTGTCATTAAGCTTTGAATATCTGCTCGGCGGTGAATTTCCGTGAGATCCAGATCTAGATCTCCAGATGTATCTACGTGAGTGTTGTTAGTTATTGCGACACTTTCAAACTTCCGTCGCTTTTTTCGTACATAACCGAAGTGAATCAAAGTTTCTCTTTAGAGTGTATTGTTTACATCCGCTAAGTTGTGCAGCTGTCAGTAAGATTCCGGTCGAGACCGAAGAAATTCAACAAATCGTTCGGGAAAGGATCCAAGGTAGGGACAGTCTGCTGTGGACGACCGCTTCAAATGTATTGCACCATGTGAGCTTTGCAAACCTGAGTGTCTCCAAAAACGGCATGATAAAAAAAACTTTCGTTTTAGGCGGATTTGGCGTCATGCCACTATTGCAAAACCGCGCAGGAGCGATACGTGCCTAATTTTTGGATGATTTTGTACCGAAAGACATGAACACACTAAACTATTTTGAGCTCCGTCCGATCAAAACCTATTGGGTCACGATGAAGCGCAAACTTTAAGAGACCAAATGAAAGGTGAAGGACGAAAAGGACAAGATTAGGAAGTGAACAAAACAGAATAAACGTAACGGAAACGACTGTACAAGCTCTAATGTTGACAATCAAAAATGTCGAGCATTTTACTCGAACTCATCCTAAAATGTAATCGATGTAAGCAGAAATAAATGCATATATTGAACTACTTTAAAACTTTGGTTTCATTTCGATAACTATAACCGATTTACCAATCTATCTAAAACGTCGCAATGACTGACCCTTTAGTCCATTGTGAAACATACTTCGACTGAGAGTTTCTCGGCAGCGGAATTTCTCACGATACCGATGTACATTTCCGTCAACCATTTATCTCCCAGTTTTGTAGCGAACTACTCAGATAGTACCCCAACGATCCGCCGCTGGCGCTTAGTCGATCTAGTTTCCGGAGGTGGATCTAGATCCTTCTGGAAGTGGATCTAGATATTTCCAGATATAGCTAGCTGACTTGTGAGCTTCCCAGTAGGCTGCCGAGGGTCGGTCCGATGATTTCATGTGGAGTTTGGCATCCGGTACATCGGCGACAGCCACCGGTGCACCGACACAAGCTATTCGAGTTTGTCCCCGCGGCGGTTGATCTAGCCTACTCCACGGTGCGATCGGCACTGTGCGCTTATTCGAACTGTCAGCTCTGGTCACTAATTAGAGAAAATTGCGAAAACAACAGTAAATTTACTGTTGTTTTCGCAATTTTCTCTGAAGCTTCACTGCCACGCGACTACTTTACGGACAGTATTCCACATCCTTTCGTCTTTGTACATTGCTTTTACAACATTTTCTACGATTCTAGATCCGGCAACTCGCTTCGTACTTCCTCAAATCTGGGACACGCAAAGACCACGTGCTCCAGTGTTTCCACCACATACTAAAGATCCGCACACTAGGATGAAGACGCATATCCGAACCGATGTAGTTACTTACTGAAGTCGCCGTGACCTTATAGGAACTGCGTTGGTGAAAATATATTTCTCCGTGTTTCCTGTTTGACCACAAATTCGGAAATAACCGACAAGTCTATCTCCTGTGCAATGCGTTATTCCAATCATGTTACCACATGACCATCGAATCGGCTCTTGCAATGCATACCACACCACACGCTCCCCTCTGTTGGTAGGACTCGGTATTTTCGACTAGGGTAATGTCGATAGGGGCCATCCCTGTGATGGCGCATACTGCATTTCATGATATGATTCTGTGTACGTGCTCGCAACTCGCATGCCCATGAGCCGGACCGTGTTGTTCAGCTTATCTTGACTTCAGCGCTGCGCCCCAGTCTTGGAACGCCGCACCTCAGTATCGAAGATCAGGCCTCTTACTGCGTCTTGGAACACTAATGTTGGTCATATCTAGAACCACCCCGTTGGTCACCTTTTGTCACCTTCTCACAAGCATTGTTGATGTGCTTATTGAAGAATTACCGTTCGTAGATAATTACTTCGAGCAGATTCATTACTCGAATAGATTGCTACGCCTCCGACAATGATCCCAACCCGCTGAACCAATTTGTAGTTGCTGACTAGCTCCACCACTATTTTGTGGTAGCTTGACTCTGTTCAGCCAGTTTTTGATTATGTTGGTGGTCAGAATTTCAACCTCTTCCCTCGGTTTGTCTGTTATCGTTAGCACGACGCCATCAGCGAATCCAACTATCTCGACTGCTATATGCAGTTAGAACGCCATTTTGCATGATGTTCCGAACCGTTGGACCAAGTATACAGCTCCGTGGCGCTCTCCGTGACCCTTTATCGGTTTCTGTCCAGAATTTGTATCGTAGATGTGCACTTGGTTCTGAATTTGGCACAAGCATTGGGAGACTCGCATTTTGTGAAGGGATGCTGCTATAGCATTTCAGTGGGTGCTGTTAAGCTCGTTCTTGATGTCTATTGTTACCGTGGCGCATTATCAATTTCCCCTCATTTTCAGTTTCGATGCCTTCTCTGTTTTTCCCATGACTGACTGGATTGCTTCCACCGTCGATCTTCTTTACCGGAATACGAAATGCCTGTTTAACAGACCCCTTTGAAGCGCCTTGCATTTCGCTACCTTGTTGAGGATGGCCAAGTATGGATGACCTCAGGGCTCCATACTTGGTCCAACGCTCTGGAATATAATGTACAATGGAGTGTCAATATTGCAACTCCCCAGGGGAGTCAAGATCATTGGCTTTGCAGATGATGTTGTCCTAACGATAACCGGCAGGACCCTCGAGGATGTGTTGACGGCAGAGACAATAGGCATCGTGGGAACCTGGATGGTTGATGTCCAGTTGCAGCTGGTTCACCACAAGACGGAGGTAGTGCTGATCAGCAACCGTAAAAGAAATCAGCGTGCCGTGATCAGCATCGGTTTGGACATGGTTTGTAACTTTTTTGCCTGGAGTTCGTGAACGTGCAGGAGACACTGTAACACGTGATCTTCAAATGCCCTAGGCTCAAATAAGTTCTATGGAGTATGCCTGGTGTGACAGTTGACAATATCGTCGAAGAAATGTGCATATCTTGGATGCTGTCCATAGAATGGTTACGAGTATATGCTCTGAGCTGCAGAGAAAGTGGCGAAGAGACCAAAAAAGAAGCACCCTTGGCTAGCAAACCACCGTGAAACCACAAATAGGGTTTCGGGAGAAATTGCGCCGAAGGAGATATAGACTAGGTCCACCTTTGGGGACCAGTTGAGTAGTACGCAACATAGCATAGGGTTCGGGTCGTCGGGGCGTCAGTGAACCGGACGTGAGGCTTCACCGGAATCGCCAGATCGACCTCGATACCCTACCGAGCAGCTCGTGAGTAGGCTAGATACACCGCCGGAGATTAGTACGAGTAGATCGCGTCGAACAGCTAACAGTGGGTCGTTGGAACGCCAGTGAACCGGAGGCTTCGCTCCACCCGCTCTATCGCTGAACAGACCTAAGTACCACTGCCTGACCCGTTGAGTAGGCTAGTTCCATCGCCGGGGACTCACAGAAATGAGCGGTAACGGGAGAAATGTACCGCCGGAGAATTAACAGTAGGATAGATTCACCGCCGTAGATTATCCAACTATGTCGTGATAAAAATGGGAGTTAATTGGATCACGAAACGGACATTGCCACCGATAGAAATTTCACTGCCAGGGAACTTTTTGTCGGAGTATAATAATTTACCGCCGGATAATATTTGAATAGAACTAGATAAAACTGGGAACTAAATTGTTCAAGAAAGTGGGTATCGGTTTCGGAAGAAATTCTCCCGTCGGGAAACTCTCAGTCGGAGTAGAGTGAGTTCACCAACGGGAACTATCCGAGTAGACTGTGATAAGGTTGGTAACTGAATGACTCACGGAAACATGAGCTAATTGGCTCATGGAACCAGCATCTAAACTGCTCGCTGGGACGAGAGATAAATGTCGACCTAATAGATGGATTCAAGAAACAAGAGAAGAGTCGAGAGTTAGTTCAAAGTGCAAAGGGCGACCCATTTCATGGACCAAGTAAGGCTACGAGATAGAGAAGAAGGAGTGCCACGAAAGCACTACGGGCCCCCACGAATTAACGCCTCGAAGGTGTGAGAAAGAAGTTTTTTAAACAATACTGTACAAAAGCGACCTTGGGGGTGGGCGGTGAGTGGGGTGTTGTGCGTCAAGTTCCGGAACCATCACCTAGTTTCGATTAAGAGACGCTTCCATAGACTGCTATTTTATTTTTTTCGATCGGAGTTCCGGTTCAGAAGTTACGTGTTGAAGAGTGCTATCACATAGTAAATTTCCATGTAACCTGGTATGGTCAAGTACAAAACCACTTGGACCGACATTGGTCACTCATTACGGTTTTTGGAGTCATATAAGCAGAAACTGAGAAATTTTCAAAGATGCATGAAGTTGCAGAGCTGGTGTTTGAATTTTTGATGTCAAATGTCTTTGAAGCAAGGCGGGTTTACACAACATCCAACGCGCATAGTAACATATAAACGCTCGAGAGTTTCGCGATAAAACCAAAGCAATTGCAAAAGCGTTCACTAACGTATACACCCACGATCTTGCAATCATATATACGTCCCGGCGATAATCTCAACATGGTAGTAGTTACAAATTTATACACGCGGTGTCAACGCCCAACACACAAACACCCGCTCACGCGCGATTATGAAGCATACTCGTCCGAGAACTCCCACTCCAAAATATGGAACTTATATATACTAGACCACAAGTATCAGGGCGCTATAGTTGGAGACTCCAGTGAGATGAGAGAGCTCAAAATTGAACACCAGAATGACGGCCGGCGCGAACATTCAAAAGCCCACTTGGATATGCAAAAGGCTTGGCGTTTATGTAAACGAATTCAAATCCGTGAAGATATTCGCCAGCATACGTGACATAGAAATACTCACACGATCAGAAATGTTTACATAGAAACGCTTGTACCCTTCGCGATAATACAATTCTGACCGTACGATCTCACCTACATCGCCATAGCACTTATACGCGATTTCGTATACATAAAAAATCTGCGATCAAGTCAATATGTTATCACTTATGAATGTATAAACGCGATCCTCAGTGCAATTATACTAACGCTCGTTCCCACGCGATAATGAATTGGTTACATGCGGAGCCCATACCCTTGCTCCTAATAGCCTAGGTCCATTCCTTCAATCTTCGCTAAAAAAACTCATTTGCATTAGAAAGCTCAGGATGCCATGGCCGAAGTCTTTAGTGATATGGGGAAACTCATTCTCTTACTGATCTGAGCCGTATATACGAAATCGCGGTTCGCACGAACATTCAAAATGCGACTATATGAACCACGTTCCCACGCGAACCTGAATCAGTTACTTCTGGATGCCCCTACCCTCGGCTCTAGCAGCCTGCACCATTCTTAATAATACACTCATATACACTAGACAACAAATACATTTTCTGAAAGCTCTAGTGATATGACGAAATTCATTTTCTTTTAGCATCTGAATCGTATATTCAAAATTTGACATCAGACTTGTAGTCCGCGCGAACATTCAAGAACCCATACGAATATGCAAGTGTTTCATATAAACTAGCACATGCGACATGCAAATGCCCACGGTAACAAACAAACGCTCGTACCCTACGCGATCATCCACCCACACATACCCCCGCGATCTAGCAAATATGAACACGCCCCGATGATTAAGTGGATGTTTTAGCACCTATCATTTTAACCGGGATCGTATAAACGCTCGTTCCCAAGCGCAATAATGCAATTTCGACGTCCCCACATCTGAACCGTACACTCAGTATAACAATCAGAATCACGACTCACTGTAATTGATTTTAAACTGTGTTTTAGTGGGTTAAATTTCCCGTCCCGTTTGCAATTGTAGTAAGTGATTCTGACAGAGAGTCCTTCAGAGATCCAAGTTCTTCAGCTCCTGTTGGACCATTCTCAAAAGAAAGAAAACTTTCCGTCGGATTAATAGGTCTAAACTAGATGTTTTAACCCCACCATTTTGGTACATGTTAATTCAAATAATAAGAATAATTTTAAATATTTAGGTGGAACCATTAACGTAAACTATAATTGTTAAATATTCGTGCTTACATTTCATGTAAGCTTCCAATTATTTTTAATCGATCCTGATCCCCCCTTCAATGTTTGGCATTCTCCAACCTTTTGTCCTTTTCAGGCGCTTTATATCTTACGTAATTTTGCCTGTCATGCCTTCTGTAATTTCAAGCTGTTGTCGAGGGACAAAAGTGTTTTGACTTTGTCGGTAGCCATCAATACGATAGTTTTTATTTTAATTTTGGTAAATACAAGAAGCTCATCCTTTGAACTGAACTAGTTGGCATCACGCTTCATACATTTAGGGATAATTTTTTTTTGTGTATCTCCTTTTGGAGGTCAGCCGTTCAAATGTTATTGCGGATGAAAAATAGACTGTCGATAAGCGAGGAAAATAAACCTGTGATGTACATAAGTGTTTAATGAAATCGTATGATATTGTTCCCCAAAAAAATTTATTTACAGTACTCATGTCCGTTTTCGAGGTTAAATATATTAGTGAGCGCTGTCAGTGCTGTGAGGCGAAGAGAAAGTTTTCGATTTCCCCAAGGGAATAAATAGTATATAGCCGACGACGAAAACTGTCATTGATAAATGACTAAAATAACAAGCGTATCAGTATGCGACCTTGTCGGTTAAGTATTCATAAAACTTTCGATATGAATTCGCTTTTCATAAACAACATCAAATTGCTCCAATGGCTCGACCTCATCCTCGTAGTGCCAGTACATTGGCAACCACACCACATGCAAGCCCCAATCTATGAAACCATACTCAAATTGTATACGATAATCCCATTTTATGGTCCCTTGAATGGCCGCGACCGGAATATATTCTCTGCGCTGCTACCAATCAGCATATCTAACGTCCCGCAGACAGACCGACTGTAAACTCGACATCATTTGCGTTCGCATGTTTTTTTTGTTAGTTTTTTTGTATATTTTGGTTGGCTCGCCTCTCGCAAGGCGACTATCTGCTGCGGATGGAACCTTTCCAATTTATGGAGTTCACCGCCGCCATACATATATCGGCGCGGCAGTAGGTACGCAATCTACCGCGAACAGAAAGTTCTAGCGAGGTGGTGGTGGAGGAGTCACACATCGATAACAACCATCAGCGACTGACTAGAATCGGTTTCAGAGATAAAAAAAAGAATCGACCTCCCTTTGGGGCACAACTTGCATACGACCGTTGCCGCCGTCAGAGTCGACGACGCAAAGCTCGTGAAAAGTAAATTGAAAATTTCAAACATAAATAAATAAATCTTATTCCCCGCGCGTTCCACTTGAATCCGACAAGCTTTCAAGCTAGGCAGACAGACTCCTCCTCCTCCCGTTGAAGACTGAAGACGCGCAGATTTGTTGTAGACTCACGGTCGGCAGACCGACCGACCGATCGAGACCGTTGGGGCCATGGTTCACAAATCAATAGCGGAGATTGCCTCCGGTCTCGAGTTCCTGCGAAGATTAGGCTACCACCGAACATGTTTACTGAGGCTTTTGGCAAACGCAGGAAGTGAAGTTGAGTTTGGTCTTTCAACGCCGATGGGACTTTGCGATTATTTGCTGGAATGGCCCAACGACATTCTGACCTGTTGCTTAAGTGGAATGTTTGTGGGAAGAGGTGGTATATGTGGATTGTGGCGGGAAAACATCACCGGTATAATTCTTCATCGGTCCAAGTGGGATGCCGCGTGGTGGAGAAGCATGGTCGGTTGTGGATGACGGTTAAATTCGGATTCATTTTGTGACTGTCTAGGCCAGTGGTTTGCAGCCGTAGGTAAATTCACGTTTAGGTTTAGGGAGTTAGAAATTGTACGGGACGGGTTGGTTTACTTGAAAGTGTTTGACTATTTGAGGGACGGTAGTCTTGGTTGTCATGCGTTTAACCCATTCATGCCCATGTTGTTTGTGGACAACAACGTTTTTAAAGAGCTATAACTTTTGATTGAGGCAAAATTTGCTCACAAAACCAAGTAAGGCCAATAAACCTGACTATTGCTTTTCATTTGAGTACTAACAGTTACCAGGATCAGCTCTAGAACTGAAGTTATTGCAGTTATTCTGATTGGATTCCAATCAAGCGGTGCTGCCAGGAACAGTTTACGTTGACGATGAAAAATGATTTTTTCATATATCTTCGTTATTATTCAATATTATTGAAAACTGATAAAACTTATCAAATTAGAGTGTCTTTGGATACGTTTTCCACGTAAGTGGACTATTGTAAATATTCTAGGAAAATTGCATTGAGCATTAAAAAGTAAAAATTGAGCAGCTTGTAGCACTGTGAGGGAAGCACCAATCTTTATGAAAAAAGGCTTTTCATGTTTGGTGACCCCACCGTTTTCAAGGAAAAATAGTTTTAAAATCCTACGTGCACTAGAAAAAAGTTGGGAATGAAAGGGTTAAATCTTTATTTCTACAACTCAAAATTTTCGCGTCATTGACGTTTGAGAACCTTGCAATTGGTTGTGTTCGATGTCAGATTGAGACCGGTCAGATTCGTACTTGCACATCCCGTCCAAATATGCCGAAAGATCAAAGTCTTAAGGTTCGGAAAAGTCAGTACAAACTGGTATGTGTTCCGTGTCAATCCATTTGACACATGTCTGAGTATTAGTCGAGTGACTAGACTTTTAATTCCACTTCTGTTCCGATTTCCGCCGTCATGTGCGCCCGGTCGGCAGAAGAGCAGCTGATGGGTTTGGAAAAGTGTCGAGAGATGAATTTTTAATACAGTCAAGAGTTAAGTTTGTCTTCAGTAACTCTCTACGGTCTGGTTTTGGTTAGAGAGGAACTGTGGTGGACGGGAGATGGATGGTGGAAACTAAACTCGCCGAGACAGCTTCAAGTGGTCTGTTGATAAGTGGTTTAATTTCATGCATCGATAAAATGTTGGTAGTCAGAATAAAGCGGGAGTGTTTTGTTATTCGGCGAAGCGATATTTCAATTTAAATTCCATCGCATCAGTATCACTCTATTGCAGTACGCAGTTGCTACGTGAAACAAAAATCTAACAAGTTCCATCGCGTCAGTCGAATCATGCTTTTTTGTTCTTTAAATTGTATTGTAATGTTCATTTCCTTGCATTTTTGTGAAGATTTCTGAAATTCAAAAATAACGAAAACGGTAAAAATATCTGAAATAAGTAAAAAGCAGGTCAAAAATCCTAGCACAAATAACAAAAATATTTGTATTTGTATTTGTATTTGTATAAAAAAGTCCAACTGACAATTTGTCTAAATGAACTAAACTAAACTAAGTTAAACTAAACACAATTAAACTAGTGACAATACACGACGACGAAACTGCGAAGAATTCACGACGAAGTCGAAAATTTCAGCAAACTCGTTGAAGCGACGACTCATTGCTAAAATCGGACTATTGGCAGCGTAGTTAGTGCTGCGCATTTCAGAATGCAGCAGGGCTCGTGGGCGAAGAGAACGGGTAGGCGCGTAGAGGCTGATTTGCGCTAGTAGCTCCGGATCATCATATTCAGCCAGCAGAATCTTTGACACGAAAGTAGCCTGCGCTGCATGTCTCCGATGCGTTAAAGTATTAAGTCCTAGAAGACGACAACGGTCCTCGTACGGTGGCAGGTTTAACGGATCGTTCCACGGCAATCCTCGTAACGCATATCGTATGAATTTACGCTGGACTGCTTCGATCCTAAGGCTCCACGTTGCTTGATAGGGGCACCAAACGACGTTTGCAAATTCCAACTGCGGGCGCACCAATGAGCAATAAAGAGCCTTGAAACACAGAGGATCCCGAAATTCACTGGAAATTTTGAAAATAAATCCCAGTAATCGATTGGCTTTGTCGATGGACGCAGAGACATCAAGAATGACTCCTAGATCCTTCACGTGGTCAACGCGTTGCAGCTGAGTTCCTGCGATGTTATAGTTGAAGGTAAGCATATTTCTCGTTCGAAAATAGCTGATGACAAAACATTTTGCAACACTAAGGACCATCATGTTTCTTACACACCAGCTATAAAAGGTGTCGATAAGATGCTGTAGCTCACGGCAATCGGCTTCATTTCGTATAACAAGAAAAAATTTTAAGTCGTCGGCAAAAAACAGATTTCCTCCACGCCTTAGAACGAAAACTGCATCATTCACGAACAGTGAAAAAAGCAGTGGACCCAGCGTACTACCTTGAGGAACTCCGGAAGTGTTGATAAAGGATTCTGAAACAATATCGCCAATTTGAACAACGACTTCACGGTGTACAAGGAAGGATCGAAGCCAATGGCAGAATCTAGTAGAACACCCTAGCTTATCAAGCTTTGTTATCAGTATCTCATGATTAACTCTATCAAAAGCTGCTTTTAGATCAGTGTAGATAGTATCCACCTGCAATTTCTTAGACAATTGTTCCGTGCAAAATGACGTGAAGCAGACGAGATTCGTCTCGACCGAACGTCCGGGGAAAAATCCGTGCTGGGATGTACTGATGTAGTGTCGACAAGCAGAAAATAACGCTTCGTTGATGATTGATTCAAATACTTTAGATTCGACTCCAAGCGAAGTGACTCCGCGATAGCTCTCCATGTTGCATCTGTCACCCTTCTTGAATACTGGGAACATTACTGAGCGTTTCCAATCCTCAGGAAACGTTTGCTGCTGAAGCGATAGGTTAAAAATATATGCAAGTGGTGTTACAAGTAAGTCCGAACATTTTTTCAATACAGTTGAAGGTATAGCACTGAGGCCGGGTGCATAAGATGACTTGGTTTTCCGAATTGCAGATATAACCATTTGTTCGGAGACAGTAAACACATCCATATCAACAGCACAAGCAGGAACGTCACGAGTAGCATTTTCGAGTTCGATTGCGGTTGGCGAGTTAGCTGAAAAAACACTTGAGAAGAATCTGGCAAACAGCGTTACAATATTGAAGATAGTAAAAATACAAAAAAGCAGAAAAGAGACAAAAGTGCAAAAATAAACATAAATGTAAAAAAACTGGAGGCGGGTAGCGTAGTGGTAAATCGATTGGCTTGTACGCAGCTCACCTGGGTTCGATCCCCAACCACGCACATAGGGTTAGATTTTTCTAAAGAGATTTTTCTAACCCAAGAAAGGGGCCAGTAACCCTAAAGTTAAATCCTCTATTATAATAATCGAAATAATAAAATCAAGGAAAGTTGAAATTGCACAAAATAGCAACTTGAAAAAAAAAACAAAAAATCAGAGGAAAAAACGAAGATACAAAGATACACCAAAATTAGCAAACAGATGGCAAATATGTTTATAGAAAAATATTCATATGCAGCAAAAATGTCATGGGTGCGTTTCGCCGGCGCTAATCTATTCCGATTTCCTACAATAAGTTAGTGTCAGTCGAAGTCGAAGCGCACCCATGACTTTATTAAGTAAGGATTTGTGCCCTTCACGTACAAAGAGTGGTTTCACCAAAAACTTTCACCTTTGGGAGAAAGATTGGTGTTTAGCCAATTCTTTCTCCTTGGGGAGAATATAGCATAGCAGAAATGATTAGATTAGGCAAAATAGTAAAATTAACCGAGTAGCAAAATGATTGAATAATAAAAATATACGAAATATCAAATACACGAAAATGAAACTTTCCTTGAAAATTTTCGAAAATTGTAGGAAAATAAAGATTGCGCAAATAAAGAAAAAGAGGGCTGTTGTAACCGGTAGAAAATCGCGGTATTAAACCTTCCACTCGCGACAGAACTTCTAAACGGGTGCCAATTCTAGCAGGCAACGGCGACAGGAAGCAAAAGGGAGTACTTGTATTTCAACTATATTTGCAGCGAAGTGCGCTCAATTCAATTCAATTCAACTGACAGCTCCTTGCGTGTCTGTCGTATCGCAGCAGCTGATCACTGCCATAGTGTGAGCGACGAAAACGAATAGAAGACGAAAGTGATACACGGCTAGCGTGCGCGAGTGGGGATACAGAGTAAACCCTACACTCTCATCGGATTTTCTGGGTCACTTTTTTCAATGTTAGACCTGGTATTTGTTAAGGACACCTTAATGAATCCACAGGCTGAAGCAATTCAAAATAATCATTGTCTTGTTTGAGATATGACAGAATGCGTGAAATGCGTGGAATCGGTATTTTTTAGGTTGGTGGGGAGTTGTAAACCATCGCAAAAAGTAGAAGAGATGGAATATTTTTGTGATTTATTTTTATTAGGGCTATTGAAGATGCATTTTAAGATATTTCTAAACAAAAGATGAGATGGAAAAGTGATCTGATTCGCAATGGGTCGGTGATAACATGATTCGCACCAAGCCTCCTGAATTCGCGGTTGTGGCACGGGGAAGTTAAAATTGTGGCAGAATCATGTTCTTCACATAAAAGTGAACATTTTTTTACCATAATATGTATGATTCATTCCTGATTTTCGATCTATGATACTATTCTATGATACTATAACCCAGTGAATTGTATGGTTCTCAACTCCCCACTTTCAGCCTCCGACCACAACTCGTATCGACCGATTGCAATGCTGTCCTGAATTAGGAAGTTGTTCGAGAAAATGATCTTGTTTCGCCTCGACAATTGGGTTGAAGCAAATGGCTTACTGTCAGATACACAATTTGGCTTCCGCAAAAGCAAAGGGACGAACGATTGCCTTGCGTTGCTTTCTACAGAAATCCAAATGGCCTATGCTAACAAAAAGCAGATGGCATCAGTCTTCTTGGATATTAAGGGGGCTTTTGACTCAGTTTCTATCAACATTCTGTCAGAGAAGCTGCACCAGCATGGTCTTTCACCAATTTTAAATAACTTTTTGCTAAACCTGTTGTCGGAAAAGCACATGCACTTTTCGCATGGCGATTTAACAACATCGCGATTTAGCTACATGGATCTTCCACAGGGCTCATGTCTAAGTCCCCTGCTCTACAATTTTTACGTGAATGACATTGACGATTGTCTTGCCAATTAATGCACGCTAAGGCAACTTGCAGACGAAGGGCCCAAAGCTGCCGACTTGCAGGGACCATTACAAAATACCTTGGACAATTTGTCTGCTTGGGCTCTTCAGCTGGGTATCGAGTTTTTCAAGGAGAAAACTGAGTTGGTTGTTTTTTCTAGGAAGCGTGAGCCGGCGCAACTCCAGCTTCTATGAATGGGTGCAACGATCAACCAGGTTTTCACATTTAAATATCTCGGGGTCTGGTTCGACTCTAAAGATATCTGGGGATGTCACATTAGGTATCTGAAACAGAAATGCCAACAAAGGATCAATTTTCTCCGAACAATAACTGGAACATGGTGGGGTGCCCACCCAGGAGACCTGATCATGTTGTACCAAACAACGATATTGTCCGTGATGGAGTACGGGTGTTTCTGTTTCCGCTCCTCTGCGAACATACACTTCATCAAACTGGAGAGAATCCAGTATCGTTGCTTGCGCATTGCCTTGGGTTGTATGCACTCGACCCATACGATGAGTATCGAAGTGCTGGCAGGCGTTCTAAAATCGATTTTAGGAACTCTCATATCGATTACTCATCCGATGCGACATCTTGAACCCGTTGGTGATTTAAAACTTCGAGAGGCTAGTCGAGCTTTATTCTCAAACCCGATTTATGACCTTGTACTTCGACTACATGGCACAGAGCATTAATCCTTCTTCGTATAATCCCAACCGCGTCCGTCTCCTAGATACTTCTGATTCTACTGTGTTCTTCGACACATCCATGAAGGAAGAGATTCGTGGAATCCCGGATCATATACGCCCGAAAGTGATCCCCAATGTATTTTTTAATAAATTCCGAGAAGTCGACTGCGACAAATTGTTTTACACTGACGGATCAAATCTCGATGGGTCCACTGGCTTCGGTATCTTCAATGATAATGTCACCGCTTCATTCCAGCTCGATGGTCCTGCTTCAGTTTACGTCGCCGAATTAGCCGCTATTCAGTATGCCCTTGGGATCATCGACACACTGCCCACAGATCACTACTTCATCATTTCGGACAGTCTCAGCTCTATCGAGGCTCTTCGTGCGGTGAAGCCTAAAAAGCAATTCCCGTATTTTCTGGGGAAGATACAGGAGTCTCTGCGCAAGTTATCTGAAAAATCGTACCAGATTACCTTTGTTTGGGTGTCCTCTCATTGCTCTATCCCGGGCAATGAAAAGGCCGACTCTTTAGCAAAGATGTGCTCATTAGATGGTGACATATACGAAAGACCAATCTGCTTCGAAGACTTTTTTAGTATATGTCGTCAGAGGACACTCAACAGTTGGCAAACCTCGTGGAGCAATGGGGAACTTGGACGATGGCTACATTCGATTATCCCAAAGGTATCAACGAAGCCTTGGTTCGGGGGGATCGATGTGGGTCGAGATTTCATACGTGTAATGTCCCGACTTATGTCCAACCACTACACCTTGGATGCGCATTTGCGGCGTATTAGGCTTGCGGAGAGTAGTCTGTGCGCTTGTGACGCCGGCTATCACGACATCGAGCACGTTGTCTGGGTGTGAGCTGGGTATTGTGACGCCAGGTCTTCGGGCCCGAGGTAGACCGTCCAATGTTCCAGTTCGTGATATTCTGGCAATTCGCGATTTCCCCTATATGTCCCTTATTTATACTTTCATAAAAACGATAAATATCCCAATTTAGCCCCTCTCTTTTATTTCTCGTTTTTAGAAGTTTCCTCCTGCCTTGTGGAACCGATCTGATCCAGAGTGCCACTATGTAACCGCCGTCGCCCTTACCACTACGGAAACTGAAGCGAGAGCGACTCGAGGTCCGATGACTCTTGAAGGATTCCCCGCGGGTCCGAAGTATACCATCCGCCAATCCGACCTACTAGACTGAGGCGCTAATTTATGTCGCTGAACTCCTGTTTGCCAGAAAGTTGCAAGTTTTGCTCTTCTCTCCCGGTCACCATATACGCCTTCTCTCCCCTGTCCTTGATACAACTGCTTCCACACCGATTTTGGAAATAAGCCCCCTTGTGAACATCTTGACCAAGCATAAGTCTTCGTTAAAAAAATCAAATTTGTATTCTGTATTCCTAGTTTTAAGATAGCTGTAACTTTTACTCTTTGTTAAAACTATTGTCCTCCATCTTGTAAATAGAATTGTATCTCTAGTTTTAAGATTTCTGTGAAATTTCTCATAAATATTTGTTCCCTCTTTTTTGTACCAAACTATATTGTTAGTTTTAAGATAACTGTAAAATATTTCGTAAAAAACTACTCCCCCTCTTGTATATCAAACTGAATTCCTTGTTTTAAAATTTTTCATAAAAAAATCTTTTGCCCCTAATCTTATTTCTAGTCTTAAGATAGCTGTAAAATTTCTTTCTTTTATGAAAAAAAATTCAACTTTTGAAACCTCCTAGTTTTAAGATATCCAAAATTTGGCACCGTCAAGCTAACGCATTTGTGCTTATCAAATAAACGAAATGAATAAAAAAAACTCCCCACTTTACATATCTTCGGAAAATACGTATCACCATCGACACACTAAAGGTTCATTCAAATTTTGTTTTTGTTGATCAGAATCAGGAATCAGAATATATTGGCTCAAATGGCACGTTCCCCGTACATAGTCGGGGATTTGTGCCTAAAAAACAAAATGGCAAAAGTAAATAGTAGAAATAGACAATTTCGCAATTTATACAAAAAACTAACAAGATTTATCTCAGCTAAATAGAAAATAACTTGAATAAACTAACAGCAAAGATTTAAAATAAAATCGACGAAATTTTAAGAAACAGATGGTGGGCAGATAACCGTAACTAACTTTTCATTTTTTAAAAAAAATCGATTTTTTTATTACTTTATGTGGATGTACAGCTAATTGAGAATATTTATAAATTTACCCCAAATTTTATAGAGATCCGATCAATAGATCGAAAATTACAGCGCTTCCAAGCGTGCTGCGTCTACCAAGAGCAGTGGTAACTTAAAATTTTAAACTCGATTTTCTCGAAATATCGTTTTTCCAAAAATGGTTTTTCCGTGTTCACGATTGCCGAAAAACCACACAAACAATTTTTTTATATTTTTTTCAATTGATCGTAATTAATTTTTCTCGTACCTTAACGATTCCTTTTTTATGCACAAATTTTTGTTTTGTAGATGAGAATTTTTAATGCAATTTTTAGAGCTTAAAACAGCGATTTTTTAGGAAAATTGTTCCCGAATGAAAAATTATTAATAATTTAACTAATCGTTGAGGTACGAGGAATATTCATATGCTAATGAAATTTTTGGAGTTTTGAGATTTTAGTTAATCTATTGGTCCTTAATCGTGATCATTGCAAACCTCTTAAATAAAAAAAGATTTCGCGGAAAAAGCCATAACTCCGCCGATTATCACTATATTTTTATAAACTTATACTTGTTTATTTTACTGATAAATTTACTACAAAAATACTATAAGTTTGATGTAATGAAGTCATTACTTTATGCCTTTGTAAATTGTGTTAGATTGGATATATCTTCTAACTGACAGCGGATTGTTGTCAGTTACTGACGAGTGGAATACGAAACATTCTAATTCGACTTCTTTAAGAAATAGCTAATTGTGAGCATCAAGGCAGCATTACATTGTTCTACAGCGAAGCCAACTTGAGTGCGCTGTAGCCTCAAGATGGTAAATGTTGAAAAATGGCGTTTTTCGTTTGTCTATAGTACGCCACCTTTTCATTTTTTTGCAAGATTAATAGCATAAATTAAGCGCATCTTTGGAAAATCACATTTTGGTCATTCTTCCTCTTATAAGTAATTTTGTAGAATCAACTCTTTAAAACATTATTTAGAGACTTTGTGTCTTCAACATAGTTATTGTCAATACTATTAGAAAGAACTTCTTTGAAGAAATGAGAGCTTATTATGAGTTTGAATACTTTCAGTGTATCAAGATAGATTATGATATTTGCGAAAAAAAGCAGTCTTTCTAATATTAATGTTTGAGATTACTCTTACACTTATATGAACTTCCGCATTTTTTTAGTACAATGAAACGCACATTTTTATCCATGGTATGAGTCTAAAACTTTCCATAAAATGTTATATAGGATTGAAAATTGGATGTAATGAAATTTCTTGAATATTGTTTCATATCACGATTTATTACTTACACAGAGTTCTCGTGGCTTCAACAAAATTGTTTCCAATATTATTCTCAATCACTTTACTGAAGGCACCAAGTTTCTAAACAATGTTTTTGAAGCGTTGATGTTCCTTTATTACTCTTAAGGGGATCAATCACCAAAGTTGATGATTTTGAATATTTATTGCTGTACACCAAAAATAGTCACCTACTTCACTTCTATTTATTTTGCTAAATTTTAAATCCCACTGGGTGGTTAATTTTATAATTGATAATACTTAATGTTTTGGAATGCTCATAAAAACCGCTTGTGACGTGCTAGATACAAAGGGAAAAAGCAAATTTTCATATTTTCCCTTCTAGTTTCCTAAAAACATACGTGATTACTACGCATTTAAGTTGGTTTTTTGTCGAACATTGTGAATGAAGGCAACAGGGTCGTGAACCCGATCAGAATGAAATAACAAAATTATAACAGAACACAATTTCTGTAACTTGTTGTGTTATACATTAGGTCTCGTTAAAATAACAGGAATTTATAACAAGTAACAATGCGAGATATAATTTTGAAATATTTCTGTTCTGTGTTTCTGATCGGGAATGATCCCCAAGATGAAGATGACGAGGAAAAAAATATTTCTCCGCCGCGAGAAATTTTTTTCACACGTAACGGTAGAACACGCCCACGAGATCAGACAGATCTTTTTTATTTTATATTTTGTTTTTTATGTATTTTTACACGGAGATTCACGGCTCCGTTAAGCTAATGCAATAGGCCGTGCCAAACAAGCGAGTTATACATTAAAAAATCGTTGACTAAAAAATGAAAAAAAAATATTTTGATTCAATTCGGTATAAAGTAAAATATCGCTGTCAAGAAAGACTTGAAAGAGGGTGTTAAATCATTGATATGTTTAGATGTCTAAACAAAATAATTTAAAATAAATTCAAATAATGCGACTCTCAAAAACTCTAAAGTCTACACGTCGTCATTTAGCTGATTTTAATTATCAAAATTTCTTGAATGATTTTCATATTTAAAATGTTAAATTTCCGTTTTCCAAATATCTATGCAATTTGAAATTTCAGATTGTCAATTTGCCAAACCGTAAATTGTTAACTTTTACTCATGACCCTCCACCCAAACAACATTGTTAACCTAACAGCCTCAAGTAGCACCTTGCCAATATTGTCATTACATTGACCGCAAAGGACACAGTCGCTCGGGAACATCAGAACAAATTCGTGAACGTGCTTTAGATTGGAAATTTCGCGTTAGAACATTGATGGGGTCGATTCAAAGTCTTTATATGTTATCAGACAAATTGAGGATCCAATGCATCTCACGAAAAAGATTCCAACAGATTCTTTGCAAAGTAGAATATCCATATAATTTAACATTTCAGCATAAATATCAGCAGCATCCACAGCCCTCATCTCAGCGATAGTGTAGAACTTCACCGCCCCCAGAACAGGTTACTCGAAATGCACCGAGATAAGCCAATCAAATTTTCACTCCATCTCACACCCCAAGTCTCACGACGTGAACGCCGCCGCCAGGGGACGTCAACATATAGAGCGTTAGCCCCGTGACAAAGCAAACCCTGGCCAAGGCGGTAGTTATGTTAGAGCAAAAAAGCCCCGAAGCGAACGAACCGAACGTGATCGGAATCAGAAGAAGATATAGGTACTAACCGACTTCAGCGCAACGCCGCCCGGTCGGTTGTTGTTGGTGACTACCATCTCGAAAGGCAGAAAAAAGGGGATGCCAATTTGCATACATACGATTTCAATTTTTTTTTCGATCTCTCTCTCTCTCGCTCTCATCTGCCACGCGTTGCGATTGCTGTCACTTTCACTTGACATATTATTCCCAGGTGTGGAAGCAATTTGTACAGATGTCGGGGAAGATACGCTGTTATCGTTACTGGCTGGAACTCCCCAAAACAGGGGAATGGGGTGAGCTGATGTGACAAGAAGTAGCAGGACATGGTTCTCCGCTTGGGTTGATTACGAACGTGAAGACATACCTGGAATGATAAAGAATGGATATAGAAAAAATGTTATAACCCTGTTATTAGCTTCAGGAAGAGACAAGTGGGTACTCGTTTCTGGGGAAGAATATCTGCTAGTAAATAATGAATTAACTAGAATGATTTGCTGTCAGAAAGAAGCTTAACTGTAATTGACAGGAACAGTAGACTTGGTATGGTTGAAGGAAAATCCCACGAAATTGTCGCGGAGTCAATTTGACATGTGACATATCGATTTACTTATGGAATTTCATCAAATATATTGCACAATGTCGGATGTTCAGCACCAACTAGACGACAAAACCGATTGCAGAAGTGATCTTTAATGAGCAGCCTAAAGATGTGAGGTGCAAGGTGGCTTCCTTGTGAAACAAAGATATTAATAATAGAGTATTTAACTTAGGGTCTCGATAATGATGCAAACAACGAGAATGAGACTATCATCATATTAACTAGAGTATTCTACCATCACGAAACGTGTTACTTTTTGACTTTTAATACACTTGGGTATGCGTATGTAGATTTTAAATTTACCGAAACGCTGCGATTTACCATTCTATGCATGAATCTTTGGTTCAAGTTAAAATTTCAGGAAACTATATATCACAGCACATAGCGGAACCACTATGACGGGCATCCTCAATCCCCGCAGGGATTGAATTTGACAGTTTTTTGCCTTTGTTTTGGGGTGAAAATGAAATCGTGTCTTTGTCGTATCCCAGCGAGGACTATGGTTGGCGAGACACGTTTTTCGCTCTTTTCCAATTTTTTTTTTCGCCAACCAATTGCGACGACTCAAGACTTGATTGTACGATGGCCCGAATTGAGGCTAATTTTCACCGTCTGTCTGTGGCTGCCTGCCTGACCGGTCTCCATATTTACTCCGGCCGACTACCAATTGGCGGTACGTGTTACTTTTGAATTGAATCCCTTCCTTTTGTAGCAGGAGTAAACGAAGCAAGAACGCATTCACTCGGTAGTTGAAATTGATTTGGCACCAGACTGTCAGGATGGCCGTGGCGTGTGGCAAGTGCATGCAATGAATCATGATTCAATTAATCGGACCGACGTGGTTTGCATATATCAGGCCAGTCATTGTCCAGGTTTGGTCGCTTGCTTTGCATTGCTAATTTCGTTAGAACTGGAAGGATATTCGTTGCCCGCAACCGGCATGTTTGTCTTCGACTGATTGACGTAATTAGACTGATTCTTTTATCGTTCGGGACGTGTGCTTGGAATTTTATTTGAACGTTGTCGTGGCGAGAAATGAACCTGGTTTGACATAGAACGACTAACTTTTAAATCGATACCGGTTCGATTTCGAAGCTCAACTTTTCTGGTTCGGGAAAAGTGCTTAGTTTTCCAGTTAAACGCATTCTACCGAAGTCAGCAGAGCCGATAAATTTCATAAGCCATTAGACCCTTTCTGCCGATGGACCACTTTCACCAACTTATCAAATATGCATGCTTTTTCTTCTTCGTCGTTCGGAGACAAGTTTTTCCCGATAAAACTTATTTCAATAAACTGCTCCGATTACAGTGGTGTAGCTTGGGAGGAAATGGTTGGAACAAATGACAGAAAAAGACCAGTTTTAGTGACTATTATTAAATTATGAATCAAAGTCTAAATAATCAATAAATACACAAATAGTAAAAATAGATAAAACCTCAGCAATGGTCAAAAATGGAAATAGAAAAACAAGAGAAAGCGCAACGTTCAAAATGACAGCAAAGTCAGAGACAGTGAACATAGTCTAAATAGTAGTAAAAATGGAAATCGCTGAAACGCCAAAGATAGCAGAAGTAGAGAATATTGTAAACTCCGAAATATCAAAGAAAAGAGAAATGACAGAATTTATTATAAATTGCAGAAATAGCTGGCAAAACTAATTAAGCTAGCAAAACTAGCAGTATTGGTAATCGAAATATTAGAAATAATAGAAATAGTAAAAATAGCAGAAATAACGGAA
The DNA here is from genome assembly GCF_030247195.1 of Topomyia yanbarensis. NCBI lineage: Eukaryota > Metazoa > Arthropoda > Insecta > Diptera > Culicidae > Topomyia > Topomyia yanbarensis. Next base: position 59,577,418 of record NC_080670.1, read on the forward strand.
TAAGAGCACAAAGAACAAGAATTGAAATTAGATTTGAACAATCAAAAGAAAGAACTAATATAAATAACGCAAATAATGATATGATGGTAGAAAAAGCGGAAATTACAGAAATAGAGTAAGTAGGAAAAATAGAGTATCATCAAATATATAAATAACAATAAATGTAGCAAAAGCTGGAAAATTATCATTATAAAATCAATATTAAATCAAAATATAAAAATTACAAAAGCAAATGCGTCAGAATTACTAATAGAATCTACTGCAATAGCAGATGATTTACTAGAAATAGCACGAATTACTGATATGCAGAAATATAAGAAACAGTAGCGCTAGTAGACACAACATAATTAAAAATAAAAGCAGAACTATTCGATATCGCCAAATAACAGATATAGTAAATATAACCAAAAAGTTGAAAAACAGAATAAACTAAAAGAGAAAAAACATAACTAAAATGCAGTAATAGCTGGAATAACATAAATAGAAGTGAAGACAGAAAAAGAAGAATTAGTACTGAGAGCCGGCTTAGCCTAATTAGTAAATCGATTGCCTTGTAGCTAGTTCACCTGGGTTCGATACCATACCCTCAACAAAAAATTAGAGATTTTTCTAACCCGTAAAATAGAGGCATATAACCTAAAATTCTATAATCGAAACAAAAAAAGAATTAGTAGAGGGAGCAGAAATAACAGAAACAGCAGGAAGGACTAAAATTGTGGTAATACTGGAAGAACAACGAATAGCATTAATAGTTGAAACAGGTAGAGTCAAATATCGAAAATAATATAACAGGAAAACCAAAAATAGCGTATGTAATCGAAATTTCAGAAATGCTAGGTAGCTGAAATTGCTACAAAATCAGAAATAATTGAGTGGAATAGGTAAACAATTAGTGAAAACCGAAACAATAGCAATGAAAAGGAATTGCACTAGACAGAAAAAACTCAGAAATCACAGTATCTATAGAAATATGAAGAAATAGAAATTTGAAACTTCATTTTATTTTTCAAAATATTTAAAGTTTCAAATTCCATAAATTTTCAATTTCAAATCATTCAATTTCTCGCAAATCTTATAAAAAGCGCAAATTTCACATATTTATTTCACAAATTTTACTTATTTCACAAAATTACAAATCTCAAATTTTACAATTGCTCTCAAATTTTACTCATTTTGCAAATTTTACCAATTTCACAAGGCCTGAATTTTTAAAATTTCGCAACTTTTACAAAATTTACATATTTGCGAATTTCTCAAGTTTCACAAATATCACACTTCTCAATTTTGAATTTCAAACGTATTTGTCCAATTTCAAATTTAAAATTTTTAAATTTCAAATTGTAACTTTTAAATGTCACATTTCAAGTTTTCAATTCAATATTTGGAATTTAAAATTTGACATTTGAAGTTTGAAATTGGAAATTCGAAATATGAAATTTGAAGTAGTTTGAAGTTTGAGATTTGAAATTTCAAATTTCACATTTCAAATTTCAAACTTCAAATTTCAATTTTCAAATTTCGAATTTCGAATTTCAAATTTCAAATTTCAAATTTCAAATTTCAAACTTCAAACTTCAAACTTCAAATTTCAAATTTCAAATTTCAAATTTCAAATTTCAAATTTCAAATTTCAAATTTCAAATTTCAAATTTCAAATTTCAAATTTCAAATTTCAAATTTCAAATTTCAAATTTCAAATTTCAAATTTCAAATTTCAAATTTCAAATTTCAAATTTCAAATTTCAAATTTCAAATTTCAAATTTCAAATTTCAAATTTCAAATTTCAAATTTCAAATTTCAAATTTCAAATTTCAAATTTCAAATTTCAAATTTCAAATTTCAAATTTCAAATTTCAAATTTCAAATTTCAAATTTCAAATTTCAAATTTCAAATTTCAAATTTCAAATTTCAAATTTCAAATTTCAAATTTCAAATTTCAAATTTCAAATTTCAAATTTCAAATTTCAAATTTCAAATTTCAAATTTCAAATTTCAAATTTCAAATTTCAAATTTCAAATTTCAAATTTCAAATTTCAAATTTCAAATTTCAAATTTCAAATTTCAAATTTCAAATTTCAAATTTCAAATTTCAAATTTCAAATTTCAAATTTCAAATTTCAAATTTCAAATTTCAAATTTCAAATTTCAAATTTCAAATTTCAAATTTCAAATTTCAAATTTCAAATTTCAAATTTCAAATTTCAAATTTCAAATTTCAAATTTCAAATTTCAAATTTCAAATTTCAAATTTCAAATTTCAAATTTCAAATTTCAAATTTCAAATTTCAAATTTCAAATTTCAAATTTCAAATTTCAAATTTCAAATTTCAAATTTCAAATTTCAAATTTCAAATTTCAAATTTCAAATTTCAAATTTCAAATTTCAAATTTCAAATTTCAAATTTCAAATTTCAAATTTCAAATTTCAAATTTCAAATTTCAAATTTCAAATTTCAAATTTCAAATTTCAAATTTCAAATTTCAAATTTCAAATTTCAAATTTCAAATTTCAAATTTCAAATTTCAAATTTCAAATTTCAAATTTCAAATTTCAAATTTCAAATTTCAAATTTCAAATTTCAAATTTCAAATTTCAAATTTCAAATTTCAAATTTCAAATTTCAAATTTCAAATTTCAAATTTCAAATTTCAAATTTCAAATTTCAAATTTCAAATTTCAAATTTCAAATTTCAAATTTCAAATTTCAAATTTCAAATTTCAAATTTCAAATTTCAAATTTCAAATTTCAAATTTCAAATTTCAAATTTCAAATTTCAAATTTCAAATTTCAAATTTCAAATTTCAAATTTCAAATTTCAAATTTCAAATTTCAAATTTCAAATTTCAAATTTCAAATTTCAAATTTCAAATTTCAAATTTCAAATTTCAAATTTCAAATTTCAAATTTCAAATTTCAAATTTCAAATTTCAAATTTCAAATTTCAAATTTCAAATTTCAAATTTCAAATTTCAAATTTCAAATTTCAAATTTCAAATTTCAAATTTCAAATTTCAAATTTCAAATTTCAAATTTCAAATTTCAAATTTCAAATTTCAAATTTCAAATTTCAAATTTCAAATTTCAAATTTCAAATTTCAAATTTCAAATTTCAAATTTCAAATTTCAAATTTCAAATTTCAAATTTCAAATTTCAAATTTCAAATTTCAAATTTCAAATTTCAAATTTCAAATTTCAAATTTCAAATTTCAAATTTCAAATTTCAAATTTCAAATTTCAAATTTCAAATTTCAAATTTCAAATTTCAAATTTCAAATTTCAAATTTCAAATTTCAAATTTCAAATTTCAAATTTCAAATTTCAAATTTCAAATTTCAAATTTCAAATTTCAAATTTCAAATTTCAAATTTCAAATTTCAAATTTCAAATTTCAAATTTCAAATTTCAAATTTCAAATTTCAAATTTCAAATTTCAAATTTCAAATTTCAAATTTCAAATTTCAAATTTCAAATTTCAAATTTCAAATTTCAAATTTCAAATTTCAAATTTCAAATTTCAAATTTCAAATTTCAAATTTCAAATTTCAAATTTCAAATTTCAAATTTCAAATTTCAAATTTCAAATTTCAAATTTCAAATTTCAAATTTCAAATTTCAAATTTCAAATTTCAAATTTCAAATTTCAAATTTCAAATTTCAAATTTCAAATTTCAAATTTCAAATTTCAAATTTCAAATTTCAAATTTCAAATTTCAAATTTCAAATTTCAAATTTCAAATTTCAAATTTCAAATTTCAAATTTCAAATTTCAAATTTCAAATTTCAAATTTCAAATTTCAAATTTCAAATTTCAAATTTCAAATTTCAAATTTCAAATTTCAAATTTCAAATTTCAAATTTCAAATTTCAAATTTCAAATTTCAAATTTCAAATTTCAAATTTCAAATTTCAAATTTCAAATTTCAAATTTCAAATTTCAAATTTCAAATTTCAAATTTCAAATTTCAAATTTCAAATTTCAAATTTCAAATTTCAAATTTCAAATTTCAAATTTCAAATTTCAAATTTCAAATTTCAAATTTCAAATTTCAAATTTCAAATTTCAAATTTCAAATTTCAAATTTCAAATTTCAAATTTCAAATTTCAAATTTCAAATTTCAAATTTCAAATTTCAAATTTCAAATTTCAAATTTCAAATTTCAAATTTCAAATTTCAAATTTCAAATTTCAAATTTCAAATTTCAAATTTCAAATTTCAAATTTCAAATTTCAAATTTCAAATTTCAAATTTCAAATTTCAAATTTCAAATTTCAAATTTCAAATTTCAAATTTCAAATTTCAAATTTCAAATTTCAAATTTCAAATTTCAAATTTCAAATTTCAAATTTCAAATTTCAAATTTCAAATTTCAAATTTCAAATTTCAAATTTCAAATTTCAAATTTCAAATTTCAAATTTCAAATTTCAAATTTCAAATTTCAAATTTCAAATTTCAAATTTCAAATTTCAAATTTCAAATTTCAAATTTCAAATTTCAAATTTCAAATTTCAAATTTCAAATTTCAAATTTCAAATTTCAAATTTCAAATTTCAAATTTCAAATTTCAAATTTCAAATTTCAAATTTCAAATTTCAAATTTCAAATTTCAAATTTCAAATTTCAAATTTCAAATTTCAAATTTCAAATTTCAAATTTCAAATTTCAAATTTCAAATTTCAAATTTCAAATTTCAAATTTCAAATTTCAAATTTCAAATTTCAAATTTCAAATTTCAAATTTCAAATTTCAAATTTCAAATTTCAAATTTCAAATTTCAAATTTCAAATTTCAAATTTCAAATTTCAAATTTCAAATTTCAAATTTCAAATTTCAAATTTCAAATTTCAAATTTCAAATTTCAAATTTCAAATTTCAAATTTCAAATTTCAAATTTCAAATTTCAAATTTCAAATTTCAAATTTCAAATTTCAAATTTCAAATTTCAAATTTCAAATTTCAAATTTCAAATTTCAAATTTCAAATTTCAAATTTCAAATTTCAAATTTCAAATTTCAAATTTCAAATTTCAAATTTCAAATTTCAAATTTCAAATTTCAAATTTCAAATTTCAAATTTCAAATTTCAAATTTCAAATTTCAAATTTCAAATTTCAAATTTCAAATTTCAAATTTCAAATTTCAAATTTCAAATTTCAAATTTCAAATTTCAAATTTCAAATTTCAAATTTCAAATTTCAAATTTCAAATTTCAAATTTCAAATTTCAAATTTCAAATTTCAAATTTCAAATTTCAAATTTCAAATTTCAAATTTCAAATTTCAAATTTCAAATTTCAAATTTCAAATTTCAAATTTCAAATTTCAAATTTCAAATTTCAAATTTCAAATTTCAAATTTCAAATTTCAAATTTCAAATTTCAAATTTCAAATTTCAAATTTCAAATTTCAAATTTCAAATTTCAAATTTCAAATTTCAAATTTCAAATTTCAAATTTCAAATTTCAAATTTCAAATTTCAAATTTCAAATTTCAAATTTCAAATTTCAAATTTCAAATTTCAAATTTCGAATTTCAAATTTCAAATTTCAAATTTCGAATTTCGAATTTCGAATTTCGAATTTCGAATTTCAAATTTCAAATTTCAAATTTCAAATTTCAAATTGCAAATTGTTATTTTACAAATTTTACAAATTTTACAAATTTTACAAATTTTACAAATTTTACAAATTTTACAAATTTTACAAATTTTACAAATTTTACAAATTTTACAAATTTTACAAATTTTACAAATTTTACAAATTTTACAAATTTTACAAATTTTACAAATTTTACAAATTTTACAAATTTTACAAATTTTACAAATTTTACAAATTTTACAAATTTTACAAATTTTACAAATTTTACAAATTTTACAAATTTTACAAATTTTACAAATTTTACAAATTTTACAAATTTTACAAATTTTACAAATTTTACAAATTTTACAAATTTTACAAATTTTACAAATTTTACAAATTTTACAAATTTTACAAATTTTACAAATTTTACAAATTTTACAAATTTTACAAATTTTACAAATTTTACAAATTTTACAAATTTTACAAATTTTACAAATTTTACAAATTTTACAAATTTTACAAATTTTACAAATTTTACAAATTTTACAAATTTTACAAATTTTACAAATTTTACAAATTTTACAAATTTTACAAATTTTACAAATTTTACAAATTTTACAAATTTTACAAATTTTACAAATTTTACAAATTTTACAAATTTTACAAATTTTACAAATTTTACAAATTTTACAAATTTTACAAATTTTACAAATTTTACAAATTTTACAAATTTTACAAATTTTACAAATTTTACAAATTTTACAAATTTTACAAATTTTACAAATTTTACAAATTTTACAAATTTTACAAATTTTACAAATTTTACAAATTTTACAAATTTTACAAATTTTACAAATTTTACAAATTTTACAAATTTTACAAATTTTACAAATTTTACAAATTTTACAAATTTTACAAATGTTACAAATTTTACAAATGTTACAAATTTTACAAATGTTACAAATTTTACAAATTTTACAAATTTTACAAATTTTACAAATTTTACAAATTTTACAAATTTTACAAATTTTACAAATTTTACAAATTTTACAAATTTTACAAATTTTACAAATTTTACAAATTTTACAAATTTTACAAATTTTACAAATTTTACAAATTTTACAAATTTTTCAAATTTTACAAATTTTTCAAATTTTACAAATTTTACAAATTTTTCAAATTTTACAAATTTTTCAAATTTTACAAATTTTTCAAATTTTACAAATTTTACAAATTTTACAAATTTTACAAATTTTACAAATTTTACAAATTTTACAAATTTTACAAATTTTACAAATTTTACAAATTTTACAAATTTTACAAATTTTACAAATTTTACAAATTTTACAAATTTTACAAATTTTACAAATTTTACAAATTTTACAAAATTTACAAATTTTACAAAATTTACAAATTTTACAAATTTTACAAATTTTACAAATTTTACAAATTTTACAAATTTTACAAATTTTACAAATTTTACAAATTTTACAAATTTTTGCAAATTTTACAAATTTTTGCAAATTTTACAAATTTTTGCAAATTTTACAAATTTTTGCAAATTTTACAAATTTTTGCAAATTTTACAAATTTTTGCAAATTTTACAAATTTTTGCAAATTTTACAAATTTTTGCAAATTTTACAAATTTTTGCAAATTTTACAAATTTTTGCAAATTTTACAAATTTTTGCAAATTTTACAAATTTTTGCAAATTTTTGCAAATTTTTGCAAATTTTTGCAAATTTTTGCAAATTTTTGCAAATTTTTGCAAATTTTTGCAAATTTTTGCAAATTTTTGCAAATTTTTGCAAATTTTTGCAAATTTTTGCAAATTTTTGCAAATTTTTGCAAATTTTTGCAAATTTTTGCAAATTTTTGCAAATTTTTGCAAATTTTTGCAAATTTTTGCAAATTTTTGCAAATTTTTGCAAATTTTTGCAAATTTTTGCAAATTTTTGCAAATTTTTGCAAATTTTTGCAAATTTTTGCAAATTTTTGCAAATTTTTGCAAATTTTACAAATTTTTGCAAATTTTACAAATTTTTACAAATTTTACAAATTTTACAAATTTTACAAATTTTACAAATTTTACAAATTTTACAAATTTTACAAATTTTACAAATTTTACAAATTTTACAAATTTTTGCAAATTTTACAAATTTTTGCAAATTTTACAAATTTTTGCAAATTTTACAAATTTTTGCAAATTTTACAAATTTTTGCAAATTTTACAAATTTTTGCAAATTTTACAAATTTTTGCAAATTTTACAAATTTTTGCAAATTTTACAAATTTTTGCAAATTTTACAAATTTTTGCAAATTTTACAAATTTTTGCAAATTTTACAAATTTTTGCAAATTTTACAAATTTTTGCAAATTTTACAAATTTTTGCAAATTTTACAAATTTTTGCAAATTTTACAAATTTTTGCAAATTTTACAAATTTTTGCAAATTTTACAAATTTTTGCAAATTTTACAAATTTTTGCAAATTTTACAAATTTTTGCAAATTTTACAAATTTTTGCAAATTTTACAAATTTTTGCAAATTTTACAAATTTTTGCAAATTTTACAAATTTTTGCAAATTTTACAAATTTTTGCAAATTTTACAAATTTTTGCAAATTTTACAAATTTTTGCAAATTTTACAAATTTTTGCAAATTTTACAAATTTTTGCAAATTTTACAAATTTTTGCAAATTTTACAAATTTTTGCAAATTTTACAAATTTTTGCAAATTTTACAAATTTTTGCAAATTTTACAAATTTTTGCAAATTTTACAAATTTTTGCAAATTTTACAAATTTTTGCAAATTTTACAAATTTTTGCAAATTTTACAAATTTTTGCAAATTTTACAAATTTTTGCAAATTTTACAAATTTTTGCAAATTTTACAAATTTTTGCAAATTTTACAAATTTTTGCAAATTTTACAAATTTTTGCAAATTTTACAAATTTTTGCAAATTTTACAAATTTTTGCAAATTTTACAAATTTTTGCAAATTTTACAAATTTTTGCAAATTTTACAAATTTTTGCAAATTTTACAAATTTTTGCAAATTTTACAAATTTTTGCAAATTTTACAAATTTTTGCAAATTTTACAAATTTTTGCAAATTTTACAAATTTTTGCAAATTTTACAAATTTTTGCAAGTTTTAAAATTTTTTGCAAGTTTTACAAATTTTACAAATTTCACAAATTTTACAAATTTTACAAATTTTACAAATTTTACATTTTTCGAACCACCGGATTTTTAAATTTTTGACTTTTGGAAGTTTTGAATTTACAAATTTTTGAACTTTCGAATTGTCGAATTTGATATTTCAAATCTCGAAATTCAGTTTTCGAATCTCAAATATCAGTTGCAATTTTCCTTCCCTTTCTTCACTAGTCGGATAGTTTGTAAACGGTGCCTAATTAGAGATCGGTAAGACAGGTACGACCAGTCAAGGAGTACCTAATGAATCATGAAACATCCCAGTTGTTCCTCAAAACCCCCAATGTTTCAAGCCATCCACAGCTAAGTTAGCGATATTGTTCCTTCTCCTTCTTGCATCGGCAAAAAGTCCTCCTTGTCGTTGTCGTCTTCCTGTAGCCCTGCACATAAAACGGTTCCGTTGGTAATTGATACAAGCAGGCCATGCCTGACAGAAAACTATTACTTTCACCGCCTGTCTGGATCGAGTTATGGGAAAAAAGGTGGCTCCAGCACAGGGCTCTCCCCCGCCACCACCGGTCGTAGGGTGTGGGAACCATTTTGTTTCCTGCAAATAACCTCACGAATACATCCCCCCTTATACCCGTTCCAAGCCATCGACCTTCATCTACGGGATTGATCCAATAGCTGAAGTTGCATTTTTTCATACAACTTTTTTGTGTTCAAGCTTGGACTATGCGCGGAAGGGAAGCATCAACTGACTGAGTGGTGGACTGCCGTCGGGATCCCGTGACTCGTTTCAATTGAATTCAATTAGTTTGATTAAATTTTACCGCCGCCGTCGTCGCCGTCGTTGCTAAAACTACTGCCGACGTAAGCGACGTTCGTCCGTCCATCCGTCCGTCCTCTGTACGGGTTCTCGATATCTGATGGATGAACATGAGCCAAACTACTATAGCTAAGGTACATACGGGTTTCACCGCCGGAGAGTGAGTTTGTAACTTTTCAATTGACCAATCGCTTTGTATGTGGAACACGAACACTGTTTTCAAGTGATCAATCAAAGCGGCGATGTTTGTGTTTCAATTAAGTTATTTGAGATACTTTTCTTGTCATGGAGGGATATGGTGTACTTTTTACACTCGGAGATGATTCATAGTGTGTGGGAATCTTAACTTTTCAAGAAAGTTACGTGTAAAATGTAACTTGTTGTTTTCCGTTGAATATTAACAAAAATCTCCATTAAGCTCTTGACACGTGCCTCAAAACCCCAAAAAATTAATTAATTGCTGCTTTGAGACTGTTGCATGAGTTGTTTGGCACATGTTATTTTTTATTTATTCAGTGATTAGTTAGGGTTATTACTATTATGTGGTTTTCGGAATACCAACGCTCCTTTTTTCATCTTTATTTCAATAATTTTTTGTCATCATTTTTATCATCTTTCATTACAATAATTTTTAGCGCGCGAATGATTGTCACAACATTTTATCTCTACTAATATATTGCTGAAAATCAATAGACGTAGAAGAAACGCATTAGAATAAATTACGAACGTACCAGCATACGTGACATAAAAACGCCCACGCAATGAAAACAACGCGCACAATAACATACAAACGCTCGAGCACTTAGTGATAATACAAATACAAAGGCCTGTTCTCACGACATCATGAATCGCACTCGTCCGGGAGCTCCCAGTCTAAAATATGGAACTTATATACAACTAGCTGACCCGGCAGACGTTGTCCTGCCTATAATTATTTACTGGAAAACACAACGAAGGTAAAAATAGCAATGCAAGCATTTGGATCAAATTTCTATTTATTTAAAGCCAGTTAGGTTGTGATATGATAATGATTCCAACTATAAAAAATGTTACGAAAAGCTCTGTAATATACATTATGATAATAACGTAAAAAACTGAAACCCAATAACACACCAAAGACATTTTATTAATTAATTCCATATAATGACAAATTATGCAAACAATTCTAAACTGAAAATGCCGCTGTTGCACTAATAGGTGAATAAATAAAATTTTAATAATTTTCTTTTAGAGTCTATAAACCTTCCACAGAAAATAACCAACAAAATAAGGCAAAAATCGAAGACACCCGTCATGTCTTGAGTTATGCGATATCACAGAGATAGACAGTAAGTTTCACGGTGCCATTACTGAGGACTACAGTCTCCCTTCATTTGAACTGTATAATCAAAATCAAACATAAGAATGACGACCCTAATTCATGAACGCGGCCTCAACTGCTATTGTATCAACACCCGTTCCCACCCCGTGTGGTCATAATTCGGTCACGTTCGGAAGCCCTTAATATCGTTTAAAAAAGTCTTATAGCGCCATGACCGGACTCTAATGGTGTGGAGATGCTTATTCCCGTCTAGATCTACATCTACAACCATACATTAAAAATCGCGGATCGCGCGAACATTAAATAACCCATGCGAGTATGCAAACGGTTTCACGGTTATACAAACGAATCTAAACACGCCGCATATACGCGACAAACACGCTCGCACGGTAGAATCCGTTTACATACAAACGCTTGAATCTCGCACGATAATACAACACTTGTCATAAACGTTAGCGTCAAATTGTGATCATACAGGCAAACCAACCCCCGTGATCCCGCTAACATAAAACGTCCTTGTGAACATTTTACACCTTCGAATTTATAAACCCAATCTCAAGTGCGATTATACAAACGCGCGTTTTCTTGACTTCGTTGCATCCGGAAGCCCCTAGCGTCGGTCTTAGCAGACTAGATCCGTGCATTCAACAGGACCATTCTTAAAAAAGAAAGAGCTTATAGACACTAGACAACAATAGCGAAGCAGTCGAACCTTCTCCAGGCTGCTGCGGATCGTCGAATGAGTCGTTCTAGACGTATGTGAATGAGCAGTGAAAAGAATCCGGGCTACCATCGTGCATGTCATTAAATGGTAGGTACCGACACTAAAGAAATCTTCTAGCTGTTCTCCGCTAAATTTTTAAAATGTTTTTTTTTTCAACGAGCGCCTTACACCACAAAAAGTCGCCGCTACCGCGAATCATACTCCTTCTTTAGGACGCTCAATCAACTGAATGTGCGTCGATAATGCTACTCTTCTTGCAATAAATTCCAAGCTGAAGGCATCTAGTTCTCCGGGTCCAGATTGTGCACTTTCGATTTTTGTCAAAAAATGCATCAACGGGCTTCTTGAACCTCTTCTATAAGTCTACGAGCTATCTCTCGCTACTGGAATATTGTCTACTTGTTGGAAAGCGGGTCCATGAAAAGCGAAGCAATCGAACCTCGATAGTTATCGAGGAATTTCTCGTTTAAGTAGGGTATCTAAACTATTCGAGCTGGTTGTTTGAAACCTTATTTTCATTCAGTGTAAACACTACATCGCAGACGACCAACATGGTTTTATGCCTAAATGAGCCACAACGACCAACCTGCTCTCATTCGCAACGTATGTGTTCGATAGATTCGCAGATGGACTACAAATCGATGCTATTTATATCTTGACCTTCGACAAAATCAACGATGATATTGCAATAGTCAAGCTAGATCAACTCGGTATTGACGGTCAACTTCTTCACTGGTTTCGTTCCAATTTCGGTGGAAGGCAACTCCGAATCAGCATTAAGGACTATCTATCTGCACCATTTCTCGCTAAAATCGACACCCCACAAGGAAGTCTCCTCGGTCCAGTAATATTTCTCCTCTATTTTAATGACGTAAATATCAAACTACTGTCCTTCGCCGACGATATGATGATTTTTCGGCAGATACGGGATTCAACTGAGACCGAATTTCTTCAAAGTGTACTGGACCGTTTTAGTATGTGGTACATATTGGTTCTAACCTCGAGCTAATGCTCAATAGTCACGTTTGCGCGGAAACGTCATCCTATCCGGTTCAATTGCCGTGTGTTTGGTTCGAGCATTCTTACGGATACTCTTACGTCAAGGATCTTGGAATCATCTTGGACTCGGCACTAACGTTAAAACCACATACTTCAGACATTGTGGACAAGGCATCAAGACAAATAGGGGTCATTTTACGAAAAGCAAAAAGTTCAGGGATGTATGCGTTAGTCCGCTCAACATTAGAATATTGTTCTGCTGTTTGGAATCCGTACTACCTGAACGGGATTGGCATAATCGAGGCTGTTCAACGCCGGTTCTTACGCTTTGCCATTCGACATTTCCCATGGCGAATAAAATTTCAACTACCGAGCTACGAAAACCGTTGCCAGGTAATACACCTCGATACGCGCTGTACCCGGAGAAACTGCTCTCAAGCCCAATTCGTCTCGAACTTACTGTCTGCCAGAGTGAATTGCTCGATAATTCCGTTCAAACCCGCTTTCGAGCACTACGTAATAATTCTCTCCTACGATTACCTTTTAGGAGAACCAACTAAGGTCGTCACAGCGCTGGACTTCAGCGTGTTTTCAATCGAGTTGCCACAGGATTTGACTTGCACTGGACTAGAAATACGATTAAAAATAAATTTTTGTCTATCCTTGAATGTAACTAGGCTACCATTGGGGCCCAAGGGTCTGTTGGTGTTGATACAACAAATAAACTAATAAACAAATGAGGGAATTCATTCTCTTCTAGCATCTGACCCATGCACTCAAAACTAAGCATCAGATTCACGGTCAGCGAGATTATTCAAGAACCCACGCAAATATGCGAATGACAACGCTGTTATGCAGTCGAATTTACACACGCGAAATTATGTACGTCCTAACGAACGCGACAAACAAACGCCCACGCTATCAAACGCGATAACACACAAACGCTCAAGCCCTTCGCGACCATCTGTGCACAACTACGCGCACGATCTCGTAAACGACTCGTGTGACTAAGTGAACGTTTTAGCACTTATACATTTATAAACGCGATCTCAATCGTGAACATATAAACGCTCATTTCCGCGCGATCATGAAATCTTCACGTCCCCACATCTGAACCGTACACTCAATACCACAATCAGAATCATGCCCTGCTGCATTTCCCGTCTCGTGTTCAATTGTACTGACTATTTCTGACAGGAAGCCCTTCCGAGATCCAAGCTCTACAGCTCCAGTGGGATCACTCTTAGAAAAAGAATCTTTCAAAATCTCAAACTTGATCGGAAATATACCATTTTTTCTGAAATCTTCTGAGATTTTATGAAGTTTTTTTACGGGCCGTTCATATACCATGTGAACAAAAAAAACTACGTTTTTAACCCCTCCTCCCCTCCATGGACAAGCGCGGACAATTCCTGGAAATATTTCTTTTCTGAGCGACATTATGTACCCTATGGATTATTGAATTGGCCCGTAATTTTAACCACAAGCTTTCAAATCCAAAATCAGTGGTATTTCAAGATTAAATCATTTGAGCGAGGCCGAATTTTTTTTCTCGGAATTTGTTTCACACGATTTCCTCTGATTTTTTTTATGAAAGTTACCATCATACTCAATGCTGTTATAAACACTTTGACTTTTTTTAAATCTTGAAAAAAAATTGAAGGTAAGCACTCACACCAATGACGATACAAATTTATTTCATTTTCTTATAAAGGACAAAATATAATGAAAAGTCCACGTGGACATTTCCAATACCCCTGCCCTCCCCCTCCCCGTGGACAAGCGTGGTCTTCTCGTGACCCTTATCGACCCCTAAATTGTCCACGTGGTATATGGACGGCCCCTTAAATATTCTGATAATTTTCGACATCGTCTGACATTACTAGAAATCTTTTTATCTTTCAGGAAATTTTTAAAATTTTCTAAAATCTTCCGAAAACTTTAAAATGTTTTGAAAATCCTCGAAAATTTGAATAAGTTATGCAGTTTGCATTTCGAATTCGTCTCATTACAATCCGACTCTAACTTAGCGACCGGGACACCTAGTTAAGCGTGATGTCCTGCAAGGGAAGATGTTCTGTTTAAGCTGATGAGATAAAATGAATTGGTAATTTTGCTTGACTTAGCGATGTTTATTATTAAGCACTATGTTTATTTCGCCCTAAGGAGTAATGTTTTGGTAAACCAATTTCTTCCATAAAGCGGAAAAATGGGTTAATCCGTATTTGCGCGTAAAAGGTATAAAACATGTAACCAAATGAGGTAATTGCATTATAATTTGCAAGCTTCGATTTCACTTCTCATCAGCTTAAACATAACCTCTTCTCTTGCGGGACATCACGCTTGACTAGGTGTTTGCTCAGGAACACAAATCGTGTCTTCGTATTTTGAGTTAGCGTCAATCCCGCGCTGGCTGAGTCCTGTCACTAAGTTAGTGTCGGATTCTGATGAGACGAAGTCGAAACACAAACTGCATAAATAATTTAGTTAAATGTTTTGTGTCCTTCACGCGCAAATGAGGTTTTCATTGATTTTCTCCTTAATAGAGAGAAAAAATGGGTTTACACCAAAACTTTTTTTCCTTAGGGAGAGATATATAAAAATATATAGTGCTTCTGATTAAAAAAGTAAAAAAAACAGGAAATTTACCAAAATCCATTAAAATTGTGTGAAAGCCTATAAAATCTTCTTCGTTTTCTCTTTCTCTGAAATCTTCTGAGATCGACTGAAATCGTCTTCATGATCCTTCGAACGATAATTTACGATATTAAGAAATTTCAAAATCCTGAAATTTTTCGCAATTTTCAGAAATCCGCCATAATCTGCTGAAATCTGCGGAAGTCTCTTAAATCTCCACAAAAATCGCGGAAACTTCCTCCTTCTCGCAGGTTGATGAGATTGACGGTATGGTAAACATCATCAAGCCACAATAGATTCAATAGAGTAAGGACCTTCGCTCTTCTTAGGTTCTATTTGCACCAAGTTCTGCTACTAGAGGTTAATTAGTTCTCATGTTAATAATCCACCAATCATCATGACTACTTAGAATTTGATTTATATAAAAAGCCAGCTTATAGATGTTGATTAGAATACGCTTCGATAGTGGTGTATCGCGGAGGCCGGGAGGGCTGATGTCAGCCTTTTTTCTGTTCTATACTTTTTCTCTCGTTAACAGCAATGTTTGAATTACTAATGTATATTTGTCAATTACGATCATCATAAATTCAGCTGTTTCTTGTACATTTCTAACCTATTACATCTCTCATCTATTGCATTTTATCTCTTATTTTATCTTTTAGATTCTTATACTGTCATTCTACACCCGCCTTCTTCTGAGTCAGTCAAAAATGACGCTCATATCCACCAGATAATACATGAGTGAGAGAACTCACTCCCTTCTAGCATCTGAACCGCACACTGAAATTTAGTATCAGATTCACGGCTCACTCGAGCGTTCAGGACCACACGCAAATATGTCAATGGTACTACGGTCACAGAATCGTGTGTATACATGCGAAGTCACATACACGCTAGCACATGCGAAAAACACGTTAACATATAAACGCTTGAGCTCTTCGCGACCACCCACGCTCACCTACGCCCGCGATCTCGCAAACATGTTTACACCTCGCTGATAGTCAACGTCTTAACACTCATAAACTCTCAAACGTGGCCCCAAGCGGAAACCTACACAAATGCCCTCGCGCACGTGATCACGAATCGGTCACGTCCGGAAGTTTGTCCTAGAAGCCTGCCTTCAGTTGGACCAATTAAGAAAATGCGCTCATAAATACACACGCAAATATGTTACAAAATCACGTCAGCATACAAACGTTTGAGCTCCTCGCGATTATCCAAGCAACCTACGCCCACGATCTCGCAAACAAGATAACACCCCGGTGATAAGGTGGACGTCTCAGCATTCTACTTACAAACGCGATCTCAAGCGTCAACCTACAAACTCCCGCGCTCACGCGATAATGAGTCGGGCACATCTGGAAGTCTCTATCCTCGGTACCAACAGTCTAGGTCCATGTCAATCAGGAGCGGATCCAGAAACAAATTTCGGAGGGGGTCGTTGTACAATACATTACCCTCGTTTAATTAAAATTAGTTTAGTTAAACCTAGTTTCGGTGGGTGAATCTGGTTTGGAATGATTTTGAATTTAAAACGAATTTAATATAGAAACTATTTCAAAATTTCTCAAGCAGTTAAAAATTTTCGGGGAGGGTCCGGACCCCCAGGACCCTGCCCCTGGATCCGCCACTGATGTCAATTAATAGAAAAAAGAAACAAAAAAATAAAATTGAAAAAATAACAAAAAATGACTCCCATATCCACTAGACAACACGTTCCATTGCGACGGTCTGCGTGGCCATCCAAGAACGCACGCGAATATGTGAATGGTCACAGGGTTACAAAATGGAAATTATACACACGAACGCACGCGACAAATACGTCAATATACGAAGGCTTAAGCCCTTCGCGATGATCTACGCACACCTACGCCAGCGATCGCGCAAACTTGACAACACTCCAGTAATAATATGAACGTTTTACGGTTACGTCCGGAAATCTTTACTTTTCATTCTAGCGACTTAGGTCCATACATTCAGTTATACCAATCAAAAATTAAGCTCATATCCATTAGACAACGCGTTCCAAGGCGACATGACACTTTTTTCTAGAATCTGAACCGTACATGAAAAATTAGGTATCAGATTCACGGTCCGCGCGCGATCATTCTAGAACACACGCGTATATGCGAAAGGCATACGGTTTTCATAAAGAATTTATACACGCGAAGTTACATACACGTTAGCACACGCGACATACAAACGCACACGTGATCGAACACGTTAACGTACAAATGCTCCAGCCCTTCGCGATGATTCACGCATTCGCGAAGCTCCTGAGGGATTCCATGAGAAACCGACCGACCGCAAAATATGACCATCGTCGATTCGAACGAAACTTTGCAGGTGTGTTCGCTGTGTTTGATACAAGAGTATTTTTTCAAAAGGGCGTAAACGTTTCTACGTGTATGAATTTCAAAAAAAAATTCCATTACTGTATTTTATACAGCAAAACTATCTGAGAACAAGTTACAGGGAATGAATACTCCTGTCCGAAAAAAAATATACACTGAAAAAAATGTTGTGTCATTTTTCAAAAAAACAAAAATTTATGATAAAAATTTAAATTGCGAAAAAACCCATTTTTTAAATTTTTTATATTTTGTTACCAAAAACCTAAAGAGAAAAGAAACATTTTGATTGTGATTGCATGATGAAGAAAAACCGGTAAAACAGTTTTTCTAACAATAACTTCGTACATGTTTTTAAATTTCATACTAATTGACATACAAAATTGTAATTTTATTACAGAATATAATTCTAAGCACCATTTAAAATCAAAATGCATTTAACAAAAATCTTCCAAAATGCGATAGTTTTCGAGATATTTGAAATTTTGCTACTTCAAAAACAATTAATTCGTGTAATTATGCTATTTTTAAAAGTTATTCGCGTTACCCCATCAAAAAATGTCAAAAATTTAATGTTTATCGTTTTAAAGACTTAAAAGCAACTTTTTAAGTGTATTTGGATCCTGGAGAAGCTTTCAATAAAAAAGTTTTCCTAACAACAACTTTTGACATTTTTTTATAATTCTTACTATTTGCAGTCAAAAATACAATTTTCTTTTTGAATACGATTCTAAACGCCAATTTAAATCGAAATGCTCTTAACAAAAATTTTCTAAAATGTAGTAGTTCTCGAGATATTTTAACTTTTGTTGTAACAACACAATTATTTTGTTTTATTACGACCTTTTGATAAGTTAGTCGCGTTTCTCCATCAACAATAATAGGTTTTTCAAAAGGCCCGTAAACTTTCCTGCAACTTTCTCTTTGACATCAAGGCGATATTGTAAACCATTTGAAAGTTACATGAAAGCAACCAAAATATATTTCAACCATAGGGTCTGTTGATTAAACTATATAGCTGAATCATATGTTGGTTGTTTTCATGTAACTTTAAAATGTTTCACAATATCGCCTTGATGTCAAAGAGAAAGTTGCAGGAAAGTTTACGGGCCTTTTGAAAAACCTATTATTTTTTTTTTATTCATTTCGTTTATTTGATAGGCACAAATGCGTTAGCTTGGCGGTGCCAAATGCTTTTTTTTTACATTTGGATATCTTAAAACTAGGAGGTTACAATGTTGAAATATGTTTTTTTTTACAAAGGAAAAGAAAGTTTACAGCTATCTTAAGACTAGAAATAAGATTCAATATACAAAAGAGGGCCAAAAGATTTTTTTATGAAAAAATTTAAAACAAGGGATTCACTTTGATATACAAGAGTGGGAGTAATAGTATTTTACGAAATATTTTACGGTTATCTTAAAACTAACAATATAGTTTAGTACACAAAAGGGGGGAACAAATATTTATGAGAAATTTCACAGAAATCTTAAAACTAGGGATTCAATTCTATTTACAAGATGGAGGACAAGAGTTTCAATAAAGAGTAAAAATTATAGCTATCTTAAAACTAGGAATACAGAATACTAATTTGAATTTTTAACTAAAACTTATGCTTGGTCAAGATATTCAAAGGGTGGCTTATTTCCGCATCAGTGTAGCAGCAGTTGTATCAAGGACAGGGGAGAGACAGGGAAAGAAGAGCAAAACTTGCAACTTTCGCTCGAACGGCGGGGGGGGGGGGGGGGGGGAGGGGGATCAGCGAATCAAATTTGCGCCTCAGTATAGTAAGTCGTCGAGTACCGGATTGGCGGATGGTATTCTTCGGACCCGCGAGGATACCTTCAAAAGTCATCGGACCTCGAGTCGCTCTCGCTTCAGTTTCCTTCTATGCAGGCGTAGTGGTAAGGGCGATGGCGGTTACATAGTGGCACTCTGGAGCTGATCGGTTCCACAAGGCAGGAGGAAACTCTAAAAACGAGAAATAAAAGAGAGGGGCTAAATTGGTATATTTATCGTTTTTATGAAGGTATAAATAAGGGACATATAGGGGAAATCACGAGTTGCCAGCATATCTCGGACTGGTACATTGGGTGGTCTACCTCGGGCCCGAAGGGATTCCTTTAACTGAGACCTGGCGTCACAATACCCGGCGCACACCCAGACAACGTGTTCGATGTCGTGATAGCCCTCGTCACAAGCGCACAGACTACTCTCCGCAAGCCCAATACGCCGCAAATGCGCATCCATGGTGTAGTGATTGGACATAAGTCGGGACATTACACGAATAAAATCCCGACCCACATCCATCCCCCCGAACCAAGGCTTCGTTGATACCTTTGGGATAATCGAATGCAGCCATCGTCCAAGTTCCCCATTGCTCCACGAGGTTTGCCAACTGTTGAGCGTCCTCTGACGACAAATACTAAAAAATTCGTTGAAGCAGATTGGTCTTTCGTATATGTCACCATTTAATGCGCCCACCGTTGCTAATGAGTCGGCCTTTTCATTGCCCGGGATAGAACAATGAGAAGGGACCCAAACAAAGGTAATCTGATAAGATTTTTCAGATAACGTACACAAGGACTCCTGTATCTTCCCCAGAAAATACGGTAATTGCTTTTTAGGCTTCACCGCACGAAGAGCCTCGATAGAGCTGAGGCTGTCCGAAACGATGAAGTAGTGATCTGTGGGCAGAGTGTCGATGATCCCAAGGGTGTACTGAATTGCAGCTAACTCTGCGACGTAAACTGAAGCGGGATCATTGAGCTTGAATGAAGCGGTGATAGTATTGTTGAAGATACCGAAGCCAGTGGACCCATCGAGATTTGATCCGTCAGTGTAAAACATTTTGTCGCAGTCGACTTCTCGGAATTTATTATAAAATATATTGGGGATCACCTGCGGGCGTATATGGTCCGGAATTCCACGAATCTCTTCCTTCATGGATGTGTCGAAGAATACAGTAGAATCAGAAGTATCTAGGAAACGGACACGGTTGGGATTGTACGAAGAAGGATTGATGCTCTGTGCCATGTAGTCGAAGTACAAGGACATAAAACGGGTTTGAGAATTAAGCTCGACGAGCCTCTCGAAATTTTGAATTACCAACGGGTTCAGAATGTCGCATCGGATGAGCAATCGATATGAGAGTTCCCAAAATCGATTTTTTAGCGGAAGAACGCCCGCCAGCACTTCGAGACTCATCGTATGGGTCGAATGCATGCAACCCAAGGCAATGCGCAAGCAACGATACTGGATTCTCTCCAGTTTGATGAAGTGTATGTTCGCAGCGGAGCGGAAACAGAAACACCCGTACTCCATCACCGACAATATCGTTGTTTGGTACAACCTGATCAGGTCTCCTGGGTGAGCACCCCACCATGTTCCAGTTATTGTTCGGAGAAAATTGATCCTTTGTTGGCATTTCTGTTTCAGATACCTAATGTGACATCCCCAGGTACCTTTAGAGTCGAAACAGACCCCGAGATATTTAAATGTGAAAACCTGGTTGATCGTTGCACCCATTAATAAAAGCTGGAGTTGCGCCGGCTCACGCTTCCTAGAAAAAACAACCAACTCAGTTTTCTCCGTGGAGAA
This sequence comes from Topomyia yanbarensis, assembly GCF_030247195.1. Taxonomy (NCBI): domain Eukaryota; kingdom Metazoa; phylum Arthropoda; class Insecta; order Diptera; family Culicidae; genus Topomyia; species Topomyia yanbarensis. Next base: position 59,598,625 of record NC_080670.1, read on the forward strand.
CTCAATACCCAGCTGAAGAGCCCAAGCAGACAAATTGTCCAAGGTATTTTGTAATGGTCCTTGCAAGTCGGCAGCTTTGGGCCCTGTAACAGAGACCACCCCGTCGTCTGCAAGTTGCCTTAGCGTGCATGAATTGGCAAGACAATCGTCAATGTCATTCACGTAAAAATTGTAGAGCAGGGGACTTAGACATGAGCCCTGGGGAAGACCCATGTAGCTAAATCGCGATGTTGTTAAATCGCCATGCGAAAAGTGCATGTGCTTTTCAGACAACAGGTTTAGCAAAAAGTTATTTAAAATTGGTGAAAGACCATGCTGGTGCAGCTTCTCTGATAGAATGTTGATAGAAACTGAGTCAAAAGCCCCCTTAATATCCAAGAAGACTGATGCCATCTGCTCTCTGTTAGCATAGGCCATTTGGATTTCTGTAGAAAGCAACGCAAGGCAATCGTTCGTCCCTTTGCCTTTGCGGAAGCCAAATTGTGTATCTGACAGTAAGCCATTTGCTTCAACCCAATTGTCGAGGCGAAACATGATCATTTTCTCGAACAACTTCCGAATACAGGACAGCATTGCAATCGGCCGATACGAGTGGTGGTCGGAGGCTGGTTTTCCTGGTTTTTGGATGGCGATGACCTTCACTTGCCTCCATTCATAAGGGACAATGTTACCCTCAAGAAACTTGTTAAATAAATTCAACAGGCGCCTTTTTGCAGTGTCAGGCAGATTCTTCAGCAAGTTGAATTTGATTCTGTCTAACCCTGGGGCGTTATTGTTGCACGATAAGAGAGCAAGTGAGAACTCCACCATCGAAAACGGTGTTTCGTTCGCGGTATCGTGAGAAGACGCGGCGCGGCACGTTTTCTGTACCGGGACAGAGTCCGGACAGATCTTCTTGGCGAAAGCGAATATCCAACGGTTTGAATATTCCACGTTCTCGTTGGTACTATTATGATTACGCATACGTCGAGCCGTACCCCAAAGAGTGCTCATCGCTGTTTCTCTCGTTAATCCGTCGACGAACCGGCGCCAATAACTGCGTTTTTTGGCTTTCATTAGACTCTTCATTCGCCTTTCTAACGACGCGTACTGTTGATAGCTAGCGGGTAACCCGTCTTCCCGGAAGGCCTTATATGCAGTGGACTTTTCCGCGTACAGCTCTGAGCACTCTTTATCCCACCACAGGGTGGGAGACCGTCCATGGGTATTCGCGCTGGGTACTGGTTTAGTCTGAGCTTGATTCGCACTGTCGAGAATCAAGCCAGCCAAAAACCTGTACTCTTCCTCCGGAGGAAGTTCTTGAGTGGATTCGATTTTAACGGATATCGCGGTCGCGTAACTCTTCCAATCAATGTTCCGTGTGAGGTCATATGAGACATTGATTGTTTTCGATGGTCTTGAACCGTTAGCAATTGAAATCACGATAGGCAAATGATCGCTACCGTGGGGATCAGGGATCACCTTCCACATGCAATCTAACTGTAGCGATGTCGAGCAAAGCGATAAATCCAACGCGCTTGCGCGTGCTGGTGGTGTAGGAATCCGCGTCATTTCTCCCGTGTTTAAGATGGTCATGTTGAAATTATCGCAAAGATCTTGGATTAATGTTGATCTATTATCATCATGAAGACAGCCCCATACCGTACCGTGCGAGTTAAAGTCTCCCAGAACTAGCCGCGGTGCCGGTAAGGATTCCGTGATATTACAAAGCGTTCGGTGCCCTACCGAGGCTCTAGGAGGAATGTAGATGGAAGCAATGCAAAGGTCTTTACCTTTGATTAAAACTTGACAAGCGACAATTTCAATGCCTGGTGTCGAAGGGAGGTTAATTCGGTTGAAAGAATAGCACTTTTTGATCCCCAAAAGTACTCCTCCATAGGGGTTTTCTCGATCCAGACGAATTATATTAAAGTCGTGGAAGTTGAGATTTATATCGGAAGTTAACCAAGTTTCACATAATGCGAAAGCATCACATTTTAAACTATTTAGTAAAAATTTAAAGGAATCGATTTTCGGGAGGATACTTCTGCTGTTCCACTGTAGAACAGTGATCGAATCGGTGACCTCGTTCGATGACTTAGCCATCGAAGGATACGATCGCTGCAAGGAGGGGCCATTTAGTAGTCAACTGCTTCAAAAATGTTTGCACTATAGGGAGAAAACGTATCAGAAGGCTTTTAAGAGGATCAGTAACATTGAAAGCTGTGAAAATTAAGTCCACTATGTCAGAAAATTTCATTAGTCCGCTACTGGACTGAGTATCTGTTTGAAAAAAGGGGACACTTGGGGTTTTGGATGTCCCTGGAAGTGGTGGGTACTCCTTGTTAGAATTAATATTTCCAAGTCCTGGAGCAAATTGCTTCGGCTTTTGTGCATCACTTCCGTTGGATTTATTGGTTGTAGATGGCGCACTCTGAGTGGACGACACCTTGGCACCCTTACGAGGCAATGTAGGGGAGGCTGGATTTCTCCTCTTCCTGGATTCCCCTGGGTTAACCAAAGATGTTCCCTCTCGTGGGTCGTCAGATTCTTGCTCAACGTTAGCCAAACCAGCATAGGGATTTTCGGACAGGACAGATGGCGAAGCATTCTTTAGCATTTCTGCATAAGAACGCCTTGAGCGTTCCTTAAGGGAGCGCTTAATTTTATCCCCGCGCTGCTTGTACGCAGGGCATGATTTAAGAGCATGTGAAGGGCCCCCGCAGCAAATACACTTTTCAGTTTCTTTGTCGCAAGAGTCATCCTCATGCTCTCCTTCGCATTTGCCGCATCGTTTCTTATTTCCACAATATGTGGCTGTGTGGCCCAACTGCTTGCAATTGCTGCAGCTCATGACCCGCGGTACAAACAGGCGAACTGGTAGGCGAACCCTGTCAAGGAGGATGTAGTTGGGAAGAGAGAACCCGGCGAATGTCACCCGAAGCGAGCCTGATAGAGAGTAGGTAGTCTTACCTCCCTCGGTGTTTGCGGTATACAATTGTTTGCATTCTAAGATCTTAATCTGTTCAAGAGAGGGGTCCTTAAAGCAGCCAACCCCGTGCTCCAACAGTTCTTCGCATTTCAGGCCCGGTTCGGACACTACCCCATCGATTTCACAGGCCACACAAGGCACGTACGCTTTAAATTCCCGCGTAAAGCGCTCACAGCAAGCAATCGCGTTTGCCTGCCCGAGATCATTCACTAGAACACGTATCTTGTTTGCCCGAACACGTGTTATCTGAGTTACGGCCGGGTAATTAGCAGTCAGATCTCGAGAAAGTTTTAAAATATTAACCGGTTTCTCTCCGGTCCGAAAATATACCACCCATGGCCCAGAGGAACCTTCTGGGTACTGCTTTATACGGGGAGCAATGCGAGTAATAGGGGGATCAGGGACTTCCATGATTACATCAGATGGTATTTCGCCCTCGGCCATTTAAGCACGAGGGCAGAGCGTTATATAAACGGGAATGTGTCTTATTATTTGATTACAAGGTAGAGTAAAAGTAGGGAAAAGGAGAGAAAGCAAACGAGGGAAAAAAAATAAAGCAAAACTTATCTGCAAACAACGTCGATTGTTCCGCACCAGCGAAAACAATGTGCTGGATTTACTTTCGGCACCAGCAGAACTGCAGCTAACGAACGAACAAAGGATGACCTTGACTCACTAAAATTTACACACCGAACACCACTGTGAAATATAACGATCCGTTCCGTTCAAAGGTTGGGAGACGTATCGAAAAAAAAACCTATTATTGTTGATGGAGAAACGCGACTAACTTATGAAAAGGTCGTAATAAAACAAAATAATTGTGTTGTTACAACAAAAGTTAAAATATCTCGAGAACTACTATATTTTAGAAAGTTTTTGATAAGAACATTTCGATTTTTATAATGGCGTTTAGAATCATATTCAAAAAGAAAATTGTATTTTTGACTGCAAATAGTAAGAATTATAAAAAATTTCAAAAGTTGTTGTTAGGAAAACTTTTTTATTGAAAGCTTCTCCAGGATCTAAATACACTTAAAAAGTTGCTTTTACGTCTTTAAAACGATAAACATGAAATTTTTGACATTTTTTGAAGGGGTAACGCGAATAACTTTTAAAAAGAGCATTATTACACGAATTAATTGTTTTTGAAGGAGCAAAATTTCAAATATCTCGAAAACTATCGCATTTTGGAAGATTTTTGTTAAATGCATTTTGATTTTAAATGGTGCTTAGAATTATATTCTGTAATAGAATTACAATTTTGTATGTCTATTAGTATGAAATTTAAAAACATGTACGAAGTTATTATTAGAAAAACTTTTTTACCGATTTTTTCTCCATCATGCAATCACATTCAAATTTTTTTTTCTCTTTAGATTTTTGGTAACAAAATATAAAAAATTTAAAAAATGGGTTTTTTCGCAATTTAAATTTTTATCATAAATTTTTGTTTTTTTTGAAAAATGACACAATATTTTTTTCAGTGTATATTTTTTTCAGACAGAAGTATTCATTCCCTGTAACTCGTTCTCAGATAGTTTTGCTGTATAAACTACTGTAATCGAACAAAAAAAATTTGAAATTCATTTACGTACAAACGTTTACGCCCTTTTGAAAAGTTGCTCTTGACGCAAAATAATCTTATTACCTGTGGAAAATATTTAGTCTTGCATGACGGTGAAACGTGTAAAGTTTCATTGGAATCTAAGATGATCGGTCACGATTTTAAGATTTTCGGATGGATTTTCGTGGAATTCCTCTCCTACGCCCGCACATATCTGAATTGTAAAATGAATATCACATTCAGAATCACGGCTCGCTGCAATTGGCCTAAAGCAATATTTTAGTTGCCACTGCCTGTCTCGTCTGCAATTGCAGTGTGCGATTCTGACGGGGAGCCTTTCCGAGAACCTAGCTCTACAGCTCCAGTAGGACAACTCTCGAAAAAAAGATTCACGAAAACTTCCGGTTATAAAATTTGTGGTTCTAGAAATTGATTTATCTACCACCACATTCTGTAGACCGGCGGAAAAACCGTGATGAAATGGATGTTGATCCTTCCAATGGCGTGAGAAAATGATTTGTACCTACTCTCAAATTGTGCAATGCTGCAAACGAACTTTCTCCTGACTATAATCCTTCTCACAGAATATTTGTGTGAAGCCACAATATGCTGCCTCTTGCAGCGTTTGTGTACCGATAGTCATCTTTCGCCTCTGATTTTAACACTGTTTGTTAGTTATGTGTTTATAAATTTGGTGTGATTATCGTATTTGGAGTTTAACCTATTTTCCACATTCATTTAAAAGATTTTAATTACGGATACTGATGTCTGTCATTAAACCCCATAAACAGAAAAAATCCATAAAAATTACGTTAACCGAAAGATTGCATCGTACGGTAGCATTTTATCATACCCAGTCAATACGAATCCAGCTGGAACTCCGGGCTAGTAATCCAGACCAGACCACAGAAATTGTACAGCATAAACAACAGGTCAACCAAACAGGCTATAAACCATTAAACACTTCCTGCCATCGCTCGTCGCGTTCCCCCAGAACCGTTCGATATGAAAACGAGCATACAATAAGGCTAACTCTGAACGTTATTCCTTTCGTATAGTACATACCTAACTTTCAAAATCGAACACGATCCGACCTTCCCCCCTCCCACTTGAAATACACCAGGAATGGGAGGCTGTAAAACAATTTTATTTCCATAACAAAACAATAATTCGAATAAATTCCTCAAATCCATTACACAAATAGCCGGTTTCGGCTTGTCCTGGTGACCCAGGTGGTCTCGACCGGGGATCACATTCCGGGCGTTAGGGTCGGATTTGCCCTACGGTTACCTGGCCCCCTTTCAATTGTACTCGTTTGTGAATACATGCGCCTTGGCACTCTTTTGCCCGAAGGATGCTTTCCGTTTCACTATGGGAACTGGAAATTGAAAGTAAACAAACGTCAGAAAGTATGGGATTCAACGCATGGCTGTGACTTGGTTGGAAGCGTTTCTTGGAGGCACAAATGGAACACTTTTCGCTCTGTAAATAACGGAAAGTTTGTTTTCAGTTTCTAATTGCCCAGGGATGATATGATTAAAGCCAATTGACGCATGGACAAAAATGTCATATTACTATCGGTTTGGGATGATTTTCATTCCGAATCCTTTGGGTTGCGACAAAATGATGAACGAAAAATCGTCCCAAACAATCACGCCTCGGGGTTCGTGATTCAAGTTAATAAAGGCAAACAAAGCAGACGGGAAATTCGAATAGGCCATTAATTAAACGTTATCGTTCCGAAGTAAATACTAACCGAGCTGAGTTGTATTCTACCCTTGCATGCAAAAGTGACGTAAGATCCATCGAGTATATTTTTCAGGAAATCAATTCTTGTCTTGCGTGATGCGCGCGAATGCAAGCCTTTGTAATTTGTTTTTGGTCGAAAAAGTGAAATTCGACATGAATGGCGATTACGTCACTTTTGCATACTGCTCTTGTCTCTCTTCGGCGCTTGCTATGACAGATTTTTTGTCCGTCAAATTTAGGTTTATCAATTATTAAAACGATAATATTATCATGTCATTCATCATCAGAATTGGAGCCACTCGTTGGGCGTTGGAAACGATTGCTCGGCACGAACCCTGGCGCGTTCGCTTTCGCTTTCGAATATCGCGAGCAAACAAGATGTAAACAAAAGATACGGCAGATTTTGAAGCACAGCGCGATTCGCATTAAATGTCGAGTTAGCATGCTATTTACGGCGGGATGGGAGAAGTGCGAATTGGATAGCAAAGTTCAGTGGAATTTTATTCGACTTCTTGAACCGATAGCGTTCTAAAATATTTCATGAACTTCGCTAAATAGCTCAATTTTAACTAATTTTACTAATGTTTAAAATATTGGTTTTTATATTTATGATCTACAGCTGAAAGTTAAATTGTTGAAAGCTTCAATGGGTTTTTATTTTTAGTTTTCGTGCAATGATGTTCGTAGCGAGTGTCTGTTATCAGAATTAACACGAATCAGTCTAATTTTCACAAGTAAATCTCGTTGTCTGAGCACAAAAAGATAGGGTTACGAAGTAAGGGATACATCGAACTAGCGCGTTCATATTCTTCTCAACATCCATAACATTGAGTATGCCACGTCCCCATCGCTTAAGAAAACATTCACCATTCACAAAAATCCCGATCACACCCAGTTCATAAATTGACCCCCTCTCCCACTCATAAAACCCACTCAGAACGAAACCATCTCGATGCGCATGAAAGCAACAACGGATTTTAAATCGCCGCCAAATAATATATTCATCACCGGATTTGCTGTGCTCCGGAAGCCGGATTTCGACGCAGCTGGTCGGAGGACCTAACCAACCTGTCTCGTTCCGCTAACCGTGCGCTGCTGGTCGATTCGCAACAATGTGTATCAAACAACACCCCGGCTCCCCCGGTATGGTATGCATAATAAATCGACCGGAAATGGATCACGGTTGGTTCCTTCTTTGTGTTGTACCCTTTTTTTCCTGCTCTGTCATTGTTGATGCTGTTGTTGTTGTTGTTATGTTGGATGGGCTAAAAAATAAGGATCCAGTTTTCGCTTTACCTAGTTTACCGCCTCGGCAAAAGGTGGACCTTCCGGTGTGTGTGGCACCATCATCAATGACCACAGCCGCCAGTGCGCTTTCAGACAGCAGTGTAGCGCCGCTCGGTTGGACTACGGTGTCTTCACTTCGTACCTCGAATTGGAGATGGGAGCAGCTCACCGGCCGCACACCGAATGCGAGGAGCAGGGTTGTTTTCGGTGTTCGAACAACGTGTAACTTTTTGGCTTTCACCTGCTGCGGTCGGGAAGGACTTGCCAACACGGTGGGTGTGGCTTCGGCCAGGGTACCAAAAGGTTACAGCAGCACTTGATCAAACATTTTAATCCGATTTGCGCTGCGATATGGATGCTACTTCTGTCCCATGTCTGACGCCTGAAGGGTTATGCCCTGCTTCGGTTTGTCGGCAGGATTAGTGTGATGTATGTAAATTTTTCGATCCGGTGTTACTGTTTGTTGCGGTCCATGTGTTTGTGTTTTTTTGTTGTTGCTGTTGAGTGAGTAAAGGGTGAACTCTGATAGGGACGATTGGTTGGGGAAACATCTACTCAGTGTCTGTTAGGAGCAGAAGTTGTCAGCAGGACAATACGTTATGGATCGAGTCATGATTGGAAACTGTTCCGGCTAACAATGGGTTCGATGACAAACTTTCGGAATTGGTTTTTCGTAGGGCTTTGGTGGGATATCAGAAAGCTGTATCATAACAGTTTTTCTCAACAATGTTGTCTAGAGAGATTGTATAGATAAAAGAATATAACTAAGAAGCTTTTCAAAGTTATCGTACTTGTAATATTCAACTTAAATTCGAACAAAACACATTGTTGATAAAATATCGTTAGAAGCTTGAAACGTAATTGCAGATTAATTACGAGTTAAAGTTCGAAATTTTATTTCATTTAATAGTAGTCCAAATTTTCATACAGACATTATGTATTTTTTTGGTGATGATGTGGTAGGGTGGTATGAGCGTAATGCTTGCACTTTTTTAATTGTTAATTATAGGAGGGAATGGTGATAGATAAATCACAAGGGTAGGTAAGCCACTAAAGATATTAGGGTACATTCTACCGATTTTTGTATACACCTAAAGTTTTTCATTTAATTTGTATGTTGTAGTTTAAAAAAGCCAAAGAGACAAAAACTCATAGTGGTTTAATTATATTAAAATTTGTTCATGACAAAAAACTGAGTCCTCCAAAGGTTCCAAGAAACTGATGACAGTGGACCACAAGTCAGGAGATGGGCGAAAATCGAGCATAACGCGTAAAAACCGACAGAGATTTGTTTATTTGTTGTATCTTCTCCAACAGACCCCTTGGCTCCAATGGTGGTTGCTGAAGCTAATTTCATTTCAGGATAGAAAATATTTTCTCCAGTTCACTCGGAACAAACTCGGCATCGGTTTTATCCCGTAATTGTCGAAAAAATTACCTGTTGTCGGTGGAAGAAAGATGGGCACCTTGTAATTTAATATTGATGTCATTAATGTAGAGAAGGAATATTACTGGACCAAGATGACTTCTTTGTGGAATGCTGGATGTAGCGAAAAATGGTGTAGATAGACAGTCCTCCATCCTTCAATCCAAGTAGGAATAAAACCAACACAAAAGGTGTCCATGAATGCAGAGTTTGTCCAGATTCGCTATTGCGAACTAAAGGAGTCGGAGCAGTGCAGCAGTAAGGAACATTTACAAAGTAGAGGTTTAATGTATGTCCATTCTCGTTGATTTGCCGAAGAGTTGTGCTGCTGTAGCCGTCCAGAATATAACTAGCATTTTTGAAATGCGCAAACTATTCGATTCCAATCGTAGAAATCTATTATTTGCCTGGCACCACGTCAAGCAAGGTAAGTTTGAAGTTGCCCAGTATAACAATATCATCAGATGGTCCGGCGATGGAGGTGATAAGAGAAACGGATGAAAGATGTACATCGATTAGGCTGAAATCACGAATTTTATCAAGTGGAAAATACGTAACATACAGAAACAGATTGCGATGAGCAAGTTTCACTGATATCCATACTTGCTCGGAGCTCGCCCACCGGTCATCGTTGATCACTCGGCCTTTGATACCATGGCGAACCGGCGATAAACACACCACCACCTGATTTATTGTACCTGTTGAGGGCGTTGCGGTCATAGCGGGAGACATCGAATGTTGAACCTCTCGGTTAAGGCGATGACTTCATTACAGCAACCCGTAGTCGCGAGAAAATAGCTGTCTTGTAATGAATTTAAGCCACCAATATTCTGGTACTAAACCTCGTGTTGAAAGATTTTTCGTCAATAACACGAACAGTATCGGAACGGCCGAGGGTCGCTTGGTCAACTGTTGTGGAGAATTCGAGGTATTCCGAATCAACAGCGTCGCGCCCCAGAATGCGATCGTCGTCGACGAGAGAAATGGTTAACATCTTGTCAGAAGATGTCACAGCAAAAGGCATATTATTGGAAGCGAAGAATACATCAGCGCTTGAAGTGCTCGGATCAGCTGTATAATTGCCACTTGTGGCGGGTTGGAAGACCCTTTCATACATCCCGCACACAGGACCGAGACGACTGATGATCGGTGGCTCGATTGTGGCGGGGGGATCGCTCGATTGTGGCGGGAGGATCGAGGGCTTCCATAGTGCCAACTGCGGTGCGTCCCAGTATCTGTTACCCCTAATTTTCAGCAAGGAATCCAAACAATTCGACGCGGGACTAGGGCAAAATTGATGTTTCGAAAGGCTTCGGCTAGCGGGCAAAGATCCGGATTGAAAACGTACAAGATGTAAAATTTGCCAAATCGTCCCGAACACCAGCAGAATGCTGCGCGCCCGAAAACAAAAAGGCCAGAAAGAGGCCAGGAATGAGATAGAAGTGCCAATAACGCCAGCTGGACCAAATTATTGAAATATCTCTCTCCAGACTTCTCGACATCAGAGCTCTGGTGGAAACTTACCGCCTTGAGCAGAAAACGGTGACATAATGGCTATGCCATTGCCGTTAACGGGTGTACGACGATCGATCCCACGACCAACGGTAACAAGCTAAGCAGGTACTTTGATCCCTGTCTGCTAGTGCCGTCCTCTCACCTATCTTCCTGCGAATTAAACAAAGGGCTGAGAACAGTTCCGTTCGTTTTAAACCCGATTCAGATCAAGTGCACAACCAGTTGTTCACCAGATGTGCGGCATTAGAATCGGTACACGGCAAGTTTGCTGGCTTGGCTGACGCTGGTAATCCTCTACTACGACATTCTCCGCCGGTGGGCAAGCGGACGATGCTACCATGTTTTGAGTGGCGAGCCGATGTCCGCTTCGTGGATGTAATCCCCGGTAGTCCCTACCCCGAAACGATTCCAGTGGAATAAAACGCCGGATGGTTTCCGCCCCATCAGTCTGCTCCCCTGCTTCACTAAGACGATGGAGCGAATTGTCAACATACGGTTGATGGACCCACTGGAATAGCATAAATTCTTGTATTAACGACAGTTCGCGTTCCGACTTGCAGCAGGAACCGGCGGCTGCTTGCCAGCTTGTGAGATGTGGTATGCCAATCTGTGGGGATCACCGGAAACATGGACGACTACCTGTCCAACCGTGCCACCGCGTGGGAATCGGGGGTGTCCAATCCGACGCATTTCCGGAGGACAACGTTGTCCAGTAGGGATCCTCGGTTCTCGCCTTCACACTAATCTTAGTGACCATGAACCCTTACTTCGCCCCTGTCTGCCGGCGAGGATCTATATCTTAATTTATGCCGATGACATCGTGCTGATTGCGATGGGAAGGACCATCGAACGAACCCATCGTAAGCTTCAAACCGTCGTAAATGCAATAAGTGATATGGGTGATATCAGTCGGCTTTAACATATCACCCGCTAAAAGCGTGTTGCGTACTGCACCTGTAGCACCTACCATATTGCGACAGGGAGAGCGATCCTGCTGGACAAGGAGGTCGTCCTCAACCATAAGTAACCAAAGATGTGGCCCGTCGCCTTACCTTCGCGTCACATTTTCGGTGGCTAAAAGTCGACTTCCGGAGCCTTCCCGATCAGAAACACATAACAGAAATATTTCAAAATTATATCTCGCATTATTACTTGTTATAAATTTCTGTTATTTTAACTACTAACGAGACCTAATTTATAACACAATATGTTACAAAAATTGTGTTCTGTTATAATCTTGTTATTTCATTCTGATCGGGTTTGGCGACTAATCAAAACAATCAGCTCTCGGTACAAGCGTCGCTCTCCACTGAACATTAGCCAGGTCCTAGTCAACAGCAAGAAATTTTACGGTGACGTCCTGCATCATGGAGCAATATTTTAAGCCCCCAATACCACGGAACAATTCGCGCTGCTTCTGGCTTGCTTCCCTCCTGTTGAAGTGACTCGTGTGCAGGCCGGGATTCTCCTCCTTCGTCGGGCGGCTACACTCACCATCGCCAGAAGTGCATTGGGATTTTTGGAGCGTACAGTTGGAGAAGACTGCTTCCTGCTACAGATAGTCAGCGAGATCAATCGGGAATACACAGACGTGGATCTGTTACCGATCACCCAGTTCGTGACCGTGTCTGGCATGACCATGGACCCAGCCTGGACACAAGTTTGTCTACTAAGTCGAAAGCCGGCGCCACCGATCGGGAAGCCAGTGCTCAATGCAACAGACTGTAGGTATAGGAATCACATGCGGATTATCACTGACGGCTCCAAGTTCGGTGACGAGGTTGTAGTAGACTTTAGCGGAATAATGAAAGGACTCCTCTTCCGCCTTCTGGCGACATGCTCGATGTTCTCTGCCGTGGCGTCGGAGAGTCGGTTGATACACCCGTTGTTATACTGTCGGGCTCTGTGGAAGTCATCTCCGCCCTTTAGTCGGGGAAATCCAGTCACCCCTTCATCCAAGCTATCAAGACCAAATATGACTCATTCACACCAATTTGCTGGGTCACCGGTCACTGTAACATCGACGGCAATGAAAGAGCTGATCGCCTAACGGCCACAGGGGGGGGGGGGGTGGGGTGAGACACATCCACCACCTTCTCATCCGATTCGTCTCGATCGCTGATATTTTGAGCCAGTTAAAATCAATACTAGCCGTTGTTGAATCGGACTAAAAAAAGTTTTTAAACTATTTTCCTTTTTTCGCAAAATTTCCAATATCTTTGAAAATACTAGAGATGCGAAATATATGCGTTAATGAAGGTTGTGTAATTTGATATTCGGAATTTCTTCATTAAATTTATAAAACTCGTAGGAATGATATATGAAAAGATATTTCAAAAAGATACTTTTAGGGACCATCCAAATCTAACATTTACAATACAATCAAGCTCTAAATTAGCACCGTAAATGCATATAGACACAGCCGAAATATAGCATTAACGCTTGCTCTATATACATACACAAACTCCGTAACAATTGAGGTTTTATAGTAGTTTTATAGCCACTCATAAAACTTAGATTGAACTTGTAGCATGCTATAAAACTGCAATTGTTAGTTGGTTGGGAAAGCTGATATAACACGTACGTCAAGGACCTTTAAAGCAGACAAGCTTTTTATATTCTTTCTCGCCATTAGAGAATGAATATAAAGCCAATATAATGCTATCACAATGCTGTGGTTTATTCGTTGTTCCTCTTGAAAATTATGTTCGGCATATTTCATTTCATTCGAACATTTGCAATATAACCTAGCCAGCAAAATCAGCGCACTTACCGTGAAGGACGAGGCAAGGTATCACTGTTCGAAACTTACTAAAGGTAATTTTTATAAAACATTATTCATATCGTGTGAGAACGAATTTCCGTTAAAGATATTCATGACAATGCATTAGAGGGAAGTCAATTATGGTTCGAAACCGAAAAGGAAACATAAGAAATCGTTTTAAAACCATTGCCGACAACCAATTGAAACATTCTAACAGTGTTAATATTAGGCTTTTAAATTTGACATTTTTACACTGGTGCTATATAATAGCATTAGTATAGCATTTTTTCTGGCGTAATACCAGAATTATATCAGACTATAGGGATTAGTCGGTTGTCACTGTAAAGATGGGCATTTCTATCTATACCAGGACACATGCTAGTGAACTCGGGTGATTCGTAGCTATGCTGCCTAAGCTCGACCCTCATTAGCAGAAGACAAAAATTAAGCCCGTACGATATTAAGCCTGTTCCAATGACCATGCCACTTCTAGTTTTCCGATCTGTTTACTTCACATCCCTGCTCTCACTTAAGTACTATGGCTCTATTTTTCATAACTTTCCCTACCCAGTAATCTCTAACTAATTGAATGTCGTTAAAATGTAAAAAATATAGGGATAACGGCTCTGTAAAACTGCCCTATATGTAGATCTAAAGATCAGATTTTTGGCTATGTTTTAATGCTTTTTGGTTTTTGCGTAAAATCTAAAGTATTTAAAGAAGGGCCTCAGTGTCCTCAGCAACAGCAGTATACACAACTTTCTTCCTTTTTTATTTCGACCAATATGTAGTAAAATTTTCTTTTTTAACACAATCAAATAGCTATGGGTTACTGAGTAGGGAAAGTTATGAAGAGCAAGGATGTGGTATATATATAGATCGGAAAACTAGAAGTGTCATTAGAAACAGGCTTAAAATCTTACGGGCTGCTGTTTTGTCTTCTGCTGGCAGGAGTCGAGCTTAGGCAGCACAACTATGAATCACTCAAGTCTACCAATATGTCTCCTGGCAAAGACAGACTTGTCCCTCTTTGCCGTGAGAATCGAAAACTTTACCCAATCCACTCATATCTTATCCCAACAGTAAAATTCATCGAAATCACACTTCTAGGAGGATAAATCACAAAAATCATTGCAGCAAATGATATATCTTGCTATTTATGAAAAGTATTCCGAAGTTTTAAGTTTTTACTACAACCAAACAACATATCTTTATTATGTCTTCAGAAAAGTTTTCGTAGTTTGTGAACCCCTTCTTATTGTGTAAACAACAGTTAGGGTGGTTCTAATTTTACCAAGATTTAAAAAATAACTTTTGAATAATAACTTTCAGTGAAGTTGTAGAACGATAAATTTAAGAAAAGTTTGCTGAAGACATGTCTGTGTGTCATACTTTTCATACTTTGATTGGAGTAAACGAAAGATAATACTTTTTCAACTACATATAAAGTCATGATTCGAAGCATCATTGAGCTAAAAATGGCGATAACGACATTTTTTTTAAATTTCACCCAATTTTGATTTAAAAAAAATCAATTTTCGAAATTGTAAGTACTTATATCTTTTTAGCAGTAGAGTGTTGATGTCTTAAAGGAAAATGTTCGTCTTCAAAAACTCTGAAAATTATTTTAAGGATATGTTAGTAAAAAAATTGCTAAAATTATATTAAAATTTGGTTTGCCATGAGTTGTTAAAATGTTTAAATTACATTCACTGTGGACAATATAAAAAATATAGTTTCGTTTACACGGTAAAATTTTCACTTTACAATACTTTTCTATTATTTTAAATAGTGGTTAGGGTGGTTCTACATTTTTTTAAAATATGAGTATTAGTGTTTAGATGGTTCGAGATATGTAGAGTTTTGCAGTCTTTCAGAAAACCAAATTTGAAAAAAACTTTGTTGAAGGCACTGAAGCTCTGTATCTTGTACTTTTTATTTTACAAGAAATTTACCATAGAGATAGTGTGTTTATTAAAAACCTGTTTTAATCCACCTAGCGGTGCAATTGTGCCTTTCTCATTTCTCTAAACTATGGCACGGAGGCTTTTTATGTTCAACATAATTGTGGAAATGTCCATTACATTCTTAGTACACTTTGCGCTTATACGCAATGGCATGCCAGCCACGAACTTGATGAGCTACGTGTCGACGGTGAAACACTTGAAACAAAAAAATATCATACTCCATTAGCCTAATCAGCATTAGATCAATGTTATCTGCTTGCTAACTCATTTTGTCATGCGGGGATGGGTATGTGAGGAGGGCGAAAGTCCCATGAACGAACTACTCCCCAGCTTAAATTGGTATGCTTTGTAATATAGTGGTGGTTCAAAGATGATGGGGTTGAAAGGGAGGGGTATGAGGGCTGGATGGGGTGGTGGTCTGAGGGGTGATTTAAGGAGATTTTTAAAGGAGGGGAGTGAACAGTAGAGGGGGGGGGGTGTAACCTTTCTCCGTAAACCATCAACTACGCCCCTGTTAAAATCCAGAAGCCTTATGCGAGTCGAAAAAAAAATTTGGCCGGGATTAGGTTGACGTTTTTCAGAGTGATTGCATAACCTTTCTATATGAGAAAGGCAAAAATGTGCAAAATCCAAAAAAGTGAACCTTCGTCAAATTTTTTTCGTGTTTGCATCAAATCTCGACGTTTTATGCACCTTGAATACATTTAGCATCAAAAATAAAAATTCTATTTTTAATTTTTCCTATAGTTTTTATGAGAAATTTCTGTGTGGCCGAACTCTGAAACCCGTAATTCCGGAACCAGAATTCCGATCGATCCAAAATTCAATAGCAGCCGATGGGAAGGTTGCACCTTTCATTTGAGACTAAGTTTGGGCAAATCGGTCCAGCCATCTCTGAGAAAAATGAGTGACCTTATTTGACACATACGCACATACATACACACATACACACACATACACACATACATACACACATACACACACACATACAGACTTTTTCCGATCTTGACGAACTGAGTCGAATGGGATATGACACTCGGCCCTCCGGGCCGGGATTAGGTTGACGTTTTTCAGAGTGATTGCATAACCTTTCTATATGAGAAAGGCAAAAATGGTTTTGTTTAGATAACTTCCACCGTTTCGCCAAAATGCTTTAAGATAATTTGAAGGAGAACAATTTGTCTCCATACACTGAACTTCTAGCTTTTTTCGGTAGGAAGTTATTATTATTATTTCCTGATTATACATCATATTAACATGATTTAATCTGTTCCACAATATTCCGCCGCGTCACTCGGTCAGTTGCCGCTTGTCTCCAACCTCTCAGGTGCCCGATACTCGCCAGGTTCTGCTCCACTTGGTCCAGCCACCGGGAACGCTGCGCTCCTCTCCATCTTGTACCTGCCGGGTTGGAGGTGAAAACCAACTTGGTGGGGTTGTTGTCCGGCATCCTAACAACATGCCCCGCCCACCGTACCCTTCCAGCTTGAGCTATTTTCCGGATACTTGGCTCACCATAGAGTCGCGTAAGTTCGTGGTTCATCCTTCTCCTCCACACGCCATCCTCCTGCACACCACCGAAGATCGTTTTAAGCACCCTTCTTTCGTAGATTTCGAGTGCTTGCAGATCCTCCTCGAGCATTGTCCATGTTTCGTGCCCGTAGAGAACCACCGGTCTAATGAGTGTGTTGTACATGGCGCATTTCGTGCGGTGGTGAAGCTTCCTGGATCTCAAAGTTTTGTGGAGCCCATAGTAAGCACGACTTCCAGAGATAATATGCCTTCTGATCTCCCGGCTGGTGTTATTGACCGCAGTCTCCAATGAACCTAGATAGATGAATTCGTCAACCACCTCGAACTCGTCGCTGTCGATCGTAATACTACTGCCCAAGCGTTCCCTATCCGCGATCAGTTCCGCCAGCCAGCATGTACTTCGTCTTAGACACATTTATCTTAAGTCCTACTCGTGCTGTTTCGCGCTTCAGTCAGGTATACAGATCTACCGTCTCCTTGTTTCTACCAATTATTTTCACGTCGTCAGCGAAGCACACGAACTGTCCGGACCTCGTGAAAATCGTGCCCCGCATGTTGAACCCACCGCATTACACCTTCCAGCGCTATATTGAACAGCAAGCAGGACAACTCATCGTCTTGTCTTAGTCCCCTGCATGTTTCAAACGGACCCGAGAGGCCGCCCGAAATTTTGACACAACACCTTACACCATCCATCGTAGCCTTAATCAGTCTTGTCAGCTTCCCAGGGAAGCCGTTCTCGTCCATCGTTTTCCATAGCTCCACACGGTCCATCGCGTCATATGCGGCTTTAAAGTTGATGAACAGGTGATGTGTCGGGAACTGGTATTCACGACATTTTTGGAGGATTTGCCGTAGAGTAAAGATTTGGTCGTTTGTTGATCTGCCGTTGAAACCGGCCTGATAACTCCCGACAAATCCATTTACCAGCGGTGATAGGCACCGGAACAGAATCTGGGATAGCACTTTGTAAGCGGCATTTGTCACTGTGATCGCTCTGTAGTTTTCACAGTCCAATTTGTCGCCTTTCTTGTATATCGGGGTGATGACCCCTTCCTTCCACTCCTCCGGTAGCTGTTCCCTGTCCCAGATTCTTTCGACTATTCGGTGCATGCATTCCGTCAGTTTCTCCGGACCCACCTTGTAGAGTTCCGCTCCTAGACTATCCTTACCAGCCGGCTTGTTGTTCTTGAGCTGTTGTATAGCCTCGTTGACCTCATTCATAGTGGGCGTCGGTATATCCCCGTCAGCTGCGACACTGACATAATCGCTTCTTGAAGAACGCCCGCGTTTCCTGAGAGCGATACAGCAGCTCCATCTCCTTTCTCTCAGACTCTTCCAGGCGGCGCTTTTTGTCCTGAAAAAGACGAGTCTGCTGTTTTCGATTCCGTCGATATGACTCCACGTTCTGACGCGTGGCTTGAAGCAACATCGCTGCGCGTGCTGCATTCTTCTCGTTCAATATCTCTTGCCACTCGCCACTTTTTTGGTGATTTATCTATAAAGCAATGTATACTTTACAGCAACGATATAATCTTCAATTTGTCCGAACGTTACTTTAGTGTAAAATAAAAACTACAAAAGGAATTTAAAAAAAAACATTTTTCAAGGAACACCCTAAAGTTTACATGTGGATTTCTCGTGCTAGGAACAGTATGCAGATAGAACACGGGTCGTACAAATTTGTCTAAAATGTGTTGTTCTACAACTTAATTGAAGGAAGTCAAACTCTATCTCGAATCGTTAAAAATTGATCTTGCCAAAATTAGAACCACCAGGAGCCTTGCAAAGTAGTAAGTTTCCAAATATATTACAAGGTTATGTTATTTAGTGCTAGCTAAGAGTTTAAATTCCTGCTAAATTTACATTCTGGGCCATTGTGTATTGGTGTTGTGTTACGTTGATTGGATTGCATACTAACTATTATCAAGTTGCATATAGGCAGTCTAACTCAGCTTGCTTGTAAGATAAATGGTCGTGAATGAGCCATATCCCTTCTGAGTGCAGCACACCAATGGCATGAGAATCGTCATTATGAGCGTTGACCATTTTTCCGATCCTTAAGGATAATATAGGAAATGTTGATGCGGTACTAACTTAAAGGAAGACCACCGATTCAGCAACGCTTTCAAAGTATCACGGAGTTGGATTGAAGGACAGGTAGTGGTCTAGGATTTGTGGCAATGGGACCACGAAATGAATATGTTGTTATGCGGTGGTTTGGCAGCTCGATTGCCATCACCCGGTGGAAACATGTTCCCTTACAATGTCATCAAATCAACAAACTTTTAAAATTGCGTGCTGCAAACTATACGTCATGTTTTAAAAAAAAGTGAGATGTAAGCTACTATTCATTTGTAATAAAAATGATCGGAAAATTGAATTGATTCATAACCAAGGTGGCTCATTTTCAAAGATAGCACAGTCAATGATTTATAATATAAAAATAGGTGTTAAGGGACGCGGTGGCCATTGTTATAATTTAGAAAGTTATCCATTTTGGTATTTTTTACAGAACATACCGAGCTTGTCAGGATATATGTATAAATAGTAATATTCAAAAAATGACTTTTAAGGGTCCATCCATTAACAGCGAGCAAATATTTTGAAGGTATTACAGATAAAGACTTTGTGTCTTCAGCTAAGTTGTTGGCAGTTGTTGCTGAAGACAAAATCTCAATGTATGTACTTGCCAGAAAGTCGCTAAATATATCTCACTTTTAGGGGGCTCAATCATTAAAATTACAATACCATATGAAACGGCTTAAAATGTTAGCAAATTCTTCCGAAGACGTCATTGAGCCAAATTAAACATATATGACGAAATTAATAGATCGCACTATTTTGGCAAAAAACCGTGTGGGGTGATTCGAAAATAACGATGATGGCGAATTTTTCACCTTAGCGCTCTACCTAATTCGAGTCGGTTGAGGCGATCTGGAGCAGGATGATGAAATTTTAGTCTGACATTTCTAGTTATTATATTTATTGAGCCTGAGCTTGCGCGACCACCCTACGGCTGCTACTCCGTTTTTGATAGAGACTAGCTGAAAATGCACAGGGAATCAATAGATGCTATTGCCTAGGAGTAACAAACCATCCTTCAATTCGTAAAACCAGAAAATGCAAGAAATAAAGAGGCCGTTCCCGACTTTGTATCTTTTTGACGAAAACACAATGAAATATGGTTTACATGGCAATCAATAATATAGTGCAAGTACTACTCAAAACTAAATGAAAATACTCAATGCAATATAATGAGATAAAAATATATAATGAAGATGATTTAATGAATTATTCTTCGTGCTGATATGACTGAAGGAAATAGGTAACTGGTTTCCGATCCTTTTCGCGAATTGCCAATTCTCAAACCTTATACATGATTGAAGTCATCATTCAACTCAGACAGGACCATGCGTTTTCCCTATGCACATTGGATGCTATTTGGATTAGTTCCCTAGTTGATCAAATAAACACTAAACAAATATAGAAATACATCATACGTCTCCCAACCTTTGAACGGAACGGATCGTTATATTTCACAGTGGTGTTCGGTGTGTAAATTTTAGTGAGTCAAGGTCATCCTTTGTTCGTTCGTTAGCTGCCGTTCTGCTGGTGCCGGCAGTAAATCCAGTACATTGTTTTCGCTGGTGCGGAACAATCGATGTTGTTTGCAGATAAGTTTTGCTTTATTTTTTTTCCTCGTTTGCTTTCTTTTCTTTTCCCTACTTTTACTCTACCTTGTGATCAAATAATAAGACACATTCCCGTTTATATAACGCTCTGCCCTCGTGCTTAAATGGCCGAGGGCGAAATACCATCTGATGTAATCATGGAAGTCCCTGATCCCCCTAATACTCGCATTGCTCCCCGTATAAAGCAGTACCCAGAAGGTTCCTCTGGGCCATGGGTGGTATATTTTCGGACCGGAGAGAAACCGGTTAATATACTAAAACTTTCTCGAGATCTGACTGCTAATTACCCGGCCGTAACTCAGATAACACGTGTTCGGGCAAACAAGATACGTGTTCTAGTGAGTGATCTCGGCCAGGCAAACGCGATTGCTTGCTGTGAGCGCTTTACACGGGAATTTAAAGCGTACGTGCCTTGTGTGGCCTGTGAAATCGATGGGGTAGTGTCCGAACCGGGCCTGAAATGCGAAGAACTGTTGGAGCACGGGGTTGGCTGCTTTAAGGACCACTCACTTGAACAGATTAAGATCTTGGAATGCAAACAATTGTATACCGCAAACACCGAGGGAGGTAAGACTACCTACTCTCTATCAGGCTCGATTCGGGTGACATTCGCCGGGTTCTCTCTTCCCAACTACATCCTCCTTGACAAGGTTCGCCTACCAGTTCGCCTGTTCGTACCGCGGGTCATGAACTGCAGCAATTGCAAGCAGTTGGGCCACACAGCCACATATTGTGGAAATAAGAAACGATGCGGCAAATGCGAAGGAGAGCATGAGGATGACTCTTGTGACAAAGAAACTGAAAAGTGTATTTGCTGCGGGGGCCCTTCACATGCTCTTAAATCATGTCCTGCGTACAAGCAGCGCGGGGATAAAATTAAGCGCTCCCTTAAGGAACGCTCAAGGCGTTCTTATGCAGAAATGCTAAAGAATGCTTCGCCATCTGTCCTGTCCGAAAATCCCTATGCTGGTTTGGCTAACGTTGAGCAAGAATCTGACGACCAACGAGAGGGAACATCTTTGGTTAACCCAGGGGAATCCAGGAAGAGGAGAAATCCAGCCTCCCCTACATTGCCTCGTAAGGGTGCCAAGGTGTCGTCCAATCAGAGTGCGCCATCTACAACCAATAAATCCAACGGAAGTGATGCACAAAAGCCGAAGCAATTTGCTCCAGGACTTGGAAATATTAATTCTAACAAGGAGTACCCACCACTTCCAGGGACATCCAAAACCCCAAGTGTCTCCTTTTTTCAAACAGATACTCAGTCCAGTAGCGGACTAATGAAATTTTCTGACATAGTGGACTTAATTTTCACAGCTTTCAATGTCACTGATCCTCTTAAAAGCCTTCTGATACGTTTTCTCCCTATAGTGCAAACATTTTTGAAGCAGTTGACTACTAAATGGCCCCTCCTTGAAGCGATCGTATCCTTCGATGGCTAAGTCATCGAACGAGGTCACCGATTCGATCACTGTTCTACAGTGGAACAGCAGAAGTATCCTCCCGAAAATCGATTCCTTTAAATTTTTACTAAATAGTTTAAAATGTGATGCTTTCGCATTATATGGAACTTGGTTAACTTCCGATATAAATCTCAACTTCCACGACTTTAATATAATTCGTCTGGATCGAGAAAACCCCTATGGAGGAGTACTTTTGGGGATCAAAAAGTGCTATTCTTTCAACCGAATTAACCTCCCTTCGACACCAGGCATTGAAATTGTCGCTTGTCAAGTTTTAATCAAAGGTAAAGACCTTTGCATTGCTTCCATCTACATTCCTCCTAGAGCCTCGGTAGGGCACCGAACGCTTTGTAATATCACGGAATCCTTACCGGCACCGCGGCTAGTTCTGGGAGACTTTAACTCGCACGGTACGGTATGGGGCTGTCTTCATGATGATAATAGATCAACATTAATCCAAGATCTTTGCGATAATTTCAACATGACCATCTTAAACACGGGAGAAATGACGCGGATTCCTACACCACCAGCACGCGCAAGCGCGTTGGATTTATCGCTTTGCTCGACATCGCTACAGTTAGATTGCATGTGGAAGGTGATCCCTGATCCCCACGGTAGCGATCATTTGCCTATCGTGATTTCAATTGCTAACGGTTCAAGACCATTGGAAACAATCAATGTATTGTATGACCTCACACGGAACATTGATTGGAAGAGTTACGCGACCGCGATATCCGTTAAAATCGAATCCACTCAAGAACTTCCTCCGGAGGAAGAGTACAGGTTTTTGGCTGGCTTGATTCTCGACAGTGCGAATCAAGCTCAGACTAAACCAGTACCCAGCGCGAATACCCATGGACGGTCTCCCACACTGTGGTGGGATAAAGAGTGCTCAGAGCTGTACGCGGAGAAGTCCACTGCATATAAGGCCTTCCGGGAAGACGGGTTACCCGCTAGCTATCAACAGTACGCGTCGTTAGAAAGGCGAATGAAGAGTCTAATGAAAGCCAAAAAACGCAGTTATTGGCGCCGGTTCGTCGACGGGTTAACGAGAGAAACAGCGATGAGCACTCTTTGGGGTACGGCTCGACGTATGCGTAGCCGTAATAGTACCAACGAGAACGTGGAATATTCAAACCGTTGGATATTCGCTTTCGCCAAGAAGATCTGTCCGGACTCTGTCCCGGTACAGAAAACGTGCCGCGCCGCGTCTTCTCACGATACCGCGAACGAAACACCGTTTTCGATGGTGGAGTTCTCACTTGCTCTCTTATCGTGCAACAATAACGCCCCAGGGTTAGACAGAATCAAATTCAACTTGCTGAAGAATCTGCCTGACACAGCAAAAAGGCGCTTGTTGAATTTATTTAACAAGTTTCTTGAGGGTAACATTGTCCCTTATGAATGGAGGCAAGTGAAGGTCATCGCCATCCAAAAACCAGGAAAACCAGCCTCCGACCACAACTCGTATCGGCCGATTGCAATGCTGTCCTGTATTCGGAAGTTATTCGAGAAAATGATCTTGTTTCGCCTCGACAATTGGGTTGAAGCAAATGGCTTACTGTCAGATACACAATTTGGCTTCCGCAAAGGCAAAGGGACGAACGATTGCCTTGCGTTGCTTTCTACAGAAATCCAAATGGCCTATGCTAACAAAGAGCAGATGGCATCAGTCTTCTTGGATATTAAGGGGGCTTTTGACTCAGTTTCTATCAACATTCTGTCAGAGAAGCTGCACCAGCATGGTCTTTCGCCAATTTTAAATAACTTTTTGCTAAACCTGTTGTCTGAAAAGCACATGCACTTTTCGCATGGCGATTTAACAACATCGCGATTTAGCTACATGGGTCTTCCCCAGGGCTCATGTCTAAGTCCCCTGCTCTACAATTTTTACGTGAATGACATTGACGATTGTCTTGCCAATTCATGCACGCTAAGGCAACTTGCAGACGACGGGGTGGTCTCTGTTACAGGGCCCAAAGCTGCCGACTTGCAAGGACCATTACAAAATACATTGGACAATTTGTCTGCTTGGGCTCTTCAGCTGGGTATTGAGTTCTCCACGGAGAAAACTGAGTTGGTTGTTTTTTCTAGGAAGCGTGAGCCGGCGCAACTCCAGCTTCTATTAATGGGTGCAACGATCATCAGGTTTTCACATTTAAATATCTCGGGGTCTGGTTCGACTCTAAAGGTACCTGGGGATGTCACATTAGGTATCTGAAACAGAAATGCCAACAAAGGATCAATTTTCTCCGAACAATAACTGGAACATGGTGGGGTGCTCACCCAGGAGACCTGATCAGGTTGTACCAAACAACGATATTGTCGGTGATGGAGTACGGGTGTTTCTGTTTCCGCTCCGCTGCGAACATACACTTCATCAAACTGGAGAGAATCCAGTATCGTTGCTTGCGCATTGCCTTGGGTTGCATGCATTCGACCCATACGATGAGTCTCGAAGTGCTGGCGGGCGTTCTTCCGCTAAAAAATCGATTTTGGGAACTCTCATATCGATTGCTCATCCGATGCGACATTCTGAACCCGTTGGTAATTCAAAATTTCGAGAGGCTCGTCGAGCTTAATTCTCAAACCCGTTTTATGTCCTTGTACTTCGACTACATGGCACAGAGCATCAATCCTTCTTCGTACAATCCCAACCGTGTCCGTTTCCTAGATACTTCTGATTCTACTGTATTCTTCGACACATCCATGAAGGAAGAGATTCGTGGAATCCCGGACCATATACGCCCGCAGGTGATCCCCAATATATTTTATAATAAATTCCGAGAAGTCGACTGCGACAAAATGTTTTACACTGACGGATCAAATCTCGATGGGTCCACTGGCTTCGGTATCTTCAACAATACTATCACCGCTTCATTCAAGCTCAATGATCCCGCTTCAGTTTACGTCTAGGGTTGGGAAAACCGGAGGATTTAAAAAAACCGGTATTTTCGGTAATGAAAATGAAAAAACCGGTAAAACCGGTAAAAACCGGTATTTAAAAAAAATTACAAACTGTGTTAACAAAATAATCGCTCAACGTACAAAACCAATTGGGTATTTGATCATTTAACAGAGAACATGATTGGCTCTTACAGTACTCCTATATCGAATAAGCTTTATGAATGTTGATTTGATTACTCTTATGGTATTATGATCTTTTTTAAAGTCCACATTAAGGGCCTTATGCGCAGCTCACCTGGGTTCGATTCTCAATCCCGCAAAAAGGGTTAGAAATTTTTCTAACTCAAAAAGAGAGCCAGATGACCCTAAGATTAAAACCTCTATAATCAAAATAAAAAATAGGATGTGATTTAGCATCTGGTTTGTGTATCATAGTATGCAAAGTGTCGTCGCTTATTAGTCAAAAAAGCACTTTGGTTAGCTAGATACAGTAAGCGTTCCGAGATTTGAAAAACAAATACATAGAAAATCAGACCTGAAGTTATTGTTTTCTGGTTACCCAAATGCTCGGACGTAAAGGTGATGTTTACCATAAATTGGAACGGAACGGGTTTCAGCCTATTGAAAACGAAAACGCTATAGGACAGGTTGATCAAGGTCAAATTTGTCACTGGTATCCAAAAGTGTCATTCGAACACTCATACTCAATTTATGAAACCGCATAAATTCCGCCTTGTCTTGAAAACCAGTGCTTTGTAACAATCTTCTTTTAATTTTATTTCAACGTACCCTGAGGCAGTATTGCTGATGAAAACTGCAGAATCTATTGTCAGAGTTCTATGATAGGTCTATGCGTTATAGATTTGCTAGTAGTGTGAAGAAATTGAATACAAAATGGAGTATGGGAATATGGAGTTGATGGATTTTGTCTTGCAGATTTTCTTGTTCCTCCATATTTTGATAAGTTTTATTTGACATGTGGGATTTTTTTTCGGGTTGTTATCGCTGCTTACATAAGCACTATTCCCCTGCTTATATTATTATTAAAAAGTTCTAAAACAGGCAAACTTACTGTGCATGGCACCTAATTTGAAAACACTAGCAAGTGAAAAGCTTTCTAAAGCGTGTCAAAGCTGTGCAACAATAAAACCCTTTTGTTAAATAGTCCTTCCTACCAAATTACCGAAAATACCGGTTTTTCTTTCTATAAAACCGGTATTTCGGTATAGGATATTTGGACGGTTTTACCGGTTTTCGGTAACGGTAAAACCGGTACTCCCAACCCTATTTACGTCGCAGAGTTAGCTGCAATTCAGTACACCCTTGGGATCATCGACACTCTGCCCACAGATCACTACTTCATCGTTTCGGACAGCCTCAGCTCTATCGAGGCTCTTCGTGCGGTGAAGCCTAAAAAGCAACTCCCGTATTTTCTGGGGATGATACAGGAGTCCTTGTGTACGTTATCTGAAAAATCTTATCAGATTACCTTTGTTTGGGTCCCTTCTCATTGTTCTATCCCGGGCAATGAAAAGGCCGACTCATTAGCAAAGGCGGGCGCATTAAATGGTGACATATACGAAAGACCAATCTGCTTCAACGAATTTTTTAGTATTTGTCGTCAGAGGACGCTCAACAGTTGGCAAACCTCGTGGAGCAACGGGGAACTTGGACGATGGCTACATTCGATTATCCCAAAGGTATCAACGAAGCCTTGGTTCGGGGGGATGGATGTGGGTCGGGATTTTATTCGCGTAATGTCCCGACTTATGTCCAATCATTACACCATGGATGCGCATTTGCGGCGTATTGGGCTTGTGACGAGGGCTATCACGACATCGAACACGTTGTCTGGGTATGCGCCGGGTATTGTGACGCCAGGTCTCAGTTAAAGGAATCCCTTCGGGCCCGAGGTAGACCACCCAATGTCCCAGTCCGAGATATGCTGGCAACTCGTGATTTCCCCTATATGTCCCTTATTTATACTTTCATAAAAACGATAAATATCCCAATTTAGCCCCTCTCTTTTATTTCTCGTTTTTAGAGTTTCCTCCTGCCTTGTGGAACCGATCAGCTCCAGAGTGCCACTATGTAACCGCCGTCGCCCTTACCACTACGCCTGCATAGAAGGAAACTGAAGCGAGAGCGACTCGAGGTCCGATGACTTTTGAAGGATTCCCCGCGGGTCCGAAGAATACCATCCGCCAATCCGGTACTCGACGACTTACTGGACTGAGGCGCAAATTTGTTTCGCTGATCCCCCTCCCCCCCCCCCCCCCCCCGTTCGAGCGAAAGTTGCAAGTTTTGCTCTTCTTTCCCTGTCTCTCCCCTGTCCTTGATACAACTGCTGCTACACTGATGCGAAATAAGCCACCCTCTGAATACCTTGACCAAGCATAAGTTTTAGTTAAAAAATTCAAATTAGTATTCTGTATTCCTAGTTTTAAGATAGTTATAATTTTTACTCTTTATTGAAACTCTTGTCCTCCATCTTGTAAATAGAATTGAATCCCTAGTTTTAAGATTTCTGTGAAGTTCCTCATAAATATTTGTTCCCCCTTTTGTGCACTAAACTATATTGTTAGTTTTAAGATAACCGTAAAATATTTCGTAAAATACTATTACTCCCCCTCTTGTATATCAAAGTGAATCCCTTGTTTTAAATTTTTTCAAAATCTTTTGGCCCTCTCTTGTATATTGAATCTTATTTCTAGTCTTAAGATAGCTGTAAACTTTTTTTTTCTTTTGTAAAAAAAATATTTCAACATTGTAACCTCCTAGTTTTAAGATATCCAAAATGTAAAAACATAAGCATTTGGCACCGCCAAGCTAACGCATTTGTGCCTATCAAATAAACGAAATGAATAAAAAAAAAATATAGAAATTAGTTGGCTCAGTCTAAAGAAATGTCAGCTCGATTGGCATCTCCCGGCGGATACGTGTTCCTTTACAATACTGCAGCTGTTCAGGGTGGTAGAACCAAGGAGTTATTGCGGGTTTACCCTGATAACCAATCGTAAGTGCAAGAGTCAAGATAAAACATTTGATTGTGAGCACCAAAGCACCATTGGCGTGAACGACTGAAGACCCCCAAAATTCATTAGGCGAGCAGACAAATCCCGATCAGAAACACATAACAGAAATATTTCAAAAATTTATCTCACGTTGTTACTTGTTATAAATTTCTGTTATTTTAACTACTATCGAGACCAAATTTATAACACAATATGTTACAAAAATTGTGTTCTGTTATAATCTTGTTATTTCATTCTGATCGGGATGTTTCCCCATTACGAAAGAAGATCTTCACGCGCAATAGAAAGTTGCGTGCACGAGATCAAAAGGACACTCAATTATATTTGTATTTAGTTCTTTCATCTATTGAAAAATTCAAAAAAAAAAAATCATTTCTTTGTAAATAAAGGTAACCCTTTATGGGTTCCTGACAGTTTTCATTGTAGTCTAATACCATGTTCACACTACAGAGTTAAAACATGTTATAACAATTAGCAACAAGAAAAATGTCATCAAGATAGCGTTAAAACACGTTTTAACTCGTAGTGTGAACGTAATATAAAACCTACTAGATCGGAGTTAGTCTTACTGGGCAATCGATCGAACGGCTTGTCCGTAATTTGTACAATGCCTGGACGACATTCTTTACACCCAAAACAAAAACCTCTTGCATTCATTGCATGCGATAATAACTTGCAATTAATGTTAGCATCTCGCAGTTGCACGAGCCAAAGCACACGTTCGAATATAGGTGTGGGATTTATTTCATTAAATATGAATTCGTCCAAATGTTCATTCTATATCCACTCATAACTGGATGCATTCTTCTTGCATTTTTTGCACATTATCAGAACTCTTGCAGTTTAAGCAAGTGATTCTTACACAAATGTAAGCGATTCTTACCTGCTTAATTTTGGGTGTATGCTAAATATCTTTCATATCCTGAAATCAACGCGTCACAATTCGTAATTAATCGCATCTACCAGCTCCCTGATTAGTTTCAAATGATACCCAAAGCTACCCGTTGGATTACTACGTCTATCCGAGTGTTCGGCATTCCCGTCGGAAATCAATTATGAAACGATTAGTCTTACCAATGACTCTTCTCGGCGCTGCCAAAATTCGCATTCGCCGTCGTCATCGTCGTCGCGCTGCTATCATCTGTCAGAAATCCGACTGGTCCCTTCCCGCGTTATCATTCATAATCACCTGCTGCTGTAGCCCCGATGAACATTAGCGCGTTTGTGCGTGCCGAGGTGTATGTGGGGGTGTGACTGCGATGATAATCTCGCTAGAA
This sequence comes from Topomyia yanbarensis, assembly GCF_030247195.1. Taxonomy (NCBI): domain Eukaryota; kingdom Metazoa; phylum Arthropoda; class Insecta; order Diptera; family Culicidae; genus Topomyia; species Topomyia yanbarensis. Next base: position 59,627,778 of record NC_080670.1, read on the forward strand.
ATTGCCCTCCCCCTTGTTGTTAGTGGAAAATTTTCATTCGAAAGTGCACAAATCGTGCGAATAACTTTACACTCACGTACCTGCATTCGGTTTTAGGGATTTGGATAGCATCGCAGCCGGGCAGATGCAGATCCGTGTCCGTTGTTTTCCGGCGCCTCATTTCGAATTGGTTCTGCGTATTGGCGTGAACTCGTTGCGAGGAGTAGTGTGTTTGTGTATGTGCGTGTGTGTGTATACGTGGAAGCCGCTAGCCGTGCGTGTTTTATTCAATTTCCCACGTTGGTTCTGATCCCAAACAAATGGAATAATTTATCATTGTGTGGTAGTAGGTTGAGATAACGTCGGATTGGTGCCGTCGGCAAATCGAGATCCGAACAGTTCGCTGAGTGTACGCTTAATCAATATACTTTAGATGTTGAGTAGAAATTGGTTGTGTTCGGAATGCAAAAATGTGTTTTCTGTCATTGCCATCATGAGCAAAATTTGGACCGCTTAAGATGTAATTCTCAACATTAAGTATAGGTTTCGAGTAGAATGTTAATTGGAATAAAGCCATGAACAGAAACAGACACGCTTGCAGCCTAGATCGAACCAATAAACGCGAAAACTTCCGCTGATTTTGAAACGATTCATCAAGTCCAACTTGGTTATTCCAATCACCCTCCCTCAACTGATTGTCAATCATTCGAGAAACCGTGTGATCAATGTTTTGACAAGGAAACTTTGCGCATCTACCTTCGACTGTATACCAACGCTGTTATCCCTCGTCGATCGAACATTGCAACTATGCATGTCGTACCTGCATCAACCATCGAAAAATTTGCATGTTGGTCCACATAGAAATGCACTTCTCGTTGAAACGGAATGCCGCGCTTTTTTCGGTTATCGATTCCATACACACAGAGCTGGTAATTCTTTTTTCGTTCTCGCCATCCGAGTTGTGGAACATTCTGTGCTGTGGCATGCGACATATTGTTTAATAACGAGCGAATATTGGATATCGTTCGGTTTCATCGGTGCCACATGGGAGGACGTCAATTCACACAGCTGACTGTTATCGTTGGCGGGAGTGGTTCAGCAGTGACACCAGATCAGATTTCGTACTGTAAGTATGGGATTTAACATGTGTTCAAGCGATTGGGACTAGAAAATAGTCTGTGATTCCGGATCATCGTAAAAATTACACGTCAGAATTGTAAATTACTCCACCTTATCTGGCCACACTGCCCCAAACACTAGCTGCTGACTGAGTACAGTTTGCAATTGCACTCATTTTCCGTCATACTTTCTTTACCCATTCAGAAAGACCGGAGGGGGGAATTTCAAAAGTTTCGCCGGCTTCAGCGGCCTTTGAACGTGGTTCAAATTTCTCGCTGTCAGAATCATCGCTAGTCTGCTGGTGGTACCCTACCTGCTACCTTTCATCAAATCATGCATTATATTTCAATTTGTTTCGGCTTTGTTCTTTGCATTCCTCAACCCCCCGTTCTATCGGATGATGGGTTGAAGGGCGGCACGGTTTGGCATACAGCAAAACAGCTGCTGTTGCTGCAAAATGCAGCGGAAATCAACGCTGCCGCACATGCACCAGAATGCCCATATGCACTCGGTTGTCAGCATTCGGATGCATATTATGCGCCTGATTAAATTTAGTCACCCTACATAACCGATCGGCTTCGGTTTGGCAAATAACCTTCGTCGGTCGGAACAGTCAGCAGCAATAAACAACGAAAAACAAATTATTTTTCTAACTCTTCTCGTTTTTTCTTTTCTTTCTCCCATTCACAGGACGGTGGTCGAGGGCACCTGGAAGGATTGGCGTCGGTTTACTGTGAGATGCTGATGGCGCCGTTCGGAGAAGTATTGGCCGCCCTAGAGGATGCTCGGCTTCGAACCTGGTCCGAGCGGAGTCCGCACAGTTCTTCCGGTGGAAGTGGAGCACATCGGGCTGGCCACCGGGGGAACTCGTGCCACGGGGGACTGCCCAACAGCCATAGCCAGCCGATCTACGTGCCGGGGAAGTATTCGGTAAGTTTTGGTACATTTTTCTTGGAATACGAAGAAAAACACACATGCACACACAGAAACCAAACAGTGCTAACAAAACAACACCGAAATGACTACAATTACTGATCGGGGAGTCCGCGGGGAAATAAACGATTAAATGTACGGAATAAAGATTACCCGGCCGACGTTGAATGAAGTCTGGGAAAATTTACCAGCTGAATTCGGTCTTTTGTCGGCATTTATTTCTCCGCTCTCCTGGGGCAATGGGAACTAATTTCCCTCGGTGGTCTTCACTGGTTTGACAGTAAGAGAGGCATGTATGTATTAAGAAAGTAGCAAGGAAATTCGAAACAAGCGCTGCACAGAGGAGTAACTGGGGTCGAATCCTGGCCAAAACTATTTACTGCGGCTATTGATGTTATTATGCCTTAATATGAATTAAAAATAGAAAATAACTAGTTTTTGGGACAATTTGGAATCTATTCACCTACCAGTGCAGAGGTCATTTTTCTAGCTCCTTCCGAATACTTGTATTTTCGAGGTGATCTTTGTGAATACATTTGTTTTTCCCGATGCATGAACAGTTGGTCAGTGAAAAGGGAGAAGAAAAGAGATATCTGTGCACATATTCATAGATATACATTTTGCCAAACATAGTATTTGGCCCTACAGCATTTTGGCGTACCTCAAATTAGTGGAAATATCAATATTTTCTAATCGCTTGGAATTTGTGGATCGGAAAAGATCGGAAGAGATTGAATGTTTTTCGGATAGCCGGAATCTTGTTTTGTAATGTTGTTTCAGCAACTTTGCCGGATCTTGCCGTATAATGTAACTTTTTTATCATTCAAATTTGGAATAAAATGTTTAAAAAGGGTGTTTCTAAAGCTGGTCCAATACACAAAAACTCTGCTATTTTCGGTTATTTTTAAGCTGAGATTACACAAATAGTTGTGTTCAATTACGTTTGTTATAATATTGTCTTATTTAATAAAGTCATCATCATTAGAAAGCGATTTTGCTGGATATATAATAAAAATGATTAAAAACCCCTTAGAATATCACCATTTTGCATCCATGCAAAAAATCTTTAGAAATTTTTGGCAAACTCTTTGTTTTGCCACAATATGCAGTATGCTTTTGGGTATCTAAAAAAAATATAACTTAATAAAAAATCTTTTTTTGGTTATTGGCCAAGAATTTGTTCTAGTTACTCCTCTGTGCGCTGGACCGAAATGTAAATCGCAGCAGCAGCAAACCAGATCGGATTTTGCCTATGGGGAACTCGTGCCTGGGTGTGCGTGCGCGTGTAAGTACGTCAGAGCTGAGGTTACTTTTTAATATAAATATTAGTTATTGTATCTTTTCTGTACGAGTAGGATAATAATTAGTAATTTATCTTTATACGTCTTACAATTTTTGAGATGGTCTCCTATGGGTCACTAACCATGAATCTGATTCAAAATTTAGTGTAGTTTCAAGGCCTCAGTTTGCACATTTTTGCGCCGAAGTTTTGATACCTAAGTTTTTAAAAATATTGTAGCTCAGAAATCTTCTTACAAATTGGTTGACTAAATAACGTCAGATTACTGAAAAATTTGTCATTTTGACTAGTTTTGTCAACCATGTCAACCTTTAACGACCAGCAGCTTCAAATATGTTTACATAAAAATTGCCGAAAATAGAATTATGGATTTTCAAAACTGATAGCAAAAATGAACTCAGCGATGCAAAATTAGTTAAAAACGCAGTTTTTAGCCCCATAAACCAATTATTATAATTATGTCACAAGTTTGTATGGAGAGGTGCCACTGTGCGCTGACGCCCCGACAACCTGGCGCTACATCGCGCACAACTCAACTGGCCCCCAGCAGTGGACCTCATCTACACCGACGGAGTGTTCCCCGGCGGTGGAATTTCTCCCGAGACCGAATTTGTGGTTTCACGGTGGCTTCTTAGTCGTTGAAGCTACTTTGTTGGCCTCTCAGCCACTTGCTCTGCAGTTCGTAGAGTATACTTGTGACCACTCTGTTAACAGCATCCCAGATATGCTCGTCATGGCACATCTCTACGACGATATGGTCAACTGTTACACCAAGCATACCACTTCGAACTTCGTTGGACCTAGGGCCTTCGAAGACCACATGTTCCAGGTACTTCCGGAAGCATCCGTACCCGGACAAAAACTGCGTTAAATGGAAGATCACTTCTCCATGCTATACACACCAACCGACACATTTGGGACGGGTCGGTGGGTCCACCTTTCTCCGTGTTGTCCCACTTTTGCTGTCATTTAGTTAACGAGTCCGCTCTGATCAGTCACCTTGCATTTCGTACATTCCTCCGCTGGGAGCTTTCCACGTCATCTGCCAGAGTTATGCAGATAGGTATCATTCCGCAATTACGCATATTGCCTCTGACGATATCGTTCTGCACGCGCTCGCGAAACGAACAACCATTAGGCGAAACATGCTTAACAGCTTCGTCCGGTTCCGGTTTGATTTCAGCATAGCAGCCCTGGTTGGTATACCATACCTCAGTATTGAGGATGAGACACCTGCCAGAAGATGTCTCGTTCGTTATGATCTTTGCCAATGCGTTAGCTGTCCTCGCAGCTTTCTCACATACATGGTTGACATGGCTGTTGTAATTTAACAGATTGTCGACCATCTTCCAGGTGCTTCAGCGCACGCATCAATGGGATTGAGTGTTCCCCGACACCGATCACGCGTTTTGGATTTTTACGGTTGACCAGCATTACCTCCATCTTGTGGTGAGCCTGCTGCAATTTGACGTCAGCCAACCAGGTTTTCATTATGTCTACTGTCTCTGCCGTCAACATCTCCAGCTTCTCAAGGGTCTCGCCGGTTATCGTCAGGACAACATCATCTGCAAATCCGACGATCTCGACTCCCCTGGGCAGTTCTAGTGTTAGCACTCCTACCCTGAAGTACTCCCGCCGTAACCCTAATCGATCTCTCCCCATGTTCATCTCGCAGACCAGCACTTAGTTCTGAAAGTAACTTACCCGCAGTACCCGCATTCTGTGCAGCGCTACGGCGATAGCCAACCAGCTGGCGCTTTTGAACGTGTTCTTCACGTCGATCGTCATTTTGGCGTAGTAACGATTATCCCTTCTCTTTTGCTTAAATGCTTTTACCGCGTCCACCGTCAAGATACTTTTCCTGAATCCGAGCGGCCTCTGCGATAGTACTTTCTCACTTTCAACGTAGTTCGTCAGCCTGTTGAGGATGACCCTTTCCAGAAATTTACCAAGAGTATCCAACAGGCATATAGGCCGATACAATGTTGGTGGCTTCCTTGGTTTTGGCAGCTATATCAGCATCTTGATCTTCCATCTATCCGGGAAGTTGCCTTCGTCCAGACATTTCTGTAGAACTATACTGAACATGTCTGGAAACACCAGGATCGTTGTCTTCAATGCTGCGTTGTGACCATCGTCTAGATCGGCAGCTTTGTTCGGTTTAACCCCTTCGCCACTATAAGAAGCTCGTCATTGGAGACACGATTGTCACCAGCTTTACCACCGTCTACATCAACGTACGACGTACGTGGAGACGCGGTTGGTTCATGCTTCGTGAAAAGGCCTTCCATGATAATTTTTGGTTTGTCAGCGCACATTTCAGTTGGCGTTCTTGGACTCTTGATCTGGGCCATCGCGACACGATAAGCGTTGCTCCAGGGGTTAGCGTCTACTTCTCTACACAGCTCCTTCTACCAGGTAGACTTGCTTAGAACTACCTCGCGTTTAAAAGCGGCCCTGGCCGCCCGGAATGTTACCTAGCACTCTTTTTTGATTGCCTCAGATCTTTCTCTCTGAGCCCATCTTCTGGCTTTTAGGTAGGCAGCCCGGAGGATGCTGAGCCCTTTGTTCCACCAGTACGTCGGATGTCGGTAGTTTCTCGGCTCCATTTGCCTCGGCATTGTTACATCGTATGCCCTCGCTACTGTTTCCGACAGCTCATCGGTATTCGTAATAGGAGTGAGGCTGTCAGCACGAAGTGCTTCCACAAAAAGGTCCTTGTCGAAGCTCTTTATTTTCCACTTCCGCTAAAGCTCTTACGTGCGCTTCTCCTCCCACCGCTTCTACCACGAGCTTCCGATATGTCAAGCTCTTGATTAATGAATCCTTCTTCAGCTTGAACAGCACCTCATCATTTTGAGTGTGCCTGGTTATTATTACGTTCTCCTCTAACTCCGTCAGCTTGGGATCTTCTCTTACCCTTCTGACAATCGCAGCGTACGCCACGTCGTCGTTTGCTTTGACGACTGAAGTGTCTCTCCTATACCTTTTCTTGCGCGGCCGAAGGTCTTTTTTCTTATTTTTCTTCTTTCATCCTGTACTATTTTTTCCTCCTCTCTACGATTTCTACGGAACGCCATCCACTCTCATTTTTTCGTTTGTTTCGCTGTCTTTCACCAACCTTCTTGTGTTTCTTCGGTTCGTTATTCTATCCTTGTGTTTGTGTTGTTGTTTTATTCTTTTGACAGAACGAGAATACCAATCACCACAGCTGCATCTCATAGATTTTTGCTTTGGCAACCTCCGTAGTCTTCAGTGTCTTTTCGGCGTTTTCAGCTCTCTTCAGCAACGCCACTTGTTGGCATTCTGCTGCTGCTACGGTTGATTTGATGCTAATGATTAGATTCCTGATCTGTCCGTATACGTTTTTCTAGCTTTTGACGAATTCGTAGAGCTTTTCGATATTTTGTCTCAGCTACGTCACTTTAGGGAACCCAGACTGCTGGTCTTCTTGGGTGATGCTTGATTTGTGTACTTGAAACCACAACCCCTAACGCCGCTCGTATTCGTGCGGCCTCCTTGGGTTGCTCTCGCTGCTGCTGCCGTTGTGGCTGCTTTTGCTGTCGCACTTATGCACACATACCTAACGTATATTATACCTATCGTATGTATGCCTACCGTATTTATGTCTAGTATCGCGCACCTGGCATCGTGCCGATTTTTATGTATGGTTACGGGCGATATCAGCTAGAACCTCGCGATGATATCTCATCGCTTGCGGTAAGCTCTCACATTACGCTTAAGCCAATTCATTAGGTTCTGTACAACATCTGGCTGCCGCTTCTCCTGTACGGAAACCCACTTTTCTTCATGTTTTCCTCAGATTTGACCTCCTTGGAATACTTCTGTAGTGCCAGCTTCATAATTGCCCAGTATTTTTCGATGGGCCTTAGTTCCGGTTCGTTTGAAGGGTCCTTGGGTACGAAAGTGAGCTCGTTGGCTTCGTACCGCTCCAGGGCAACATTTAAATAGTGGCACGGAGCTATATTTCTGTTGCTTCAACAGAGGAAGCAGACGCTTCTACAGATACTCCTTGAGATAGATCTCCCCGTTTACAGTCCTGGTAGTCACGAACGGCGTACTCCATTTGCCACGTGCGCAGATCGCTTGCAAAATCATGTATTTATTGGCAAATTTTGAAAGTATCCGCTTTCTTACTTCCTCCGGAACATCAAACTTGCGCTGGGTGGAGGAGAAAAGTAGCCCGGAAGCTACTGCAAGTCCGCCTTGACGTAAGTCTCATCATCTATGATGAGACAATGAAGCTTCGTCAGCATCTGGGTGTACAGTTTCCGGGTCCGTGACTTTCTCACCGTATTTTGCCGTTCGTCACGACTTGGAGCCCTCTGCACTTTATACATATGCATTCCCTCTCGGTCCTTGGATCTCTGAACGAAAGACTTGGACAGATTGAACTTTTTGGCCACATCCCTGACTGAAGCATTGGGATTCCGCTTAAACGCTTTCTCTTTACGCTGATGATCCTGATCACTAATAAAACTTCTAATCTGACCATTCTTTTTCCGTTCGATGATCAGAGTTTGGTAGTATCGTTTAATCACACGACACACCGTTGACTGCACGATTTCGAGTTGTTTTCCAATGTCCGGATGAGACAGTTGAGGATTTTCCAGGTCCTTGCGCAAAATCAATTCTCGACGATGCTTTCAGGTGACGCTCTTTTTCCAATTTTCGAAAAACTGACAGCGATAAAATACAGTGTAAACAATACACTCTAAACTACTTCTACCCAAATTTTCAAGAGAATATACCCAATGGGCTGTTTTCTACAGAATTTGATGCGGGACACTCTTTATTTCATAACAGTGATAGTTTAAAGCTTGTTAAAATTCTCTAATTTTATTGTCGCTACACTGTTAACTGCATCTTACTAAATTTAATTCCTACGTAAACCTTACCAACTAACTAGTTGGAAACCGTCATAAAAATCTCATTCAATTTGACGCGTAGAACCCTTCCTGTCGCTCGTTCCGAGTCCGTTCGGTACAAGAGATGTTCATCTCGGTAAAATAGGATCAAAGAGCGCCTTGTATAACAAGAATACGGCAAAAGAACAACACCATCGCTTCACAGTCGGCTCCGACGAGTCTTCCTCAATCCCACCACCACCACTACCACCACCATCGGCGCAGTTGAACAACAGGAACGACATTCGCAACGATAAAAAGCTTAAACAAAAGACCAAAAAAGTAGACGGCGAACGTTTAATTGCTATAATTAAATTGCAAATAAATATGTGAACATACAGGGCAGAGATTAAACTTATTTTCCGCCCTACCATGCGTCGGCCCTCGTCGTCGTCGTCGGTTTCTGTTTTTGTCTTTCGCTTACTTCTGTTTGCTTTCCCCACCCTCAGGCGAGCAGGATTTAATTTGTTGTTTGTTGTAGAAACGGGAAAGTTGGATTTTTAAGCTTAATTCACGAATTAATCGGGATTTTTATTCAACGTGGTTGACTCTTTGTTCAAATGTTCCAATTCGGCACCGTGCTGTCTCCTAAACTGATAGAAAGCGGCACTCGTGGGGATAGAAAGAAGAAGCAAAAGTATCCTGTTAGGTAATCGAGTGTAGTCCATCACATGATCACATATACATATGCTATGCTACAGATGGCTAGAGTGTCTCCGTTGCTATCGACGGACATCTACCGACATAGTGTCTAATTCATTTTGTACCTATTTCTCGTGTATTCTTGCAGCCATCCAGCTGTCTGTCCGATAAGGAGGAGGACGAAATTTATGGCTTCGGCTACGGTGTGTTTGCCCCAAGGGTCGGCAGAACGACGCTTCAGCAGCAGCAGCAACAGCAGCAACAGCAACAACAACAACAACCACAGTCCCAGCAAAACCAACAGCAACAATCACAAACCTCCACCAATGTACCTGCGAACAGTGCTGCCGTACAGCAAAGGTAAGTCCAGTTCTGTAGATGGAAAAGCGGAGGGTGTTCGGTAAGGTCGTCAGCTGTCTGATAGCAAGCACATAGCAGAATCAGCGGTGTCTGGCATGGTCGGTGTTGTAGCAGGGTATTGCTTGAGTTCCTTCGATCATTTATTTCTATCGTGAGATAATGATTCTGTATGTATTAATCCCAAATTTGAATTAATATTTCTTTCATTTAGAATTAATGCAATGAAAATTTAGAATCATAGAGATCCATAGCACGCAATAACTCGTCATCAGGTTCTAGCAACGCTCCTGCAACTAGTCACCGTAAAAGCCACGTAATAGCAAACCTACTGCCGTACATCATCGGCAACCAAACTCACCACGCACAGCGGGACTTCGGTTCTAATTTCATCGCAAATTGTTCACATTTCAAGTCCAAACAGTCGCACTGGTGTTGTGCGTGCACTGCCGTATCTGGCCGCAGTGTCTGTGGCCGGGCGTAAATTCGTACGGGTGTCTACGGATCAAACGAGCGAAATGCTTCCGCTGTAGCATTCATGCGCCCGACCATACCGTAGTTAGCCAACCAAACACACAACCGACTAACCGGCATAAAACATCGATAAATTTTCCCTCGGTTGATCACTTTTTGTCCTTTGGTTCTTAATTTATAGCTTTGACCTGCACTTTAGCCTTCCTCATTCCGCCTGGTTCCGCGCGCGTCATCTCAGCCGAGGGGATAACTGTTGAGTCCGCCGGCCGCGCCGGCTCGCACCTCGCGGACGTGAAAATATGTGAGAATTTGCTTCCGTGCCGGTTCGGCCGGTTTCCGGTTACCACCGAAAATGGGAGCCCACAAGTCAGCGGCCAGTTCGGTTTGTCGGTGTATGTTTTTAAACAACAGCCACCCCCCACAAAAAGGAGCCATCGAATAAATAGTCAATGAAACCGCGCGCCGACCGCCCGGTGCAGGTGAGGAGGTAGCCATTAGCAGCTGGTTACGCGACGAGTTCCGGGAATCGGATCCGTGTTGCCCGGTAATATGCTCTGTAATTTTTTGTTGTCTGCTGGGGACAGTATCGATTAAATTTCAATAAATTATTCATATTTTATTACCGTGTGGATGTTTTGTTGTGGAAATATTATTATTGTTCATGCAGTTGTTATTTCAATGGTCCTGGAAGGAAAAAAAAAGGACGGGTTGGATTTTTGTCAGGTCGATACGAGGTTGGGATTCGGTTCAGTACGCAGCCGGGGGAATGGATTGTCGTCGGTGCGTGAATTATTTTTAAGTGATGAAAAATTTGCTACTATACAATAAGTTATTGGTGCCTAACGCCCAAAAGATAGGATGCAAATTTGTTCCAAACAATAGCGTTACGACACTTTTAACATACATCATTCACTTTATACTGAATAATCCGTTTACGAAGTCTTGTTCGTAGGAAATTCATTAAACGTGACATTTTTTACATTTTTTTGCGAAATACCGAAGTAAATTTGTAGAACTATCATCATTAATTAGTTTTTAATATTAGGTTTATAGTCCTCTACAGATATGTCAATGTTTTAGATCTTCTAAGAATTCCGCATAATATAGGGCATAATATCTACAAGTATAACGATGGCTCATCAGGTACACACTTAGTTGAGCTCAGTAATTTCCCGTACAGCCGAGTAATCAGTAAATGTTTAGTGTCATTAGTTTGCTGATTTTCAGCGATTTTTTGTAGCCTCAGTAAACAATTCTAGCAGGCCCCGCGAAAAATGGATATGCCGAGTGCTCGGCTATTCAAATCTTGGCAGAAGTTGCAAAAAATGCTGCCAATCGGCAGAAAAAAATAAGTGTGTAGGTCGTGTACGCTATACGTGAAAATATCCGTATAAGGTCACCGTATTGAGTTACATAAAGTATAGATTTTATTTCTAAATTGTGCAGCAACTCCCAGGTATGGAAATTTACGTGCACTATTCATCTTGTGGAAGTTCAAGTTTGTGAAGTTCAGGGTATGGGCTTGCAAGAACTCATGGAAGTACTTGTCTGAAGATCTGCAAGGGTAACTATCGATCTCACAAAACGTTTTGGGAATGAATTTTTTGCAATGCTAACTTTCTTATTGCAGTCTACTTTCTATTTCGGTTCGAGTCAAGCCATTTCAAAATGCAATTCGGGGAAGTATAATCTGGTACATCTGATACTTCTTCCCGGGTATGCCTAATTGCCTTTTTTGTGGTGAGGATACGGGTCAGAAGGCCTATTACCTCCTACTTGGCTATGCAATTCATAACTCATGGAACAAAAATTTTAAAAACCATCTACACCCAAAAGGGCAGCTTCGTAGGTGCAAGTACTCAGGCCCGTAGCGCGCGGATGGCTGAATTGGCCCCTGCCAATGTGTAAGTAGCGGTTTTCCCACTAATCGGGTTCAGATTGCCTGGCGGACCCTTCTTTTCAGGGCGGCCTAGGTGCTTCTACCAAGACTTTCAGATTTTCATAACACACTACAAAAAAGGTAAACAAACAAAATCAATTACAATTTATCGACTTTATTGTCCTCCAACTCTCCACTTCACTGTTGCTGCTGCTGGTGACTCATTGCTGTGGGCGAAAAGGCAGGCGGTTTCCTCTGACCGGCCGGGACAACAACGACCGAGTTCTCGCTATTTACGATGGCTGCTCCGGCAGCGATCCTTAACAATTAGCTAGGGAGGTGAGCTTTGCTCTTTTGTTGGAACCTTCCTAGCGACGTGGGTGACGAATCACCGGATTCCCTTGCTCCCGCAAGGAATTCCGGAAGACACCGTCGTCCTACTTGATTCCCTCTCTTTGACTGTTAGCTGCAGAGGAGACCAAGGCTCGTTCGATTTATCTTCTACAGGGAGAGCTTCCCTTGGCAGCGATTCGGCACCACAAGTCTCACGAGCGTCCAAACCACGGGCCGGCACTTTTGACAGGTATCCTTCTGTCACACACGCGCACTTCACAAATTTGTGGGTGTGGCGGTCAACTGTCGCGAAACTGCGTATCGAGGACGTGCTCTCTTCACTGTGGTCTGTCTTTATCTCAACTATCACTGCGATGACCGCCTTCCACCCGACCAAAACAAAACCGGCAAACCACCTCGGTGCACAGCTACATATCCAACAACCAATTGAACAGTAAAAGGAGATCGATGACCTAACTAATCCCTATATTATTTATCTACAATTGGACAACAAAAATTAATACACCTATCTGCACGCACAAAACCGTCCATAAACGCGAAACTATACAAAAATTTACAAACTAAATGTGAACGGTATCGAAAAGCGTTGTGCATAACTTTAAGTAAACAAATACACTCTACGGAGTGTAAACACAAAAAGGGTATATTTCCACCCAGTGCAAATTGTTACCCTTTTTTTTACAATGGAGAATACATTTACGTACTAGCCCAGTACACGTACTATTAGTAGATGCCAACCTACCACACGGGGTGTACTGGAGGTGTTTTTTTTATTACAATAAAGAAGACCTTTACGTCCTAGCCCAGTACACGTGCTATTAGTAGGGTCCAATCTACCACACGGGGTGCACTGGGGGCGTGTCGGGCTCGAATGGTGACTAGCCATTAATACCGACTAAACTCCATTGGGCTCCGCCATCATTCCTCCCAGGAACTACCTCTCGGTATTACTTCTGGGGGGATGGCTGTACTAAATGTACTCATTCACTCTCACTCACGCGTTCATACGTCCTGTATGAGGCTTACTTGGGTGCTCTCTCAATCGCACTTTGATTCACTCTCAAACACTCCCACATGAGGCTGACTTTTGTGCTCACCTTTTTCGTTCCTTGCAAGGCTGACTCGTGTGCTCACCTTTTTCATTCCTTGCTAGGCTTACTTTTGTGCTCGCCTCTAACATACCATGTGAGGCTGACTTGGATGCTCACCCTATCACCTGGTTGACTCTCGATCGTACCACACTATTATACCCCTATCGCTACTCCTGGCATCCCATGTGGGACATTTTTCTTAGGCCCCACTTCTGACATACCATGCGAGGCTGACTTTTGTGCTCACCCTTAACATACCGTGTGAGACTGACTTGGATGCTCACCCTTTCACTCCTCTGCCACGCCATGAGGCATCGATAGCTAAGTCCCAACATACTACACTACGACCCTCTCATCTTGGCATGAGGCAGTCCACTTATACGCCTATACACTCGCTCTTCTGCCTTGCTTCGGGGTGGCTGGGTTTACCCCTTACGCGGTTGCCAGTCGCTGCGCCAAACCTGCCTCAGCATGGACAGACCATTCACTCACTTTTTTGCGCTCGGCCTTTTTCGCTCCAACTAACCAATCACTAGTTAGTCGTGCCCAGCGTCTGTTGCTCGGTGCGCCAAATTACCTGTAGCCTACTGGCAATCTGGGTAATTGCAGCCGAGACTGCGTTCCACTTCTCCACCGATTGACACATCCGCTGAATAAGGGTATCAGGGGTTGTGTCCCAGCCACAGACGTCAAGCATTGCTCTTCTTTCGACGTCGAAACGAGGACATACGAACAGTATGTGTTCGGCAGTTTCGTCTACACCTGGGCAGTCCGGGTAGACTGGGGCCTCCGCGTGCCCGAACCTGTGGAGGTACTGTCGGAAACAGCCATGGCCTGACAGGAACTGTGTCAGATGGAAGTGAACTTCCCCATGGGGTCTTCCCACCCAGCTCGATATGTTACGTATCAGCCGGTGAGTCCACCTACCTTTCGAGGAGTTATCCCACTCACGCTGCCATCTGGCGACCGAGGTCACCCTGGTGCGCTCGCGGGCTCCTCTATTTCCACGTAGCTCGAAACACTCCTCATCTTCCCGAATGATCAGCCCGACTGGCATCATGCTCGCTATCACGCAGGATGCATCGTGTGATACCGTGCGGTAGGCAGATATCACTCTGAGGCACATCACGCGGTAGGTGCTCTCCAGTTTCTGTAGGTAACTGGTTACCCTCAGTGCTCTTGATCATGCCGGACCGCCGTACCTGAGGATAGATACGGCAACACCCGCCAGTAACCTACGTCTACTGGTGCACACCTTTGAGCTGTTGGACATCATCCTCGATAGAGCCGCAACAGCAGTCGACGCTCTCTTGCATGTATAGTCAACGTGGCTGCCGAAGGTCAGCTTGTCGTCTATAATGACTCCGAGAGATTTCAGACTCCGCTGTGAGGTGATCACGACTTCTCCCACATGGATAACTGTATGTTGTGCCGACTTGCGGTAGTTGACGATAACTACCTCCGTCTTATGATGAGCGAGCTCCAGGCCTCTCGCGCTCATCCATTCCTCCACCGTGTTGATCGCGTGTTCTGCGGTTAGTTCTACCTCAGGGATTGACTCCCCGTAGACCTCCAAAGTTGACCCCAGGAGGGAACTTCAGTCTCAGAACCCCGTCATACATGAGGTTCCATAGCACCGGGCCTAGGATCGAGCCCTGCGGGACTCCAGCGGTAATCGGAACCCTTTTCTGACCGGCATCGGTCTTGTATAGCAGTACGCGGTCTTTTTAAGGGGCTATATGGTGTTTGAACCCATGGTATTATGAGAACATTGCGTATCGCTTGACCAGGGCTGTAAATAGGTTACGAACGATGGGACAGGATGCAGCTTTCGATAAACAAAAGCTCTAGCTCTCTGGATATGTGCTCTGCAGTTTTGATATCTTTGGGACAGTTTCTCGGGTGAAGTTGAGCATTAGTTTGGCAGTATTGATTTTGTTCTAGTTAAGTTCATTTGTTAAAAGTGTCTTAGCAAAAAACATTGTTCAAATCCTTGGTTTTGCGGACTTTCTCGTTTTCGGTCGCGCCTTTTATATTGTGTGTAAAGAACTGACGATTTCCTCGCCATCGAGATTGTCGCCTGGTTCCGAAACTTTTTTAGGCCACCTAGTCCCTTCTTTTCTCAAAATAGCTAGACAATCATTCTCGAGGATTTCACGAAATGTAATGTTTAGGAGCGAGCATAGCTTAGTTGGTAAGTCGATAACCTTGTGCCCAGCTTACCTGACGTTCATTTCCAACACCGCATATAGGGTTAGAAATTTTTCTAACCCGACAAAGAGCCGAAAGTTCCAAAACCTAAAGACTATAAACGGAACAAAAAAATGTAATGTTTGTGCTCCAGAGATTGTATCGAAGCGTGTTTCTTTTGCCAACTTTGAGGGGTGGGCAACGGTCAGGTTTCTCTTGGCTGGAATTGCCAGAGGACTTGACATGTTTCACAAAACTCCAGGCAGGAGAAGCAGTTGTTCTGTTACATTTGGGGAATGCCCGGAGAGACGACTGCGACTTGCAAGAACCACCCGCGGATTCACCAGATAACCAGTCGGGAGCCTGAATCAGAAGTGCGCAGTAGACATTCGAAAGCATTCCACCGTTGAAGATGTTCCCGAATCTAGTCCATTTGAGGTCTCATTAATGATGGTGTGTGCAGCAAGGATCCGCACCGAGGGCAGTCCTCACGTGACCATGAGGATTTTTGACACCGATTGCGACACACTTTATCGACTCTGGCGTCGGAGGAATACCTAATCGAACTAAATGAACGAACGTTAGGGTAGTCGGTCCCGGAAGGTGCCGTAGAATATTATACTGATGGCTCAAAAAGAGACTATGGTGTGGAAGCAGGAGGCTGTGGTTCTTACTGCTTAGTTCTAAAAGGTTCTAGGTTCTACACTGTCAGTCTTTTAAGCAGATATTGAGACCTGTGTCTTTTATATACAATTGAGACCTGTGCCAGAGAGTGTCTGCTTATAAACAAGCTAACGGGCAAGGCGTCAGTCATTTTGACAGATAGCCAGGCTGGGTTATCTTCGAGTCTAAATTTGTTTATCGGCAAATTCTGAAGGTTTTGGAAAGAAAAAGACGCTCAATTTGGTGTGAGTATCAGCACACATGAAAATAAAAAGAAATGAGCTGGCTATTAGGCGAACAGCTTCTTGTTTCATAGGCCCTTAACCATGCTTTAGATTTGGACCTTGCAAACTTAAGGAAAAGTTCGATGAATGGGAGCAAGTGATGAAAGGCAAACACTGTGATACGCTACCACTCTGTTCTCAATCAATACGGTTTCTTCAATACTCGAAGCGGAAGACTGGAGAATTCCTCGCTTTGCGTAAACCCGAACTAAAAGTAATCACTGATCTATTAACTAAGAGATTGCTCTCTTTGAACACATTTGGTCAAGTTAGTAAAGGTGCAAGATAGTGCCGGCAGGAAATGCAATAAAGTGGAGGAAACATCCTGACACATACTATAAGATTGCTCAGCTCTCGCTAGAACCAGGATGAGTTCATTGATCTTTGGTAAAGGATTTCCAGCTCCTTGAAGAAATCAGAGGGACTTTACGCGACATATTAGGGTACTATAGGATCTTTAACGTGATGAACGATTAAGCATTGTCTAAAGAGCACCCAGGAAAATTACAATAGGTCTATGTAAGGGGGAACTGTTCGGTTTTTCCGCTCAAGTACTTAACCGTAACAGTAAGTGTCAGTGTCACGATCATTACCGATACAGCTAAGAGTAATGGTCTATGAAGGCAGCATAGTCCGCTGAAGGTAGTCATGATTGATAAGACACGAATGTTTGGGATTCATATAGCTTCCGATGTTATTCGAGCGGATGATTGAAGGAGGGGTGGATTCGAACTGTTGAAAAAAGACACCAATGAGAACTAAAAAAGTGGGTGCAATCCTATACATATACATCACTCACGTTGACGATAGTTGAACTTGATGTAATGTTGGACCAACAGCTGCCGGAACCTTCTAAGATGACTCTAGAGACTGTAAAAACATGACACGATACGTCGCCAATCGAACGCAAGAGGCTGATAGAAGGATTTTTTTGCTGCCGCGTGAGATTCGGTAGAACGAAGAAGTGAAACCGAGAACCATGGTACCGTGTCCACCAACCGTACAAACTGAGATGAAAGTTGAAATTAAACAATACAAGCAGATCGAGTTGGTCAGTGCTTTGTTTCCAATTTGGAGAGCGAGTGATAAGCTGACGGGTCTGTCTGGATTCACACAAGAGAAACACCAGGACGAAGAAGTATACGTGCCCGGAATATCGAAGTAATATTCGGGAAATGATTTGAAGGATGCCTGTTTCCAGATCGGGCGCTGTCTTCCGTGTGGCGGATTTTGAAAGTGTGACAAAAGCTTCGCTTTCGGATTGTTTACTACATCTGGTGGCGAGTGGCTACACTACCAGTACCAGTTTGTATATGCGGGATTTTTCACTGCGAACTGTCTGAAAGTAATTAGGTTTTAGATGATTGCTGCTGACCAGTAATAGTCTTCGCCTCTTTTGGAGGCTGACTTTGAGTATCTAGGTTCGATCCTGCTTAAATTCTTTAGGTTGACCTACTGCAGGGAGTCGCAGTAAGGAGAATTCAATTCGGGCAACCATATATTGGTGTTCAGTCTTCCTAGGGCAAGTGACTCTAAAATTGCACGCTTACTAGAGATCGACCGAAGCTGACTGCAGGTTTTTGTATGAGCGTTCTAGTTATTCTTTAAAATTTCCCTGCATTTTTCTGGGTTATCACCTGCGTTTTAGATTCCCCCGATTTCCCAGTACATTTTTGATAATCTACCAATCCCCATCTGTCTGTTACGCTGTACAAAAATTCAGCGACTTTAAGCTGTCTTTTTGTGGTTTTATTGGAAAATATTGTCGATGAATTCTTCGTCAAGTTCAAATAGCTTATGGTACTTTTGGGAAAACTTGTCAGTTGTTTGTTGATAGCCGCTGCATTCACGGCTTCAAATGGCAGAAATCCAGGTTCAACACACCCGAGTCAACGATAAGCCCATAATACCCCCATGTTCACGGTTCAGATTCGCCCCTATCATATGGTATTTTGATATTGTTTGAAATGGGATCAACCAAAGAAAACACCATCGCCATGGTCCGGTAGATCTGATGTAAAAACAATATTGGTCATTAAGAGCATTTATGGTGTTTAGGGGTTGTAAAATTTGTAATTCATGGGGTTTATGGTGTTTAAGCCATGAGAATTTGCTCGGACAGACGGATAGAATCGGAGGCCCTGCTCACAGAGTCACGTCACCTAGTGGCTGCAAGGAAATTTACTTGAAATCACTTGGTGACGTGGCTGTAAGAATAAGGCCCCAAATCCAATGTTATTCCCCGGACCTTGAGCCAAGCTTCTCTGTTAAAATCTGTTTGGGTACACCTTCTCACCATACACGGTCGATTGTTTCGGATAGACCTCAAAGCAGGATATCCACGTGATCTGTTAAACGCTTGGCAACGGCAAGCGTCTCTTCATGTGATGCGATATACGTACAGACTTCTTTGTCTGTGTCTTTCTGAACGCTCCGGTGTCCAGGAGCTGCAATAAGGCGATGGTTTCCATTCGTTTGAATACTCTTCCGGCATAGCTGGTTTAGCTGATAGAATGGTAGGCGCCTGTTTATGTTAACTTTCAGTAACCAGTACCAGTAACCAGTACTGAAAGTATTTGCACAATGATTCTTGTTTTCTGTGTTACTGGGAAGTATTCTGAAAACCGTATGTTGTATGAGTCAAAGGTTTTAACTCGCAGTATATTTAAGGTATTTCAACATTGGGTACCATATTTCATCTGGGTGAGACAAAGTTCTTCCAACATAAACGTATTGTAGTCTTTCAATCCTTCGTTATTTTCAAAAACAGTTGGATTGACTTCACTCCGGGCATGGTAATTACTTGTCATTGAAATGCTCTCAAATTAACAACCGATCTCGTTCAATTGTCTGTTAGACGCGCCAGAGCTCCTATACAGGGGCTTCGTTATCGATAACTGTTCTTCCTCTTCGATTTTTTGCTTTCTAAATCACATTTTGATAGTTAGACGGCGCCGGTGGTTGAGTGGTAAGCGTGATCACCACTCATTCCAGTTGGCCTGGGTTCGATTCCAGCCGAGGTTGTTGAGATTTTTCTGAGGTGAAAAAATCTGTGGTCACGTCTTCCTTCGGAAGGGAAGTAAAGCTGTTGGTCCCCGGTCCATGAAATTGGTGGATCGATATCTAGTGCAGGTAGTGGAATCACCTCTCTGGCGTCGGTAAAGAAGAAGTATATCCAACTTCTATACTGTACTAACAAAAATATCCTACTCCTGTGATACTAGTGGAGTGCACAGTAGTATATACGGCCTCTAGCAAAACCAAGTATCGGACTAACCATTCCTTCCGCGATCTACGTTAGGGCCTGGCCGGCGCCGGTATTGATCAGAAACATATTTGGATTACCAGGAGTTGCCCATTGCAAGATGTTTCGCTAATCCCAAGCATAATTATCTACTGATTCCCTGTGCAGCTTCAGCTAGTCCCGATCGGTAACGGAGTAGCAGCCAGGGGTGGTCGCACAAGTTTAAGTTCAAGCTCTAAATCACATTTTGATAGTTATTTCGGGTTGCTTGCTCCTTGATAGCTGTTCAAGTGTCGGAGTACTCGAAGTACGACCACTGAACTTCTTTTTCTCATTCTTTTGGTTGAGAGATTATTGGCGATTGGCTCAATCGAATGGATAATAGCACTGATCTAATTCAGTGGCAAGTAATCTATATCAAAGCCAAATTTGCCAAAATATAGCTCAATTTTACTGGAAATACTTTGCCAATGGCTCCAAACCACCAGGATGCATATTCAGAGCACTAGAGTTTCCGTTCGTCGAAAGTAAATTTATGTCCCTCTGTGTTCTGTTGGTTCGTGAAATAAAATGAATAACGTTTTTGCACTCATAGAATCGTTTGCTTAACTTTCCTTTCGCATTGAATAAAAAATTAACCCAATCCAATCCGCTTCCGCTCGGGCCGCACTCTCGGTTTATTCTGTCTACATTAATTGAGGAAACCGCCACACCATTCGCCAACCCAGCTGCGACTGATTTCCATTGTTTGCATTAATTCAAAACTATGTCACCCCGTCAGTGTTCTTGTCGCATTCAGGTGCAGGTGGTGTCGACAGGCCATTTGATTGGTGCTCTCCCACACAGCCGATTCCGCGAGTCGTGAAAGCCCACGAAATCGATCACGATTGTTCGATTGCATGTTAAGCGATTCATTAGTTTTTTTGCCCGCCGTTTTCTCTCTTTGATTTAACTGCTTCCCACACTGCCACTACCAACCACCAGCCGTGGTGGTGGTGGCGATGGCGGTGGAAGCCAATCGATATAATATTTCAATTATTTTAATCATCAGACAGCCGACGACCTCGTCCGCATTGCCGACCAACCGACACCGCCAGCTAGGAAACCATAATAATTGATTACCGTTCCATGTGTGTTTGGAAATTAAGTCTAAATATTTTTGATTTATGCTCTTTTCGTTTTTTCCTCCTGTTTCGTTTCAGCTGTCTCAGTCCACGTTCGGCATACTTTTACGAATTTCCACCCACAGGTGAGTACAGATTTGGAGTTGATTTCCTTTCGACTACGTGTTTAGATTGATTTGGTTACTGTTGAGTTGAGAGTGGGCGAAGCTCCGAACACATTTGGCGATTGCCGCGTAATCTTGATTGAATTATTGAAGTCAAAATTAAATTGAATTTTATGGCAATTATGGAACACAATTAAGATGTTTGTTGTTTATTCAAAACATGGGATTAAGATATATTGTAGAGAAATAATAGCACAGAAATGTTAATAAGGCGGAAACATTAATAATTTCATATTATGGACATACGAGATTAAACATTCAAACTTGAATCTGTAATTTGTTGATCTTTGGAAAGGCTAGTGGCTGCCGAGTAAATAAGATGTATGAGACCCTGCGCAGTCGGGTTAATATACATCCCAGAAGTAGTGACCGATATTGCTATCAATATGGTGAAGGTAATGGAATAATTAGGCGACCCCGCACAATAATGGAATACTTCAACGCTCACCACAAGTCGTTGGGAACGAGTAGATTCTGCAACCCAATCAACATGGTGATAGAACAAACCAACCGGTGTGGTTATGAACGACTGTAGACCTACTTTTATAGAGGGTAATTCACTTCTGCAATCGATCTTACAGTGTGCTTCTAGTTCATTCCTGATTCTCTCTTGTGGTCCGCGCAATAGATGATGTCACGTTCCGGTTTTAATAGAACACAATGAATCTTCTTCAACCACCACTAAATAAGTAAATTTCACGGACAGGTAGGCTTACGAAGCAGAGCTGGAACGCTCAATATATCGGGACTACGCATATACGCCGGAAGGGGTTGCACCAGAACCTTGTAGAAATCGCCAAAGTCATCATATTTCGTATAAATATCATCCAAGTGCGCTGAGCATAGTTGGAAATTGAAAGTGAATAATTTCATCGTCAAGCACTAAGATCCCTAAAAAAGTCTAACCAGCATACCCCCCATATGACAGAAAAGAGCCGTGAATTTCCGAGGGCTTCATAACTAGTCCAGGAATGTCATAGGGGAGACAATGAATAGAATTTGGAGGAATTTCCTCCCGACTCGTTCACCGCGGAGCTATGAAAGATGATGCATTATCTGGTAAGAAAAGGAAAACGAATTTCTTCATAGAGATGAATGTAAGAAGAACAATCAACCCTAAAGTAATTGCTAGAACAATGGAAGAGCATTTCTCTGCGATGTTCTATGCTGCAGACCTAACAGCGACATTTTTGCGCAAAAACAACAACGAGTTCTACCAGACACCGGTCCCGAGGATAACAATTTTTTTACAGAAAGAGGACTGGTAATGGTTCTAGCCGCGGCCAGCGGCATGTCCACCGGAATATCGACGAGCTCTGCTATCGTATGATAACAAGGATCCAATCGAATCCAAAAGAGCGATTTTGAATAATCTCAACGGGATATGGAAAGGGATAAACTTCTCAAAATCTGGGAAGATGACGCTAGTAGTACGGATACTGAAAGGTTACGAAAACAATTGTCTCACCAACGGTTTCAGTCCCATTAATGTTTTATCGTGTATTGGCAAGACTTTGGAGCGGAAGGTGTACCGGTGACTTATGGATTACATAGATGACAACCAGTTGGTTGGACAATAGACAATTCGTTTTCAGGCAAGGTTACTGCATAGGAACATATCTCCGCAGCTTATGGGGAATTTTGAAGGAAAGAAGGAAGGAGCTCTGCGACAGCTGCGTGAATGGAAAGCTTCTGGGAATCGAAAATGATTCATAAACCACTACCTAAACGAACAATTCTATAGGATCAATATCGGAGGAACGCAATCATAGCATTTCTTGACGGAAAGCCGAGCCCCACAAGGGTCCGCCTTAGCCGACATACTATTCCTGTATTGTATTAACCCAATATTTGCTACGTTGCCCGAAGGAGTCTACATTCTCGTCTAGGCGGTCGACGTAGTCCTTGGTATCACTGGAAAATGTCACAAAATGATTAGAATTATGCTACAACACGCCGTCCACGTAGCCGGGAGATGGTTTTAATCAGTAGTATTGACAATAGCCACCGTGGCACAATGCTGCAGCTACACGTTATCATTAGCAGGCCAGTGTACTCTCCGCAATAATCATCCCATTCGGAAAGGAACCGAAGATACTGGGTGTCACCATAGGTCTTAAACTCACATTTACTCATTATTTCACTACTCACAATCGCAAGTCAGTCCCATGTTCTATGGGATTCCCTATCTACATGGGACTGACTTGCGAATATAGGCAGTTCGGTCAAATACACCCAATAGGAGGATCGAACTATCCAGAATCATCTTCGGTAAAATATTCTACTCACCCGATATGTCTTGAATTGCAAGTAAGTCGTATCAGGAAAGAACGACCCCTCTCGCTTGTTCTGCAACAAATAAGCATGGGTCTCATCCAGCCGACCCCGTTTAACTAGAGCACATATCTGACCCCCTTGAACTAGACACAAATCTGATACGAGAACAATTTCTTACCCAAGCAAATGCCCTTTCATGTTCATACCTCCCCAGGAAGTGCGGAACATCAGGAGCGAAGTATACAAGTTCTACAGGGCTCCTTTATAGTACTCTGGGACAACGCTGTGATTCTTAATAACGACAGTGCCACTTACATCAGAGGGACCTTAACTTCCTCCCTGGATTTGTCTATCATCTCCAGTACCCTCGTCTGAATATTGGCCGACAGATATGCTCCAGTTACCTCACGACGCTCTCTTTGGCTATTCAATCCGATTACCGATTGGCCAACCTACAAGTAATCTGTCAAAGACGCCCTTACTCTTGATCATTCCTACTTAACAGATGAATTCGGACTGATTGTGGCTCAGACGCGCGATTCACTGTTGATGCACTAAAGTCGAGTCGGGAAGCAAAGCCCGCCATTGAGAACTACGCTCACTTCGCAAGTCTACCCCGCCAGTGAGATGAAATCGGCCAATTTTCATGGCCCACGAAACTAGGCCAGGAATATGATAGAGGTAGATAAGAGGAAAAGCTTGGATGAGGTTTTAGATAGAATGCCACCTGTCGTACAGACCACCGGATTCTAAATGGCAGTCAATGCTCTCAACGGCATGAGAAGACGAACCGAGTTTGTTTCCGAAATCAATGAGACTACAACTAAGTTACTATGAAATCTTGCTCAGTTATTTTAAAACTACTCCAGCAACCGTAGTTTTGAAGCCTGTATTGGCGGTCGCCAGTCAGGTACGTCCAATGAAACTAACGGAATTCCCCAGGGGTCAGTCCTCGTTGTCACTCTTCTCTTGATGAGCAACAATTCTTTGTGACCAGTATTGTCAAAATGTGTATACAATGACACTGTTATCAGCGTCGTCAATAACCAGGTTCGGTGCCTAAGAAGCAAGTTCCAAGCGGCCTATTCACCGGGTCACCGGCCCAGCTCGCAGAATCTTTCGTTCCCTACCGACGAGAACCAAAGATCCTACGCATATCGACCGTAGAAGTACATTTCTCTCACACTTCTGACAAAACAAAAGGAGCTGTAAAAGTAGGCTACGACTAATCCACATCATCAGCTATCGACGCCCAAAATTGAACAAAAACACAAGCATCAGCATTTGTCTTGCTCTCGTCAACACCCGGATATTTTGCGGGGGTTTGAAATCGCGTGCTTATATTTGAGCGGTCGAATCGACACACTTGCGCCACTATACGACAGTGTCATACGATATGCCTCAAATATGATACCCGGTACTTCGGTTGCAGCTGTCTGTATTGAAGCTCAGACTCAGACAGCTGCCGTCGTCGTTCTTAAGCGGACGCTCAGCTACATCAAGAGAACAGGCGGAGATGATTGCTCGGTGTGCTCAACTTCAGTCGGTAAAGTAGATCTATCGGACCTTTACGGACTTCGAACTTTCGTCTTTGGACAGACTGCACAGAGACCGCAAGCAGTTCTGGTTTAACAACATACTGAAGTTTGACACCGGGCTCGTCGAATCAACAGGGACCGATGCTCTTTCTCTCGTAGCCATAGTAAACTATCAACAGTTAGTCAACGGCAACTACAGGAATCACATCCACACGGCCGCGCTGATCGATGCAGTTGGCACATGAGTGTGCGAAGTCGGGCTAGGCTTCATATTCCGCTTTCCCGCAATATGGTTGAAGCGGCTGCAATTTCACTTGCAATCTCCCGCAAACCAGAAGATGCCTCGGTCATCGTATTCTTTAAATCATTATGCGTGATCACAGCCCTCGAAGTTGGTAAATCTTGTTGTGCAAGAAATGGAGGTCCATTACGCTCCAATGAGTACCGTTTTATATCCATCGTCGACAAGTCGACAATCAAGACACTCCCAACGACCCGGCAAAAACCTTTCTCATGGAAACTACTACCAACACAAATCACCTGTGACCCACCACTTTTCTCTGCTTCAGATGATGGACAGGTAACACTTCAACGACAAACTTAATGAGGGCGCTGGTATTGTATTTTTGTATCCTTGCAAACTTTACAACCGCAGTCACAATTTTGCATGACAAGATTTTTTTTCATCTGATGGCTGGTTAGCTTAAAGCCTCTTTCAATAAATCCAATCAATCATTCTATAATAATCGGATGAATTCGAGTAAACCCAATACGTTATTTTTGAACCAGAAAATTGTAATTCCAAATTTCGTCGTAAACAGGGTCCCAACACTATTTAAATTTTAAGTTGTATATTCGGCTTCTTAAAGTACTTCTTGTGGACATGTTCCAGTTGATATTAACAGTTTTAGAATTTCAGTATTTCTAGTGATGTCCGGATGTCTAGAGTGCCACCTGGTGCGAAAATGTTATGGCTTCTCGCCATAAAGATTGTTGAAAAATAAGAAGAGATGGCGTTTTGGTCACGGATATCATACGACAATAACTATATTTCGTCTAATACCAACGTTTCGAATCTTCAGGGCAAAACCACGATTTTTGACTATAATATAGTCATTGCCGTTTGCAATCTGAGACCAAAACGCCTTCTCTTCAGACTAAAAACAAGGTGGTCGTTCTTCCTACCATAAATTGTTGAAAAATCTGATACAAAATTCATGTATGTTGGTCCGATAGCTTGACTTGTTCGATTTTGTTCAAAATTGGTTCAAAAATTCGTGGATCCTGGCGCGGCGGTCTAGAAAGATATGGAGCTGTTCTAATAAGTCAGTCCTCAAATGTTCGAACCCCGCCAGGAAAGATTCTAAGTGCCAGGTGAATCTTAGTACTGTCCTGTACGCTAAGAATCGACTGCAGAATCTGCTGAAGCAAAAGATGAAAATGTAGCCTATGGATAGTAGGCTTTTTTGCTTTCTTTTCTGAGCAGTCTGGTGTGTGTCTTAAAAATTTGGTATCTCAGTCAAGGCACCTCGGGTAAGTCACGGGACTTTTTTGGTTGATCAAAAATGATAGATTTGTCACAATCTCAAGCAAAAGTGAGTCATATAAGAATTAGTGCAAAAATCTTTCAATCAAATATTCACGACAAGAAAGGTATAGAATATTACCCCATTTTTGCGGTAATAAAATAATACGTTGGTTATTGGTACTTAGTTATTCTTATTCCGACCTGTAGACGATGAAATTTAGCTAATTAGCTTAACTCGTTCGATGCCCTAGAAATCGTGATTTCTGCCTTATTAACTATGTGATTAGTTCCATTTTGAAATCCAATATGGCGGCTTCCGGTTATCGCAAATCTCTAACATCAATATGGGTGTGATTATAAAAGGGAGTGGTCAATAGATAACAGAAATAGATGATTGACACCATTTTCTTATCCAAGATGGCGGCTTTCGGTTGCTTCAAAATCAGGTTAATCATTATCAATATGGATGTCATATGAAGGGGGGTCGTTAGTAATTGACGATTGACTCCGGCTTAGGGACACCAAAAGATTAGTCTGTAGGATTTAAGGCTTGTTTTTAATGACCCTGCCACTGGTATACGAGATGCCGAATTCTACTAATGAGAATTTGATTGACAGCACAATAACTGACAAACTGACTGACAATGAGAGTGACAAGAATGGTAAAAATCAAAAGGAAAGTGAAGAAATCCTTTGGAGCTAATTTCCGAAACCTGATGCCTGATGCTTCCGTACGTGGGAACCGTATTGTAATCAACATAATTTTGAAATTATAGGTAAGGATTTTCGATTGGAGAACTGTTTTGTGGTATTTATCCACAGTTTTTTCGAGCATACCGTTTTGAGCAGTGTTTTGTAGGAACCGGAAGCCGTCATCTTGGAATTCAAAATGACGTCAATCATCAATTTTCGTTATTTACTGATCACCCCCATTTAAAGAACACTTCTATCGATGATAGTTCTCAGCTAAGAGAACAGATGGCAACAGGCTTCTTGATCTTAATTTTCTCTACTAAATATAAAGACGAAAAACGATCATAGTTGCTAGATTACTTTTGCATGCTTTTCACAATTGATGAACATAATTGTACCTCAAAGATCGCACTTGAACCATGAATTCACAAAACTAGCTGCATTCGAAAATGAAATTATATCTTTAATATTGTCTCTCTTAATAATACACGTAGCTAAATCGTTATTCAAGACTTGTATTCAATTTGCATGAAATGTTAATGTGTATGAAAAGAATCCTTAGCGGATCCAGCAGCACTGTTTTTCATACCTTTCATAAATATTATGAAGGCTGTGGATTGGCAACACTACCAATCAGAAGCCGTTTCAATATTGTGGTTAGGACTGGATCAAATTAGCTAGTGATTGTTTGCTGCAAAGACGATGTTTTAAAGTGGAGTTGGAGTGGAGAGAAAAAACAGTAAATTTGGCTGCATGGTTTACTAAGTTGTTTTGTCTGCTAGTTTTGGCAACAATGTGTAAACAACAAGTGACTTGTAGTTTTAATGTCGGTTTTAATGAATTCCCCTTTTGAAATATTTCGTAAAATATTCAATTGGACACGTATTGATTTACGTTACTGGGTCGTAGGATATGTTTTTCGTTGCACTAGAGAAAATTTATCGAGAATGAAGTTGATGACAGTCGATCAATGGCTTTTCAATTTTTTATTGTGTTTAAATTAACTCGTATTTTATTTGAATCATAAAAGCTATTTAATTTGTATGTAAATAAAGTCTTACTCATCGTATGTAACCATAATTTCATACATTTCTTTTTATTTATATCTCAATACTACTACTACAATACACCCGTTACTTCCTAAATTCGCCATATTTGTTTACATTGCTTCTATGGAACCGTTGTTTTGGGTTCGATTGGAACTTTTGGCTTCAGTTTTGACTCATCTCTATATTATAAGGATCATCTCTGGTTTTCTCTTCCACCAGTTTTTCACTGTCTTTGGTAACAGCATGCCCCCACCTTAGAGTTCAAAATGGCGTTAATCATCAATTTTAGTTATCTACTGACCACTGTAGAGGGAAATGGACAAAGTAAATAGAGCAAATTTCTTCTTAGGTCACCATGCAAATGAATAACAGAAGCAATCGATGCTATGATGACGATTATAACCTCTAAATCCTCCTACCGATCATTGGCACCTTCTCTAGACCTAAATCAGACATCATAATCGTTAGAGTTTTATTGCAGGGGGAAGCTATTAAGACTTATTGGCCTAATTGAATATTCAATTACCGCCTTACCGGTTTGCGGTTCCAATTTGTGTTGAAAGAACCAGCGAAAAGCATGGAACTAATAATAGAATATTAATTACGACTACTGGCAGTCCCCGAAAGTCTTCGAGCACGAGGTATGCGGAACGAAGCACATCCCAAAGCGTGTCAATAAATGTCAAATAATAGAGCTTCCAGCCCACTATTTAGGAGAGCCGCCACACTATGCGCTACCGTCTGAGGTGGCTAGGCAGCGGTGGCGGCTATGTTACCAATATCCGAATGAGTGTCGGCATTGATTTTTTCCTTTTTTTTCTCTTTTCGTACTCTCCCAACAGACGGTCGTGAGACGAGCAAAAAGCGCACGACCCTGGCGCGACTTTTAAGAGGATTAAAGACTGTTAATAGACGTGATAGATCAAATCAAAACAACGGCACCGGCACCGGCGCCGGCAGTGCGCCTAGCAGCACCGGAACCGCGACGCAGGCAAGGGTAAGTATCATTTTTGATGATTGTCGTTGCGTACGTCATTCAAATGTAGATGTTTTGAGAAGTGAAGTATTTTTATTTCCCTATAAGATTGGGCGATTAAGGGTTGTACGTTTCCCAAGTTTGCTTAGATTTCCCATCAGATAGGAGGGGAAATCTTGAATGACTTCCATTTTCCAAATTACTACAGCGACCCCCATATCGAACCCAGCGAAGTCGTCAGTCACGTTTGCCATCATCGTGGCCGTGACCCTTTCAGATTGTCACGATAATCCCCGGTAGCGCCACAGGATGTAATCGAGAAGCAACCACTCGAGTGGAAGAGCGCAGTACACACTGACTGAGTAGGAGTACACTCAGGTTTTTTTTACGCGGGGGATACGAGCCGCGTAAATGAAAACCGCGTAAATGAAAACCGCGTAAATTTCAAAATCCGCGTAAATGAAAACCGCGTAAATTTCAAAATCCGCGTAAATGAAAACCGCGTAAATTTCAAAATCCGCGTAAATGAAAACCGCGTAAATTTCAAAATCCGCGTAAATGAAAACCGCGTAAATTTCAAAATGCGCGTAAATGAAGACCACTTAAATTTAAGAATCCGCGATAAAGGGAACCTCATTGATGGATACCGCGTAAATTCCAAAATCCGCGTAAATGAAAACCGCGTAAATTTCAAAAACCGCGTAAATGAAAACCGCGTAAATTTCAAAAACCGCGTAAATGAAAACCGCGTAAATTTCAAAATCCGCGTAAATGAAAACCGCGTAAATTTCAAAATCCGCGTAAAAAAAAACCGCGTAAAAAAATACCGCGCAAAAAAAAACCGCGTAAAAAAAAACTTGAGTGTATACAACAGTTCACAGGTATTGGCTACGGCAGCATCGCTCCTCTTCTCTTCTACGTGTCAATCAAACAGGGATGCGTCGTCCCCTTTTCCGTCTTGTAACCAGCGCGGGCGTCATTCAGACAGTCACGAGCAATCTTGACATTCATGCTGCGACAAGAGGCAAAAGATCCTTTCACTTTCATTCGTCCTTAGACACAAAGTCTACGCCGCGCGGCTGTGTTGTTTACTCGTCCACAAAGTAAGTGACGGAAGGCAGATGGTAGACAAAACAATTAACTTTGTGCACAACCACTGGTGATGCGTATCGTGTCCTACCGTCCTACCTGGTGCCTCTGTTCCCGCGGGCTCAAACATTGTTCTTGATGGAGGAAAGAAAAAAAAATTGCATGAATGCAACGACGCCATCGACGCGCTAGGTCTTGAAGTTGCTTCTATTTTCGTTCTTTGTGAATGAAAGTTGTTTTTTTTTCCTTCTTCTATCCAGTGGGTATTCGAAAGTGGTTTCGCTGGGATGTCACTAGCTGAAGGGTGGCTGGCTGGGCTCGAGAGGATTTTGTCCTTACACTTTCCGACAGCCGACTCGCTTCGTACGGCGTATCCGTGCAGCTACAGATGCTCTGTTCCGGTGCAGACTTCCTTTATTTAGCTCAGTACGTTCACTTACTGTGTGCGTACTACAGGGTGCACACAAATTATTTGTTTATATTTTTGTGCGGCTTTTTAATAGACTGTGTGGCTGGTATGTAGTGTTACCAGTTTTAACCCAGGCACATCTGTCAAATGCTCATATGTATTGCGCATTTTTCATTAAATTGGACTATAACACAATTGACTACCATACATACAACACGCCTTTCTTCTATCGTGTAGTTATTTGGACGTTGGTGACCCAGACGCGATCGGTACCTTGAAGTCATTTGGTAAAACCATAAACTTCGCTAAATTGAAAGTGAAAATGGCCCCATGATCAGATGGAATCCCAAACCTGGTATTGGCAACAGTGATAAAGGAAAACCTGGATATGTTCAGGACTATGCTGCAGAAATGCATCGATGAAGGTAGCGTTTCCCCGATAACTGGAAGCGGTAGAAGCTGGTGTTGCTGCCGAATCCGGCAAATCCTCCTGTGGATTTTATAGGCCATATAGACCAATATGTCTGTTGGATTTTAGCCTGAAAACTGTTAGAGAAATAGCCCTTAACAGGTTTACCAAGTACACGGAGCGTGTGAACGGCCTGTTCAACATGTGATCACCTTAGACGTGAAAATTGCTTTCAACAGTGCGTTCAGTGCGTCGTAAAAGTTGTGTATTCTAGAAGTGAGAGCTAATTCTTATCAAAAGTGTACTTATATTTGTTATGCTTTGATAGGTTGTTTAAATATTCCAAATTCGAAAAATTGCATCCTAACCTAGAAGTACAGCATGCATAATTTGTGTTTACCTTCAAGAAAATATTATCGACTTTCAAATCGATCTTCTTCCCATCGGAACCGTGACGTAGTAAGAAATTTTTACCAGAACAATCTGGGCGACAAACTTCAAACTTCTAATTTATCGAACCCTTCGGCTCCCTTGTGCCATTTAATACCATTTCCTCGTAGAGCTCTCGACTTGTTCGCGAACTACTACTCGGTCTAGTCCTCGACGATGGACCTAGCCTACTCCAACGAAGAGTTCCCCAGCGAGAGAAGTTCGAAATCGAGACAACCAGCCAAGTGCCGAGGTCGGCTCGGCGATTCCGGTTCGCTGATACCCCGACGCGACTAGTGCTGTCTCGTCCCGATCTACTCAGTCTAGTTCTCGACGCTGAATCTGACTGTACGCTGACGGAGAGTTCCCCGGCGAAGAAAGTTCTTCAGATACCGATTCTTCTTTGTTTCCAGTACCACAACTTCTTGAGCCCTTTGGCTCGCTGTGTGGTGCCATTTAGCACCGCAGCTCATTCAAGTCCTTTAGTTCTCTTCTCGTGCCATTTAGCACCACACGAACCATTCTGGGTGCTCTGTTGCAGTCCACTCGACTAGTCCTCGGCGGTGGATCTAACTTATTACTGCGGAGAGTGCCCTGGCGATAACTGCTCTCCCGAAAACGTTGCTTGATGTTCATCACGCCATTATGACCACCACCCGGAACGACCTGTTCAGCTTTTCGCGATTCCGTTTGGTTTCCAGCGCCACACCCCAGGCAGGAACCCCATATCACAGTATCGATTGCGAAACGCAAGATATCGTCGATTATCACTCTCAATTGCTTTAGTGCACACTTCGATGCAATCACGTGCCCTCCGACGGGGATCAGTATCCGCTGAACCGCTTTGCAGTTGCTGATCAACAACACATCCATCTTATGGTGAGCTATCTATGTCATCGACTCGTTCACTTCATCTAGTGTCTCATCCTTCACCGTTAGGGATGTGTTGTCCGCGACATTCACTATTTCTTGGGCATCCGCTGTGTCCGAACCTCATCGTACATCCCGTTCCAAAGAGTTGGACCGAGAATGGAGCTCTGAGGAATGCCCGCTGCGACTCACATTCTGGCTTTGACAGCAACACCAGCTTGTGTACCTTCCACATTTCGAGGAAATTGCCGTCATCCAAACACTTCTGCAGCAGTATCCTGAACATGTCCGGATATACCAGGATCGCAGTATTCAGTGCCACGTTTGGTATTTCACCCGAATCAGGGGTTTTCTTTGATTTTAGTTGCACGATGCTTCTTTGAGCTCGTCGTTAACTACTTGACACTCGTCTGTGTTTGCTACTTCTTCTTCGCCGTACGGTGTCGGTGACCAAGTAGTTGAATAGTGCTTCGGAAAGAGATCCTTAAGGATTATCTTAGGCTTAGGCACATTTCAGCTGGCGTCGACGGTCCCTCATCTTCGTCATCACAACTCAGCACGCATCTCCCATGGATTGGCGTCTACTTCACAGTACAGCTAGTTATGGCCAAATGGCTTGCTAAGATTAATTTTCCGTTTTAAAGCGTTCCTAGCTCTCGAATCATCGCTTACACTCCTCTCTCAACCTCCGATCTTGCTCTCTGAGTTCCCCTTCTGGCTCTGAGATAAGCAGCGTTTAGCGTACTGAGCTACTCATTTAATCAGTAAGCTAGACGCCGTCTACTGCGTGGCTCCAGTTTTCATGGCATTGTTACGTCACAAGACATCACAATCCGCCTACGCCACTGTATCGATCCGTATTTAAAGAACTAATCAAACAATTTTCTTAAATCACTCAAAGAGCAAATTTAAATTAATTTACCAACCAAAGCATTCATTTGTTAGATGTGGATAAATTGAAAGCATTTTCGATCACAAGTAAAAGTCAGAAGGTGGCATCTGGTACACTTTTGCTCGATAAATCCACTCAGAAATAGCATCGAAACAAAGTTCAGTTTGTAACTGAAGTCGATATTTACTAAATGACCTCACCGCACCGAATGAATGAGTGACAAAGTAAACATCTTAAATGTACTCCTAACCTACCCCGAACACTCTACACACTCGCATAAAATTATAACATGATCGATTCTGATTTTACATTTTTGCCAAAAAATTAACTCCCATACCGACAACACGCCTTTCTTCTATCGTGAAGTTATTTGGGCAACTCCAAAAGTTTAATTAATCCTGTTAAATGTGCACTTATTTATTATAAATCAAGGAAGAAGTGCACCGAAAACTTCCAAGCAATCCGACGTGAATAAGCCTTTTTATCACGCTTTGAAGGAAGGTACACACTTATGCGATAGTCCAGTTTGGTGTGAAATGAGCAATATCCGTTTTCGTTTGTCGAAGGAAGTTGCCGCTCAAGTATCAATTTTGCACATATTATATATATTATGTATATATTTGTGATGATTTAATAGTAAACCCGTCAAATTGATCCCGAGGATGTCGATTGTAAAGGAATTTTAGCGAATTAGAAACGAACGGAAACTTCAAAATGCAAATACCGGCCTGCCAGAAACAGGCGAAATATGTCTAAACACTACATAAACTATAATTTGAAAAATGATGTATATAAAATTAAAGAAAACAGTAAAAAGAAATCATCGCAAAATTTAAGATTTGTTGATCATTAGT
Source organism: Topomyia yanbarensis (assembly GCF_030247195.1). Classification (NCBI taxonomy): domain Eukaryota; kingdom Metazoa; phylum Arthropoda; class Insecta; order Diptera; family Culicidae; genus Topomyia; species Topomyia yanbarensis. The sequence goes on from NC_080670.1 coordinate 59,661,516, forward strand.
AGTGATTCATTTAGATCTCGGATAATTCCGCTTCACCCTGTTGTAATAGCTTCCACCGAACCGGTTTGCATCCCGGTTCTGACCTGACTCTTCTGCCGGGCGAGTGCCAAAGCGTAACCTCGGCCATGTGTGCCAACCGGCTGACGAACGAAAGGACCCTTTAGTAATATGTATGTGAAAGTATCTTCCAGCTCATCCAGCCACGGCTAGCCAGCCAGCCAGTCAGTAAACAGAAGACGAGGTTAAGGGGGCATTCGGTCTTTGACGGAAAGCCTACCGTATCATGACGACGTCGGAAACTCATCGCCGTAAGTGGGTATGCAAATAGAGACAACAATGCTGAAGCATGTGGGAGAAACAGGGCTGAACGCCCGTTAATTTGAGTTGCTTTTCAAGCAAAAAAAAACTACATATATTTCCGACTCAACGAGCAACCGAAAACACTTCAGTTTAGCCATGTCAGGTTCTTCTGGGTCACTGAACGACTGGAACCATCGCTCGCTTCAACCATGGGTGTGTCACATATCTTCTACATCGAACAGAGTACCAGTAGAGGTGTATGTGTGTACGTAGAACAAAACCAAATCTGCCACTTTTTTTCCTGCACGGTGTACTGCATTTGCAAAACAAACTGCAGCAGGAGGGATAACTTGCAACCGTGCATCATCAGCAGCTTATGCATCGAAACGCTTAACCGTGCACTGGTAGCAACCATGCATGTAGTGGTGTGTGTGTGTTTAACGTACGTAATTGCCGACACCGCACAGGTTTCGCTGTCTCAAGAACACATGTTCCTCCCGAGGCATCCGCAAGAGACATCTAGGCGCAAAATCGCTTGAACCAAGAAGAGCTCCCAGCAGTGCGTAAAAACAGCCCTAATGTAGACTACACCCATTGCGTCAGCTCTCATCTACCATCGACCATCGCGCCATCGACAACCAGCTACAGTCAGTCAGTCTTGTGTTTGGTGTGTGCGTATTCATCACGTGTAGGCTTTCCACACTATCCACCCACAAAATTGTGAGTGGGTGGATGGGCGAGGGACGGTTCTGGCAATTCAAGAAAACACATTCTCCAAGCGCAGAGATAAAGTCTTATTGAAGAGGCCTTTCGCACTGGTGCCCTTCAATGGCGTCGGGCTTCGGAGGACGCGAACTGCAGTGGAGGAAAAATCGATATTTTCAACTTTTCCGCAAATGTAGACTGCGGATGCTTTATTTATGTGTCTGTTTCCTTTCGGCATCAGTTCACCCACGCTGTGGTTTTTTTTAGAGACGAGCGCTGGCCGAACGAATTATTAAGAACAGTCGTTATTCTGTCTGACGATTTAATGGCTTTGGATTTGGAACTTCTCGCGTAATCACCCATAAATTTAACTTCCCAAGCTTTCCGCTTCCCATTTCAACAAACTTCTCCGCGTTTCTATCGCCGTGGCACGATTTTGCCAAACAATCATCCCTTTTACGATTTTATTTGACAATTAACGAGCTAAATTAGCTACTTGAACCACAGGGGGAGGCTACGACGGTAATCGGTGAAGGCAAAAAATCGCTCCGCCAGTAGCGTAATGCGCATTCCACTTGAGAAAACTTCGTGATTTGACTCGAGGCAGGCAAGTGAAAAAAGAAAGTTTAATTAAAACAAAAGCAGAAAAGTGCGCGTCTTGAGAAAGAGAGCGAGAGAGGAGAGTGAGAGAGGGATAGAGGGATAAAGATAGAGTGCACCAGGAAGCTGCCACTTTTTACCCCGGCCTGATCCTGGTACGAGGATTATCCGCTACTTAGAAGAAATAGGCGCTTGGGAAGGTAACACGCGCAATGCACCATTTTCTAGCCGACCGGAAAAGTGTGATTTTCTGCAGGAAAACTTTCGCCTCTCCGCTTTGCTGCAGTTTTACGAGGGGGATTTCGTTTTTTGCTGGCGTGAAATAAACTATCCAATGATGGCGCGAACGGAAACAATGGCAATCGCACCTTAGCTGTTTTGGGAGAGTTTTTGCTCACAGAACGTTACGACATTTAATTGCATGATTTGGGAAGTATAGTTAAATAATGTCGAAAGATGATTGGCAATAAGAAAGCGTTTAGTGCAGATCTATTTAAAATATCTTACATGTTTTAGACAATTTGAAGATGTCAAATGTTTGTTGCTAGAAGGATTTCCCAATTGATATGTGCTCCAATGTGCTTTTTTCAATCTTCAGTGGTATAAACCTAGCTTTTAGTCTTCGTTGCTAATGTTGTGAAATACGCCCTCTAGGAAGTAGATTAAAAAAAAATCATTTTTATAAACTTTTGAATGTATGAGGTCATGACTTCCTATATTCTCAACTCCAATTTCATTGAAAATGTAGAATTTTAACGTTTTAACGACATTCAATTAGCTAGAGATTACTGGGTAGGGAAAGTTATGAAGCTTAGAGCCATAGTACTCAAGTGAGAGCACATCCTTGCTCTCACTTGAGTACTATGGCTCTAAGTTTCATAACTTTCCCTACCCAGTAATCTCTAGCTAATTGAATGTCGTTAAAACGTAAAAAAAAGAAAATGTAACTAACATAGTCGAAATAAAAAAAAGGAAAAAAGTGGAATTTTAAAATATTAGAACTCAGCTGCGTTTCATCAAAAATTTTATCAGAAACGATCAAAAATTTTGTCTAGTTCTAAGAACCAAGGCCTTCCCGGAAATTACCGTAGTTCCGGACATATTGCTGGAAGTACTGGTGTCACTTCTTTTCAAGAAAAGTGAACAAATATGAAAGCGTCATTTCAAAGTTCATAATTTTACATAACAAATCGTTTTTTGTGATATTTGGCATTCTCTTGCATATTCCAGGAACCTGTTTCCTTTGGCAAGGAGGACACTTTCGATGGTCATAGAATTCGGTTTTCGGCCTATCAATCTTAATGATTTTACAAAACAAGTGCACTAAGGCTAGAGAGTATATATAGGGCTTTTGGTCGATTTTGACACCCTCGGATATTCCAAGAACTCAGTTCTATCGGAAAAGTGGCCACTTTTCGATATATTCTAAAATCAGTCTTGCTACATCTCAAGTGAACCGGGAGAGCATTTGGAGGGGTTGAATTGGAAATTGGTTTCATCGAAAAGGTGGGCACATTGCGACCTGTTCTAAATCCTTGGATAGGAAACTGAGCTCAGCTGAACTGTGCAATCTCCTCTTGCCTCTTCACTATGCTCTCTTAACGTAAAAACTTGAAAACATTTCAGAAATTAGAAAAAAATTAAAAATATTTTAAATTTTTAATTTTTCAATAATTAAAAAATGTTAAAAAATTGAAAAAAATAATTTAAACGACAATGAAAGTTTTAAAGATTTAAATAAAATTGAGAAACTTCTAAATTGAGAAATTCAAAAAATAAAATGAATGCCAAATTTTTAAAGATTCGAAAGAATCGCAAAAATACTTCTGAATGTTTAAATTGCCAATAACGAAAAAAATTTAAACATAGGAAATGATTTGGCCCGATCGATAAGAGGGAAAGGTGACGATCTGCTTATAGGAGACATGGGGGGTCGATAGGTCAATTGTGAGGAATTAGAGGCTGTAGCGGTGATCACGATACTATTGGGAATATGTGATGACATCATCACTGTTCCTTGATGGCGGAGTGGTTAATGTACCTAACTAGAGACTAGGAGATCGCAGGTTCGATTCCTGCTTGAGGACATATCTTTTCTCGGTGTTTCCAATAAAAAGGTGAATTTTCACCGTTTCTTCATTCTCACCGTTCCGGTCATTCTTTCTTTGTTTTCCAGTGGACACGTTCATAAAAATCCTTAAGAAAGGAAAAACAAAGACTCACGTCAAATCAAGGAATGTAATCTTTAAATATTTGAAAAATTAGAATAGTGATAACTAATAAGAATTTTAAGAATGAATTACAAATATATCAAAAATGTGAAAAATATACAAGAAAATTACCGCCTCTGTAGAACATGCATAATTAATGTACAAATTGCGAAAAGTTTTTAACTTTAATAATTAATAATAATTAACTTTATTTTTTTTGTTAAATTTAACACAATTAATTTTTTAAGCAAATTAATAAGATGTACAAAATTTAAAACAAAATTAAAAGGAAAATTTACAAATTTTGAAAACTTAAAAAGCTTCCAAAATTTTGGAGATTTTAAAAAATTGACTATATAAAAAAATTAGGATCGGAGAAATTCAATTTTTTATTGTATTGAAGAATGTTAAGATTGATTTAAAAAAAATTAAAAATATTCCTGAAATTAGAATTTTAAAATACATGGAAAATGCTAAAATGTTGACAAAATAGGAAAATTTTTAAAAATGGTCGCATGTGTAAACAATATCAGAAAATTTAAAAAATTTCTGCTCCCTTACTCCCCTTAAAAATGTTAAGAATTTGAAAAATTTAATACTTTGAAATGACTGAACATATTGAAAATTTTAAAATATAATTTGTGAGAATGTTATCGTTTGAGGTAAAATTTAAACTTTCTTCTGAAAACGGGATTATATCATAGTAATTCAACCTATTACATGTAATAAGTAGGCATGATGACAAAATGGATCAATCGGCACGGCTGTTTGAAAATAAAATGTCTTAGGGGTAAATTGAACAGGTTGTCAGGAATATCCCGTGTGTATGCAATGCTTATGCCCCGCTTAGCATTGCTCGAAAATGGAAATAACTTTGCGCATTGCATACATAGAGGACAATCTGAGCGTAAAAAAGATGGGTGGGTAATGTCAGAGACATAACCGGAGTGAAGTAGAATACACTTTAGACCGGTAAATTCTTCTCTGGAATAAGCAATTTCTATGCGATTTTGTCGTCTTTTGCACATTCATAGTTTATTTGGAGTATTTTTGGAATTATCTAGTTGACAATTTGCAACATTCTTTGAAAATATTGTTAAACTTTTATGAATGAAGGCACGAAAACGAACGTTTGACCGTCGTCCTACTACCAGCATCAGCAAACCGCTCGTAAGTCCACCGGAGGAAAGGCTCCCCGCAAGCAGTTGGCAACGAAGGCCGTGTAAAAGTGCCCCAGTCACGGTTGGCGTTAAGAAGCCTCATCGCTACCGAACAGAAACTGTCGCCCTGCGAAAAATTCACAGCTATCAGAAATCGAGCGGGCCTAAATTGTGACCTAAAATAAACCACAAACGTTTTCAGGACGAGCCAATTATATTCCAGTAAGATATAAATGAAATTGTCGTTTTCCATTGCCTTACAACCTCCCTCCCCCTTTCCTTCCGGCTTGAATTACTATCAATCTTGATGATGCTGTGTGGCAGGGGCACTAGTTTTTATTATAGTGGAAAATTTAGGTTTGCGCGTTTTTCCCAAAAGTTTTTTACCTATGCTGTTTTCAAGGAAGTTGTAGTTGAATTCAAAATAAAATAGTTTATTTCTATTGTCAGAGATGAACCTTCCAACGAAAACTAGTCTGGTTCGCTTGGAATCGAATTGTACGGACCAACCTCTGCTTTCACAAAATCTGTTATTTTCAGTAATTGTACATTCTACAGAACTAATCACAACTATTTCCAATCAGCGCAAAAATCGAAGGTTTTCATTAAGTACAACAGCAGATTTTCACTTATAGAAAAACGGGCAACATTCTGGCCGAAAATTTTGAAACGAAGCACCTATATCGAAAAGTTAGAAAACGTTCGATTTTTGTGAATTGAATCATTACACTAACCTGTCTACAAATCACACAAATAACTTTTTTATTTTGTGCCATTCTACTTGAAAGCGACGATATTGTTCACAAGTGGCTCACTTACCATCCAACACTCTTGGCAGAGGCGACGCGTGGTTCCACCGTCAACCTGTTCAATACTACAAATACCCTTAAAATCGTCGATTCTAAGATCGAACGAATAGGACCAACAAAAGATGTTCGTCGGACGGGTTTTTCTGATCGCAGGAGTCGAGCATAACAAATTTGTTGTCAAAACCCTTCGGTGAACTGTCAAACAAACATTTTGTGGAAAACCTAATCCAAAAAAGTCCTGTAGAAAAAGGCAAAAATATGGCATATTCTTGTAGGTGGCAACCGCTTCCTTCGTATTGATAAAGTTTCCTCAATTTAAATTTAAACAACGTAATCATGTCTAAAGGCATTATTGAATACTTATAAACCATGTTATGATTCGAATTAACCTACAATGTAGAATCTTATTTTTTACACCGAGAATTATTCATCCTTCCTATAAAATAGGTCGAAACATTTATTAACCGGTTTAAAATCATCTATTAATTCTACCAATTAGGATAGAAATTTAAATGTCGCAAGAGCAGAAACATCTGGTTAGACTACCCAAGAAAACAAGCATTCGACCGACAGCTGTGAACGTACGGTACAGCTACGAAACGTATTTAAAAATTATAAAGCGCTCTCGTTTCGCACACAGAGTTCTAACGAGCATATGAACATCGCTGCAATGCACGCTGGTTCAATATTTGATTTGAACCGGTGCAAAAGAGAATAGAAAAAGCCGTCTCCCATGGCTCTTACACTGCTGTTGCAGCCATCACCCATACTGCTGCTCCATCCAAAGCGTGCGGTGATAGTATGAGATACGGGCATGTTTGAGGATGAACCGGTGAAACCAGGAAGGCAGAAAATTGTAATGGAGACGCTAGAACTTCAGTGTTTGAAGATTTTTCCTTCATTAAAAATATTTTTCGTAGGTAGTACTGCAGTTAAACTCTAAATAAGTTTCGGTTCGGCTGATTTGGCTGACCTGTTCAATGAACAGGTTGAACGTACCGATGCGTCGTCTCTGACTCTTGGCAAGTCACTTTCTGATGCTTGTAATAACAAACTTTCAATTCGATTCTTTGTCGATAAAGGGCCTTTTGTTTGGGCAGTGTTCGGAATTTACTTGAAGCTGGTGTATATGGTAACAGTTTTGGTGCCATCTGAGATGGCGTGCTTGGCCAACTCTTCTGACAACAGCAAACGGACGGCGGTTTGTATTTCGCGGGAGGTTATTATCAAGCGCTTGTTGTAATGAGTCGGGCGGTAGACATCGTTTGCAATGCGTTCGAAAATGTCTAATAAATCTGTTTATGATGCTCGACGAGACTCTGGTATCTGGATGGACCTCTTTCAGCACCTTGCAGATGTAGATGTACAGTTTCAGTTACGATGCTGCAAACGAACTGCTGCATACTGATGCTGCAAACGAACTGAGCGTGGGCAATAGGGTGGCACAAATTTTAGAATTCAGTAGAACCGATTTAAAACTACTCGCTATACGACCTCATTCAACCATGCAAAATGTTGATTTGATAGGTTGCACTATATTTTAGCACAAGTGGTTTAAAGTTTGTATGTGATTTAATATGGATAAACGATCCACATTATTTAATGTTTCGTAGACACGTTCCTATGTATTCTAAAAATATATGCTATGCTAATTTCGGTAGATACGAGTACCGTGTACGACTTCCCCGAAGAGTGTAATAGGCTGTGACTTCTGGTTCAGAAGTTAATCTTTATACTGTGCTTAATTGTCTAAATCGTTGGTGAAAATTGAATTTATCTGGATACTCTGGCTGATACTTCAATCAAGTTAACCGTGATATGCTAGTCATAAACCGAATTAGGCAGCTATCAACATAGGCGGTTTTATAGTTCAGATGCGAGCGTCATAAACAGACAGTCTGAAGGACATGAGTTCGGTTCTTAATTTTAATGTTTAATTTTTTTTTTTGCTGCCTGTAAAGCGGAAACGTTATTATGTAGAAAGTAATAAGAGAGATCGTAACCGTTATTTCTGAGTGTTGTTTTATTTTAGTAAATTTATGTTCTAACGTTATATTCACGAAGCTACTCCAATCTTAATCCCTGGATGATTCGTTAAGTTTTGGTTAAAATCAAATCGTGCTTCATGGCCGGAGACACTCTTGCTGGCATATAGTTGCAGATATTGCCCGGCTTACTCAATTAACCTTAAGTTTACGGTTATAGCAGTTCCAGTTCCAGCTCCACAGGGATGGGGTGAACATCGGTTGAGCTTCAAAATAACGGGAATCTTGCCCGCTTCTGGCTCGTTTCAATTTTAATTTACTCAATGTATATTATTGCACAAAAAAAAATTATATAAAAATAATTCTATTACACAATTCGATCCCAAGTCCTTTAGATCACATGTTTCGGTCGATACCATCTGTACTATATTTCTGCTTTGCACCGACGGTAAAACTGGTGATCACAACAAATACGTCAAGTTTCACTTGATTGAAGGTTCAGATCGCCGGGTAGCCAGAGACAGTACAATTTTCATAACCTTCAGGGCAACGAAAGTTTAGTTTTGCAATAACTCATGAACCAGTTGTCATAGCTATGAACTGTCTTTAGAAGAAGTTGTTCTACTTTACTGAATCTATAGAATGTAGCATACAATATATTTTTCAGGTGCACCTGGCGGCATATTTATGAATTTAATGAAAATGTATTATTTTCTCATAGTAATCTTCATACAAACGTGTTTTCGGTAGTTTCGACACTTTCCTTAGAAGAAGAAAAAGACGAGTTTGCTGTTGAGCACAGTGTTTTCCAAGAATTAGATAATGATGGTAGACTTTCCAATACAAAAAAGACTGCGACAGAATTATTAATGTATTGTCAAAATTTTAATAGGATGAAAAGTCCAGCCAAAATGGCAGAAATTCATAAACGTATATTAGGTTCGTCATTTTTGGTTATATTAGGAACTGAAACTAGCTGGGACGATAGCGTAAAAAGTGAAGAAATTTTCGGCAGTGGTTTTAATGTATTCAGAGACGATCGAAATCTTCACGAATCTCAAAAGAAGTCTGGCGGGGGAGTTCTTGTGGGTATTTCGGCTCAATTTAATTCAGAAATTCTAGTCACAGTGAAGTTTAAAGAATTTGAACATGTGTGGGTTAAATCAAACATTGCCGGCGAAATGCATATTTTTGCCTCTGTATATTTCCCACCAGAGCATGCTAATATAACATCGTACGAAGCTTTTTTCCAAATTGCTGAACAAATTTTATCTGAACTCCCAGCCGAGGTTAAAGTTCACATTTACGGAGACTTTAACCAACGCAACGCAGATTTTATTCCGGACTCTGAAAACGAACATATTTTAATCCCAGTCGTGGGAGAAAACGAAACATTGCAGTATATTTTCGATAAAACTGCTAGCATAGGACTAAATCAAATAAATCACGTAAAAAATCGACAGAATTGCTATCTCGATCTTTTATTTACAAACATTCAGGAAGACTTCTGTGTATCTGAATCTCTAACTCCTTTGTGGAAAAATGAAGCATTTCATACTGCTATTGAATTTTCCTTATTCATCCATGAAATTCAAAAATCCAGCGATTGTGACTTTGAGGAAGTCTTTGAATACCATAAAGCCAATTATGACAATATTAGGCGGAAGCTAAGTAGTGTCGACTGGCAAAATAGCCTTAGAAATGAAGGAAATATTGTAACCGCAGTGGACGTATTTTACAAAATTATTTTCAAGATAATTTATGAAGAGGTGCCTATTAAGAAAAAAAGACGACACGGCAACTCGAAGCATCCCGTTTGGTATAATAGACAAATTAGGAGTTTGAAAAATAGGAAGCAAAAAGCCCATAAGCTATATAAGAAAAACCAAAATAATGAGAACTTGGAAAAATATTTCGACATTTGCGATAAACTAAATATGGCCATAGATTCTGCACTTGCGGATTATAACTCAAAAACGGAACAGCAGATCAAATCTTGTCCAAAGAATTTTTTCAACTACGTCAAAACTAAATTAAAATCAGACAATTTCCCATCAACAATGCACTTGGATGACAACGTACGTGATAGCTCGGAAGAAATCTGCAACCTATTTGCAACATTCTTCCAAGAAATATATACGACTTTTTCTGAACAAGACCGTGATCGCGATTACTTCGCTTTTCTTCCCGATTTTCCTTTGGATATTAGTGTCAATCATGTCATAGTCGAAGACATTTTCAATTCTCTAAAACATTTAGATGTATCAAAAGGTTCTGGCCCTGATGGAATCCCACCATTATTTATGAAAAACCTAGCAACCGAGTTAACTGCCCCATTGTTCTGGCTGTTTAATATGTCTTTGCAATCTGGACAGTTCCCTAAAATATGGAAAAAATCTTTTTTAGTGCCTATATATAAATCTGGCAAAAAATCTGACGTACGTAATTATCGTGGGATAGCCATAATCTCCTGTATTCCGAAACTTTTCGAATCAATCATTAACGAAAAAATATTTCTTCAAATAAAAAACAGAATTTCCAACCTCCAGCATGGCTTCTTCAAAGGTCGTTCGACCTCAACAAACTTACTAGAATTTATTAATTATACACTGATTGCAATGGATAATGGAAACTACGTGGAGGCACTTTATACAGACTTTAGTAAAGCATTTGATCGCATTGACATCCCAATGTTACTTTATAAATTGACAAAGATCGGCATTGAGCCTGGGCTACTTACATGGTTAGAATCATACCTCTCCGAACGTCAGCAAATAATTAAATTTAAAGGAAAGCAATCTAATCCAATTAAAGTCACCTCAGGAGTTCCACAAGGCTCTCATTTAGGCCCTCTATTGTTTATTTTATACGTGAACGATATCTCCTTCATTCTCAAAAAACTGAAAATACTAATTTATGCAGACGATATGAAACTTTATTTGGAGATAAGAAATGCCGAGGATATTAATACATTTCAAAACGAAATACAAATTTTCCACATGTGGTGTCAAAAAAGCCTCTTACAACTGAACGTGAAAAAGTGTAATTCAATAACCTTTAGTCGAAAACGACAAACACCGAATGTTGAGATTACCTCAGGAAATCAGACTGTAGTAAAGTGTGAAAGAATTAGGGATTTAGGTGTTATATTAGATTCAAAGTTAAATTTTATTGATCATTATAACACAATTATACACAAAGCTAACAACATGCTCAGTTTTATAAAACGCTTTAGCTATCATTTTGAAGATCCTTATACAATAAAAATATTATATATTGCATATGTTAGGTCGATATTGGAATATTGCAGTATTATTTGGTGCCCTTTTTCAAGCAGACATGAAGAACGAATAGAATCGGTACAAAAACAGTTTTTATTATTTGCCCTTCGTAAATTAGGATGGACAGCATTCCCTCTGCCATCTTATGAAGCACGCTGCTTGCTTATCAATATTCAAACATTAAACGAGCGTCGCGAATTTGCAATGCTCTCATTCATTAATAATATCGTTTCGCATCGTATCGATTCAGCTGAAATTTTATCCAAATTGAACTTTTATGCACCTTCACGACAGCTACGAAATCGAAGTATATTTTCAATAACTCCTTTTCGCACAAACTATGCAAAATATAGCCCCATAAATCGAATGATGTCTATTTATAATCACTATTGCGACTCAATTGATTTTACAATGTCTAAACTGAAACTAAAGCAATATTTTATACACAAAAGAAATTCTAACGCGTAAGAGGATGATTCTGTAAAAGCCGAAATTGCTTCATTTATACTAAATTCACGAAATATACACATTAGTAATTAAGGAAATCTGTAGTCTACATAGATTGACGAAATAAATAAATAAACAAACTTAGAATCATTTGTGCTAAAACATGCTCCAACAGATTTGATTCAGATTTGGCGTAGGAGTTCGTTGAAGAATTACGAATTTTTCTAACTTGGTTCTGCGGTATTCAATTTTTTTCATACATCCTCGTGCCACCCTAGTGAGCAACAGCATGCTGAGTTTTTATACCTGATTACACTGCCCAATGGGGCCATATAAGCATAAGAGTCCCATATGGCTTTTTGTCGAAAATGAGATATCTGTTGGATTGTATTCTGTATCACCACTGAATCATAACGCACAAATAAGATTACCAGGTTTGTTCAGAAAATATCGAAAAAAATACCAAAACATGGTTGTTCCATCCATAAGGCTCAATGAAAAATGTAAAGCTTGAATACCGGTTTTCTCGGCTTGCTGTTTTTCAATATGGGACTCTAATGCATATATGGGCAGTACAGCACAGCGTAAGCTCGTCCTTTTTTGTGTTGTCCTCAATATGTATTCTTCGCAGCTCCTCCCCTTCGTTGGTCGATACACAAGCAAATTGCGTTGAACGCGTCGGAGTGCCGTTTACTTAGTAGCTGTAATGGAATACCTTGCTGCTAAAGTGTTTAAATTGGAAGGAAATGCTGCCCGTGACAACAAAAAGACGAATTATCTCACGTCTTCAGCAGCTGGTGATTCGTAACAACGAAAAGTTGAACAAACTGCTCTCCGGAGTGACAATTGCTCAGGGCGGTGTGTTGCCAAATATCCAAGCCGTACTGCTTCCCAAGAACAATATTGAAATTGTGTTTCCAATACGGAGATTATCGAACACTCAGGGTAAAGAGAGTAATGTAATACGGCACCTTGGTAAAATGTTTGAGATTTGAAACCTTTTTTGAATGCGCCTAGTAAAAATGTTTTCCACTTCATTCCAGTTTGTTTCTGACCATATTTGCAATTTGCGTACTGAAATAAATCATAATTTAGGGTTTAACCCAAATTGCTCTCCAGGGAGAAACAGGCCGTGAAACAGAAAATGCAAACTTATTCTTTGAAAGGATTTTGGTGGCCATGAAAAGGGCCTTTTTTATAATAATACAAGTGAGTTCTACCTTTTCAACTTCCAAATCCATACAAAGTGCGTCCCTGCCGCTTCAGAGTATAGACGACATTCATTGAAGTTTTGTGCTTGGCGTGTTCAGTGTAGGTCACGACATCTCGGATGACATTTTCCTGCACACCATCAGCATTCGTAGATTAAATCGGAAATGCATTTTACACCACCACGACGAGCCAGACGCCGAATTTGGTGATTCCCTGGATTTTATCACGAAGAACCTTGCGATGACGCTTGGTAGGGAACGCAAACATGATACCGCTCATTGAACCGTCCGGACGAGCATGTTACTCGCGTGGTAAGCGAGCACCCACTGATACAAAACAAGCTCGCGTGACCTGTATATATAGCATTCCCGTATGTAATGAAACGCTTACATGCTCCTTTTTGACGGCTCTGCGTGAGATCGAGATGTGCTTGCAAATTGCGCATTTTCATCGCTGTTTTCGAAGGATTTTCTAAAAATCTTTGTTTTGGTTTATTTATAGTAGTCGCACCAATTCCGAAATTTAATACCAAATACGTGCACGAATTTCCGATCAGATATTGCAAAAATATTGCGATTTCGATCAGTAGAACAGAAGATATTCGCATTTCAAACCTGGGAAAATTTCTCAACTGAAATTTTTGAAACGGGACCCAAATTGAAACGTTAGAAGTATTCTACTTCAAAAACATTAAGATCTCTGACAGCTCATGTACAACCACAGATGCAAAGTTAAACCAAAAGGGGTTTGGTTTGTTTGCCTCACGAAATACCTAACCTCAACCGGTTTTTGCAGCGCAATTTTTTTGTTTTCCTCACGAAACACATGTTCCTTTTACTCACACGCTACACGGTAAATGTAGACTACCCATTGAATGACAATGTTTCACGCATCTTTGAGCACACCATTTATACGTCAAAAAGTGGATCGATTTTAGTTATGAACGAAGAGTATATTTAACGCATTTCATAGAATGTCAACGTCGAAGAAAAATGCGTAAAAAGTATATCTCACAGAGTAAAGAAAATTTACACTTCGACGTGAGGCCATTTTCAAATAAGTGTGCGTATTGCAAACAATGTTTCTTGTTTACTTTCGCGATTATTTATCGAAGGCAGAGAAATATGGACGAACATTCTGAATCTGATAATAAATCATATAATGGTGCTACGGTATGTATGCTTCCTTCTTGTTAATTTCTTTAAAAAATCTTTCAAGTTTCAAGTTTTTGAGATTTTTCAATTAATTTTTTTGTAGTAGAAATGGTCTGGTCTTTGCGAAAGTTGTTTAGATTGCTTTCGCGAATGTCTTGGCTGAACATAATAAGCATTTTCTTTAAATGCTTTAGAAGTAATAGCTCGTTATATTTGGTTTACCCCTAAAACTATTTTTTAAAGATCTTTTCAATTGTCAATCCTACGAGTTTTATATATTCTATGAAGTTCCTTTTCAATCATCAAAATACACAATTTCCCTTAAGGCATATTTTTTTCTATCTCGAGTATTTTCGAAGATATGGAGCATTTTTTGAAAAACAGCAGTTTTTTCAAATCATCTATAACTGTACTGGAGATAACGTGAGACAAGTGAAATTCATTCGGTTTTATAGGGTTACTTTCGTATATTTTAACAAAAATTACCCAATAGCTTCTAAGTCGCAAGAGATTGACCAATGTTCTCTTCTGAAAAGATACATATCTTGACAAGACAAATAACACTCTAGAGCATGCTGAAGCTTTATCTACGATATTCGAGAAGTTATGTTAAAACAGTTTAAGGGGTCGTTCACAAACAACGGTCTATAACTTCGAGAGTACCATACATAGATATTTTTGGTCTTAAGTGAAGATGTTCGCAAAAACAAGTCCCTTAACATTTCTGAAGACTTCATCTTGGTTTTGTTACTTTGTAACAATTTTTTTTCTCTTTTATAAAAAAAATATTTCAACATTGTAACCTCCTGGTTTTAAAATATCCAAAATGTAAAAACAAAAGAATTTGGCACCGCCAAGCTAACGCATTTGTGCCTATCAAATAAACGAAATTAATAAAAAAATGGTACAAATATCTCACTTCAAGGGGAATTCATCATTATAAATATATGGCCAAAATGAAGATCTTGGATCACCACAAAACACATCATTGCTGTACGCTTTACTGTTTTCGCCTGCTTGAGTTTCCGCATGTTTTGGGTTAAAATAAATCACTGTGTTTTTGAGACAACTGAGCAGACTGATGATAGGAGATGTGCGAGTTCTACTCCAGTGCCGCTCATACCTGTCCCTCATGCACCATTGGATACTGTCTAAGCTTGTGTCACGATCGTGTTTAGGAACGAACCTCACGGATCGTTTCAGAACGGCCACCCCAGTGCCCATTGGCAGGGAAGTACCGCGGTGTCAACGTAAGCAGTTTCGGTGTGGCTGCTGGGCGTTCGTAGTCAGCTTGATTTCTCTGTGATACAACGATGCCAGGATATCGACGAAACCCTCCCAATTGCGACTAGTCATCTCAAGGCCGTAGAACAGGCGACTATGGATGTTATCCATAGTTATCCGTTTCTTGATAGCTACCAGTATTATATCGTTGGCATTAATGAACACCTACATGCCTTCCGGAGGAATGTCGGCTAAGAATAGTGTGATTGTCAGCATTGAGCTTTGGGAGACTCAAGTTGGTAGTGCTTGTTAAAACAGTCTTAATTATCGCAAACATCCTGCTGGTACAACTGGTGAAGCACCTGCTCACGTGTTGTAAGTCTCGGCGAGATTTATGATGGCGATGTCCGCCTAGGTCAATGTCGAGCTCCTTCCGGAATGCGAAATTGCGACGGTCGAGAAGATCTTGTTCATCAAGGCGTCTGTTTACCTTTTTTTTCATCGTCTTCCCAATGCAGAGCAGGACACTGATTGCTAGGGAGTCAGCCGGCCTCTTGGTTTCCTCGCATTTCTTCGGGATGGGAATTGTAAGTGCTGTATACCTGTTGCCTGGAAAGGGATTACCTCCCCAGATCCGTCTAAAACCGTCTAATTCTTCTCGCTTGTGAAGCGGGGATAAATAACTTAACGAAGAAGGCTAACGTCGTCAAGTTCTGCAGGATTGCTCCGTCCCGTAGTCAGCACAGTGGCCAGAAAAAAATGGTTATAATCCAGGTTTTTATCTGGCGTGAAGTTGATAGTGTAGCTTCTACGGTCTTCTTTGTTTTAGTCACAATGTAACACATGTTTTGTCTTCTTTTGTCGGTTAGGGCAATCACTCTTCTCCACAGTTCCATGAGCAGATCCCGTACAGAAAGGCAGGCTAGTTGGTATCTTTTGATTCATTGTTTGCCTTCTTGGCCTGGTTTCTAAGACTACGGAAATCCCCCGATCTCTCATCACGGTTCGCGGTCTCGATCTAGGATTACCGGAATGTTGTCTTCGAAGAAGGGCTAAACTGCCCGGCTGTAGATTAGCTAGCGCATCCATCACCATCCCCCTTCGCAACAGCAGAACTAGTTGGTAGAGTGAGAACATTTTGTTTACTAAATATGCTAGCCCACCCTCCATCATATCTCAGCGATTCTCAGTTCCCCGACAGTCCTCTTATTAGTCACAATCTGTTAGCTCACCTAGAATCATTGTTCAGTAGAGTGGATGCCACAACCGGACTGGCTGCTTAGGAGGTTCTCTCGCGCCCCTGGCTTTATTCAGGAGAGCACTATGCTTCATTTCTCCTTAGTAAAGATCAATTTTGTAAAAAACAATTTTTTCTCCATTAAGGAGAAAATTGTTTAAAACCATCTTTGCACGCGAAAAGCACAAAACCTCTAACTACATCAGTTATGGAAGTTGCGTTTCGACTTCGTCTCAGTAGAATCCGACAATAACTTAGTGACAGGATTAAGCTAGCGTCGGATTGACGCTAGCTCCGAAAAACTGAGCAAACCCCCAGTCAAGTGTGATGTCATCAGCTTTAAATGAGCTTCTTGCTCAGGAACACAAATTGTTTCTGCGTTTTCGGAGCTAGCACCAATCCGGCGCTAGCTTAGTCCTGTCACTAAGTTATTGTCGGATTCTGATGAGACGAAGTCGAAACGCAAATTCCATAACTAATTTAATGCAGGAAAGGTTTTTCCGGAGCTCAACATCTTTATGAAGAACTCAATCTTCAACTGAAGTCAAACGAAGATAAAAGCTACCTTGTCATTGCATTTTGTGTTTTTTCCCAAGACGAATGACTATCTGCAGTGAAGGCCCAATTATTACTATTGATAATATGCAGTTGTCTAAAATATAAATATCCATTATTTTGCATAGAACCATGCATTTCACATCAATATCTATCAAATTGCATTATGCATGATAAATGAATTGAGTTATTGCATAATGTTTGTGGTGACTACGACAAAATTAGGAGTATTCAATTTCGAAGTTTGAATGACTTGAACAACGCAATAACCGGTTTTTTTTTAGAAAAACCGAAAATTTGAAAGTCTATTTTAAACAGAGCCATCAATATGGAGCACTTATGAGAACAATCAAACATGGGGCATAAGTCCCGCATGTGTTTTTATGTCTCATTTGTCGACCGTTAGTCGAACGATAAGCATGCGTTCGGAGAGAGCAGTAGGAATATGGCTTCCTGGATTTTCATCGCCCCTACTTAGTTGGGCATGTAATTCTTTTTGTCCATCGCACAGAGGCACTTAATTAGTCGCCGCGGGATTTCTAGCATAATTTATATATGAAAAGTTGCGTAATTTCATAAGAAATCGAACGCAACTATTTTGGTGCACTGCACGCATCTGTGGCCAGAGCTACGGGGGTTTTAGTTCCCGGAGTACTCCCGGTATTAGGCAAAAAGCGATTCCCAGTGGCATTGAATTGGTCGCCGCGGGATTCCTATCATAATTTATATATCAAAAGTTGCGGAATTTGATAAGAAACCAAAAGCAACTTGGTTTGACCACTGCACGCATCCGTGGCCAGAGTTACGAGGGTTTGAGCACCCGGAGTATTCCGGTATTAGGTAAAACGCGATTCCCAGAGGCATTGGACGCCGCGGGATTCCTATCAAAATTTATATATGAAAAGTTGTGGAATTTGATTAGAATTGCTTGGTAGTCGTGCTTTTTCAAACGGTGAAGAAGGCATCCATCACTCATTATACAGTTGCGCATGTATTTTTGTGACGATCGAATACCAATATCTAGTGTTTTGCGGGGAGTTCGGTAACTGAATTTTTTACTGGGTAGATTACCGACCGTTTTACAACTCCAGCAAACTTATAGTAATTAAAGCTTTGTGTATAACCGGTCGAATGTTTTATTAATCTTTTTTGTATTACACTATGAATAATCTCGAGTATTGACTATACTATTGATCGCGAACGGGTCACTATTATATTTCAATTTCCAATCCAAAGTACCCAGCCTTTCTTTTTCTAATGTATCATGTTTATAAATGCACAACACTAGCAATAAAAACTGAAAAAAACGCTGGAAACATTGTTGGGACTATTAAGGTTCTCTCATTGAGGAAGCCTTACCCACGAAACAACAGTGCTGATGTTATAACATTAGTTCTTTGTCATACATTGGTCCCATATCGGTTGTTGGTTCAACTGACCTTAAAATTTTCCTGACCTTCATTCGAAATATGTTATCTGTTTTATATTTTCATAAACCTTTTTTCTACCAGGAGGTTTCTTATACTACATACAAGCTCCAGAATATTGTTGGAAGGAATGCTTGTATTCTTGTGAACAATTCTTTTCGGGTCGGTTTTGGGGGTATGGGCATTTTTCTCCTTCTAACCGTTTTTAACAACAACTCGACCAATTCATTTATTAAACAAAACTTTGACCAATTTCCTCCCGAATGCAGCAACAACGCTGTTCCACGACACTAACAATCTCAAGTCACTAAATGGAAAGAAATTATTTTAATTTATTATGCAAATTTCCCCATCGCCCTTCGAAAGTGGAAAACTTTGCTTCTAGGCCACTCTATTCCCCATCGGCATTCATGGGATTCTTACTCGGACGCCCAATCTAGTGCCACCGGTGCGCGCGCGGTGCGATTCTAAATGACTTAATGCTAACGACGCTACACATTTCTGATGCCATTTCCTATCTTTGTTTTTTTTTCTCCACAGCCGCAGAACGAAAGACTGAGACATTTTCAAATGAACGGCGGTGGACCACAGCCAAGTTTCGAGGAAACCATTCAGAGGGTGAGTCTTGACTTGATCACGAAATGCTAGTGCGCAGTGGAGAGATGACGGAGAAAAGAAAAAAAGGAACTCACTTCCGGTTTTCCGAGCTGGGTCCGGCCTAACAGAACGGACATTTTAGGACGGAAATTTGTTAAGGGCATAAATATTTCCCACCTCCCACCATCATTCAAGCCGACTCTCCCTCATCGAGACCCTTTGCGAAGTGCTTAAATTGTTTCACTTTTTAGTTTTAATTATTTTCTCTCCATTCCGTTTGAAAAGTTTTGGTCGCCACCGCAATCCGCCGCGCTTTTCTTTTGCGGTGGTCGTTTATTGCTAAATTTCGCCGTTCCCGCTCCCAGCAACTTTGTCATTGTCTGCATATAAAAACAGAATAACTCTTATATTTTCATGGTTTTTCAATTTATGTTTTTTGTTTCGTTTTTTTTCTGGATTTTTTTTTGTTTTGGCGGGATGATAAAATTCCACTTTTCTTCCCCGGTCGCGGCGGTATGCAGCTTAAAATTCAAGAAGCACTTAGGAAAAAGGAAAAGTTTCAACGGGAACACGAAGAGGTAAGTGGCGATGGTGTTGTGTTTTTTTTTACTTTGCTGTGCTCGTGTTATTTTTTTTCTCGTTTCCTTTCGGTTTTCATTTAGCTGTGAAAGTACATGTTTTCCTTATTGCTGCCCTCCACACCCCCAGAATCTACCTTCCACCTCACGAATCCTACACCCCACCCCCTTTTGTAAGAATCCGACGGAAAAAATAACCGGTATTTAAAACACACAAAAGTGCTCAAAACGGCGGCGACCCCGTGCACTCGTTGTGTGGCTGCGTGGTGCTAGACGACCAACTTCCGGTGTTTGCTCGGATGGACACCTTGGCCATTTATTTTAAAACTAAGAATGTGAATGTGGCAGCACCGCCGAGCAACAGAACCGTTCGTGTGCTGTTTTCGCTTCGCTACGCTCAGACTGCATTTCTGCCTGAGGGTGGGGGATTGTCCGTACTAATTATCTGTGATTTTTTGGAGTTGTTCGAATGGGGAAAGAAAAGTAATTGCCATTTCAGGCCATCTGCGTGCGCTGATTGGGGGTTGTGTCTGCGTCACCTCGGTGGCGCAGGGCAGGCAAAAAGGACTATGTTTTGCAAATGACAAATGTTACGTGCGGAAAGTTTGTCCATTTCAAAGATTAGGTCTGTCTGAACGGCAAAATCGGTGCGAAGACAGGTGTAACTGTATGTAAACAAATTTCAACCTTAGGCTATGGTCTACATAAAAAATCATTCTTGTTTTTTTTTGAGAATAGGTTTATTTGGAAACTCTCGTGTAAAATAAAAGAGAAAATGGCTTAGATCTTTAATCTCCAACTGGATAATGCATCTTAGCTCTTAAAACTCGTAACTCAATGTTTGTGGCTCCATACCTCCTGAAGCTCTATACTAACCTGGACTCTAATAACGTCTACGCTCTAAACAGTTAACTATAAATTTGAAGCACAGAATTCAATATTTAAAACTTGCTTAAAATACAAAACGCAAAAAGAATGACTAACGTAAATAACTAGTAAAATATTAGAATTACCAGAAAATTTAATTGCCTAAATTTACACAAAAACACTAATGTTAAAAAGGTATAAAAATTACGATCATGGCACGAAACCATGAGGTACACATAGAAAATTCCAAAAACTTACAAAGTTGATTAACGCAGAAATCGTTGAGAATGCAGAAACGGCCAAAAATATTCAAAAGTTAAAGTAAAAAGCATCTGAAAAGGCAGGGCAAAAATAAGCATAAAAATAAAAAAATTAAAGGAACAAAAATACAACAGAAACAAAGAAACTAAAAATGTGCCAAAAGCTGATAAAATAAGAACGTTATAGGTAAGAAAACAAAATACAATAAATGTTGCAAAACTGTGCAATTTGAAAACTCTTAAATGCATATGAACAAGAGAAAATAACAGGAAAAGGAAAACATTATCAAGAGATTAAGTATAATTCACTTAGAAAATGAAAAAAAACATGCTAAGATACAGCAAAATCAGGGTCAACGGAGCCAAAAAAAAGAATAACCGTTCAATCGAAAATTCGAATAAAATAGAAATTTAAATAATCTCCCGAGCAAAGTCCAACATCAAAATTACAGCAAATGGACAACATATTTTGATATCAAGCATCAAATTGAAATCTTATTTTGATATCAGTTTAAACTTTTTCAGATATGACATCATATTTTGATCTCATTTTGATGTGCTTACATTTTTAGAAAAAATGTTTGTTTCTATTTCTTGGACAAACATCAAATTGATTACTTATTTTGTTATCAATGAAATATTTCACCATCTCAATTAGTTTTCAATTTGCTTTCACTGATAGCATAAATAGTTTTCTGTTTGATGTCATAGTGCAATTTTTCTGCTTTCGATTTTGATCTTTTAACCGTTTAAACGACCAAAATGATAACAACCTGAGCAATCATTCCCTACTACATCACAACATCAATTTTAGTTGTCAATTTAATATCAGACTCTGCTCGGGCTACTACACAATGCGAAAAACAACAACAATAGCAGTAAAGTAGGAGAGGAACATATACATGAAGAAATACGAAAACATAAAGAGCAAAACACACAAAGGAGTATAATCCGCAAAGTTGGAGAACACATGCAAGGCAGAACATCGGAAGCGCTAATCAAGTTTTAACAGCTGAAAAAGCGGAGTGATATCTTAAGAATAAAATTTTCGAAAAGAGCTAAAAAACTAAAAAGAAATGAAGAAAGCAAAACTGAAATAAAGGGACTGAACGCTGAAAATGAGTAATCAATACTAGTAGCAATTTCTGCAAAAGAAACACAAGCGGACGGCTACAAAATGAAGAAGCATAAAATGTAGAAAATCAGAAAAGGGCAACAAGAAAAAAATAGCATAGAAGCGATGAAACCCAGAAAACGAATAATCAATAGTCAAATAAAAAAAAACAGTCCAGCCACAATACCCATTGTATCAAAAATACTAGAAAAAATATACTTGCAAAAATCTTGAAATGCAACACCAGCAAAATAATAAAAATAAAAATTCATTGAAAGCCAGCATGTGCAAACAACATTACATTTGATAACATAGAAAAGGCAGAAACGTAGAAACACGAAATTAGGTGCATAAGCTGAAATAGATAAATCCTGATGGACTCAAATCCCAAAACTCGAAAGGCAGGACTCACAACTCAGAGATCAGAATTCAGTACTAAAAACTCAGTACCCTAAACTCACAACTCGAAACACAACTATACAAACTCAAAACTGAGAACTTAGAGCTCAAAACTAAAATGATAACTCACTCAAGACCCTAAACTTGAAATTTAAAAATAAAATTTCAGAACTTGAAACAGAAAACTCCGAACACATAATTCTGATCACAGAATTTCAGTCTCAAATCTCAGAACAATAGAATTCCGAACTGTGCTATCGGAACTCGAAATTCAAAACAATGTGTGACCTGAACTGAGCTCTGAATTCACAGCTAAGAACTCAGTACTCATAACGCGGAACGCAGCATTCAGAAGTCAGTGGACGTAAGTTAAAAACCAGAAGTTAGAACTCAGAACTAAGAACTCAAAACCTAAAACTCAAGCTAATCACTTATAATTCAACACTCGGAGTTCAAAAACTCAAATCGCAGAACTCAGAGCTCGTGACTTAGTACTTGTGAGGTCTAAGTCCTGAGTAACGAGTTCTGAGTTCTGCGGTGTGAGTTTTGAACTCCGATCGGTGAATTCGGAACTCAGAACTCATTACCAAAAACTCAAACTTAAAATTCAGGACTCAATGATCTAGAAATAGAATAAAGAACATGGCTCTCCAAACTCAGAATTCAAAACTCCCAACCCCAAACTTTAAACATAGAATTAAAACGTACAACTCACCACTCGAAATTCAAAAATTAGAGCTCCGAATTTGGATTATAGAATTCCGATCTCAAGATCAACAATAAAACAATATAATCCCGAACTCCGCTGTCGGAACTCAAAACTGAACCCGGAACTCTAAACTCACAACTCAGAACTCAGAGTTCAGAGCTTAGAACGCAGAACTCAGAAGTCAGAGGTTAGAAAACTCAGAACCAACCGCTAGAAATCCAGGAATCAGGGCGAAGAGCTCCGAATTGAGATCTCCAGAGCTCAGAACTCCGTGCTCAAAAATGAGAAGTCGTGACTGGCTCAGAACCCTGAACTTAAAATTTAAAAACCAAAATTCAAACCTCAAAGTGCAATACTTAAAAAATGCCGATCTCAAATCTTTGAAAGATAAAACTAAAATAGATTTCCGAACTCAGCTCTCGGAACTCAAAACTCTAACCTTGTACTTTGAACCCTGAACTCACAACTTCAAACTCAGTACTCATAACTCAGAACGTGGAACTCAGCAGTCAGACGTCTGAAGCTAGAAACCAGAAGTCAGCATTCTTAACTCAGAGCTAAGAACTCAAACCTCAAAACTTAAAACTGTCGGCTAATCACTTAGAATTCATAAATACGTGTTAGAAGTTCACATAGCAGAACTCAGAGCTCGTTACTCACAACCAGGCTTTAAAAGTTACAACTCGGAGCTTAGGACTTTAAACCAATAACTTAAAATTCAAAACTCAATGCTTAGAACTCAAACCTCCAAACTTAACTCGAAACTGAGAAATCATGACTCGTAACTTGATTCTCCGAGCCCTAAAGGTATAACGTAAAGATAAAAATTCAAAACCTAAAACACAAAACTCCGAACACAGAATTCTGACTTTTGATCTCATAACTCCAAAAAAAGAATTCAAAACTCTGAACTCAAAACTTTCAACTGCAGAACTTTAGAGCTCAAAATTTAGAACTCCGAATTCTGAGCTCAGAGCTGAGTTCAGAACTCTGGACTCAAAACTTAGAACTCAGAACTCGGAACTTCAGAAACCAGAACTCAGAGCTCAAAACTCAGAATACAGAACTCAAAACAGAGCACATAGAACTTAGAACTTAGAACACAGAGCTCAGAATTTGGATCTAATAACTCATAATTCTGAACTCAAAACTCTCGAACTTAGATCTCAGAACTCAGCTTAGAACTCAGGACACAGAGTTCACAACGCACAACTCACAACTCAAAACTCAGAACGCAGAACTCAGAACTAAGAACTCAGAACTCAGAACTCAGAACTCAGAACTAAGAACTCAGAACTCAGAACTCAGAACTCAGCACTCAGAACTCAGAACTCAGAACTCAGAACTAAGAACTCAGAACATAGAAGATATAACTCAGCACTCAGATCTCAGCACTCAGAACTCAGCACTCAGAGCTTACTCAGAATTCAGAACGCAGAACTCAGTACTCAGAACTTAGTACTAAGAGCAAAGAAGGGATAAATCAGATCTCAGAGCTCAGAACTATTGCCTTAGAACTCAGAGCTCAGAGCTCAACTCAGAACTCAGAACTCAGAAATCAGAACTCAGAAATCAGAACTCAGAACTCAGAACATACAACTCCGAACTGAGAACTTAGAAGTCAGAAATCTGAACTCAGAACTTGCAACTCAGGATTCAGAACTCAAAACTTTGATCTCGAAAGTCATTACTCTGAACTCAGAATTCAGAACTTAGAAATCAGAGCTCTGAAATCTGAACTCTGAGCTCAGTACTCAGAAGCCAGAAATTAGAACTCAGAACATACAATTAGAACTCATGATTCAGAACGCAGAATTCAGAACTCATTCCTCAGAACTCTAAACTTACAACTCTGAACTTAGAACTCGGAATTCAGACCTCACAAAACTGTACTCTGTATTCTGAACTCCAAACTTAGAACTCAGAACTCAAAGCTCAGCACTCAGTACTTAAAACTAGGAACTCAGAAATAAGAATTCATAATTCAGATATCTGATTGCAGAACTAGGAACACAGAACACAGCTCAAAACGTCTCACTCGAAACTTCAAACTCAAAACTTTGTAGAACTATGAACTCAGAACTAGAAATCAGGAATCAGAACTAAGAACTTACAACTCAGAACTCAGAGTTCAGCACTCAGAACTCAAAACTCGGAACTCAGAATTCGAAACTACAATTGCAATCATCCTGTCAATTTTCGTAATTTACGCCAAAAATATCCAACTCAGAGCTTAGAAGTCAGACTTAGGGCTCAGAGCTTAGAGTTAAGAACTCAAAACTCCAGAATCCAAACTACGATTTCAAAACTGAAAACTGCACTCATAACTCAAAAATCTAAAATCAAAACTTTGACTTTAAGGTTCTGAACACAGATCGCAAAACTTAGAACGCAGACCTCAGAACTCGAAATTCAGAGCTGGATACGTAGAACTTAGAACTCCTAAATTTCGAACTTAGGGTCTCAAAACTCGGAGTCCAGAACTTAGATCTCAGAAATCAGAACTCAGAATCCCGAAGTCAGAACTCTAAACATAACTCAAACTGAGAAGTAAAAACTCGAAATTCACAACCCTGAATTCAAAAGCCAAAAATCAATATTAAACACTGAGAACACCAAGGTTTAACATTGAATTCAGATCGCAGAATCCCGTCATCAAGCAGGTCCCAGAGTTTAGCAGTTGGAACTCATGACTTGGGACTCAGACCTTAGAACTCTGTTTGCGCCGACTTGTAATCTATCATCGGATCTGGATGATCTGATGATTCTCAGAACTCCGATTCTGGAACCCAAAACTCAAAACTTAAAGCGTAAAACTCAAATCTTTAATTTTAGAACTCACAACTCAGGGCTCAGAATGCAAAACGAAGCGCCTAGAGCTCAGAACTCAGATGTCAAAGCTCAATACTCACCGCTCACATTAACCCTTAAAGGCGCAAGGCAATTTTTTTCAAATTTTCTGAAAATTGTCTAACAGTTTTAATACGTTACTATGATAATTTTGAGATAGTGTTCACAATGTTGTTTTAAAACAACATTGCGCATTTAAGGGTTAATCGCCAAGCTATAAGCAAATATCGTTAAGTGGAGAACAAATATTTAAGTAGACATAATAAGAAATTATTGAAAAAAATTAAAAAATGGGATTTTTCAAATGGTAGGAAACGTTTAAAAGGTTGAATGCAGAAAAGAGTAAAATCAGAAACGGTCAAATGATTCATAAAGCACAAAAATGAAGCGAAAAAATATAAAAAAGCGGAAAGAGCAAAAAAACACGAACGCAAGACAAAAAGTATGACAGAGAACGTCTAAATCACAGACATTGTTCAAAAGACAGCAAAAGTAGAAAAGACGACAAAGCCAATAAGTAAGTTGCAGAAAAGACTAAATGAGGCACAAAAAGCAGAAAAAACACGATCAAAACAGCAAAGCTATAATCAGAACTTTGAGAGTAAAGTTAGAAAGAGCTTAAAAATTAGCAATAGCCGAAAGGATTGAAAAAGTCAAAATTGATCAGAGAAAAAAAACAGTAACAACATAATCGGCAAGGCACCAAATGTGCAATTAACAGGAAATAGCGAACTCAGAAAAAACAAAAATAAGAAAATATGTAATCAATGAAAAAATAAAAAACGAAATTCTGAAATTCCTAAAATAATAAAAATAAAAATATCAACAAAAAACAAATAAACCAGAACAGCAATGAAGGAAAATAAACTGAAAAGACAGTTGAATTGTCAAAACATTTAGACACTAAAACAACAGAAGAGGCTCTTGAAGAACAGGGTCGCATACATATGCAAATTGCAGCAAATGTGAGTAGTATCATGATTGTAGAAAATAAGAAATTACAAACAAAACAAAAATGGTAATAAGTGGCAGAAGCAGTCGGAAATGTAGAGAACCTAGAAGTTCGAAAAAGAAATTCAAAATCAACAAAAAGTGCGGAAGAAAAACGGAGTAGTTCAAATATGCAGAAAACCAGAAGACGATGATATAATACTAAGAAGAAACGTTCAACTCAGAGTGACCAAAACAGTCGAAGAGAGATAAAACTAACATATACAAAATTCAGAACTAGTAACAAAGTAGAATACGATGAAAAGGGCGAAAAATTAAAAAAAATATAGGTATAATATGAAGAAAACTTAAAAAAGAGAGAGGAATCTAAAAGATCTAAAGACACCTGACGATCCTAAGAACGCAAAATGTAAGTCTAAATCTGCATAAACTGCAGATACAGCATAAGAAGTTTCAAAGGCAAAAACAAAAACATCACAATAGCGCAAAAATCAGATCATTATAAGAAATGTAAGAAAAGTTGCTATTTCTTCCTAAAGAGCAAATTGGGTTAAACCTGTATGTATAAGGAAGCACATGCCTAACATCATTGAAGCAGGATTTTTGTGATTAGGGTTATCCTCATCAGCTAATAAACATTGCAAAAAACCAAAAAAGTTAGAAAATCCATAAGTTGTCAAATGCTTAAATCATTTAAAATCAGAATGAAAAAGAGAAAAAAGGATATCAGAAAAAAGAATATATTTGGGTTATTCCTCGCGAAGGAATCGAAAACAGTAATTCATACTCGTAAATAACCCTCACACATTTCAATCTAATTGGACGGAATTATTCGTCTAGGGCCAATGTAAAGTTCTTTGCAAATCATTTCACTCACACTGCTTGGAGGTTTGTTTTACTCTAGCTGTCATGTAAAACTGTCAGTCAATTCAAACGTTTGAAATCGCTTTCCTAAAGTATTTAGGAAGGTGTTTAAATGCTCTGTCGCTGTGAAACTTATTCCGGAGACGTGCTATGCCGGTTGGTCGGAATTTATCATGTGAGTAATCCGACTGAAAAACTAATGTCGATTTGTTTTCCTCCACTTATCAGAATATGGTGGAGGAAAACAAATCGTTGAACTCACTAATACAGTTACAGATTGTCAAGTACTCTATATAATAATCTTAATTTTTGTCGATTGTCGCACCTCTCGATCCATTGAAGCATCTCCGGTTTTGACGAATTGCTTTATCATATTGAATACGCATTTTTGGCGACAGTGTTGCCAAGTGCGTATTTTTCAATTTGTAATTTGAAGTGTTTTTTTCGCAGAACAAGTACTCTTATTTTGAAAATTTCAAAGCAATCGCAATTTTTCATATATTTTTAAATAATAAAAACTTAAAACCTCTATATAATTGCAGTTGTCATCGAGAAACACACAGCTCTGAATTTTCCGTATAAAATGGCATTTTTGTAGATCAACTTTGCTAAAAGTTTGAATAGAGTTAGACTCTTATACTTTACGATGAAATAAATGTAAATATAACACAATCACGGTGATTTTTTGGAATTTAGTGCCTGCAATTGTATATGTCGACTACATGTACATCAATCACCTCACGCACCAGAACAGGGAGTATAAAAAGTTAAAAAAAAACTGAAAACGCTAAATTGAAAAATATAAAATAGAAATAAGTGCAATTATTGTAAATTTACTAAGCTAGAAATGAAAAACTAGAAGAGGCCAAAGTGCAAATAAGGCGAAAAACCGGGCAGGCTATGAATAGCAGAAATATAAAACTTATGGATATTTGAATACATGCAGTTACATTCAGCACAGTTCAAGTGATAATGGTCTTTTCTCGCTAACCACACCATCATATCGAATTTTGGCCATTGTTATTTTGAATGCAAAAATTATTTCGCCCAAAATGCAGTCAAAATTTGCTAGAGCAACCAGTTGCTATTTTGAACAGCGACAGCAGTGAGGTACTTCAGCAATCATTCGGATTCATATCTAGATAACAATAAAAATCACGAAACGGGCAGGAATAAGTGCACCTTACAGCCCCTGTAGTTCCCAGTGTCATCCCTTGACTATCAACCCGTTGTGTTCGAAATTCCGTCACCCTCCATAGATCGAGCTTTTCCGAGAATTGAATCTTATCATTCCGTTAATTTTATCCCCCTCCTACTTAATATTCCGTTCAGCGCGGTTCCATTTCTGTCGTAAGTAAGTACACGTTTGTAATCCGATTTCTCCACATTCTCCATCCCCCAACCAACAAACTGCCAACAGCAGCAACGAAACTACTGCAACTCAGCATCCAACTCGCCCTATTGGATCCGCAGCGAGCAGCTCTAAGTGTGTAGCGAACCGGCCCCGGAACAAGCAGCGTCGTTTTGAAACTAGTTTGCAAACCAATAGAAATGCACCTTCTTCCCCGTTTTTTTTTAGTGCCAGTGTAGGTGTGCGCGAGAGTGCCTAGCAGAGAGTGTGGTGTAAACGTAAGCACACAATTTTAAATTCACTCACCGACACCCCACAATAAAGCCTGAATTGATTTTAATCGTGGAATATTGTGGAAAATTATCCACCGCCAAAGTGATCAATGATGCCTACTGCCTTCGGAAATGTCGGAAACGAACACTGCCTCCACTCTTGCCTAGATAGTTGTCGTCTAGAGCTAGATATTGTACAAATAAAAGAAAAAACGAATCACATCGATCTTTCAATCCAGTTGGCATCGTCATCAGCGATATATGTAAATAAAGTTAAAAACTAAGTCAGAATAGAATCAGTCTTTTTGCTGAAATATTCCAATCTGGTTGACGTACACCGGAGCAATCTCACGATCACGAACAGGATGTTTTATGTGGATTTTTTAAAAGTTGAACTTTCTCCCATGTATGGCATAACTGTCACTAACAATACACCACAGGAAGCATCGAAGCAGCTGCTGGATTGTCGAATGTTTCCGACTGTAAATATTGAAAATTTTCCCCAAGCTCCACACCGCTGGGCTGATAAGTTCCATTCGCTGCTTTCCGATAAGTTACTCGTTACGAAGTCAGGCAAGAAGCTACCGTCAAGGATAATAGTATTAGAGGTTCAACGAAGAAAATCGATGGGATTCAGTTCGGTTCGTTGCCTTGCCGAAAATGGTTCACTTCGACATGGCAGCAGCAGCAGCAGCATCAGATTCCGTTGAAGCAAGCAATGAAAGTTTTGCCGAAAGTTAAGCCGAACCATTATCAAAGTGCACCACATTTGGTTGGCTGTTCGCGACAGAATGAACAGAATGGGACGGAGATGACATCACAGTGACACAAATGCCGGTTAAGAGGATCAGGTATCTATACGTACATCGAATGTCGCCTAGCATCTTCCTTGGCGCATATGAACTGTCGCTAAACCCCTGCCCCCAACCCCATCTGGCCTGGAGTTTGACTTGCGTAGCTTGCGTTTATTGTTTGTATAGTCTTCGTCTATGGTGTGGCCCTTTAATAGATTGTTTCTTTGATCCCGGAGAGAGGGTTCGAATCTGTATAGGAATGAGTGATTTATCAATAAGAAAATAATGAAATAATCAGAATTAAAAATGAGAACTAAATGAATTCTGTTGTAAAAAGTACTTCGAACAAGTTTAGAACTAATTGGAATACATTTCATGAACAGCTCTTGCCGCTAAAGCCAAGGGGAAAGTTAAGCTAAATGTAGTATGAATTCGACTTCTGCCGTAAGCTGGGCAGGAAAGTTCAGTCGAATTCACTTAATTCTTTTACGTGAAGGTTGATTTGGAATAACTTTGCTGAAGGTTCCATTTATTTATATATTAAGATGGATGATACATAGCTATGTGTTGGTAGGGGTAACTTAAACCAGTTTTTTTTACGTTTTCTTCATAATTCACACTACTATTGCTAAGGTTTATTGGAGATAGTTTCAGACACTGCTGGATTACATAATTTTCTTGAAATTATGAACTAGTTTTGGAGTGGATTTTTTTTTTAGGTTCACTTAGTATTCAGACTTTTGATTTTTTCTGTAGCAACGCTTCTAGATATTCCATTTGTAATGTTTTGACAAAAAATGTTTGGAAAATACACGTATTTCAGCGGTGAAAGTTTCGTGTCGATACTCGCAGTAATAGAAAAGTTGCTTTAGATAGAAGAAAAAAAAATGTGCTCTTGGAAGACACCATTATTAACCTCTAGCTGACCTCCTTGTATCGCGACGATCGGTATTCATGAAATGAATTATGATCACCAGAACTTCGCTATTCAGGCAGGATTCCGGAGGCAGGAGAACGGCTGGGATTTTCAAACGCTCCATCTCCTCTAGCGACGGCTTCGCGTAATGTGATCTTCGGCCAGAACACAACATCGTTCTTTGGGGCCATACATTCCGGTAAGCTCCGGTCCATCATGTACACCTCCCCGTTGACCGCAAGTTTACTAAGAAAAGACCGACGTTGACATCCCCTTTTCACCGATTATCAGTCACAAGGAAATCTTCTTTGGGAACTACGTCGCTGCTCATTTCCTTCCTGGAGGACGTCAGATAACCGGTCCCCTGTGAGTCACTGCCGTCGGACGTAACGTAACGTAACGTTTCGTCGTCCGTGATCACAAGCACGTTACGCTTCGCAGGAAAGATATCCTTGACGAGCACTTTCAATCGTTCCTTTTATAAACGGAACTTCCGACACCTCCGGTTTTAACTTCCGCATCCGTATGACGATGTTCATGTTGGCCAAACACTTTTTGACGGTTATGGCCGGTATTACTACCTCCTGATCCAAGACGCGGACGGATTTCGTAATCTAGCCTTCCGTCTTCCGTTCCAGCGTTTGATGGACCTTCCGGCCACGCGAAACCGTCGGAGGGATCACCCTTATTCATCGGTTTACCCAATGTAATTGTACATCACTGTAGTCAGGCTCGGGATTTGCCTGGCACGGATCCGGTTAGAAGGTGACCCGGTATGACGATTCCGTAGAATCATCTTATTCAGGTTTCTTTAAGTCGTATGTTTAGGAAACCTTCTACATAAACCAAAAGTGTGTTGAAGTTTTCGAAAGGAGTTTTTCCAAGATATTCCATGTCACCACAATTTTGTTGAACCTGTAGTAGCCTCTCACAAGCCTCCAAAATGTAGAGCACCTGGTGGTTTGACGTGGTACACTTTTTTGAAACCCTTTCACGATTTTAGCTATTTTTCAGCAATTTGAAGAGCTTTTTGGTTTCTGGAGCTCACCAGGTTTCTTCCATTATCAGAATGTATATCCGTATTTAAGTCCCGCAGGTAATACATTGTCGTAGGGTTTTCAGAAAGCGTTTGGTTAAGAGGTCAATAAGCAGTCCAGATATACTGCCTTCGTCTTCATATGGACGCTATGGATGATTTGATCGTTAGTCAACGTCTACGATTCCGTATGTAGACCGTGTTGAAGTTACCTACTCTGGTTTTTGAAAACGCTTTGGAAACAGTGACCCGAACAGTAGACACTAGGCGGCTTACTCCTTTACTACTTGATGTCTGACGGTTTTGTTCTACAAGATCCTTGACTTTTTGGGCACATTTCTACTTCTCAGCGGCCAGTACCATAACCGTACTATACTCAATAGCAATTGAGGTCCCGCCTGTAAAAGCTTATTAAGGCAATGTTTAAATAGCATCGCTATCAACAAATATCTGGACGACATTATCATCGAATGTTGAAAACGACTCCAGAGAGTGGCTTAACCTGCCGGAGGATTACTTAATCTGCCACCTGCAGTAAGATAGCAATTAACCGTATTCAATTAGTAGTACCTCGGATAGGTTGACCGTACGATGAGAATTTTTTGTCATAAATGCTATTATAAACGTCGATCGTTGAACCTACCTTCCCAATTCGTACACACCAGAAGTTAAAAAACAACGCTTGTTAACAGTAAAATAAGCAAACAAATTCTACTTGTGCTGCTTTGTTACTTATACACTGTACAAACAGCAAAGCATTTTCGCAGTTGACGGCTTGGTTCACCAAGCCAAGAATCCAAGAAGCATCTAACGCTCTTCGCAGTTTTAACAAAGTTAGGTAATTTGTAGAGATATTACGTGCAGCGTTAGATGCTTCTTGGCTTCTTAGGAAATA
Source organism: Topomyia yanbarensis (assembly GCF_030247195.1). Classification (NCBI taxonomy): domain Eukaryota; kingdom Metazoa; phylum Arthropoda; class Insecta; order Diptera; family Culicidae; genus Topomyia; species Topomyia yanbarensis. The sequence continues at coordinate 59,694,275 of NC_080670.1, forward strand.
TAAAATATGACGTACTCTAATCGAAGCTATATTATTAGATAGTGAATCGAAATAGAAATGAGACTACTATGAAGACACTTTCATTGTCAAATTGTTCAAATTGCCAATCAACGCAACAGGAAAGTGTTTTCCCTAATTATACCTATACCTGATAGGACATGATAACTCCGTTCTACGAGGCAAGGTCATTTAACGGGTACAATTCTTCTTTGATTTTTGCTTGTAACCTGTGCAAGATTACAAACTATCTTCGAAGTGTTCTCTCTCTGGAGCAAACAATTGAATAATTTAATACTTTTTCGGCAAATTAGTCGTCACGATTCTGTGAGTTAATGCACAAGAATCAAAACTTCCTAAAAAGAGCTCATGGACAGTTAATTCTCACGGTTCGGCACTTCGTGAAGGTAGGCCTTTACACAAACATAATCGGAAGCGGACGAGTCTTTTCGTATGCCACTATCAGGCGTCAGTTTGTCATGTCCACATGATCCATGTCATTTGAGGAATCAAAATACCCATAAAAGTTTGTCTCTCGGGACACTTGTAGACCCAGGATTACGACACGTTACAACATCTAATGTAGTGTTTCCAGTGTAGTGGTACCCGTAATCTCAAATCTACAAATCAGAGCCCCCAAAGAGAATCTATGGGCTAGGTTTTATAAGATAACGAAGGTTTGAGCTTGATCGATATGAGCTAACTAGCCATCATTTAACACCTATTTATTGCCTGATCGTGAAAATGATAAGCGATTTACTACATTGGGTATATGCAGATAAGTGTTATTTCATCATCAATTCAAAGCCTCCTTAATTGATATCTGACTTCGACTTCACGGCGGAGTTTATATCGATAGATACAGATGTCCGTTTCTGTGAGCCATTTTGCTACCAGCTTTATCGCGATCTACTCGAATAGTCCAATACAATGAATCTGCCATACTTCGACAGAGAGTTCCCTAGCCGCGGAATTTCTCACGGTGCATAACTTCCTAGGATTGGCAATACCCACCGTCGGTACTTCGACGTGAGGATCTAGCTCACTCAAGGACGGAACGTGACATTCTGTACACTGGCACCTCGATGGCCCGCAACCAGTGCAGTCTCGCGAGCGACTTGAATTAGTCCCATTGGTGGATCTAGCTTACTCCACGGAGCGACTGGTAGGGAGTGCTTATCCGAATAGTCAGCTCTGGTCAACCCTTCGTTAATATCTACTCAATCTCCTCTGTAGTTTCACTAGTATTTGCGCGACTATTCTATTGACGGTGTTCCATGTCTTTGTATATCTCCAGTGCGACATTTGCTACCCTTAGAGCCGGTTTCTCGCTTCGCCGTTCCTCGAATCTAGTGCAACGAAGACCACATACTCTGATGTTACCTCCTCACGCTCACATTCCGGGCAGTAGAATGTAGGCGCGTGACCTAATCGACGCAGATCATTTCTGAAGCCGTCACCTGATATGAACTGGATTAGATGAAAGTCTATCTCTCCGTGCTTGCGTCCACAAACAAACATTCGGAAATAATCGGGTTGCGTACTCGTTGTTCTGTATGCGCACGAGTTCTTCAGCGCATTGGCTCCGGGATATCCTTCGCCGCTTTCTCACAAGCATAGTCGACGTGGTTATTGAAGTTTAATCAATCGTCCGCTGAAGCGCTTTGCAGTTACTAACTAGCACTACCTCCGCTTTGTTGTGAGCTAGCTATGACTTGACTCTATTCGTCGAGTGTTCGGTTCTATTGCTTGATAAAATTCCATGGTCAGCTTCCCCCACCGTTTCCAGCGTCTCGACTGTAACTGTTTGAATGAGGTTATTGGAGAACCCATCTATCTCGATTCCAATAGGCAACATTAGACCGCAATTATATATCATGTTCCGAAGAGTTGGGTCAAGTATAGAGTTTGTGGCTCTCTCGCCTTCACCTTCATCGGTTTCTGTTCCGAATTTGTGTCGGTTCTAAAGATATTCGGGAATTCGCATGCTGACGTAGTTAAACAGATGCTTGAAGTCCATCGTCTCCCTTCTCTTCGATTTGGATGTCTTCTCTGTTCTCTTCATGACTGTCTGGATTGCTTCCACCTTTTCCGAACTGCCAGTTTACCAGACCACTTTCATGTTCCGTGCATTATCCCGTTATTGGTAAATGCTTCTCAAAAGCTTCCAGAGAATATCCAGCAGGCTTATGTCCATATATGTGAAGCTGAATCTACGGGTGGTCTCCCTGGATTAGTTAGCAGCACTATCTTCTGGATATCACATCTGTTTGGCAAGTAGCCTTCTTCCAGGCCTTTCGTCATCATCCTCCTGAACATGTCCAGGAATACCAGGAATGCCTTGTATGGAATGCCACGTTGGGGATTTGATTCGGACCGGAAGAGATGTCCATAATTTTGGTGATTTCTACTTCTATTTCATCATGCAGGGTCCACGTCATTGAATCATAGCGGGGGAAAAGACACGATAACTTTGAGCTTACCCGAGCACATTTCGACGGCGTCGTTGGGCCTTTGATCTTAACAATCATGACTCGATAGGTGTAACCCCAAAAATTAGCATCAGCTTCTCGCCACAATTAGCAGTTTGGTTTACTCATCTATGTTACCCGCCTGAAAGCGTTTCTGACCGCATTGTACACACTGTGCGTCTCGTTGCTTTCTTTGGTTCTTGGCTCTCGGTACACGACCTCTGGCTCAGTCTGAAGAATGCTTGGTGTCTCGTTCTAACCAAAGGCTGGAAGCCGACTATCCTTGGTTACGGCTAGGCATTGTTGTATCGTTACCAAATCCGTTACACACTCAATTCGGCTCGGAATTTCCCAAACAGCTGTGTAATCAGCAAATATAGAAACTGATATCTCAGTGAAGTGAGATTTGTTAGCTGATTTTCTGTGAAATGTTTTCCGAGTATCAGCTATGAAACGTCACTTTTACTGAGATCTCAGCCAAAAAAATGTTTACTGAGCTGTTGAGAATTCGGTAAAAGATGCGAAAAAAGCTGAGATTCGGCAGAAAAAATTAAGTGTGTAACAGGTTATCTTTCACACACAGCTTATCTTTCAGCTTTGCCAGAGCTTCTAGTAGGCGCTTCTCTTTCGATCGTTAGTCTGCTCTCCCACTACATCGCCCAGGCAACGGAATCTGCGGTTCTTGGGTATGTATGTGTATGTCGAACAATGATATTCAGCGGAGCCGTGGATCTTTGATATGTTTAAAATATGTAACAAATAAAAATAAAAACCAGACTTCCCATGAACATGGCCAATTTTGTACCTGTGTACAAAATTTCGTGCACGCGTTCAACTTCAAACATGCTTCATCTCGATGTACAAGTGCGCCTCGAACATCGCACTCAAGCAAACGATGTGCAAACACTAGTTCAAACATCCGTGTACGTACACCAGGTGCGTACACGAGAACGATTCGCACATGGCAAAAAGAGTCAGCGCTAGTGACGATGAGAGTGAGAAAGAGAATTCTGGTGCCACGAACCGATGTGTACGCGCACCGTGTACGTACATGGGGTTCAGTTGTGCAGGCGAACATGTGCACGTGTTTAGGTACGAAACAGTGTGTTTGAGTCCGTACACGAAGTGTGGGTTTAATATGAGCACAGAACCAGAGCGAACATTGTGTGCGATGTGCATATGGGAAGACTGATAAAAACCAAAAGAAATATTATTGATTATCTGTTGGATCTCGTGCACGTAATTTTTGAATGCGCGCAAAGATCTTCTTTCGCGGCGAAGTAACGTTTGTCTGCTTGTCTAGTGCGTCAGGGGAGGTCATTAGATTAACTCCTGTCGTTTGCGTTACTGTCATCATCATTGTAGCTGTCCGCGATGTCAGCGATCAGATGCTCTTCCCTGTTTCTTGGACTTACGAGTAACCCGTAGTAAATCGTCGTCGTTGTTATTAACTTCCTCGTCGCTGTTGCTTACAGCTGATTTTGGGGTACTGAATGATTTTTTTTGTGGTTGTCATTATGGCCGGAACAGCCGCCACAAATTTGACCGCTGTTAGGTATTGAAAGCTGTTTTGGTTTGGTTGTCCACAGTGTGTTGTCTTCTTAAAATAGTTTCACGTAGGAGTTTAGTACATAGCATAGTATGCTTAATAGCTGTTCCGTGAGTTTTGATCTTTATAGTCAAGTAGGAAGAACACCGTTGGGAATACCCGGGAAGTTTCTTGTAGCATCTGGTGTAACGGATTCTGCTTCTCCGTATTGCGGCATGCCTTTTTTCAATTTGCCCAGGATTAGTACGCGGTAGGTCATGTCGCCATACCTCTATATAATCATATTCTATTTGCACGGGAATCCTAATTCCAACGTTATCACTTTCAATTACGCGGTTCAAGTTGTTCTTCAAACGTTCGGTTTGGTCTAACATGTTGATTGATTTCAATACTGCATAGCGGAGATGATGATACTGAAGATAGGCGACTTCATTACGCCAAAGCTGCATTTTCACCATCAAAAGGTATTCCACTTCACCCAAACTCGGTCGATTTGTACAAAACTTAAAGTCAACGACCGCTGCGTTTGGTCGGAGCAGAACTTTTTCGTCAACTCTCATGATGGCAAGAATGTACATTAGATCGAGAGACTGTTGGTTGTCGTTAAATTGGCTTGTTTGTATACCTGACTCAGGCAGAAGTAGAAAGTAGACTGGAAGCCGATAGTCGAGGATATCTTCCCAAGTATATTTCGAACTGTACTATTCCGAACGGACCGTAGCATATCACCGTCTGAAAATTCTGATTTTGCTTTAGAAATCTTTATTACGTCCTAACGTAATTTCTGGTCAACTCAAACCGCTTCGACGAATTGATGGCGTCTACCGCTGTAGAGCCAATCATTCCTTGTAACGTGTTAATACTTGTACATATTTTGGCCATTTTCAACTCCTTTGCCATTCTCATACACGACCATGTCGGGTTTTCTTTATGCAAATTCCCAAATGGGAAGATTTTGGACTATGCCAAATATTTTTTGTGCATAAGGACACAATACCTTACATAAAGTATGGTTTTTGTTTTAGTGTTTCGGATTCTCCTCGTCAGTAACTAGCACCAACTGGTTGTCTAGTTAGACGATGTATCTAAACTAGTACCAAAATTAGCACTAGTTAGACACTAAAAATCCAAAAAGTCACACGTCTTGCGTGTACACTAAACAACTGGCTTATACCGAGTGATGTCTCGATAGTATACACAGAAATTCTGTTTGCCGACGAGGAATATGAACCGAAATTGTCTTATGGTTTGAAGACCTAAATGCCTTCGGGTATTCTTTCACACTCTTTAAAATTTTTTGAAGAGTTTTAAGAGAAACACTTTTAAACAAATTGTTGTGCGAAGATTCCACAACAGACCACTAGCAGCACTGTATCGAACAAAAAAAAATGTATCAACTCCAAATTGACGGAGCTTTAAGTTCATTTCTGCCACAAGAGTAATACAACAAATAAAATAACTGCAAAAATTGATAACCTCTGAAAAATTGATTTTTATTTATCTAAAAGCTTAATTTCATAAGTTTACTATAGGTGACGACTTGAAAAATTCTTTGACGATTCCAGGTTATTCCAGGTGATTCTTAAATCCCCCAGAGTTTCTGGTTTCCACAGTTTTCGCAATCTTTTGGGGAAGTGAACACCATCAATGAGATATTTTTTAGAACCAATAAAAGGCCATCCTAAAACTCCGCGAAATTTTACTTCGTATTGAAAATTTGGACCGTTTATTTATCACAATAAAAACAAAACGAGGCGAAAAAAGCAGTCCACTGCTTATGAAAGCTACGTTTGTGTGCGTTTCATCACCTATCGGTTTACTACTGTTGAACCGCGCACAGATGCTGTAAATTAATACGAACACAACTAATACTTTATTGTTGCTGTATCGCATAAAGACGCTGAATCCATCTGGATAAAGACACGCCATCTCTATCTCATTCTTATTATTTATCTGTGAGTGTCATTCCAATCGAGCACGAGACCTGTCAAAAGCCCTCAATCCGAAGAAAAACTCTTCGAATCCTTCTGGAACGAGGGCCATTGACACTCTACAGCTTTAATATCGTAGACATCTTTGCGGCCTGTTTCCGGACTATCCACTCAATTTGACAACAACCCGGCCTACCGATAAACTTTTAGTGACCCTACCGATATTAACCATTTCATGCCCAACTTTTTTCTAGTGCATGTAAGGTTTAAAAACTATTTTTCTTTGAAAACGATAGAGACAAGAAACACAAAAAGCCTTTTTCATAAAGATAGATGCTTCCCTCGCAGTGCTAGAAGCTGCTAAATTTTTACCATCCAATGCTCAATACAAATGTCCTATAATATTTAAAATAGTCCAATTACGTGGAAAATGTAGCCAAAGACAGTCCAAATTAATAAGTTTTATCAGTATTCAATAATACTGCAACATAACGAAGATTTATGAAAAATTTATTTTCCGTCGTTAACGCATACTGTCCCTGGCATCACTGCTCCATCGGAATCCAATCAGACTAATTGTAATAACTTTAGTTCTAGAGCTGATGCTTATAACTGTTAATACTCAAATGAAAGGCAATAGTCACATTTATTAGCCTTACTTGTTTTTTTGAGCAAATCTGGCCTCAATCAATAGTTATAGCCGTTTAAAAACATTGTGGTTCACAAACAACATGGGCATGAATGGGTTAAGGAATTCTATCTAGCCACCCTGATTGACAGGTCTCGTGCTCGATTGGAATGACACTCACAGATAAATGGTAAACAAACGATAGACGTGTCGAGTCCTTATCCAGAGGGATTCAGCGTCGTTTGTATCGCATATCGTAACACGCTGCGTTACATACTTTCCGAACCCCCTGTTTGACCGGATTGACATTTGCTGTGATCTTTGTTTACCTGGTTGATCAGCATTTCACAAGTTTTCTAAAGAACAGCTGATCAGCCAAGTAAACAAAGAGCGCAACAAATGACATTCTAGTCGAGCTGGGGTTCGGAAAGTACCGCTATGTAATGCAGTGTGTACTGCTTCATAGATGAGAACGGTAACGCATATCGCTACAATTCTCCTTTTCATAGGGGGATCCCTTTCATTAGAGGAAAAGAGGAGGCACTCATTTCTGTACCAAAATCAAACAAATCACTTATTAATTGCAAGCGACATTCACTTGTAGTTAATATTAGTATATCTTGCCAAAACTCTTTGAATTTACACAAACTTAGTTAAAAAAGTCTTGAAATAAATTAATAAAACTACATTAGAAACGGATTTGAAGCTTTTCCCAATGGAGAGCAATGTAATATTCCCGATTGACCCACAAAATTATGAACTGGATTAGATTCACTATTAACAAGCAAACACAATTTTTTCGAACATAAGACCAAACTCGAATATTGAAACTGAACAACAGAATCAAATTAAACTGCATACAAAAGAATCAGAACAACACCGAACTTTCGTAGAATACCGTATTACGAGTCAACCCTACTATCCCTCATCTGCTAGGATGTTGTTTTACCTGGATGCCGTTGCGCCCTAAAGATCTCTTCAGTAGATAGATTAATAACTAGCTAGATTGCTCTCCCCCGAACGAACGCCACTCTCGAATGCTACAAACCAAATTTTCCCTTCTTTCCCCCTTCTGTACAGACTGTCTTGTTATCTAGTTTATTAGAAATCGCAAGCCACCGTGACCCTCGTTAATGAAATTTATTAAATCCTCCCGCTCGCTCATTTTCTATCTCAACATCACTTTGATTACCCCCCAAACCTCCCCCGCCACACCGACTACTCCTGACTATTTATCTCGCCTCACCTCGTCAGTATCGTGAGCTCTGCTGCTCTACTATGACACCGATTCGCCGCAGCTAGTAGGTAGGTATGATGCGGAACGGGTGATGGAAAGCTGTTGATTTTCGGTTTTCCCAGGACAAAGCGACGGAATTCTGTAAATAATTAATTTTGCCTGCTCCTGTAATCCTTGTGCCGATTTCATCGTCAGCGTGACGCCCAAAGCAACTTCAAAGCCTGCTTACTGCCTGGAACTATAGTTAGACTAGACTACCGAGGAGTGCTTTTAATTTAGGTGTATCGTGATCTATTGAGTTGTGAATCTCGTAGAAGGAGTTGCGGAGAAGACGTCACGTCATAAATTACGCAACCGATAGGTGCATGAAGAAGACTCAGTCAGTGCTCGGAAACTAAACACATTTCACCGTACCTTTTGCCCCGTCCCACAGTTAGCTCTTTCTATTTACCCCCCTCTCCTCTGATCCTCTATGATTTTCCACGTTACGGAACGTGTGTATTGCGCAGTTTTGGTTCTCGGATTATGCTCGTTTTATGAGTTGATGTTGTGACCGTAGACTAGTTATGTATACATAATGCAGACATATTACCGACTGTTGGAAAGATCGAGTCAATAACATTATCGATGAGACTTAAACTTCCCGATTGCCGCAGCGAAGGTAAGATCCCACTGGATAAATGTTCTGTTTTTACGGATGTCCTACCCGACGAGATAGGGTTGTCCGGAAAAGGGGTTTGCAATTGATTTTCCGGAATGGATAAGCAGCCAAATTTCCTATGGCCTGTTTGGCTGTATATTTATTATATTCTAAGAAAGAGTTTTCGCTTGAAATTAATCTTCGCTGATTACGAAAGACAATGAATCTTAAAGATTCCCGGCGGATAACGCGCCCGCATCTAAATAACCGAGTCTTCTAAATATTGTAATTTCTCGCTGTACAACTTTTCCAATCTTCCCCGACTTTCTTGAATCCCTCGCAAAGATAAAACATTTTCCTTTTTTTGCACACTAAAAGTTAATTATCCCACGCAAGTAGCAATAAATTCCGGAATCTCCCGCTCGAAAACTTACATAGACCGGAGGGGCGACAGTCTGTGTGGAACTTGCGCTCCGTAGTAAGCCAACATATTTAATCATGCTTTGAACCGGAGTGGCAACACCGCTCGCTCCTGGGAGGGGATCACAACACAATCCACCAGCCTCCACCGGTAAATCATTTCGCCGCGTCGTCGTTTGGGACCGGCCGAAATTACCACTTCGTTTGCGAGGATATTCTCGGTTTCTTTTATTTTCCATAAATAATCCGTTACCCCCGGGGAGAGGGACACGTATAAAGGCACAGCTCAATGCTCATTTGGAGGCCTGAAAAAACAGCCGAACCTTCATCTGTCCCCGGGGAGGACCGGTATCTCCGTCGTCCGAGAAAAGTGTGCGGGAACATGCTGAGAGCGGTTGGGCTGGGGTGTGGAAATAGATTAAATTCATGAATTTGCACCTCCTTGCTTGGGCTGAATTTGTTTCCGTTTCGATGTTCCGTTGGAGTGGTTTCCATGTATATAGTAGCAGTCTGGGTTGTTAATTGATGTTGGGATGTGGAAGCAGATGAGTCGGGTGTGATTCTGTTGAGTCTGGTAATTGTTGGATCCGGTAGTGTCGGTTGTTGGTACCGTAATACATAGCTAGCAAGTTCTTGTCTAATGCAGCAGAGGCCAATGTTTATTTTTTCTGTATTGGAGGGAAACCTGCGGGAGTGGTGTTCACATTGTAGCGCTTTTCCAGTGGACACACAACTTCCTCGTCTTTTAAAATACCAACATGTTGTATATGTATTTCGAATTGTAAATAGCATAATACAATCAGTTATAATTCATCCGCAAAAGTTCGAATTAAACAGCTAATAATTGTAATAATCGAAAATACGTATTCTGATAGAGTGCTTCTGTAATCATTACGTAAAATTATAATAAAATAATGATAATGATTAAATTAATCACCTGGCCTAGTTTGAAGCAAGTTTTTTTTCCGTAATTGTATTGTGTTCCAGAAATTAATCTAGTATTTGTAGTAGGGTTAATATCTGGACCGTTCTTGATCGTTCTTCTCGAAACTTTCTTTGCTATTTTTCGACAAAGGATTCTGCCAGTGGGTGTAGTCTGCTAAACAGAACACGGTTGCAATTGGTAATATTAAGGCCTAGGGTATCACGGATATCGGGTGCTTCGCCGCTTCGGTTTTAGAGACAATTTAACGACATGGAAAGGGAATCTCGTTGGGATATTTTGGAAACTTCTTTGGAAAACATCTCCGTTGTGCTGCGCGACTCAAGGCTAGATCAGACTCGCGAAGAGCGGCAGCTTCGACGGCAGGCGCGAATGCAAAACCGTACGTAACGATTTGCAACTCGTAACGTGTAGAAGCGGAAGGTTCTCAAAGAGCTGATGGATATGGCACCGGTTCATATTTTCGGTGCTGGCTACGAAGGTGATCATGTGTGTTCCGGGCTTCATGACGATCGAGTGCAGATCGCTTTCGGCGACATGTACAACGAGTTGCTTATTGTTGACAGAAACTCCTGACGATGTCTCGCATGACGCGTTGAAAACAACGCGGACCTTCGTTGTTGTAAAGGCTTTTCCGAATACATGTAGCAGTAGCTGTAGCAGTGCGGGATGACGTCCTCTACTGAATACGGTCTTTTTTCATGTGCGCCATTTATGCGTATTCGTCCATGAATTTTTCGTATGCATCCTTGGTGGGTGAATCACGCTCTATTCGCTTCTCGAGGCTTAGAAAACAGCGTTCGGTGATGGTTCTGAGTTCGCTGAGATTGACTAGAGGATCGTGGGTGTGTGATAATCGAACGAGGAAACGACCGGACGAATTGCGCGTGGTGGTAGTAGCATAAAGTTCCTCACACTGTTTTGCTTCATCTGAATCCACGAAACACGGCTCAAACGCCTCTATTTCCCAGAACATCTGCGGGACTCGTCCTAGTCGTCGGTCGATAGTGGGGGGCACGGGGCACGACGGGATGATCAATGGATATCCTTCTGGAAATAGTCCATCTAACCCCTTTTTTATCAGCAACGGTAGTCCCTTTCCCATGGAAACATTGCTGTCATGATGTAGGTCCTGGTATGCTTCACCACCGACAACCATGTCAATGTCAGCTAGCGACAATATTGAAAGATTCCACGCGGAAATACCGATCGTAATTGTCGGAAGGTTGGTCGGTGGTCTCTTGAGGATCAAGAACTCAAGCTTGGTGGAGTACGGAATCGTCTTGGACTTGATCATAGCAATTACTTGGCGCTGGATCTGCTTGACTAATTCACCGATACCAGCTACTGCGATATCCACCTTGATGTGTAGGAAGTTTAGAGAATTCTCAAGCTTCTTGTTAATGAAGTTGAACATTGATCCGGAATCTAGGAGTGTACGTAGAGGTATTTCCTTGTCTTTTTGATCTACGACAAGGAGGAAAACAGTTTCTAGCAGAACTGTGCTGTGCACAGCCTGAACCGACCGAAAGGCTCACTTGGCTGTTCGGCTTCACCGAGCTGGAAGGGCCGGCGATGGCAACGTTGAGAAAATAGGCTGGCTTGCTGCAACGATAAGCCAGTGCCGTCGAACATGCAATCTACTTCTGGTAGATTGTATGTTCGACGGTACTGGCTTGTGCAGCATGGCGTGAAGTTTTTCGTAGCAGTTACGACAGCAGAATACAGAGGTACAGTTCCTGGCATGGTATGTAGCGTAGGCGTTTCTGGGAAACCAGCTGACGGCACTGGCAGGCAGACATCTCGGAAATTGCTGTTCATTGGATGAGGGAATGCTCTCCTGGACAAGCGAGTCACGACAGAGCACTGTAGTTCGATTCAACGCTAGCTGTCTTGTATGCCACTTTAAACGGCTTCCGGGTTGAAATCGAGCTGGGCACTTTGGCTATAACCGGTTGTTGGGACCGAAATCGCAAATCGTTTAAAACGGACGTCAGCATTCGGGCACGTTTATAAAGGAATTCGATCAGCATATTTACGGCTGATTTTCTCCTTCCAAAAACGTAGCGTAATTGGACAAAGGCAGGTTGACCAGCGGTGTGGCCCTATAGTGGACTGGCACGCCTAACTTTGCCGAAGGCCCCACATGCCGGTAGAAGTCATCAGGCAAAACGTGAATTTCTTGGACACTTTCTTGAGATCGTGGAGAGCTTGGAATAGTGGAGCGGCTGCCCCACTCCACTGCCCAAGCGTTAAAGTCTCCCGCTATTACTACCGGTTTCCGGCCCACGAGGTCCGACGAGAGCCTGTCGATCATCTGGTAGAACTGTTCTATTGGCCACCTTGGTGGGGCGTAGCAGCTGCAATAGAACACACCATTGATCTTGGCAATCGCCACACCCTCGGCGGAGGGGTGTATTACCTCTTGAATCGGGAACCGTCCCGTTGTACAGATTGCCACCATTCCAGACCCGTCCGACACCCAATTGCCGTTGCCGGCAGGGATGCTGTACGGGTCTGATAAGAGGGCGACATCTGTCCTCGACTCCGAGACCGACTGCCACAGCAGCTGTTGGGCTGCTGCACAATGGTTAAGATTTAGCTGTGTGACTTTCACGGCTTCTTCTTATTTAACTCACCGAAGGGACACGAAGGTCCGCCCATAGCATGTTTATGGGCTTGCTTCTTAGCGGTGCAGATAAGGCATTTGTATGCCTTAGTGCACCCCCGCTCTTTATGTCCCTCCTCGCCGCAGCGACGACATAGTTTGCTCCTATCTATGCCTTTGCATTCGTATGCTTTGTGGCCGGATTCAAGGCACCGATAGCACCTATCCACTGAAGGCGGCTGGGGTATACTAATAGGGCATACCGACCAGCCGATCTTCAGCTTCCCTTTCTCGGTTACCTTTTTGGCATCCGCCTTCAGTAGCCTGAGGTAGGCTACTTGGGTGCCAGAGGGTCCATCTCTCAATCGCACAGAGGCCCGCTCGATTGTGACGTCGCAGTGCTCCTTGACGGCTGCGACGACGTCTTCTGCGGTCGTGAACTCGTCCAAGTGCTTGCACTGGAGAGTTGTTTCCGCACCTAGCGACCTGATTTGGGCGCCCTCACCAAGGACCTCTTGGGCCAAGGCCTTGTATACTGCACTTGATTGTGCGCCTCGCTTCAGCACCAGAAGCATCTCTCCCGTGTTGGTGCGTCTTACGCTGCGCACATCCTGCCCAAGGGCCGAGAGGCTTTCGGCCGCCTTCATCGATTTAAGGACATCGGCGTATTTGTCCTTGTCGGTTTTTAACCACAAGGCTTCGCCTCTGTCCTTGGCCTTCTTCGCCGGCCGCGGTACCTCCGGTTTCGGTGCCGGCTTTTTCTTGGTGACCAGCGTCCAGGGGTTTGAGCCCCCCTTCCCCGGTCGTGCCGGGTTGCTGGTACCATCGCTCTCCACAGCGAGGTCACTCTCGCCCTCGCTTACCTCGCCCAGACGGCGTTTGACCTTGACGGTTGCACGCCGAGTGGTGTCGGTTTTGGCACCCTCGCCTGGCGACTTCCTAGGGCGCTTCGCGTTCGATGCCATCTTGCGATTGCCCTTTCCTTTTCCCTTCGAGGGGAACTCGGTCGCCGCTCCGATCGACGTGGCTGCTCCGTAGAAGGTAAAGGCCACTGTCTGTGAACCTCTATCGATCTTCTCTCTTTCCTCCTTATTGGAGGCCACTGTCTGGGTTTCTCTGTCGGGCCTCTCCCGACATTCCACCCTCTTAACATAGGCCTGCTGTTCATGTCTTGCGACACGAACAGCTTTCCGGAGCTCCAGGAGGCTCAACTTCAACTCTTTGGCTATATTCTGCTTTGCGCTAGCGAAGTCGATTATAGAATCGAGTTGCTTCGCTACTTTGCGCATCGCAGATATTGGCCCCTCCGATGCATTGGTAGGGCTATTGCCTACCGCTGCTGGGGGGTCACTGGTGCTTTCGGATGCAGCACTCATCGCTCCACTACTCTCCCCACGGGGGGGAGACCACTTTCATGTTCAAACTTTTCGATAGCTGCACGCGCGAGTACGGACCATCAGTGGCCACGGGAAACGTAGTCGGATTTCGGAATGTGACAATCTATAAAACACGCGGTGCTATACGGCAGAAAAATATACGACCTGATCGTGCGGTGGTCTGGAGCCAAGAGACCGTTTATTTTAATCTTCTTCAACCTAGTTGGATAGTCTACGGGGGTGAATCTAGCCTACTGTGATTTCCTCGGTGGTAGATTTCTCCCGACACCGATTTTCGTTTCCGTGAGACATTTAGCTCCCCGCTTCGTCCCGATCTACTCTACACTGCTAGCTATTCGATGTGGTCTATTCGCACTAATCTACGGCGGTGGATCTAGCCTGCTCGCGAGCTGCCCGGCAGAGTGTCCGGTTCACTGTCACCCCGACGACTCGAACCCGGTGCTACGTCGCGTACTACTCAACTGTCACATCAGGCATATGTCTTCGGGCTTCTTCGAACCTAAGGCATTCGAAGATCACCTGTTCCGGTATCTCTTGCACGTTCACCTACACTTCGGGCAAAGGGGTACGAAGCGTATCCAAACCGATGCAGGCACTTTCCGAAGCATCCGTGCCCAGACCAAAACTGCTTCCTATGTACCCAATCAGATACATTTGTGATGAGTCGGAGGGACCTTTCTCCGCATTGTCCCACTCTTGCTGACATTTAGCCAGCGAATTCGGTAGGACCAGTCTTCTTGCATTTCTCCGCTGGTAGCTTTCCACGTCCTCAGCCAGAGTGATGCAAGCGGAAATCATCCCGGCATTGACGCATACCGTCCCCGAAGATATCGTTCTGTACGCACTCGCAACACGAACAGCCACTAGGCGAAACGTGCTTGTTAACTTCGTCCGGTTCCGCTATGAGGGTGAGCGCTCACACCAATGTTGAGTTTATTTCATTTTTGTATAAAAGACAAAAATATAATGAAAAGTTCACGTGGACATTTCTAGTACCCCTACCCGCTTCCCATGGACAAGCATGGACTTTCTCGTGATCCCTACTCTCTCCTAAATTGTCCACGTGGTATATGGATGACCCCAAATATATATTTTGCAGGCAGAAAACATAATTTCTTCGTAAAAATTATTCTTTCTTTAAAGATATTTAACATTTAATTAGAATAATTGCTTAAAAAAATAAAAATTTACTTTTCGATGCGTTTTGACAGATTAAAAAATACAGAGTTATATCTATAAGTAGCGGTTTGCCCACTACTCGGGTTCTTGTTTACCCGGCGGACCCTTCTTATTAGGGCGGCCTAGGTGCTTCTATCAGAATTTCGGACTTTCGAACATAAACAAAAAAGGTAAACAAACAAAATAAAGTTATAAAGTTACCTATTTTTATGTCCTCTGCTGTACTGTGCACTGGTGGATCTCGCCGATCTGCTTCTACTGTTGGCTGGAATTCGGGCGGTTTCTTCCACCTGGCCGGAACTACAACGGCCGCATTCTTCTTCGTCGTTTGTATTCGCTGCTCCGGTAGCAGTCCTTGGTGGTTAGCTAGGGAGGTGAACTTGGTTCCTTTGTTGGAGCCTCCCTAGCGACGTCGGCAAACTATCGCCGGATCGACTGGCTCCCCACAAGTTATCGAGGAAGCGACCGCAGTGATTTTCCCAGGGGAAATCTTTGTCGGCCCTCCCTCGTTCTCAAATAGCTATTGAGGAGAGCTAGGCTCGTTCGACCAATCCACTATAGCGAGAACGGTTAGCTGTCCCACTTCAGCGAACCAAAATCACTAACACGAGTACACGGACCACGGGCCGGCACTTTCCGACGGAGATTTTCACCGCCACACACGCGCACTACACCGGACTGGTTATGTGGGCGGGAAACTGTCCCAGAAGAGGATCAACTAATCTTGGCGTCTGCTCGATGCCGTGGTCCGTCACTGTCAGCTCTTCATGGCAACCACCTTCAACATTCGACCAAAACAACCAACACCAAAAAACGCACCGCCGCATAGTTATCATCGCTATGGTACAGGATAGTCAGCAGCCACTTTTGCAGCGAGAGAAGAGCGATGACCTACCTAAACCTTATGTTACTTATGTATAAATGTTCAACAAAAATTACTGCACCTATCTACACGATCATAACCGTTCACAAACGCGAAAATGAACAACGATTTACAAATTAAACGTGAACGATACAAAACAGCGTTGATCATAATTTTATGTAAACAAATACACTCTACGGAGTGTATTGTCAAACACTCTACGGAGTGTATTGTCAAAATATTCATTCAGTGCTAAATTGTTACCCCGACGGGGTACAGATCACGAGTTCGTGCGTTGATTGGAAAATTATTGGAATGTGACTTTAAAATTACTAGGCAACTTACCTTAAGAGGTTTGCTGTGATCACGATTGAAGACTAATAGATCAACTACAATTCCAAAAAAAAAAATAAAGGTTCCATTAGTATATGAGTGTTCGTTAAGGTATACCCTAATAAAAAAAATATACACGAACCTTAACCCATATAATCCAACGATTCCACATATCGTTTGGATTGTACCCTGAACAGGTCGTTAGGCTCTTGGATCATAAAATGTTTATTAGGGTAACGATTAGTTGAATAAATAATATTTTTTCCTGCATTCTGGAATGTTTTTCCTAAAAAATTGCTGTTTCAAGCTCTAAAAATTGTCTTCAAAAATTCTCATCTTCAAAACAAACATTTATGCATAATTAAATTAATTACGATCAATTGAATAAAACAATTGAAGAAAAAAAGGTTAAGCGGTTTTTCGACAATCGATATCACGGAACAACCATCTTTGGAAAAACGACATTTCGAGATAATCGAGTTCAAAGCGCTGTAACATTCGATCTATGGTTCTTTAGGATTAACCATTGAAAGATTAAATGTAAACGCCACCTTCACCGTAAAGTTTAAAACTATTATGGTGAAAAGAGGGACAATTTATTTTTCAGAGCGTCAACTAAAAGAGTTATTGCTTTTGTTTATTTAAATTACAACTGTGGCCCATTGTGCAGCGATGAGTACTGCATGAGGGTAATGCTTGGAATATTAAAAGTATAATATTACTCACATGTTCAAATTGTACTTTTTTCTCATTTTGCGAAGTACATTCCTTCCATCTACATACAATAGCTTGAATGCGCGAGCAGTTGGACGGGTAGGAATTCTTCAGGAATCAATCGCCTCTGTGTTTTAGTACAATTCAACCGTCAGTTGTTCTTTTTTTCAATATGTAAAAAATGTATACTACACACTCAGAAAATTTTGCATTATTCGGTAAGTTTTTACCGTACTATCAACAGCTGAACGTTTGGTAGCCAGTTCGTAAATAAATCAATTACAGAACGTTCGGTGCTGGAATTTTTCACTGATGTGTCAAACACTACCGAAGGCTTCGGTAATTTCAGTAAAAAAATTACTGGATTTTTTCGGTAATTTCAGAAAATAACTGCTCGCACAGTACATAAAATTAAATGCAATAATAATAATTACTATCGTACAGTTGGATACGCGTGTGAAGCGAAGTTCTTGACAGTAAAAACATTATCACGATCTGGAAGAAAAGAAGGAAGTGGATAGTTATTAAAGGAATACTCACGGAAAATTTTGATGAGGCGCTCATCATGCTCCTTCAGTTCTTCCATTTTTAGTATCTACAATAAATCCGGTTGTCTGGTTTTCACTATCACCAACTCTGAATAGCAGACACACCCGGTATCTACAAAATTCTTCTCTAACTTGCAAATGGCCGCGGTTTGATAGTTCATTTACAATCCGTTCGGTAATCTTTTTACCGTATTCAGGAATAACAAAATTTCACCGTACGTATTGTCTTATTTACAGAATATGGTAAAAGAGATTGCATATAACAGATTGTTCGGTAATTTCTTACGAAACTTCTGTAAAGTAAAGCAGGGTTACCGAAACATCAGTTATTTCTAATATTTACTGAAATAATCCGTTAACAAAATTGCCTAACAGCGGAGTCTCATTTAAGTGTGTAGTAATGAAATAGGACTGACTTGCTGAACGATGTTGCACGTGCCTAAACAAAATGCAAACAGTAATTGAAGAAAATCTGTCCAGTGACAACAACAACTGTAACGCCATCACACGCACAGAATTCAAAGGCACCAAATATCACATAAATAGCACCCTGTAGTATAATAAAATCCGAAAATTTAGTACCAATCGTCGGTCTCCGTCGGTCGTGTTCCGGTCACTTATCATCCATTGATTCGCCAACCCCTGTTGGCCAGTCCCTACACAGCCCAAATCAGAAATCGAATCCCTCTATGTTTCCCCCTTGCGCGATCAATCCAGCAGATGACACGCGTTATCATCACGTACGATTTCTCCTGTTTACACATCCCTCTATCCGGGCCCATTACAAAACCTCTTGATTGATACGTGATGTTTGCTTACGTGTGTACACACACACATACAAGCGCCGGTGCAGAAAATGGCACCAGTCAGTGTTAGCTGCCCTGCTGAATAAACGAGCGTCACAGAGGAAACAAATCAAAACGCGCTCCACAAACATCCGCCGTCAGCAGTTCTGTTCTAAGCTCTCTATGGTCTGATTTGTTGTTTCTGAGCGTAAACAGTTTTGATGAAGCCGGCGAAAATGGTTTGCTCTGACTGATACCAGCGCAGATTGGCAATCGGAAATCGTTTTTTTACGCTTTCGTCAATAAAAGGTAGTAAAATAATAGTTGAGGGACTCTGGAGCACTGAAATTTTCCGCTGATTGTTTTTCACTCAAGCGGAGCAGGAAAAAATTTGCCTAATGTTGACAGTAGAAAAACTCTAGTAAGAGAACTGCGGAGAGAAAAGCAGCATTTTTGGCAATGTATGCCCCGGCATTGTATGGCAACACGTCCAATGTTATAAGGATAGGCAATGTTCGTTTGGATTCGTTTTTTGACAGCTAAACGCGAATCCAATCGATCCAAAATGGAGTCTCCGCAGTTCTCTTTCTAGAGTTTTTCTAGTTGACAGTAACTTTTCAACGAAGACTGTCAAGAGAATATCTGACATTTCATTACAATAATAACCATAGATGGATTTCCATCATGGAAGATCAGAATCTAGCTAATGTTAAGCAATTTACTCTAATTGCGATTGTTGTTTTCATCGCTTAACATTTCTAGTTTCATCTTCAGCCACAGGGATTAGGGTGTTCAATAACTTCTACTAAATCTTCTGAAAATAGGCTAAACTCTTCGCTAAATATTTACAAATAATCCTGTAAATTTAGGTCTTCTAAACCTGACAAACATGCACGTTTATACCTCGCTAAAACATCAATCTTTTATCGTTCGGATTATGGGGCCTATTCTCACAGTCACGTCACTTGGTGACTAGAACAAAATTTCCTTCTAGTCACTAGGTGACGTGACTGTGAGAATGGGACCCTATATTGTCAAATTTGCTCACTGACATTTGGGGAATTTTTTTTTTAACAGACCCAGAAAATGAACAATTCACGCGTGTTTTTTGAAAAGGGCAAATAAGCATACTGTCAAAATTCACTTTGAAGGGAAATTTCGGACAAACCATTAATCGCAGATTATAAGATATAGCAGTAGACGACAGAGAAAACTTTTCTCTTTCATAAAATGTTAACATCCATTCTCGGCGAGTTACGATTTGTCCGGAATTTTCTCTCAAAATGAATTTTGACAGTATGCTTATTGGCCGTTTACAAATAGCACGCGAGAATTGACTTTAAGCTTTTCATCTTCATCTACTAATCGTTTCGTCGTTTTAATTCCATTCAGGCTTCCGATGAAAGTTCGACGATATGAACCGTAAAGTTATCTTTTGTCGATAGCTGCTTGAATCCAGCTTTCACTATCAGTACCATCAATCAGTCATTCATTCATCTGCGGTTCGATGGGAACCCCTCGGAGCTCAGCACAGGACAATGAGTAAAGTTTGGAAAAAAAAAACTATTGGTCCTATCAAGAGGATCCTTTATCCATGGCTATCGTCGCCGGATTGTCGGGACGCGTTACAATCATTCCAGAACTATTTCTATCTCTACCTTATCTCGATGCTCGGCTAGGACGACTGCAAAAGGAAAGCGTTGTTGCTGGCAGTTGTCGTCGACACTGGTACAGATTAGCTATACAAACTCTTGCCATCTCCCTTCAACACTGCAAACGCAGGGCTATACGGGTGTAGGGCTACGAGCCAACATATGTATCTTCGAGAGTGGAATCTGATTTCAGCAGGCAAATATTGTTCACTTGTGCATACATGCGAGGGGGAAGCTGTGTCATGTTAGATTTAATCAACGGAATCTTGAGATTGGCTGCACTCATCTACTACGGGCAAATAGAGTTGTTGCAGGATGGAGTAATATGTGGGATATCAGTTTCAAGCTTAGCAAAACTGTTAATTGATCTTTAAATTCCCGGTGTAATTCAATAAATTCCACAAACTCACCCGACATGTTTGTCGAGTCTGATGAGTTCCTGCTAGCGTTTGTTGCCGGTTTATGCAGGAAGTTCTAACGTCTAAAATTCATAGCACATAATTTAAAATGACATCAGAACATCCATGCGTATTAACACCGCATACTATGAGAATGTTCCATCCCCGATCGAAACGTTGCGAAATTAGACGTTTAATTGTAGGAACCTGTTATAGACATTTACACTTGAGTAGAAAAGGACCTGGAAAACTGACGCATTTACAAAAACTACAAGCTTCAAATTATTCGAAGAGCTGTCTTCAATTGAAGATCATGCCATTAACTTTTATGTCGATGATTTGAAAGCTACATTAACCCTCTGAAATTAATTTCATACCCGACCGAGCTGATTGGGTTCCATGGCTAACCTAATCTTCAGGCTTGGTGCGGAATTGTGCGGTATAATTTCGAAAATGTTTGCCGCAAATAGCTAAGCTTCCTCCCACATGTGTGGAAACGTACAATTGTACTCACATGATAGGTGTAGCGTCTGGAGCCCTAGTGGAGTGTTACATTGGATTATTTCAAGTAAGTTGTGTTCGAATTTAAATGGTTTCTTCGTGAATTAAGTTGGCATTGACTATAATTGCTTTATGATGCCATTAAAGCATGATTATAATTCGTGAAGTGTGAAACTCAAATGAAGGCGAGATTATTATATACATTTATACAAGATGAGATAGAATTTACCAAAGTTATGCGATTAGTCTAGCTTACACTACATTAGGTGGATTATCCTTTTTTCGAAGAAATTACAAATTTCAGGAGTTTAACCAAACAATGTTGTGTTTGCATAGTGACATAATGTAACATTAAGTCAGAAAATAATTTTGTCATTTTTGTGATGTGTTTTACAAAATTTATCATTATCATAAATAGACATTTCTTGGTATATACGTCCGAAGAAACGACAAACCGTAGTCCCTTTGCGTATTGTTCGGGTGATGCTAATCCGAAAGTTTATTAATTGTCGTAATGCAGATCCTAATAGTGCAGGAAGAAAACGTGGTGGTGGTGCGCTCATTGCAGTTTCTAACCGACTCTCTTCCAAACATAAAAAGGACACTCACAATCCAGAACAACTAGTAAGGTTTAAAAGCTTCAAAAGCCTGGTCTGTAGTGCATTGACACTGTGTAGGACTCACGACTCACTATCGTGCCAAATCACTAAAAACACTCCTTACTCTTTTTTGCCCTTCATCCCCACGGAAGTACATCAACTTCATTGCTTCATGTGTGGCGGGAGGTGCTACCGTCACACAACATTCTTTTTTTTCTTAAGTTTTCCGCTGCTATCACAGAACCTCACTTGATCCACGAAATGGATCAACCTTCGATAAGCTCTAGATTCTTCTCTTGCTTATCGTCTCCATCTATTACGTCGCCATTTAGCTCCCGTCTCAATGAGCCGCTTAGCTGCTGATTTTAAGAGTCATTTAACACCTGTTTCGTGAATCATTCAGCCCCTAGCTGGTTTCCGTGAATCATTCAGCCCTTAGCTTTATCATGATCTACTTGGATAGTCCCCAGCGGTGAAACTGAGAGTTTCTCGACACCAATACTTGCTTTCTAGACCCATTTAGCTCACAGATTTATTGAGATCAACTCGGATATTATCCGGCGGTGAAACTACCCTACTTCGAGTGAGCGATCCACGGCGGCGGAATTTCTCTCGGTACCGATCTCTGTTTTGAGAGCCAATTAGCTTCCAGCCAAATCAGAATCCACCATACTGTGAATCCCTCGGCGGTGGATTTATCTCGATCCCGATGCTTGTTTTAGGGAAAGCTTCGTACTAGAAGCATTAATAAAATCTTTACCGTTCTACTCAATTTAGTCCCCGGCGATGGATCTAGCCTAATGACTCGGTGATGGATCTAGACCTACTGACTGGATAGGTGCCAAAATCTGTCCAGCGATTCCGGCTGGAACATAGCTTCCGGTTCATTGGTGTCGCAACAACCAGCTGCTGGCTGTTCGACGTGGTCTACTCGATCTAGTCCCCGGCGGCGGCCTAGCCTATTCACGAGCTACTCGGTAGGGTGTCGAGATCGGTCCGGCGATTCCGATGGAACCTGGCATTCGGTTCGCCGGCGCCCCGATGACCCGAACTCGGTGCTGCCACGCGTACTTCTCAACTGGTCCCAAGTGGTGGATCTTGTCTACTCTCCTACGTAAAAATTTTACCCAAAGTCAATTTATTGCTGTTGTTTTCTAGTCGGCAGCGCTGTTTTGCTCTCTTCGACGATATTGGCGACTGTCACGCCACGCAACCCGGGTTGGAACTTTTTCGAACTTAGAGCATTCGAAGGCCACGTGTTCCGGCGTGTCTTGCACGTTCACATGCTCCTGCCCAAGGGGTGACTAAGTATGTCTAAACCGATGCAGGTACTTCCGAGGCATCCGTGCCCGAACGAAAACTGCGTCAAATGGAAGTTAATCTTTCCATGCTTCCTATGCACCCCCACCGACTCGTTTGGGATGAGTTGGTGGATTCACCTTCCTTTCTCCGCTCTGATCAGTCTCGTTGCATTTCGTGTATTCCTCCGTTGGTAGCATTCCACGTCCTCAGCCAGAGTGATGCAGATGAAAATCATCTTCCGCCTCCGACGATATCGTTCTGTACGCGTTCGCGAGACGAACAGCCATTAGACGAGACGTGCTTGTCTACTTCGTCCGGTTCCGTTTTGAGCGCAGCAGCCTAGGCCGGTACGCTGTTTTTCACGTCGATCGCTACCACGGCGCACTAGCGATTACCCCTTCTTCTTTGCTTCAAGTCTTTCTCCGCGCTCCGCGATATTGCTTTAGCAGGAACTCGTGCGTTACTCGGGTATGTCCAGTTCAGAGTCGGGAAAGCACTCTCAGATCAGCTGAGCTCTATCAGTCAGCCCATTTCACCATGTCAAATTTTATTTCACGGAGTTTGACTTCAATGGACACTGACTACCGATTGAACCATTGATTTCGGATAGCTGTTTTGATTTGGTTAACGGCGTCTGATCCCGGCACTGATATATCCAATGGAGCAATGCCCCATTGGTTTCTCCAGCGAGTCAATCTGCCTCTTCATTACCGTGGATGCTAGCGTAACCCTGCATCCAACACAGCTTCATTGGATGGTTTAGAGGCATGTTCTCAATCTCCTGGATCCACGAGTGCTGGAATGTACCAGCTTCGATTGCTGATAGACAGCTAGTCGAATCTTACAAGATCAGCAATTCCCGTGTCGTGTGGTATGCCGTTAGCGCTGTTTTTATAGCAAATACCTCTGCCGAAAAGACACTGCATTGCGGCGGAAGTCCAAGTAATCGTTGAAAATGTTCTCCAAATACTCCAGTGCCGACTGTGTTATCGTCTTTCGAGCCATCTGTATGGACGACAGTTGAATGACTGATACGATCTGATAGGAGCTTCTGAACAATTCGATGAACAATTTCCGAGGGATCTCTAGCTTTCACGCTTTTCTTGATGTCTCACACAATCTGGAGCTTGGGCTCGTACCATTTTAAAGCGGTTAACCGTGTACGAGTGCTAATATTTGGAAGACGAACTTCAACCACCTCTATCCGGAAGCTCGGCGTACCAAGGGACGATCAGTATTATCCCTGATTTTTCCAGCATATGGATAGCCATCCGGGATATGCTTTGAAAGGTGAGTAGATTCGGGTGGTAGGGTTCCTGCTATAATTGCTTGAATTGGACTGTGACATATGCATTGGAAGCAAACGTTGTCATCCTATGGTATGTAGGAGCGAGCACATCCCATACCGTAGAGGAGTCGGTAACAGTTGCAAACCGGATTTGTAGTAGAGATGCGTGTTGATCACGGGGTATCTTGGCAGCGATCACCTTCAGGATACGCAGCCTGGATTCTCCCGCCTTCTTCGTCATTTTACAATGCGTTTTAAAGTTGAGTGATCGGTCGAGAGTAACACCAGTAACATTTATGTTGGAACAGTTACACCATCTACCTTTATCATTTGCGTGGGTTCACGGCGGGCATTCGGACTGCAATAGAA
Organism: Topomyia yanbarensis; assembly: GCF_030247195.1. NCBI lineage: Eukaryota > Metazoa > Arthropoda > Insecta > Diptera > Culicidae > Topomyia > Topomyia yanbarensis. The sequence continues at coordinate 59,718,626 of NC_080670.1, forward strand.
GATGCTGCATTTCGTTGCAGATATCGTAAATTCAACATTTCTCGACTACTTATCGACGGCTTTTGCTGTGGACTGAAATTTTCGGTAGAGCGACTGGTCTTTCTTCATCCATACTAGAAGCAGAATATCATCGGCGAACAGCAACGCCTGTACGGAATTCGGGACTACGCGAAAGATGGGTTGGATAGTCACAAGAAACAGTGTAACCGATAGCACTGAGCCCTGTGGCACACCATTTTCTAGTGGAACGTTCTTTCGGCCAGAAAACGGTTTAGGCTGTTTATTATTCTTCCACGTATCTGCTATTTCTGTAGTGTTTGTAGGATGACATATCTCCAGGTGGTATCGTATGCCTTAGACAAATCAAGCGGAGCTATCACACAATGTTCATCACGATCCGGTAATGATTTTTCCAATTTCTCAAAACATGTGTCAGTACCCCGGCCAGACCTAAAAGCATGTTGTCGTTTGTCGAGACGCTTGTTCGACTCTAGTTCGGTGGTCAACCGATGGTTGACTATTCGTTCGAAATCCTGTACCATACAGCTCGATAAGGTGATTGGACGGAATGCAGTTGAATCTGCATCACTCGAGCTTGGCTTTGAAATTGGTACGATGATTCCAGTTCGCCAACAGAGTGGGAATATGCCACTGCGCCATATTCTGCTTAATAGTTCCAACATGGACGTTTTCACCGACAATGGCAGTCGCTGATAACCGATGCAGTAAGGTCTTGAAGAGCCACTTCGTCTTCTGTCGAGTGCCCACAGCAGCTCATTCAGAGTGAAGTCGGAATTGTAGATATCGGTATCTGGCGAGAAGTTTATGCGCGGGGGAGTGGGCGTAGCGTATTGCTAAATCGATTGCCTTGTACGCAGCGCACCTGGGTTCGAGTCCCGACCCCGCACATAGGGTTAGAAATTTTTCCTAAGAGATTTTTCTAACCCGAAGAGGCTATCTAACCTATCTATAATTGAAATAAAAAAAAGTTTATGCGGCTTCGTTCGGCCTTTTCCTTCTCTCTCTGGAACAATGATGAATAGCTGGAGGTTGCTGATCTTTCGCTGTAGTATTGTGCCAGTTATTCAGTTATTTCTTCTGGCCTATCAGTATAGGCACTGGATCGTTTAATGCTAGTTGGGCCATGCTGACGTTTCGCTCTTAACGTGTTCACAGTCTTCCATATCTCCGGCGTAGTTGAATTTGGTGATATTTCGCGACTAAATCTTCTCATAATCTTTTCTTGGCGTCATAGCTTGACTTTCTCTTTGCCGCCCGTGATTCCTGAACGCTTTTCAGTGCTTCCGCGTTCCGTGGGTCTTCTGCTGGTATACGCTTAAGTGTACTGTCTTTTCGTGGGAATATGCCACAGTCCCGGGATGGAAACGAGATTGGGAAAGTTATAACTGCTGTGGGTGTCCAGCAGTGTTCGCCAAATAAATTTTGAAACCGGATCAGATCGATTAGTTAAAAGCCTAAGTTGGATCGATCTGAATGTGTAATCCGTCGTTGAGGACGAGTAATCTTTCCGATAATGTTTTTTCAGCGATTCGTGGAACCCCAGCAAATATGATGCACGTTGAAGTCGCCCAGTACAAGAACTGGACGTTGAAGCGTTTCGAGGAAATCATCCAGCTGTTCTTGACACTATTGAGTATTGGGAGGGACGTAGATCGACACCACTGTCAATGGATGTTGAATCCCAACTGCGATTGCTTTTATACTGGCATCGTATCGATTTGCCATCATCCCGAATGGCATGACCTATGCCGTGTTGCCAGTACCGACAGCTACCAGTTTTCAGCAGCAGGGTGTAGTTGTTGCCAATGAAATCTGCTGGAATTACTCGGTTCAATTCACTTTTGCTTCCTGTAGTGCTATCAGGTTCCGTCCATACTCACAGGTCAGCTGTTTAAGTTCGCTGATGTTGGTGTGCAGACCTCGAATGTTCCACTGGAGTGCGTAGCACCTTCTGTTTCGACTGGCGAATGTCACTGATGAAGACGATGTAGATTGCGAAAGTGAATGCCCTACGAATTCTCGCCGACGCGTTCCTTTGGTTATAGGACATGGTTGGGCTGGTTTCAACCGGGAAATCGTGGCTCTGGTACTGCTGTTGTTGTTGGGTTGTACCTTCACGAACTTCGAAAGCCAGGAGGAGAGTTGCGAGGGCTGTATATTCGGATGGTATTGACAGCCCTCTTCCCCCCAGTCGATCCCTTCGTGATGAAGTGGGGAAGCTAATTTCTTCTCTTCTTCCCCAAACGGGTTACTCGTACGATGCGTGCTGGTCACATCTGTAACGGTAGGAGCCGCAACAGAATTTGCTCGGAGGTAAGGTGAAATTGAACTGACCTGCGGGACGTCTGGCCCCACAGTGCCAGTGGGTGTCCGGCATAATGCTCTGACCTTTATTGTACACTCTGGTCCATGTCGTTGATACGGTCGACAGCAACCATAACTGCATGGTTAACGCACTCGCGAGTAGAGTACGAACAACAACGCTCAATAACTCGAATATCGCAATTGTATCATCCGATGTCTCTTTTTAATACCTTAATAGTGCCTCGTTATTGCTTTTTTTAACTTCATTATCTTACATGTAAACTTAAAAGGGAAATATCGAGTCATTCATATGAACGTGGCAATAGAATTGAGTTGTGGTCCGGTGGAAAGAAATCTGGTAGCCCGCAATTATCCGTCAAGATATAGGCTACTATCAAAATTTTCAAAATGGCACTTTTAGGATTTTGTTATCATTACCATCTATGGCGAGCAGAATTCCCACTTTCACTTTTGTTTCTCTTTGTTTGTATTTCAAGGATAGGCCATCTTCGTTTCTTTTTGGTGATTCCGTTTCTTCACATCTTACGAGTATCTCTTGCCAGTGAGTAGCATTTTTGCATCTTGCTGGAAATTCGTAAACATGTTCCCAGTTCATAAAAAGGAAATAAGCGAGACATCAAGCGCTGTCTCGAGCTGGTGATAATAGAACTACTTTCGGCTAAATGCAAGCAATCGACGATCAACATCCTTACTAAATTACCGTTTCTCTTGACATCGGCATCATACATAACAAGGCGCATGGAAAAACCGCACTCAAACTGGTATTTTTTACACAAACCTATATGCCGCTTTCGATTATTCCAACCACTATATAACACTCGCTAAAATGAAAAAAAAAATAGAATCAAACGAGAGTTTTTGAGGTAGTTTCGATCCTAGATCCCACAGATCGAGGGATAATGGTTGCCATTGGAGAGTCAGGTACCTACATTTACTTCTACGTCAGCAATAGCTAAAGGGAAGCTACTAGGAACCGTTGATGTTTCTGCTTTACTTCAATGCACAGTGGTCCAGAGTGCAAATTTAGCAGGAATTTTAATGTTTTACTAAAACTAAACAACTTAGTCTTATTATATCTTTGGAAGAAGTTTTCGTAGTTTATTCTTTTTGTTAAATCGGCAGTTAGTGTGTTACTTAGTGTTTTGCTGAAAAACTCTTCAATTCAAATAGCTTTTGCGGTATTGATTTAAAACTGAAGTAATCTTCAGACAATATCAAGATTGTTTTAAGGCGAATAATTTGTTTCATGGCAGCACATATCTAACTATTTTCGCTGAAAAGCTATGAGTACTGTCCTGGGTTTTCATTCGCCTGATATGGTCACCCTAACATATCATAACTGACCGGCGGCATGGCTGATTGGGTTCGAACCTGTAACACCTATTTTTCTATTTCTTCAGAATGCTCATTATTTGGTTTGCGTATTCCTAGAACATGTTCCGTTCTAGCTAGCCATTGTTGTGTTAATACTTGGAATATCAAGGGAGTCAAAAAGTGGGAACGCTTATCATATATCTCCAATTACTTGATTGGTTTTAATACTTTCTTCTCTTTTGGAAAAGTAGTTCTTTTGTGAATATGTTGCACAAAAAAGATAGGATAATAGAGTGCTATCCGGGGTTCAAGTTGCTTATTTAACTAATCAAATTAATACAACAAAAGATAATTTTCCCAAGTTCGCGGTAGCCGGCTGCCCAGGTAATAATAATACCGTTGGCACACTTACTAACAAATCTTCCTTTCCCGTTGTACATGTGAAGATGCAGAAGATTCCTCGGTCTCTAGCAGCGACATGTATCGGACTAACATTCCTCCCTTCCCCAGAAAAACTGTAAATATATGTCAGTACTGAAAAAGTGATTCTTTGCTTAAAACAATTATAGCTTAGCCGTTTGTCGATCAATTTCTATTATTCTTCCTCTAACAAAATACTTGAAGCTTCAACACTTGTACTGAATGCACCCCATTTTGAAATTTAGAGAAACACAATAATGTAAAAATGTTTCAAAATAATAGGGTTTGATAGGAATGATAAATACGTAGAAGTACAAAAATTTTAAAACATGTAACAGAGATTTTCAAACAAATAACTCAAAATGTGAAGCAATGATCTATACATTTGATACACCAAATAATTGCAATTGATGACGGCTTTAATTTGTGGAAGAACGATAAGGTCTACTACCTCGTAAATTTAGCAAAACTACGTAGAAGTACAGAAATTTATTTTATTTAGCAACTAACTTTGAATTCAAAGCGATGACCTACACATTCTTATACTCCAATCAATTGCAATTGATGCAAACTATAAATTTTGGAAGAACGAAAGCTTATATTTCCTTAAAAAATCTAAAAAACTACTTGGAAGTACGGAAAGTTCATTTCCTGACCAGATAACTTCGAAATAAAAACGATAAACTAAAATTTTTATAAATATTTCCAGGCTAAAATATAAAATTTTCTACTATTTCTAAAAATTTACAAAAGTGCGAGGAAGCACAGACAATTCATTTACTCAACAAATTATTTGGAATTTAAAACGATGAACTATAAATTAATATATACTAATCGATCCGAATATAATGAATTAAATTTCTGTTATTCTACGTATTTTCTTAAATTTGATTTTCATGAAACAGGAAATATCGTTTTTTCCCGAAATTGTAGTCGGATTCAATTGCAATAGATTGTTGTATAAAAATTGTAGCTCATCGCTTTAAATTCGAGGTTATCTGCTAAATATAGTAAATTTCTGTACTTCTACGTAGTTTTGAAAAACTTTTTGAGATAGTACACAAAATTTCGGTCTTTCGGAAATTATATCCAGCATCAATGGCAATAGATTGGTGTATAATAATTTGTATGTCATCGCTTTGCATTCCAAGTTATTTGAAGAACATTCAAAAACTTCTATATTGTATGAAAATTCACCCCTTAATTTTGCACTGAGTGACAAATTTTGCAATAAATGCCTTAATTTTATTGTTTAGGTACCCGTAAAACATGTTCGTGAAATATTTTGCAGTTGTTCAAAATATTTACAATGTGTTTGTTATTTGGAAGATTACAACTCTTTTTATTGTAATACACTGAAGTTTTTTTTTTATGCGGGGGATACGTACCGCATAAAAAAAATCCGCATAAAAAAAACCGCATAACTTTGAAAATCCGCATAAAAAAAAACCGCATAACTTTGAGAATCCGCATAAAAAAAAACCGCGTAACTTTGAAAATCCGCATAATATAAAACCGCATAACTTTGAAAATCCGCATAAAAAAACACATAAGGTGTGAAATATTTTTCAATATTAAGAGCCATAGTACTCAAGGAAAAGCAAGGATTTGAAGTAAAAAAGTTTAGAAAAAAGCGCGGAGTAGGGTCATATGAGCAAGCTTAGAGTTTTCCGGCTACTTAGCTCTTTTTCTTCTGCAACGCAGGAGTCAGGATCTTTTGGCATTAAATGCGAATCACCTGAGTCTGCGGCGTAAAGTCACTTAATGACTTATGCTGTCGGAACCTTGACTTCTTGGAATCGCAAGACTGACCTCGGCACCTAACCGACCAGCATCGAGATAACGATTTCGAGAGAAATTTCAACGTCGGGAAATTTCTCCGTCGGAGTAGACTAGGCCCCCGCCAGGGACTAATTCGAATAGATCGGGAAGTAGCGCCGGCAGATGCTCGTCGGGGCGCCTGACAACTGGAAGTCACTCCACCCCGAATCGCAGTTCGTATCGGTTTCGGAAGATCTTCCACTGCCGGGGAACTTTTCGTCGGAGTAGGAAAGATCCACCGTCGGGGACTATTCCGAGTAGTCCGTAGCGAATCGCCGGCTTGAATCATCGGGGCGCCAGTGAACCGGACGCAATCCTCCACCGGGAATCGCTGGACTAACCTCGGCATTCTGCCGGACTGCATCTAAGGAAGAATAACGTGTCCATCAACGGTTGCAGGAGACATTCTTTCGTCGGGGAACTCTCCGCCGAGGTAGGCTAGCTCCACCGTCGGGAGCTACGCCGAGTAGCACCGAACGCGACAGACCCTGGTCGTTGGGGCACCAGTGAACCGGAAGCCACCCTCCAACCGGAATCGCCAGATCGACCACGGCATCCAACTGGTCAACGTAGAGAGGAAGGCATGGAGAATATCATGCCGTGCAGGACTGATATGGCGGTTACGAGACAAGGGAAATCTAGCACGACCAGCTAGACCTGGAATCAAGTGAAGTGCATTAACACGCCTCCCCCCAAAGTAGTCATTTCAAATGGAATCCGGGGGATCAGGCAAATGTCGGACTTCTTGGTGGAGTTTAGAGGAATAGAGAGTTATCTTCTCTGTTCAGAGTCCCTCACTCTGGCACATGATGGACGAAATCGGTAGTATGGTCTAACTACTGAACGAGTGCCGGGTCGGCGTAAAAGCTTTATCACCAAGTAAAAAAAAGATACACGCTCAGAGACTTTTTTTCCGATCTCGCCGAACTGAGTCGAATGGTATAAGAGATTCGGCTCTGCGGGCCTCGGTTAAAAAGTGTAAATTCCGACCGATTGCATAAGTTTTATTATGAGAAAGGTAAAAAGGTATTCAGTCATTTTCTGTTTTTATTTTCACTGCATCAAGAATACTTCTCATATCCTTAACCCAAAGACTAGTAATTTATAACCTAAAATAAAAATATGAATATTTTATGTCTTTTGTTTAAGCATGTGCATTCACGAGGATCTATCTTTCGATAAAAGTCGCTTCAGGTGATGCCCTAGAAATTAAAAGGAAGCTGCATAAAAAGAATCGCATAACTTTGAAAATTCGCACAAAAAACCGCATAACTTTGAAAATCCGCATTAAAAAAACCGCATAACTTTGAAAATCCGCATAAAAAAAAACCGCATAACTTTGAAAATCCGCATAAAAAAAAACCGCATAACTTTGAAAATCCGCATAAAAAAAGTCGCATAAAAAAAATCCGCATAAAAAAAAACCGCATAAAAAAAGACTTCAGTGTATCTTTTTACAGAGAAAGTTGTTTTTGAATTGCAAGAAACTTCGCGGGTGATTAAAATAATGTTTATTTTGTCTAGCAACTAACGATCTGTTTATCTAATATTAACTATTACCACTATATTTTAATTATAATTTTTAAAAAATTCAGTTTTAATATTTTTCTTATCGCGATAATCACCACGTTTAAATTGTAAAATGTTGAATATATTATCAGTTTTTAACCTCAACAAAAAATATGAGAAATCTTAGAGCTTTTAATATATTAGATTTTTTTGTGTTGCCCGGCATGCCACAAACAACGCGCGAACGAGACAGCCGATGATCGCACAGCCTGAGTGGTAATCTTTTACGAACTTTAAATGATTTTGGGTATGTGAACTCAGTAAAAAATGGAAAATGATTTTAGTTTTCTAAATTCTGTACAAAATGGAAAATTCTTGAAAAACAAGGTATAGTTCGAAGGTCTCAAATTGCTTCCTCGCGGTGAATTAGACTTGTTCATTTGATCCCTACGGAAAAGATCCATTTCTGAACCAACCTGGAATAGCATGTTTGCAGTAAAGACGTAAGAAATCCGCCCAAATTTTTAAACTCTCTCGCGAAAATCCAACCCTTTTTAGTCCAACGACACTTAGTACACTGCTTGTGGAATCATATGCCACTCCACGGGCGGTTGAATTTTGCTTGCTACAGCACATCGCGCACGTCATCCACCCAGTTCCACCGGATGAAGGGAGGGAAATTGCTTCCAGCAAAGGGAACGGGAGGAGCTAACGGGGTGGGAAAATGTGGGAGCTGCTTACATGCATTCCACATATGAGCACCTCCAGACGGTCGGTACGGAACAGGGCGATGATGAATTTCCACAAATTTCCCCTCATTGTGTGATGGCTTACTCCAGCCACAGTCAGCAGAGTATGTCCCTACTCGTTCTTACTGTTCCAGTTCATGACGTGCCGGGAGGCGTTCGTCGTCAATAATAGCCATCATAATTATAGCGATAATAATAATAACATTAATAATAGATGTTACCCTCGGGGGGTGACTAGGTGACTGATGTGCACGTAAGTGTGTGTGTGTGAGAGAGAGAGAGAGTTGGTGTTTGTACCAGGAAGCGCCGATTTAGCGTGACATGGAATGCGACTGATTAGCCGGTCGAAGATTATAGGGATGGTAATTTGCTATTTGTGGCAATCAGTGTGTAGTGTTTGTCTTCAGAGTAAGATTGTAATCAGCGCATAGCGATATGTTCTGTCTTGAAATTGTGACGATTGACTGCATCTCATCCTAATCCCGTAGTCACTTTGAAGGGTGTCGATTTCGCCTGAAAGTTACCGAGTTCTGTATCGATATGTCCCAGTTTTTCCTTATCCTGACGGCAGCATGAAAACAAACCCACAACCCTACCTTCCCTTTCACTAAGAATGTTGCATTCACGCTCGGGCATGAAAACCCACAACCCTCAAATCTACCCCCTCGAAAAAAACCTATACTTATTCAACTGATCTAATGAGTTCTTTTTCTTTTCCATCGCTTCGACCCAATCCAATTACCAATCAACCGCTGGTAGATTCTTCAAGACATCCGACGGGGACTGCTGCAACTCAACCGAGACTCTCGAGGTAAGCAACATACATACACGCACTCTATCGAATTGAAAACAATATAACCAACAACATCAAACCCGGAAAAAGGTCGAAATTCGATCCAATCATACCGAAACATCCGGTCGCTCGTCCGCCCATCAAGCGGCGAAGATTCAACTCGGGCGAATAAACAGGATTAGGAACCATCGATTCGATCAATATTGGCACAATTGCACAATTTCTCTGTCCTATACATTCACAAACATACATACATACATACACACACATGGCGTTGGAAAATGTGGAAAATCGCGCGCTCTGTGACACACCGATGAGGATAAATACGGGGGTGGAGGGCTAGTAGCGAATCAGCTGGGGTGGCATTTTTGCGACTGATTGCATCCAATCAAACAATTGCACTACCGGGAATTGGCTGCCTCCTGCCCGCATATCGCTGGAAACTATTCAAAGTGTAAATTCTACTTTCAAACTGTCTCAAGAGAGCATCCAAATGACGGTGGAACGTAGAGTTCTCGCCGATGATATCGGGATGCCCCCTGACTAGAAACGATAGATTTCAGATGCCACTATTATAGCAGGAGGAGGCAAAGTTCATTATGCAGTCGAACATCAGTGCTGCAGTGGATCTAATTTTATTCTGGTATGAGCGTTTCCGGCAGTTTTCCGTACCGGCGGGAGGAAGTTGCAATCAACGCGCTGGATGTGTTTGATCCTTTAGACACGCGAAAAGATCGGGCGCGGAAATTGTCGTTCGCCCGGCAGTGGCTGCTAGTTTGGCGGATCACTCACTGACATAGTGGAAAATTTGGCACGACGGTGGATCTTTTCGAGAATTGATGAAACTATCTAGCACATGGTTAGCCAGATTGGTTAACGAGGAATAGGAAATAGCGTTATGAGGATCTGGTATGGACTCAACGGGAGGCGCCTTTGATGCCAGTTTAATAACCACTTTTTGTTACATTTCTCCCTGGTTAGAAAAAATGGGTGAAAAACATTTTGCGTGTAAAGGGCACATTACCTATAACTTCAGTAAGTTAAGAGTTCTGCGTTTTGACTTTGTGTCATCAGTTTCTGCCACTGACTTAGCGACCGATATATGGTAAGCTGAAACACTACTTGTGTTCCAAATCAAACAACTCGCTTTTATCCAATTTTTCTTCGCTGGTAGAAATATATCATATTGTAAGCCGATTTCGTTGGTCTCATTAGCAAATCAAAACCAGTTGGGGTTTTAAGGGTAACGTTACTATTGTATAAGAACAAAAAAAATACCAAACGAATGAGATGAGCTTAGTCTAATCTCATTTCACGACAGTAGATAGTAGCACTGGCTCGGTCCACCAACAAAACATCCTCAATGTATGCGTACGTTTCTTCAAGTTGGACGCGCCATACAATCAGAGAGCAACTCTGCGAATTCTCACATTGAAGGTTTTAAAAGGAAAACTATATGGTCAAGGCTCCGAAAAGGCAACCACAGGCGAAATTATTTTTTATTAAATTTTGCGTCAAACTGTTTGTTTTTCGTATGTATATAACCTCTAATATTAAAAAATATGAATGGTGATCCCAGGAAAAAATTTCTTGTCTGTCATTTATGAAAGTTTTTTGATGCTACTTGCATGACCTGAAAATGACTAAAATACCGTAAGGAGATAAAAAGCTAAAAAAAATCCATATTCTCAACTTTTTGCTGGCAACCACATTTTTCTATCGTAGTTTAATTTAAATTTGATGATATTGCTTGAAAAATTTCGATGAATATGGATTATTGCTTATTTTCAGTTGTGAAGTAATGGAAACCAAATAACTTGTAACGTGACAGATCAAAAATTCAAAAAAGTTTTGTGGACCACACCAACAGCATGCATACAATGTCTAACCTGCATTTTTTCTTACTACTTTGAGTCTACTTTTTGAAACTGTATTGTTAAAACTTTAAAGTTTTATTAATTTTTAAGAAAACACAGTTTATCTTATGTAACGTGACAGATTTTTTCTGCTGTAAAGCAATTCCATCAAATTTGATTCAATTGCGTCAATATTGGTAACCATCTTTGATTCTGATGAAACTTTTTACGTTTCATGTATATGGGAAACAAAGTATTTTTCAATATTAAACAACCAATTTTTATTCAGGAGTAATATTTAAAAAGGGCGTATGAGATCTTCAATGCACTACTTTCAATATATATTGTTCAAAAATCGCCATTTGTGCAGCAAAACTATATGATAGCGAGTTCTAGGGAATTAATATTTCTGTGTGAATATTTTTTGGTGAAATTTTTCAAAAAAATGTTAAAAATACAAATACATTGTTAAAAAAACAAAAAAAATGAAAATACAATTACAGAAAATTGTTTTTTTTGTTAACGAAGGCCTATAAACTGGTGAAACTATAATTGCATTATTAGGAAGTTATTAGTAAGAAAGCATTTTTAACTTCAAGTATTCTTCTAAATTTCTTAGTATTTGCCAGTCATAAATATAATTTTCTTATTCCATATTAATACTAAATATAATTTCGTAGCAAAATGCTCTTAAGAAAAAATTTCCGAGCTATTTTGATTTTTTTTCAACAAAAATATCTAGTAGTGAAAATACGCCCTTTTAATAAATTACTCACAAATACCAAACGCAAAAAACATAACACATTTAAAGTTTAATTGCAAATAAAAAAAACTTTAAAATATAATTTGATCGTAGAGAAAATAACAATAAAAAGTTTTAACATATTTCAATAATTCTTTTAGTGTTGGATTTTTAATTAATTTTTTTTTAATAATTTAGCTATAGAATGTATTTCAAAATGGGTTTTTAATTCAAAATGCTCACGAAAAATTATCCTTCAAAACGCAGATGTTTTCAAGTTATTTTGGATTTTCTTATGACATAATATGTTACTTCGTGAAATTACCACCTTTTCAAAAGTTTTTCACGTTTGTTCATCAAAACCAATATGTTTTTCAAAATAAACATGAAATTTCCCGGTAATACTCAGTTCCTAGATTAAGGATGATTTGTGTACGATTGTCTAAATATCCTTGCTTCAATGAAAATGCAGAACTGTAACGTGACAGCTTCTGGTTGTAACGTGACAGATCATCGAGAATACTCCATAAAATCGAAAACAAAGTTTTTCTTCAAGAAAACTATATTTCAAACTCTTCCTTGTTTACTAAGCTTCAACTTAAAACTGTTTTCATGCAAATTTGGGGGCCAGCAGAACAGACTTTTTCTATGTAGTCGGACAACCTAACAAACTAACTGCGAAAATTGTGTAACGTGACAGACGTATTAAAATGACAATAACACGAAAACCGTTCATGATAGAAAATAACTTTCTGTAGAAAATATGTGCGGTTTAGTGACCTTAATAATGTGCAGTTGTGATAGAATATGGTTTTATTGTTTTTGCTGACTTATCTTATGAAATATGCGTAAAAATGAAACGTGACAGACAGAAGCCTTGACCATATGTGAGTATAGTTTCATGGGGAACAAGTGCGTATTGATCCCAAGTAACCATTTGACCGCAAGCGTATGTGGCTATTTGCACGATATATTTGGTTACTGTTCCAGAATTCAGTACCTTCTGTAACTTTTCCGTGCTGCTCACATAAGGAACCCATATATGAGTATTGCTCTAACGATTGTTGTGGGGTTGTGTAGATGCGATTTATGTACTTGGGTTTGAGTCCAAATGATTTTCTGAAGGCTTCCCTGTATTGGACGAAGGCCATACTAACCCTCTTGATTATGAAATTGATACGAGCAGACCACTTGAACTTTGAATCAAGAATTATCTTAACGTACTTCACTGGATCTGTGACAATGATTTCAGAGTCAGGGAACTGCAAAGGACGAACTCTTATTGTAATCCTTCGTTGCATGAAAAGCACCATTGATGTTTCACTTGGATATTCGAACAACAATTGTTCCTGAACAACACACAAGGCTTACTGCATCTAATTGAAAAGTGTGATAATGCAAATATAGGTGATCATTGTATGATAACCATCCAGGTTTCCTTAACAAGTCATCCGTGACAAGGTTCCATAAAAGTGGTGACAGCATACTACATTAAGGACATGCACAAAAACTCAGTTTCCTAATCTTTACCTGCCTTAATACCGATGTCTTCATCCTCGTTTAATGTTTAATCCAGGTTTAACGCACTGACAAACCTGGCTTAACAGTTAGGCGGGAGTGAAGAAACCGGCCCTTAACGATGAGTACAGATGTCGGCTGTTAAGCAATGCATGTGTTCAGTTGGTGATCTATAAAGGTACTCCATGACCTCATTCTGCTTCCAAAATCGATTAGTTGTTAAGAATACCTTCGATATCTAGGAAAAATATTACTTCTGCGAGAAAGTTCTTTGCTTCCTCATATTTAACGCGATTACTTTCACGATTCGAAGAGCAAATGCTCAAGAATCATAACTATCTGAATAAAAGTAGGGGTAGTCGTCGGTGATGGTTTCGTAAAGAACGGAAAGTCAAAAACACAGTCGAGTTCTTCACTTCCGTTAGACGAGTATGCCACATTTGCAGGTTCAATTCAACTAGCATGAGTGTCTTTCAGTTTTGGTAGTAGGGGAGAGAGGGAAACAGTGGATCAGCAGGAACTATGAAACATTCGCAATAAAATCACAATGCATGATCGCAATCGTCTAATTCCCTCATATTTCACAATTTCTAATTATTTACACGTGTTGCTATATTTTGGAAGAGATCTGCTAACTCTATCTCTTTTAATGGATATTTGTTTGTTTTGTGATAGCCAGAGTAAATTTGCAATGATAAACATTATTCCATCTTTATGAATTACCATTCATTGAACAAATGTTTAGTCTATTGCTATTTATAGCAAATTTTATGCTCAACATTTGCCGCGAACAAAGTTTTTTGGTAACTACTCATGGTTCTGTGTGATTTCACAATTTTCATGAATAGACCCATTGGGTAACTGTGAAACGATGGCGTATGGGGAACAGTGATTTTTGTTTGTTTTTGTGGTCTGTCTCAAAATGTCAATGGGTTCCGATTTTCCACACTAAATACTACTCATATAGTGCAGAATTAGTAAATTTGGCCAAATTTTGTAGAAATTGTCTCTTATTTCAGGATTGCAGCTAATATGCATATATATGGTGGTTCGATGTTACGCGATGATATAGTGGATTCTTTCGTAAACAAACGATTTTCGCCTCAATATAACTTTAATTTAAAGCGTTAGGATCATTCTTCGTCAAAACAAAAGAATAAAATTTATAAGTAGAATATTTCACTATAGATGACATCGTGTTTCATAGTTCCTACCCATGGGGCACACTGATACATTTTACCACCAACTGTTTATTATCCAAAAAATGTTATTTCCCGTGAATTTTACCAGCTGGAAAAAATATATGTATTAGTTAACAACATAGTGGCACTATGTATCACTTTTGATTACACAAATAACATGTATTATCATCAAAATTAAATTGTAGAAAAAATGTGTTTCATTGTTACCCTCTCTCCCCTAAACTATTGAAATCTCGTTGAGACTTGAGACGCTTTTGCAAACACTATTCTAATCACTTTGCTCGCAGGATGGAGGAGCATTTCTGTGACTGTTCTTCTACAATTTTTTTTGAGTCTAGCAAATTTGGTATTCCGTATAGGAGTTTCTCTGGCATAACTCGAAGTGGATAATCCTCTTAATATGCCGCCAATATGTCAAAGTTTGGCCTAACCACAACCGTATCCAAGTCACGTTGTGATTCAATCGCTGAAAAATACCATCTACCAAAAAAACATCTAATCGGAAATCCCTCTTCATAGAGGTTTCAGTTCATAGTTTTGGGACTATGATATGTTTCTTTATCAAGTGTATTGTTTAAATGATCCAAGACGATATATTTATGACTATACAACGACTGTTGCAGCGCATTCAGCACGAGCCAGTTTGCCAACTCATGCGTAATATTCTCAGAGCTGAGACCACCTTCTTTCCAGATAGCATGAATGTTACGCGGTTTCCTACATTGAGTATGTGCAGATTCATGCTACTGAATTGTTCTATCAATTCGGAACCTCTTAATTTGATGTTTAGGTTTCCCCAAATAAAGTTATGGGTAATAGCCAGCCCCCTGTCAAGGATGGCGTCTCTGTACAGCCAGCATCACTGCAATGCAAATCAAAATATTAATTTTGAATCGAATGATTAAAAGCTGTAATTAGTTACTAAATGTTGATTTTCTGAATAATATGGTATTAAATCATCCCGCAAGATGCAAAACGTCGTGTGGAACGCTTGAATATCGTGTATCAGTAGCGTCTGGCTCAAATGGCACGTTCCCCATGTTGATCGGAGATTTGTACCTTAGCCCAAATCACGCTTGAATATCGTATATAGTACCGAACATAATTCTTTGTTTGGGGCTTTATAGCTTGAACGCCCCATATATGTTGGTCGCTGTCAAACTCCATATGATGGTATAGGGCTGGGAGGGAGAAACAGACTCAATAAATGTGAATGTCATAGCCAGCCAGAACGAAACTGTCACTCCGAGCCACAAAAAAGTGTTCATCGAGGAAATGAGAGTATTGTTATCATATGCTTGCTTGAAAATGTTTCCGAACGATGAGTTTCCTTGATTTTTTGTCTAGATTGGGTGTAGCAGTAAATATTATTAAAGTTTTTCTGTGATTTTAATGCCATTTTCAAATTAGCCAGATGATTTTTCCGTAATCCGTGCTGCCACTATCAAATAAATTGTATTTCTATGTATTCAATGATGAATAAGAATTTAGATGCGTTCAAAAGTTTCGAGCATCGTTTTAAGACAATATTGCGATCTTGCTATAATGTAAAATAAACGCTAATTTTATATGAAAATTTCAAATAATATTTACATTTTAAGCTCAATGAACTACGCCTAAAATATATTTTATGCTTGTTATGAAACCAGTTATGGAAATGTGACGACGCTGTAAATGTTCTCTACTCCAAGAAATGGGAATATAGAATCAAAAAATATGCTGTGACGTGCACGTTTTTTGGTAATTCAAAAATACTTTTTGGTTTAAATAATTTATATCATCTTTCTATTTAAAACATGTGATAAAAGCTATTTTCATATCTATAGTAAAGACAAATAATAATGGTGTAATTCGTGCGAAGAAAGTTTTAAAAATTTGTGGCTTATTTAACAATTTTAGAATGAGTGACGCCTTGCTAGTCAGATTTGACGGTTCTCCAGTTTAAAGTTTCTTTTGAGAGTATACTGAGAAAATGAAAATCATCAACGTAGGCTTAGATGCATGCTAATAAATATAAACAAAGTTTCGAAAAAAATTGGCAAGTTACTTCGACATGAAGTTTGACATCGACATAATATTTTTAATGTTCGGTCGCTCATGCAGCTTAATCTGATGATCAGAATCATGAAAAAATTCCATTTCTATCTATTAGTTAAAGTCTTACACATCTTACAATCGAACTGTCAAATTTAGCCAAGGTTATTTTGCAAATAACTTTCGAATTATTTGCAAAATAACCTTGGCTAAATTTGACAGTTCGACGGTTAAAATTGTTAGATGATGTAAAAAGAAAGGTGGAAACAGTTTTCTGTACTTTATTTAGGTTGGAAATATTTTTCAATAGTAAATAAAGGGGACATATAAAAACGAAAACATGTTATATCAAACGTTTTTTCGGTTATTTCATTATGTGGATATTTACGTTCCAAGGCTGCAGCCGTACCTATCTACCTATCAAACATCTATGCATTGGTCAACATTTCACAAATCAGATAAACATGCCTCTACCGGCAAGTTTCCTTATTCAAGGATTCTGTTAGTTAAATTTTTATAAAATTAAATTCTATTTTTCAGATTGAATTTAATATTGTATCGGTTTTTAATAATCAGTGTAAGAAATTTTTTAGGAAACCGTAGTAGAATGAAGGAGAAGAACGGCACAAAAATCCTATTTAAAAAATAGAAGATTAGACACATCGTTCCGAAATTTGTCCCTTTTCACTCGACTACTGGAAGCAAACTGTCGTCTGACTTTAGCTTCAAATCAATGTAAAGCACCCGGAAAAAAAACTTTCACTGATTTTATACTGTCCCAAGCTCCTTTCCATCACACGATTGAAGTCATGTGCCGGTATCACGCTTGTATCAATGATACGCAAAAAGAAATTTGCTCATTTATGCGTCGCCCACCTTGATTGATTTTGGCTGTCGAAAGTTTTCTTGCTTCTTGACAAGTGCTATTATTTACACTTCGTGCGTAGTGTCTGTTTCTCCCTCCCAGGTATAGGGTTGCCAGGAGGCTGGTAATAGCATCTTCATTGTAAGCCCTCAGTAACATACAACCCTTTTGAAATCATTAGAAGGCGATGATTCATTATGCCGTATTTAGATATTTAGATATTTTATCCATTCATTTTCCTTTCGAAAGCTAACACGTTATAAAACAAGTCACATAAAGTCAGTTTAAATATGTCGTCATTGTATGATAACTTTACTCAATCTATTTTAAACACCTTCATAGCCCAGAACTTAAAAATTACTTGTTTTTATTTTACCATGAACTCTACCCTGCTAAAAACAGTAGAAGTAAATAATGATAACATTTATTCTAATACACCCTGTAGACAAATTGTCCAAGGTCCTTGTTGAATGGCAGTTTTTGAGTGTATTTTTTCTTAATTGGTTTATTTGACACGGCTCATACGTGTTTACAATACGTACAAAATTAAAATAAAACAAATATTAATTTTCCGTTGGCAAGTATTTGTCTGCTCGCCTATTACGTCATGGGAATCATTTAATTTTATTCCTAACTTGCACATCAAGGTCATCATCGTTAAAAGTGTCTTAGTGCTTGCGATCAGATGTTTTTTTTCCTGCTTCTTGCACTTACGGGTGACCAGCGTAAATCCGTCATCATTATTATTGTTTTCTTCGCCGATGTTGTTTACAGTTGTTTTTGGGGTACTGGATGTTGCTTTTGTGGTTGTCAATATGGCTTGAACAGCTGCCACAAATTTGGCAACCTTTTGTGGTTCAGGTATAGGTATTGAAAATTCTGTTTGGGGTTAGTTTGCCGTGGATGCGCTGGCTATCGGTGGAGATGCATTCTCCTCTGTCCATCCGAAATTTCTTGTTAAACTTCCTGAGCATGCTATTTTTATGGGCGGCTAGCTAGGCCTGCACCAACCTTGCAGTAACGCTGAAGGATCACGGGAGGAGAGAGATTGGGGCTAAACGCTTATTTAAAAGGGGGTGGCTCGCCCTGTCAGGGCTGCTTTAGGGCATGTGGTATTTAGACCTAGAACGTGTAGAGCCCACTACCTCGTCCTACCACACCCGCAGTCAGCCCCCGCTACAGGTTCGGGTCGCGAATCACAACTAGTTGCTATCGCGACTAAGCATTATCCATCACCTATGACCCGCCCGGTTGCTTGCAGCTCAGCTTCCCACATAGCGTTCCTCCACCACCACGGGGCCCGGGGCATTCTCCTCTGTATCTTCTATATAAAGTTGTCCGCAGTGCGCTGTCTGATTACAATACTTGTACGTAGAAGTTTGCCCCTCATAGGTGCATAACGTAGTTTGATTAATAGTAGATTCGTGGATTTTATTTTTTATAGTCAAGTGGGATGAGATAGGTCTTTCGATCCGCATCCTCACTTCAAGAACACCGTTAGGCGTTTTCTGGAAGAAATTTCTTCACGTATCAGGTGTAACGGATTCTACTTCTCCATATTGCTGCGACATGCATTTTGCAATTAGCTCAGGAAAGGTACAGGGTGATAGGTCATGTAGCCTTACCTCTATATAGTCTATTTCTATATACACGGGAATTTTAATTTCAACTTTATCACTTTCAGCCACGTGCTTTAAGTTGCTCTGCAAAACGAAACGTTCGGCTTAGGCTAACGTGTTCAATGATATCAATACTGCATTGCGAATATGATGATGCTGAAGATAGATTACCTCCTTAAGCCGGTGTGGAATCGATTTGTCGCGATCATCGTTCACACACTATGTTTTCGTCACTGCGTGCTGGATGGGATCGATTTGGTCGCTAATTATGCAATAACGCGAACTGCGACTATACCTTTCCAATTGTATGGACTCAGTTGGCCGAATATGTCGATCATAGAATGGTCTGAGCGCACGAAACGTATTCGTCACAGAGCGGTGATTTTCGTAATACAGTTGAACAATTTGAAGACGGTGAACCGGTGTGAGTCGTTCTATTATGAAATTGCAAACAATATTGATCAATAATATCTTTACAGCATGCTGTTTGCACCCGTTAACTACTACAAAATTCTTTGTTAAAATACATTATGTTGAATCACCCTGTAGAAGGGGGCTACCACACGTCCCTTTTGTGAAAATTGTGAATCTCACAGGAAACATTTTCTTCGATCCAACTGTCGCGTTAAAGAATTTTTTCAAACACCTTTCGAACGCTTCTGATCGATCGATACGAGTTGTGATCGGAGGTTGATTGTATTGTTTAAAGGGCGTTGACCATTGCATTCGAGGAACTTATTGAACAAAATTCGCTTTTCACAGTCTGATAGACTTTTATCGTGTAGGATTTGTTTCTTTCTGGCCCGGAGCGTGATAGCTACATGATAAGGGACCATACATAAATAACGTAGCATTTTGAGGGGAAGGGGGGGGGGTTATACCAAATTTGTGACGAAGTGTGACGAGGGGGAGGGTAGGGTCAGAAGTTGCGCGACGTAGCATTAAGATTTTTTTGACGGGAATTAAAACCCATTGATTAGAGAAAGTAATTTGATGTTCCTCCATTCCCAAGAGAAATAAATTTAAATTCTCACAAGTTACTTTTCACGAAATTTCGATTAGTTTTTCGATTTGGGGGAATTGCAACCTCGCAAAAGAACGAAAATATAGTGTATGCGGACTACACAGGACTAACTTGCTACATTAGTTAGCTAATCTTGCTAACGAGTAGACTTAGTTTGTTAGCTGAATTAAATTTTCTCTTCGGATTCAACCAAACAAAATTTAGTAATTTTGTTGAATGTATGCATTCGCAGCTGCAGCATTATGAACTGAGAGACCTTTTCTTCATGTTCCATGACATATAAAATTCAAAACAAAATTATCAACGCGATATTTGTCTTGAAATTATTATTTCGGCTTATTTTGTTCGCAATTTGCTATTAAAATGAAAATGTAGATAAAAGCCGTCAAACATTTTGTAAATACATGTATTTAAAAGAATTGTAAAACATATTTAATTTTTTTCATCCCCGGTCGCGTTGGAAAGTGGGGGGGGGCTTGTCAGAAATGCCACGTTATTTACAAGGGGGAGGGTTAGAATGTTGTGACGAAATGCTACGAGCTGGAGGGAGGGTCAGGAAACGCCGAAAAAAGCTAAGTCATTTGTGTACGGCCCCTAAGAGAGCGAGCGACAACGCCACAATCGAAAACATGGGAGGATGCGATGCTGTCGGTCTTCTACAGGGAGTCCAGATTAACTTTCTAGGGGAAATCGAATATCCAATGGTTTGAAATTTCACGTTTTAATTAGTACTATTTCGGTTTCACATACGTCGTGCCGTGTTCCGAAGAGTGCTTATCGATGTTTCTCTCATTAACCCATCGATGAACAACTTTTTTCGAGGTCACAAATTTAAAATTAAAACTTTAAAAATAGGGTTTCATTTTTGACACCGTTCCAGTTTTGGCAACTGAAGTGAAAAACATTGTTGCCAAAAATGGAATCCTACTATTCCTACTATACTATATCATTCCAGCTTTTTGGACTCATCGATTTCTATACACACAAATCCATGAATAACAGTTTGAGTTCCGTGAAATTTTCCACGCGAAAATCTTACGATCATCTTTAAAATTTCACATTTCATGAACTAAATCATGAATGGAAAAACGTGTTTTATTGTTTTGTGAACTATTTCACGATTGCGAATCATGAATCAGTTCAAAAGGCATGAATGGATCCGTGAATAACGTTCCGAGTTGGGGGTGGGTGTAGCGTAGTTGGTAAATCGATTGCCTTGTACGCTGCGCACCTGGGGTTCGAGTCCCGACCTCGCACATAGGGTTAGAAATTTTTCATAAGAGATTTTTCTAACCCGAAGAGGCGAATTACCTTAAGGTTAAAACCTCTATAATCGAAATAAAAAAAAAAAAAACATTCCGAGTTTCGTGAAATAGTTCATCCGAAAACATCAAGATCTTTGGATACATATAATCACGAGTCAACATTTGATTTATAAATTGAACACAATTAAGAAACAAATGATTTTTGTTCATGGTCGTTACCGGAAAAATAATCAGAATTCATGGCACTTTGTTCACTAATCTGGTAACATTTTTTCCGTACAGTGTCTTTAAGATAAATACAACATACATGAGGACATATGGAAACTGAGTGAACCTATATAATAGTAGTTTGTCTTCTTTTGGTAAAAGCAAAATGGGAATGTTCGAATTCGTAAATAATCGTCGTGGGAAAAAAAGTTTCGGATGTGCGCTGCCGTCCTCTCGTTCAGCGTTCGTTTAAAATTAGCGGCGGCGGCGCACACGTCTAACCGGAAGTCATCTTCTTGGTTTTCAAAATTGCATCAATGGTCCATTTCTGTCTTCTACTGCCCACCCTCTTTCAAATTACACCCTTATTGATGATGGTTTTCACAGTGTTGTGGTTATCGGAAGCCTCCATCTTGATTTTCAAAATGGCTTGTTTGTTTGTGTGTTTGTTTATTTATGACACTTTACACCTTTGGGTGGTGCATTCGTGTCAAGGGAGTAGTATATGATTTACATTCCATTCGCTTCGATCAATTCAGTGTTCAAATTTGTGCATCAAGTTTGATCTGTCGTGTAAAGTTTAGTAAAGGGCGAACACGAAATTATTGCGACACATTCAACAGGGCATAACTTTTTTACCATTGGGTAAAAATCAACCAAATTTTGCACACTTTCTCATTGATATGTATTGTTTACATGCTGTCAAACTCGAAGTCGTGTTTTTCGATTCAACGAAAATGGAGGTGAACCAACGCGAGTCGAGAGAACAAATTCTTTCCAAACACCTGGAATTTCCTGACCTGTCGCACCGGCTGTTGGGAAAAATGTTGAACGTACACCATTCAACCGTCTCCAGAGTGTTGAAGCGGTTCCAGGAGCGGTTGACGTTGAACCACGGCAAAGGAGCTGGAAGAAAACCGGGACCGGAGAACAAAAAGACGGTGGGAAAGGTGAAGCGGATGATTAAAGCAAATCCCAACGTTTCAAGCCGTGATTTGGCTAAAAAAAATCGGCATGTCGCAGAGCTACGTCCAGAATGCAAAGAAGAGAGCTGGACTACTTACATACAAGGTACAGAACTTCCCAAACCGCGATGAGCGGCAACAATCGACGGCTAAAACTCGGGCACGGAAGCTCTACGAGAAGATGCTGACAAAATATGGCTGCTGTGTGATGGACGACGAAACGTATATAAAAGCCGATTTTAAGTAAATTCCGGGGTTGGAGTTTTTCACCGGCAAGAGCAAGTTCTATGTGGGCGACAAATTTAAGAAGAAGAAAATGTCGAAGTTCGCCTCCAAATATCTCATTTGGCAGGCCATCTGCTCTTGCGGACTGAGGAGTGAGCCTTTCGTGACAAAGGGCACAGTAAATGGCGAGATCTACAAATCTGAGTGCCTCGAGAAGCGCCTTTTGCCGTTCTTGCAGCAGCACGACGAAGCTCCGCTATTTTGGCCAGATTTGGCATCATGCCACTATTCTAAAAGTGTCCTGGAGTGGTATGAGGCCAATTCTGTCCATTTTGTTGCAAAGGACATGAGTCCGCCAAACTGTCCGGAGCTGCGCCCGGTGGAGCAGTACTGGGCAGTGATGAAGCGGGAACTTCGGAAGAGCAAGAAGACAGTCAAAGACGAGAAGGACATGTTAAGAAAATGGAAAAAAACTGAGAAACTGGTACCGGATGACACTGTAAAGACTTTGATGGAGGGCATCAAGCGAAAATTTTACACTCAAGGCTCCATCGATTAACTTTTCTTTTGATTTTTGAAGTAAATATATGTATAAAACTACCCTAAAATTTTGGTTTGATTTTAAACATTATAAGAAAATTGGCATGACATTGTCGGTGTCGCAATAATTTCGTGTTCGCCCTTTATCTTCGTTTCGCTGCTTTCTTCGCCATTCAGTGCATCTCTCAAACTAGTCGTACTGATACCATGCTGTTGTCTCTCGTTGGTGTATTTCCTGCAATATAGTATCACGTGCCGTTCATCTACTACTACTCCACAGCCTTCACAATTCGGTGGTGCTTCTCTTTTTAGATGGAATGTATGGGTCAGTCTTGTGTGGCCGATTCTTAACCGAGTCAGTATGCGTTGGTCGGCAGCGCTATTTCGCTCCGTCCATCGCTGTGTATCGCATTTGATTTCTCGCAGCTTTGCCTCTCGGAAACCAAACCATTGCGTGTCCCAATGTCGTCGTATCGAGTTTTTTATTGCTCTCCAAGCATCTTCAGCTGGAATTGGTACATAAATGGCCGGCTGTGCTCTTGCCTCGTGCGCAAGTCGATTTGCCTCGTCGTTACCTGTTATTCTATTATGTCCTGGGATCCAGATGAATCGAACAGGTTTGCTCTGTGCTAACGCTTCTGCCTCCTGGATCCACGGATGCTTCGATCTTGCGCCTTCTAAGGCCAATAGGCAGCTCGCAGAGTCTGTTAGAATGACCAATTCGTTCTGGATGTTTGGTATTGACAAAGCCATCTTAAGTGCATACGCTTCCGCAGACAATTCGCTAAAGTGTTGCGGAAGGCTGTGTGTTTCCGCTATACCAACACCACAGAGTCCGGCTCCGACTGTATCATCACATTCGGAGCCGTCGATGTATAATACAGTCGATTGCTGGAATCGGTTTTTCAACAGTTCTTCGACTATTGGTCGAACTTTACCGGGTGGGTTTCCGGTCCGTACAACTTTCTCCACATCCCAAACAATTGTCGGTTTCGCTGTGTGCCACTCTCGATCCCTTCTTCGGGAAAGCGTGCCTATTATGGGCAACGTTGCTCCGGTGAATTGCGGCGTAAGCTCCGACGCTCGTCGGATCAGTGGGAGGTCACTGTTGTTACGGTTTTTCTCCAGCACTCGTAAAGCAATCCGCGCAATCGACTGTACCGCTAGTAGTTCGAAGGAAAGTGTGCCTGCTTCGGCCATAATCGAAGTGATTTGGCTGGTAACAAATGCACCAGAAGCGAAACGAACCATTTTGTTGTAAGCAGGTGCGAGTGTCTTCAGCGATGTTTGGCCTCCTCTGCTCACTAGGCCAATCCCATAAATTAGCTTCGAAGTGATCATCGCCGATCCCACTTGAAATAATGCCGTTTACCACGTGGAAGTTTGGCACCTATCATTGTTAGAATCCGGTGTCTGGATTCGCAGGACTTCTTCACCATCTTGCAATGCGCTTTAAAATTCAAAGTCACATCGAGGATCCTCAATCGGTTTGTTTTCGGGACAACTACACGGTCGATGGTGATGTTACGCACTGGGTCTCGACGTGCGTTGGGACTACAGTAAAAGATGTTCGACTTTGTAGCAGAAATCGCGAAGCCAACATTTTTCGTCCAATTTTCGACAGCCTTAACCGCGGCCTGCAGTTTTCGTTGAAGACCTTCTGTTTTGCGACCTCGCACCACAAGCAGTATGTCGTCCGCATACAAAAGTATTTCCACGCCAGCTGGGATTACTTTGAAGATCGGTTGCATCGCGACGAGGAACAGTGTCACTGATAAAACGGAGCCTTGTGGTACTCCATTTTCCAGTTCATATATTTCTGACAGCTGATTTCCTATGCGAACCTGGAACTTCCTTTTGGAGAGAAAGCTTTGCAGCATGTTGATCATTCGACCTCTTATTCTCCAAGACTTTAGTGTGCGAAGTATACCATGCCGCCATGTTGTATCATATGCCTTAGAGAGGTCCATCGGCGCTATGAGACGTCGGTTGTTGGGAGCGATCTCTCTAGCTCTGCAAAGTATGTATCGACGCCTCGTCCTGAACGAAAATGGCGTCAATCACCAATTTCCGTCTTCTGTTGACCACCCCTTTTGAAATGACATCAATATTAATAATGGTTTACATTGTTTTATGGTAACAGCCCAAGTAGCATTTGAAGTTTTATAGCACGCTACAAGTGTAATCTAAGTTTTAAGAGATTCAAGAGTACATTAAACCACTTGGGAGGAGACTGTCATCTTGGTTTTTAAAATGGTGTCGGATGTTATTTGATTCCATCCGAAACCGATGCCGGAATAGCCAAACCGAGATTGAGGGAGCTGTGGGAGTGTACGATTTGAAGGATTTTGCAGTTCGTATAAATCTATGAGCCCAAAAATCAGAAATGGTAGATTTCTAAGGTTCTCCTGGTTCAGTTTTCTGGTGGCCAAGATTGGTCCAATTCATATTCATTGTGAAGGATCAATGGAAAATAGTCATACTCGTCCGTCACCCCACTTGTATGCTGGATATACCCCACGGGGAATTCCGAACAATTCCGGAACCGGTTAACGGATCCGAACGCTAATAAGGACATAGAAACTGGACCAAATTTCAGATCTCTTAAAGTCGATTCCATTCAAATAGATCAAAAATTGGCGAAACGAGAACATAATTAAAATGAAATTTTAAGTTTGGGTATTGGGTTTCGGAGTCGTGTATAAATATCAAACGACATATTTGATTGTCCGACGTTTCGGCCGTTTTTATCTGCATATCGCTTTTAGCTGCTTACTTGAAAATGTTTTGTCGTTTTGGGCCCGACCTCGACTCTGTTATACTTCAGGATGATATTGCCCAGCGGTGTTGTTTGAATTAGAAGCATGTAAACATGAAAAAATATTTTATAATTTTTTATTCATGTCGTTATATGTCAAAAGGTGGTTGCTGCTTCAGTAGACGACTCTGTAGTCTTACTTCCTTGGACGGATGTTCTCTCGTGATACATGGTCAAACATTATAATAAGATATTTTAACTTATATTTTCCAAAAAAAAACCGATTAAATTGTTTATATATTTCTAATAATTCGCTTTCACTAAACATTCCTTAATGCCTTATCTCTTTTTCGTTCTTTTTTTACAGACGATACCTACATGTACGACGACGCGGTTACCAACGTGATGCGGATTCCCCACCAGGGACACTGGTACGATGAACCACCCTACGAAAGCGATCCGGACGATTTCCTCATGTCCGGGATACGACAGGCGGGAGGGCCCTCTGCAACGATACAGGCAAGTTCTACATATGAAAGCCGGTTCCCGGAGTTCAATCGTTGCTGGTAAACCTCGAACCATTCCGACAATCCATTCCGTTTCGGCGTATAATTTCACTCCCGGAAATATTTTAAAATTCAAATAACCAAACTGTTTTCAGTGAAAAGTTTTCCCAGCACAATCAAAACCCTACCGGAGTGTGCAGCTGTTTCAAGAATTTTTGTGGCGTCACGATTGAAATTGCTTGGTTTTTTGCGTTTTCCACAATTGATGACGCCACCCAGCGCCGTTGTCGGATCACGAACACAAACACACATCCAGCAATATACATTCCTCGACAGCACCCGAACGCGCGGCGCACTTTTCTTGTTTTTCCCCCACCCAGCTCAAAGAAAAACTTTAACGCGAAGGACGCACGCGGAGTCGGAGAGAACGGGTGGCAATTTAGCGCTTTCAATTAATTTTAAACATTCCAAATTTAATGGAAAATTCCTGTTCCCACTAAAATTCGTCGTCGTTTCGGTTCGGTTCCGTAATTGTTTGCGCGCTCCCGTCCGCGTCCAGTCGCGGCGTCGTCACGCAGGGGGACGAATAGCGGGATAGATTGGTTGATTTGTACCGAACCACGTTCATCTCGGTGAAGCTTTTGCGGTCGGCACGGGCGCGGAATGTGAGTGCCGGTCCGGGGGGGGGGGGGGGGGGGGGGTGGCTAGACTCCGCCAAATGAAGCTTAATCTTGTTCGAGAGCAACGCTGAATGATGGGATGTAGCAGAGAGAAAAAATATCCAACTATCGCGTCGGGGAGGGATTGAAAAATTTGGCGGTAATTTTAAATCGATATTGGATCGAGTGAACCGGCACAAGGAAAAACTAGCCCGGGAATTATGGTTTTTGTCGCAGTTTTTTCCGAATTTTTCGCGGAAATAGGTAGTTTTCACCGCAATTTATTTTGTTACTGTTTTTTTAGGTGGGGTTGGGCTGAAGTGAAGCGAAAAATAGTGATGATTGAAATTAATGCATCGGTAGATATACGTGCAAAACAGTATAAAAATGATACTTGGCAAAGTCAGGGTACAAATTATCGTTTTGGCTATATTCATTCGATTGTTTTTATGTTGTAAGGTAAGTTACAAAAGCAAGTGTGCCAGCTATATAATATTATATGCCTCATAACCATTATTGAAGCTCATTCACTGAGCATCTATGGTAACATAATCGAATGAAGTTACGTGAGTGTTTGCTTACATTGCGTAGACTTTTTTTCGAGAACTAAATGTTCGGCTATGCTCGATTGTTTGACGAGAAATCTCGAACTGCCAAACCGAGCAGAACCAGGGTTGTAAAGATAAATTACGGGCTCGGGGGTCCAGTAAAAGGGCCCCCTTCATCATTGTAGATTTTTCAAACACACAAAAACGATTTTTTCGAACACACAAAAACGGTCGAAATCTATTGAAAAAATAGTTCTCTGCTTTATGTATAGTGCATAGACACTTTTGTGGCCGAGCTTTTATAGAATACAGTGAGTGCTGTAAATTAAAATATTTTTTTTTTTCATTTTGAAGGGTGTTACGGTCCCTGGCAAAGGAAGACGTGAAACAGAATTTTCACCTCAGATAGTCTCACCGATCTCGGGTGGAATTGAACCCAGATACACTCAGGCTAAGTCACATTCACGCTTAGCAATTATCTACTGGTCTAATTTTTCATTCAATTTTTTTATAAGTTCAATTAGTATAAAAACAGAATAATATTCAGCTAAGCCTTCGGTTGAGTACCTACTGCCTTTGATTGAGCGACTACTGCCGACGAATTCTATATAGCCACCTCGTCCACTTTGCTCGCCGCAGGTAGTTTACTTAAACGGGTTTGGGGCTTCTTCTGTTTCCGCTTGACGATCGACTAATAGTTCGAAAGATTTTACAGTTATCTTAAAAGTAAAAATATAGTTTGGTATATAAAAGGGGGAAAAAGTTTTTATGAGAATTTTCACAGCTTTCTTAAAACTAGGGATACGATTCTTTTTACAATATGAAGTACAATCATTTTATCGAAGAATAAAAATTACAGCTATCTTAAAACTAGGAATACAGAATTCAAATTGATTTTTAATGGAGACTTATGCTTTGTCAAGGAATTCAGAGGGCGGCTTTTTCCAACATCGGTGTAGCAGCAGTTGTATCAAGTACAGGGGAGAAAAGGCGTATATGATGGCAGGGAAAGAAGAGCAAAACTTGCCACTTTCTGGCAAACAGGAGATCAGCGACACAAATTAGCGTCTCAGTCTAGTAGGTCTTCTTGTACCGGGTTCGGCGGATGGTATTCTTCGGACCCGCGGGGAATCCTTCAAAAGTCATCGGACCCCGAGTCCCTTTCGCTTCAGTTTCCCTCTATGCAGGCGTAGTAGTAAGGACTATGGCGGTCGCATAGTGGCACTCTAATACTGGTCGGGTCTACAACGTAGGACAGGGAGCCTCTAGAAACGAGGAATAAAAGAATTAGCCCCTTTCTTTTATTTCTTGTTTCTAGAAGCTTGGATATTTATTGTTTTTATAAAGATGTAAATAAGGGACATATAGGGGAGATCGCGACTTGCCAGCATATCCCGAACTGGGACATTGAGTGGTCTACCTTGGGCCCGCAGGGAATCGTTTAACTGAGACCTGGCGTCTAAATATCCGGCGCACGCCCAGACAACGTGCTCGATGTCGTGATACCCCTCATCACAAGTGCACAGACTACTCTCCGCAAGCCCAATACGCCGCAAATGCGCATCCAACGTGTAATGGTTAGACATGAGCCGGAACATTACACGAATGATATCCCAACCCACATCCATCCCCACAATTACAACATTGTGCAGATTACGAAACGAGTAGCAAAATAAAAACGTAAAATGTAAAAAAGCACACTCAATGGAGGTAGATTTTAAAGAGAGAAAGAAACAAAAAAATAAAGGAACAAACAAGGAAAAAATAATAAATAGATGACATGGAACAAAACGAGAAAGGTGAAAAGTTACATTAAAAATAATGGAAAAAGATGCAAATAGTCAAAAACCTACTAATATCCAAAATTTTAAAAAAATCCAAAGCAAAGAAACAACAGAAGATGGAGTCATCGTCAACCTATCGCATCGCATAAATAAATGAACTGAATTAAAAAAAACAGAAAATGAACAAAGTAAGACAAACAAGTTGAAATTTGAAAGAATGTGAATTTTTTAATAAAGAGCAAAATAAAAACCTATTTTAATCCACCTAGCGGTGCAATTGTGCCTTTCTCAATCAGGAATCACGAGAATGTGTGCGTAGTTTATATTCATTAAAAACTTTTAAATGCATATATTACATTTTATTATCATACATCACATGACAACTATATACAGGAAAATAAATCATTATTCGAGTTCTAAAATTTTGAAAAAGAAAAAACAGCCACGGTAATATTGAACTGAAAAAAGGTGCGAAATCGGCAAAGTCCCAAAAAGTCGATTTTTATAAAAAAAAATTTTTCGAGATGACATAAAATATTGACGTTTCATGCATTTTAAAGATGTTTGGCATCAAAAATACGAATTCGATTTCTGAAATTTCATGGGGTCCCCCCTTTGAAAAAATAATTTGAGTTCCGGCTTATATGGGAATTTCATATGTGACCGGACGATTTAGTCTATATTTCCGGCCCCATATAAGCGATCCGCACGAAATTTTATAAACATCTGTGGGGATATTATAGCTATCATTTGGGACTAAATTTGTGAAAATCGGCCCAACCATTTCCGGGAAACTGATGTGAGTTCGTAAATTTTGAAAGATGGCCGCTTTTCCCGGGCACTTCCGGAACCGTCTATGGTGGTCAATGTAGTGAACGAAAGTTTGGTTGGCCGTCGGTGACCTAGAACAGCAAATTTAAGTTGTTTGAGAGACATTTTAGCGAAATTTTTACCTTTTTTGCTTTCATCGGAGTATCGGTTTGAATCACAATTTGCTATGTGATCGCACGCCACAACCTGTAACTCCGGAACCGGAAGTCGGATCGGGATGAAATTAAATAGCCATTTACGGGGACGCAATACCTTTCATTTGAGGCCAAGTTTAGTCGAATCGGTCTAGCCATCTCCGAGAAACCGATGTGACTGTTATTCTGAATTTAGATACTTCCGCCGGAGCTTCCGGAACCGATGATGGTGGCCAATGTGGCCAAGTAGACTTTGAATGGATGTTAGTGACCTAATACTACAAATCGAAGCAGTTGTGGTCATATTTTGAAAAATTTTCACCTTTAAACATTCATTGCAGAATTTATTAAAATCGACATTTTCTGCGTGTTCGTACTCATCACCCTGTAATTCCGGAACCGGAAGTCGGATCCATTAGAAATTCAATAGCAGCCTATGGGAACGTTGCACCTTTCATTTGAGACTAAGTTTGTTAAAATCGGTTCAGCCATCTCTGAGAAAAATGAGTGACATTTTTGGTCACATACACACACATACACACACATACATACATACACACATACATACACACACAGACATTTGCCGAACTCGACGAACTGAATCGAATGGTACATGTCACTCGGCCCTCCGGGCCTCCGTTAATAAGTCGGTTTTCAGAGCAATTGCAATACCTTTCTATTGAGAAAGGCAAAAAGATTGAATAATTGAAATATTCAATTTAGGAAAACAGAAATGAAAAAGGAAACTGAACTTAAATTGAAGAAATATAAGAATATTGCAAAACCGTAAAAATAATGAAAAACGGGTAAACAATATGAAATATATAACACCATAAGCATGGAAGACAGGGAAAACGACAAAAGGAAAAAATGAATTTAACAAAAAAAAATAAAAAGCATGAATCCACGGAGTTAGACGTTGAGAAAACAACCATACACAATGTTTCAAATATAAAAATTGATGATAAAATAAAAAATGGAAAGAAAAGAAACAGTGAAATTGAAAAAATGTTGAAAATATTTCAAAATAGAATAAATGATACCGAGAATGGAATAAATAAATAAAATAGCTATGGGAAAAATGGACAATTTTATTTTCAAATGAACTGATTTAGAACTGCATTTGTGCAGTGGAATAATATAAATAGAGATGATTGGGAACAATTGGACGGAATAGATTTAAGTCAAAAAATAAAAAACAGAAACAAATGGAAATAGCTCAATAGCAGACAAAAGTAAAATCATAGAAAACATGAAAAATCAAAATGGTTTGAATGGGAAATGAAAAAATGGGAATATAACAACGCAGAAAGATAAAATGGAAAAAGGAAAACATGCATAAAACAAAATATCAAAATAAAATAATGGAAAAAATATTGAAATAATTAAATTAACAAAATAGAAAAAAAAAAAGAAATACAAAAATTGTTTAAATGGGCAAAAGCAGGAACGTCTTAAAAGAAATGGTACACAACAATTAAGAAAAATTGATAAAATCCATACAAAAGAAAAGCATACATTTCAAAACTGATAATCACGTCAAAATGAAAAACCAAAACTATAAAAAAATTTTTTTTAAAGAATGAGAGATACGCAATAATGATAAATATGGAAAAAGTGCGAATGGATAAAATACTAAGTTTATTGAAAAAGATGAAAAAATGTAAAATAAATCATAGGGATTAAAATTTAGTGAAATTTAAATTAAATAATTTTAAATTGAGCAAACGGATGAAAAAACAAATAAACGATAGATAAACTGCAAAAATAAAAAAATAATGAAAAGATGAAATTAATCTAAAAAATGGGACAAATATAAAAAAGTTGGCCTCATTTAAAAATATGTTAAAAATATACAAAGGACAATATGAAGCAAAAATTATAAAACAAAATGTAAAATAAGAATGCATAGAAAACATAAAAAAAATAAAAAAAATGGAAAAAGAAACAACAAACTGCACTTTTGTTGATTATTAAAATATGACACAGTAGAACAAGAAAAAAAGAATAGACTGCATAGAAAATCTAGATTATATGAGCAGAAACGTAGCGTTGTCTTCTAGCGCCCTTGGCGGAGTCTCAGTAATACGCCCTATTGGTGTTTACTTTGGCTTTTTGTGTACATGGAAATAGCACACTTACTCCCTCCTTCAGTGTCGTTCATTTTATGTAAATTCCAGCCACAAATCTTTTACTGTATATTTATGGAATCAGTTGACGGCGACGGAGGGAGCATCTAATCAGAATACTTCATTAGGGTGCCAATGATAAATCGATTGGCTTGTACGCAGTTCACCTGGGTTCGAGTCCCAACCCCGCACATAGGGTTAGAGATTTTTCTTTAAGAGATTTCTGTAACCCGAAGAGTCGAATTACCGTAACCCTCCGGAAGTCGCGCAAATGGCTTACTGAACAAGCAGCCGCAACTGCTCTAAGACGATTTCGCTAGATTTTCAGAGCAGCGTGCACTCAGTGCACTAGTGCGACTGCCGGAAGGTTAAGGTTAAAACATTTATAATCGAAATAAAAAGGGTGCCAATGGCATATACCTAGACAAACATGTCAAATGGTCCTAAGTGCAAACGAGAGCTCTCTTTGTTTACTTTCTCTTTCGGTTATTACGACGTTATCATAAAACTTTCCAATATTGTTTCAGGGTATATCGAAAGACTCTGATTTCGATTAGCATATTCTGCTTAGTGTTAAGGAAATAAACGTATAAATGGCCGCGTTATTAGCGAAAGAGTAACTGTCATTTGCACATAGGACCATTTGACATGTTTGGCTAGATATGGGAAACACGTGATCATCATATTTAATAACCGGACGCACCTCGAAAAAAGTCTCTTTGCAAAAGTTTAGCTCAATCGGACTAAGCGCAAAAATTTGCACCCGTGAAAAAACACAAAAAGACTCTTAGAAGATTCAAAGATTAAATTCGAATTTTTGATGTTAAGTGGCTTAGGACGTAATGAAACGTCGAAATCTTCTGCCACCCTGATTTTTTTTAAAGATAGCCTTCATGGAACTTGGAAAATTCTGGATTTGAGTTGATACTGGGGTTTGAAAAGGCTGCTTTTAATTTATTTTCTATGCCAAAAGTCTTAGAAATGCATGAAACAACGGAACTTGTATGTTCTCGTAAACATTATTTTGACGAAAGTTTCCTCCCTGGTATTTGTAATCTTTAAATTGAAATTTACAAATAAAAATAAAAAAAGTTTTTTTTATTGTTATCAGATTATGACATTTCATAGATTTCTAAAACATTTAGCAAACAAAAAAATAAAAGTTGCATTTCAAAACTCAAGTCCCATCTCAATTCAATAATTTTCTTTGTACCACAAAGTATATATTTTATTCAACATTGTATCAGATCTCGACGTTCATGGCATTGTTTTTCGATTGCGCTCAAATGTTTTTTTCGAGGCACCAACATTTTTGAGGTGGGTTCTGTTTGAACTTTCAGGAAGGCACTCTACCGAACATCAAGTATACTGAGTAGGAAATTTTAGGAACTTATTGGTGGATTGGTGATTACGGTGCATATCATTAGATTTAAATTACCAGTTTGCATCCGTGTGAAGATAAATGACCTCGTTATACCTTTACTATCAAATTCATATTGTTCTTCAAATTATATCCCCCTTGATTTCTGTCTCTTCCTTCCTATTCTTCAGTTTTCACTTTCATAAATGAACTCTCCGGAATTGACCCAAATGATCCAAAAATGGCTTTCATTTAAAATCAAACACTTTGAACTGGGTTCGACCATATCCGATCTTCTTTCGGATCAAAAATAGTTCTCGAAGTATTCTAATATTCCGCAAGACGCAGAAATATTCAACCCCGCCAGATATTTCGAAAGTTCGCCTAGATAAGCTCAGAATTGTGATATTTTGTCTAAAGTAAACAATTGACGCTACTGGCGACAAGACATTTATGATGAACTAACGCGTTTACATGCCCGCTCACAAAGTTGAGATCGGTGGTGTAGCTATCGATTTGAACTTGGTATGCGTGGATCTACTGAAGGACGGGATTGGCTGTTTCAATAACTTCTTGCTTCAGTGAGCGAAGATTTTAAGTGACAGTCGCATCGGGCGAGACTGCTTTGCGTCTTCTTCTTCTTCGAAAAGGATCGTCTGCATGATCGGAAGTTTGTGCCGCGCGTCATGCATGCAGCCTTTTTGCTGTCTGCTTTGGCTTTCTTTTTTCAGTTCGACTTTCAAACAATCATTTTGTGTGTACTTGGGAGTGATAATCCTATCCTGACTTATTTTATGATTTAGCCTCACTTATTTTATAAAGCAGATCAGGGTTTTAGTGCCACCCTAAGTTTGACGTTCTTGGTCAACCGCACGCTACGGAGGAATATAGAATTTCTCCGACGATATTCCAAAAAAAGGAAAAAAATATTTAAAAAGGAAAAACATATTTAAAGATGAAAAACTTTCTGGTTCTCGTATTTGAATTACATTTTTTAATTGAACACGACAAAGTTTCATGAATCATTTTCTTCGTTGATTTTCATATTTTTTCTTGATTTATGGAGTTATTCAGAATTCGTTTCTCGAGTCCCATTTGCCCAATTGAGCACTCTAAAACAAGGTTGTTAAAGTTTTTCTCTTTCTAAAAGATACTTTAGTGATGCATTTGGTGGTCCAACGGATTAAAATAAGTAGAAATAGAAGTCACATATTGTCCTAAAAAGATAAGAAATCGCAATTAGACTATAGAGTCTATTTCAACCGTATAGTTTAAGCGGAAAAATAAATCACTGTTTTTTGAATCCTATCTATAATCCTATTTAGTAGAATACGAATCAAAATCAAATCATAAACCCGGAAGTCAAAAACTCTCAAATTGTCGGTCAAAATCCATGAGATAGCTATAGTAAAGTATGAAATATAAAATAAATGTCAGTCTTTTAATAAACAATTTACAAAAAAAGATCTTATGTATTTTTGCGCACTGCACGTTAAAATCGTTTTTGAGATCTTAAAGTTTTCTTTTGATTAGTCTTCCATGCGGTATAAACTTTATGATAAAATTTACGATTGACTTTATGATAGAGATTGGACATTTTGTTTTGTTCATAAAACCAGTTATGACGTCGCGTCGTCATAATTTCTATAATCGAAAATACGTGCTCTTAGAGAAAACCATTTTTATACCATTTACAAAATTCTTAGGAAATCAAAAAAAAAAATCATAAGTCATCAAATCACCAAAATTGTTTATACCATGAAATGTTCGATCTTCTTATTGAGAAAATTTTATATTTGTTTTCCAACATGCTGCAGTTTAGAATTTAGACAAGCTATCCTAATTTATTTATTTATTTATTCTTCTTTCTTCATCCGACCTATAATGGTCTTAATGAAGTTGTGGAGGAGGAAAAGCCCATTTGAAAAGTTATCTTCAAATGCGCGTAAAAACCTCACTATCTTTTAGCACATACATGGTTAACAAAGTTTCACATTACATTACATCTATCTTAACTAAATAACAATCAGTCTTAAAATAATTTTTCACGTTTATCTTATATGCTAAGTAAGTCGTCTAAGGCTATCTTTAAAAACATCACTAATTAAATCATACCAATATTGAAACTCTAATTGTAGTTGCAAATAAATTGTTATTTAAATACTATTTGTCAGAATCAAAGTTCAGAGTCCGGGCCCCTTCTACAACTCCGAGCCCGGGGAAAAACCTCTCGACGGCCCTGAGCAGAACAAAACTTCCAATCATTTTTCATCGCTGATTCTGCAGACGGTTCTGATTCTCTAATCTAGGATCTTTTTTTCCCCGGACCGTATAATGCTCGCTCTGTCCTTGGCAAAAGGTTGCGGATCAAAAACTTTGACCTGCTGGTTGTTGTTGGGTCTGGGGCTGTTTGCAAGTGGTGAATGAGTGACTGAGGCCGGAACTGTAGCTGACATGTGAGTGGCTCCACGCAGCGATTAGAAGACAGCCTTTATTATTTGGGGTTGCTTTCTGTGTATTTTTTTTGTTCGAAAGCCTACTCGTAGAATCCTTTCTATTTTTGTTCAGCCTTGATGATGATCCTCTTTGTCTGGGTCGTACTTTTCGGGGCGAAATAAATCGCAAACAGATGCGATTTTATTACGGGTCGTTCAGTGGCTAAAAATCTACTGGTTATCTGTTTGGAACAGACTGTTTGCATGGACGAGTTCAGCATTTTAATTCTCCCTCGTGGTAACGTTTGGAAAAGCCTATTTAATAATATTTTTTTTCTCTTTTCAGGGCGGACGAGTTTGCTACACCTCGAACGGTAGCGAAGGCCGAGGAGTGATATCGCTGCGATCTGCCGGTGACATATCGATACCCCAGCGGGGTCCAATCCGGCGAGGACTGATAGTGCCCCAGAAGCCACCGAACCCTCCGACCATCATTCCTCTGAAGCATGCGAGGTGTGTTGCACATTCAAACGTTACGATATTCAAAACTAAGCGACTACATCGACTATCAGATATAATCCGAAGCTTCAGCGGGGCACTGCCAGGTCTACCAGCGGCACCTGGCTGTGATTATAATTTTGAAATAAATTTAATCAGTATATTACATAATTTTCAATTAAGTGCGGTAAACTCCGCTCGTCTGGTCGCTTAGTAAGTAGCTGCTAGACGTTGTTGGATAATGATTAAATTTAAATTTGATTTCCTCTGGCGGGCGGACGACCGCCGGCATTAAACGATGCGGAGCAGACAGTCGCTGGTAGTCGCATATAGCCATAATCATGAACTTTGCGCGTGCCGAAAGTGAATCCCGGTGGTTGAAATCGTTTTCATTTTCTGATATCGCGTTTTCTTCTGTGCTGTTCTCTTTGTACTTTCAGATCCCACGACCGGGAAAGTGGAGACTACGCCGGATCGATATCGGATCTGCACAGTGTTACCTCACGACTCAGCCAGGTTTCGGTAAGTGTGTGATTTCATACAATCTATTCCCCAGCGACAATGCTCGGTTCCATCGGCATTAAGCAGGGCTTGGAAGAACTGGCTGGCAAATGAAAATATTTTTGTTTGAAACAATGTACCACCGAAACGACGTTGTACGGTATTGCATTACTTGTATTTTCGTAGAGTTTCGACGGAATATTAGCTGGCACCTGTTGCCGGTCCCGCCAGGAGCCTGATTAAATTTAATTCAATTAGGTTGCAACAATTTGATATTATAAGCGACGTCGATAGAGGAAGAAGCAATTTTCTATCAGACGATGTTCACTTTCCGGAAGAGTTTCTCAGTCTAACTTTTACAAGTAGATTATTTTCCGCGCTGAGTGCTTACTAATTTCTTTGATCGCTAGGATTATCGCTCTGAGATTTAAACAATTTGCTATTGGAATGGGCCTCTTATCTAACGGGTTTAATGAAATTTGTAACGCTCGCCTTTTAGTTCTAGATCTATTACGTTCGAATCGAATGAATCTTACATGCTGTATTGTCCCTTGGCTATATTCTCGCACCGTTTCCTAAAATTTTAACTGTTCTCCGTTTGATTCAGGTTTATTTATTTTTCAACTAAAATCATAACGTAGCTCTACTAGTGAAGCTCAGAATCATTATTGTTACAATCCTTTTCGTTCACGAAGTGCAATCTTCCCTTTTTATCGAGCTAACTCATAACATCATTAGAAAAGGAATAATATTATCATGGCTGCAATTTCTTCTTGATGCTCATCTTTATTTATTTTTATTATTATTATTATTATTTATAAGGAAATGTAATGTCGTCGTCGTTTTTTGCACTCTCTCCTTTCTTCTTCATTGCCGCTGGCATAACAGGTTAAAATCGGACTCCGAGACCATCATAATGCTGAAAACGGAGTGGCTGGTGTGTTTTCTTCTTTCTTAATAAAGGTGAAACACGATAAAATTGGGACAGTAAGAAATATATAGTCTGTATTATATTAATTTGTATTTTTGAAGGTACATGACTGAATGTATTCGTAACTCGTTTTCTATATTTTGGTATACTTGGTGTTCGGATACGGAGCCATATTTTCATAGCAACCGAACCGAAGTAGTTTCTCCTTATTTTCCACGCTGTCTGATTGTCGTATCTACCGCTATATTGTCATATTTTAGGTCAAATTAGGGTATTAGGGTGAGATTCCTTAACTGCCGAATAGTGATTACAGGTCGCCGTGAGGTTTATACTCTCATAACTTAAACTGTTTCATTCTCCCTGTCGCAATCTTACAGTTTAATTTTTTTTATCTACCTTCTATTTCTCCAACTACACTATATTTTCCTTTTCTACCGTGACTTATCTTTTTCGTCCACTATCCACACGCGCTAACTGTCAAACGTCTATACACCGATTTTATGTTGCTTTAGAGCATCTCCAGTGGTGTCGCAACACTCCAGCCCGTAACATCCGCTACTTTCGGATTTACCTAATCTCCAACACCGCTAGATTCACCACGCCACGTCTCTGAACACTTCCATCAGCGGTCCCCTCATCCACCTGTCTCACTCGTCCGTATACGCCTTGAATCACTGCCTCCACGGAACCTCGTTTCCAGCACTTCCTATTCTATCCGTCGACCACGAACACCAAGTCTCCCATTGCAGCGGGTTCTGCTCGTCGTGCCATTTCGGGTTCATTGTTGGCAAATATTCTTTACGCCATCTTTCCCATATTTTTCCAACAAGGTACTGTGAGCGTTTGTAAAGGGCAAACACGAAATTATTGCGACACCGAAAATGTCATTCCAATTTTCTTATAATGTTTAAAATCAAGCCAAAATTTTAGGGTAGTTTTATACATATATTTACTTCAAAAATTAAAAGAAAAGTTAATCGATGGAGCCTTGAGTGTAAAATTGAACGCATTTTCGCTTGATGCCCTCCATCAAAGTCTTTACAGTGTCATCCGGTACCAGTTTCTCAGTTTTTTTTTCCATTTTCTTAACATGTCCTTCTCGTCTTTGACTGTCTTCTTGCTCTTCCAAAGTTTCCGCTTCATCATTGCCCAGTACTGCTCCACCGGGCGCAACTCCTGACAGTTTGGCGGACTCATGTCCTTTGGAACAAAATGGACAGAATTGGTCTCATACCACTTCAGGACACTTTTAGAATAGTGGCATGATGCCAAATCTGGCCAAAGTAGCGGAGCTTAGTCGTGCTGCTGCAAGAACGGCAAAAGGCGCTTCTCGAGGCACTCAGATTTGTAGATCTCGCCATTTACTGTGCCCTTTGTCATGAAAGGCTCACTCCTCAGTCCGCAAGAGCAGATGGCCTGCCAAATGAGCTATTTGGAGGCGAACTTCGACATTTTCTTCTACTTAAATTTGTCGTCCACATAGAACTTGCTCTTGCAGGTGAAAAACTCCAACCCCGGAATTTGCTTAAAATCGGCTTTTATATATGTTTCGTCGTCCATCACACAGCAGCCATATTTTGTCAGCATCTTCTCGTAGAGCTTCCGTGCCGGAGTTTTAGCCGTCGATTGTTGCCGCTCCTCGCGGTTTGGGAAGTTCTGGACCTTGTATGTATGTAGTCCAGCTCTTTTCTTTGCATTCTGGACGTAGCTCTGCGACATGCCGATCTTTTTAGCCAAATCACGGTTTGAAACGTTGGGATTTGCTTTAATCATCCGCTTCACCTTTCCCACCGTCTTTTTGTTCTCCGGTCCCGGTTTTCTTCCAGCTCCTTTGCCGTGGTTCAACGTCAACCGCTCCTGGAACCGCTTCAACACTCTGGAGACGGTTGAATGGTGTACGTTCAACATTTTTCCCAACTGCCGGTGCGACAGGTCAGGAAATTCCAGGTGTTTGGAAAGAATTTGTTCTCTCGACTCGCGTTGGTTCACCTCCATTTTCGTTGAATCGAAAAACACGACTTCGAGTTTGACAGCATGTGAACAATACACATCAATGAGAAAGTGTGCAAAATTTGGTTGATTTTTACCCAATGGTAAAAAAGTTATGCTCTGTTGAATGTGTCGCAATAATTTCGTGTTCGCCCTTTAAAGATTACGCAGTGTTGCTGCCGAATTCGACGGTCCATTTTCTAGGCTCTTATCCGCACCGGTCACCGTTCTCCGTAAAAAGTGATTCGGGGCAGTGCTTTTGTTTCTTCCGAGTCTTGTGGCAAATAGGTCAAACGATATGTGTTTATCATGTCTGTCACTTTAGCCAATGTTGTCGACAATATTGCATCTGTCAGCTTCCGCCCGTCATCGAGCGGCCTTCTCCAACCGTGCCATTCTTTGCCAGATTCCCCCCATATGGGGTGTTCCCGGGGATTGAAGTGCCAAGATGTTGCAGGACTAGCCGGACGCACTCCCCATTTATCTTTTCTATTATCACTACCTAGTTGTTTGTACCTCGAAAACAGGTTGCATTATCTGAGAAAATGTGCTTCGGCTTGCCAAACCTGCAGCGGAAACGACTGATAGCCATCCAACATGATTCGGGGGTGAGACTGTGAACCACCTCTAAATGCACCGCACGTATTGCGAAGCAAGTAAAAATTGCCACCCAACGCTTTTCCTTCCGTCGACCAATCATCACCTCGAGTGGACCCAGGAAGTCGATTCCCACTGAACTGAATGGCCGCATGCTAGAACTTACTCGTTCTATGTGCAGTGAAGCCATCCTTGGAGCTCGTGGACGGCCCTTGTTTATTTGCACCAAACGCATCTCTTCACCACGATTTTGATAGCTGGTCGCAGCTTAGGGGTCTGGAATAGTTGTCGAATTTCGTTGTAAATGGTCTCCGAATTTGCGTGTCCAAACTCCTGCTGAACCAATTTCTGCGTGATTTCGTGCGAACGCGACAGAATTATTGCGTGCCTTTTGTCGAAGGAGTCCTTATTCGCATTCGTCATCCTACAATCCATCCACTGCACATCGTCTTCATCCAAGACCGGAGAACTTTAGTAGATATAACTTCCCTTTTAGAGAACTTCTTATAGCTCACCCGGTTGACGATTTAAATTGGTGGAGAGCGCACCCGCTTTTCATCCGGGAAACTGTCCTGCGGTCATAGAACTACTTCAGCTTGCTGGAATTCTCTTTTTTTAAGTGGTTCTTGTACCTTAGCTCACTTAGTTACCATTGTGTCGATCATTTGTTATTGCTTTGCCGTAGCTTGTAATGTTATTATAGGCTACCTCTTTGCTTGCGTCGACAATTAGCACTCGCTGTCACCCTCAGCAGTCTCGTCCAGCGGGAACCCCGCTCGGCGTCGATCAATCCATGGAACAAGATAGCACCTCTTGCTTCCTCTTCTGTTTCGTCAAACGTGGCCTCTTCCGATGGCCACTGAAATTGTGGAAGATATAAAAACGCTATTCCGGTAAACCACTCTCCGTCGCTTTGCAATGGCGGGCCTTGCCTCCCCCTTAGTTAGTACGTCCACTATATTGAGTTTTGTCGGGATCCATCACCAGTCTTTCACATTCGTAAGCTCCCAAATTTGCGATCTTATAAGTGTGTGTGCTCAAAATGGTTTGTGATAGCCGGTCCCCAAAAGCGCACCCATAAGCTTCAAGCAGAGAGTCGACTGGCGTTTCAGAGCTGCTACCTTTGCTCTAGATATAACAAGACTGCATCGCACTACACCTCGAGCGACCACGCCGCGCAACCGTACGCAAGATCGCTGGCGTCGGTAAAGATGTGTACCTCCAACGACTCAATTTCGTCGGTCTTGGCCTCACCGATATAGCAACGTAGTATCCGTATTGCTGCCACATCAGACAGGAGATCGGTCCAGCGCATCACCACAGGTCCCAGCAATCGGAATCAATTTCTTGATCCCATTCGTATTTCGAACGCCACAGATGCTAAATAATTGTTTTGCCGTTGATAGTGAACGGAGACAGCAACCCGAGCGGATCAAAGAACCCCATCACACAGCTGGCGACGAGTCGTTTTGTTGGTAGTTTGCCTTCGTACAAGTATTCCATCAAGTCCTCGCGATGTCGTGTAGAGAACGAAAACTCGTCCGTTTCCGGGTTCCATATAACTCATAGAACCCGCACTTTGAACGTCTTTTTATCGCGGTTGAAGCGTACCGGTCTTCTCACCAAGCGGATCTCTGTTGCCAGCTTTGCTGAAGCTTCAACCGTTTCGGTACAGTCGATGTAGGTATCCACATTATGTCGTTTTATGATGGCCGCAGCCGCTTCTGGATTCTGGATGGCTAGCTAGCTAGCATTTCGGTTTTTAACGAATTGAACCGAGCACAGAGAGCTAGTCGCGACAAATGTTGCTACGTCCGTTACATAGACGCGGGGGATCATCTGAAAACTTTCTGAAGATGTACCGCTGTGCTTGTTTATCCTCGGTACGGATTTTCAGTTGATGGAACATTTCCTTTAAGTCCCCGCCGAATGCTATTCGCCGTTCGCGGAAACCGATGATGACCTTCACCAACGGATCAAGTAAGCAGTTGTTAATTGTGGGAGACTCCTTGTACGGTTTCTGCAGCGTCCCATACGAGCCGTATCTTATCAGGTTTTTTCGGGTTTCGGACGACGTTGAGCGGGAGGTACCAGACCTTTTCAGGTGCAGTCTGGGCCAACTCGTCGGCTGTAGCTAGATGTGAATAACTCTTTTGCTGGTACTCGTCGATCTGCATGTCAACGTACGCGCATAATGTCTTGATGCTTCAATCGCCGCAGTGCCATGGGATAACTGTCCGGGAACTGTGGATCATCCGTCTTCCATAAAAGTCCGGTTTCGGAACGCTCACCGGCTCGTTTTATAGTCCGCTCGAGTATTTCTCGTGCCCGTCGGTCTTCTTCCGTTTCCCGTGGTACTATTACAACCGACTCTTCCAGCGCGTAGTGGCTTCTAAGTAATTCATGCAGATCTTCGTTGGTAATCTCCTTTTGATAACCGAGGTAATAACCCATTAAAGCGGTTATGGGTTTTTGGCCCGTAAACCGTCCATCCGAGGTTGCACTTTACTGCGATTGGATCTACAGGTGTGCCCATTTTAGCTTCCAGCGGAGCAAATGAATGGATCCTGTTCAACCCAATGAGCAACTCCGGCTGTCCATCGTAAGACTTGATTGTCAAACCCCGCATAAAGTTGAATAGTGCGATAAGTTCCTGGGAGTCCGATTTTTGGTTCTTTTCTCTAACATCGTGACAGAGGCTCCTTCATCTAGAAACTCCTGGAGAAGTTATTCCGGATGACCATAGTGTCGATGCAGTTTTTCGATAACTCTTGGGACCGATTCAGGAAGCTACAACTGACCGGATACTAGCTCAAAGGCTGTTCCTTACAGACACTCCTGAAGTCGCACCAAGTTTTTGTGGTTCATGTACCCACGGGCTTCGTTGGACGCTTTGTCACTATTTGGGCCTGCCGGAGAACTTTGTTGTCAATCCCTTCCTCGCGGCCTTCTGGGCCTTTGTAGGTCTAGTTTGCGCTTGGCCCAGTCCAATCTAGTTACCTGGGCTACATGTTCGAAATTTGTGTGGGATGTTTGGACAATTTTCATGAAGATAGCTCATTGTTTTGTATTTTCATCGCCAGGGGGCATGGTGAAATATTGAACGAAAATTTTCTAGTTAAAAGCTGACTCATATAATGTACTCAAATTCTTTGCCAAACCCACTCGTTATTTCACA
Source organism: Topomyia yanbarensis (assembly GCF_030247195.1). Classification (NCBI taxonomy): domain Eukaryota; kingdom Metazoa; phylum Arthropoda; class Insecta; order Diptera; family Culicidae; genus Topomyia; species Topomyia yanbarensis. Next base: position 59,762,478 of record NC_080670.1, read on the forward strand.
AAAAAAGGTCATGGGAATCGACTACTGATTCACCACTGTATGCTGTTAGGCCCTGTCCAAAATTTACTCAGACATCAGCTCAAGTTTGAAGCAGGTACTCCTGATAGGACTAGATATCGATTAAGGAGTGGCTCGATGGGTTTCATTTTTTTCTTATCACTTTAGTATTCAATGAACAGATGAATTCTTACCGTATCTTATTTCTGACCGTTCCGGTTATTCTTACTCTGTTTATTTTCTATTGGACATTGTTTTAAACCCCTGAAAAATGAATCTTCAAGTTGTCCAAAAGGGACTTTAGTGTAAACTAAAACCCACAAAAGTTATAGAAATAGCATTGGTTTAAAGGAACACCCTAAAGCTGTCTATTGGATTTCTCATGCTATGGAAAGTATAAGGTAACGTGTCTTCAGCAAATTTGTCTAAATTTTGTTGTTCTATAACTTCATCAAAGATAGCCAAGCTCTATATCGAAAAAGTTAAATTTCAAATGAGGCCAAAAGTAGAAGCACCTTAGCTTCTGTATAAACGAACCGAAAGGCCTTGTAAAGTACAACAACTTTCCTAAACATATTGTAATGCTAAGTTATTTAGTTTTAGCAAAATGTTGAAATTCCTGCTAAATTTACACTCTGGACTACTGTGCATTTCGGTTATACTTTCCCTATCGTTTTTCCGTTCGATATTTTCCTAAATTTTTTCAACTTTGTGAAACTCTAGTGAATTTGTTGGGTTAATCTCTTTTCGCACATAACTTACATTGTTGGCAGAGTACCATTCCAACAAGAGATGAGCAAACCGATTCAGTTTAGAGAGCGGACCGTTTCCGATTCACTCACAAAAAAGAATCGATTCTTGGTCGATTCAGGGAAGATTAACGAAACTTGATTTAAAAAGTACATTTTTTGTTTTTATGTGTACAAATAAGTGATCACTCCATTTGCTAGCATCTTGTAAAGATAAGATCTCAGAAATATTAACAACTCCGGGTGAGCTTGAAAACGAACGATTTTCAAAGCATACCCGCTGCACTGAAAGGGATGTTTCAGTTGTTTATCTCGTACTTCATTCGTGTGATGCGCACCGCATTCATTCAGTTATTTTCGTTTTAAATTTAACTTCAATTGCAATATCGATTTTTGCTGGCTCAAAGTAGGATATAGAATAAAATGCACAAAATATAGATTACGCAGTTCACTGATGCTCTAGTATGTATTAAATGCCACTTTCTGGCTTTAATTTGTCCTCATATAACAAATGAAAGCTTTAGCTGCTGAATAAATTCTTATATACTACTGTTTTATTAGTTGCTTTCTACAAGAAATGCAAAAAAAAGTTGGTTTTCCCGACAAATCCCCAAACGCAATGCGCTACGCCGGGTCATAACCAATCGAAATCTAATTTTGTAGAGTTATTTGAGACCCCAAAGAAAAACAAAGCATGTGCCGAAAAAATGATCATTTTGCCCCATTCTACTAATTATTGTCTACATTTAGTTCATATTGCGGCACAATAACAGCAATAGTATCAGAAAATAATGTTGGCGAAGATTCAGCCCCAGTTATTCCTCCGTGTGCGCTTGTGTACCTCTACAAAGACCCTCATATATTTTTTTAATTAAATCATTTTTAATCACTCGTTTTTTTGGATAAGCTTCCTTAACATGGTTAGTTTCTGGTCCCCTTATTTTACCGTGTTCAACCCTTAACAATGCGAAAAGATGTTCACCATCTCGGCGATAATATTGCGATAGTAAGCACTTCCGATTCGGGATACAATTTTGACGTACCGCTCGGGATGGAAGAAAAATCTAAGAGCGACGAAGACGTTCGCAACCCGCCGCCGCCCATCAAGGATAATGATATCGTTTATTAAGTTGATAAAGCGAGATAACGATGATGAGATAAGAAAAATTCTAAACGATAAATGGGGTTGATAGCTGGATTCGTACCTCCTTACGCCATAGTTGAACCAGGGATACCAGATATATCTATGTATATAGTCTGATTAAATATAAATTTGGTTACTGGTTTCATTATTGTATTTAACAAAAATGTCTCTGTGTAATGAGGATTATTTTTAGGTGGACCAATGCAATCGGTAGCCGAAAGAATCTATAGAAATCGATATATAATGCCGCAGTGGCGTAGCCAGAAATTCAGTTTGGTGGGGGTTTTGATGAATATAGATTTTTTTGAAAATGTTAGAATTTCCTATAACTTTGAATTTCATATAACTTTGATAAAATAATCTACAAACAAGAAGAATCAATCTAGATCAGCTTTCAAACCTTCATAGCAAACTATCTTTTATAATGTTTTAAAAGTTTAGGATTAGGATCTTTTAAAATGGAATAAATATTCAAAAACTTTTCTTGCGGCTAAAATTCTGAAACCGAGGGTTTAAAAATTCCGAAGACGTTTTCTAACACAACGTATTCTGATATATTAAGTATTGCATTCTCCTAGAAGTCATTATGGAGAAAAAAAGTAGTAGACAATGTGTATTTAGAAAAGTTTTTGAGGATGTCCCTTAAAACAACTTTGTTGAGGGTATGTATGCAGCGTATCGAACTATAAAACGATACGGTAACTTTTTATATTAGGATTCAGAAACTCGTGTCTTCGACAAAATGTGAATTTTCTTGTTTATAAATAACCGAAGAGGTTTATCGTATACAATAATTTCAGATTAACACTATCGAAAACTTTACTGAAGACCTCGAATTAAATTTGTTTGAAAAGTTAATTCTCCATGACTTCTTATAGGAGGATATAAAGCCAAAAAATATTATCAGAAGATGAACTGTTCATCGTTGTAACATTTTTTTACGATACATACCTCCAAAGGTTACGGTTTCGAAATGACGTGATCCTAACCTCAAATATTCATATCATTGATGATATAACAAAAATAAAATGCTCATGAAATCGATACTAACCTACCAAAAACAAAGTGAAAACGCCATTTTTAATAAGTTTCCTTCTACTTCCCGTATTATTTTCGTTGTTAATCATATTAGGTTTTCGTCTCCACGTTACGCCTTCTTAAAAAATACAATTCTAGCATTTGCTGAAATTTATGCAATTTAGGCATTCAATCTTCCCATTTAGCAAAATGTCACTTGTCTTTATTTCGGTACATCCCTTCAAAAGTAATTGATTGGAAATCTTACGGTTATGATAGTTTCAGAACGCCGAATCAGTTTCTATTGGAGTCTTCTCATATAGGTATTTTATACGATACTGATATGATTGAACATCTCCCGGCTACGAGATTTTTTTCAAAATTCCATTCCCACAATTTTCAAAAAATCTCCGTGAGCATCAATACTTTGAGAATTGATCAGATAACCATTTTTGTAAAATTTAATTAAATTAGTCTGCATCAATAGGTTTTTTCTTCTATCTAATCAATTTTGGTTTGGAGGGGGTTTTAACCCCCAAAACCCCCCCTTAGCTACGCCACTGAAATACGTCAGAACTTCGTTTTCTCATCAGCTTAAAATGAGCTCTTTTTCTTGCGGTACATAAAGCTTGACTAGAGGTTTTCTCAGGAACACAAATTGTATCTCCGTTTTTTTGAGCTAGCGTCATTCCAGCGCTAGCTTAATCCTATCACTAAGTTAGTGTCGGATTCTGATGAGACGAAGTCGAGACGAAAACTCCATAACTAATTTAGTTATAGGTTTTGTGATCTTCACGCGCAAAGATGGTTCTAAACAATTTTCTCTTTAATGGAGTAAAAATAGTTTTCACCAAATTGTTCTCCACTGAGGAGAAATATAGCATAGAGCATGACATATCTTCAACAATTAAGTTTCACTAGGTTTAGAGTTTTCTTTTATTCAATTTGTAAAATGAATTCATTTGTCAAAAATGTAGACAAAGATTTGTTTGCAACACCCTCAGGATTCCTGAAATAGTCCAATTTTAAGACACCCCAATGTGTGAAGCACGATGCGCCTCCATTAGAATGGAGAGAATAAAAAAATCCGAAAGAACCTTCTTACACCTGTATAGCTAAATTCTCACTATTTCTTTAAAATGGCCGCTAAAACAAACTGTTTCACGCAAAAAGCTCACAAACGTACAATACTCGTCTTGCAGAGTACCGCACACTTCTATTGTCGGATACCCGGAAGTTGGATCATTTTCACTGTTCATCGAGGGAAATAATAAGATTTTTACTACATATCATTAAAAGCATCCAATTTCCACCCCAGTTTATTCTTCATTGTGAAACGTTGCCGGTTTGAGCTGGTGGTATATAATGGACCAATGGCTTCCAGTGCAAAGACGCCCAAAAGTGGTTGCACAGTGGAATGAAATTGGGAAAAAATCGTTTAATTTTTGTTTTTAAATATGCATATATTCTACCTATATCGATATATCGAGTGCTTCGGGAAATTTTCTACCAAATCGCAAAAGAAATTCATTAGTGATTTTCAAATAAGAAAATGAACAGAAACATCTGTGTGCTATTAAGAGTTGTGCAAAATCATCATTGAGGTAACTATACCAAATGAGTGTGCATCTTTTCGGTTAGCTTTAACCTATATTATCTCCATCTTGAATGTACAATCTTGCAAATTTAGATCTCCTGACTTATTCGAACGTTTAATATGACATAGTTTTACGTTTGATTTTAGTTTTACCTGGAGTTGAATTTCGTGCATTTCGTAATTTTCAAGTGCTGATTACTTTAATTTTTCGTTACTGCATATCAAAAAATACAGTGTGTCCCACATTTATAAGCTCACTCTAATTTTTCAAAATAACTTTTTTTTATCTTCAATCAAACTGCACCAAATTTTCAGCGTTTGTTTTGATGCCTAATCAACGATGTTTCTCGAAATTTAGAAGCCCTGGTGCGTTATGTTCGTTTGTTAAGGCAATTTAAAATGTGTCCCACATTTATGCGTTCACCCTATTTAAGGTAGGTGTAAGATGAACGTATAAACACAGACTAGCACACATAACACTCGAAAACAATTCTTCGCCCGCTTGAACAGTAATTTTAAATATATTATTAGTTGGGACTGTGGCCGCATTTGAGATTATGGCACCACTGATATATGCGCAAGTATACGGGGGATAGACCACTAGTGAAAAATTGTTCCTGAACCTGAGGGATAACCCTTTTGCAAATGAGTGGTTGGGATCGAGTATAAAAGGTGGAGCTAGTGTTCTAGGAAAATTCGTTCGATATTTTTTGAAGGAATTCCCTCATAGTGTTATGTCTGCTAGTCTGTGGTATAAATATGAGACACCACTTTTTTCACTTAAACTGCCAAAACAAACGAACAAAACGTGCCACATTTTTCAAATCGCTGATTAAGCTTTAAATCCAAGCTCTGAAAGTTTGGTGCAGTTTGATTGAATAGAAAAAAAAGTTGTCTTGAAAAATTAGGGTGAACTTATAAATATGGGACACACTGTATATGCTTCTAGTGTTTCAACGTATTTCAAGTACAATTGAGTGGAACACAGTTATTTTTCATCATTTCGTGGTTTTCGTTTCGTTAAATTGTTTCAAGTTTAGAATTGCGTCACCGACAAAATTTATATTTTTTGTGCGTTTTTATGATTTATTGGGCATCATTAGATAGTTTAGTGTAATCCATTTTTATCTTTTAACAACTAAAATGCTTCAAGTTCCTCAAATTTTTTATTGATATGTAATTAAATTTAAATATCTTGTTCCGATATAACTTTATTTCAAGGAATACAATAAAGATTAGGAATCCTTCCAAAATATAAATGATTTATGATAGATAGTATTAAATTTCCAAAAATTATCAAAATTTATTAATATGTTTGCTTTTCGATCCGACTTTTGCCTGTGCTTATCCCACTGTGGAAGAGCTCAGACGCTGTGAAGGTCGATTGCCGGTTAACGGGCCCGAGCTGATAACTGCTTCTGTTGGGGGTAAATATGAAGACATTTGCATTCCTATTCCCACAGGCATTGTTGGCACATCGAGTCGAACCTTGATATTTTGAACCATCATCAAAGCACAGTCGCAATGGATCAGCCATGGAAAACTGGTGCTTAATTGAACCATTAATGAGTGCTACGACGGTGGCAATAGACCGGTCTATGAGGACTAGTGGAGCTAACATTGATAGGAGCTGTTGGAATTATAGGGGATAATCCAGCATTTAATGAATGGTTGGAATTATCTCATTAGCAACCTGTAGTGACACAGCTGGGTTGCTTTTCCCGTGTTAAAGGACAAACAAAATGACCCATCCCTGGTAGAGCATTAAAGTACGGGTTGGAAACTCATGGGTTGTTTTTTTTTGTGTAACGAGCGAGGCGATGTTTTCCCAACAGACTTGAATCTTTTCACTGACGCGATGAAGCATTCTGTTTAATATAGGAGGGAATATGAAATCACTCCACCCGAAGCCGGTAGGTGTTTGTAATAGATAGTATCGGATCTATGATTAGGTGATTCGGAAGATAAATTTTATGTTTTCATTATTGCACTAAACTGCGTTTTTGTCGAACAAATAGTCAATTATTTTCATTAAATCGTTAACGTAATGACAGCGCTGCCATTATGTGATTTGTTTCATTTCATTCATTTTTTTTTGGTGCGAAAAGCTCATTTTATCTATAATAGTACCGTAAAACGGGGGTATCTTTGATCACCGGGGTAAGTTTGATCGAATGAGACATTTTTCAGTAATATACGATAAGATGCTCCGCTCTTACAAAATCATCGAAACAAAAAACAAACCATATTCTAAACTCTCTAAATTCAGCATCGATTAGTAACGATTATTTCATGTTTTCAGGTACTATTTATGAGCACAAATTTAAATTGAAAATGATCTTTTCAAACTGTTCAAACAATATTTTGTATATTAATGAAATCAGTCAACTTCAACTAAACTGATAATTTTTTTAAAAAACCGTATATATTTTTGTCCAATAATTGATTTAAAAAGCACGAGATTTTTGTTGTTCACTATTACATTTCGAATATTTTCCTGAAAAAGTTCGATAAAAGCCAACTGTATCCTTCAAGGCAATTTTGTTCTCGTTCGAGACGTCACAATATCGGGCCATGAAATTGCCTGCAGATATGCAATTTACACAACATTTCAAGCGTTATCTCTCATTTCGATTGACATATTTGATCAAAGTTACCCCAAAAGCAACGAATGGAAATTTACGACAAAGTAATTTTATTTTTATAATAAAACAAAATGAAATACCCAAGTATTTGAACAATTTCAATCTATGAATACCAGTACTTGTTTTAAAAATGCAAACAGTTGCATATACTTGAAGTGAAGATAGTTATTCGAAATACTTTTGAAAAAGTGATCAATGTTCCCCGTTTTACGGTACCACAACACGTTTCGATTCTACGATCGATCAAGTGTCTTTTAAAATGTTTGTTTAATTGGAACAAAACACACGAACAATTGTTGTTTGTTTATTTTAGTAGCATATACATGCAATTTATTTTTTTAAAGTAATTTCGACAACTTATTACAAATTTCATTCGATCGGTCCAATTTTTGTCATATGAACGACAAGAGATTATCCGCATATCGTTGGATTCAAATGATGGTCATGTCCCTAATACCCATTTCGGGATTCGCTATAGGCGTTTATTAGTCAACAAATATGGTATTTTCTAGTTGCTGTTCAATTAGTGCTGGTGACGAGATGTGAACTGCTGTGATCGAATACAGTAGCTCAAATGTATCTTCAGCATGATCGAACAGCAAATCTGAATCTATTCCGCCTTGAGCAGGAAGGAAAAGCATCCATAGCTTTGGTTCAACAACCGTATTTCCGTAGAGGTAACTTGTATGGCGGAAAGTTACTTAACCCTGTATTTGCAGTTTTCAACAAAACTGGCATGACAAATTCACGTGAAATGTCTCGTGCATGTATACTTGCGAACATTCCATTAGTGTGGTGGGAAAAAATTGTAAAAATCATTCTCCATGTTGACCGCATCATTTATAAAGGAAAAAGGTTTAGGCCAATCTGTCTGACCTCCGTCTCAAATCAGTGGACCCATTAATCGACCACTACATTCGGGATGTTAGTTTGGACGAGCACCTGCTACATGCAATGCAAGATGCATATCTGCGAGGAAAGTTTACTACTGCTCTTTTAAACAAAGTTTACTACAATTTTGAAACATATCGAATAAGCAATCAAGTTTAGGAGTTTATCTTGATATTGAAGGTGCTTTTGACAACGTACCTTTGGAATACATTTTGGAAGCAGCACGATATCACGGAGCACCTTTATATATCACGAACTGGATACACGCAACACTTAGCAACCCACATGAGTTCTCATTGTTAAGGTAATGTGCTGTCACCACTACTATGGAACCTTGTTGCCGATGGTTTGTAGACGAACCTTCATGAGCTTAGGTCTCCGACATATGGTTTCGAAGATGATTATCGTAAAATGATCATCGGTATTCGATGATTGATTTGATGATGATCGATGCCGATTTTCACGCAACGAAGAATTACAACCGGAGCTCGTCCATTGCAGTTCTTTGACTCTGAAATTATTGTCGCACATCAAATGAAGTGCGTTGGGGTAATTCTTAACCCAAAACTAAATTGGTCAGCTTGCATCGACTTCAGAATTAAGGAAGCTTGCATGGTTAATCTAAACAACAATTATTAGACCAATACTGGCACACGGGTGCCTTGTGTGCTGGTAAAAGGTCAAAGTTAAACCATCTTCAGAGGATGGTCTTGGTGGCGACGACAGGTGTGTTCTTGACAATACTTACAGCTGATATAGAGGCACTCTTGAACATAAAACTACTATGTGTTTCTGAAACAAGAAGCGCTTTCTTGTGCATATCGTCTCAAGGTTACTGGGCTCTGGAACAGTAACCCAATAGATAGTGCAACTAGCGACAGGGAATTCGCGATACAACAAGTTATTTTTGCTCTGACAGTCAGGCTGCCCTGAAAGCACCTAGTTCGGCAGATTTGAGATCGAAATTAGTAATCGCATGTCGAACTAAAATCGATGACTTAGCGTTACAAATGCTTTCTACCTTTTATGGGTACCCGGCCATTCCGGTATCACTGGAAATGAATTGGTCGATGAATTCGCTAGAGCGGGCGCTGCGGCTGACTTCGTTGGCCCAAAACCAGCTCTACCACTGTCAATAAGTTGGATAACGCACACGATACATTCGAACACGCCAAACATTAGCGTAGCTAGCAAAGGTGCGTATCGATGTATACAAATCAATTACTTTGGAACAATTGGTATTGTTTCAGGTCTTTTCCGTCGCTCGACAGCTATTCCGAAAAAAGTTCTGCGACCATTATTACGGTCTCAATATTACGAAAATGAGACAGCTGTAGCAGTAAGCAGTGAAATAAAACAATAAAAAAAAATATATCTATATAAATACAAGCTATTCTAGAATCCTGAAAGATTGTTCCCAACGTATGCATATCCCGGTTCGTAATCGATTCTTCAGCCTTATAAATCCACTTGAGAAAGCGTCGCCTACTGTCCCCAGCGATAACAAGTTGCCATTAGCAACAGCAGCAATCCATTGTCTCCCCACCAACTCTTGAACGTAAAGCACATGACCGCGCACCTATAAAGCTGTTTGTAACAGCGCGGAGAAAGCCATTCCAACATCGAACGCCTTAGTGGACGGACAACCCAGCAGCAGCAGTACACCACCCAACCAACCCAGCAGCAGCAGAGGCGAAGCTCTACGCCACCCAGCCAATCCAACAGAAGGCAAACGAACGGGCCGATTCGCGCGTAGCGAGCGCGTCAACGGGTTGCCCTTAGCAACGCGATACCTCACCCACCATCCCTCGAACGGCAAGCGCGAGTCCGCGCATGTATAAAGCTGTTTGTAACAGCGCGGAGAAAGCCATTCCAACATCGAACGCCTTAGTGGACGGACAACCCAGCAGCAGCAGTACACCACCCAACCTACCCAGCAGCAGCAGAGGCGAAGCAGTACACCACCTAGCCAATCTAGCGGAAGGCGAGTGAACGAGCCGATTCGCGCGTACAGGAGGACCGAAAAAAGTACACCGTGCCCAGCGAGCGACCGGATTAGCGTGATCAATTGCTATGGAAGGCCAGCAATTTCGTGCTCCGCTTCCACCTCAGCAAATGGAACTAACCAGAAATCACGACAATGGCGCAGGCGGTACGAGAACCGAATCATCCCTCACCCGGTAAGTATAATATATCAGTTGAATTGAAAAAATGTAATCGAGTAAATGGAACTGTAGTCGAGACAGTTTCCTAAACAAACGAAATGATGCCCTGGTAGTTGAGACAGGGTATTCAAGAATGCAAATGTGCTGAAATATGTGTTATAAGGACTCTGATAGTCGAGACAGAGTAACTGAACTGGTACATTTCTTTTGTTCCAACAGAAAATCAAAAAGCAAAATCACAAGGAAGATGCTTTTGGAGGAGCTTTCGGCAGTCAAATCTGAATTGGCTAGAATGCGTTCCGAAAATGAGCAGATGCTCCACGAAGTTGAACTAAGCACAGCAGAAAACGATTATTTGAACTTCGAGTCCAATGAAGCCGGGCAACAGCAAACGACTTCAGCGGGAAACGAATCCTTGCTAACGACAATGAGCAATATGTCCCTTGGCTCCCTGAATATCCCAGAATGCAAACCCTCGGAGGGTGAGACGGAGGTAGATAAAAAAGCCTACGAACAATGGAAGGAAATACTAAACGCGTCATTCAATCTGGTCCGTGCAACCGATGAGCGAGCTAAAATGGACATATTTCGGATAAAGGCAGGTCCAAAATTACTGGATGTGATGCAAGGAACGTCATCTACATCAGATATGCCCGACGAACGCATTATGCCATATTCCAATGCCATTTCTCGATTGGATAATTATTTTGGATCACGTACTTACATTATTGGGCAACGTGCAAAACTAATGAACACCGTACAGCATAGCGGTGAATCAAATATTTCATTCGTGCGACGTGCGGCAGCTGCTGCAAAGCTTTGTGCTTACAAGAGCGAGGAAGAAATGGAAGCGTTAGTACGAACTATCGTCAAAGGGACCATCGATAGCCGTGTGAGAGTTTTGGCTCACAGAAACTGGGTTTCCCAAGGAGACATGAACAGCTTGATCGCATTGGTACGCGATCGGGAGATGGAGCTATTCAACGAGGAAGAATATCAAAAGCTAAACCGCCAGAACAACGTGACAATAGCTACTGTTTCAAAACGCCTGGATACACGAGATCAGTTTCGTCGGGGTACAGCATTTAGGTTGAGAGGCACCCAACGAGGAAGAGGAACACTTCGACGTGGACAAGTTCGCCCACAAGGACCCCTTCAGAACGCATGCTGGCGATGCGCTAGCATCTACCATGGTCCTGCTCGTTGTCCCAATCTAGACAAGGTGTGTCACAATTGTGGGCGGCGTGGGCATTTAGCTCGTGCTTGCATATCTGTGCCGCAGCATGGAGCTGGACAGAAGCGTCCGCATAACGAAACCAGAGATGAAGAACCCGAACCGAAAATTGCGACAATAATGCAAAATGGCGAAGAAAATGAGGAAAAGGTAATGAATAATGACGACCTTGAATAAATTTCAATTGAATTGCAGCTTATCTTATCTAAGTTTCGTTGAATAAAGAAATTGGTTTTTATTAGAGTGCTTGGTACATTTTTTTAGAGAAAACATTCATATTCTTAATTGTATCGCTTGGATGTTGGTTTTCTTTTCGCTTCGTTTCTCAAAGTCCTGTATTTGAAATTTTATTCGTTGCTCTAGCTGGGATTCGGATGCACTTCACCCATCTTTTAGAACCTAATTCAACGTAGTTCAGCGAAAAAAAAGACAGTTTACATCGACAACAAGAGTAAATATATAGCGAGAAATAGTTCTTGTACTCAAAACTGTTTCAAGGAAAATTAGATAAGATAGCTTTTCTCTTGAAGAAACTTAAACAAGCTTAAGCTGAATGTACAAAACAAAACAAAACATTTTTTTTCAGGCGATAGATGATTCATTGCTTGAATCTTCATCTACTGATTGTTTTACTGACCCGTTCATAAATGCAGTGCCTGATTATGATCCACCAACAGAGGAGGATGCTTTTGTTGTTGGACGCATAGCTGGTAAACGTGTAGTATTTTTCATTGACTCAGGGGCTCAAGTAAATACCATCACGAAAAATACATTGAATGCGATACTCTCTGATAACTCTAAAGCTGGAAAGCTACACGATTTAAAGTATACATCTGATAAAACACTGCGCGCATATGCTTCACAAGGGGAGATCAGCGTTGTAGCAACGTTTTCGGCAAAATTGCACGTGTCTAAGGACAGGCCGACTTGCTTGGAAAAATTTTATGTTGTTGAAGAGAGTAGATCATTGTTGGGCTTCAACACAGCTGCTCGGTACAGTCTATTGGACGTAGGGTTGAGAGTACCTGTTGGAGGTCATGTCAACATTTGGAAATGCGAGCTGGCTATGATGAATTCAATTACAAGCTCACCAGTAGAGGAATTTCCGAAATTCAACGTACCACCCGTACTACTGCATTATGATAAAGAGATGCCTCCTGCTAGGAACGTATATACACACATACCAGCAGGCTTCAAAAGATTGGCACAACAAAAGCTTAGCGAGCTTTTAGCAACAGGGATCATCGAACCAGTTACTGAAGACATGGATCGCTCCTTCTGTTCTTGATTGCTAGTTGTACCGAAAGGTAAAAATGATATTCGTCTTGTTGTTGACTTGCGAGGCCCAAATAAATGTATCCACAGAACGCCATTTAAGATGCCTACTTTTGAAGCCATACTGATGGAACTGCATGGAGCAAGATGGTTTTCAACCATAGATCTTAAAAATGCCTTCTTTCACGTGGTACTTGATGAGCGATGTCGACATTTGACTAACTTTTTCTCTGGAGACGCACTATATAGATGCCGGAGACTCCCGTTTGGTCTATGTAATGCTCCCGATATATTTCAAGAGATTATGCAGTCAGTCATTCTCTTGGGATGTAAGGGTACTATCAATTACTTGGACGATGTGTTAGTATTCGGAACAACGAAGGCGGAACATGATGCAAACCTCAAGGAAGTATTCAGGCGATTAGAGGATCATAACGTCAGGATCAATGAAAACAAATGCTTGCTAAACCAGAAAGAAGTACCGTTTTTAGGGTTCCAGCTCTCTGCCGCTGGATGGAGTGTGGAAGATGAAAAAATTAGAGCCATCCAAAATTTTCGCAGACCACAGACTCAAGACGAAGTGAGAAGCTTTCTTGGTTTGATCAATTACATTGATCGATTTATCCACAATCGAGCTGACAAAACATGGCGTTTGAGAGAATTAGCTAGAGCAGATCATTTTTACTGGTCGAAAGATTTGGATCTAGAGTTTGAGCATCTGACATGCACTGCTTGGACGAAGATCAAGACTCTTGGTTATTACAATCCAGCAGACGAAACTGAGCTTTATGTTGATGCCTCACCGCATGGGCTAGGGGCAGTACTAGTCCAATTCGATAACAGTTCTAACCCAAGGGTAATCGCATGCGCTTCACGAGCATTGTCTTCGGCAGAACAGAAATATCCTCACACACAAAAAGAGGCTTTAGCAATGGTTTGGGGGGTTGAAAGATTTTCCAACTATCTGATGAGCAAGACATTTAAGATTCGAACAGATGCCAAATCAAATGAGTTTATTTTTGGCGGCATGTATCGAATCGGCAAAAGATCTGTTTCGAGAGCAGAAGCGTGGGCACTCCGTCTACAGTCGTACGATTTTTCCGTTGAAAGTATCCCAGGGAATATGAACATCGCGGATGCGCTTTCCAGATTGGTGATTGCCAGTGAACCGATCGAATCATTCGATGATTCCTCTGAAGGACATCTACTTTTCGTCTTGGATTCAGGAAATATGGGAATGAACTGGAATGAAATTGAGTTAGAAGCGGAAAAGGACAAGGAACAGAATGAGATTCGAGAATCTCTGAAGCAAGGAATATGGAAAGAAGAACTGAGGGCATACGAATGCCATGCCAAGTATTTCCGTTTAATGGGTGCTTTAATTTTCAAAGATGATCGGGTTTTATTACCACATAAATTGCGATCAAGAGCACTCGAACTAGCACATCAAGGTCACATGGGAGCAGCGTCAATGAAACGGATTTTGAGGAATCACTTCTGGTGGCCGCGATTAAACGCGGAGGTTCAGAAGTACATAGAATGCTGCGAAACATGTTTAAGACTTTCAAAGAAAAATGCTCCACTTCCGTTGACGACTAGAGAGTTACCGGAAGGCCCGTGGGAAATCCTACAAATAGATTTTTTCTCAGATAATGATTTTGGCTACGGAGAATTTCTGGTTGTAGTAGATACCTACTCAAGGTACATCCATGTTATTGAAGTAAAAAAGATCGACGCAGATACAACAAACGCTGCTCTGGCCAAAATATTTGAAGTTTGGGGGTACCCTCTTGCGATACAGAGTGACAACGGGCCACCATTCCAGAGCGACACATTCATTAAGACGTGGGAAAATAAGGGCATCAAGATTCGCAAATCCATACCCTTGAGTGCTCAATCCAATGGTGCGGTAGAAAGGCAGAATAGCGGCATTAAAAAGGCTTTGGCGGCTGCTCGATTGGACAATGTGCACTGGAGAACTGCGCTGAAGAATTATGTCCATGCACATAATAAAGTACGCCCCCTATCTCGTCTGGGAGTTACCCCATTTGAATTGTTAGTAGGCTGGAAATGTCGCGGTACCTTTCCTTGTCTTTGGGAAACTAAATCTTCCGACTCATTAGACCGCATCGACATTCGAGAAAAGGACGCGGTCTCGAAATTGCAAAGTAAGAAGTACGCCGACATACGTAGAGGAGCTAAGGATTCTCACATCAAAGCAGGGGACACGGTCTTAGTGGCAACACATAAGAAACATAAATCAGACCCAACATTTTCGGAGGAAAGATTCACAATACTGGCTAGAGATGGAGCCAAAGTTGTCGTTCGAAGCGAGCGTGGTGTTCAGTATTCCCGCAATGTCCAAGACGTTAAGAAAGTGCCTGAACATCTGGAAGAGTTTGCTGATAACATTACTCAAGGAGGACATGTTGTGAGAACAAATAACACTGAATTTGACGATGAGCTTGAGCATTCAGAAATCGAACTTGATAATGCTGTAAAAGTAGGGGATGATAAAATTAATCGCCCAAGACGTAAAATAAGGAAACCATGTAGGTTTGAAGATATGGTTCTTTATAGTATCTTCGAATAAGAGAGTTTCATTGCACAAGAACAGAACAAGTTGTAGAATGTAAATATATTCTGGGAATTTAACTCAAGATGTGTGCATGATCAGCAGATGGAGATCAGGTAAAAATATTATTATTTAATAAACCAAAAACTTCTATCATTATAGTAAAGTTATTCAACAGGTCCTTGTAGCTAACCGGAACAGAAAAGGATATCTATAGGAACCTCGGGGCACTCAAAAATCACACAGAAGTTGTCGCAGAATAGCAATTAAATGAATTGATATAAATATAGCCAAAAAAATAAGAATATTAGAAAATATATTGTGTGAAATATTGTATTAAGAGTAGTAGACAGGAGTATTGTAGCAGTAAGCAGTGAAATAAAACAATAAAAAAAAAATATCTATATAAGTACAAGCTATTCTAGAATCCTGAAAGATTGTTCCCAACGTATGCATATCCCGGTTCGTAATTGATTCTTCAGCCTTGTAAATCCACTTGAGAAAGCGTCGCCTACTGTCCCCAGCGATAACAAGTTGCCATTAGCAACAGCAGCAATCCATTGTCTCCCCACCAACTCTTGAACGTAAAGCACATGACCGCGCACCTATAAAGCTGTTTGTAACAGCGCGGAGAAAGCCATTCCAACATCGAACGCCTTAGTGGATGGACAACCCAGCAGCAGCAGTACACCACCCAACCAACCCAGCAGCAGCAGAGGCGAAGCAGTACGCCACCCAGCCAATCCAACAGAAGGCAAACGAACGGGCCGATTCGCGCGTAGCGAGCGCGTCAACGGGTTGCCCTTAGCAACGCGATACCTCACCCACCATCCCTCGAACGGCAAGCGCGAGTCCGCGCATGTATAAAGCTGTTTGTAACAGCGCGGAGAAAGCCATTCCAACATCGAACGCCTTAGTGGACGGACAACCCAGCAGCAGCAGTACACCACCCAACCTACCCAGCAGCAGCAGAGGCGAAGCAGTACACCACCTAGCCAATCTAGCGGAAGGCGAGTGAACGAGCCGATTCGCGCGTACAGGAGGACCGAAAAAAGTACACCGTGCCCAGCGAGCGACCGGATTAGCGTGATCAATTGCTATGGAAGGCCAGCAATTTCGTGCTCCGCTTCCACCGCAGCAAATGGAACTAACCAGAAATCACGACAACAGCTGACATAGCCATTTGGTAAAAATAAAATAAAAGTTCTATATCCGCAGAAGTCGGATGAAGACAAAATGGGTGGACGTGATTGGTACTACGGGTCCATGCGACGTCACCAGGAACTTTCGTTGCGCATTCCAAAACAGACGCCCTTTGCTTCGTGTGAAATTGTTTTCCAGAGATACCTAATGTGCAGCAGTTATTTCGCAGTCTAGATGCCGTTTTGTCTGAGTACTCATGTCAGGTGGCAGCTATTTGAAATATTCACGAAACGGCGTTTGCTAAAGTGCCAACTATGATTGGAAAAGTTATTTCGACGCGTGCCGTAAAACGAGTTGGGTACAATTTGGCTCAGGAACGAGGAGCTTGTCTGAAAGTAGGGTGATGAGCCCATTTGCGTCATGTTTGTAATATCACTCTACTCATTTAAAGCAGTTGATTAGAGCAGTGTCTGCCATCTTTGTTCAACGCTTTGAGTTAAAAGGTAGCGTAACAATAGGGACACTCGTTTCGATATTTCGTTGCGCTCAAACACGAGAATCGTACTGTTTTCAGCGCATTTGTGTAATTATATTGGTTCTTAACAACGAAGCAAAGATGTTGATGTCAATTTTTACGCATTCCATTGGTTGTATGGCGAGAAATTAACGAGTTAGTGAGGCACCTTGTGTCGTATGGTGAAAATAGGCACTTTACCTATAAAAATTCTTACCACTAGATAAGAATTTTGTCTAGACTTTCTCGTCATTTCAATATTTCTCTATGGTGTATTCGGGCAGACACTATGTCTCCTGGTTGCCAGGCGCCCACCGACTTCCAGCATCGCGTGCGTTTGTCAAAATATATGTTATCGTACCCGTATACTCACTAACAAATACTTTTCCTGTGGTACTTGTGAAGAGCGCAGTAGTATATACGGCCACTTCTTAGTCTTCGAGTACATGATCACCCGAAAAAGAAAAGATCTTGTTTAGTTTTTGGTTCTTTTTAAACTGTGGGTAGCCGGCTACCGAGAGTATCCTATGTTTCCTAATCAAAAGCAATTTGAACTCCACACACCCGACCGTATTTAGATAGATTTTCTTCTCTGCGAATTATTTATTGGATTGAAAACTACCGAGTGATAACACGTTATACAGATAAAGAGTTACTATAGCACGAGATGTTATAAATAAAGCGAAGTATTTCCTATTTCACATATCGAATGGTTTATAAAATACACGCATACGAGCGATAATAACGACCATTAGAAATACGAAGGAATGTTAACCTGATACACGGGCTTGTTAGCAATAACGGAACTTGAAATTAGATTCATAAAAACTAGGTACATAAATAAATTTTCTAAAGGATAAATAATTTTTCGATGAAAACGCAATATGAAATCAATCGCATTTCAACAAGTTCTATCGATAGGATTGACTATTAATTTCTATTAGTCTTGCGCACATTTATTTTAACTCTTTATTTACTTTATGTTGGCACAAGAATCTGATCTGAAAAATAACAAGAAATAATCTGGAATTCACATTCTATAACATTAGCACATAAAACTCGATTTAATAGAATTACGCAATGAATGTATAACTGAGCTGACAGAAACTCCGTATGCCATGCGAGCTTTGCGCCTGAGCGTGGTGAATGATGTACGGATATTTTTTCGTAAGAGTTGGTCAGCTTATGTATAATGTACTAGCTAATACCCATCGCGCGTTGCTGCGACTTTCAACGTAATAGGAGAAAAACACAATTTGTTCTGTGGTGCCATCTAGTGGGCAGATAATCCCCAACCAATAGCACACAAACACGCTCCATAACAAACGCCTACTGTGTGTAAATTTTTACGGAAATCGCTTAAGCCGTTTCGGAGTCTATAAATCATATACATACAAACTTTGACTTATATATATATATATATATATATATATATATATATATATATATATATATATATATATATATATATATATATATATATATATATATATATATATATATATATATATATATATATATATATATATATATATATATATATATATATATATATATATATATATATATATATATAGATAGATAGATAGATAGATAGATGTGCACCTTTGATTATTTTTTGCAGTTTACATACATAACTTAGGGTTACTGTACCCTAATTCATCTTAGCACTTCTATTCATCTCACTCATTTGAACACATTAGTTAGAGCATTGTTAGCTATCTCTAGTCTACGCATTAGCTCAAATGGTAGGATGAATAAGGGTGCGTTGTACTTGATTTTTCGCTCCACTCAAACACGAGCATTTCATATTTTCCCAGTCAGATTTTTTATTCATTTGCTTCTTAGAAACGAAGCAAAGATAGTGATACCTGTTTAAGCGCAATCCAATCACTGTAAGCCGAGCTATCAGTGAAATAGTGTGACATTGTGACTAATGAGATGAATAAGGGCGCATCTACCCTATGTATACGAGTGATAAATTTCACATTTCTTCCCCTAATACATTGTAAGTGCGTAAAGCAAATCGAATTTGCATTCGCTTTATTAATAGCGCACAGTTTTGCTCTTTGTAAAAATAAAAAGAATAATTCATTTATCCTTCAATTTTCATCTTAAATACTTTCCATGCGTTATTCGCTATGTATGTTTCCATTGCGCGAGTGGAACTTTTGGCTTCAGTCTCCGCACATCTCCATACAAGCATTATCTCTGGTACTAAGACGGAGGAACCAAAGAGAATAGGAAAAGAGTCGAATAGTGTGAAGCCAAAAATACCTTATTGAGCAGACCAATCGTGCAATGTAAATAAACATTACTCATGCCTGAGTTGGAGGAGATAAGTATTGTAAATCTATCAAAAAAAAATTTGAATTTTCGTCAGAATTTAGTGCAATCGTGATTGTAAGGTGCATTCTAGAGTCTATGTATGAGTAAAAACAAGTTTTAGAATTATTTCATCTCTTTGTTTCGAAATGCACATCGTTTGATAAACAAATCCAACGATCGACAAAAGGTTTGTTTTCAAAATATAATAGGAGTCATTTAAAGTGCTGCCTTTGGAAACGGTTGCCAAATTCTAGTGTTGAAATCATCGTAAAGGGAGTGTTGCCGTTTGGACTGATTTTCACTCTGCGTCTCTTTCACTATTCTCTTTGGGAGGAACAGGAAACACTTGTCACAGGGTTTTTTACTTCCACCCAGAGCTGCCATTTATACAGATTTTTCTGTATTAAAGATTTTTAAGGACAGAAACAGACTTGATACAGAATACAGATTTAACACAGATTTTCAATACACAATACAGATGAACACAGATTTTAAGAATTTTCAATTGGCGGACCCTTTCTGAAATCATTTGCATTAACTTTGGCCGTTTCTTCAATAAATAATTGTCAAATGAACCATAACACTTTTAAAAAATTAAAAACTTGAGTTGGGAAATGTACAGATTACTTTAAAGTACACAATTTAAATTCCAGTTTAATGCTTGAATTTATAGTAGACAATACTTGAGGCTTTCTTTTTCTTCATTCAATACAGACAAAAGCAGTTTTTTTGTAACGAGGATACAGATTTTCAAAACAATAATCTGGCAGCTTTGATTCCACCTGTCACGATTTCACACTAGTACTGTAGAGCGGACCCTACACGGGCAGAAATATTGACAATAAATCGATTATTGATCAATATATTGATCGTGTAAGGGTATCTTGATAATATTGATCATGTAGAAATCAAATGGGATTGACGGATTGAAGCAGTTTTATCAATATTTTTATTGACAATATTCTTGTCTCGTGTAGGGTCCGCTTAGCAGAATCGAAGAAGCGATTGAACGTTTATGCGCCGCACACAGTTACAGCGTGTATGGATATGATTGTATATAGAATGAGAACGTGTGCGTATACAAAATTTAACCGCATTCTCCATTGACTTATTTGACATCTAGGACACCAACACAGTTGCAATGTGTATAGACAACATACATATAACGCGATGTTTTCAATTCGCCATCGGATTTAACCTCATTTGGCAAAAATTAGTCAGTTGCGGTAAACACAACCTCAAGAGTAGCACCAATACAACGACACATATATTTCTGACTAAAGTTATGTTTATGAATGACATTTATATTGCACAGTTCCCACCAAATCGAACTGCACAGTATGAAAGTGTGATGAATCAAAAGTGTGATCAAAAGTGCAATTACTTCGACCTGACAAATTATTGACATAGAAAAGTGTCAAAAACATACTTCTTCTTACTTTTAGTAGCTGGAAGGTTAGCATGGCTGCCAGTATCCCGGTTTTTACAATAAATTTGATGGAAAAAATTAATTTTTTGTCGATTTCATATCATTTCATTTGGCAACCGTGAAAAAAGCGTGATAGCGAAATGCAAAAAAAATCCAACATTCAAAGCAATAAGCAATAGCTCATTCATTTTCCTTTAGTGATGAGGAAATTTCAGTCTTTATCAGTCAAAATATTTACACTGTCGAGGGAGTTAATTTAAAAGGATGCAACGAGGAGAACTTTTTAATTCTCTGTACAATGCGTATGTGAAGGCTATTCCTGATAAGAAAAGAAAACAGTGTCAGTCAGATGCTGTTGATTTCTGGAGTCAGACAACGTGGTACTTGAAGGGAAAGTGAATGGGAAAATTAAAGAGCTGGAAGGCTTACAGTTGAAAAATAAAGGGAAACTTATTCAGTTCTGGTGAAAATCTTTGAGTGGTCCCAAAGAATTAGCTCCGGTGAAGAACCTCAAACAGCTTTCCAAGGAAATTGTTAAACCATCAACAAGTACAGCAAAACGCCCTGCACCACTACAGGATACTATTAAAACCCAACTCAATAATGTTAGCTCTGAATTACTTTTTCTGGACGATAAGAGGTTTTCAAGTCTATTGACGGATGATGAACAACTCAAGCTCGAAGGGCTCAAAACAAAAATATTCAAACTTGAAAAGAATCTAAAAATTAAGGAAGATGGGCAGGAGCGACATCAGAAATATCGCTCGACAACGAAGGCTAAACTACAGTTATTTAGAGACATCCCAAAACCAAGTAATCATAAAAAACTAAGCGACTTCTTCTTAAAACATAAATGTCGAATTTCAGGAAATTATCTTTCAGCAAAAGGTCAGCAACATACTTGCGATTGATTCCAAGACGAGCCAATTCTAACGAAGTAAACGTCACGTGAATACCGTACCTGTGAAATTGTTGCGTGCAAGCAATGCAAGTCATAAAGATCATTCCGATGGTAGATTCTGTATTGCGACCACAAGGGCATTGGAAGAACTAGCATCTTTACTAGGATCAAATGAAGTTGGAATTATCAGTCAGGACGATGAAGCGAGAGTGGCAATAGGCCTAACGGCTGCTAACATGCTTATTCATGGTCGAACTATCAAACCAAATGGTCTTGGAAACCTGGATGCTGTTAGATATTCTGGCCCCACTTATATTGCCAATTTTTTTAAGTATGCTGGTGAAGTTCTAGCGGAAGTTTTGAACGATGTGATCAATGACGATCATCTGACATTTGCAGAATACATTGATCCTGATGCTTCAGAGGTAGATATAAAGTCTCTCCATGACTACGACCAAAATAGGTTAGTTGTACATGTGAGAACAAGCCAGTATTTATTTCAGATAATAATATGCACATATAGGTAAAATATGATATATTTCTGGTTCTGATAAAAATTTTATAGTTTCAGAAACTGTTGTTTACCACTACATAGTATCGATCTGTCTCAAATATCCAATGGCCTCATCGGATCATCAAACGACGAAAAGCAGAATTTCCCTTCAATGTTTGTATTGAATTCGTTTCAACTTGAACAACTTTTGCCAAAATCGATGTCGCGATATAAAACGATTTCATACGATATTTACTGTCCTTCGGTTAAAGCTTTATTGAACGAACGAGTGTGTCGCACATGTGGATTGTATTTTGCCTCAATAGTCATGCTTCGCGAGTACAGAAAAAATCATAAGAAGACATTTGTTCAGATAGAGAGAAGAGTGAAACCTGTTAGAATTTAGGCAAAACATGAACATGAATGTATGGTAGTTGTAGGCCGTGGAGAAGACATGGACTGCGAATGGATTGATGTAGAAGTGCTAGATCTGAGTGATGTGTCAGAAATCTTCGAAAATGCTTTAGGTGATGCCCCTATCTTCCCTGTCATTGATATAGAAAAACAACCCCACAACCCTTGGATTGAGGACGATTTTTAAGTATTAGTTCAGTTTAAAAAAATAAGATATTTTTTTCTTTTGTACTTGAATATAATAAAAAAGGTTTATTAAACAAATTTTCAAACATAAATGAAACCAAATCGGTAGAAATTTGAATGCAGGGGGGGGCTTCGGATGTGTGATGTTGTAACCAGGGGGGTTAAGGCACAAATCCCCGACTATGTACGGGGAACGTGCCATTTGAGCCAATATATTCTGATTCCTGAACCAGGGGGGTTAAGAAAATTGCGACAATTTGTTACATGGGGAAAGGGGGGTTAATTTTTGGCATTTGTGCGTTACGTAGTTTATGAACGGTCCCTTATTCTGCTACTATCGGCAGAAGGCTGATAACACAGTTGTCGCTGGTCTAAGGACCTAATGCCAGCAATAGACTTAGACACGCGTGAAGGCATGAGGTAGGAGACTTGTGAGAACCTAAGAAACTAAAAAAACAGAGTTCCCATGCTCCGTCTGGAATACGACCTCAGTTATAAGCTTCTACAGCTGAAATGAAACTCCAAGCGGAACATGGCGTCTCCCTGTCATTCTATTCTTTGTAGTGAGAACTATACAAAGTTGTGTCTGTATACAATCCATTTCCCATTGTCCGGCTGTGCTTTTATGGAAGAAACTTGTCTGCATCTATGTAATGATATATTTGTTTTCATCGGTAGATATTTGGCCATGGAAATGAAAGGCGATAGCTCTATTGTACATCCAACGACCCATTTCAAGAATGCCTGTTCCTGCACGTACATTCTGAGGCCGCCTTCATATACAATAAGCCCCGCGCGAATACATCCACGTATCAATTGGATATTTGAAATATATTCGCACTTCCAGAATTAAAAATATTTTTGATTCTGGCAACAAAAAGGAAAATATTTATGTAGACAAGCATTGAAAAATGACATGAAACGATCTCACCAGCTCTGAATAAATAAATTCATGAGATTTCTGTGAGAATTCTCCTCCGTGAAATTGTTGCATCAGCTACTCATGTCCAGGCGGCGCTGCAGGCGCTAAGCGGAACGAACGGGCGTATTTTTTCACGTCTTGCTTCACTAACTTCAATGGCAAAGTTGTGAGGACAAATTGCTTTGCAAAATCATAGATATTTAAACCTACTACTACAGAGAACAGACGTCCATCTTCAGCATTCAACTTGTGTAAAAACTCTCTTTCGAAGATAGTTGGGATATTCAAACCAGGTGCGCTACTGTCGTCATGTTTTTTGTGGCTGAGCTCGACAGAATTGACAGCGGTTATTCCTCTACCAAGTCAAACTAGTCCGGAACCGGTTCGGGCTTCCATCATGAATTCCAGCTCAAATGCATCAACCGATAGAGTCGGAATCGGTTGTTTTCTTTGAGCAAGATTCCATACTGAATCCATTCAGGATTTTGAACCGGTTCCTGAATCGATTTGACGGATAGTTGGGATAGGTTGGTGTGGCGGCGCTAGTGTTTATCGTATATTAATTCAAATGTTTACACACGTTTTTTAGATATTTTTGTTCGATCATGGATGTCTGTTCTCTGTACTACTACGTAACTCAACATGAAACACTGCCTACTAAACGATTTACTTCATTTTCCTGTTGACCTTTCTATTCCCCTTGAAAAAGAAAAGGCGCTGAATTATTTCGTGATGAAAACAAAATATTTTGCGCTGCAAAAATCGATAAAAGTTAGGTATTTCGCGATGAAAACAAACAAATTTCCTTTGACTTGAGTTGCATCTGTGGTTGTAAATGAGTTGTCAGAAATCTTAATTGCATATCACTGAAAAACTTTGAAAAATATTGGATGCTAACGACAACACGTCCGGGCGATTCGCTAGTGCTGCCACTCCCTCCTTTTTAGTGAGAACTATACAAAGTTGTGACAAAATTATAGAAATTGGTTTATTTGACTAAAAATTGGGTTTTGAACTAATTTTGGGTCGCTGAATCCAGAACTTGAAAAAATTAACATCGCTGCGTGAATTTGAAAGAAAACAAAATTCAATTCATGCCCACCGCGATGAATGAAATGTTTGGTTCGTTTCCTTCGTCATTCGTTCTCCCAACACAGCGCATTCAGGTTCGGACATGTTCGGTTTGAGCAGCAAACTGAATTTCGTTTCTATTCTACCTATGAGAGGGACCAGTGAGCAAAAGTGCACCAGATAGAGATTACGTAGTTCACTTAGGCTCGAAATTGCATCTTAGACAGACTTAGAGACTTCTGACATCAAAAAAAATGCGGACGAACATGGTCAGGCGATTTAAACAGTTTGACGTTTAACTCAACTCGCCTGTGATAAATGCCCCTAGGAACAAATGTAATTTGCGAATGCGATTTAAAGGCAATTTCAACACTTAGACAAATTTTCTGGCAGCTGAAAAGGACTTGGTTGTTTTTGCGTTTGTTTGGCTTAAGCTTAAAATAGTTTTTTTTAAACGATTGGCGTGTTCTCGCTTGTGTTTTGTTTGTCTAGCGCACTTCATTTAGCCAACGAATGTGGGAAATTGTGGAATCGTGTGTAAGTATATTGGAACAAGATCTCTAACCTAAAATCTTAATGAAAGTCAGATTGTGGCAAGTTTTGGTGTGCAATACCATTTTCACCATTGATTATCCTACAGCTTGGTGGTGATTACCTAGTATACTGATAAGTTTACACTGATAATATAAATTCGTAAATATAATGAAATCGATCATGCAATGCACGAATTCATTCGTCGTTTTCTGCAACGAAGAATTTTCGTGCATTGTAAATAGTAGGTTTCGTTCATTTCATGAACAAGAATGGCCGCTTGGTGAACGAAAGCTTTCGTAAATTTTACACATTTAATATACACTGCACGAATGTTATCGTTGATAACAACATTATTTTTCGTGAATGAAACGAAATGATTTGTTTATTTTAATACACGTTTGTGTATATTACGAACCATTTCGTTGGTCGCACCAATTCATTTCGTTTATTTTAGAAAAGTTTTCAGTCGGATCGATGTTTGACAAGATCGATTTTTTTAAATTTCAAAAAATCGATGTGGCCAAATCGATTTTATTGTAGTACGAAGAAATGACCGCTTGATGAACGAAAGTTTTCGTAAATTTTACTTATTTAGTTTGCATTGCACGAATGTTATCGTTGATAACGACATCATTTTTCGTGAATGAAACGAAATGTTTCGTTTATTTTAATAAACGTTTATGTATATTACGAGCGATTTCATTGCTCACACGAATTTATTTCGTTCATCTTAGTAAAGTTTTCGTATTTATTAGCATTCTATTTTTTCAATCGATATTTTAGGATCGATGTTTGACAACAACGATTTTTCAACTATACACAGCAAAAAGAATTGTAATAATAACTGATGCGATGTCCATCGATGCGCATGGAATTTAGATGTAATGATAAATCAAGCACAATATTGTGCTGTTTTATACGCAATTATACATCTATCATCTGATATCACATAAAACTATGTAATGAGATTATTACACCATTTTCAATGGATATTGCCTCCGTATTTGTATGATATTGCAATGAAAATGATGTACGAAACTCTTGCCTTCGAAATCATGTAATATCAATCTGCTGGGTAATTGTTCTGTTTTCGGTGTAAAATTGTTCAATAATATATTTGTGTTATCACACGATATGGTGCAACATTATAAACAAAAATATGCACATCAATCGTTCCATCAAATGTTTTGTGATATTACACGCATCGACGCTACATTATTGTCTCTGCGCGATATTGTGTTAGAATACGGTCACTTTTACACAATGATGATGGTATTCTGTTGTGTGTGTCTCTGCTCTGCTGTCGCTTTCGCGAAATTATTCATCATAGAGGTTTGTATTTAATTTCGCACGAATTCGTTTTGATTTATTATCAATTTTTAATGAAATTTCATGGAAATGTTTCATACAATTTGTTAATTTTCTTGCTACTAATTATTGTATTGTGTGTGCGTTAGAGTACTGAAATAAAATCGGACAAACACAGTAGCCTAAAATATTCTCCAATAAGCAGACCTGGTTTTCACGAACTTGCCATTTCATGCTCGCTACCGGTGAGACTGGCACCCTCAATGTCTTCCGACTGATCCCGGATATAGATCCAAACATAATAAGTGGATTAAGTTTTCCAGTTAGTATTTCGTTGATTACTAGTGTGTTCGTTCACTGTTATTAACCTCTTTTAGCTGTTCATCCAACCATCTAGAAGCAAGAATTTATAGCTAGATACCTGGTTCGCAACGCCTTCACAGCCTTCTTGATCAACCTTTGGTCATACAGTCCGTATATCTCTAACCTGAAGATACATTCGTTGCATTACTTCGAGGGTGACGACGGGTAATTGCCATTCGTTAATAGTTTATAATGCATCCGGATAATCGCTGGACTGTTGTGGACGAAACCTGTTGGTGCTGCTGTTTAGAAAGTAGTTATGATGAAAATGATGTGCAGCATGAAAAACATGAAACCTGCGAATCAGCTGATCGCTAAGACTCCGATCCTTGCTTCGTATGTTTTTGAGTTTAAATCCGAAAAGAGCATCAATAATGTGAGTATGATATGCTTATGTGAAGGATGAGTTTAAACTAACTTAATTGCTATTTACAGTCGTTTAGCAGTTTGGCTGGACACCTGCACGATGGTCGATCTGGCGCTGAATATTTAACCGAGCTCTTCCGGTAATTTGGAGAATGAGCTGTTAAACGATTGGTTGCTTACAAGCGGTTGCTATCAGCAAACACGGTTTATTAGTCCAGAGCGCCAGTTTGTTGATTTGCCTCAATCGGAGCGTTCTACCTTATGCGGTTAGTCTTAATACTATTGTGAGGAAAATCTCCCAACAAAAACATCGATTTTAGCAACACAAGTGCGCTTTTCGTGGCTAACGATTAACTCACGACGAAAATGATTGCGATTCAGTATTCTCCAGCGCAACGTAAAGATTCGCGCGCCGTTTACGAAAATGTTCTATATTTAGCCATTCAGCATACTGGAGAATTTCTGTGCTGGTGTGATAAATTCATTTGCTGGTGCACAGCACAGGTGTGTCCTTTTTCGAGTATTGGCCAAGTTCAGTGCCGTCTCTCGTTATATCGGCTGTTTTTCAGTAGGAGATCCTATTGCACTAATTACTTCTTGAATGTATTCTTTGTTACCAGATTCTTATGAGTAAGCTCTTAGGCCGGATTTCAACAGCTTAGGGCTTTGCACCTTATATGTTTTTAATAACTTAGGAATACGAGTATTACGGAACTGGTTACATAAGACATGTTGATCATGTGTTACGTATTAGTTAAGGTGGGGTAGAAGACAAAAAAGTTTTTATCGAACTTTCTACACTCAAAAAAAAGTAAACGTTATGCCTATTGATTTTACACATAGATTTTTGCAATTGACGGAGGCATATAGACACTATTTGCTAACACATAAACCTAATGTGTGTATTTACAAGAAATATTAGTCTTACATTCACATTCCATAACTATTAGGCACATAAAACCCCATTTTATAACATTATGCACATATAACTTATGTGTGTGCATACATAGTTTATACAGTTGACATATAGAAGGTATGTGTGAGCGTGATAACAATAACATTTCTTCTTCATATGAATTTTAAGCGGTTTGAAGCAAATAGAATTAACGTTTGGATTTTTTTCAGTGTATAGAACAGTGACCGATTACTACATCCGTGTAATCATACTGCACCAGTTAATTTAGCATACCGTTTAGAGCCATCTAAGTAATTCTAGCCAAACATTACAAATGGTCCTAAGTGAAAATGACAGTTTCTCTTTGTTTACTTTCTCTTTCGCTAATAACTCGTCCGTTTATACGTTTGTTCATTAACTCTTAGCATAATATGCTAGTCGAAATCAGAGTTTTTCGATATATCCTGAAACAATTTTGAAAAGTTTCATGCTAACGTCGCAATAATCGAAAGAGAAAGTAAACAAAAAGAGGCTCTCATTTGCACTTAGGACCATTTGACATATTTGTCGAGAATTGAGGAAAACGTCACTCTATGAAAAGTGAATCCAAAAACCGAGGCAGTAAATAGGATCAACACCATATTTCTTGAGCGTTTTTTCAAAACGTCATATCTGCAATGAGTTACTCTCTTTGTTTACTTTCTCTTCTGTTAATAATTCGGTCACTTTAACATTTTTCCTTCAGCTCTTTGCATAATATGCTAGCTAAAACCACCGTCTTTCGATCTGTACTGTAAAATAAGTGAAAAGTGTTATAGTGACGCCGTAAAAATCGAAAGAGAAAGTATAAACAGAGAGTAACTCATTGCAGATATGACGTTTTGAAAAAACGCTCAAGATTTATGTAGGCCAAACACACAATGTAAGGAGATTTTTAAGGAGTTATGTCGCAGATTAGTTTGGGATATCTTCACTATGCGGCGCTTGGGCTTCAAAGTACTTGGAGATGAGAAGTCCTATACGCTGCTAAAAAGTCAATTTAGGATTCACTTGCTTGGCAGCGCTAGAGAGCGCGTATTTTTTTCTAGCATTATGATTTCAAACGGTGGTGGATTTAACAAAGTTTAATAGATGGTCAAGAACTACGCAATGGTAAACAAAATTTAACTGTGTTAGATCTTCGTATCAGCTTATGTAGAATGTTGTTACAGTACTGCTGATTGATTTTTATGAAGATCAAACACATGGTGTGGAAAAAACTGCTTTTTTCGTTTTCGATTTTTGCCCATTCTCTGTTCAACCTTAATAAATATAGCAATTTCTAATCTGTTTACACACTTTTGGTTAGATAGATTGTTGCACTCGTGCGATGGATTGGCATGCTGCTCGGTTTTCTTTTTTTATTGCATTCTCTTTTAGCCTTTTTGTTAGTTGGACAATTATGCGTAGAAAATTCAACAATGAGACAAACAGTCTTGGTATTTTTTCACGGAGAACAAACTGTATGATTTGGATGTGTTTTCTGAAAATATACTTTGAAAAAGACTGTTTGATGAAAGAAAGTGGAGATGCTCAAAAAGTAACCCAGGACAATTGTGCGTAGAACGGCCGCATGTATTGATGATGTGATGATGATGGTCCCACCTCATACCCCCACAAAGGTGTGAGCTGAACGATTTATCTAAAAGATAATTAATTTTTTGATCCATAACAAAACCAGTTAACAAAAAGAAACGGACTGGTTCAATTTGCAGACATAGCCTTTCCTTCAAAAGAACGTAACCAGATACATTTCGAATATTCCGCCAACAACCAGGGTCCATCAAGAAAATTTCCATTCCGGGAAGATACTTGATAGAATCGGGAATTGAACCCAATAGCTTCCATTTCCGATAATTCTCTGTAAGACTCCTCCCGCCTGACCAAGACATCCGTACTACCACCTGCTAAGGTGAGCAGTGACGAGCCTAGTGGCAGTGCAGAGTCCGGTCGAGTTATATCATCCACATCAGACCCCTTTATTGAAAGTTTCCTACCATTAACCCAAGGCAATTAAGGGATACTCCTATCCGAGAACATCCTTGATTGATCAGGAATTGAACCCGATATCTAGTAGTTATCAGAAGGAGTCATCAAGCCCCATACTCAACGAGCTAACTCCGTTATTACCACTATCGCAGCAATAACCTAAATTAACTCTATTGTCGAGCAAACAACTCCATCATCAAATCAGACCCTGATCACAACAAAAATCTAAAAGCTTCGATTCAACCCGATGAGCTTTTAGTGCTGGTCACCATGTTCGATTTCAAGTTAGTCTCTATCTGCTTAGCGCGCGCGTGGCTCAGACTTTTGTAGACATCTCATTATTTTTTAATAACTTTAATAAACAAGTAACAAAAATCCATCATCATCATAGCGAATATAATAACTTAGTGTGACTAAATGCAAATAATAGAAGAGAAAAAAAATACAATCTTCGTGGTATTACATAGTTATTCAAATAACTCCAAAATATAAAAATTCAAAAAATCTGTCTACAAAGCAGATTTTACGTGTGAAATACATAGTGTTTTGAACTCCGCTAATGTTGCTGCACGTTTAATATGCCTAGGCATCGAATTGAAAAAAACGTATTCCTTTGTACAACAAGGAGTTCTGTGATCTACTAAATAAAAAGTTTGGTGTTCTTGCATCCGACGCGTTTCTAGTGTTGTACCTATGCACATCACTTCCTCTTTCAATTCGATCACACAAATATCGAGGCAGCATTCCATTAATAATTTTAAAAATGAACACCATTGTTAAGTAATAAATTCTTTGCTTCACAGAGAGCCATTGTAATGCGCTTAGCATGAAACTAGAGGAAGTGTATCTGTTACATTTTAAAATTAATCGCATGATTCTATTTTGCAATCGCTGTAACCTCAATATTTGTGTTTGATTGGCAAGAAACAAAATGGATGGGCAGAAGTCAATATGTGGTGAAACAATAGATTTATATAATAAAATTTTACTACTAATTGTTAAATCATTTTTCAGACGACACAATATACCATACTTTTTAGCAATCTTTTTGATGACATTGTCGATGTGAGACTTAAAGGTTAACTTGTCATCAATGATTATTCCAAGATATTTTAATTCACTAACGCGATCAATAGTCTCACCATTTATTTCAACGTTAACGTCAGGCCTAGTATTATCCGAAGAGATGATCATATATTTAGTTTTAGAAACATTTAACTTTAATTGTTTATATTTTAACCAACGAGCAAGGGAATGCAAATCTTCGTTCAAATGTGCCACGGCTTCATCTATATCCTTAGCTGCAATGAACAGAACAGTGTCGTCAGCAAACAAATTTAAGTCACAAAATCGTAAAACTCGCCTCATGTCATTTATATACATAATAAATAAAATAGGACCTAAGACACTACCTTGCGGCACTCCAAGAGGATTGCCGAGAGGACTAGATACAAAATCGTTGAAACTAGTTTTCTGAGTTCTATCACATAAATAGTTTTCAAACCACTTATGTGCTATCCCTCCGATACCAAATCGCTCTAAAGTTTTCAAAAGTAACGGTCTCGAAATTGTCTCAAAAGCGCGTTTCAGATCCAAAAATACAGCAAAAATAGTCTCTTTAACCTCGATTTTCTCTTTCCATTTTGCTAACACTAGATTCAAAGCGGTTTCGCAAGAGTGTCCCTCTCGGTATCCCGATTGCTCCGGAATTAGCAAATTATTATTATTCAAATAACTCATCAGCTGGCCCTTAACAACAAGTTCTAAAATTTTCTCTAATGTGTGCAACATGTTAATGGGGCGGTACTCTTCGGCTTTATCCGTCCCAGTAACTTTGGGAATAGGAATCACAAGTGATTCCTTCCAAACTGTCGGCACGTGCCCAGTTTGTAGCGATTCATTTACAAGGTCCAGCAGATCGTGTCCGATGACATGAAAGCAATCCTGTATCACTTTTGCGTTTACATTATCGATACCAGCCGATTTTCCCAAAGAAAAACAAATATCTTTCAATTGTTCAAAAGTGATTGGGTGAAATCCATCAAATCTACAGTTAATATTAATCGGCTGTGTTATTTCCGCAGGTTCACTGACCAGCTCAATACTTTGATTGATCAGTTGCACACTGTTAACGAAATAACTGTTCAATTTTTCAGCTATTATTTGCTCAGATTGTTCTTCCACCCCGTTAAAAGTTATGGACTGCGAGGAACTAGGTTTAGGTTTAATTAAATTCTTTAGGATTTTCCATAACTCTTTGCTGTTGTTTTGATGTTGATCGATCTTCCTTTGAATGTACTCACATTTGGTCTTTTTCAAAGCTCGTGAATAAATATTTCGCGCGTGTGTGTACCTATTCCAAAGACGTTCACTATTAGTTCTGCAAAATTTCTTGTACTTTTTATCCCTTTTACGTTTCAGGCGCAAAAGATCTAAAGAGTACCAGCTGTTCGAGTTATTTAAATTAACATACTTTTGAGAAACTAAACTATTTGTACACTCTTTTAACACATTAGTTAGAACAGCTGCCTTGTTATCCAAATTTCCATTCAATTCCGTAAAATCCAGGCTTCTCGAAACCAGTTGAGACATGGCTTGTTTCGAATATCTTTTCCAGCACTTAATTTTAACTTTATCCTCCTCACGGTTTGGTTCATTCTCCAGTAAAATTGAAATTGTCTCTTGATCTGAAATTTTACTATCGGCCTCTACATACGAATAAACCCCATCAAAATTGGAATACACGTGATCTATCAATGTTCTACTGTGTCTGGAAATTCTTGTAAACTCACTAACCGTTTGCTTGAAATTGAAAAACTCAGCCAACTGCTTCAACTGATTCGAATTTTGATCGTTGAGCCAATCAATATTGAAATCGCCCGAAATAACTGAGATAGGCAAAAAGCAACTTTATAACCCGGAATGCTATACTGATCAAATGCATCAGCATCAACAATATGTGTTTCTGATAGAAAAACCAACAATGGACGTTTGTTTTCTACAAAATGTCGCATTGCAACAAAGTTTGTAGACAACCCAGCTATATTTAAACATAATATTTCAGACAGCCTCCCGTTTGTTAGTTGCTATTCACTCAACAAAACGTTGCTTTTTTTAGATTCTAGCAGTCTCCGATATACTGAACACTGCTTACTAAATGCCGCATGGTTTACGTCCAAATTCATTTTGCGTTCACTATTCTTTTTTATACAATTTACACATTTAAAATCAGTTGACGAGCATTCAGATGTTCTATGTGCTCCATTACATCTTGAGCATGTTTCTTTATTAACGCATCCCGTACTCTTATGACCAAATTCTCCACAGTTGAAGCAGCGCAGCACGTTAAAGGCCTCTAAAACAGAACACCTATCCCAACCAATGTTCACCGTACGGGCTGACATCAGGCCGCTATAAGTGTTCTTATCAACTTCAATTATAACATTGTATTTGTTATATTTGAAGCGTGGATTTTCAAAATTGGCAACAACTTTAACAAAATCGACCGGAATGCCCTCATTCTGATTCTTTAATAAGTCAACGAAAACTTCCTCAGAGTATCGATCACTCATCCCCATTATTTTCAACTTCGGTTTACCGGGTATCGGTATAACAGCATTATACTTTTCACCCAGATTGCTTACAATGTTTTCTTTCACCGATTCAATATTATCCCGAGTTGCACACTCCACAATAATCGAGCCATCTTTACCGTTTTTAAAGTTGCTAATTTTGTGCACCTTTGGATCTAATTTATTTTTTAATTCATTCCTCGTGTCGTCACTCGATTGCAACGGCTCGACTGGTTTAATTACAATGACCGGGCGAGCCTTACGTTTCGTTTGACTTCTAGTTCTAATTTTATTCGTCCCAGTAGCTCCCGACAAAACATTCGCGTAAGTAATTCTACTATTTTTATCAAAAACCTCGTCATTATTTCCATCATCGTCTATTTCAATTAACATCGGTTCATCTTCTTTATTCGTCAAAATTTTTCGTTTTCTGCTGGGATTCCCGTCAGATTCAGAATGAACCTTCCTATTACTAAAATTCCTCTTTCTGTTCATTCCAACTAATTCAATTTCACGCTTAACATTTTCATTTAAACAACTTTTCAAATCTTCCAACTTTTTGGCAACACTGTTTTCCAAGCTAGCCAATTTACTCTCGAGAGAGAGGTTGAAAGACCTGATCAATTTTTCTATTCCGTTTTCTACTGCGATGTTTATCTGTGCATCGATGTTTTTTCGGGTATCAGTGAGAGACTCAGAAATGGAAGCGAATTGTTCCATCTTCCTATTCAACTCAATGGATATCGAACTGACATCCTGCACACCAGAAGACTGATTTGATAAACACTTCGCACACTTGTAGCAAAGACTTGCATTATCAGCCACCCAATTTACCATGGCCTTTGTTAACCCGGAACATTTTTGATGATATTTATCACCGCAAAAAAGACATACAACAAGGCCTTCGGCGAGACTCACCGTACTCGTACACTTTGCACACAGACCGCTCATTATAGGCAAATTAAACTACAGCTGGAGAAGCGGGTCAATACAAAAGAACAATATAACACTGCGTCTTCCACTGCGGGCAAGCTTATAAAGCCAGCCGCAGCGAAATGAAATCTGAAAATCACAGAACAATAATAGTCTGTATGACTACACACTATACTTATCTGAATGATATTTCGATTAGCAATAGGCGCCCACAAAGTTTTCAACGAAAAGTAAAGTATTTCACACGATTTAACCGATTAATGTTTACGCACTCTTTCACACAAGTTACCATATTCACTTTCACAAAAGCAATGCATAGCTCTCAGGAGACTTTGTTTTATACTTTTTAAAGGAAAGAATCTTAGTATTTGATTGGAAATATGTACGTTTATTGAAAAATATGAACAGTCGAGAATTTGGGATAATTTGTCTCCATTTTTTGTGCCTATTTTTAATAATATTTCTGCTCTGCCTCATATTATACGGTTTTTGTGGTGTGAAAAATCTCAGGAATTAACCATTGCGATTTTACTCAGATTACGAGAAGGTTTGGTTCTAGGGTATTTTGTCATTTATATCAAATATTAAAACATTTTCATGCATATATCTCTATTATCCCCAAATCATTTTTTTAAATATTTCTCGTTGAACGTGGAATATCCTCAGGAACAAATTGGAAATGGATTTTTATCAGTAAAATTCAGAAACATTAAAGTTTTGGACATTTAGTCTCAATAACATTATTTTTTCATTAAATAGCATATATCAATAAATTATTCAATTCCCTATTCCTAGTGTAAAAGCGCTCAGGTATCACATGATAGAAAATTCATATAAGGTAAAGTACGAGAGGTTCGAGTAATAGAATTTAATGAAAATCGTGTTTCCAGATTAACAAACTAAACATAACTGCCAACAAAACTAATGTTTCTGAAATTTACCGATACATCAATCTACTTCCATTTTCTTCCTGAAAACCCTGAAGAACTTCTAGCAAGGTACATTCGATAAAAATTGATTTTTTTTGTTATTATAAATTGTTCATTTAGGCCAAGATGCTGTAGCGAGGCTGCTTATTCGTTTTTTTAAGTACACCGCACGTGTTAGTGGGGGAAGGGAAAGCCGTATTTCGCCGCAAAGAGGGCCTCAATGGGGCTGAGGCTGTTCGAAAAGATGAAATAATGGTCTGCGTGCAAGATGTCAATGATCCCAAGAGTATACTGAATGGCAACTAATTCTAAGACGTAAATTGAAGCAGCATCACTGAGTTTGAATGAGACGGCAACATTTTCATTGTAGATACCGAACCCGTTAAGAATTGATCCACCAGTGCAGAACATTTTACCGCAGTCGACTTGATGGTATTTATTATGAAAAATATGTGGGATCACTTGTGGGCGAATGTGATCCAGGATTCCACAAATCTCTTCCTTCATGGATGTGTCGAAAAGTACAGTTGGATCAGAAGTATCTCAGAGATGAGCACGGTTAACGCAATATGAAGATCGATTTTAAGCGGAAGGACGCCCGCCAGCACTTCTAGACTTGTCGTATGGGTCGAGTCCATGCAACCCAAGGCAATGCTCAAACAGCGATACTGGATTCCGGATACAGGACAGCATTTTAATCGGTTGATACGAGTTGTGGTCGGAGGCTGGTTTCCCTAGTTTTTGGATGGCGATGACCTTCACTTGCCTCCAGTCACGAGGGCCAATATTACGCTCAAGAAACTTATTAAATAAATTCAACAAGCGTCTCTTACCACAGTCTGGCAGATTCTTCAACAAGTTGAATTTAATTCTGTCTGGCCCTGGGGCTTAATTGTTACATGATAAGAGAGCAAGTGAGAACTCCACCATCAAGACAGTGCATCGTTCGCGGTGTCGTCAGAGGACGCGGCGCGGTAGACCTTCTGTGTCGGGGCGGAATCCGGACTAATCTTGGCGAAATTGAAGAACGGCGCCAGTGACCACGTCTCTTAACTTTCATCAAATTTTGTTCAACTTATCTCTGCCTTTGATTGTTGTTTGACAAGCGACAACTTCGATGCCTGGCGTCGAAGGGAGGTTGATTCTATTGAAGGAGTAGTGGAAGTTGAGATTTATATTAGAAGTTAGCCATGTTTCACACAGGTAATATGCATCACAATAGCAAGTGCTTTAATGAATGAATTTTGGGGATAATAGTTCTGCAATTCTACTGTAAAACAGTAATCAAATCCGTGATTGCATTTAATAAGTCAAGGAATACGATCACTGTAAGGAGAGGCCATTGTTCAGTCAACTGTTTTTAAAATGTAATTCCTGCTCAATTCCGGCTGAAATTTACTGGGAACCAGATTCAAAAGATGTCGATTCACCTTTGTTTCGTGAGGTAGCGCAATAACAATTTGTGCTACAATTCCTTACAGGTAATAAATATCACTCATGGGACTGTTTATTTGTAGTGCTTTACTATAGTCTCTGCTACAGTAAGAACCTTCGTGCTGCCTAAAACAATAAACCGCACCGGAGAGAACAAAACGCACTTATTTCTCGGTATAACGTTTGGTTACGAATGGAATAATTTATTGTAGAATATTAATGATAGATGGATGAGAAAATGATAAAATTAAATATGGATGACAAAATGCTCTAACCCCCTTTTTAATTTAACTAAGGTTGCAAAGGTTCCGATTGATGTTTTCACGTTAGAAAAACTGCGCAGAGCGGCCCTTGTCTACCTATATCATGTGAGGTATTGCTTAAAAGACGAAAACAGTATCAATTTGCCCCGGTCTTCACTACTTCTTTAACCCATTATAACCCAGCGATGTTAAAACTTTTGATAATTTATAAAATACTTCGTGAGCCCTCATATTATGCCGAATTAAATATGGGAAAACTAAAATAACCACTTTGGAACGTTTTTTTTTGTGCAAAAAACTAACGTATGAAATTTCATACGCTAGGCTGATAGGGTTTCAAAAAATTATTACAGAGTAAATTCGGCTAATATCCTTATATTTAGCATAAAATCGAATAATATCTTCAACTTTGCGAGATCATTCATTTACCTGTTTTTTGATGATTTCAACACATCTCTCCTTTTTCGTGCCGTTTCGTCTCATGATTGGTTCGTTGCATCAAACCATTTTTCCCTCAATCTTTGCAATTATTTTACGAAAAAGAACATTTTCTTACAAGAATTTACATAAAAAATATTCTGGTTAGAACCAGGCATGATTTGCAATGTATTAAGCATTTGTTAACCTAGAATGCACTGATTCAATGTTAAAATCAGCGAGAAAGTTGTGAATCCCCTCCGGGTCCTAAAGAGGAAATAATTTTGCCCTAGGAAAAAAAAAGATATCGGTTCAGCCTAGCGTATGAAATTTCAAACCTTGAACTACCAGCAGAATTTTCGCAATTGTTTCACTAATTTCTTCCATTTTTTCGCACTGAGCCACATCTTTCACACCTCTCGTGGCCATTCGTTCCCAATCCGAAACAAGAATTAGTGATTTAGAAGAGAAATTTAATAGTATGTATTGTTCATATTTTGGTTTGAAGTTTGTCCAACTTTGACATTCGAAAACACAATGGAACTTTATAAAAAAAAAGATTAATGAGCGTACACATTATAAATTATAGAGTATTAATTAACGTTCAAAAGAAGACCAGAAGTTTAAAAACGCCTTTATTGTATAACAAGCATGATCCAGAAATGTGTTGTTTTTGCGTATGAAATTTCATACGCTAGGACATAATGGGTTAAAACCCAGTTAGATATACCATGTGTAGGAAAAAAACGTTAATCAATTTACTTCCATTTTGTTCCTGAAGATCCTGAAGAACTTCTACCAAGGTACATTTGATAGAAATTGATTGAAGAATATTTCAGATAGATGCATATGTAGTAAAAAATCCGAAGCACATTAGGTTTAAAATATAAATTGAGCTTGCTGAAAAGAAATTTTATAAGTATCGTGATCGGAATATATAAAATCTGCAGTGAAATCTATCCAGCACGCTCGAAATTAAGTTCATCTGGTGAAATATTGAAAGCCTCTTTATGTTTACTTTCATTATCGGTTATTACTACGTCACTATAAAACTTTCCTTTAATTTTAGTACAGATCGAAAGACTACGGTTTTGATCAGAATAGTCGCTTAAAGTCAATGTTGAAACGATTGATTTATTAACAGAAAAGAAAATAAAAAAACGAATCTCGCCTTGTTACTCATATCCTACTGAAATTTTTCGCCAGAAGTCATTTACGTTCGTTCGAAAAGGCAATCCGTTGTAATGGAGAATAAATCTGTTTGATTGGCTGGTCAGGTTTTTATATCTCATCCTTTTCGCATTATTTTATGGCATCCGATCGATTTTGCTCAAGTGCAAAGTAAAGGTTGGGCAAAAATTTGCGCCCAGAAACGCTTGAATCAATCATCTGTAATTTTCACAAGCCTTTATACTTGGATGAAAATTTTACAGCTTCACGCTTAAAATTTTGATACTTAGCGACCCTATTGTCGAATTAATAAACTTTAACTTAATTTTATGATAACTTGCATAAAAAGTACCTTTGGGATTTACAAATTGCTAAATTTTTGCTCATAAACAAAATATGTAACATTTTTAAATTTTGATTGATTCATCTAGAAATCTACTTAAACACTGGTTTTGACCCGCAGGTATAACATTAAAACCTTCAAACTTTGTCCTCAGAATTTTAAATTTTTCCCTAATTTGTTTAGAAAACTTTCGAACTTTTTTCCAAAATAATTAATTTGTATGTTCAAAAGCTATTTTCGTTGTATAGTATTAAAGCTTATAATGTCTACATCTCGAAGCTGGAAACTGTGAATTTTACATCCAATAAAAATAAGATTTGACAAAATTACAGAAGCTTGAATCAAGCTTTATGAGGTGCAAATTTTGGCTCGGCGTTTATTTTGCACCATTTTACCTTATTGACCATTACATCGTAACATTTTACGCCCTTCGCCATTACATCGTTCGCTATTACGTCGTTCACTTCACATCGTTCGTTTTACGTCGTTCGCTATTACATCGTTCGTCATAACGTTGTGTCAAGCACATCATTCCTCAACACATCTTTGCTATTACATCATTTCGCGTACGTCGTTTCAGTATAGCAATCAGTCTTGTAATATTACAATATCGAATCTAGCGCCCAATCGTGTAATATCACAGTTCTCAATCTAAAGAGTGATGTGCATCGATTTTGATGTGATATCACAAGATTTTTTTTGCTGTGTAACTAAAAGGATCGATCTAGCAAAATCGATTTTATTTCAACCTGCTCACCTCTATTGAGGACTAGAATGATTGTGGTGTGAAGTAATGGCCGCTTGATGAACGAAAGTTTCCGTTAATTTTACATATTTGGTGTACATTGCAGGAATGTTATCATTGATAACGACATTATTTTTCTTGAATGAAACGAAATGATTCGTTTATTTCAATAAATGATGAACGATTTCGATGGTTCGATGGCCGCACGAATTCATTTCGTTTATCTTAGAAAATTTTTCGTATTTATTAGCCTCTTATTGTTTTCAGTCGATCTTTTGGGATCGATGTTTGACAACACCGATTTTTTTTATTTAAGAAAATCGATGTGGCCAAATCGATTTTATTGTGATACGAAGAAATGGACGCTTGATGAACGAAAGTTTTCGTAAATTTTACTTATTTAGTGTACATTGCACGAATATTATCGTTGATAACAACCTTGTTTTGGTGAATGAAACGAAATGTTTCGTTTATTTTAATAAACGTTTATGTACATTACGAACGATTTCGTTGGTCGCACGAATTCACTTCGTTCATCTTAGAAAAGTTTTCGTGTTTATTCGCATACCTTTTTCATTCGATCTTTTAGGATCGATGTTTAACAGAGGCAACAACGATTTTTTAACTAAATAAAAGGATCGATCTGGCCAAATCGATTTTATTTCAACCTGCTCACCTCTATTGAGGACTAGAAAGATTGTTGTGTAAAGAATTATCTAGTGTACATGGAACGAATGTTATCGTTGACAACGACATTATTTTTCGTGAATGAAACGAAATGTTTTGTTTATTTTAAAAAATGTGTGTGTATATTACGAACAATCTCGTTGGTCGCACGAATTCATTTCGTTCATCTAAAAGAATTTCTCGTATTTAATAGCATATTATTTTGACATTGCGCCGGCAGAGAAAAACTCAAACTAATTCATACAAAACCAATGAGCATTCGCGATGGCTCAACTGAATCAGTACTGCTCCAGTTTCTGGATTAACTGGAAGAAAAAGAGGTTCAGAAAATCTTCCTGAAACCGACAGACACGGATACGGCTATTGAATAGTCAGACCGAGACCGTTGTGATGATCAACAATTATCTGACATATAGCAACAATGACTCCATATTCTACCTCTATTGAAGCTCTTTTGACGTTGACGGTTTGACGAATGGTGCTCGTAAATATTTTAAAGATATTCGTATATATCAGCGAACAATTCGTTCGCCGAACGAAGCTGTTTCGTAATAAGCCAACGAAAGTCGTTTCGTGGTTTTCACGAAAAACTCGTAATAAAAAATAAAAGTGTTTCAATAGAACTACGAACGATTCATAATATGTACGAAAAATTCGTATATATTATGAAAATTTTCCGTACGAAACTAATTCCTAGCGATTTACGAATATATTCTATCAGTGTATGTGAGTAGGTAATGAATCCGTAAATCATTATTTTTTGTAATTTTCATATTAGGCAATTAAGGGCAATCAAATAGCGCGTTTCCGGGGCGATTTGGGGGCGATTTAGGGGCGGGTAGGACGGCAAAAAAGACAGCGGCAAATCGACCAAATGTTGCATTTGAAATAGCCCCCTAATTGCCAGCAATTTGCTAGAAAATTGAAGGGCAAGTTGCTGGCTAACCGGGGGCTATTTGCCAACTCGGATGCGCTAATTGCCTTTCAATTTCAAAGTTAAGCACTTAAAAATTTAAAATTAAGTGTTTAGTTTTATTTTGGAAAAATCAGTACGATAAATAACATCGTTTAAAGAATTTAAGCTTTTTCCGGCTCCCAGCTGATCCGCAACTAAGAACGAAATGTATTGATTTTTACCGCTTGCCGTCTGATTGGGGAGTGACAAAAACAGTCGAATTTGCAGCGTAAGATAAATTTGAATAAGTACATATATAAGTGGAATGCATACACAAATTTGTCAAATTTTAGCTGCACTTTAACTTTGTCCTTTAACCTTCATATTTCCACTGTCACTGTTAACACTACCCAGAGCTGTTCCGGTGTTTGAAATAGTGCCAAATTTAAATATCAGTGCACATATATTTTTTAATAATTATATCTTTAAGCGAAATTTTTCTGGTTTGAAATAATGTTAATATTACATCGTTGATTTTTTTCTCATAACTATAAAACATAATAACGATACTCCCCACGCATTCGAGCATTGTTATTCTTCGTGTCCGATAAGTAGACATTTTGAGTGTTCGATAGGTGCTTCAGTCTTTGCGCAACTGTTCTTTACAAACTGTGGGATTAATATATAAGTTAATAATAGTAGCCAATACCATTGGATACCAGAAATAGTTGACAAAACTAGTAAAAATAACTAATTTTTCAGTAAAATAATGTCGTTTAGGCAACCAACCTGTATGAAAATTTATGAGCTATAGGGCGTCTTCATATGGGTATTTTCAAAAACATAGATACCTATGTAGTTCTTAAGATATCACCATTTGAAGCTCGAAGATACGAACAATTCTTATGAATGGAATTGAACAGAAATCCTCGACATCATTTGCTTCAGCGACATGTTAAAAGTTCATTTTCCAGCCGATTATCGGTAAATTGTGAGATATTTTATTCAGAAGAAATAAAGAAATGTGAGAAAAAATAAAATAAATTTTAACAAAAGATTTACAAGACATTGATTTTTGAAGTTTTGTCACTCGTCGTGCCTCTGTGTGACTGTCCAAACTTTCAGATAACACGCTAACATTGAGATTAATACAAATACTGATACATCATTTGGAATTTCAAATTGTATAAGATATCTTCACACTGTAATTCTATTGTATAGTTTGCTAACTTTGTTTGTTGCTGAAATTGCAGATGTAAACATTTCACGTTAACAACTTTTCATTCAAATTGTCTCTTTTTTCACTTACACGGTAGAAAATTAAACTTATACTTTTGCATCCAATTTT
The DNA here is from genome assembly GCF_030247195.1 of Topomyia yanbarensis. Taxonomy (NCBI): domain Eukaryota; kingdom Metazoa; phylum Arthropoda; class Insecta; order Diptera; family Culicidae; genus Topomyia; species Topomyia yanbarensis. Next base: position 59,805,398 of record NC_080670.1, read on the forward strand.
TATCGAATACCTCCTCTAATAGTCAGAATCCGCTACTCTTCGAGTTAGTGTAGTCCACATGGGACAAGCTTCAAATCGTTAGTCACAGTACAAACCTAAACAGATCCTCTACGTTTGCGATGTAACAAAAAACCAAGCAGGATCCTTGTAATGAAAATAAATTTCTCTACTCATTTATCATCGTTCCGTTTTTTATTCGCTGTGGGGAAACGTCGCACGACTGAACCATCCGGGACTTTCCTGAAACTCCCGGAACGGCGCTTATAGCAGCACACCACTAACCGGTACCAGCAGCGCTAGAGGTGTAATATTTCTCTCTTAGCCAGCCAGCGAGTTGTTCCAGCTACCCTACCCTACACACAGACGTACAAGTTCCTAATGGTTGCAAAATCCTTACCCCCTTCATTTTTTTGTCTCTTTCCGTGTTTCTTTGCAGATTGGCACAAATAATTGCACTGCCCGTTATCGCACACTCAGCGGTGGCCTGGGGGATGAATCTCCGTCGCCTTCGCCGACCCCATCCTCGGAGTACGACGACATCCTGCTGCAGAAGCAGCTCCAGCTAACGGTGGACCACCAGCAGAATGGGGGTAGCTCCGTCGGTAGTGGCCAGAGTGGAACCGGTGGCGGTGCTGGTCTGACCGGTTCCGGGAGTAATGGCTCCGGGGGTATTTGCGGCGTTGGCAGTGGGATTGGAGGAGGAGCAGGAGGAGGAGGAGGATTGGGAAGCAGTAGTGGCAGCGGTAGTACAAAGAATGGAGTCAATAATCTCAAGAACCTGAAGGCAGCCAAGAATCGGAACAATCTATCATCGTCGCTAGCGGCGGCGGCATCGCACAATAAAAATTTAACGATAAGTCAACAAATAGCTTTAGTACACCATGTAAGTAGCCCGGACGCATTGCTGTTCACGGGCATGTCTTTCCGGTGCTTTTCCTTTCACGCCTGATAGCTAGATAGATTTATTGCGTTTCTTTTCATTTTTTTTTTCTCTCGTTCGTACTGAAGAGACCGTTTCGTCGGTTGTCTGATTATTTCTTAGAAGTTATCCTTGATTTTCCACAAACGTAGCGAGGGTGTTTGATGTGATTGTTGCCCCACGATTCCCTCTATAAAGTATAACTTACTACGTCGCTGTGTGAAGAAACACTTCTCGAACTGCTTCTTCCGCACAGACAGCTCCACGCTTGGGTAATGAATTTTCCCGCGAGACTTTCCATCCACTTAGGTTGGCAGCTGCTGGGGTGATTTGAGGGTACCCTCCATCTTCGTTCGCACTCCCGAGTCCCATAAAGATTTTTTTTTGCTTTCAACATCCATGCAAATTTTCAACTTGCTTCCGCTTTTCTTTGGAGGAAAATCCGACAGCATGATGAAATAACAAGCGCTTTCGACGCGTGCGAGCTACAGAGAAAGAAAGCTATTTTCCCGCCCGTTTCTTTTCCTGAGCGGTGGGAGTCTGAATGGAAATGAATTGTCTTCCGGATTTTTTTCTCCTTCGCTATGCGAAGCTATGCGCCGTCCCGTCCTTTCTTCATTCCACGGAACTGGGTCACCTAATTACTTTCAACGGGGATCGGAAAATGTGCAAATAGAAAAGGCAATAAAATTCTTGTTTTTTGTTCATTTCTCTCTTTACTTCCAAAACCGACCAGTCCAATGAGACAAGGACATCGCCAAAGGACCATCTGCTGAACTCCGGCAGCCGGAATAATAGGGATTATAGCAACTGTCTCGATAGCATCAGCGACCAGACGACTTTTCAGCATTCGGCCAGCTCGGTGGAAAGCTTGCCCAGTGCATCCGGATCGAGTGAGTTCGATTGTCCATCTGAGATGCGAAGAATGTGTTTGAATCTTCTTTGCACTTGTATTTTTTTGTTTCAGGCACACAGGCACTAGTTCGACCGGGAAGTCCGCACAGCTCCCTATCGGCTGAGGATCGAACAACGGTGGTTCCCATCTGCCGGGCGATAGCGCTAATCGATAGCAGTTCTAATCCTTACGATACGGAAGCGTTGAGGTTTAAGGTATTTTTTGGATAAAGTTGTTCTGATTGACACTGCCATTGACTGTCACATTTTTCGGTTCCACAGAAAGGTGATATCATTGACGTCCTATCGATGAATGCCTCTGGGGTGTGGCGCGGTTACGCGAATGGTCGCTTGGGGCATTTTAAGTTCATCAGCGTGGAAGTACTGCCAGATCACCCGGTAAAACCCTACAGCACCGGAAAACTATTCAGTCGTGGTCGGTTGCCGACGAGTTGTCCCACCAGCGTAGAAGAACTGCTGTTGCGGATAGGACTGAAGGAGTACACCTCGGTCTTTGTGCTTAATGGGTATGTGTTTCATTAACGTTTAATTTCTTTTCATGCTCACCCAGCAGGCAGTGTGCTGCCAGATATTTCAATTTTCTAGTGCAGATTGTCATATTTTTTGTGTTTCGGTTTCTCCTCGTCAATAGCTAACAGCTGATTGGGCCGCTAGCAAGACACTAGATAAAAATGACAACTTATGTGTACACTAAACTAGTATCTAACTAGCGGCCCAGTCAGCTGTTAGCTACTGACGAGGAGAATCCGAAACACAAAAATATGACTTAATTTAAGTTAGGTTATATCGGTTATATCCACTTATGCATAAATACAGGGGTTTACCTCAATTTAGAATCTGCATTATTGTGGAGATTGTTTGCCTTACAGATTCTATTTAGATTCCTGTTCTGTCGTTACACAGGGATTGGAATATAATGATTTTGATAAACTGATATCCCACCAAAATTTAATGAAGCATGGTCCGATACTGACCGCGTAATGTGTCTCAGTTATAGTGTTACTATTAAACTGTGGCGGTATTATTTGAAAGCTCGCATAACAGACCGTTTTGAGGTATCGAGTCATTTTTCTCGTGTTTTGCCGCATAGGCGATCGGTGTCAGACCATGCTTCCCAACTTATAAAAACTAATTGTTTTAAGATCAAAATGTCAGGAAATGGAATAATTTAAAGCATGATTAATTTAATTTGTTCCATGATAAGTCAGGTTTATTCTAAGAGTTTTCCCAAAAGCGTAGAATAGATAAAGAATCCATGGAACTCTCGGAATATATGTTGCGAATTAATCGACGGAATGTACTACTAGAACCTGCAACCCTTGATGTAACTCATAAAGATCTCGCCGACAGAAACATGCAATAACAGAGGAAGGACATAAATAAAATAATAATACCAAAATTCAACATGAATGAGGATGATTTTCGTTTCACTTGCAGATATGAAGACTTGGAACTATTTAAGGAACTGGAACCGTCCGACCTAGACTACCTGGGTATTGGAAATACGGAACATCGTGCCAAACTACTTGCAGCTGTTCAACTTTTGCATGATCTGGACTGTAAGTATCATTTTCCAAAAAATATCGCCAAATTATAGCACGTATAAGTGAAACAACCTCCATCTGACTCATTCAAACAGCAACCTCGGACGGCGAGGTGGCCGGTTCTAGTTCGGAGAACGACGAAGGGCTTCGGCTGAATCACGTGAAGGGTTCGTCGAGTCATCACCATCAGCTGCAACATCAGCAGCAGCAGCAGCACCACCATCACAGCCACCAGACGTCTCCTTTTGGTCGGCGGCACTTCCCTCGGGATTCGGGCTGTTACGAGGGTTCCCCGGTGCCGCAGTCCAATATCAACCCCGGTCATCCGCTGTTGCTCCAGCACCAGTATCAGCATGGAAACAGTCACCACCAGGGGCAGAGCAACAGCCTCTCGGATAACGATACGAATAATCTGGACTCGGTGGTGGCGCAGTGTTCGAATGAGATACTGAAACGGGTCGAGGGTGCGAGGCGGTTCAAGGATGAACCGAAATTTTCCGCGGGAGCTAACAGTGGGGTGAAAACGATGAACAGGGCAACGAAGAAGGGTGGATTGCTGGGTGGAGGTGGCAATGGTGCGGGCGGTGATGACATGACGATACGAAGCAGTGGAGGAAGTGGGGGCGGTGGTGCCCTGAGCGAAAAGTCCAGTGATTCCGGAGTGAGCAGCAGCAGTTTGTCCTCGGGACCGATCAAGAACAATCTTTAGCGGCAGTTTCTGCTGGTTACGGGAGAGCGATGAGTGGAGAGTGAGTAGACTGGTGGGTAGTAGTGTGATAGGATACTGGAAGATTTTTACTACGTTTTAACATAATTCACAAAGCAAACTGCCAAAAGAAAAAGACGAATCATGATTAAGGGGAAAAGTAAATAAATCTATAGATTTTCTACAACTATTTGGAGCACCAAGGTAAACAAGACTCGGTTTTGCATACAGTTTGTGGACACAGACTGTCGAACATGTACAGATTGACAACAGTTGGCGTCCAGTTCAAAGGCCTACTTACTATTGGTGACCCAGTCAAACGAAATCTGATCTGTGTTTTTGTGATTGTTATTGTTGTTACCGTTCGGGAGCAGTAGGCTATCGAATAAGAAAAGGAACCGGAAGGTACGCTAATAGTTGCCCTTTAAAAAATAAAACAAGACAAACAATTCAATTGAAAACGATAACAACGTAGAAACAAACTTGTGATATCATTCAATCCTTTGTTGGTGGAAAACTTTGTTTTCTCTCTCTGTTATAGTACATTACCTATGAGTTGTACAGAATCTGTAAATCTTTTTGTTGTGTATAGTAATCTGTGGGTATAGGGCAGGAATCAAATGCATTGGCCACAACGTGGTTTTTTGGGGCTGCTCTAGGCAGGTAAGTTTGTAAAATTCTGTACAAAGCTAACGTATTTTGTTATCCAATTTTGGGGAAAAGTTTAATTTAATGGGTGCTTATGATATTTGACTGGTCGGTGTGCTGACGGGATGGGACTTCTGCTGCGACTGCTTTTTTTATTTCCATTTATAAGACTTCCGACTAAGTAGGCATATGAATGAACTAATTATGATGAGCGGTTTGCATAACTAGTTCGATAGGGCATTTGATCAGGAAAAAGGAATCAGACGGCGGGATTTTGAAAATTTTTATGAAATGACGAACGATAAGGATGGAAGAACAGACAACAGAACAGAAGAAATTTGAAACAAAACGTTTTGGAATAATTTGTAACGAGAAAGGTAATCCCCAATGGACATTTAAAAAATCTCGAATGAAAGTTAAGATTTAACGAATTTCTCTAGTTTTTTTTGGCTTATAACTTGTAAAATAAATGAGCTGCCTTTTTCTCGTTCATTTTGTTTGTTTGTTAAGCGGACCCTACACGTGCAGAAATATTGTCAATAAATCAATTATTGATCAATATAAGGGGGTCGTGTAAGGGTATCTTGAAAATATTGATCATGTAGAAATCAAATGGGATTGACGTATTGAAGCAGTCTTGACAATATTTTTATTGACGATATCCTTGTCCCGTGTAGGGTTCGCTTTAAGATAAACTTTGCCACTGCGACCACTGTTCGGTTTATCTTTTGTTATTGCCCCTGTTTACATGTTACAAATTACCCAAATCAATAATAGTTGGGAGCGAGTTGGGGGTACTACATTATTAATGTAGCTGAGGACAGTGATGCTATTCTCCTTCGTTGGCGCGCAAAAAGCCTTTATCGTTCACGCGAAATAGCGAGAACACTCTTAGAATTTGTGTAGTGATTTTTCGTTTGTTTACATCACTCTGGATTCACCCACTAAATTTTAAATACAACGCACTCAGTTTTCCATCTGCGGGCGAGTAGCAGAAAGTGCTTCACACCCGTCAAAAAGCGGATTGAAAGTTGCAATGAATAATTCAAGAATTATTCTGCCTGTATAATATGTGACTCTCCTGTTAATGGGGTCGAGAATAATGCATATCGTGGCAATTGTGGATCAGTTTTTCACCGCACTGGCATTCCTGGTATGCAGCGATGTGCTTTGGACTTATCGCCTGGATTTAATAAGAACTTGCACTGACTGTGCGGCAATTGTGCTTGCAGTTTCAAAAAGTGGGTGGAGCAAACTGATTCCGCTGCTTCCATCGTGGATACTAAAAATATGTGCGAGGCAGTGAACGCCGTAGTGTAATTTCTCGAACTGTGGTTGAGACACATTTTCCGGCTAATTCTGGTCCTATAGCTCAAAGGGGGATGTCCGTCAAGCGATTTACGGGCGATCTCCACACCCTAAAAAGGAGCCGCGCTAAAATTTGTGCCACTGCAGCCGCTGTCTGTTCTACGCGAGCAATTTAGCGGGAAATCAGAACAGTTGTTGATGAGCTGGAGCAGTTCTGGGTCTATAGGAGCCGCCCCGATCCGAGCCATACAGTGGATGAAATCGTCGCTATGTCCCAAGAACACCTCCAAAGCAATCTTGCTGGTCAAGAAGGATGCTGATTTCACGAAACTCAATTTTGTTTCCCTCCGAGTCGAGCTTCCGAGTGAACCGAAGGACGTGGAACTCAGGGTGTCTACTTGGCCAACTGGAGTGCTGGTTCGCGAATTTAACTTCGACCAGCGGAGACAGGATAGATTTCGTCAATAGGTTGCAATAGGTTATATTGGCCTCCGGGATGCACCGCCACTTGTACTATGGAAGTCCTACACTCCCCGCCACAGTTCAGCTACTGCAGCCAGCGTTCACCAGTCGTCCCGGTCCTGTGTGGGGGAGTGGAAAAAGGGTCTTCCGAATTTCCTACTGCGGCAAGTAGGTATCCATCTATTTCGAAACCTTTCAGCCGAAATATTCTTCGATTCCAGCTCACAATCAACTGCACAAAGTTACTATCGGTACCAGACGCCGCTTTTTATACCTGCGGGATGTAGACGTTGACGAGAGGTGCCTAGCCCAACTGCATTGAGTACAACCCCGTTTTCCCGGTCACTGGGACGCACACTTGCCGCCAGTCGCAAGGAAGCCCTTAGTCCCCCTATCACAGTCGAGCCCTTCCAACCAGCGACCAGAAGTGGAGTTGGGACGAGTGGTCTTCCGTAAACCTACAGCAAGAAAGTCTAAAGCGTCTACGATCTTTTCCTTGGTGAACGATGGGACTAGCTACTACTATATACTATCAAAACGTTGGTGGTATCACCGTGGAAGAATATCGCCTTGCAGTCTACGATGGCAGTTTTGATTACATCGTCTTCGTCGAAACGTGGTTAAACGATGACACACTTTCCAGTCAGGTATTCGGTTCTGGATATGAGGTTTTTCGTTGCGACCGGAGCCTTAGGAACAGCCGAAAATCTACTGGAGGTGGTGTATTAGCAGCAGTTCATCGCAGCTTGAAGGCATGAGTTGTTGAGAAGGCTTGCAGGGACTGCCTCGAACATGTCTGGACGATAATCGAGCTTGATGGCCGTAAGTTATACTTGTGAGCCTTGTACGTCTGTGACATCGAATATATTGACGTACACTTCAGCTCAATTTTTATCTTCCTCGAAGCTAAATCGGTTGATGAGATCATCGTACCAGGGATTTCAATCTCCCCAGCATTTCGTGGAAATTTTCCCGCTGTGGATTTCTTTGCCCGGATTCCAATCACTTCTTTCTTAACTCAGTAGCGGAGAGGTTTGCTACTTCAATTTACTCCTATTGCCAACGAGAATAACTGACACCTTGATCTTTGTTTTGTCAGCGAACAGGTTTCTGCTACATCAGCAGTGATGGCTCCCTCTTCTCTAGCGAAACCAGTAGCACACCACCCACCATTGATCGCCACGTTCGATCGCACCCTGGCGCACGATTACAATGTTCCTCCCGTCCTCGTCTCAAACGACTTCCACGAAGCGTACCATTGCAGTATCGCAGTCCTCTTTTCCACTCTCGATTGGCTAATTATTCTGGACCCCGAAGATGTTGCTAACGCAGTTCATACATTTTCCAACATTTTGGGTTTTGTTATTGACAGGAACGCTCCGACGAAAGTTCATCATCAACAAACCGGCCCTCCTTGGTATACGAGCACGATGCGACGGCTGAAGTTCATTAAGAGAGCTGTTCTGCGGAGGTTTACCAAGTATCGCACAATCCCATTTAGAAACTATTACGTCAGTCTCAACCATGCTTATGAACGAGCTAGTCAAGATTGTTTCTTTCGATATCTGCAAAACATTCAGCGTAATCTCAAGTTGCACCCTGAACCTTTCGTGGAATATGTGAATGAGCAGTGCGAGGAAACTTTCAATGGCCGCACAGCTGCCACATCCCAATATGTTTACAGTCCATAAAAAGGAAAATAAGCGAAACGTCAATAATTACCGTAAGCATAGTATAACATTCGTACAAAAAGGGGATATTTGGAATATTTGGTAGGTTGTTGCAGTTGTTTCGATCCAACTTTACTGATCGAGAAAAAGTGATTGTCATTGGAGATTGTCAGGCACCCACATTAATTTCATCGTCAGGAGTACCCAAGGGAAATCACTTGGGACCGTCGATGTTTCTGCTTTACTTCAACGACGACCATCTAGTTTTGAAGACTCCATGTCTATCTTTCGCACACGATCTGAAGATGTTTCTTCTCATCTGGTTTGTTTTAACTACCCTCTACTGGATACTGAAATTGAACGCGTTAGTCAGGTGAAGTGATACTGGACTCCCAACTTACGTTTAAACAGCACGTATCCTATACAGTTTGCAAAGCATCTCGAATGCTGGGATGCATCTTCAGTATAGCCAAAAATTTTACGGATATTTATTGTCTCAAATCGCTGTACTGCTATTTGTCGCGGTCAACCCTGGAGTACTGCTGTGAAGTTTGGAGCCCAAACCAGTGGCGTAGCAAGAAAATTTTTCGGGTGGTTGGGGATGTTGGAAATTTTGGACAGAGCAGAAAAAATGTTCAGAAACGCCCTGAACAGCAAATAATTGTACAAAAACCCACAACTCAGGGAACGGGTTTGGGCAGCCAACCGACCCGCTAAAACAACTACTCTTGCACGGAACCTGCTTCCTCCCCGGATCTACGGCATTGTTTCGGGGAGAGATTTTTTAATGTGCACAGCACACGTGCCAATCCAATAACTTAGTAGTTAGTTGTTCTTGGTTCACAACGTGGCAGTTCCTATATGGCAGTTGGAGAGCTAGCTGTGGGTCGAGAATCAATGGTCTTCCGCTCCGAGGACAATCTGGGCGGTAAACTTCAGGTTGTCTAATTTACTGAGCCCTTGTTTCATTTAGAACCACTTTCTTGTCGAGCTCCCGACTTGTTCGTGAACTACTCGGTCTAGTCCCTGACGATGGATCAGCCTACTCCGACGGAGAATTCCCCGTCGAGAGAAGTTTTCGCGAAACCTAACCAACCAGTCAGGTACCAGTTCGACAGGGCGTTCGGCTCGCTGGTGCCCCGACGACCCGCGACTCGTGGTGTCTTGTCGCGGTGTACTCAGTCTAGTCCCCGGTGAGGTGTTTACGTCGACCGAGAGTTCCCCGGAGAAAGAAGTTCTCCCGATACCGATTCTTCTTTGGTTTTCGCAACATTTCTCTCGGGCAAACTGGCAGGGTGCTGTGGTCTGTCCAGCGATTGCGAGTGGAGCGCAGCGTCCGGTTTGCTGGCAATCCGGCGACCTGGTGCTTCATCGCTGTTTACTCGACCAGTCCCCGGCGGTGGATGTAGCCTATTCCGGCGAAGAGTTTCCCGGCGGTGATTGCTCGTTGTTCATTCCGCCATTTTCATAGTAAGGCGGTCATGATCTGTGTCACCACTCTGTTGACCGTGTTCCACGTGTTTACGTCGCTTGTCATTTTGTAGATGACTTAATCCGAGTTGATATCCGGTCCTCTCGCTTCATCTCCCTGTGCGTCGCTTCGAACCTCGAACATTTAAAGACCACATGCTCCGGGGTCTTCCTGACGTTCTCACACTCCGTTGCATACCCGATCCGCTGAAGCAGCCGTGGCCCGACAGGAGCTGTGTCTGGTGGAAGTTCACCCCTCCGTGCTTTCTATTGACCCACGTCGATAGGTTTGAGGTGAGCCTGTAGCTCCACCTTCCCTTCTCCGTATTGTCCCATTCCTGTTGCCATGTTTGGTATGATTCCTTGCTATTGCGTTCGTTGTCTTCGCCGAATTTTCGCAGGCGTAGTCGACGTGGTTGTTAAAGCTCAATCGGTCGTCGATTATTTTACATTTTAAAATATTAGGCTCATTTTTGTCCAACATTTTTAATTTCTCAAACCTCAATAAAAATTTCGTTACTACGCTCTGGCCTAAACTATAACCACGGTGCTGAGAAAACTGAGTTCGTGCATACGACGGTTTTTATGTTTTGCGCTTCGTAGGTTGCCGTGGGAGATCCCGTACGTCTGCCCAGTCAGAAAAGCTGCTGAGGTGGTGCCAGCTGATTCATTTGGAACCTCTGCTTGTTCGAAGGTAGAAGCAGGGGCTTTGTTCGTTGCTAATACTTTGCGAGGTCGTCTGGATTGCCCAGCTATTTTGGTACAACTTTATGCTCCGCTTACCGTTTTGACGCTCTAATTATAGTACGCACGGACGGACCCGTCAATTTAGGCTGATTCATTCATTATCTGTTGTGTTTTTTCGCTTTATTGTTATTATTTTTATGAAAATTTGGAACAGTGTATATATGATAAATACAAATTGAAATAGAGGAATCTTCTCCGTTAACGACTAAGGAAGCAGCAGTGGAGGATACGATGCGTTCAGAGTTCGACATGACACTTATTTCATTCAAAATTTCAACAGAAAATATTGAAAAAGATGCGATTTGATTCTGTGCACCCTTTATGTGCGCGAGATACATTCGTGGCAGTTGTCAAATTATAATTTTGTTCGAAATTTCGAGTGTGTAATTACCCACTCGGATATTTTCAAGTGAGTAGTATTATCCATACCACCCACATCATCAGCCGGCCCTGGCTTTAAAGGCCGATTTCTTCACCCTTGCTTAATGTTTAAGCTAGGTTTAACGCATCGGTAAACCTGGTTTAGTAGTTAAGGGAGGGTGAAGAAATCGACCCTAAGTTGAACTTTTTGGGAGATAGTTTCCGGCCGTGTACTCTTACAGGCTTTGGGAATTGCGGTCTGAAGAATCCATTGGGTACGGATTCGTACGCGTCGATCAGTCACATGTCACAGAGCACTTCCACATACAACATTTTCCTAGACCCCACAAAAAAGAAATGCAATAGAAAAGCCCCCGATAGAAAGCGCAAATGAAAAGCAATAGAGATCCGACCCAGTCTGAAGCGTGAATCCAAGAGATAGTAGTTTGTACAGAGAGATAATAATAAGAAGCTTGAAGGTCACCTCTCAGAATTGGCCAATGCCAGACAGGACTCCAAATCGGAAACCGAACCTTAGTAGAACAATTGTGTACATAATAATAATCAGCTGCATTGAGACGGTAGGTAAATTTTTAGCAGTCACGCATTGAAACTTTTCGAAGAGAATCAATCAACCAAACTTCTTCCAAAAAAAATTACTCATTTAAAAGCAAAAAACAATAATCGATCATCTTGAAAGTAATTGGTCTAACAAATAAAAAAAACATTTTTCTCTAGCAAATCAAGCCAGTACATAGTAGTAAAATGTTATTTTTTCTCGGATAGCTGCTAGAAAATTTGATGCAAAAAAAAATCAATGAATCTAAAAATTGTAAAAACAAATAATTAAATGTTAACGAGGAGGGTCAGGGTTTCAGCAGCAAATACACAATAATCCAACAGAAGTGTGTTCACGAAACGCACGGAGATCAACGCTAAAATAGCTGTAAGTCCACAACAACAAGTCGATGGAAGCGACTTTTCATGCAAACGAAAATAAATGCCGAATTTTGACTGTGCTTAGCTTCGATCTGTATAAATTTACGAATGTAGACAAAGCTGTAAAAATAAAACTTAGCAAATAGCAGTTAATTTTTGTTAAACCTTATACATACACTCTGTTCAATTAGGATGCTAAATGAGATACCAACCGACGGGAAGGAAGATTAGAATACAGAAAGCAAGAAGCTCTTGCGAGGGTGGTTCGGTGAAACGTGGGACGCGCCGGCCGGAATTGTGCTGGTCGGGTTTGTAGGGTGACTGCGTAGCTAGAATTTCTCCATTGTTTGTACATTTATTGGATTTTCTAAGAAACAAATTTTATTAAATCGAAATTCTCGTTGTACATATAAATTTAAAACAAAACAAACTGGCGCACGTCACACTAAATTATTTATGAAACAAACTCTAAGCCAATCGAGAGAGAAAAAATCGAATCAAAATCTTCTGCAAAAGCAAAATTTGATTATTAGTCACGTCTATTATAGTATCGAAAATGATGGCAAAAGGAAATAAATTTAAATCTGAATCTGAGCTCATGATTGTTCTTTTTTTCTAATATTGTCCGAAATCATAATTTCAGGTGGTTGCTGATGGTTAATATATCAACATCTCAAACATCACACCCGCGATTGTCCTATATTCTTTTTGGACGCTATAGATTAATTTTAAATCCGTACCACGCTGGAAACCAACCCAAAAAAAAAAAACAAACTTGAAGATTTTCGCAAACTGTATCAAACTTTTACTTGATCCCAACTCCGGTTTGCCCTCTACAATCGACGCCTTTTGTTCGTATGTTCGTTGCTCATTTCCAACCCTGATAATTGCCGATCGTTCGAGGTTCCCTTTCGAAGTCAAACTCCATTCAAATTTAGAGTTTATACAATTTATACGCTTCAGCGATAACTGCTTTGTTCCTCGAAACGATATTTCCCTTTCTTCCCCATGTGTTCGAACCCAAACTGAAAGCCATCGTCAAGCCATAACTCTTCCCTGCTGGAGCGAAAGAAAAAGCCTTTTTCCTGTGTCACTTTAGCCGTTTATTTCTCACCACCTACCCCACCCAAGCAAACGCGTCAACCCGTTGGTAAAACCATGTTTCAAAGTTCGACCGCAAGGCACTTTTTCAAATGATAACCATCCGTCGAAGTCGAAGTCGAATTTAGGGAATTCAGTTTGGAGCGAAGAAAACCGCCGGCCCGGGAGATTTATTGATAATTTAATACCGCAAAACGAGTTGTGAATAAATTTCGCTGGCTTCTTCCTGTCCGGGCGGATGCCAGGAAATGCCACACATTTTCCGTAGAAAAGTTCGACTCGACGGTTGTGGTAGGATTCCGAAAGGCGAAAAGCACACAGAGCGCCTTGGTTCCCCGAAAATGGACAAAGCTCCACTACCATCGTCCTTTGGCGGTGGGAAATGGGCACAGTATAACATGGAAATGTTATTTCAGCACAATAGAATAAGTGTACACTTTTTATGTAGGTTTTTTACTCGGATAGGGAGAGGGTGGAGAAAACCAGAGACAGAGACGCTGAAACGAGTGCAATAAAATCACATTTTATCAACGGTACTGAATTTTACGCTGCGGATTTTGTGAGTAATCTTTATAGACTTTTATGCATAGTCTTAACCATTAAGGGTTTGATTTTTATTGTAGCATTAGCTGTTGAGTGATTTTCTAGTGAATACATAAATTTTAATTGAAATACGATGTTTCGTGACTCATATTTTTCTCAAGCCAATCCGGCAGTAAGCTGTTATCGTCATCCATTTTTTTCATTAAAGACAACTCTGCACATTTAAAGGTCAATTTATTACGTAAGTACAATCTTGTTATTAGACGGCACATCACAGAAATCCATGTTCAGACACCGCTAAGAAAAACTCGTTCAGGCCATAATAACCGCAAAGTCGCAGCCAGTACCTCAAAATCAACAGCGCGCATCAATAACGAGGGATTTTTTGTGAGACTCGATGGGTTCACACCCGTAACCTGTAAGGGTAAGAAACAAGACCAATTTGATCGCAAGCGTAAAGGCAGCAATAACGATGTCGATACGGAAATACATGACAACGGCGCAAGATGTTATTCAATAGCAACGGGAAGACGAGCAGTTTGAAGGCCAGCCACTAATGAAGGGAGAGTCGTTAGTTATTGCAACATTTTGGATTGATCGGTAAATCGGAAACAGTTATTGTAAACTACCACTAGTTATGTTTATTTCAGCTTATATGTGCCGGTTGAACTTTAGAATCAGTAGAATGCTCGACATTTGTGAATGACGCCCTACATCAGCGCTTGTACAGTGGTTTCTAGTACGTTTTTCGCAGTTTTTCCACTTTCTCAACAGTTCCTTTTTATCATTTACCATCTCTTCGGTCTTTCGAAGTTCGCGCTTAATCATGGCCGATCAGGTGGAGTTCAGTACAGTTTGGTGGGTTCATAGCACAAAATCCACCGAATTATCCGCATACCACTCCACCGAAGCGGCGCAAAGCCGCTGAGGATCCGCAGGACGAGGCGGCCGCCGTCGGAAGCGGCGGCCTCTCGCAAGCAAACCTGTGATCCACTCGTTTGCCCAGATTACTCAAACATAGGGGCTTAAATTAGTTTAAGTCCGACGGAACGGAGCAATGTAGAATGTATATAACTAAATTCTGACTTAAAAGCATCGCTCCTAAGACCCAAGAAATCAAAAGCCTCTTTTAAGGCGTTTTATCCACAAGAGAATCGAAAGCCCGAAAACGCTCCATCAATTCGTATTTCAAATTAGAAGTTCATTTAATCTAGAGTAACTAGCAAGGCTTCTGAGACCCCTTGCCTTTTTGAGGGTTAAGAATCGAATAATATCTCGGGTATAGAGAATAAGACCAGTTTCGGGTGTTAGTAGGCGAAATATTAAGATTTATGACAACAATATTCTAAATACAAAAACAGAGAAGAAAAGATACATTTAATCTTGCGCAGATCCGGTGAGATCTCCGCGCACGCACTGGCCTCAACATTCCCATACATACGCAAGCTTGTAAACAATAAACATAAACAACCCATCATGCGGAGGGTTAACATGTAGCGCATAATACATTGAATTAACAATAAAATCTTCAGAATTTTTTTTGGCTTTAAGAAATTGAATTTTCATACATCAATTATTATTTATTGTTTGGTAACAGTGCCATCTTATCTATAGCGGTGCGTTTTTGTGCCATGGTCTATTAGCTTCACTACTACCTCCGGAATGATCAGAGTGTTATCTGAATCCAACGTAGACTGGATCATCACATTGACCAATCCTTCCACGGTAATCACCAACACACTACTGGTTCGGATAGCGGCTGTCTATCGACATCATCTCCGTTGAAGCTAGTGTACAGTTCCGGAAATGTGTTGCGGGATTTGGGGTTCAGTGTATTTTAAACAGAGGTCGGGATTTCAAATCCCGTAGCGGAATATGAGTATAGAAAAATGGCAATTTTCGTCAAGTATAAACAAAACCACGGAAACCGTCAAGGGTTTTTTTGAAAGTCTTTGCACTTGTGCCGGGAACAATTAACAACATTGACTATTCCCAACGGGGAAAATGGCCTTTTTAACAAGTTAAAAATGCATTGCTATTTTGATACTGTTGGAATTTTTTAGAAGCAACGGAGCTTTTGTTTCGACAGTTTGGAGACTTCAGCGAAAAATTTTCCCTGGTCAATTTCCGGCAGTGGCTCACTGAAAAAGCTGCCGCTGGTCCCTTATGACGATTACGCTAGATATCCAGAGCGGCGAGCACTCAGTGGCGGAAGGTTGAAATCATGAGATTATAACTACTAGAGGGAGCAAAGCGCTACTGTCTCCATGTATTCACGGACCGAAACATGGGGTCTCGCTCTAGCACATTGTATCCCATTACTTTGACATGTGTGTACCCGGGGCAATAGGTGTCAAACTAATGGGCCTAGCATATGTAAGAGCGAGATGATAAATTTTCAGTGTTAACAGCGACATGCGACCTCTAGTAGTTATAATCACTTTTTTGAAATCCCAGGCTCCTTTCAAAATAGACAGGGGCCCAAAATCCATGACACGTTTCTCGAACTGTAAACTTCGCCTTTACGCTGAAAATTGTCAGCTTAGAATAAAATCACTAACCGGCCGTTGTTTATATTCGTTGTGCAATTGTAGCCAGGTCGTTTACTCGTCACCTTTCGTTTGCGGGTGGCAATCCGAATTCATTTGTTGTTCCCTGTTGATGGACAGGCTCAGCGGCTGGAATAATACATAACGAAAAAATGGAGTTGATTGCATCAATCGATAAGTAAAGAATACTGCTTACCCGGGAGCCTAAATTGACGGTGGTGGTCTGTCCTTTACGAATGTAATAGTCATGTAACAGTAGCACTGGCGTGATTTATGTTTGTATTACAAGAAAATACACAAATACATTCTCTAATCACTTCAGATCGGCCGCTTGGGCTAAGGAGTCCCGATATTTGTACTTTTAGCACATTTTGCACAATTTTGTACAAAACGTAATCGAAGATCCGTTTGTTTTGGTGGAATTTTATTTTTCTTTGAGTAACCAGGGGTTGCACCGGTTACTACGTAAACATTATTAGAAAAAAATAACAGATCTGTCGGTGCTGCTAGTTTGATTATTTTTTTAACCAAATATCAAGTTTGACAGTTCCAGTTACCGAGCCACTGAGCAGAGATGCCAGATTTGCAGACAAGTCTGCAAATTCACAGACTTTTAATTTAAGCTGCAGATTTTTTCGATGACGCAGATATTTCTAGTTTGGTTGCAGATATTTTCTAGTTTGGTTGCAGATATTTGCAGATTTTTTAGTTTGGTTGCAGATATTTACAGATTTTTGAATATAAAGGCTTTTGGTTACACTAGCTTTCTTGACATTTTTTGTTCTTCTCAGACTTTTAAAATTATTATTGCAGACATTTGAAAAAAGTACCTGGCATCTCTGCCACTGAGGGGTAGTCAGATTTGTGATACAGTTTTGGAATGCAAGTGTCTAGTCGTGTCGTTGACGAAACCCTCCACTGTTTCCACCCCAATTGTGGTCCATTTTAGAAAACACAAAAAATGGACTACCGAGGAAAAGGAATAATGTTGAATCTTGGCATAACCGCTGGACCGCATTGGTAGGAGGATGACATGTTAGAAGTATTCGAATTATAAAGGAGATGTAGTTGGAACAAAAAGTTGCAGCAGGTCGCGCTGTTACATTTCTGGCTGGAGGCGGTGGTATAATAAAAAAGCACGGTGAACTGAAGAACCAAAAATTGAAGAAAATTGTACTCAACTATCATGAATATGAATTAATGGATTACATCAATGCTAGCTCAAATACAATTTAAATTCATCAAAAAAGATTGTGCGAAATATTATCTCAATATATTGTATTGAATCTACGAATTCTCAAATTTTAAAGTATTTCTATTAATTTTTTGTTCTTTTCTTTGAGATTTTTTAAATTTCTATTTATTTTGTTTGGTATACAGTTACCAGTGGTTGGGCCACTACATCACATCACTACTAACAAATTCGATTTGTTATTTGGGACGATCGATAGTTGTCAAAAACAAACCGAGGAAGAGGGTATTAGTGTAGCATGGCATTGAAAACATGCCGATTGATATGTGGTTTTAACAACAGCAGATTTCACCTAGCGTAGTAGTTCTATGAAATTGTTATGCCAAGTATGTATATTTTTACTATATGCCTTGTTCACTGTTCAAAATTTGCGTATAGAATCAATATTTGATCGAATCATATCGTTTTTTTTTGGGTCAAATTGAAATATTGAATTTACCTTTTATTTATAATCTTTGAAATTGTTTTTGGTAAAATATCAGTCAATTAAAATTAAAATCGGCGAAATGACCATCGGCGAAACGACTTATTCGGCGAAATGACCTTCGGCGAAATGACTTTCAGCGAAATGACCCAGACCCTCGGCCAAAGTAACTGTTTTTGATTGTGCTGCCTTTATAACGGTTAAACCCGTTCTTGGAAACACACAGTTTTATAATTCTCATATTTCATGAAGCTTTTGATCACGAATTGGTTCACAACGTTTCTCACAAGTGCATATGGTCTGCTAAATCCGGCACTTCGAAGCGAATTTCAAAAGCTTCTTTTGTTTGAAACGATCATCCACAGCAGTCCTGTCCCGGCAACTGATTGATTGCTCCCCGCAAAGAATCCTTAAAGACCCCTTAGTTCCAGGCAAAACCGTTGGTCTACCACTTTCCCTCTCCTTGAATTTTAGCTGTAGAGGAGAGCAAGGCTCGTTCGGCTTATTCTCAACAGCGAGAGGGGCTTTCCGAGGGTTATCTTCCGTTACACACGCGCAATTCGCCCCATTGCAGTTGTGGTAGTTAACTGTCCTGAAATGGTGTATCGAGGACGTCTTTTATGTACTCTGATCTGCCACTAACTAGCTCATCACTGCGATGGCCGCCTCCCACCCGACCAAAACAAAAAACGACAAACCACCTCGGTGCGTAGCTTTTATCGCCCACACGCAGCATAGTCAGTACACTGATTTCAGCGAAAGGAGAGCGGTGGGCTACCTAAGCTCTATGTTACGTATATACAAATGTTTAACAAAAATTACTACACCTATCTGGACTAACACAATCGTTCACAAACAAGAATATTAACCAAATTTTACGTAAAAAGTCAACGATCATCAGTGGTGAGCATTATGTTGCAAAACAAATACACTCTACGGAGTGTGTACTCGAAAACAGTGCCAAATTGTTACCCTGAAGGGTTACATATTTATTTGTCTGGTGTAAAGTGCTCAAACCGAATGTTATTTTGTTTACAATTTTGAAGGAAAAGTAACAATGGATCTTTTGTGTAATATTAAGATTTATTTATTCATTCGTTGCGCATGAAAAAAAAAATTGAGCTACACATAGCCGCACATGCGAGCGTTCCAAGAGTAGACGTCCAATCATTTCCACGTCGAGGAGCGCCGCGGCGAACACGATTACTCTTGATAAAATTGTCTGACATAGGAAAATCAATAAGATTGATTAATAAAAACCGTAAAATTTCATATTTTACTGTAAATTTCGCTTAATTTTCTTCCAAATAATAGAGAGAATTTATTTTTATTCAGTTTTCTGTAGTTCACCGACTGGCTGCACATATTGTGCATTCTAATAAAGAAATTCAAAATTCGTCGATTAGTTATCATGTTCGCCAATTTGAAAAACGCGGTTTACAGAGAAACGCTATTAAAGGGTGTTCCACATCAAATTGCATCACGGTAATAAAACGCTGTAGAAAATAACCTATTGGGTATTTTCTCTTGAAAACTTGGGTAGAATTAGTTTAGAGTGTTTTGATTACACTGTATTTGTTTTTTTTTTGATTTTTTCCCTTTTTTGTTTTCACTGTTTTACACTGTATTTGTATCGCTGTCGGTTTTTCTTGAAATCTCGACAAACATATGATTAGAGCTCAAAAGCCAACTGTCAAAATTCAATTTGAGATAAAGTTTCAGACGAGCCGTTATTCGCCCAGCAAATCCGTTGATATCAACAAAAGAGAAAGGTTTTTTTTCTTTCGTTGACTGCTATGCACCGTACTTGGGTAATAACGGTTTCTTCAGAATTCCTTCTCAAAGTGAATTTTGACATTTCGCTTTTGAGTCATAATCATATGTTTGTCGAGAAATCTGCGCGTGTAACAGCAAATACGCGCGAGAAATACAGGGCAGTTTAAAACAAAAGAAGTTCAGCGTTACCACACTATTCTAGAGGATCAATTCTTACAATTAAGCGGATAAAAAAGAACCCGATTCTTTTTGCACAATTACACCAGACGCCCCCCTAAGGAACAGAATTGGTCGGACAAGTTCAGTTGCCTACCGAACGGAAGGCTGAGCTCTGCGCAGCGTTCTTCCACAGCCAATGTAGCAAATTGATATGTCCGCTACACTGGCAGCTGTGGAGAATCGCAATGCAGTGCCGTTCAACAGGCGACTGAGCTAGTTCGATTAAACACCATGGGGACCTTCAAGTGTACTGAGACGCTCTTTCTCTACATAAGTTTAGAGAAAAATCAGAAAAATGTAAACAAACCTCGTGCATGTCAGTTACATTTTTCAGCAATGGATTTAAAACGTTTTCTCTAGGAAAAGCTTAGTTTTCTCTTGGTAGCGTTGTCAAATAAATGGTCTTGCAATCTATTCGTCAGTCCAACATAAAACGAGCGAACAATAACGAAAACTTATCATCACCTTCACTAGACTGGCTTAATATTTACATTTTTCGATGTACTATTAATTGTGAATGGTAACCGATTGTAAACGGGTGCAATTTAGACTGAGCAACATTTTTGAAGTATCTATTGTCGGTTTCTAATGGCTAAGATGACATAGATTCAGTTAAATTTAAATATGCAAATTTGGCCAAATGTGTTTTCCGCGATAGTTTTAGCTCTATACCCTTCTTTCGCTCGAGACTTCCACATACTACTTTCGATCCCTGCATGAAATATAGGCCTTCTCATACCGACTAACGTGAGCGCGTATGGTGTAAATCAAATGCGAATCGCGTTGGTGTGAGGACCCGATCAGAATGAAATAACAATGTTTGAGGCGAATGTATATAGGGTTGCTGCGCCCTACTTCATCTTAGCTCCTTTATTCATCCTACCCATTTGAACACATTAGGGTCCCTTACACGGGCAATAAACGTGTCATTACTGAGTAATGACGTTGCTGGAATTGTATAGGGGCCCTTACACGCGCAATACTAAGTAATGGCATTACTGAAATTGTATAGGGGCCCTTACACGCACAATAAAAGTGTCATTACTAAGTAATGACATTACTGAAATTGTATGGAAATTCCGTCATTACTCGCCTTACACGTTCATTAAAAGTGACATTACTGCTCAGTAATGACACTACTAGCGCCTCGTGTAAGGGGCCCTATTAGAGCAGTGTCGGTTATTTCTATTCAACGCATTAACTCAAAAGGGCCCCGTACACGAGGCGTTAGTAATGTCATTACTGAGCAGAAATATCACTTTTAATGATCGTGTAAGGTGAGTAATGACGGAATTCCCATACAATTCCAGTAATGACACTACTTAGTAATGACACTTTTATTGTTAGCGTAAGGGCCCCTAAACGGTAGGATGAATAAGGGTACGTTGTACTCGACTTTTCGCTTCGCTCAAATGTGAGTATTTTGCACTCTACCTCTACCCCACCTAATTTGTATGCGATTGCATGCGTGCAATCTGTGCTTTCGTTGCGCGATGAAAACATTCTTAGCAAAAAAATTACGAGAATCGATGGAAAGTTCAATGATGTTTTTTGTTTACGTCAAGATTTATTTCTAAAATCCACATTGTGACATTTCAGCTATGCGCCACCAAGCCGTGCGCCGAATTGCGCACAAGTTAGCTTTGTATTAGTGCAAGCGAAAAAACGGTTTGACGTTTATTTTTGTTTCGTTCGCACTCATGTGTGTCACATAAAGCAACAAATCGACGAAACGCTAGTTTATCTCAGGATAGACAATATTTATCAATACAGTCGTGAGTCACTGGTTGGACATTTTCTAACTGGACCGCTTTTTAGATGGACCTCCGCTAGTTGAACCATTGTCCAATTAAAAAGAAGAGAAAAGTTTTCTCTTTCATAAATTCGATTAATGGTTTGTCCGGAATTTTCCTTCAAAGTGAATTTTGGCAGTATACTTATTGATCCTTTTCAAAAAAACACGCAAGTAGTTATTCATAGTAGGGCCCGTCAATATTTTAAGTCCCGGGCCCGATGCGACTCTCGAGGGACCTGCTGGTTGGAATCCGCTAGCTTAGCACAAATGCAAGCTTAACCTCAAAATGAAGCTAATCATTCGCCTGCAAACAAGGTTCCAGGTTCGTCACTTGGAGGCTAGCCAGAATTATAACTGCAAACCCAATTTCCTACCATTTCAAAAACCGATGATTGTTAAGGGACCGTACACTAATTACGTAAGGCATTTTTAGAACATTCCAACCTCCCCCTCCCCCCAGATAAGAATTTGTGAGATTTTGACGAACTCCCCCTCGCCCCCTACATAAGATCTTATCATGATTTTCGTAATTAAAAAATCATACTATTAATTCATTAAATAAGATGGCGAAAACGATACTTATAGAATTATTTCAAGAAAATGACAAAATTTAACTGCAATCATCTGTAGTAATTTTATTTGCATCCTAGTAGAACAATTATTGGGTGATATTTAGAAAAGCCAATCTGGTCCATATAATCTGCTTCGCTATATTCCACTTCCTTTGAATCTATTTTCTTGTGATGCAGAGCTCAAAAGAATTTATAACCTGTTCTGGCATGAATTTATTCTGAGTTCAAACTGCGACGATTATCGTACGCATAGCTCCGACATCTTCGAATTTTCTTGAAGTAAAATACAGTTCACACTCTGGAAATATTCGGCCCACAAGATCTGTCACAATCGCATGACAAAACATTTTCCGAATACCTTGCGGTTTGAACAAAAAGTATGAATAGAAGGATATTGGACCATCAACGCGAAGAGTGTCAGCACTTCTTAACTTGTAAGGCATACTGTGGCCCCAGTTCCCGAACAGTACAATGTGCCACCAAACGTCAAGAAATTGATGTAACTGCTCTAAACCATCGAGAATTAAGACGCTCCTCACGATGGCAACAATAAATAAAATTACATAATTAATTTAACAATCATATCCTGCTGTTGCAAAACACTTCAATTCCAGGTCAACCCTTCCTTGGCCATGATGTACAATATGTGCTAATTTTGTTTGAAAAAAAAATATTCATGGCACAAATAATAAATCGGTTACTTTTTTCCAGTTTTTAGGTAAAGAAAATATGCCACTACTGTAAAACTTAACGGAGTTCTGAGTAAGATATAAATTTATGTGTTTTTAACGACATTCAATTAGCAAGAGACTGGAAAGTGAAGAATATTTTTCAATATTAAGAGCCATAGTACTCAAGGGAGAGCAAGGAGTTGAAGGAAGAAAGTTTAGAAAAGCGTGGAAAAGAGTCATATGAGCAAGCTTAGAATTTACCGGCGACTTAGCCCTTTGTCTGCTACCGCAGGAGTCAGAGCCGGGACTTAACTTTTTGTCGGTTGCGACAGCATGAAGTAAAAAGTAACTTTACGCTAGTCCAGACATGCCGCAGACTCAGGTGATTAGCATTTCTAATGTCAAAAGATCCTGTTGCACTGGGGTACAAATGTGCCCCACTACTTTTTTGGAGCCGTGTGAAGACGAGAATTCGGCATTTACTGACCTGGGACCCTAACCATAATTCAATTTAGAGGTAGTATAGCCAGTTTGTTTATAGCCTTCGTGAAAGCAGGGGTGGCATTGCGCATCTCGAAACGAAAGGTTTATTGTATGCAACCTTGTATGAAAAAGTCGATTCGAAATGGTTCCATAATGTCGCCCCAGGTGTTTTTTTTTTTACAATGGAGAAGACCTTTATGTCCTAGCCCAGTACACGTGCTATTGGTAGGGTCCAATCTACCGCACGGGGTGCACTGGGGGCGTGTCGGACTCGAATGGTGACCAGCCATTAATACCGACTAAACTCCATTGGGCTCCGCCATCATTCCTCCCAGGAACTACCTCTCGGTATTACTTCTGGGGGGATGGCTGTACTAAATGTACTCATTCACTCTCACTCACGCGTTCATACATCCTGTATGAGGCTTACTTGGGTCTCTCAATCGCACTTTGATTCACTCTCAAACACTCCCACATGAGGCTGACTTTTGTGCTCACCTTTTACGTTCCATGCGAGGCTGACTTGTGTGCTCACCTTACTCATTCCTTGCTAGGCTTACTTTTGTGCTCGCCCTACCCATACCATGTGAGGCTGACTTGGGTGCTCACCCTATCACCTGATTCACTCTCAATCGTGCCACTCTATTGTACCTTTTTTTTTTATCTTAAATACGTTTATTTAGGCCCAAATGCTTTAGCTTAACGAGGCCGATAATTCATTTTTTTTAATTACATGTCACATGTTAGTGGGGGAAGGGAAAGCCGTATTTAGGGGCGGCTTGCTCCCCTCTTATGTAAGTAAAGGAAAAAGGTAGGAAGTGGGATACATATTGTGTAATTGACATCGTCGTTTGCTGATTGATCATTGTGGCGGATATGCACACTTTGTTGTAGTGTTGTAGTTTCCAGCCTGTAATCGCAGGGGCGAGGGGAGGGTCGATATTTCGGATAATTATTGGCACTCTGATGCTGTCATGATGTTCTCTATATCATCTGCATGTGAGGTATGTCATGATGTTCTGGGTAGACGGTTATCAAGAAGGGTATGCACTGCAATGCAATGCCATATTGTAGATGCAGGGATAGGTTGGTGAGATTCTACTGTGAATGAGAGAGGGGAAAATGTATTAAACTTGGACATCAATGGTTTTCAAAAAGATATAGATAAGAAAAATATAGGGGTGGTCACGGCTTGCCAGGACGTCCCGGACTGGCACATAGGGTGATCTACCTCGGGCCCGAAGGGAATCTATTAGTTGGGACCTGGCAACACAGTACTCTGCGCACAGCCAAACAACATGCTCGATGTCATGATAGCCGTTCTCACAAACACAATGATTACTTTCAGCAAGCCCTATACGACAGAGATGCGCGTCAAACGAGTAATGGTTGGACATGATCCTTGACATCGTACGAATAAAGTCCCGGTTCACATCCAACCCCTTAAACCAAGCATTCGTTGATACCTTCGGGATAATGGAATGTAGCCACCGTCCCAGATGCCCATTGCTCCATGAGGTTTGCCAACTATCGAGCGTCCTCTGACGAGAGATACTGAAAAATTCGTTGAAGCAAATTGGTCTTTCGTAAGTGTCGCCTTCTAATGCGCCCACCTTGGCTAAAGAGTCCGCCTTCTCATTGCCCGCAATAAAACAATGTGACGGGACCCAAACCAAGGTAATCTGGTAAGATTTTTCAGATAAAGCACTCAGATATTCCCGTATTTTCCCCAGGAAATACGGTGAGTGCTTTCCAGGCTTCGCCGCACGGATGGCCTCAATGGAGCTGAGACTATCCGAAACGATGAAGTAATGGTCTGAGGGCAGGGTGTCAATGATCCCGAGAGTATACTGAATGGCAGCTAATTCTGCGACGTAAATTGAAGCAGGATCATTGAGTTTGAATGAGGCAGCAAGATTTTCGTTGAAGATACCGAAGCCTGTGGACCCGTCGAGAATTGATCCGTCAGTGTAGAACATTTTGGTGCAGTCGACTTGATGGTATTTGTTATAGAAAATATTTGGGACCACTTGTGGGCGAATATGATCCGGAATACCACAAATCTCTTCCTTCATGGATGTATCGAAAAATACAGTGTGATCAGAAGTATCTAAGAGATGAGCACGGTTGACGTTATACGTAGATGAATTGATGTTCTGTGCCATGTAATCGAAGTACAAGGACATGAATCGGGTCTGAGAATCAAGCTCGACAAGCCTTTCGCAATTTGCAATCACCAATGGGTTCAGAATATCGCATCGAATGAGCAATCGATATGAGAGGTCCCAAAATCGATTTTTCAGCGGAAGAACGCCCGCCAGCACTTCGAGACTCATCGTATGGGTCGAGTGCATGCAACCCAAGGCAATACGCAAGCAACGATACTGGATTCGCTCCAGTTTGATGAAATGTATGTTCGCAGCGGAGCGAAAGCAGAAACATCCGTACTCCAACACTGATAATATCGTTGTTTGGTACAGCCTGATTAGGTCTCCTGGATGGGCACCCCACCATGTTCCAGTTATTGTACGGAAAAAGTTGATCCTTTGTTGGCACTTCTGTTTCAGATACCTAATGTGACATCCCCAGGTACCTTTAGAGTCGAACCATACCCCGAGATATTTGAATGTTGAAGCCTGAGCAATAGTTTGATCCATTAATTGAAGCTGTAGTTGCGCTGGTTCACGCTTTCTAGAAAATACGACTAGCTCAGTTTTCTCCGTGGAGAACTCGATACCCAGCTGGAGAGCCCAAGCAGACAAATTGTCCAAGGTATCTTGCAGTGGTCCTTGCAAGTCGACGGCTTTAGGACCTGTAATAGAGACCACACCGTCATCTGCAAGCTGCCTTAGCGTGCAGGAATTGACAAGACATTCGTCAATGTCATTCACGTAAAAATTGTAGAGGAGAGGGCTTAGACATGAGCCCTGGGGAAGGCCCATGTAGCTAAATCGTGATGTCGATAAATCGCCATGCGAGAAATGCATTTGTTTTTCAGACAACAGGTTTAGCAAAAAGTTATTTAACATTGGCGAAAGACCATGCTGGTGCAACTTCTCATAAAGAATGTTGATCGAAACTGAATCGAAAGCCCCCTTAATATCCAAGA
Source organism: Topomyia yanbarensis (assembly GCF_030247195.1). Classification (NCBI taxonomy): domain Eukaryota; kingdom Metazoa; phylum Arthropoda; class Insecta; order Diptera; family Culicidae; genus Topomyia; species Topomyia yanbarensis. Next base: position 59,831,580 of record NC_080670.1, read on the forward strand.
ATACTGATGCCATCTGCTCTTTGTTAGCATATGCCATTTGAATTTCTGTTGAGAGCAACGCAAGGCAATCGTTCGTCCCTTTGCGGAAGCCAAATTGTGTATCTGACAGTAAGCCATTTGTTTCGACCCAATTATCGAGGCGAAACAAGATCATTTTTTCGAATAACTTCCGGATACAGGACAGCATTGCAATCGGACGATACGAATTGTGGTCGGAGGCTGGTTTTCCTGGTTTTTGGATGGCGATGACCCTCACCTGTCTCCAGTCATGTGGGACAATGTTACCCTCAAGAAACCTATTAAATAAATTCAACAAGCGTTTTTTGGCAGAGTCTGGCAGATTCTTCAACAAGTTGAATTTGATTCTATCTGGCCCCGGGGCTTTATTGTTACATGATAAGAGAGCAAGTGAGAACTCCACCATCGTAAACGGTGTTTCGTTCGCGGTATTGTAAGGCGACGCGGCGCGGTAGATTTTCTGTGCCGGGGCGGAATCCGGACAAACCTTCTTGGCGAAATCGAATATCCAACGGTTTGAATATTCCACGCTCTCGTTAGTACTGTTTCGGTTTCGCATACGTCGGGCTGTGCCCCAAAGAGTGCTCATCGATGTTTCTATTGTTAACCCGTCGACAAACCGGCGCCAGTAACTGCGTTTCTTAGCTTTCATTAAATTTTTCATTCGCTTTTCTAATATCGCGTACACTCGATAACTAGCAACTAACCCGTCGTTCCGGAAGGTTTTATACGCGGCAGCTTTCTCCGCGTACACGTCTGAGCACTCTTTGTCCCACCACGGGTTGGGAGAACGTTTTTGGGTGTTCACGTCGGGTACTCGTTTCGTCTGAGTTTGAATCGCGCTATCGAGAATCGAGTTGGACAAAAACTTATATTCTTCCTCCGGGGGAAGTACCTGTGTTGAATCGATAGTTTTGGATATCTCAGCAGCGTAGCTCTTCCAATCAATGTTTCGTGTGAGGTCATAAGGAACATTGATTGGTGCCGATGGTCTTGAACCAATGGTGATTGCAATTACAATTGGTAAGTGGTCACTACCGTGGGGATCAGATATTACCTTCCACTTGCAATCTAACCGTAGTGATGTCGAGCATAAAGATATATCCAGTGCACTTGCTTGCGCAGGTGGTCTAGGGATCCGTGTCATTTCCCCTGTGTTCAGAATTGTCATATTGAAGTTGTCACAAAGGTCTTGAATTGTCGAAGATCGATTATCGTCGTATAGACAGCCCCACCCCGTACCGTGAGAGTTAAAGTCTCCAAGAAGCAGGCGGGGCGAGGGAAGGTGTTCAATCACGTTGGAGAATCTTCGATATCCCATCATGGCCCTAGGAGGAATGTAAATAGAAGCAATGCAAAGATCTTTGCCTTTGATTGTTGTTTGACAAGCGACAACTTCAATGCCTGGCGTCGAAGGGAGGTTGATTCGATTGAAGGAGTAGCACTTTTTGATCCCTAAAAGTACCCCCCCATATGAGTCTTCTCGATCCAAGCGGATAATGTTAAAATCGTGGAAGTTGAGGTTTATATTAGAGGTTAGCCATGTTTCACATAGGGAAAATGCATCACAATGATTGTAATTTAGCAAGTATTTTAATGAATCAATTTTGGGGATAATACTTCTGCAGTTCCACTGTAAAACAGTGATCAGATCCCTGATTCCGTCTAATAAGTTAGCCATCGAAGGATACAATCGCTGTAAGGAGGGGCCATTGTTCAGTCAACTGTTTTAAAAATGTTCTTACTGTTGGTAGAATAGCAACCAGCAAGCTTTTCAGAGGATCGGTAATGTTGAAAGCTGTGAATATCCAGTCCACAATGTCAGAAAATTTAAGGAATCCCGTTTTAGGTTGAGTTTCTGACTGTAAAATTGGAGCACTTGGGATTTTTGGTGCCCCGGGGAGTGCTGGGAACTCCTGGTTGTATCTCAATTTCCCAAAACCAGGAGGTATTATCTTCGGATTTGTACCAGCACTTCCAGTTAATGAATTATTTTTATTTTGTACCCTTGTTTGGGACAACCTAGGACCCTTACGAGGAAGTTCAGGTGAGTTTTGATTAGGTCTTTTCCTAGAGTTTCCAAGCGGAGCCAAAGAATGCCCCTCGCAAGGGTCGTTAGAGGCGTTATCGTCAGTTGGCAAAAGAGCGAATGGGTTTTCGGAGATAAGTGGAACAGCTCTTTTAAGCATTTCTGCGTAAGAGCGTCTAGAGCGATTTTTGGCGGATCGCTTCAGTTTATCCGCGCGAAGTTTGTACGTTGGGCATGTCAACAGTGCATGCGGATTCTCCCCACAGTAAACACACTTCTCAGCGGGCCTACTGCAAGTATCATCCGCATGGCGTTCCCCACATTTACCGCACCGTTGCTTGTTGCTACAGTAGGTGGCCGTGTGACCTAGCTGCTTGCAATTGGAACATTTCATGACCCGCGGTACAAACAGGCGTACAGGTAGACGAGCTCCTCCCACTTCAACGTAGCTCGGAAGTGCAGATCCAGCGAAGGTTACGCGAAACGAGTCTGATGGATAGTAATTCCCATCTTCGATGGACTTTGAGTGCAATTGCTTGCACTCCAAAATCTTAACTGATTGAAGGTTAGGGTCCTTAAAGCGGCCAGCCCCATCATTCATCAGATCATCGACAGTTAGACCCGCATCACTTACCACACCGTCGATCTCCACATCACGAGAAGGGATGTAAACGCGATACTCCAGCGTAAAGAGGCTATTGCTAACGATATCATTGGCCTGTTTCAAGTCAGTAACGACTACGCGCAGTTTATCTGACTGAACCTTTTTAATCTCGGTTACGGCCGAGTAACGTTTTGTCAGCTCCCGTGCAACAGTTATGCTGTTTAACGGTTTATTTTTGGGCCGAAAGTATACCACCCAAGGACCAGCGGATCCATCCTGGTAAACCTTAACTCGGGGGGGGGGGGCTGTGAGACATTGGGGGGAAGTGGATCGACCATAACATTATCTGTCTCAGTATCAGATATATGTTCTTCTTCCCCATAATATTCGTCTTCGGAGGGTGATCCTTCTGTTTGTTCCATTTTTTTGCGGGAGCAACACGCTCGACCGCACTGTTTAACTTAAATCAAAATAAAAAATCAAAAGCAATAAAAAGAGAAAAAAATCGATAAGAAAAGTAAAAAACGAAACACTTCACCAGTTGGTTTCTGACGAGCTGGTAGGTGAATTGATCCTTCGTTTGTTTTATCCGTCACCCGCGTGACCTTCACACAATAGAGCTGATATAGCTCGTCTAAACAAAGCCGTCTTTCGGGCAAGAAAACTGTTTAGTAACTTCACTGCACTACCTTTACCTTCGCAGGTAATAATTATCACTCGCGGGACTGTTTATTAGTAATGCTTTACTGCAGCCTCTGCCACAGCAAGCACCTTCGTACTACCGAAAAAACTAAACCACGCCGGAGAGAACAAAAATCACTTGTTTCCCGGTACAAAGTTGGGTTACGAATGATCTATTGTACCTTTGTCACTCCCCCTGGCATCCCATGTGGGACATTTTTCTTAGGCCCCACTTCTGACATACCATGCGAGGCTGACTTTTGTGCTCACCTTTTTCATTCCTTGCTAGGCTGACTTTTATGCTAGCCTCTACCAACCTGTGAGGCTGACTTTTATGCTCACCCTTAACATGTCGTGTGAGACTGACTTGGATGCTCACCCTTTCACTCCTCTGCCACGCCATGAGGCATCGATAGCTTAATTCCAACATACTACGCTACGACCCTCCCGTCTTGGCATGAGGCAGTCCACTTATACGCCTACACACTCACTCTTCTGTCTTGCTTCGGGGTGGCTGGGTTTACCCCTTACGCGGTTGCCATTCGCTGCGCCAACCTGCCTCGGCATGAACAGACCATTCACTCTCTTTTTTGCGCTTGGCCTTTATCGCTCCAGCTAACCAATCACTAGTTAGCCGTGTCCGTCGTCTGTTGCTCGGTTCGCCAGATTACCTGTAGCCTACTGGCAATCTGGATGGTAGCAGCCGAGACTGCGTTCCACTTCTCCACCGTTTGACACATCCGCTGAATAAGGGTATCCGGGGTTGTGTCCCAGCCACAGACGTCAAGCATTGCTCTTCTTTCGACGTCGAACCGATGACATACGAACAGTATGTGTTCGGCAGTTTCATCTACACCTGGGCAGTCCGGGCAGACTGGGACCTCCGCGTGCCCGAACCTGTGGAGGTACTGACGGAAACAGCCATGGCCTGACAGGAATTGTGTCAGGTGGAAGTGAACTTCCCCATGGGGTCATCCCACCCAGCTCGATATGCTAGGTATCAGCCGGTGGGTCCACCTACCTTTCGAGGAGTTGTCCCACTCACGCTGCCATCTGGCGACCGAGGTCACCCTGGTGCGCTCGCGGGCTCCCCTATTTCCACGTAGCTCAAAGCACTTCTCATCTTCCCGAATGACCAGCCCGACTGGCATCATGCTCGCTATCACGCAGGATGCATCGTGTGATACCGTGCGGTAGGCAGATATCACTCTGAGGCACATCACGCGGTAGGTGCTCTCCAGTTTCTGTAGGTAACTGGTTACCCTCAGTGCTCTTGACCATGACGGGCCGCCGTACCTGAGGATAGATACGGCAACGCCTGCCAGTAACCTACGTCTACTGGCGCACACCTTTGAGCTGTTGGACATCATTCTCGATAGTGCCACAACAGCAGTCGACGCTCTCTTGCACGTATAGTCGACATGGCTGCCGAAGGTCAGCTTGTCGTCTATAATGACTCCGAGAGACTTCAGACTTCGCTGTGAAGTGATCGCGACTTCTCCCACATGGATAACTGCATGTTGTGCCGACTTGCGGTTGTTGACGATAACTACCTCCGTCTTATGATGAGCGAGCTCCAGGCCTCTCGCGCTCATCCATTCCTCCACCGTGCTAATCGCGTGTTCTGCGGTTAGTTCTACCTCAGGAATTGACTCCCCGTAGACCTCCAAGGTTACGTCGTCGGCAAAGCCGACGATGTTGACCCCAGGAGGGAACTTCAGTCTCAGAACCCCGTCATAGATGAGGTTCCATAGCACCGGGCCTAGGATCGAGCCCTGCGGGACTCCGGCGGTAATCGGAACCCTTTTCTGACCGGCATCGGTCTCGTATAGCAGTACGCGGTTTTGGAAGTAACTTTCCAGGATCCGGTACAGACCCACCGGTAGGCTAAGCCGGTGTAACGAGAGCGCGATGGCATCCCAGCTTGCGCTGTTGAATGCGTTCTTCACGTCAAGTGTCACTAACGCACAGTATCGAATACCTCGCCTTTTTCGTTGGATCGCTATCTCGGCAGTATTTATCACTGAGTTGAGAGCGTCCACTGTGGACTTACCCTTCCGAAAGCCAAACTGGTTGCTTGACAGACCGTCCGTACCTTCCGCGTACGGGGTGAGCCTGTTGAGGATGATCCTCTCAAGCAGTTTGCCAGTCGTGTCTATCAGACAGATTGGTCTGTACGCCGATGGGTCGCCTGGCGGCTTCCCGGGCTTCGGCAACAGCACCAGTTTCTGCCTTTTCCATCTATCGGGGAAACGGCACTCGTCAAGGCATCTCTGCATAGCTAGCCTGAACATGTTCGGGTTCGCTATGATCGCTGCCTTGAGAGCGTTGTTTGGAACTCCATCCGGCCCTGGAGCTTTGTTCATTGCTAGGGATTTAGCCACTGCGAGTAGTTCTTCATTCGTCACTGGAGCTACCATTTCGACCGTGCCCACACTGTCTCGTAGTGCAGGTGGCCAGGGGCTTGTGGCTCGAGACGGGAAGAGTACTTCGATAATCGTTGCCAACCGGTCCGGAGACCGTTCTGGGGGTGAGGAGCCCCCTTTGGTCTTGGCCATCACAATCCGGTAGGCGTCACCCCACGGATTCGCGTTGGCACTCTCACACAGGTTGTCGAAACACGCTCTCTTGCTGCTCTTAATAGCCTTGTTAAGGGCCAATTTCGCAGCTCGAAACACTTCACGGCGGTTCTCTCTTGCATCCTCGGTGCGAGCTCTTTGCATCCTACGTCTAGCTCTGAGGCAGGCTGACCGTAGAGCTGCAATCTCGGCACTCCACCAGTATACCGAGCATCTACCGTTTCTTGGCAGTGTTTTTCTCGGCATTGTGGCGTCGCACGCGCGTGATAGAACAGCTACCAGCGCATCCCCGCTTAGACTGTCGGTGTTGGCCTCCAGTCCCAGGGCCGCGGTGAAAGCTTCGCTGTCGAAGTGATTGGACTTCCACCCGCGTACCTGACAGGGATCTCCCGCCCTCGGATGCTGCACACCATAGTTGATCTTAAAGCGGATTGCTAAATGATCGCTATGGGTGTAGCCTTCGTCTACCCTCCATTCCATGCCTGGAGTCAGACTCGGGCTGGCAAAGGTCACATCAATCCACGCCTCCACTCCGTTTCTACGGAATGTACTAGCGGAGCCATTACTAGCTAGCACAGTATCGAGTTTCGCAAGCGCTTCCATTACGCTTGACCCCTGCTATTTGTACAGCGGCTGCCCCACTCCGCTGCTCAAGCGTTAAAGTCTCCCGCTATTACTACCGGTTTCCGGCCCACTAGGTCCGACGAGAGCCTGTCGATCATCTGGTGGAACTGTTCTATTGGCCACCTTGATGGGGCGTAGCAGCTGCAATAGAACACCATTGATCTGGGCAATCGCCACACCCTCGGCGGAGGGGTGGCGATTGCCAAGACCTCTTGAACCGGGAACCGTCCCGTTGTACAGATTGCCACCATTCCAGACTCGTCCGACACCCAATTGCCGTTGCCGGCAGGGATGCTGTACGGGTCTGATAAGAGGGCGACATCTGTCCTCGACTCCGAGACCGACTGCCACAGCAGCTGTTGGGCTGCTGCTCAATGGTTAAGATTTAGCTGTGTGACTCTCACGGCTTCTTCTTATTTAACTCGCCGAAGGGACACGAAGGTCCGCCCATAGCATGTTTATGGGCTTGCTTCTTAGCGGTGCAGATAAGGCACTTGTATGCCTTAGTGCACCCCCGCTCTTTATGTCCCTCCTCGCCGCAGCGACGACATAGTTTGCTCCTATCTATGCCTTTGCATTCGTATGCTTTGTGGCCGGATTCAAGGCACCGATAGCACCTATCCACTGAAGGCGGCTGGGGTATACTAATAGGGCATACCGACCAGCCGATCTTCAGCTTCCCTTTCTCGGTTACCTTTTTGGCATCCGCATTCAGTAGCCTGAGGTAGGCTACTTGGGTGCCAGAGGGTCCACCTCTCAATCGCACAGAGGCCCGCTCGATTGTGACGTCGCAGTGCTCCTTAACGGCTGCGACGACGTCTTCTGCGGTCGTGAACTCGTCCAAGTGCTTGCACTGGAGAGTTGTTTCCGCACCTAGCGACCTGATTTGGGCGCCCTCACCAAGGACCTCTTGGGCCAAGGCCTTGTATACTGCACTTGATTGTGCGCCTCGCTTCAGCACCAGAAGCATCTCTCCCGTGTTGGTGCGTCTTACGCTACGCACATCCTGCCCAAGGGCCGAGAGGCTTTCGGCCGCCTTCATCGATTTAAGGACATCGGCGTATTTGTCCTTGTCGGTTTTTAACCACAAGGCTTCGCCTCTGTCCTTGGCCTTCTTCGCAGGCCGCGGTACCTCCGGTTTCGGTGTCGGCTTTTTCTTGGTGACCAGCATCCAGGGGTTTGAGCCCCCCTGCCCCGGTCGTGCCGGGTTGCTGGTACCATCGCTCTCCGCCGCGAGGTCACTCTCGCCCTCGCTTACCTCGCCCAAACGGCGTTTGACCTTGACGGTTGCACGCCGAGTGGTGTCGGTTTTGGCACCCTCGCCTGGCGACTTCCTAGGGCGCTTCGCGTTCGATGCCGTCTTGCGATTGCCCTTTCCTTTTCTCTTCGAGGGGAACTCGGTCACCGCTCCGATCGACGTGGCTGCTCCGTAGAAGGTAAAGGCCACTGTCTGTGAACCTCTATCGATCTTCTCTCTTTCCTCCCTATTGGAGGCCACTGTCTGGGTTTCTCTATCGGGCCTCTCCCGACCTTCCACCCTCTTAACATAAGCCTGCTGTTCCTGTCTTGCGACACGAACAGCTTTCCGGAGCTCCATGAGGCTCAACTTCAACTCCTTGGCTATATTCTGCTTTGCGCTAGCGAAGTCGATTATAGAATCGAGTTGCTTCGCTACTTTGCGCATCGCAGATATTGGCCCCGCCGATGCATTGGTAGGGCTATTGCCTACCGCTGCTGGGGGGTCACTGGTGCTTTCGGATGCAGCACTCATCGCTCCACTACTCTCCCCACGGGGGGGAGACCTCGCCAAACCACCTCTAGCGAAGGGGTTTGGCACCTCCGACTGTTTGTTATTTTTCTTTTTGTTCTCCATGTAAGTACCCACGAGTCGCGCGAGAAGAAATGTCCGCCACGCCAGAGCTCCGCATTAACGTGGTAAGGGACGCTTACTGTGGGGGTTGCCCAGGTACCCCACAGGCTCCGTTAACGATCGAGCATCTTTTTCACCCCCTCGATCACTCATCCCTCGGCACGGGTCGCTTCACGCCTTGGAATTGGGGTTATGCCCTACCTTGCTTTACGTGGTGATCTCGGCCCAGATCATCACAACCATCCTCCTTTATCAGGGCTTTGGACCTGTAGCTCTGGTTCTCAATAGTTCCATGTACGTATGTTATTACAGATATGCTACTATTGAGATCCGTCATTCGCTAGCGGAGTTAAGCGCCCCAGGTGTCAAAGTTGGCGTTTGTACCCCAGTGTACGATTGGCGCTTGCGTGTCATCAGGTTTCGTGCTGTCAGTGGAAACGTGACTAGTGACAATACCAGTGTAAATATTGGTTGTTTTACTACGCAAGTAACAATTAGTATTATTTAATAGTTTTTAATCATTGATTCAATTAATTTAATTCAATTTTGAAGTAGAAAAAAATCGTTCTCATTTTTGCTTATTTTTGTTGTTTTACTGTTTATTTTTTATAGCTTTTCAAAACAATGACTCGCAAGTATAATTTGCGCACAGTAACTGCTGCAACAGTAACGTTACATGTTACCAATGTACTACCGGTCAGAAATATTTTATTTATTTCAATTTCCACCCCATTTTGTGGTATTTTCCATAACCCGATTTCTAAAATTTTACTCTTCCAAACAATTGCACTTTTTCAAAAATATCGAAATTCCATTTTATACCGTCTCTAAACCATTCTTTCAACTTTTAGAATCAATTGATTTTTTTTTCAAATCGGTTGAAAATTCACAAAGTTATAGTAAACTTGTGAAAATAGTCAAAACCGCGATTCTTTCACTTTTTTTGTGTAAACCAATTTATGTATCATTGATTCAATAAATTCCGTACTATCACTCACACAGCTGTTTTTGCAATTGAAAAAAGAAGAAAATGATGTATTATACATTTCTTTTGATCGCATTTTTACCTGTGAAAATTGCTATCAAATGCGTGGGGTACGTTTGTACCTCAGTACAGTTCTAGGGTGGAAAACGCAAGTGCAACGGTCTAGGGTTAAGAAGGTTTTATGGTAGCATTATCAAGATGCATTGAGCTTGAACAAGAATGTCATAAAGCTATCCTTTGGTTTTATGGGGTTAGAAAACGATGTCCTGAGAAGAGGCTCAGTAGGGGCTCTTTTAAAATTGCTCATAGGATTAATTGCTCTTATTAAATATGTGGTTTTATGAATGTTTCTTCAAGTGTTTTTGAAGAACTCCTAAAACCCGTTCATCATATAAAACTACATGTCTTTGTTAAAAACAATGAAAAAACCAGATTCGCTTGGTTATGCTCTGATAAAACTACTGTAAAATTTGTATAAAACCAATTAGCATTTGGATTGCTACTTGGGATATTTTATATAGGTGCAAGATGTACTAAGGATGTAATAAACATTTTCACAATTATATTGAACATAACCAGCGATGGAATAATAGTTTGGAGAAATGAGAAAGACACAATTTCACCACAGGGTGAACTAAAACAGGTTTTTTTCTGGTAGTTTTTACTTTATACGAATGGTAACGGATAATGTATCATTATAATGGAACTAGAGTTATCTTTGTCAGATCATTACCCTATATCTAAAAGAATATATTTTATATCATAAAAATGAAAGTCACACAAGTACTACTTTTTGTAAAATGCTAGATATTGTAATACGTAGAAAAATACTTGTCATCGCTGTTGTATCTAACCACTAGTGGTTCGATAACAAATTGTTGGTATTTGTTCTTCTATCCATCGCAACGAAATTCGTGGGCAAAAATGTATGGTTTTTTGTGCACCGCGTTATTTTTTTTTCGAAGCGACAGGTTTCCATTTCAACGAACCGACAAACTGTGACCGGCAGAGGGCCGGTCGTTGATTTTAGTTTCGGCCCACCCACAAGACTCCCATTTCGGTTCCTCACCCGACCTGCATTCCGGTCGATGGCGTCCGAAGCGAAGCCAAATGAATAAAGGCAAAGTCGGCAATCAAAGTATTGTTTGTGTAATGGATTTGAGGGATTACGGTCATGGAATTTATTCAAATTATGGTTTTGTTATGCATATAACATTTGTTTTATAACCCGATTGTGTGGAAGTTTGCCAACACAGAGGCTAGAATTCTGCTTCATGAGGATGGGTGCACTGGGCGTGGGGTTTAGTCGAAGAGATTGGATGATATTACGGTTGCATTGCACCGAGGACTTCGAGTTAACATTAGTGATACAAATTGTAAAACAAAACCATGATCATTAAAAGGGATAAAATGAGTATTGAATTAATAATAAATAACGGGTATTATTAACTGATTATGGTGTTCATTGATTGTCTCAACTTATTACATGATAACCATATTTTAGTGCGCCAAATGATGCTTTCCAGTAAAATATAGTTATTCCAATTACCCATATGCTTCACATGGTAATTCACAGGAATCCATTTTAATTCCAAATGATTGAAGTGCAATTTTAAAATAACTAAAATGAATATTTCACCTTTAATACTCGTAGGTCGCGCAAATGTACTGTAAATAACCATAATCGATTACAGTGTCAGTTATCCTTCTTTTGTCCCCGTCGCATTTTAACCAGAAAACAGGGCCGAATTTTATTTATGATTCCATCAATTGTGGTCATCCGAAACCAAGCAACAAACAGACAGCCAGTAAACCAAAAACCAACACTCGGCACTTTCGAATGGTAAATAAATGGAGACCCATTTCGACCTTTTACCCCAACTTCACTGCAGTATCAGTGTATTATCGTTCGGTCGTCTTCGAGTGCCGGTAGAATTAGATCACAGCAGCCGGGCAACGTCGGGGTCAAGGCGCGGCGCGGTTCAAGGGTTTCGTTCCGGAAATTTATTGCCGCCGATGGCTTTTCTTTGTCTTTTATCGCACGTGGATGAACTAAGCGGACGTGACGATGGCAGTTTTAATCCACTTTTCTTCGCCCCAGCATTGGGGGCTGATCCCCTCTATCTATTAATAGCCGCTGTACTAATCGAAAGTCATTCTGGCTAGGTTGGTCGATGTGTTGTGGAGGAATTTTTTACAACCATAGTCAGGTCAGTGGATCCGGCTACGGGTGAATAAAATAGAAAGGAAAAGACCCACAATATTATGAACCATAAATTAACACTGATTTAGGCTTTCAGCGGTTAGGATTAGATGAATTTTATGTCCATGAGGAAAATTATTGCGATTGGCTTTTGCCAGTGGATGTTAGACGGAAAGAAGGGATTTGATTCATTTCATTATTCACATTTACACTTTTTGGTGATTTTCTCAATAGTCTCAGAATTTTCAATTTTTACCTTGACAAGTAGCAAAAGAGCAGCCAAAATAATCAGTTTCGAAGAGCTTCTTCAAGCTATCAAAACCATCAAGTTCAAAAGGACGACTGCCCTGTTAAGCTCAGCCGGAAATGAACCGGAATTCTGGCTGGTTTCAGTTCGTATTCCGGCTCCAGTGACACAACCCGTTCTAGTTAGAATCGGTTGTGTCACTTGAGCCCGTGGACGAGCTGGAACCAGCCAGAATTCATTTGCGGCTGACTGGGTAAAAGGCCTGTGACAGTATTGTACGTTTCATTGGAAACGAGCCATTCAATCATTTTGATGTGAAGAATTGAATTGAATTGAAATTTTCGTATGTTTTATTTACGGTAAGGTTTTTACACAAAATTGCACCACCTTTTATTAAAGTGTCATTCATCCCGTAAGAAATACATTGCGACGAATCGTGCGCCGAATAGCGCTACGAATCTTGCTGTGACGAAAAATAATCGTCGCGTCTCCTTTGGAAAAGCACGGACAATATTATTGTAGAAGTCAATTTGATAAGTTTTACTCATTTGAGGAAAATAATTCTTTGTCAAAAATAATGAGCATAATTTCCAATAGATACACAAACACTGTCAAACATTATTTCGCTATCCCTGCAGTAACATTTCGTATGGACTTAGTTGTCAGAATCAACCAATCAGGAGCTGAAACATTCTGATGTAAAATTGGAACAAAATGGTCCCCTATTATCACGTCTTGTTTAAGATTTGACCAAAAATAATTTTTCATTAGTTGTCTATCTCCTTTGTGCATACGTCAGAGACGCCATCGCCGCATATGCGGCGACCAGAGTTAAAAATAATCGAAGCTCTTTTTTGACGTCTGAAAATGAACCTGTTACGACTCGCGGTGAATAGAAAAAATATTCATTCAACTATCCATCTTATTCATTCAGTTGAATATCGTACAATATATTCATTACACTAATTATCTAGGAAAATGTTTTCAAATGCCGATAAAGCATATGAAACAACAATCATCATCGCTTACATTGTGCCAGGGCCTACTTTGATGCGTTTGATTCGATGCTGCACGGTCGCTTCGTGTAATAATCGGAGCCGAATGAAAATATGCATGGATGAATGGGCGGTTTGTTCGTTTGACGTTTTCAGCTGCGTCACTGAATATTGAAAATGAATGCGGCTGAATAAGATCAATTTTCATTCAATGAAATTGAATATTTTTAACTCTGGCGGCGACGATCCCAACTAAAATATATTTAAAATGATCGAAACAGCGGCCGAAGAAATATTTTCGAGTGTTATGTCCCATTTAAAACGCCAACATGTTTGCGACTTCGAATTCTAACTTTAGACGAGATGTTTTAACAAATGCATACACAAATTCAAATTAATTTTTAAAACGCCTAGATACTACTTATAAATCCCTGAACTAATATTCCGACGTTGAATTTCCGACATCGAATTTCCGATGTCGAGTTTCCGATGTCGAATTTTCGACACCGAATTTCCGACGTTGAATTTCCGACGTTGAATTTCCGACGTTGAATTTCCGACGTTGAATTCCCGACGTCGGAATTCCGATACCGGATTTTCGACGCCAGGATTTCGACGTCGAAAATTTGACGTCTGAATTCCGACGTAGAAAATTCTACGTCGGAATTCGACGTCGGAAATTGAACGTTAGAAATTCGACGTCGGAAATCCGACGTCGGCATTCAAATGTTTCAATTCTAACGTCGGAAGTCCGACATCGGAGTTCAAACGTACCGTCTAGAATTCAACGTCGAAAATCCAACGTCGGAAGTTGGATTTCAACGTCGGAAATTCGACATCGGAATTCCCATGTTGGAAATCCGAGGTCGGAAATTTGACATTGGAATTACGATGTCTGCATTCCGACGTCGGAGATTCTATGTCGGAAACAGGACATCGGAAATTTGACGTATGAATTGCGACGTCGGGAATTAAACGTCTGAACCCCGACGTCGGAATATCTACGTCGAATTTTCGACCTTTGATTTTCGACATCGATTTTTCGACATCTATTTTCAGACGTCGAATTTGCAACGTCGGAATTCCGGAATTCATACGTCGGATTTCCGATACCGGGATTTAGACGTCGAAATTCCAACTCCGGATTTCCGAAGTGTGAATTTCGACGTCGAATTTCAGATGTCGAAATTCCTACGTAGAATTTTCGTCGCCAAATTTTGAATTCTGACGTCGGAAATTCAGCGTCGAAAATTCCGATGTCGGAAGTTCAGCGTCGAAAATTCCGAAGTCGGAAGTTCAGCGTCGAAAGTTCGACATCGAAAATCTGACGCAGGAAATCTGAATTCGACGTCGGAGATTCATCGGAACTTTGATGTCGGAAATTCGACGTCGGAAATCAACGTCGAAATTTCAACGACGGAAACTCGACGTTGGAATTCCGTTGCTGAATTTCCGACGTCGAATTTTCAACGTTAAATGTCCGTGGTCACAAATGCGTGCACAAATTCAATTCATTTTTAGAACACTTAGGTACTGCTCTCTGTACTAATATTCCGACGTCGAATTTCCGGCGTCGGAATTCGAACGTCGGATTTCCAACGTCAAATATCTGCGTTGGAATCCCGGCGCTGGGATTCCGGGTCGGATCTTCGATGTGGGAATTCCGATGTCACATTTCCGACGTCGTGATTCCGACTTCATATTCTAGCTTTTGGACATCTTGCTTTTCTCATATAAATAAAGACTAAGCAATCACTCTAAAAATCGACTTTTTAACCGAGGCCGGAGGCGATTCAGTTCGTCGAGATAGGAAAATATCTGTTTTCTTTTGTATGCGCGTGTATCATTTAAACTTACACATTTTTCTCAATGATAAAGAACGGAGTTTCAAATAAACGTTATAACGCTCCCATAAGCTGCTATTGAATTTTTAGTTCATCCGACTTCCGGTTCCGGAGTTACGGGTTGAAGAATGCGGTCACACAGCAAATTACTGTATAAATTGATGACACCATGATGTCTAAATGATGTTATTAAAATAGGTGCAACATTACTTGCATTTGCAGGTCTACGTCACTTATGACCAAGCAAAGTAGCTTTGCTTACATTGGCCAACTATGACAATTCTTGATGTCCCCGGGGAGCTCGCCAAATTCCTGAATAATATCACACCTATTTCCCAGCGAATCCTTAATCGAATTTTACAAACTTGATTTCAAATGAAAGATACAGCAATCCCATTAGCTTGTATTCATTTTCATTCGGTTCTGACTATTGGTTCCGAAGTCACAGCTTTGTTAGTAAGGTCACACTGGAATTTCCCATATAAAGCGTTACAATCAGTGTCTAAAAATCTGTTAAAATTGTCACCAAATTACATGGATTCGCGGTTCTGGATCACTGATTTCCATTCAAACATTCTTTGAATATATTGTTCTCTATCGACAATTCCGGAAGTACCGGTTTCCAGGCATGTTCCCCAGCTAAAGCCACATCGACTCTTCGGTGATGACTGAACCGATTTTCTCAAACCAAGTCTCAAATGGTCGGTGTTAAGTCAGACCGGACTAAATCATATTACCTTTCGAAATAAGACAATGATTGCACTGGATAGAGATTTTTTTTAGCTACATTTGACTTTTACCAGATTTGAAATATGTTATAATACGCAATAATTATGGTAAAAATTAATTTCGAATTATAATGTAACCGATGCTGCGATTCAGAGCTTGAGCTTGAGCTTGTGCGACCACCCCTGGCTGCTACTCCGTTATCGATCTGGACTAGCTAAAGTTGCACAGGGAATCAGTAGATAATTATGCTTGGAAGTAGCGAAACATCTTTCAATGTGAAACTCCTGGTAATCCTAAAGTGTTTATTGACTAATACCAGGCCCGAACGTAGATCGCGGAAGGAAAGGGAAGGAATGGTTAGTCCGATACTTGCTTTTGCTTGAAGCCGTATATACTACTGCGAGCTCCACATCACTGGAGGAGGACTTTGTTAGTAAGTATAGAAGTTGGATTCTACTTCTTCTTTACCGACGCCAGAGAGGTGACTCTACTATTTGGACTAGAATATCCATCAACTAATGAACCGGGGACCAACGGCTTTACTCCCCTTCCGAAGGAAGGCGTGGCCACAGATTTTTTCACCACAGAAAAATTTCAACGACCTCGGCTGCAATTGAACCCAGACCAACTGGAGAGTGGCGGTTTAAACACGTTTTTTCTCGAAATCAATACATGTCACTTAGTCCGGTCTTACTTAACACCGACCAAATGGAAGGTATAATATGCAGTTGGGTATCGCATCGCACCCCTTTGTGTTCCCTTCATCCACTCTGCATATCGAAATAAGAAAAAGGATTTCTTACATATCCTCGACTCCCACTTTACTAGCCCCCACCCCTCCACTTCCACACTCATTCCCCCCAACATTTCAAAATATGTTCACATGAAGATAACATTGAACTCATGCTGATTAAGCTAATTAAATATTATACTCTTTTGTATAAAGTGATTCAGCGTAGACTGGCGTGGTAGTTATGTGATACGTGCTAAGTATAATAAAAATGTAAAAGACAATTCCACAATTATATTGAACATAATCACACAATCGCACCACTAGGTGGATTAAAACAAGTTTTAAAAAAACACTTACAGCTTGTAATTCCGGAATACCGACGTCGAATTTTCGGCCCTCTCATTGCGGCGTCAAATTTCCGACCTCGTGTTCGCGACTTCGTATTCCAACTTTGGACTTTTGACGCGTTTGCACAAATGTGTGCACAAATTCAAATTGATTTTTAAAACACTTACTGTATATAACTCTCTCGACTAATATTTCGTATGTCGGAATTCCGAATTTCCGTTGGAAAGTAAATGTGCGTTTTAAATGTCAAAAACTATTGATTTTTAATTCCTGCTTACTCGTAAGATACAGATCAAACTAGCAAACCAAAACCAAATGTTTAATTTTGTACAGGTTTGATAAATTTGTGACCGGTACCGCCTTGCGTGCGACAGGTAAGTTATTCTCATGACCAGTCTCAAGACCGGTGACGCATTAACCTAGTTAAATCTATTCCGGAACCGGTTCGGATTACTGAATGGAGTCAGTATGGATTTCAACTCAAAAGCAACCACCGATTCCGATTGAATCGGTTGATGCATTTGAGCTGGAAACCATACTGACTCCATTCAGGATTCCGAATCAACCAAGTGGATACCACAGATTTGGTTCGAGATCAAACATGATGCTTGGAAGCTAACCAGTCTGAGACATGTTTGATTATCAGCAGAACGTGACAGGTTGTGAAAAATGGTTCCAACAATGGACTCTCACTCTCCTCCTCCATGCTACGGTCCTGTACTTTGCACACAGCTAGAAAGCATGCATCCAAAAAATGTGAACTTTGTTGCTGTTGCTTGTTCAAAACCCAAGCAACGAATGATAGAAAACGAACACGCGGGACATGTAGTAGGTGCTCCATATTGAATTAACGGCTCTGCCTGAAATAGGCAGGGAAATTTTAGAATTTTTCACGTTGCTTTCGAAATATTTTCTGAAAATCTGATTAGTAACTGATTCGTGCAAACGTGGTTTAGTTCCGTTCAGAACAATCAAAGTTACTAGCATTCAAAAACTCACTATCTGTTGCTTGCAGAATTTTGAAAAGGGAATGGGAAAAGGAAAGTCGTAGTGACGACCAAGGATGCAAAATGCCTACCTTTTCTGCGGCTGTATTTTTTCTGCCTACATTCTCATTTCTCTTTTCACGCTGCTGTCGTTCGCTATTGCAGGACGCCCAGCGCTGTACGGCAGTCTGTAAGCAAAGCAGTAACATGACAAAGAAATACTGCCCCCCAGTACAGCCACCAGACGCGGGCGGTACAGCTTCTCTTTCCTTATTTTACACTTTTTAATATTTTTAATCTATTCAATATTTTCAATCAGAAACGACCACAATAAATGCGGTTCGTTTACGCCACGTCCGGCATCATCGCTTTCGTGTGTGGGCCTCTCCCTTTGACTATGCAGAGAAAAATGTACAAAGCGAGAGAACAAACTTTACTACGCCACACTCTCACCGAGCAGTCGGAGTACAGCAGCAAAACAAAAATGTATTCTACTGCTCTACGGGAAAATGTACTCGGTATGGCTACCGTTCTGGCATGAGCTGTAGTGATGCGTCGCTGTAGCGGGCTGTACGGCTTGTGCAAATGTAAATATATTGAAAAAAATGTAGTTTACCAGTACCTTTGGCATCCCTGGTGACGACAAAAAGCTCGTTTGAAGCAACTAGCTTTGGTTGGTTTCCAGGTTCTCAAGCGAAACGACATTTGTGTGCTCGCAACCTTTTTGTAAATATTATGAACGCTTTCGTTTAGGAAAACCGACCAATCAGGAGCTGGTTCCATTATGAAATTATGGATCAAATTAGCTACGATTGTCTCCTTTTCTCTTAGGTGAACATCAGCTGTTCTGAGTGAAGAGTTATAAGTATTGTTATTCTTTGCTATGGCACGATGTATTATAATTTTAATTGTAAAACGTATGTACTGCAATCCCCATTTCGTTTTATTGTAATCAATCCACCTACCTCTACGTTGAGTGGTGTAGAGATGATAGTCATCTTATTCACCAATACAAATATTACAATCCAAAGTCCTTATATGGGAAGGTCCTAGCATGCGCCAAAACGAAAACTGCCTCTGGGCTCATATCTCGACAAACATGTCAAATGGTCCTAAGTGCAAATGAGAGCCTCTCTTTGTTTACTTTCTCTTTTGATTATTACGGCGTCATCTTAAAACTTTTCAATATTGTTTCAGGATATATCGAAAAACTCTGATTTTGACTAGCTTATTCTGCTAAGAGTTGAGTAACAAACGTATAAACTGCCGAGTTATTAGCGAAAGAGACAGTAAACTAAGAGAAACTGTCATTTGCACTTAGGACCATTTGACATGTTTGACTAGATATATGTGAAAGTTTAGAAACTGGCGAATGGTAGCGTCTACATCATCAATACTACATTTTATAGACTGTCTCTGTTCATTTCCACTAACAGTTTTGACGCATGCTAAGACCTAGTTTAGAGGGACTTTGCCTGTGAACTTTGTTCTCAATCGAATCCAGTAATATTGTTATCTATAATGAACGTGCTGTAAAACTTTTCGGAATCTGTGCTCGGTCGCAAACAAATCGCTCCAACTCAAGCCAGACCATACCGTTGACCGAGATAGGGAAAAATTTCAATTAATCAAAACCCTCCCTCATTGCGTGTAGTCTTCTCAAAGCAAAAGAAATACGAGCAAAATAAATGAAAGAATAATATCGGAATGAAATGTTTCTTATGTAAATTAGGCAGCTCCTTTTTCATAATGTTTCTAACGATACTGTTCGCCCGTTTGCACGAAAAAGATGGAAGGAGAGTACCTGTCTGAGGGTTGGTGAAAAATGAAAGTTGCAGAAAAAATCCACCCATCAAGAAAGACCATGTGCCCGAGTTGGAAAGTAAAATAAAGGGACGAATCTGCGATGAAAAATGACGCTTTGATAAGAAGTAGGCACGTAACGTGGCAAAGAGGGGGAGCCGAGCGGCCCTTAAGCAAACGGATGTTAGATGTGGAAATGAATAAATAAATATCAGATTTTCTTTATTTTTTCACTGCCCCGAAATCATTTGGGAAAAGTTGGCCATCCGATTCTGTCGTCTTCAGCTCATCACTGCCTGCGCCGCCGACGGACTGTTTATAAACAATAGCAACCGTGGCAGATCGGCGAAATGTTCCCTCTGATTCAGATTTGGTAGCCTTGGTGACTTTGCAATTGGAATGAAACATGGAAAATTTGCATTCGTCATGAAATAAACATTTTTCCTTGCGCTACTCGTTTGTCGGGAGAGAACTGCAATCTCTTTCAGTGTCAAGGGTGGTTTGATTCTTTCGGTTGAGAGGACAGCTGAAAGTGAAGCGTCACTTAGGGACCATTCATAAATTACGTAACGCTTTTAGGGGGGGGGGGGGGGTGGTTAGACAAGTTGTTACATATTGTGACATAGGGGAAAGGGGGAGTATGCTAGATTGTTACGTAACATGTTTTCACCGAAGAAATTTTTTTCTTTCAAGGTATTTGTTACGTAATAGGGGAGGGGGGACGTATAAATTTGTGACGATTTGTTACATGGGGTGAGGGGGAGTCAATTTTGAGCATTTTTTGAATTACCTAATTTATGAATGGTCCCTTACTGCCTGCAGTGTCTTGCGACATAAATATTTACAAATATGTACATACAGTTTTCACGCAAGATCCACGTGGACCGATTCAGTGGTTTGCAACAAATATTAAAAGTAGTGCATATTACGTTTCTTGTATTGGAATGTTAACTGAAAATCCCCTACCGGAATAAAACAATTGGTGAAACACCTCAGGGTCTACCATCCTGACAGCGTTGCGAATGCTTCTTCGAGCCTTTTTTGTCGAATTGACAAGTGATAAATTAGTCTTTTATTAGGAATTTTCCAGATTCTTCCAGACTTCCAGATTCGACTAATTAACTCAAGGGCAAACATTTTCCGAGTTTAATTTTAATCTCAGGTCCGCTTTGGGTTGTGGTACCGGCAGTACCGGTACCGGAAATCCCGGGAATAACGACTTATTTTTGGTACCGAAATACCAGTACACCCAAAACAATTTCCCAATGCAAAAAAGGCATTACATCCTCTCGTGCATATTCCGAATTAGAATCATGCTTTCTTTGTATTGTAGACCAAGCATAGCTACTGCATTATACCAACACCGCTTGATTCATTGTGAAATAAATTGATTGAGAATACACGCTACCATATTATCTGCACGCATGTAAAAGTATTAGTTGGTTTTGCTTGCTGAGTCTGCCAAAAAGGTGGTGTATTCTATACATAAATATCTCTGTGGTGTTTGTAAGAACTTCTGTCTTCATACACAGTTACGCTTTTTTGTCTGCGAACAACTCAATTCCAACCACACTAAACGCGGGAACAGTTTACGTTCACGAGAGTGTGTGATATACGCGTTGTTATTTTCCCATAGCGAATGGTTTTTGCAGTAAAATCATCGCTCTCTCATTCTGTGCTTCAGAGAAGAGTGGAAGAAAATGATTTGTGCTCAGATTGATTTGCGATGATCGTTGCCCAGGGCGATGATGTGCGCTAGATTCGCATGTTAGGGAAATAATATAAACTGAAATTAACTGCCAGTGCCACTGCTACTTAAAAGTGCAAAACCATGTCATCACTGCCCTTATAGTTTATGATACTTTAAATTTAGATACTTTTACTGCAAAATACTGATATGATATCACCTGAAAGTACTGTTGATATGAGGAATGCCAGAAATGATTGGCGGACGGCTTCTATCCGACAAATGTTGAATTAACTTGTTTACCCAATGTTCCCATATAGGTAACTTTCTCCTGCGTATAGTGCGCTTAAATAATCATTAATCATTATTTATGAACCTATCTAGTGACTAGAACTCGCATATCGCTGGTAAATTTAGGGTTTAGAGATAGCCGAAAGCTCAACATATTATCAAAACAAAATCATCACCCACACCCCACCAATTTGATGACGCTATAAACTGTTCTCTCCAATATGCAGCATGTGATCAGTAGAAAGGCGAAATGGAAACTGGTCCTTGACCGTGTATTAATATTTTCAGAGCACACATGTATCCGAGTGGAGATGTCCTTTACATGTGTATTAGTGCGGAGTCATTTTAATACTAATGCTCCGATATCGTTGAATTCACTAATACATTCTCAACTGTGGGTTTGTGTAAATTTCTGTGGTGTAATCGCCTTAATGCATTTTTGTCCAGGACCAATATCGCTTTATATGCATTATACCAGTTACAATGCAAAATTCTCATTAGAATCATGCTTATTCGCATGTAATTCATGCGGTTCGCGTTTTGGGTGTACTGAATACAAATATGAACCGGTATTTTCGGTACCATGCAAAACTTTTTATAAAGAATTTATCTGACCTAGAGTTGAATCTTGAAGAGAATAAAAATGTCATCATCGCTAGAAATCTATTCGGTAATTACGAGAGTAAAATGACAGACTAATGAGTAGAATGGCATTTTCACCAATCTACACTGAACACTCAAAATTGTATATAAATTGTACACCCAAAACGCGAACCGCATGAATTACATGCGAATAAGCATGATTCTAATGAGAATTTTGCATTGTAACTGGTATAATGCATATAAAGCGATATTGGTCCTGGACAAAAATGCATTAAGGCGATTACACCACAGAAATTTACACAAACCCACAGTTGAGAATGTATTAGTGAATTCAACGATATCGGAGCATTAGTATTAAAATGACTAATACACATGTAAAGGACATCTCCACTCGGATACATGTGTGCTCTGAAAATATTAATACACGGTCAAGGACCAGTTTCCATTTCGCCTTTCTACTGATCACATGCTGCATATTGGAGAGAACAGTTTATAGCGTCATCAAATTGGTGGGGTGTGGGTGATGATTTTGTTTTGATAATATGTTGAGCTTTCGGCTATCTCTAAACCCTAAATTTACCAGCGATATGCGAGTTCTAGTCACTAGATAGGTTCATAAATAATGATTAATGATTATTTAAGCGCACTATACGCAGGAGAAAGTTACCTATATGGGAACATTGGGTAAACAAGTTAATTCAACATTTGTCGGATAGAAGCCGTCCGCCAATCATTTCTGGCATTCCTCATATCAACAGTACTTTCAGGTGATATCATATCAGTATTTTGCAGTAAAAGTATCTAAATTTAAAGTATCATAAACTATAAGGGCAGTGATGACATGGTTTTGCACTTTTAAGTAGCAGTGGCACTGGCAGTTAATTTCAGTTTATATTATTTCCCTAACATGCGAATCTAGCGCACATCATCGCCCTGGGCAACGATCATCGCAAATCAATCTGAGCACAAATCATTTTCTTCCACTCTTCTCTGAAGCACAGAATGAGAGAGCGATGATTTTACTGCAAAAACCATTCGCTATGGGAAAATAACAACGCGTATATCACACACTCTCGTGAACGTAAACTGTTCCCGCGTTTAGTGTGGTTGGAATTGAGTTGTTCGCAGACAAAAAAGCGTAACTGTGTATGAAGACAGAAGTTCTTACAAACACCACAGAGATATTTATGTATAGAATACACCACCTTTTTGGCAGACTCAGCAAGCAAAACCAACTAATACTTTTACATGCGTGCAGATAATATGGTAGCGTGTATTCTCAATCAATTTATTTCACAATGAATCAAGCGGTGTTGGTATAATGCAGTAGCTATGCTTGGTCTACAATACAAAGAAAGCATGATTCTAATTCGGAATATGCACGAGAGGATGTAATGCCTTTTTTGCATTGGGAAATTGTTTTGGGTGTATGGACAGGACACTCAAGAGCGACATGCACAGTTGGAATTGGAGAAAGAATCGCCTTGGAATATCCCCTTCAAGATGTGGCGTTCTAGATCGCAACACGTATTCCTTATTTCTGAGCTGCAATGTTGTCGCCCACCTCTGCATAGCCTGCTGCAGGAGCCCCATGACTACAGGATCAACTTTATACACCTGCAATACTTTGATCAGGAAAGAGTGTGGTATGGAGTCGTATGTCTTCTTATATTCAATATTGGCCATACAAAGCATTCGTTGGTTAGACACTACTTGTCCAAAAGCGCCTGCATCGATGAAGGCTTGATTTTTGCGGCCATGAGTATTTTTCTTGCATCTCTTCTGCTCCTCTGTCAGGATGCTATTCTGCTCACAATAGGCCCCTGTTTATGTGGTGATGATGACGCTCAGGGTCTTGCAAACACTTGATAGACAGATAATTGGTCTGTACTTTGATGGGTTGGACGTGAAGTTGTCATTGCGGCAATAAGCGTGATTCGTGCAACGGCCTGTTGAAACATACAGCCATCATGGGATGTAAAACGTTCAGCTTCTTGTACTAAAAGTTTTGGACACTGTCTGGTCTAGGTGTTGCCCAATTCCAAAGGTACCGCGTAGCCTCGCCTATACCATGCCTGCCCATTCTCCGATCAGAATGAAATAACAAGATTATAACAGAATGCAATTTTCGTAACATATTGTGTTATAAAAAAGGTCTCGTTAGTAGTTAAAATAACAGAAATTTATAACAAGTAACATCGCGAGATATATAGTTTTGAAATCTTTTTGGTATGAGTTTCTGATCGGGTCCCCATCGCGCCTTAGCCACGGTTACCATTCGCGATTTTGTACGGGGTTCTTTGCGTCCGTAGGCTTCCAATAGCTGCACGTTTGTTCAAGTTTCGACTCTCCGATCTCCGCCTCATGGAGGTACTCGCGTTTCCCGGTGACGTTGGTTCGGGTCGCCTCTAGGTGTTGGTCTGTATCCTAAACATCCAACGATCGCCACTGCAGCACAGAATACTATATTTCAGGTTCTGAACAAATTCCAAATACACTGAAAGAACGTTATGGCCTAAAGTACGACTGCAAATACTGCAACTCCGGGATCCTGGGGTGCGGCATTGTGTCTGTGTCGCGATACTGCGCAAACGCTTTGTCCATATTTAAGACTAAATCGCGTAGTAGCTGCTGATTAAGTATTGGGTCTTCTGGCAATGATGGATCTTCAGATGCAAATGCCTCCACCAACACTACGGCCATCGCTTGCTCTTTTGTTTCTTTTACTCAGCTGTTTCTACACTTCCTGCTGAATCAGATCGACTTCCGCTGGGATGATTGCTCTACGCCTTGCGTTCTGATTCAGATGTTCGGCAAATTCTTGGTACACCTCATGGAACATCTTGAGTATCTGAGGTCGTCCGGTCATGTCGGTCTCAAGCGTTGTGCAAAGACAGTAGGCATGGATCACGCTATTCCTCACATGTGCAGTGTTTATTGTTGTGTCTTGTCCATGGCTGCACTCTCCATCCTTTCGTAGCGGTAGCTCTTGGGACTCGTCCATCTCAGTGGCGGATCCAGGGGCAAGGTAATGGGGTTCCGGACCCCTCCCAAAAGTTTTCAACTTGTTGAGACATTTTAAATTGAATTTTATATTAGTTCCAAACTCAAAATCTTTTCAGATCAAATTATACCACCAATGTTGATTTTCATTAAATGAGGTTTTTACGAGTTACGTATTGAACAATATTCATTTTAAAATCGAAATTCCGAACTCCTGGTTGTCATCCTTTTTATAACTTCTGTAATGCTCATAATCGTAAGTCAATCCCATGTAGGGTGGGTGAGCCAGTTATGGCACTAGTTAAGCATAACGAAAGTGTTTGGTCCTTCACTGTTGTAAATGTGCCACACTAAATTACAATTATTTTCAGAGGCTATACATGAAATTTGTACGGATCTGAACTCAGATTTAGGAAATACGGGTTGATAAGTGCGCCCACGGATAACCTTTTCATAAACCAGTACATACTAAACAAAATAATGGTTGAAAGTCTATTCATATGAGCTAGAATTACAGGTTTACTTAACTGCCGATCTACACATGATTGTCCCATGTGTATCCCATGACACAAATCGCCGACTTCATACGGGGAACATGCCATTTGAGCCAATATATTCTGATTCCAGATTCCCACAGCACATGAGACATGCGTATAGCAGTAGTTAATTGGTGGACAAAATAGACCACTAGGTCACGTTGACTACTTTAGATGGTTCTGGACGACTTTGTAGTGAATTTAATGTACAATAAAACATTTTTCCATTATAGGTAGTGAGTTCATATATTTGGCATGTTTTATTATGTAATTACATTTTTTTTTATCTTTTTCAATCTACGCTCTTCTTTTTCCCGTTTTATATCTTCTCTCTTTCGTTTGCGTTCTTCTGTTTTAAGTTTTTTTTCATTTTCACGATGAATTTTTAACTTATTGCGTTGAGCTGCTCGCAGTTTCTTTGCTTCTTCTGTTTTAATTTTTTCTTCTTCTTTGAAGTGTATTTCATCCAGTCGCTCCTTAGCCGTTAAGACTGGATGAAATTGTTTTTTGTAATTCCTGTGCTTTCCACTGCGGCGCGGTAATGGTGGCACCTTCAGAAAATCCGAAAAACTCTTCTTTCGTTTCGCATTTTGTACTTTAGATGTTTGTCGAAGGGCGTTAGACATATTTTCCTGCGCATGTTGTGGCGAGATGTTTCCAGTTTGTTCGACAGCGTTGTGCTTTTCAGCAACGGTACATTTATCAGACGATGTTGGTGGAGATGCGATTCTGACATCGTTGATAATACTGACTTCTATGAAAATCGAGATCAATTATATTATTCAAATTACAAAAGGGATTTGGAAAGATATTACCATTCGACAATACTTCCAACTGTTCAACTTCTTCCATAATAGGTGTATTTGGTGGCAGTTGATACTCAATGAGCATTGATCCATCGCTCATAAATTTTGAATTGATGCAACTCAATTCTGAGGACGAAATAAATAAATATTATTAAACATATTCATCTGTCAACACCAATATATAACTACCGCAGGAAATATCACAGAGTTCTTCATTCTCAATGGATACTACCTCGTTTCTATTGGGATTGACAGGCGAACTACATTCATTGCCGTTCTGTTCTTCAGGTGCAGCTTGTTTCAATAAGCCAAAACTTTCTTCTGGGGTGAAATTATTATTGACATCAAGAAATGGATGTACAAACTTGTTATAAAAAAAACGAATGATACGTTCCTCTCGATTAAGATCAGCTACATCGCCTTGAATTTTTTGTAATGTCTGGCTACCGATCATGTCCACTGCTTGAATAATATTTTCTACAGAGATAGAAACGAACTTTGACATTGGCATAGCTGGGTCTTGAATTACTGAGGAAACACTTTGATTTGGTATCATTGGAGGAGCATGAGGTACTACGTCCAGTGCTGTGTTTCCATCAAGAGAAATGTTTTGTCGTTGTGCAAGACACTTGGAGTAATCAACACTATCCGGGTTAAAAGGATACAAACCACAAACGCGAAATCCATTTTTGATACTCTGTGCCTTTATTCCGTGTTCAACAGTTTTAGCTAAAGCTTGTCCAAAATGCGGTAAAGTGAGAACTTCTCCATAATGGTTCAATCGCCAGTCTTCAACCACCCGCCTCCATTGATCTTTAAGAGGTTTGAACACGGCCACATCGGCTGGCTGGGTAATGTGCGTAGTATTCGGGTAGAGCGATATTAGAATAATATCTAATGATTGGCATAAGTCTGCCACTTCCAGAGCTTTGTGCGAAACGTGACCATCAACAAAGAATATCACCGGGAATTTAACATTCTGCTTAACGACAAATGGATGAAAAACTTTTTTAATATACTCGGCAAAGATGTTAGCGGTCATCCATCCGCGTTCACTGACTCCAACGGCCCAGTCAAGAGGAAACCCTTCCGCAACCTCCTTGCGAACTCTTTGCCCCGGTAGAATAACTTGTTGGGTCACCACAGTACCATCTGCACTAAATGCAAACATCGTCGTAACGTTTTGTTTTCCAGCAGCTTGCTCAATTTCGTATACATTACGCGAGCCAGTTTTAGCGATAACTTCTCTTGTCTTCGGATGCAAATAAAACGATGTTTCATCGCCGTTGAAAATGCGGGATGGGTCAAGCAGAAATTCAAAGAGATCATTCCTCAATAACCAATCCTTCGTTGCCGAGAACCAACCTCGAATGTCAGATTCGCTGACCCGTCCGCTGGCAGCTGTTATAGCTTCCGGAGTACGCAGGGAAAATCCTGGATTCCTGCGCATAAATGATTCAAACCATTTCCTTCCTAAACACCAATAATCAATATATAGCCTTCATATTTTTTGTAATATGTACTGACCTGGACGATTGTTTTTAAATGGCGTTGGCCGTTGAACTGATGCGACAAATTCATTCACTTTAAAGAGCAAGGTTGTCCGGGAAACCGGAAAACCCCTATCTTGCATGTCAGTCAACCACCTTACTATTTTCCCCTCCTCCTCCATCGTTAGTACAGATTTTGGCCCTGAAGTTTTTTTATTCTGCCAGTGGCCACTGAGGCGGTACCGGACCGTAGAAACGGGAATGCCGTATTTCTTGCATGCGGCATACCTCGTCATGCCATTGCGTATTCGATTTATGCACATTTGTACCGCATCTTCCGGGTACCGCGCAGCTTTTATCTTGGCGCACTTCCCCATTTTGCTGTAGAAGTAAAATAAGGATCCATCCACGGAATGATATATAGTGGTTTAGGTACTTACCGCGACGATTTACAACGGAATTTGATGCTAAACAGTTTCCGCAACAAACAAATATGTGAAAAGAACTTTACACCTATGGCTCACAAGTAAATGTTTACCAGTTTGACACCGCAATATAGAGTGAAAATTTCAACTCACTAGATTAAAAGCCCGGGAGCATCGAAAAAATCAATTCGCGCAAGCTAAGGCCAAATAAAGCACATACCAAATTGATGCACCAGTTCTTCGCCCTATGAAAAACTATAGTAAAACATACGAAACAATTTTAAAAAATAATATCATAGTAATATCTATGCATTATACATTATATATATGTATTTAATGTATTGAGTGCTTGCATATTTCCGTTAAAATTAAGTGAAACAAAATGTATAGTTTTTAGCTCTACAGTTAGGAACATTGCTGATTTGTGAAGGTTTGTATTTGAAATGAAATATGCATCGTTCAACGTGAATATTTCAAAGTGAAACTTTGGGAATCAATGTGAAACAAGTTTATACGTTGATATTAGTTTAGGAAATACTCTGGTCTGACTCCTATTTTTGTTAAATGCTAGTTACATCCACTAGTGCGAACAACTGGGGCTAATGCCATGACTGGCTCACTCACCCTACTATGGGATTCGCTATCTACATGGGACTGACTTGCGATTATGGGCAGTGTACTGCCAAACAAAATTCTACGACTCCGAAGTTGTAGCTCGTAGCACCCTGGAAAATACAAAACCAACATGCACCTAGTGGCGATAATAAGAACTTTTCAACTTATCAGTATCAGCATCCATAAAAAATAAAGAAAGAAATATAGCAATAGAAGGCAAAACTAGAATTGCACCCGAGGAAGCTTTGTACATGATTTTATTGAATTTTAATATTTCATGCAGCAGAACAAAACCTCCCGGTTGCAACCCATCTTGCTGTCCAGTTGATTCCGTACGCCACTACTGCAGGCACTAGACTCCGGGCGAGCAGCGCATTTTTGAAGAGCCAACAGTTCATGTTGATATTTATCCGTTGTTCATTCGTGCTTGAATTTCGGAGCAGTCCAGTAAAACTAGCACTAAAGATTGTCCATAAATAAATTGTACGATACATATTCAGCAAGAAACGAGCCAACCACCTACCCATTCTGAGGCTAGGGATGTATGGCGAAGGGCACGTTCCGTTTGCCGGGGAGCTGTCTACTCACTTTCATCCATTATTTATGTGGGCAAGATTTGCGTCGGTTCTCTTCTCATGAGTTGTGATTGTTGCAGGGAACTTTTCTTTTTATTAGAAAGGACGAAACAGATCGGACGGGCGATGCGGAATGATTTAGTTTCTACTTTGCAAGGGATTGTTGACCCGAACAGAGATTCAGTCAAGTGGAACTGGGCAGCGTAAGGAATTTTAACACAGTTTGAAGTTAAAAAAATTCTTGAAAACGATTTGGATTTGTCGTTCCTAAATCCCGTGTTTCAAATCTCCCCTTTGTAAATATTTCAAACATAGGTAATGCATACAATTGACATAGTACCAATATTGCTCAGAAATGAGTTTCTGATCTAATCAACACCGTCAGAAGAAAGCTACTCATCTTCTACTTTAATCCTTTTGCATGTAGCACAAGATCTCCAGCAAAAGCATGGCTTTGCTGAAATGTGCCTAATTTGTAACAGACCAGACTGGCCCGGATATTGCGATGATGTGGGGAAAGAAACTAGGAATCGGGGCTTAAAATGAAACAAGCGGAAGGATTGGAAATTAATTGATTTTACTGCTGCTATTTATCCATCAGCAGCTGGTACAGCCTGTTTCCGCTAACTCGTAAAATGGACGTAGAATTCCGAATGAAGTGGCATTCGAATATGGGAGGGTTGTCTATCTGGACATCCAGTATCTAGTGATATAATAGCTAAGATTGAAGAAAGCTCCAAGGAAATGCTGGGATTTCCTTGGGTTTAGTTTCTTATGCTATTTCTGATGCTAAACAACTACCGTAGGACGTAAGAAAGATTGACTAAATCAGATCGAGTTGGTTGGTCTGGTGGGACATGGAACAGCTTTCTGAATGTATATGAGAAGCATGTTTTCGAGTTAAACTGTCGAATTAGGTGTCGTAGGTAGCCTGTGCAGCCAAAGACTTCTCTGGTAATTCATTTCTCTGAAACTATCTCAGTCCAAGATATGTAGGTATTAGAACTGATGCTTGTGTCGCAACAAATGAATGGATACTTTCACTATCAGTATTGCTTCTATAAGTAAGCCACAAATCCTGTTCCAGGGTGTGGTATATTAAATGTGAAATTGAAACTAAAGCCCTGTGGCGAACTAACTGGTAGAAACAGCTAGAGCATGACTTTCTATCAAAGTTGGTTAGTTTTGACACCTGCTAGTATATCAAGTATCAATACATTTGGCAAGGTATCGAACCTATGAATAAAAGCAGGAATTAAAGATGCGAATTATGACAAAAAGTGGTTTAGCATTGAATGAATTCATAATAATTATTTTCGTAACTGACACAAACAAACGTCAGTGAGGTTTTTTGACGAGCGGTTTTAAGGTTGAACAGAGGATGGGCAAAAATCGAAAACGTGTAGTAGATCTTCGTCAAATTAATTAGCTTTTTGCCTTTCTCATATAAAGAAAGGCTATGCAATCACTGTAAAAATCGACTTTTTAACCGAGGCCCGGAGGGCCGAGTATCATACACCATTCGATTCAGTTCGTCGAGATCGGCAAATGTCTGTGTGTGTGTATGTATGTGTGTGCGTGTGTATGTGTGTGTGTCATTTAAACTCACACAATTTTCTCAGAGATGGCTGAACCGATTTTCGCAAACTTAGTTTCATCTGAAAGGTATAACGCTTCCATAAGCTGCTATTGAATTTTTAGTTGATCCGACTTCCGGTTCCGGAGTTACGGGTTGAAGAGTGCGGTCACACAGCAAATTCCCATATAAACTGGTACCACCATAATGTTCAAATGATGTAAAGCATATTAAAATTGATGTAACATTACTCTAGTTTGCGGGTCTGGATCACTAATGATCAATCAAAGCAGCTTTGACCACATTGGCCACCTATGACGGTTCATGACGCCCTCGGGGAACCCGCCAAGTTCCTAAGCTAATATCACACCCATTCCACAACGAATTCTCTACCGATTTTTACGAACTAAATTTCAAATGAAAGATACAGTAATACCATTGACTGCTGCTGAATTTCATTCGGTTCTGACTCTTGCTTCCGGAGTTACAGGGGTGTTTGTAAGGATACACTGGAATTTCCCATATAAATCGGTACAATCGTAATACCTCAGAGGCTAAAAACTATTGAAATGGTCACCAAATTACTTCTAATCGTAGATCTAGATCACTGATTGCCAATCAAACATTCTTTGAATATATTGTCCACTATCGACGATTCCGGAAGTCTGGAATTCCGGGCATATTACACAATTAAAGTCACATCGGTTCATTGGTGATGACTGAACCGATTTTCTCAAACCAAGTCTCAAATGGAAGGCAAAATATGCAGTTGAGTATTGCGTAGCCGCCCCTTCCCCCCTCCCCACCTTGCCCTTACACCTCCCTTCTTCATCACTCCCCTCTTCTTGGATCACCCTCACGCCCAGATTTCCTTCATCCACCCCGTATACCGAAATAAGATGAAGGATTTCTGACGCATCCTCCACACCCACTCTACTAAACCCCCATTCCCTACACGTTCAAACGCATTCCACCAACCTTTGCAAATTATAATCACATGAAGATAACATTGAACTCATGCTTATTAAGCTAATTAAATATTATTCTTTTGCCTTTCTTATATAGAAAGATTATGCAATTGCTCCAAAAACCGACTTTCTAACCGAGGCCCGGAGGGCCGAGTCTCATATAACATTCGACTTAGTTCGCCGAGATCGCAAAATATCTGTGTGTATGTATGTGTGTATGTATGTATGTGTGTATGTGTATGTGTGTATGTATGTGTGTGTATGTGCGGATTTGTTAACAAAATGTCCACATCGGTTACTCGGAGATGGCTGAACCGATTTTTACAAACTAAGATTCAAATGA
This sequence comes from Topomyia yanbarensis, assembly GCF_030247195.1. Classification (NCBI taxonomy): domain Eukaryota; kingdom Metazoa; phylum Arthropoda; class Insecta; order Diptera; family Culicidae; genus Topomyia; species Topomyia yanbarensis. The sequence goes on from NC_080670.1 coordinate 59,863,776, forward strand.
AAGGTATAATATTCCCATAGGTTGCCATTGAATTTCATCTTCAACCAACATCTTGTTCCGAATTACGAGTTGAAGAGTATGGTTACAAAACAAAATTTGTTGATTTTTCCAAATCGGTTTCTCGGAATTTTCTGAACCGATTTTGACAAACTTAATTTTAAATGAAAGGTCCATCAGCTGCTGTTGAATTTTGTGTGGATCCGAGTTCTGGTTCCTGAATTACAGGGTGATACGTACGATCACGCAGCAAATCCCGATTCTAATGAATTCTGCGATGAATGTAAAAAGGTGATTTTTTTTCCAAAATGTAAACACAACTGTTGAATTTGTAGATCTAGGTCCCCAACAGTCATTCAAAGTCTCTTTGGCCACACTGGCCACCATCGACGGATCCGGAAGCATCCAAAGTCAGAATAACGGTTATATTGGTTTCTCGAAAATGGCTAGATTTGCTCAACTTAGTCTCAAATGAAAGGTGTTGCGTCCCCAGAAACTGATATTAAATTCCATCTCCATCCGACTTCCAGCACCGGAGTTACGGGTTGTGGAGGTCGATCACATAGAAAACTCCGATTCAAACCGATACCGCGATGAATGCAAAAAGGTGCTCTTATATATACTTACCAAGTGTAATAAGAATGAAAGACATTTCCATAAAGTTATATTGTACGAACCAGCTATTAAATCATAGTTTGGAGAAATGAGAAAGGCACAATTGCACCTCTAGGCGGATTAAAACAGGTTTTTTTTTTATTAATTTCACGAAGAATCAAAGTTGGCTAGTCGGGCCGCATGTGACACGCTTGTGTAAATTAGACGCGCCAGGTTGATAAAACCTTCCCTACGTCTGGTGGTGATGTATTTCTGCTGAGTACCATACAATTGAATTTATTTTTCAATTTTCACTGTAAATATCCGGTATAAGTATGAAATGACCGACACTTTGTGCTCTAGATGATGCCATAGTTTTAAATACCTAGGCGACTTTCTAGTATTGATCCATTTAGGGTTTCCGGAGAAAATAACAGCAGGAAATACTAGCTCCTATTTACACCGATTTGATATCTGATTTAATATTATCGATGCAGTTGAATACTGGAAAATTCAACTGTATCTATATTACCGAAGAACAAAAAGCGATTACGTAAAGATAATTTTCCTGGTTTGTTCCAAAGTACCTCCAATTTATTCGGTACATACTGGAACAATTTTTACATGAAGTTCAAAATATTGTCATGCTTATGCTACACAGTCTGTTATTCGATTTGCTTTTGAAAATACGAATTTCCGCATCATTCCACACGCAGAAACTAATCCACGATAACCGCGCTACCGGATCTCTCGGGAACCTTTAGAACTTGAGTTCTGAATAATGTTGTATTCCGCCCGCAAAATAATGCCTTGCACTTCATAAGGCTGTTCGCAACGCTGATGTATTCTATATGAGCTGTTATATTTTACAGCACCGATTAAAACAGATTGATCGCAATGCTGTAATGCAGACGCAGACAGCAGAAAAAAAAACAATGTGTGTCACAAATGTGATAAATAATAAAAAATCAAATAAACAATATTTAGAACAGGTGACAAAATCATCGCATTGGGAACACCGTGTTCTAGATGTATTTTGACAGATCCAAATAATCCGACGGCTTGTCATTTTGAAACAAATTTACATCATAATATTGCGAACAGCCACAGTTAGCGCTCAACCTCCGAGCCAAGCAGACATATATTGTATCGCTAGTAATCGGAAGTCGTGCACAGGCTTTTTTACAAACTCTTCTCTCACTCAAGCGGCTTTCGGGCATCGCCGGCCTCTATTCGAGTGAAATCCGCGATCAGTGTCGAAATGAGACGTCGCGAAAACGCCTTCCGCATTGACTATGCGCAGCTACCACGAAAGCCGCCTTTTGACGAGCTTCACCATTTTGGAATTACAGAGAGTGCAAGTAGTGCTAATCCAATCAAGCCGAAGTCTTGGATGTGCGTTCATCAAGGTCTGTGAACTCGCTACAGCGCAAAAGATCGTCGAAAAACACGATAATTTGCACGAGACAGAGATAGATGGTAAAATGTACAAACTACGAATCACGATGGAGGACGGAGCTGCAGAAGTAAAACTCTCCGATCTTTCCGAAGATGTCACAAACGAGGAGATTATAGAATTTCTCGAATCGTACGGGGACGTACTGTCTATCCACGAGATTTTGTGGGACAAGAAGTATACGTTCGGTGGCATCCCGACTGGTGTTCGGGTTGCGAAGATGTTAGTCAAAACAAATATCCCGTCGTTTGTCCTTATCGAATGGGAAACTATAGCCCTCTCTGATTACGGCCAACATTAAACGTGCCGACACTGCAACGCCTTCGTACCTAGCGGAATTTCGTGCATACAGAACAAAAGACTCTTGGTTTAGAATCTCGCCGCAGACCAACCACAAACTTCGTACGCAAAGATTGTTAAGCAATCGGCTCGACCGAAACCAGACCAATCAAAATTAACACAGATGAAACAATCCACCGTCAAGCCATCAAGCCCGAGAGCATCGCAAACCACAAGTACACCCGCAGTAGAGACGAAAAAACTGCGAATCCACTCTCTTCGCTACCACTACCGATGAACTCACGCGAGGAGGGGAACGGCAATTGCACTAAAGGAACATAATATATTATAGGAACATATTATATTATAATCTTCACACACGTCGAGAAAAGCCTCGACGGCCGTCTTATTGCATTGCGAATAGCGAACACCACACTGTGCAACGTATATGCCCCGTTCGGCTCGGCAACAATAGCTGAGTGAGAGAGATTCCTCAACAACTCACTCGCCGACTATCACCGCCATCGTACAGAGCATTTAATTCTAGCAGGCGATTTCAACTGTGTACTGCGGCCATGAGACACAACAGGACACAACCTAAGCCCTTCACTTCGAACAACCATCTAACAGATGCAGCTTCAGGACGTGTGGATTAAACTAAACCCCCAGATACCAGGCCACACGTACATTACATACAACTCAACGTCCAGACTTGATCGCATTTACGTGAGTTCGGGTCTTTGCGGCGAACTATGGAACGCGAATGTGCATGTGTGCTCCTTCAACAACCACAAAGCTGTAACAACACGAATCTGCCTTCCCCATCTCGGCAGAGAACCTGGGCGTGGATTCTGGTTCCTCCGCCCGCATCTCCTAACACCCGACAGCATCGAAGATTGCAGAATCAGTATTGTGGCAGTATTGGACACGCCAACGCCGCAATTTCGCATCGTGGATGAACTGGTGGATATCACACGCTAAACCTATGATCAAATCCTTTTTCCAGTGGAAATCGAAACTGGTATTTGATGAATTTCATCGTGAAAATCAACGACTTTACACGCAGTTACGACTAGCGTACGGTAGCTACTATCAGGGCGCAAACATGTTGACGACCATCAACCGTATCAAGGTGGAAATGCTACTACATCAGAGAGAATTCACGCACATGTTCGTACGCATAAACGAAACTTACATCGCAGGCGAACCACTGTCTACTTTCTAACTGGGTGAAAGGAGAGGGATAAGGACGATCATAACATAGCTAAGGAATGAACGTGATGAAAACATTAATCGGTCAGAAGAAATTGAACAACACATGCTACAATACTACACGAGACTCTACGCGGCCAACGAGACAGTTGAAGTAGGGGATGTAGATTTCATCTGTGGAAGGGTTATACCAGAGAACGACGAAACAAACGAGGTATGCATGAGCGAGATAAAAACATTTGAACATAGTAAGGCATGATTTGAGATTTGTTCGTTCTTAAAGCTCAAAACAACCTGTTGAAAATTTGCCGCTCTGGCCGAGATACACGCGGCAATTAAAACAAGCGCATCGAACAAATCTCCGGGTCCCGATGGCATCCCGAAGGAGTTCTACTTGTACACATTCGACGTTATTCACCGAGAAATTAACCTCGTGATGAACGAGGCCCTAGCGTTAAACTTCCCAACCGAGTTTGTGCAGGGCGTCATAGTACTGGTGAAGAAGAAAGAGTCAGGTGATACAGCTCACTCGTACAGACCAATATCGCTTCTGAACTATAACTATAAATTAATCTCGCGTATCTCGAAAGCGAGGATAGAGAACGTGATGGGAGCCCACCGTGTTTTGAGTGACGTCCAACAATGCTCCAACACCGACAACAACATCTTCCAAGCGAATTTATCGCTGAAGAATCGCATCGCACAGCTAATCGAGCGTAAGCGAAAAGCCAAGTTGATCTCGTTCGATCTAGGCAACGCGTTCGATCGGGTCAACCGAAGGTTCCTTTTCGGGAACATGTGCTCGCTCGGTTTCAATCGCGATTTGGTGGACTTACCTTCCAGATTCACTGAAGTATCGTCTTCTCGTTTACTCATAAACGGACACTTAACCATCGCTTTTTCAATACAACGATCGGTTCCACAAGGTAGCCCAATTTCCAGTGTTTTATTTAGCATATATATATACAACCAATACTACACCAAATACAGCGTGTGTGCGGGAATGATTTGCGTATGCTGACGATATTAGTGTAATTGTTGCAACCGTAGAGAAAATCGATCAAATACACGATTTGTTCTCTCGCTTTTCTCGCGTTTCGAGAGCAATTTTGAACTTGAGCAAAACAACATCAATAAACGTAGGACTAATTGATAACTCACTGGAAGTACCATGGATACAGTTGGCAGAAACAGTAAAAATCCTCGGCATTGTCTTCGCCAACTCAATTCGCTTGATGGGGCGATTGAATTGGGATAACTTGGTGGGAAAATTCACACGACTGATCTGGCTGCACTCGACTCGCTCACTTACCCTTCTACAAAAAGTGACGTTGCTGAACACCTTCGGAACTGCGAGAATGTGGTACGTTGCTTCCACACTCACACCGCCAACCTTACACGCAAAATTGACAGCTACGATGGGGAACTTCCCTTGGAGACAAATACCGGGTCGGGTGCCAATACAGCAGCTGGCACGCGATCGTTCACAAGGTGGACTGCAACTACATCTACTAGCCCTTAAGTGCAAGTCTTTGCTAATCAACTGGCATATTCAAGAAATAGACTGCATCCCATATTACAAATCTTTCGTCATCCAATACAACCCTAACCCAACAATCCCTGCAGTCAATTGCCCCTGTCTAAAACTTATCCATCAGCAGCTACCCCTCCTTCCTCCACAAATTCCGGCTGTTTGCTCCGGAGTAACTTCCGTGTACTGGAACAAACCTATTGTGAGGGGAAGTAATGAGGGAAGCCCATGCAAGGTTTATGGGAGCTTTCGTGATGCCAGTAAATATTCATGGTTGCTAGTTTTACTGTTTTTGTCTGTGTCTCAAGTCTGTGTATAAAGTGTCTGTAGGCGAAACTATCGTGTTCAATTTTGTGAAATTGTTATTACTAGTGAAGACATTAGGTTTATTCCAGTACCAGGAGAAACTGGAGGAACTCCAGCGCAAACAGGGAGAAAATCGTTCCTGTATTATCTTCCACTCTTTTTTCTTCTTCTGGTATCAAACCGGAGTGAAAAGCAGCAAGAATTTTTTGCTCCGGAGCAACAGGGAGTAACTTCCGTTTACTGGAACAAACCTATGGCTTACATCACGGCGGATCATTAAGTGAATTTCCCTCAGAAATCAGTTTACTGCTCTATATGCCACTCATCGCTTGCAGTGCCAGCTGAATCACGTTCTCCGAACAATCTGGATACAGTCAGTACTACTCTAGTCAAATGCCAATTTTGTGAACGAACGGTTTATATGCAGTGTTTTGGTTGGGTTCGCTCTAATTTGGATTTTGTTAATGGTCAGTCAAATCTATTGTGGTTTTGCGACGACTGCATAAAACAAGTCGAGCAATTGAAAGTGCAGGGAGCAGCACCAGTGGAGAACGTTGGCAGCACTCGACAGTTGCATGAAAGATGCGAAGAATGAATTGGGTCAAACTAATGCCCTAATCAAAGCCCTTGCAGAGAAACTGTGTGCGAGTTTGTTTCTGGTTCCAATATCTTCTTGACCAAGCATCAAGGGTCCACGTGAATTAATAATTGGGAAGTCTCCAAGGCGAAAACCGATGTCAAGTTTGCTTGGATTTACCTTTCGCATATTGTTCGCATATTTCCGAGGAGAACTTTGCTGCGTTAGTCCAAAAATGCGTTGCAGGCTCATAATCAGACTTAGGAAGCTAGTGGCAGTGGATTTTAGTAAATTTGCTTTGATGTCCTTCAAAGTTGGTTTGGATCTACAACTATGTATCCATCAGTTTGGCCGAAATGAATATTTTCCGTGCCTTCGAAGACCGCTGTCACTTACAGGATTTTATGCTTCTCTTCCCACAGTCGCACAGCTACAACGGGTCAACCACCGAGCCCCAAACATAAACATCAGTCTGGCTCTTGTGGATACAAGAGCAGGTGATCCTCCCCGGGCTGCCAGAGCCAAATTCCTCCAGATGGTCGAACAAAAATACTCAAACCATCTGCACACCTACACCAACGCCTCGAAACTTGGCGAGGGCATGGGCGCGGGTGTGAGCGGAATCAGAGCGGGTCTCGCCTGTCGTCTACCCTCCGTGTGTTCAGTGTTCTACGTAGAAGCAGCCGCCATTCTCTAAAGTATCGTCATCCAACATCATCAGGGAATTCAAGGCGAAGTCCTCTGAGAACTTCATCACTCACTGGAGGACTCTCCGAGGCTACTCCCAGAAGATAAAGGGAGACCTCGAAAGGTGGACAGACCGCGAAGACCGACTTGAACAAAGAGCGCTATCACGCCTCCGCGTGGGACATACGAGGATCACCCATGCTCACACCATCACCCGCGTCGACCCTCCAATATATAAATCTTGCAGCCCAAGACTCACGGTACCTACTAATAAACTGCAGGGAGTTCGATAACCTGCGGCGACACAACAACTTGCCCTCCTCGATTCGAGAAACACTGGCAAACGACCCAGTGCATGTAGAGGCGCTACTTACCTTCCTAAAGGATGCCAATCTTCTCGAATCTATCTAATGCAGACCGCGAACCGGCTGACTTCACACCATCCTCTACTGCAACCACCACCACTACTGATCACCGGGCCCTCCGACACACCCGGACCGGGTGCTGGGGAGGTTCTCCTGCGGCCCTTCTACAACCGAAATTCGTCAGCTGAACTACTACCAACGCACAGTGGCGGATCTTCAAACAAAAGTCGGACAAAACCTCAAATGTTACCTAATTTGGCTGAAAATCACAATTTAAGCTAATTTTGAGGTGCTGAGCTCATTTTTTATGTCAAAAGCTGTAAAATATTAAATGCATTTTTCCATACAGTGTCATAGAACCTTTCTTATAACTATGATCCCGTTTTCATGATAGAGTTTCCGTTACTGTTCACCAATGTCAGCAATATCATAAAAAATGAAGAACACTACTTTAAATCCATTATATAACGTGTTGGTTTACTGTAGATTATCTAACTATTTTACACAAAACACCATGCGCCTCCATACCAGTAACACAGCTTCAAAATCTCCTTAAACCTTTTTGCGCACCTAGGCGCAGAACGAGACCATGATATTCGAAAAGTAGAGGTTATTTTCCATAGAATGTATACTATGTGACCGTTCCGAAATGATTCCGAAATTTGTACAGAATACATTAGTGAAAAAATTATTTTTGATCTGACTACCTCAAACATATTTAAATTAAAAAGTCATAGTTCCAAGCGAATTTACCAGATGTATTTTATTCACTAACTAAGTTCTTTTGTTCCTCTACACAAAGAAACTAGTTGTGTTAAAATCGGACCAAAATCAAAAGAGCAACATGCATTTGAAATGAATAAAGCAATGGTGGTTTAGGAAATGAAAATCATTAAAAAGTCCGGACTTTGCTACATTTAAACTCATGTTAAAAATCGTGTTCTTATCCAATGATCATAAAATTTTTGAATATACATCATTCAATACATGAGAAATTTAGGAAAAATATAAAATATCAATATTTCAAAAATAAATTTTTGAGGTTTTGGCCAGCCTCCAGCCACTGTGCAACGCCCAGCGGGGCCCTTCGCCACACCCGGACCGGGTGCTGGGGAGGTCCCTCCACTAATCGCAAATCACCAAGTCACCCACCATCATCGTTCAGCGGGTTCCCCGACATATCAAAACCTGGCGCTGGAGAGGCTGGAAAGCTGCTTTCATTCCGGGGCTCAAAACCTCATCGATCCAAAAGCCAATTGAACTCAAAGAAGATAAACTTAAATCTGTGAAATGTATTGCAACTATCTCCCATCTTATGGCAAATGATCCTATGCGGTTAAAGACTAATAAATAAATAAAATAAATAATAACTTATAAATGTATTAATATATAGACATTCTAACGAGTGAACGTGCCTGTTCTGATGTGAGCTGGGCTAGTAGATTCGAGTACTTGCTATCACAGTGAAATCGGGCTCGTTTAGTGCAGCTTGGAATGAAATTTTACATTTTTTTTTTCCAAAAAATGCAAATCAGACAACGGATGAATAAAATAAATACACACAGTAGTACAAGTACAAGCATAAATAACACAGACCATATTTAATTCTTGAAAAAGACTAGAAAATATACTCGAAACGTTGGAGAGATCATTAAAGTTTGTTCTGCATAAATCTTAAGATCGATGACCGCATTTCAACAAGAACATAACCAAGACAGTCGGAACAGCAGAATCGTATTACCTCATGGTCTAGCGTATTTGAAGCGCTAACCGGTGTCCTACAAGGAAGCCATCTAGGTTCACTTATCTTTATTTAATTCATCAACGATCTCTGCACCCGCATCAAGTGTCACTCTACGCTGATTATTTGAATTTTTTGTTCAATTTATTCGGAGCTCGATTTAGCTGTGCTCCAACAGGATATAGTGAATATTGATTATCGCTGAATGGAATGCAGACCAACGTCGATAAAAGTAAGGTGATAAGTTTTGGACGCTTGACAACTCTAAGGCGCAACGAGTATACTCTTTTAGACTGTCTCATCGAAAAGGTGGACAGAAAACTTCACTTTTCCGACCCCTTCACTGGACTGCACAGTAGGGTGGGACAAAAAATAGATTCCAGCTCCGAGCAACTTTTTAGGTACCATTTGGGTCCTAGAACAACTGTGCAAATTCTCAGCTCGATCGGTGAAACTATATTTTTGCGCCCACTGTTTAAAGTTTACATGGGATTTTGTATGGGAAAGTTAACTTTTACAAAATAATTCCTCCAGGAGCCGCCCATTACTTCCTAAAAATAAATCGTTATGTGGTTTGTATAGGAAATTTAACAAAGAAACAAAGTCTCGAAAACCACGAAACGATCTGATGTTTGAGAAAAAAGTTATTAAGCAGAAACCGATTGATGCTCTGACGATTGATAAAATATTCATTTCTTCTAGCACCACTGCTGTTGGTTGTCCAATTATACGCAATTTTGTTTTAATCCTCTCTTAACGTATCTAAATCGTTTATCTATACTATTTGGCCACTTCGCAAGGTTTTGAGGGATAATTTGAGGCTTCTTTTACACATAATAAGAGAAAGTTAAAAATTTTGTATATAATTAGACCGTCAGAAGCAGTGATGCTATGAAAACTGAAATTTTCATCAATCTTCAGGGCATCAATCGATTTTTGCTTAATAACTTTTTCCACAAGCATCAGATCGTTTTGCAGTCTTCTAGACTTTGTTTCCTTGACAAATTTCCTATACGAATCAGACATCTGTTTATTTTTAGGAGATAACGGGCGACTCTTGGAAGAATTAATTTGCAAAAGACAATTTTCCCATACGAAATCCCATGTAAATTTTAAACCGTGGGCGCAAAAATATAGTTTCACCGATCGAACTAAAAATTTGCAGAGTTGTTCTGGGAGCTAAATGGGACCCAAAAAGTTACTCGGAGCCAAATTTTATTTTTTTCATATAACCATGTCCCACTCTACTGCACAGTGGTCGCAATGGTACCAAAACGTGCGTTTAATTAATGGTGCTCTAGGAGTTGATTTTAGCGATTTGGTGTGTTAGGAACACTTTTTCAGAATGGAAGCCCCCTTCTTTTGATGTATGTTGAATTGTGATTAATCCACCTAAAAGTGAGATAGAAAATTTATTTCTACTAACTTTCGAAATTGAGTCATGATGTCAATGACAAAGTTATAGAAAATTCTATTACGAGAAAACTTGCTAAACATGCCAACTCTCCAAAATGCAACGGTGTTGAGATACTGCGCGTTGTTCGTGGAAGGCACCCAAAAAATCATTTTTTCACTATAACTTTTTTCTGAGATTTTTTCAATTGTTTAAATGTTCTGAAAAATTGAATTGAATTGAAAACTGAGAGTTCTGAATTCATGTTCTGAGAGTTCTGAATTCATGTCTACACTGATACTTCCAATGATTTTTGACATATTTGACGAATAGAAAAAATCACCATAAAAGGTTGTGTTGAAAAAGTCACACTTATTTTGTTACAAAATACAAAACATGCAATATTGGAAGGTAATTTTTACATATAGGCCAGTAGATACCCGTTGTGACTAGTATTTTTTCTTGGAGTACTTTCCACTGTCTTTCTCATAGAATCGAAATGTCTTCCACATATTTCCACATCTCTTATGGCGATTTCGCTTGAACCTGAAACTGAGTCAGGTTCTAACCCCAACCGCTGTCAGTTCATACATTTTGACAGCAGTTGGGGTTAGGAACTGACTCAGTTTCGCCTCAAACAAAAACCACATTAGTAATTGACGTTCAAAATGGCGGTATTTTTAACCTACTTTATTCAATAACTCTTAAGTTTTGGAATAAAAAATGTTGATGTCTTCGACAAATATCTGTAGTTTCTCAATTACAACAATTTCTCAGAACATTTAAAGAATTGAAAAAATCTCAGAAAAAAGTTATAATGAAAAAATAATTTTTTGGGTGCCTTCCACGAACAACGTGCAGTATCTCAACACCATTGCATTTTGGAGAGTTGGCATGTTTAGCAAGTTTCCTCGTAATAGAATTTTCTATAACTTTGTCATTGAAATCATGACTCAATTTCGAAAGTTAGTAGAAATAAATTTTCTATCTCACTTTTAGGTGGATTAATCACAATTCAACATACATCAAAAGAAGGAGGCTTCCATTTTGAAAAAGTGTTCCTAACACACTAAACCGCTAAAATCAACTCCTAGAGCACCATTAATTAAACGCACGTTTTGGTACCATTGCGACCACTGTGGACTGCGATAATGGCTAAAGGCTTTTGAAAAGAATCACTGCTGATATCGAACATTTTTACCCACTGAAATCTGTATAGACTAAATGGTCTATTTACCCTATTAGATATCTTTTTTAGAGGTATGCACCGCGCCGCCGAATTTAGGTAAAAATAGTCAGCGCGCCGCACAGTGGGACGGAATCAAAAAAAGCCGGACATTGATATTTGCGACGAACCTATTGGTTATGGCACTTTGATGTCTTCGGAAAGGTTTCTTTATTTTTTAAGTAGTTTAATACAATGTTGGAAAATTTTTATTTAAGGGGGTATATAAGCAGATAAAAAATGATTTTGCAAGTTGTTGCCAAAATTGATAGTCATGTATGGAAAGTTTGTAGACGAAATGATTTTATGAAACTTTGTTGAAGTAGCGAAATGACTATCTGTTAAGCGAAAAAAGTTATTGGGTGAAATTGAAGTACATGTCGGAATACCCCCTTAAAAAGTGTTTTTTCATTGTAACTTTTTTATTTAATTTTTTACAGTTTCTCGATGTTCTAGAAAGTTGTGCTTTCAAAACACGCCTTTTTGCGGAATAGGCCAACTCGCTATCTCTTAGTTTTTAGGGTGCATGTCTGTTTTTTTTGGTTTTTTGGGCTAACTTTAAGGGTCTATGGTTTGTAGAGTAGCAGGTAGTAGCAGCTAAATTTATTTTTTTGATGTTCAGCAAGAAATACCCAATTGATACATATATAAATCATAGCGGGATCTAATAGAATCCTTGGAATAATGTGGCGTAAAATAGACTAGCGTTTCAATAAATCAGTTTTATTATGAAGCATGAAAAATAAACTATTATGCGAAATTAATAAACATTTGAAATATTATAGTTCATTCCATATATTCCGACATTCAAAGTTAATTTTTTTTGTTATTAACATGCTCATAAGTCATCAGTGTCCTGCCAATTATCTTCTTCGTCATTGGATGAACAAGGTAATAATATAACCGAGTATTCTAAGCAACGAAATACCTTGTTCATTCAATGACCAAGAAGATAATTGGCAGGACACTGATGACTTATGAACATGTTAATAACAAATAAAACTTTGAATGCCGGAATGCATGGAATGAACTATAATATTTCTAATGTTTATTAATTTCGCATAACAGTTTATTTTGCATGCTTCATAATACAAATAATTTATTGAAACGCTAGTCTATTTTACCCCGCATTATTCCAAGCATCCTATTATATCCCGCTATGATTTATATATGTATCAATTGGGTATTTCTTGCTGAACATCAAAAAAATAAATTTAGCTACTACTACCTGCTACTCTACAAACCATAGCCCCTTAGAGTTAGCCCAAAAAAACAAAAAACAGACATACACCCTAAAAACTAAGAGATAGCGAGTTGGCCTATTCCGCAAAAAGGCGTGTTTTGAAAGCTCAACTTTCTAGAACATCGAGAAACTGTAAAAAATTAAATAAAAAAGTTACAATAAAAAAATACTTTTTAAGGGGGTATTCCGACATGTACTTCAATTTCACCCAATAACTTTTTTCGCTTAACAGATAGCCATTTTGCTACTTCAACAAAGTTTCATAAAATCATTTCGTCTACAAACTTTCCATACATGACTATCAATTTTGGCAACAACTTGCAAAGTTATTTTTTTATCTGCTTATATACCCCCTTAAATAATTCTTTTCCAACATTATATTAAACTACTTAAAAATGAAGAAACCTTTCCGAAGACATCAAAGTGCCATAACCTATAGGTTCGTCGCAAATGTCAATGTCCGGCTTTTTTTGATTCCGTCCCACTGTGTGCCGGCGCCACGTCGGCGTCGTGCCGGTGCGCTGTATATTTTTCTGAAATCGGCGGCGCGGCGCACACCTCTAATCTTTTTCTTTGTTCGAAAAATATATTCTACCAAAATATATTCCAAAACCATTGTTTTTGTGCTGAGAATGTTCTAGACAAGGCCTGCTTTGTGAATAATTAAAATTAAAATTGCGCAAACGGTTTTATAAACATTTAGAAAATCGGCAAAATATTTAACGTAAATAATAATGAAAAATGTCATCTCGTGAACAATGAGGTTACAATCTTTTGTTCAGCAGTATCACTAATTGTAAATGAAAGCTCCAGTTGTTTTCCCCAGTACCAAATAGTCCAGTACAGCCCAAAATAGAAAGTCTTCTACAAAAGAAACACCCAAGCAATAGTTGCAGCCAGCATCGAAACGAGATGCTAACGAAAGTAAATGAAATTAAAAGCGTAAATTTAATGAGACAATATTGTACAGGACTTTCCGGTACCGTTCTCCAGCCCAATTTAGTACCCTTTTTCGTCCTTCAATTTGCTTAGAGTGTCCGGAGAAAAGCATATTCATTGCGTGATTTTTAGGGTGATGTGCGGCGAACCATCAACGCAGTTTAGAAACAGTTTAATTTACGTATTACTCTTCAAGAAGAAAATTGGTTTATTTTCGCAAATGTCCGTTTTGTCCAGCTTTCAAACATAATTCATCAACAAAGCGTCCATTTATATCCAAATATTTGAATTAAATCGAATGAACAATAAAAAAACCAATAAATGGTGAGAGTCATTTTAGAACCCGACTTGCCATTGATCGTGGAGATCTTTTTTCGCGGCGGGGAAATATTTGTTTCCAATCCAATTCCATCTTGGAGGTCATTCCTATCTCTCTAGTCGTCGCACACGTTCGTGTCATCACAGTGGTTACTGACTTGTTCGCAATCAGGTATTCTTCCTAGTTCCTTTTTCTCTTACGGGTCACGAGCGTGTAGGGGAATTATGGTTAAAACCGACACCATAAGCTTAACACTTTTTCTAAGTTGCCACAAAACCAATAAAATTATAATTTTTATGCAGAATTCTTCTTCAGAAAATTCTTAACAAGACTTAATTTTTTCAGCGCTTCAAAAAATTAATTTCATTAAAAAATATTGGTTGTAAAACTTGGAAAACAAAGTGACTTTTTGTAAGCACTGCGGGTAAAACCGACACCCCATAGGGGTAAGATCGACACCCCCTTTAATTTATTTTCTCTCCACTTTATTAAAATCTTTATCTTTATTAAAAATGAGATATATGCGTGATTAATAAAGTGTGAGTATGTATGATGCAAATATGTGCTTTTTATTGTTTCATCATGTAGTGAGGGGAAGAAAGTTCGAAAGCGTAGTACTATAAATAAGAGTATTTTATGTTATAGGATTATTTATTGATATGAGCATTTCCAAATAATCCTTGCGCACATCATTGCAACCTCCAGTGTCATTTTATTTCGTAAGAGAAGCTTTTCAAGCGTTCTACGTTCTGCTAATTGGATTCATTCACTTATAAGTGACACACACACTTCTTAGTAAAACTATCTTTTTCAGATTTGATTTTTCGGACTCTGATATAAACGATCTATTGGGGTATACATAATATCATTGTCTCATTGTGATGAAATTCGTCTATGACAAACCAAGAGAACACTAGAAATTCGGTTTGATGACCTTTTTGCAGAAATAGCAAAAGCTTCGTTAGAATCAGATAAGCAAAAATTCCAATTTTTGATTTTTAAAGAGACTTACAAGAAATAAACACAATAAAAGTATTTCTGTGTATTTCTGCTAATACTATAGTGTTCTAATAGGTTAATTGAAGTGTCACAAAGATCCCCAGTATTTTGAAATGAATCGCAACTATACACAACCATCTTAACAGGGTGTCGGTTTTACCCTAACCATAGGGTGTCGGTTTTACCCCAACAGCGCACTTTTTTTTATAAAAGCAATTAAAAATATTGAATTTTTCAAACTCGTCAATGCACCTAGTTGATCATAGGACAGGCCGATAATAATAGGTACTGAAAAATGGGGTGATTTGAAAAGCTTTCGTTCGGTTAAAACTTTAAAATCTACCAACGAAATTTTACATCCAGACGAGTATGAACGCTGCTGTCGAATGTTTTGTTAATTTTTATGACATTCGGCGCACTACCGTAAATCCAATTTTTCTTCAAATGCTCTAAATAAACGTACTAATAATATTGTATCATTATGAAATGAATAAAAATTTGATTTCTAGGAAATGTTGTGGGGTGTCGGTTTTACCCACAGTGTCGGTTTTTCCCACAATTCCCCTACCCTCCGTCATTGGTATTAGCTGTTGAGTTTGTGGTACTTCGCGCGGTTTTGTAGGTGTCATTATGACTTGAAAAGCAGCCACAAATTTCGCAACCGTTTGTTGGTGACTGGGTGTGGAAAGAAACCCAGAATTTAATTTTTTATTCGAACTGGCGTTGCGTAGCGTTTTCTTTTTACTCACTTATGTGGATTCGACGTCGTGTACTTTTCCAACACTCAAGCAGAGCCTGGAAAAACTGAAGCTCCCTAGCAGATAAATTACAAACTATTTGAATCAACGCTCACACCATGCATGCATCCGGAGAAGAAACGAAGCAGCTTCAAATCAGTTACATATGTACAAGTGTGCTGTCGTCTGGAGTGCTTGAGCTTTCCACACCCGCACCGGAAAGTATGGAAGACGATCTGTGATTAGCACTTTCTCTGTTTGACCAGCAAAGAACAAGCAAAGTGCAACTTAATGAAGCACTTATTTCTCGGTGCTCTTCCGGTCCCGGGTTGCTTTCTTTTCCGGCGAGCATGTGTGTGTGTGTGTGTGGAAAAGGATGCAATCCTTCCGGCTCCACTTCAACGGCGTTGCCTCGCCTCTTTCATCGCATTCCGAGCGTTGCAGTACAAGTTTTGAAACGTTGTTTTACGAACCTGTCCTAATGGAAGAAATTTTCATCAACAGCTCCCGATTCCCGCGGAGAGGGTGAGAACGAGTGAAAAGTGAGCTTTTTTGTGCGAGTGCACACTTTTCTCCACCCTTACTTGCTGTAATTGGACTTGTGCGAGAAAAACTCGAAGTGAAATGCAATTAATGTCTGGTGTTGGAAGCAAAATGAAAGGATCCGTTGCGATTGGCCAAGTTTAGCAAAAGGGGAGTTGCTCACTTGAGATTTATTACGTATTTATTTCATTTACGCTTCAGGGTGAAGGCAAAGTTTTTTCGAATGTATGTTACTCTTTTTGTTTCAACAATTTAGTATTCTTGCTTTCTTGTTGAAATTTTTGAATATAAGACTAGCAATTTTCTGAAATATTTGTGTTTTGCCTCATCGCATTTATGTATTTTGTCGTTTTGCATTTTTATCTTCCTAAAAGCACTGATAATTGATATTTAAGCAGGGATGCCAGGTGATATTTTGAAAAATTTGTGCGCGGCCCATTTAAAAATCTGTGTCTATCAGTGTCACGGAAAACGTACAAATTTGGCTGAAAACAAGATAGATATCTGATCATAGCGCCGGCTAGCGGCAGGTTTTTTGGTTTTTGCGCGAGTCAAAAATTAAGCGCAAGGTAAAAAATTGAGAAAGCTGTGAAAATCTGTGCATTCTAGAAGAAAACTGTGGAAATCTGTGCGTTAAAACAGAAAACATTGGATTTCTGTGTAGTTTTTGCAATTTGTGCAGCTTATTGAATATCTGCGAAACACAAATAAATCTGTGCACCTGGCATCCCTGTATACAAGTCAAATGTTCAATGTGTGTAAGAAAAATAACTGTCATTTTTATTGACAACCGCGAGTAGCAAATTGCCGCTAGCCGGCGCTATGATCAGCCAGCAGACGTTCAGCAATCGGTATACGGATGTTGCGTATAAACTTGGATACAATGGTAATTCGCGTAAGCGAAATTGAGTGCGATGGTGATTTACCTATAACGTATTTTTATTCAGACGTTTACAAAAGTTTCCCGGAATATTTTCTTCTAGCTTGTATGTCTGTTCTCTGTGCTATAGCTAAAAAAATCGTTTATTCGTCGTCAAAACAATTTCGATCACGTTTTTGCCTTTTTGGAAACACTGTGCATCGATTTGTTTTAACTCTTTTTACATTTCTTATAAAAGAAATGTATAGAATTCGCTCAAACTTTCAAGATTTTTTCCGAGGCCCGGAGGGCCGAGTCTTATATACCAATCGACTCAGCTCGACGATTTGGGACAATGTCTGTGTGTGTGTGTGTCTGTGTGTGTGTATGTAATGGACAAATTCTCATTCGTGTTTCTCAGCAATGGCTGAACCGATCTTATCCAAACCAATTTTAAATGAAAGAACCAAAAAACAGTATGAACGCTATTAATTTGTTTTTGATTCTGATGTTTAGTTTCCAAGATATGAATGTTTGAATGCGTAAAAATGGCGCTTTTCGCAGTTTTTTTAAATTATCTGCCGAAATTGACAATATAGATTAACAATTTATATGTTTTTAGATAGCTTTAACGAATACCTTTCGAACAAGCTATAGATTGTTGAAATCGGACTATTATCAAAAGAGATATTTAACATTAAATGCGGACGAAAGATTTTTATCATTTCCCATTGCCAGAAATATGACCAAAAACATGTAATCTATTATTAACGCCAAAACGGCTTATTTTAGGTCAATAGTATCTTCGGAGAATATAATGTAGGCAATATGCCCTTTCTTTTTGTATTGTGCTTTTGCTGATTAATCATCCTATGAGTGAGATATTTTCACAAATTTTCTTGGAAGTGATTATATCGAAAGTATGTCTTCAGCAAATTTGTAGCTCTTACTTTTGCGAATAACTTTACTGAAGGCTTCAAATATCTATTTTGAATACTTTAAAAGTTATGGCTTGTTGTTTGTGGATTACTCTTTGTCGCCTATTTATTGTTCAATATAGTAATAATCCATTGAAATATGCCAAATAGTATTTCGATAAAACGAATTTTGTATTTCATTTTTGTATCTACAACCGCTAGAAATAATCACCGAACACTTCCAAGTTGTCTGGAAGGAACTTGATAACTTATCAGTGCAAAAATGTTCATTTGTGCGAACCTTCTGACTGCAATTTTTCTAACTTATAACCATCGGATCGTTCTGAAACATATCGGAAAATGAGAAGCGAAATAAATAACTCCAAGCAACGGCGTAGCCAAGAGAAGGTTTTGGGGTTGACCACCATACAACCAAACTCTGTTTCTCAGAAATGGCTGCCTATCTCATATAGAAAGGTTATGCAATCACTCTAAAAATCTTCAATTATACCGGCCCGAGGGGGGTATGCAGTGAGGGGTTGCTACTTTAAAATTAAAACTAGTTTAAAATTTCTTAATAAGTTGAAAAATTTCGGCAGGACCTAGACCTCCCGGATCTTTCTCCATGATCTGCCGCTGGTTTCAAGCGATGTTTTAATATCACATAGTATCTCAAGATCGTGGCTGTCGATCCATTGTATGTATGTGCAAATCGTACTGAACATGTAATATTCATTTCCACCATTGTATTGAATATAACCAGCCATGGAATCGTAGTCTGATGAGACAAGCACAATTGCACCACTAGGTGAATTAAAACAGCACACCTAGAAAAAATAGTGTAAATTTACGTCTCCTGACCATGACATATACGAGCATCAAAAATGACTTAGTTTTACGTTTGATTTTAATTTTACATGACGATTAATTTCGTAAAGCATGTAATTTTACTCCACATACAGCGTTTGTTCTGAATGGTAGGAAGTGTAATTTTAAGTCATTGCGCATGTAAAGTATATGTTTCATGTAAAATTAAATGTAACACGGTAATGTTCTGTCATTTCGTAAATTATGGTTTGTTGAATTGTGTCATGTTTGCAATTACGTCAACGATAAAATTCAGATTTTTTTGGTGTGAGGTTTTTATTTTGGGAATGCGTCGAGTTGAGACGAAAACGTAAGATGATTAATAACGAGTATAACACTTTCCGAATGTAGAGAGAAATTTATGAAAAATGACGATTTCCATTCGACTCTAGCAGTTCCTGATCGATTTTGATGAGCATTTAATTTTTGTTATATGACCAATTATATGTATAGGTCAAATGTTTAAAAATAGTAATTTAAGGTCAAGATAGCATCATTTTGAAACCACCAATTTCGGAGGTTTAGTATCTTAGTAGTATCTTAGTCTTTAGTAAATAATTTTGACGGTATGTCGTCCAAGAAGTATTTATGGTGAATTTTCTCAGGTTAATATTCATGACTACAATAAAGTCTCAAAAATTTCGCTAAAGACACGAACTCTGTCACTATTTTCTGAAAAAATAATTCTGCATAATTTTAAAACTTCAAAAATTACACTTTCGGAATTATGCCGTTTGGACAGTATGATCGATTTTCACCAAACCCCCACCAAACCGAATTTCTGGCTATGCCGCTGACTTCAAGTAAGTAGAAACAAAGTCGTTCTACACTCGTTCACAAGAAACTTCTTCGAATGCTGAATATCTATTATAATACATTGAAACCCAGATTTTATCAGCCAAATATGAACATATGTTTGATGGGCTCTAGCAGACGAACAAGACTGAATTCGAGTAAATCCTTTCTTGAGCATGTTTTCCTTAGCATAAAGATGGAAATATGCAAAAATAAAAAGTTCATCATAATCAGAAATAGTTATCAGACTACATCAAGGGACGGAAAGATTATTTTAACAGCTTCAGCTTATCATAAAGAAAAAAATTGCCCGATTTAATCAATGTCCGCATTTTGTCAGCCTAAAATACACCATGACTTTGATAAAAATGGGTCTTTATTGTATGTATTATTCACTGTGTTTCACATTAATAGATACATTTTATTTTTGGGGATTTTTTTATTGCATCGAACTACAATTTTTAGGTAGCTTTCAAGGGGGTTATTTTATAGACTTCTTCCAAAATTTGGCGAACCTATTCCAATTCGTATACCAATTAATTGGTATACTTGAGGGTTTATATGTTGCAGATAGAGAAAATACTGAAATTTTCAGCTTTTTTCCTACACAATATTACGAAAGCTTATTAATACATTTTTCCTAATAAGTTTGTGAAAATTATAAACTATTTGAAATTTTTTAATAGTTTAATTTTTTATTTAACCGTGATTTTTAATAAATAGTGACCATCGCTTCACAACGTAGTCTAGTTTTCATGGCTTGCGGTGAGCACGATCTCTCGAATTGCTGAACTGAAAATTATGGAATAGAAATTAATTTTTAGTATTCTTTACAGATTAAACTCGCCGCGCAGATAGCTCTGAATTAGACCCGCTGGTGCCCTAAGACGATTTCGCTAGATTTTCAGAGCACTGTGCACCCAGTGCATTAACGCAAGTGACGGAATGGTATCGAAAAGTTTCGTGAAAATGAAAATTCCAGTAATGATGATGATTTTCCAAAACGGCTCGTTTTCGAGAGGTTTTTATTTGTTCTTTGACATTAGGATTAGCGATAATAATTCAAATCAAGGATACTACTGGGAAGTCACCTTTAGAAAAAGTCGATGTCAAAGTAAAATTTGGAACTATGCACGCATGCACTTCAGAGATAGCGTGATATCAGAAGCTGCGATTTCATTTCAACGCTTTTTTGCGAAAAGGGCGATACTTACAAATGTAAACATATGGCTTTTTTCATACATGCGAATGAGGGCTTTGAAACGCAACAAAATAACCTTAAAATTTGGATTCTACGATATTGCTTTCTTAAACTACAGCAAAAAATACAACGGGCGAAACTGTATTTTTCTTTGCTTATTTAAAGTTTCGCCCTCCACGCTCCATGCAAACAAACAGGGCGATACTTTTTTGCTAGCAGTTTAGAGGCGTTATTTTCTGATACCAGCTGTAAATAGTAACAATGATCGCTATTGAAAAAACACGGACGAAATCGGTGGTGTAGAACGGTAGTTATTGTAAAAAAACGTAAGGGCGATACTTCAATGCTGATAGGTGGGACCGAATAAGTAAACAATCGCCAAAGGGGCGATACTATCATTTTGTCAATTTCAATAGCAAAAACAAATTTTAATTTAATAATTTCAAATACTTTAAGAAGTTTTGGGTTTCGATCACTGAATCATGTAATCTAGGATGTAAAAACACAATAGTTCTTAAATAATAAAACCAAGTCTGGAAATATTCACTGTTGATTTTCTTTGAATGGTATCACTGCTAGTATCGCCCTTTTCAAGAAAAAGCGTTGATTTCTTAGTTCTCAGTCGCGTTGGAAATTTGAGTAAAGTATAAACTTCAAATCGATTAAAAAAAAATTTCGATTTTTTTGGCTCAGTACAATATATAACCCCTTTAGGAAAATTCAGTTTTCCCACCACAATTTAGATATTTTATTAACAGAGCATTAACAATAATTCGTTGGTATGTCTATTTTATGGGCCATTTTTTCGCTTTCCCATTGATTTGGTTTGAGATTTCTAGCACTGATGTTGTCCTATGCTGATTTGAGCGATTCTCTGAGTTCTGCCACTATCCCATGTAGTATGTGTTATCAAAAACATCGCGAAGCATCAAGTTCTAAATGTTCTCAAACGATATAATATCCGAAGAGAGTGATAAGAGTTAAAAGAAATGTCTCATCACACTGTTAGGTGGATTAAAAGCGTTTTTATTATTACATAGTGTAGGACAATTTATTGTAAATATTTAGCACAGCTTTTTACATGAAAGTATGTTCCTGATTGTTATAAATATAATAAATATAACATCCAGTTCGCGGGAATTTTTTTACCCCTTTTGATAACTTTTTATCCTCTAACTAATTTGGTTTGTTAACCAAAAAGACTATTGAAGGAATGAATTGAAATATTTACATCGAATCAAAAATCTCGAATGACAGCAACTATACACACTTAAAAATATTTACATCTCACAACATGCACATAAAAGGAGCGTCGCAATTCACTTGAATTTACATTAAAGAACACGAAAAAATGCGCTTTGTACACAATTCTCTATCTCCATTCAACCGAGTTCTACATCAAAAGAGACACAATATTTTATTTCACATGTCAAAGCATGTAAAATTCCATTATTAGACGGGAAAATATGTCGCATTGTGGTTTACGTCAAATGTAATTTTCATTTTTTTCTAAGTGTGTAGGCAGCTCCAGCCAGATGGTAAAGGGGGGGGGGGGGGGGGGGGGGCTTCTTAGTAAAATTATTTGATGCAGGGTTTGGAAAATGGATTTAAAAATTTTGGAAATGCGTTCCCTGACATGCGGTGAGAGTGGCGAACAAATTGACAAATCATGCACGTAAAATTATTTAAGCTGTTTCTCAAGGATACTTGTTGCGGAGACAACGAGACTGGATCCAAATGAAATAATTTATTCTGTGGTAGAATGTAAATCATGAAGTTCCTACAATAGCTTGAAAATTTAGACTAGTTCAACAATTTCTATTGTACTACCTGCTTTTAGTAATCCTGCTTCATATAAACTTCTCAGCAACACTGTAGATTTCTTTTTTTTTTTTTTCATAAAACGTTTATTTGACACGGCATTTGCAAAAGCTTTTTTACGCCGGGGTTTTTTTACATAACATGTTACAAAGGTTCTTAAGACTATCACGTTATAAAAAAAATCACTTTCTAATGCTAACACTGAGGATAATCATCATTGTGAATGTTTTTAATTATACTCTATTTTCTTGAATTTCATTGTAAACCTATTGATAGTTTTTCTGTAATCTTTGTTTATTTTTTTCTTTATTTATATCGTTTTATCTAACTTAACTAACTGCGAAGAAATCTAAATTGTTTGTGGGCAAGGGAAAAAAACTAGAAACATTGTGGGGATAATTATATTTGAATATTTATTGTTTTCAGGAAATGATAAATATGGCTCATGTATGTAAGATCTCGTAAAGCGAGGATATCACGAACAGGTACATAGGGTGGTTTTCTGCTGGCTCGTAAGGAGTCTATTAATTGGGATCTGGCTTCACGATATTCAGTGCAAGACCAAACAACATGTTCAATGTCTTCGTAACCCTCTCCGCAAGCACATTGATTATCTTCTGCAATCCCAATACGGCGGAGATGCGCATTCAACGTATAATGGTTGGACATGAGTCTAGACATCACACGAATGAAGTTTCGACTTACATCCAACCCTTTGAACCATGCCTTCGTTGATACTTTAGGGATAATTGAGTGCAACCACCGTCCCAGATCTCCATTGTCCCATGATGTTTGCCAACTAGTAAGCGTCCTCTGACGAGAAGCGCTATAAAATTCATTGAAGGCAATAGGTCTTTCATAGATGTCACCGTCCAGCGCCCCTATTTTGGCTAAATTATCCGCTCTCTCATTACCCGGTATGGAGCAATGAGCGGGAATCCACACTAAGGTAATTTGATAAGATTTATTTGTTAATTTAGTTAAGTATTCTCGTATCTTCTTCAAAAAGAACGGAGCGTGATTATCAAGCTTTAATGAGCATAGTGCCTTAATTATGCTGAGGCTATCTGTGAGGATGAAATAATGGCTCGGAAGTAAAGTATCAATGATTTCCAGACTATAGTGAACTGCTGCTAGTTCGGCTGTATAAACGGAGGCAGGTTCTGCAAGCTTGAAAGAGATCGAGGTGTTATTGTTGAAAATACCGAAGCCAGTGGCCTCATTGATTCGTGACCCATCAGTGTAGAACATTTTATGGCAGTCAATGTGTTGGTATTTACTTATGAATATTTTAGGGATCTCCAGAGAGCGCTGGTGATCCGGGATTCCACGAATTTCCTCTTGCATGGACGTGTCGAAAAATAAAGTGGAATCGGGAGTATCTAGTATATTAACACATGTCAGAACATAACTAGAAGGCGTTATTTCTTGTGACATGTGATTGAAGTACACTGTCATGAATCTGGTTTGGGATTGAAGCTCGACAAGTCTTTCGAAATTTTCAATCACAAGTGGATTCATAACCTCACATCGTATAAGTAAACGAGAGGAGAGATCCCAGAATCGATCTTTTAAGGGAAGAACTCCCGCTAGAACTTCAAGACTCATCGTATGTGTCGATTGCATGGAACCTAAGGCGATTCGTAAACAACGATACTGTATTCGTTCCAATTTAATAATGTGAGTGTTTGCAGCTGAACGGAAACAGATGCACCCATATTCCATTACTGAAAGTATCGTTGTTTGATACAATCTTATCACGTCACTTGGATGAGCACCCCACCAAGATCCGGTTATTGTTCGGAGAAAATTTATCCTTTGTTGGCACTTCTTTATCAGATACCTAATGTGGCCTCCCCATGTACCTTTAGAATCGAACCAAATTCCGAGATATTTAAAGGTCATGACTTGGGCTATCGTTCTACCAACCAACTGAAGCTGAAGCTGAGCTGGATCACGCTTCCTTGAAAAAACAACCAACTCTGTTTTCTCCGTAGAGAAATCGATGCCTAACTTCAAAGCCCAACTTGATAAATTATCCAAACTATCTTGCAGTGGTTGTTGTAAATTTATGGCTTTTGGTCCTGTAACAGAAACCACGCCATCATCTGCAAGTTGCCTTAGAGTGCATGGGCTGACAATACAATTATCAATGTCATTCACGTAAAAATTGTAGAGAAGGGGGCTTAAACAAGAACCTTGTGGGAGGCCCATGTAACTTATTCTGAATGTTGCCAAATCGCCATATGAAAAATGCATGTGCTTTTCTGACAATAAGTTGTATAAATAATTATTTAATATTGGTGAAAGACCACATTGATGTAGTTTCTCTGAGAGAACATCAATGGAAACAGAGTCGAATGCTCCTTTTATGTCTAAGAACACAGACGCCATTTGTTCTTTTTTTGCGTAAGCTAGTTGGATTTCTGACGAAAGTAGCGCCAGACAATCATTCGTTCCCTTTCCCCTCCGAAAACCAAACTGGGTATCTGATAGCAAGCCGTTCGCCTCAACCCAATTGTCTCCAGTCGTGCGGGACTATGTTCTGCTCAAGAAGCTTATTGAATAAATTCAACAAGCGTCTTTTTGCTAGGTCAGGCAGATTCTTCACCAAGTTGAATTTAATTCTGTCTGGACCCGGAGCATTATTGTTGCATGCAAGCATGGGAAAAATCGCATCGTGAACCGATCGTTCGCGCTTCGCAAGCAAGCTTTCTTCAGTTGTGATGCATTCTGTTAGCTTCGAAAATGATACCTAGCAACCTGTCGTTACGGACACATGCGATTCAAAGCTATAACAACCAACGAAGAAGCACATCAGTTATGTTTTAATTCTTTCCTTCCCCAACGCGGATGGCTTCGTTCGCGAAGCTCTTCTCGAACGGTTCGCGGTTTGCATAGGATTTTCATTATACAGTTTTATTTCATTTTCATATTCGCACAATATAATTAATACTTGGAAAACCATACACCATTTTAAAACTAGCTGATAATCAATGGTTTTAAAAATTTGCAACAATGCAATGCTAAAAAATAGGCCGCAAGGAACTTCAATAGATCAAATTGCTAGTAGTGTGTCATCAAACTACCCATAACGCGATCTGTCAGCAAAAAATCCAGTGCAAAAATAGGTACTATGTTTTAATCATGCATGAAGAAACCTTTGTGAGCTTCGCGAAGCTACGTGACAAACATTCACGAGCGAAGAATTGACGCTGCTCTTAATTTTTTTAAGCTTCTCTTTTGATTCGCAGTTTGCCCATCTAGTGACCTGCTCTGAAGTTATTAGACTTCTCCCTTCGTGCGTTGATTATGGTTAATTAGTGAGCACAAAATTTTGACTACTTTGTGATCCACAGTTTGCAACAGTCGCGCGAGTGAACGAATTTTCCCATGCAACTTGCATGAGAGGAGTGCAATTGAAAATTCCATCATTGTCAAAGGCGAATCTATGGAATCGTTACTTGTGGGAGCATCGCGAATGATTTTCTGCGCAGGAGCAGAATCTGGACAAACTTTCTTGGCAAAATTAAATATCCAGCGATTCGAAAAATCTTCGCTTTCATTAGTTACGTTTCGATTCCTCATTCTTCTGGCTGTGTTCCAAAGAGTACTCATTGATGTTTCTCTTGACAAGCCATCAATGAAACGTCTCCAATAACTAGACTTTTTGGCACGACGGAGACTGTCAAATTTGTTTTGTAAAATCGAATAATTTTCAAAGTTTGCATGTGTACACCCTTTCCGTTTCATAATTTCTTTGAAAGCAACTTGTTTAGCTTCATATGCATCCGAGCACTCTTTGTCCCACCAGGGATTAGGAGGCCGGCTGTTCAATATCATGCCAGGATTGCATTTCGTTTGGGTTTGTTCTGCTGCTTCAATAATCAAACCCGCTAGAAATTCATATTCTTCGGTTGGTGGTAGCTCTTCCGTCGAAACAAGAGAAGTGGAAATTAAAGATTGGTATTTTTTCCAATCAATATTTCGTGTCAAGTCATAAGGGACATTGATTGAATTCGTGAGGCCTAATTCACTGTTAATTGAAATAACGACTGGCAAATGATCGCTACCGTGAGGATCAGGTACAACCTTCCACGTGCAATCTAACCGAAGTGATGTCGAGCATAGAGATAGATCTAATGCACTTGGTCGTGCGGGTGGTCTGGGAATGCGTGTTGCTTCGCCTGTATTTAAATCTGTCATATTGAGCTCGTCACAAACATTGTATATCAAAGAGGATCGATTATCATTGAAGAGGGAACCCCACAATACTCCGTGCGAGTTGAAGTCTCCCAGTATCAGCCGCGGAGCAGCCATGGATTCCACTACCTCAAAAATCTGACGTTGTCCAATTTGAGCTTTGGGAGGTATATATATAGAAGCGATAGACATGTCTTTGCCTTTAATATTCGTTTGGACAGCTACAGCCTCAACGCCCGCAAACAAGGGGATGTTAATTCTATAGAAAGGATAGCACTTTTTAATTCCTAGAAGCACTCCTCCATATGGGGTGTCTCGGTCTAGGCGAATAATGTTGAAATCATTCAAGTTGAAATTAATGTTTGAGGTAAGCCATGTTTCACATAAAGCAAAAGCATCGCATTTCAAATTATGCAGCAAAATTTTTAAGGAGTCAATTTTACTGTAAAACAGTGATGGAATCTTTCATTGGAGGAGGTGAATTACCCATTGAAAGATACAATCGCTGCAAGGATGGGCCATTGAGCAATCAGCTGCTCTAAAAATGTTCTAATTGTTGGGAGGAACGCTGAAAGTATACTTTTTAGTGGTTCAGAAATATTGAATGCTTTGAAAATCCAATCAACAATTTCAGAAAATTTCAATAAACCTATCCCCGGTTGAGGCTCGGAGGAAGTTGAAGTTTTATTATTTCCAGTAATGGTGTTCTGTTTGGATTGTACATTACCAAAACCGGGAGGGACTGGCTTCGGTATTGCATCGGAATTCTTTAGCTTTGGCCGCAATTTATTTGTTGGAGGAGAAATTTTAAGGCCCTTGCTTGGCAGTTTGGGAAAAGAGGATTGTTGACTTTTCCTGGATCCTCTAGGTAAAACAAATGATGTACCTTCGGACGCTTCGTCAGAGTCAGACTCTTTCGGCAATAGAATAGCGTATCTGTTTTCTGGGACCGTGGGTTCAGGAGTAGCATTTTTCAGTATTTCTGCATAAGAGCGCTTAGATCTCTCCTTCAAGGATCGTTTAATTTTCTCCTCCCGCAATTTATATATGGGACATGCAAGGAGCTCGTGTGAAGTTTCTCCGCAATGTAAACATTTTTCTAAGTTTTTATTGCATGTATCCTCTTGATGAGGCCCCCCACATTTGCCACACCGTACCTTATTGGAACAGTAAGTGGCTGTGTGGCCAAGCTGTTTACAATTGAGGCAATTCATCACACGAGGGATGAAAAGGCGAACGGGGAGACGAATTTTATTAATGAGAACATGGATAGGCAGAGCAGACCCAGCGAAAGTTACACGAAATGAATAGGATGGTCGGTAAACTTTTTTCTCTTCTTCAATTGATACTGAGTACAATTGCTTAACATCGAGTATTTTTACTTTATTAAGCAGGGCGTTCTTGAAACAACCAACACCATGCTTAAGTATATCCTCGGCAGTGAGGCTGGGTTCGGAGATGACTCCATCGCATTCTATATCGCGCGAAAGTATATAAACTTTGTATTCACGCGTGAAGAGTTCGCAGGCTACTATCTCGTTAGCTTGTCTAATGTTATCAATGCTAACTCGAAGTTTATCTTAATTTACTTTCACAATCTTTGTTACAGCAGAAAATCGTGAAGTCAGATCCCGTGCAATTTGCACAAGGTTTAATGGCTTTCCTTTCCGCCTGAAGAAAACCTGCCAAGGTCCAGAAGACCCTTGGGGGTATAATTTTATTCTAAGGGGAGTTGAGGGAGGGGGATCAGAAGAATTTTGCTCTTGTGAAATGGAGGATTCCATCTCACTATCCTCCATCTCGCCTACCATACACAGTAAGTAAATTAAATACTAACACTAGTAAAATTATATTAAAATCTACCTGTCCTTCGAAGAGTTGCAGATTCTCGCTGTCTCCCTCTGTCACGCTCGGGTTGAACACAGCGCAACCACCACTACCAAGATGGAGCCGCTGTTTACCTGTAGGTCCAGGGGTATTTCCTTACTATGCAGCGTGGCTAGGTACACAAAAGCCCGTTTCTGCACTAGCACAGATGAATAAGTGATGATGAAGCGAGACGCTTCACCAACAAGATGCAGCTCTGTCTCACTTAGCGCCGACTGTATGCAGCGTAACCACTACCACCACCAAGGTGGGGCCACCGCTTACCTGTGGGTCCAGAGGTATTCCCCTGCTACGCAGCGTGGCTAGGTACACAAATACTCAAAATCCCGTATCTGCACTAATACGGATGAATGAATGATGATGAAGCGAGCCGCTTCACCAACCAGATGCAGCTCTGTCTCACTCCGTCGCAAGCGCCGGTTGTATGCAGCGCAACCACTACTACCACCAAGGTGGGGCGCCGCTTACCTGAGACTTCGTTGCCTTCGCACCAACACTCGCTTATCGCGTGGTACCACCAGCAAACGACCGCTCTCGCAGCCAACAATCCTGCCTGTCTCCGCACCAACACAGCATCAAATACTGACACGGTACACAAACTTCTAGCCTATTCACGGCTTGCACAGCCTTGGTTGCTACAACCAATCAGCAAACACAACCTTTCAAGGCGAAGGCTAAAACTGTTATGAACACTGTAGATTTCAATCGTTTATAGCATGGAGAACAGACATAGAAGCTAGAACAAACTTTCATGAAAAACCTGTGCAAACATTTAAATGAAAATACTTTCAAAATCACTAACGCATACAAGTTCGCATGGATGGATCACCATTGTATCCAAGTTTGCACGCAAAGCCCTAATAGCGTTGGCAGGCTGATCGTAGCGAAAGCTAAAGGCAAGTTGGCATTACAAAATGACAGTTTTATTCAGCGATGCCAGATTTACAGACATGTCTGTATTTTACAGACTTTTGATGGTCTCCTACAGACGTAATCAGAAATCTACAGACTTTTAAAAGAGTAATAGTATTTAACAAAATTGCACTTGAATAATTTTATCCGAATACGAGTGATTCCTTCACAATAGTTTACAAATTTCAAGCTACTTTTAAAGTAATAACGTAGTGTAAATAAAGTTTAAACAACCGTCTACAGACTTTTACAGACATTTTCATTATTCTTCTACAGACATTTCACAAAAACATGTGGCATCGCTGGTTTTATTTCGTACACATATTGAAAATAAGAGGCGAAGGACCCTAGGGTTAAAACCTCTATAATAAAAAAAAACATTGAAAACTTTACTTGTATGTCAGTTCTCAAGGCTTATAGTTCGAATAACCCGATCGAATGGCAGATTATCCAAAATATAAGAGATGAATACACCAACCAATATCACCTCACTTTGTATTCTATTTCTAAGCTCAAACTTACTAGTTTTAAGTCTACTAGGTGTAGCTTTAATGGTAACAGTAGGAATTAGAATAATAATTTTAATAATTTTGTTGGGTTCGCTTTAAATTAGTCCACGCACAAGTATATCAGATTGATTTACCAAACTATCTTCGATTTGTTTATGTATATATCCTTTCTACTGCTTCCGATCCCCTGAACGGGTTAGGTGGGGCACGCACTAATGCAGCAACATCGAAATCGAGTGTACCTAATTAGGTGTGGTTGTTGATGGGGCGTACTAAACACTCCCCTCCAGAATGCGCGATGGGTTATCCGTCAGCGTATTGTCTACAGCGTATACGTTGAATACAGCTGAAGATACTGCAGGCCGCTCGTAGATTCCACTGGTTTCTGATTATACACTGGCGCACCATATACGTACTTTGGGAGCACGTTGCGTTGCAATAACATTACCATAGGGCCAGCAGTTTCGGCCAAACTTTGGATAGACGATTACTACAATTACTACAATTACTACGACAGCAATTGGTTTTGCTGGAGTAAACCACTTGGTTCTGAGTATGATTGTGGGTATCCACTGCTTCCAAAATAAGTTCGCCATGATCTGTGATTGAGTACGACAATTCCTTCTATGTACCGGACTGTCATCAAAGTGAACCCATGACGTCAGACCACTTACTGATCTTAACAGAAAATGGATAGTTGTTAGCACAGGTGATTCGTCATTATTCAGGGGAATGTCAGTCAGTGGTCACGAGTGGATAACGTTTTCTACCTCGTTGAATGCGTTCCGATGCACTTCGACGGTAGGTAGTCTACTGGGTTGTAGCTTGCTTAAATTCGGCTTCACGCTGCGGATCAGACGTTCCTAAGTGGGCCGAGCACGAAAAATTGAAGGTCCACTACTGGGTGCGACTTGAGGTAAATTCGCTAGTCAGTTTTCCGAAATCAAGCTGCTCGATCGTCTGCTTGATCATCTCGCTTGTAGCTTGGAAGCTAGTTCCGCGATCGTTGTAGATGACAGCCAATACTCCCCTCCTAGCCATGATGTTTCGAATTGTCATTATGTAAAAGTCGGTAGTCACCTTTTCTCCGAGTGGCAAGCAAAACCAGATCCGGCCCGAAATAATCCGCCCCCGTGTAGGTGAACGGCCAGCTAAAAGCGGCTAGACGAGAATGTGGAACATCACCCATCGCTGGAGGTTGCGGTTTTGCTCGATCGTTTTAGCACCACTGACGCTCTCTTCGGATCTCATGGTAAGTGGCTTTCAAACGAGGAATACGGTAGCGCCACCCAGAAGAGTTGTCCATCTAGAGTATTCTTGCGGCCTTATAACAGGATCCATAACGGAAACGAATAAGTAGGTGTGGACTTGCCGGTTTGTTGTCGGTTTCTCGAAGCTAGGAATCGAAAGTCAGATGTGCTCGTTTTGTCCAAAAAATTCTGGTCCCCAGAACTACCGACTGTCCGGCGAAAGATTAGGAACACGTGTCCACTGCGTCCCCTCATCGGCAACGTTCTGCTTCGTCGGAATTCAACGCCACTCGCCAGCTTCTGTCGACTCTAAAATTTCACTGACAAGAAATGCAACGAATGGGCTATATCGCCGGTGGTCGGATCTTAGCCAGCGCAACACGTCCTTGGAATCTGTCGAGAAGTACCGCTTGCTAACCGTGATGGATAGTTATGCCGTTATTATAAGGCTGCTTGCAGCTCGGACTTCGGGATGGACAGGAATTTCAATGGCACTGCTTTCATTTTCGCCCCTACCAACTAGCTCTCAATTGTCAGCCCCTCGTGAAATGGAAGATAGACGGGCGTCGCGATACCATTCTCACTCGCTATCCACAGATGTGTGCATTTCCATCTCCGCCTTAACCTTCCGGAATTCGCGTTAGTGCACTGAGCGCACGCTGCTCTGAAAATCTAGCGAAATCGTCTTAGTGAACCAGTGGGACATTTGCACGACTTCCGGAGGGTTGACGGTCGTTGACGTTCGAACATTTCGTTACTTTCATAGATCGTACCTTCCGAAAAACGGCCAGCCACGTCAACCATTTCTCTAACTGCGCGTCTTCTATAGGAGCATTCCAGCCCACTGATGTTTTCCATATTTGTTGAAGAAGAACCTTCAAAAACATCAACAGGTGCGTAATCAAACTCAATGGATCGTACACCATCATCAATGTGCGGAGAAATTCGCGTTTGGTCGGCTGCGACCGCCGGAGAGCAGATTTTCATCGTAACGGGAGGATATTTTAAAAGTGAATTGGTCTGTCGTCGTATTCCACCACATTCCGAGTACAATTACACTTCGTTCGATGCGTATCTTGTTGAGTAGCGGCAATTGTAGGTGACAAACCCGACAACACTCACACATCGTCGGACGTTGATCCCAATCCAAAAGATTTGCATCGTTATCTCTAGCAGTACATAAAAGCTGTATAGATAGCTCCATTAAAGCTAATGGAGGTCGTGATGGCGCCCATAAGTCCCAAAAGGTCGAATAGTGTTGTAATTATCGATAAAACCTGATGTTTGGATAGTTCATTCGTATTATTCAGTGGTGGAATATTGAACTGGAACCTAAAACCATCCGTCTTCCATATCTATGGGAGCCCCGTAGTCTTTACTAAGGGATCTGGGTCTAGAACGATTACTTTGGCATCACGAATAGCCAAACAACCTTTGGAAAAGGTCCTCTAATACCTGCGCCGAATTCGATCTCCACTTTCTGAGCCGAAATTCACCACTTTTCAGTACCTCTGTACGTTTAAGGGATTGATCCTGCTCCGCAGCAGCTTACCATCGATGTCCTTCAGACGACCTTCGATGCCATTGTTCTCTTGGGATGAGAATCGTTCTCTGGTCTCCTTCGCGGGAAACTAACCACCACGGGCTCTTTAAAAACACACTCCACTTAACACACCAAAAGACACATTTACTACGGGACATCGTAAGGTAGAAGTCGTTTAGTGTGTTCACAAGTCGTGTTTTCAATTTGGACTTAGAATCAGCCCGGTGCATCGACCAAATGTCGTGGTTCTGAAGAGACGAAGTCGAAACGCAAACACCTGGACTAATCACATTTACTTTACTATTAGCTACATTTATTCTTGAAGCCAAGAAATTAAAATTCGTGCAATGGGCCTTGCCCTGATCGACTGTACCCGACCGTGATCGTTTGGAGACTGCTTGCCGATCCGATTACAGAGATAGGCAATGGTGTGATCATACATTTCATTATCCCGAAGATGGTATACGAAACCGCATCACCATTACAGGGTGACGTATAAGTATGATCATGTAGTGATGGCTGCGTTCGTTCATTTGACTTAGCAGCAACGTGATCGTAGACAACCTCTTTCAATTGAATCCTTAGCTGTATTGCCTCATTCACATCATTCGAACCTGTTATCACGTCATCCATATATTTGTCATTGATGACTGCCCTTGCAGTCAACGGGAAACGATATTCTTCTTCAGTCGCCAGTGTTGTTGTAGTGTTCGAATTGCCAGGAACAGTACTGGATTGGTACCATAGGTAACCGCATTTAGGTCGTACGTTAATACATCCTCAGTAGGTGAAGAGCGCCACAGGATGACCAAGATTTGTCGCAACATTTTTTCAACATCGGCCACGAGCATTATCTGCTTGTTCCTGCATCTCAAGATAATCGATCGTGGATCCTGCTGGATTCGTGGCTACACCAGTAATACGTCGTTTAACGAGATACCCGACGTTGTATTACAGGAAGCGTAGAAGACTGCTCCAACCTTGGGAGTAGTGTTCGCCTCCTTAACTACTGGATAATGCGGTAGGTAACATCGCTTAACTGTATCGCCTGCCGTTGCCTCGATACCCGACGTTGTATTACAGGAAGCGTACAAGACTACTCCAACCTTGGTAGTAGTGTTCGCTACTACTGGATGATGCGGTAGGTAACATCGCCTAACTGGATCGCCTACCGTTGACTCGACACTTGATATTCCTCCATGAATAAAGCGTACTGTTCCCATAAACCGGCATCCCTCGCTAGCCTTCGCTCCGTACCTAGGAGGCTCGGAAATGCGATATCCCTTGAATCGCCAATCCGAGGATTGTTTCGCCCTTTGGTAGAGACACAGTATGCCACCCATCTGCACCACGCAGAACCGTTTGTGCTAACAGTGCCTCACAGCGCAGTCCTCTGGAGAATAATTTACCATTGAATCGATTCGTTCGCAATCTCAGAATAAATCTACAAGCACTTCCAAGCAATCCGACGTGGAAACATTGCAGTTAATCTCGTTCAACGCTGGCATTTACTCGCCATGTGATATATTCTCTAGTGACCCGTTACTAAACTGTCAAAAAAGGCTTTAGCCCTTGGACCTACAGAATGAAGGATCGGTCAATTGAACGTCATTTGGAATAGTTTAACCTGTTGCTTTATCGTAGCTGTCGGTAGATTCACCATCACTTTGGGTAATACGAGAAAGTTCATTTCGCGTGATAAGTTCGTAGTTAAAATCGGCTGCTTGACCTTAGTGTCCTAACCGATACCTTTTGTCCTCCAATCTTCAACCTTTGACTCAATCGCTCCGTTACAAAATTGCTCTCCGATGCCGAATCTAGCAGAGCGCGAGCGGGGAAATGTCTTCCGTCATCATGATCGATAATGACTACTGCAGTGGCCAGTAACACTTACGACGAAAATTGTTGACCTGTGTTGGAGGCTGACACATTGGTAGCTGCTATGCTGGCCACTTGAAGATATGCAGGTGGCTGAAGTTGCGTAGGCGAAGGTGGCTGAAGTTTCGTAGGCGTTCTCATCATTGGCTATTTTTGCTCCCTTGGCATTGTTTTCCTTCTCTCGTTTGAAGTAAACAATTATGTGACGCCGACCCTTACAATTTCGACAGAACAATTAAAACTGACAATCCCTCGCTTGGTGACCCTGCCTAAAGTAGTTATGACAGGGAGAGTGATTCCGAAGTAGTGTTTCCCGATCCGTTTCCGACATCCGCTGGAATGCACCGCACTGGTACAGCAGATGGTTCGCCGTGCATGTCACTCAACGTCCTAAAAACACTTGCACTGTACTGTAGCTAGTCTTCACAACATGTGGGGTCTGCTTCGAAAGTACTTCTGACTGCTGGGTGTCCCTATGTTGTCAATCAACTTTCATAATAGCGACTTCAACACCTGCACTCGAGGATGAAGAAAATCTGTGAAATCCTTCAGTGTATTCGTCTCCTTGCTTGAAGAGCACACTCCTCAGCTCCTGTGAGTCACTGAGTCCAGATGCGCTGTGAGACTAATGAGAAGAAGATGCTAGTAGTCTCCCGGTTGTATAGCTTGTTACCGTTGATAAACCGGTCACAATTTCACCAGATCCAGTTAGATTCATATAAATGCCAAGTTTTTCTCATCTCATTAGTGTATTAAGGCTCCTAAAAATACTATAAATTAGAAATGTTCTCCTTTCCAAATTAAAATTTAGTATGATTCAACGTTAGCATTAAGTTAGGCCACCTAAGACACCTTACCCTAAACCATACGTTTAGCATCCCGTCGATGAGGCACTGTGACAGACTTGACTTTTTGGAGTGACAACCACCAACCGAAAGCAAGTGCGAGGTGCCCGGAAGACACGGATCCCAGTACGGTGGGTCGACAACAAAAGCAGCCCGTCCGAAGTGAGCACAGCCGGTCCGGAATATATACACCGTTCATCCGGAACTTTCCATCAACTGTAGTCCGGATACAAGCGGCATCCGTTCGATATACGCTCCGTCCGTTCGGAACCAGTCCGGATCGCCCGGAATATTCACTCTCCGTCACTGTCAGCCCGGACTAAGGCACCATCCGGTCGGTAGACGCTACACGTTATACCCATACGGAAACAGTCCTCTTCGTCCGGAATTCACACGGCTCGTCCAACATCAAGCAGAACCATCCGATATTTATCACGTCATCAGCGACTCACGTAACCACGTGACGGATCTCCACGCAGCGACGTCTCCATTCATCTGCTTCGAGTGGTGCTGGTGGCCGGTGAGCCCCTTTACGATATTGCCGAGTCACACGTGTGCGTTGATTGGTGGGAATGAACGTTTTTGAGGCTTGAGTCCGGTGAGGTCTGGTTGAGCCTGGCCCCCGCTCATCGACACTTGGACCGATGAGTTCCTCCTCCGCACATGAGCACCAGGGATAGAGTCAACAACATCGGCTACTGTGGCGGAAGCAACCCACCGAACCCATAAAACCAGGCGTGGTCCCGTATAGCCAACGGCTCTATTCCCCAACGAAGATCATCGAACCATCCCAACACACCAGGTACGATTGTTCCCTCGCTCTCTCTACATGTTCCTGTCGCCCGTGCCCCATCGGTTCCAGTTCGGCCGCATCGATACCCTTTTCCCTATTTCCTACATGTTAAATTCCTCAAATAAATAAGTAAAATGAATGTATGTTAGTCAACTTTCTTTTTCTACTGAGCCTTAAAGTCTTTCCTGTTTGTCGATCTGCCTTGTTGTCTGGTTTGCGGTAAGTAATCGGTTGTGAGTCCTCCCAAAGCAGTAGTG
The DNA here is from genome assembly GCF_030247195.1 of Topomyia yanbarensis. Lineage (NCBI taxonomy): Eukaryota > Metazoa > Arthropoda > Insecta > Diptera > Culicidae > Topomyia > Topomyia yanbarensis. The sequence continues at coordinate 59,900,456 of NC_080670.1, forward strand.
GGAAAGCAGACCTTGAGAAGTAACACCGATTGAGCTAGTCAGCTGTTACAAGCTTATACAACCGGGAGATTACTAGGTTATATAGCTGAAGCGTTTGGACGACCCTCTCAAAAACTTTCCAAACGAACGTGTAGCTCGGATGCAAACTCTTTCGAAAGGCTGTCGATAACTTGAACAGCGACTTCTCAGTAGCTTGAATTTGTTGTACCGTTTAAACAAAATTTCCCAGTCAATTTTATAATACGCCATAGTGATTTGCCAAGGGCCAATAGGGCTCTTTGGTTCATATCACAGACACCCTTAGATGTAGTGGAACTTTTTCACTTAGGGCGATTCCGACTTCCTATGAATGAGGTCTCGCAAACTAAACCACTCGTCGATGTCACCGTTGAAAGACTGCAGTTCTATCTGTGGGAGGCGTACATGATCCAACGTGCCATGCATCGACGTGGATGAACTATTCCAAAACCGAATGTTTCTGTCACTCTTTGATCCAATCCACGAGAAACGATTTTGCCCGTAGGAATAGCCGCTAAATTGCTTTCGTTCCTTCTTGTTACCGTCACCATCGGCAGGGAAATCCGGTGAACCGGCCATTTCAATACTGTTTGTGGGTTTAACGAAAGGATCATAACTTACACGCTCAAAACGGCAACGTAGCTTCACTCTCTGCCGAACCTTGTCTGTCATCCAACAACGCCGAAGTTTACTACCAGAATGTTGGTGGCTTAAATTTATCAACGGACAGCTCGCGACCATGGGCTGCTGTTATGACGTCGACGCCCTCTCCACGATGTGGCTCGACAACCGTACTCTGTCTCGCCTGGTGTTTGGTTCAACATTCGATGTCTACCGCTGTACCCGCAACGCCCTCAACACAAGACATCAGGTGGTGGTGTGCTTATCGCCGTTCGCCTTGGTATAAAAGCCCGAGTGATCAACAATGATCGGTTGGGCGAGTTCCGAGCAAATGTGGATATCAGTGAAACTTGCCAATTGCAATCTGTTTCTGTTTGTCGTGTGTTTTCCACCTACATATTTTATTACCTGATCGCTGCCCTGTCTGATGATATTGTTGTACTGGGCGACCCCAACTTTTTTGGTCTGAGGTGTCGTAATGGATTTCTGGATTTGGATATCGAAAACTCTGCGCTCATCAACAATGTCAGTTGTATTCTGGACAGCTACAGTAGCGCAACTCTACCTTGTAGGCTTCACAATATCTACCGTCTACGATTTTAAAAACTACGACAGCATCGTTAGATATATAAATATATAATATATAAACTGGGATGGAAGTCCTAAGACTATCAGCACCGGGCGTGGGTATAAGCAATTTACTAACCGTCATCATAACGCGACACCGCACCGGCGGTTGGTAAACAGGTTGGGAAATGGAAACTTATCGTTTCGGTTTACAGCGAGTGTCTATATTTGGTAACTTCTTCCAACCGACGCCAACGTTGCTATTCGCAGAAAGGAGGCAAAACAAAGGAAAATGTAAAAAATAGGATCTCGCGATAAATGTTATGCAGAAGTGTTCAGCGTGAATTTTGATTCGACTCGTGAAAGATTTTTATTTTAAATAAAATTATGGATTGAGCTCAATAAAAAAAAACTATAGGTTGTGAGACAATAAATTATTTGATTGAATTCAATAACATTTTTTTAAAGTTTACAGAAATTAAAACAATTATTGAAATTAAAAGTTTATTGTAACTTTAATGAAAATATACTTTCAAACCTCGATTCACACCAATTATTTTGTCGTTTGATACAATGAACAGTATTTGTTTGTATTCAATTACCCACAGTTTTGATTATGCTGTATGTTTTCTGCGTGGAAGTAAAAATGAGTGCATCTAAGCAGCTTGGATTGAACTGGAAGATGTAGCATTATGTCGCTGGGCATGATATGTCCCAGGATCCGATTGATGGGATGCTAGCAAGAAGCGGAATTTCATTGGCTTTGAAGCTTGTAAAAGCCCGAAAATTTTTATATGTGGAGGCCAATACGAATCTCGTGTCCAACGAAAATCGAAAATCGCTGCGAACAAATGGTGATGATTGTGGGGACTGTGGAAACTAAGATTCGAGAAGAGTGAAAATGCGTGTATTTTTCTCGCGCAAAGTTTTTAATTCAGGACCAGTAGTAAAAAGAAGATCACAACGATAATGGTTTATCACACACTCTGCAGCGCTTAGTTCAAAAACGCTGGATTTAATTGCTAATAGGTACGCATGGCAGGACACAGATCACACCTGTTACATCATCACCATCTCATTTCATCCGATGGTTCATCATATTTTCGAGGGATAATATTGTGTTGTGGTGTACAGTCGTGATTCGCTGGTTGGACACTTTTTAACTGGACCGCTTTTTAGTTGGACCTCCGCTAGTTGGACCATTGTCCAACTAAAAAGCATCTGAACGTCAAAATCTCGTGCCAAATTTACTTTGACAATCAATCTGACAATATTTAGAGATAAGAACAGATGCATTTACACTGCCAACATCTTCTTTGGAGAGTTTTTGACATTTGTCAGTCGGTCCAACTAGCGAATCAAATTCGTTAATTGGACAAGGCTGTGGCCCAACCAGCGAATCACGACTGTATACTACCCAAGATCGCTTACTTGCCCCGTTTTCTATGGGATTTCCTATCTTCATGGGACTGACTTACAATCATAGGCAGTATAGTGAAATGCATGAACGTGAATGCACTTGGAATTCAATTCACTTAGTCTGTAAATAAGGGGAGGGCGGGAGTAGACGGGGTTGTGTGGTTGTACTTAACTTATAAAAATGATATTTTTATTACATTTCAACATTTCTAATATTGTTCTTAGAAACAGTAACACGAAATGTTAATTAACTTTATAATTTATTGTTGGACAATGAAATTGCTTGTTTCAAGACGTTTATTATAAATTTACTAGAAGTATTCCGCGTCGAACAATGTGGAAATGTCCTATAATTCTAGGATAGCCACTTTTGTTAATTCGTTGCAATAGTTTTTGACTTACTCCGACAATTTTATGCAAACTGTGGATACATGAATGTGGATTTGATGACCAATTTGGTAAGCAGCATACTGATAAATTGGAATCAAATTTATAATTTTTGAGCAATAACTCATTATTTGATTCTATCTTTGGAATTACCGCATCGACGACAAAATGTTGAATTCAGTTAATATATATATCTGTATTAACTTGCCACAAATTTGTGTGTACCAATTTGCTCCAGGGTACGCACTTAATGTTTATTTCTTGAAGTAGATGTAGTTGTAGTTAGTATTTCAGCTCCAGCGATACAACCGATTGTAATTGGAATTAGTTGTGTTATTGGCGCCGGAATACTACACAGTTAAGCTTTTTCGGGAAATCGGCCGGAATACGAATTACGAATACGAATTAGAACCAACCAGAATTTCCGATTGTACTTTACTTTACCCATAGGTGCACGCAAAGTTCATATATCGATTACTGGAAGCCTATTGGCCGATAGTAGCACCGGCTAGCGGCTACTTGTTGCCAAAGGCCTTGTTTATGTTATAAAGGCTCGCACAGAGTGAACCCAAATCTACCTATCAAACAGTCAGATGGCTACCTATCGTGCAAAGTAAACAAATATTCTTCTTTCGGAGAATAAGCAAGAAATGTATTAGTTAGTTAATATCATGGCGAAATATTTCAATCGTCGAAACAAGACACTGTATTCGGTTTATTATGCTTTTTTTGTAACAATGTAAAATAAATTACATGGAATAGTATCAAGAATAAAGTGCTATAAGCCACGAAACAGTGGGCTTTCAATTCACTCCATATTAATTTATTGTGTAACTCGGTTGAAGTCACTCAAAATTACAGCAAAAAATATGGGTGCCAGAAACAAAGAAGATGGCATCATTTTAGGCAGCGTTGCGTATTCCTCTGTACGGGACTCTATAATACCACAGACACTAATTGTTGTTTGCTTAAAAATGATAGTTATATGTTTTACATACAATCTGAATTGGATGTCATTTATTAATAGCAAAAGTAAAATTACTTTTGGTATGGGTCAAAATCCACATTGAGGGGAAATTCCGGAGAAACTATTGTTGGTTCAGCGCTATTCACAGCAGTCACGAAAGAGTTACTCGATGATACTCCTTTTGTTCACGAGCACTAGATGTGTTTGGTGAATATTGGTTTGGAACTTCCTCTCAACGTGAATTTTGATAATTGTCTTTTAAGCACAAATTTCCGATCAACATGGGGAACGTGCTATTTGAACCAGTCGCTACTGATTCCTGATTCTAGTTCTAGGTTAGTTAGATGAGATATGATTACTATAACAACGTGCTCCGTGTATCAACCTAGGAAAACAACGCATTTTACGCAAGTTAATATTATTATTGAAGCCACACATAAAATACTATCACTTAATTATTTTTGTTTTACTGTATACTGTTCTACCCAAGTTGTACAGTAACGTTTTCATTTCGAATTATTACAGTCCAGCGTACCAAGTATTCATGAATAAGCCCACTATTCTGCGATTCAAAATTGCCTTTGAATATACTTAAAACCCAGATATGTTTACCTGGCTATGCTGTCTACAATATGACCACAGCTGATGGACATTTGGGCTATAAAATTTATGTAAAAATCAGTGTAAACGTCTATTACCTGGGGTATGGCAGTATTCTCACATACATTAACGCGCGATTTTTCTTCCATCCGAATATATTTGAATGCAGCGTCTGAAAGACGTACGTCAGATGGCTTCCGTATAATTTGGTAAAACCCATCTTTCTCTGGCTTTTCAATATAGTATTAGCTCCTCTTCAAAGGCTTCGAAATACATAAAAACGAAAGCGTATTCGGAACTGATCGTTCGTATAAACTGTTTCCGCAAAACAATCGTTGAATGGTCGTAAAGGTTCCTTCTCCGCAAGTTTGTTTGTAATATCTAGCATGAGAGCCTTTTCATTACACTCCTGATTCAGAGCGGCCGTAGTATGTGCTTCAGGCAATAACTTCTGGGTAAACATTAGTTGTCCGTTCCGAACCCATAACATTTCTTAAAATTTTTATTACATAGAGAATTTTAGCATATTTGAATAAAAAACGCTTTTAATCCACCTAACAGTGTGATGAGACATTTCTTTTAACTCTTATCACTCTCTTCGGATATTATATCGTTTGAGAACATTTAGAACTTGATGCTTCGCGATGTTTTTGATAACACATACTACATGGGATAGTGGCAGAACTCAGAGAATCGCTCAAATCAGCATAGGACAACATCAGTGCTAGAAATCTCAAACCAAATCAATGGGAAAGCGAAAAAATGGCCCATAAAATAGACATACCAACGAATTATTGTTAATGCTCTGTTAATAAAATATCTAAATTGTGGTGGGAAAACTGAATTTTCCTAAAGGGGTTATATATTGTACTGAGCCAAAAAATCGAAATTTTTTTTTAATCGATTTGAAGTTTATACTTTACTCAAATTTCCAACGCGACTGAGAACTAAGAAATCAACGCTTTTTCTTGAAAAGGGCGATACTAGCAGTGATACCATTCAAAGAAAATCAACAGTGAATATTTCCAGACTTGGTTTTATTATTTAAGAACTATTGTGTTTTTACATCCTAGATTACATGATTCAGTGATCGAAACCCAAAACTTCTTAAAGTATTTGAAATTATTAAATTAAAATTTGTTTTTGCTATTGAAATTGACAAAATGATAGTATCGCCCCTTTGGCGATTGTTTACTTATTCGGTCCCACCTATCAGCATTGAAGTATCGCCCTTACGTTTTTTTACAATAACTACCGTTCTACACCACCGATTTCGTCCGTGTTTTTTCAATAGCGATCATTGTTACTATTTACAGCTGGTATCAGAAAATAACAGTTTCGCCTCTAAACTGCTAGCAAAAAAGTATCGCCCTGTTTGTTTGCATGGAGCGTGGAGGGCGAAACTTTAAATAAGCAAAGAAAAATACAGTTTCGCCCGTTGTATTTTTTGCTGTAGTTTAAGAAAGCAATATCGTAGAATCCAAATTTTAAGGTTATTTTGTTGCGTTTCAAAGCCCTCATTCGCATGTATGAAAAAAGCCATATGTTTACATTTGTAAGTATCGCCCTTTTCGCAAAAAAGCGTTGAAATGAAATCGCAGCTTCTGATATCACGCTATCTCTGAAGTGCATGCGTGCATAGTTCCAAATTTTACTTTGACATCGACTTTTTCTAAAGGTGACTTCCCAGTAGTATCCTTGATTTGAATTATTATCGCTAATCCTAATGTCAAAGAACAAATAAAAACCTCTCGAAAACGAGCCGTTTTGGAAAATCATCATCATTACTGGAATTTTCATTTTCACGAAACTTTTCGATACCATTCCGTCACTTGCGTTAATGCACTGGGTGCACAGTGCTCTGAAAATCTAGCGAAATCGTCTTAGGGCACCAGCGGGTCTAATTCAGAGCTATCTGCGCGGCGAGTTTAATCTGTAAAGAATACTAAAAATTAATTTCTATTCCATAATTTTCAGTTCAGCAATTCGAGAGATCGTGCTCACCGCAAGCCATGAAAACTAGACTACGTTGTGAAGCGATGGTCACTATTTATTAAAAATCACGGTTAAATAAAAAATTAAACTATTAAAAAATTTCAAATAGTTTATAATTTTCACAAACTTATTAGGAAAAATGTATTAATAAGCTTTCGTAATATTGTGTAGGAAAAAAGCTGAAAATTTCAGTATTTTCTCTATCTGCAACATATAAACCCTCAAGTATACCAATTAATTGGTATACGAATTGGAATAGGTTCGCCAAATTTTGGAAGAAGTCTATAAAATAACCCCCTTGAAAGCTACCTAAAAATTGTAGTTCGATGCAATAAAAAAATCCCCAAAAATAAAATGTATCTATTAATGTGAAACACAGTGAATAATACATACAATAAAGACCCATTTTTATCAAAGTCATGGTGTATTTTAGGCTGACAAAATGCGGACATTGATTAAATCGGGCAATTTTTTTCTTTATGATAAGCTGAAGCTGTTAAAATAATCTTTCCGTCCCTTGATGTAGTCTGATAACTATTTCTGATTATGATGAACTTTTTATTTTTGCATATTTCCATCTTTATGCTAAGGAAAACATGCTCAAGAAAGGATTTACTCGAATTCAGTCTTGTTCGTCTGCTAGAGCCCATCAAACATATGTTCATATTTGGCTGATAAAATCTGGGTTTCAATGTATTATAATAGATATTCAGCATTCGAAGAAGTTTCTTGTGAACGAGTGTAGAACGACTTTGTTTCTACTTACTTGAAGTCAGCGGCATAGCCAGAAATTCGGTTTGGTGGGGGTTTGGTGAAAATCGATCATACTGTCCAAACGGCATAATTCCGAAAGTGTAATTTTTGAAGTTTTAAAATTATGCAGAATTATTTTTTCAGAAAATAGTGACAGAGTTCGTGTCTTTAGCGAAATTTTTGAGACTTTATTGTAGTCATGAATATTAACCTGAGAAAATTCACCATAAATACTTCTTGGACGACATACCGTCAAAATTATTTACTAAAGACTAAGATACTACTAAGATACTAAACCTCCGAAATTGGTGGTTTCAAAATGATGCTATCTTGACCTTAAATTACTATTTTTAAACATTTGACCTATACATATAATTGGTCATATAACAAAAATTAAATGCTCATCAAAATCGATCAGGAACTGCTAGAGTCGAATGGAAATCGTCATTTTTCATAAATTTCTCTCTACATTCGGAAAGTGTTATACTCGTTATTAATCATCTTACGTTTTCGTCTCAACTCGACGCATTCCCAAAATAAAAACCTCACACCAAAAAAATCTGAATTTTATCGTTGACGTAATTGCAAACATGACACAATTCAACAAACCATAATTTACGAAATGACAGAACATTACCGTGTTACATTTAATTTTACATGAAACATATACTTTACATGCGCAATGACTTAAAATTACACTTCCTACCATTCAGAACAAACGCTGTATGTGGAGTAAAATTACATGCTTTACGAAATTAATCGTCATGTAAAATTAAAATCAAACGTAAAACTAAGTCATTTTTGATGCTCGTATATGTCATGGTCAGGAGACGTAAATTTACACTATTTTTTCTAGGTGTGCTGTTTTAATTCACCTAGTGGTGCAATTGTGCTTGTCTCATCAGACTACGATTCCATGGCTGGTTATATTCAATACAATGGTGGAAATGAATATTACATGTTCAGTACGATTTGCACATACATACAATGGATCGACAGCCACGATCTTGAGATACTATGTGATATTAAAACATCGCTTGAAACCAGCGGCAGATCATGGAGAAAGATCCGGGAGGTCTAGGTCCTGCCGAAATTTTTCAACTTATTAAGAAATTTTAAACTAGTTTTAATTTTAAAGTAGCAACCCCTCACTGCATACCCCCCTCGGGCCGGTATAATTGAAGATTTTTAGAGTGATTGCATAACCTTTCTATATGAGATAGGCAGCCATTTCTGAGAAACAGAGTTTGGTTGTATGGTGGTCAACCCCAAAACCTTCTCTTGGCTACGCCGTTGCTTGGAGTTATTTATTTCGCTTCTCATTTTCCGATATGTTTCAGAACGATCCGATGGTTATAAGTTAGAAAAATTGCAGTCAGAAGGTTCGCACAAATGAACATTTTTGCACTGATAAGTTATCAAGTTCCTTCCAGACAACTTGGAAGTGTTCGGTGATTATTTCTAGCGGTTGTAGATACAAAAATGAAATACAAAATTCGTTTTATCGAAATACTATTTGGCATATTTCAATGGATTATTACTATATTGAACAATAAATAGGCGACAAAGAGTAATCCACAAACAACAAGCCATAACTTTTAAAGTATTCAAAATAGATATTTGAAGTCTTCAGTAAAGTTATTCGCAAAAGTAAGAGCTACAAATTTGCTGAAGACATACTTTCGATATAATCACTTCCAAGAAAATTTGTGAAAATATCTCACTCATAGGATGATTAATCAGCAAAAGCACAATACAAAAAGAAAGGGCATATTGCCTACATTATATTCTCCGAAGATACTATTGACCTAAAATAAGCCGTTTTGGCGTTAATAATAGATTACATGTTTTTGGTCATATTTCTGGCAATGGGAAATGATAAAAATCTTTCGTCCGCATTTAATGTTAAATATCTCTTTTGATAATAGTCCGATTTCAACAATCTATAGCTTGTTCGAAAGGTATTCGTTAAAGCTATCTAAAAACATATAAATTGTTAATCTATATTGTCAATTTCGGCAGATAATTTAAAAAAACTGCGAAAAGCGCCATTTTTACGCATTCAAACATTCATATCTTGGAAACTAAACATCAGAATCAAAAACAAATTAATAGCGTTCATACTGTTTTTTGGTTCTTTCATTTAAAATTGGTTTGGATAAGATCGGTTCAGCCATTGCTGAGAAACACGAATGAGAATTTGTCCATTACATACACACACACACAGACACACACACACACACAGACATTGTCCCAAATCGTCGAGCTGAGTCGATTGGTATATAAGACTCGGCCCTCCGGGCCTCGGAAAAAATCTTGAAAGTTTGAGCGAATTCTATACATTTCTTTTATAAGAAATGTAATAAAAATGTCTTATTCAATTCAATAATACAATGTTTATTGCTTCAAACGGCAAAATTAATGGCATGAGCATTTTTTTTCATTGAAACAATAATTAACTTTTAATCTCAATAAACATTTCCAGTTTGAATAATTTTACAATCATTGCAATAAAATATTTTTAGAAAAGAGAAAGATGTTTGTTACTGAAATGGTTTTATTAAATTCAATAAATAAATGTATTTTCTTTCTAGCAATATTTTTTTCACTGAATAAAGTCCATATCATTAAAAAAACGATTATTTTATTGCATGATTGCAAAAAAGTGTTACGTAACTATAATAACAATTACCGGTGTAAAAACAGATTATTATTTTGGCAGCCTATTTACCAACGACCGGTGCGAAATCGGGTGTCTAAATAAAATATTATCGTTTAGCGTAATCAAAATACACACGCATTTGCTTACGCACCGGTGCTGATAGTCTAACAATGCCGACGCGAACGAAGCAGCGATGACGTTGTCTAATATTCTTCCCTGGCAATCAACCGTCCTTAGACGATCAAAAACTGTCAAACGAGCTGCATTTAATAAATTCTCGAAACATAAGACACCTGCATTCCGAAACCACTACTTTCAACTAAACCACGAATACAAACAGCATAGCAGTGGCGCCTTTTTTAGACATCAGCGGAACATCGAGCTGTCAACTTAAAACCAATACTTAGCCGTTCTGGAAGTATGTGAACCTGCGGTGAAAAGGATCCGAGTTACCATCTTGTATGTCGTTTAATGGAGTTTTGGGCAACGACACTAAGGAAACTTGCCAACTCCGATAAATTTTCAAGCGTTCTTTTTTTTTCCAACGAGCGCCTTCCACTACAACAAGTCGCTGCCGCTGCCAATTTAACTCCTTCTCTACGACGAACCATCAACCGAATTTGCGTCGATAATGCTGCCATTCTTGCAGAAAATTTCAAGCTGAATGCATTTAGTTCCCCGGTCCCAGATGACGCTCTCGCGATTTTTATCAAAAAGTGCATCAACGAGTTTTTTGAACCTCTTCGGCGAGTCTTCGTACTACATTCAGTACTGGAACATCCCTTCCTGCTGAAAATCCGTGATCAATGGATTCGCTTACGGATTTCAAATCGATGCTCTTTACATGAATCTATCTGCGGCCTTCTACAAAATCAACCATGATATCGCAATTGCGATGCTGGACAAACTCGGTTTTCGCGGACAACTCCTGTGCTGGTTTCTTTCCTACCACGATGGAAGGCAACTCCAAATCAGCATGGACCATTGTTCGCTACATCCGGCATCCCTCAAGGAAGCCATGTCGGTCCAGTAATATTCCTCCTCTACTTTAATGATGTCGCTATCAAATTACAAGGATTACCTTTCTTTCGCGGATACAGTTAAGAGAAATGCAATGCAGGGATTTGTCTAGCTTTTAAATATTTTCAATAAAGGGGCCCTCTTAGTTCAATAGGCCCCAAGGGTCTCAAGTAGTCTTTAGATGGCCCTGACATTTGGATCTGAAAAATTTAGTGCAAAAAAGAAATGAATATGTGTCGGAAACTGTGATGAAAATATTCCCTGTTCACTATTACGTTTCGTCACGATAGTTCCGACTGAGTAATGTTTCATTGTTGCTGTTTGTTGTTGCTGTAAGTTGAGACATACTATTCGCTACAAAACGTAGTAGCTTTTCCAAGACAAAACAATGCCAAGTGAGATGAATGTTCAGCTTGCGATATCACCGGTAGCGGAGTTCTGAAAAGTTAATAAACTGTTTTAATACACTCGACAAAGGCTGCGAACAATTGTGACATGTGCAGTTTGGAAAACGTTTCTCAGGACTATTTTGTAACTTTGAACAAGAGTAGCATAATAGCATAACTTACTCGTTCGCCTGTTTGTGCGAGCACGCGGAAGCAGTTGCTGATTTATGAACTTTTGCAAGAAATGAAATATCGTACACTGAGTCAATATAAGCCGGCTTTTCGGGGTGTCGCGCAACATTTCTGCTCGGTAAATTAGAGTGCGAAAGTTGCAGTAGTTTGCCGTTTTTTTTTGGCCAGAATAGAACATACACTTGCAACTGCCATATATGCCAACTGCTCGAGTTCGGTTGGTTGGTTGGTATTCCAGGAAGCATAAGGCGACTAACTTTACCATTTCGCCGTACCCAACCTTTCGGAAGAAGTCTGAAAAGTTTCGGTCATATAAATAACAGCATTGCTTGAGATTCTTCAGCAGCAGCACCATGCTAGTGGAGGAGCTCTTAAGAGGAAGGCTTTAAGTGGATTGTTCCTAAAATTGTTAGTAGTTGTATTTGAAACCAACAAATCGCTTCCGAATTGTGCATTTACATATCCGACATTTTCTGTACAGGCGATGCGAGTTTAGGTGGGAGGCTTTTGTCTACCACTATAAGTTTGGAGAATAGTCTGAGATGCTTAATCTTAATACCGTGAATCCATCCAACTCTCGTAAATGATAGTATATACTTCCAACTTTGGTAGAAACTCTTAGCCGTTGCACATTTATTGCCTGCATAAATTTAGTTTCAAGCAAAACAAAGACCAATAAATTATTGCTAGAACTAATTATAAATTTAAATAAATACCTTCGACTTCCATCCAAACTTGTTCTGAAATAGAAAATTTGGAAGAAGCGAAGGAAGCATTTATCGCCCGGAATGTAGGTAGGTACGTCTACATACTGAGCTGCGACGGGTTCGATGGTGGCTGCAAAACTTTTGACTCCACCCAATGTTGCTCCCTGAGATTATTTAATTAGGGGAATTGTGGGGAAAACCGACACTGTGGGTAAAATCGACACCCCACAACATTTCCTAGAAATCAAATTTTGATTCATTTCATAATGATACATTATTATTAGTACGTTTATTTAGAGCATTTGATGAAAAATTGGATTTACGTTAGTACGCCGAATGTCATAAAAATAAACAAAACATACGACAGCAGCGTTCATACTCGTCTGGATGTAAAATTTCGTTGGTAGATTTTAAGGTTTTAACCGAACCAAAGCTTTTCAAATCACCACATTTTTCAGTACCTATTATTATCGGCCTGTCCTATGATCAACTAGGTGCATTGAAGACGACTTTGAGAAATTCAATATTTTTAATCGCTTTTATAAAAAAATGTGCGATGTTGGGGTAAAACCGACACCATATGGTTAGGGTAAAACCGACACGCTGTTAAGATGGTTGTGTATACTTGCGATTCATTTCAAAATACTGGGGATCTTTGTGACACTTCAATTAGCCTATTAGAACACTATAGTATCAACAGAAATGCACAGAAATACTTTTATTGTATTTATTTCTTTTAAGTCTCTTTAACAATAAAAAATTGGAATTTTTGCTTATCCCATTCTATCGAAGCTGTTGCTATTTCTGCAAAAAGCTCATCAAACCGAATTTATAGTGTTCTCTTGGTTTGTCATAGACGAATTTTATCACAATGAGACAATGATCTTATGTATACCCCAATAGATCGTTGATGATCAGAGTCCGAAAAATCAAATCTGAAAAAGATAGTTTTACTAAGAAGTGTGTGTGTGTGTGTCACTTATAAGTGAATGAATCCAATTAGCAGAACGTAGAACGCTTGCAAATCTTCTTTTACGAAATAATATGACACTGGAGGTTGCAACGATGTGCGCAAGGATTATTTGGAAATACTCATCAATAAATAATCCTATAGCATAAAATACTCTTATTTATAGTACTACGCTTTCGAACTTTCTTCCCCTTACTACATGATGAAGCAATAAAAAGCACATATTTGCATCATACATACTCACACTTTATTATTCACGCATATATCTCATTTTTAATAAAGATAAAGATTTTAATAAAGTGGAGAGAAAATAAATTAAAGGGGGTGTCGATCTTACCCCTATAGGGTGTCGGTTTTACCCGCAGTGCCTACAAAAAGTCACTTTGTTTTCCAAGTTTTACAACCAATAATTTTTAATGAAATTAATTTTTTGAAGCGCTGACAAAAATTAAGTCTTGTTAAGAATTTTCTGAAGAAGAATTCTGCATAAAAACTATAATTTTATTGGTTCTGTGGCAACTTAGAAAAATTGTTAAGCTTAAGGTGTCGGTTTTAACCATAATTCCCCTACCTACCTCTCCACGCTGTTTTTGCGAGAAGGATGCGCATTGGGTGGTTGGTTCCCGTCGCGCTGGAACTTGGCAGCGATACAACCAAATGATTCGGGTGCGGTAGTTCCCACCCGGCATAAATATCATGGCGGGTGCAGTTTAATGAGTCTGGCGACAAAACTTAAACTACTGGTAATAAATATGAAAGAGGTTTCGCTCGTTTTCTGACCCTTTTTAGCTGAAACGAAGAGATAAAGATTTAAAAAAAACCTATTTTAATCCACCTAGCGGTGCAATTGTGCCTTTCTCAATCATGAATCACGAGAATGTGTGCGTTGTTTATATTCATTGAAAGCTTTTAAATGCATATATTACATTTTATTATTATACATCACATGACAACTATATACAGGAAAATAAATCATTATTCGAGTTCTAAAATTTTGAAAAAGAAAAAACAGCCACGGTAATATTGAACTGAAAAAAGGTGCAAAATCGGCAAAGTCCCAAAAAGTCGATTTTTATAAAAAAAATTTATTCGAGATAACATAAAATCTCGACGTTTCATGCATTTTAAAGATGTTTGGCATCAAAAATACGAATTCGATTTCTGAAATTTCATGAGGTCCCCCCTTTGAAAAAAAAATTTGAGTTCCGGCTTATATGAGAATTTCATATGTGACCGGACGGTTTAGTCTATATTTCCGGAACCATATAAGCGATCCGTACGAAATTTTATAGACATCTATGGGGATATTATAGCTATCATTTGGGACTAAGTTTGTGAAAATTGGCCCAACCATTTCCGGGAAACTGATGTGAGTTCGTAAATTTTGAAAGATGGCCGCTTTTCCCGGGCACTTCCGGAACCGTCTATGGTGGTTAATGTAGTCAACGAAAGTTTGGTTGGCCGTCGGTGACCTAGAACAGCAAATTTAAGTTGTTTGAGAGACATTTTAGCGAAATTTTTACCTTTTTTGCTTTCATCGGAGTATCGGTTTGAATCACAATTTGCTATGTGATCGCACGCCACAACCTGTAACTCCGGAACCGGAATCGGGATGAAATTAAATAGCCATTTACGGGGACGCAATACCTTTCATTTGAGGCCAAGTTTAGTCGAATCGGTCTAGCCATCTCCGAGAAACCGATGTGACTGTTATTCTGAATTTAGATACTTCCGCCGGGGCTTCCGGAACCGAGGATGGTGGCCAATGTGGCCAAATAGACTTTGAATGGATGTTAGTGACCTAATACTACAAATCGAAGCAGTTGTGGTCATATTTTGGAAAAATTTTCACCTTTATACATTCATTGCAGAATTTATTAAAATCGACATTTTCTGCGTGTTCGTACTTATCACCCTGTAATTCCGGAACCGGAAGTCGGATCCATTAGAAATTCAATAGCAGCCTATGGGAACGTTGCACCTTTCATTTGAGACTAAGTTTGTCAAAATCGGTTCAGCCATCTCTGAGAAAAATGAGTGACATTTTTGATCACATACACACACAGACATTTGCCGAACTCGACGAACTGAATCGAATGGTATATGTCACTCGGCTCTCCGGGCCTCCGTTAAAAAGTCGGTTTTCAGAGCAATTGCAATACCTTTCTATTGAGAAAGGCAAAACATGATAATGTTGGGGGTTCTCCTTGCACTTATGCTTTCCTTCGGAGTTGGAGATTCACCAACATTTAATAATCGGATTACTGGAGAATACAATCGGATTTTTAAATACATCGATAGAACTCGACTTTCTAAATGTAACAACATATGTTTTATATCAGTATAGTTTCGACTTTCATCCAGTTCGGGTGCTTTCTAAACTCGGTGCGGTGTGTGATTATACGCTTTGTTTCGGTTTCACTTTGTGTTTCATTTTTCAAGGCCAGATTCCTCAGCCTTTTGTTCGCACAGTGAGGATTGAACAATAGCCAGCTATATGAGCTGGACTGGTGCGTCTTGGGAAACAAATAGAAAGACAAGTGATATCTACCTTATTTGACACAATTACTGCTTTTTCTCTCTGCAAAGAGATCTTTGCATAGATTCCATATATTTTCCCACCCCACCAACACCATGATTGTACACCGCCGGCTACCTGACACAATACAATCTCTGCCTCCACCGCGATTAGTTTTAGGAGACTTTAACTCTCACGGTACGTAATGGAATTGCCTTTATAATGATAACCGCTCTTCTTTAACTCACAATATAATCAAGCTCAGACTAAGCCAGTACCCGGCGCGAGCATACAAAAACGTTCTTCTAATCCGAGGTGGGACAAAGAGTGCTCAGACGTGTACGCGGAGAAGGCCGCCGCGCATAAGATCTTCCGGGACGACGGGTTACCCGCTAGCTATCGACAATACGCGACGTTAGAAACGCGAATGAAGAGTATGATGAAAGCCAAGAGCCGTAGTTACTCGCGCCGGTCCGTTGACGGACTAACGGGAGAAACATCGATGAGCACTCTTTGGGCACGGTCCAGCATTTGCGAAGCCGAAACAGTACTAACGAGAGCGCGGAATATTCAAACCATTGGATATTCGATTTCGCCTAGAAGGTTTATCCGGATTCCGACTCGGTACAAAAGATCTACCGCGCCGCATCCCCTCACGACAACGCGAGCGAAACACCTTTTTCGATGGTGGAGTTCTCAATTGCTCTCTTATCATGTAACAATAGAGCTCCAGGGTCAGCCAGAATCAAATTCAACTTGATGAAGAATCTGCCAGACTCTGCCAAAAGACGCTTGTTGAACTTATTTAATAAGTTTCTTGAGGGTAATTGTCCCACACGATTGAGGACAAGTGTATGTAATCGCCAGCCAAAAACCAGGAAAACCAGCCTTCGGTCACAATTCGTATCGACCGATTGCAATGCTATCCTGTATCCGGAAGTTGTTCGAGAAAATGATCCTATCTCGCTTCGACAATTGGGTTGAAGCAAATGGCTTACTGTCAGATAGATATACAATTTGGCTTTCGCAAAGGCAAATGGACGAACGATTGTCTTGCGTTGCTCTCAACCGAAATTCAAGTGGCCTATGCTAGCAAATAGCAGATGGCATCAGTGTTCCTAGATATTAAGGAGGCTTTTGATTCAGTTTCGATCAACATTTTTACAGAGAAGCTGCACCAGCATGGTCTATCAGCGACTTTAAACAACTTTTTATTTATTTTATTTAAGGTTTTAGGGCTTATTGGTCACCTCAAAATCGTTATACATACATAACTTTTTACTAAACTTGTTGTCGGAAAAGCACGTACATTATTCGCATGGTAACTTATTTACATCCCGATTCAGTTACATGGACCTTCTCCATGGCTCATGTCTAATCCCCCTGTTATACAATTTCTACGTCAACGACATTGATGAATGTCTTGACAATTCCTGCACGTTAAGGCAACTTGCAGACGATAGCGTGGTTTCTGTTACGAGACCCAAAGCTGACGATTTACAAGGACCATTACAGAACCCCTTGGACAATTTGTCTGCTTGTGCTATCAAGCTAGGTATCGAGTTCTCCATGGAAAAAACCGAGCTAGTGGTATTTTCTAGGAAGCGGGAACTAGCGCAACTACAGCTTCTATTAATGGGTCAAACTATCGCTCAGGTCTTCACAGTAACATATTAACATAACATATTAACATATGAAACAGAAATGCCAACAAAGGATCAACTTTCTTCGTACAATAACCGGAACATGGTGGGGTGCCCACCCAGGAGACCTAATTAGGTTGTATCAAACAACGATACTGTCGGTAATGGAATACGGATGCTTCTGCCTTCGCTCCCCTGCGAACATACATTCCGTCAAATTCGAAAGAATTCAGTATCGTTGTTTGCGTATCGCCTTAGAATGCATGCAGTCGACCCATACGATGAGTCTCGAAGTCCTGTCGGGCGTTCTCCCGCTGAAAAATCGATTTTGGGAACTCTCATATCGATTGCTCATTCGATGCGATATCTTGAACCCGGTGGTGATTGAAAATTTCGAATGGCTTGTGGACCCGTTTCATGTCCCTGTACTTTGACTACATGGCGCAGAATATGAATCCTTCTTCTTACAATCACAACCGTGTGCATTTGAAAAATATTTCTGAATCTACTGTTTTCTTCGACACATCCATGAAAGACCAGATTTGTGGAATTCCGGACCACATACGTTCGCAAGTGGTTCCAGTGGAGCAATGGGGAGCTAGGAAGGTGGCTACATTCGATAGTCCCTAAGGCATCGACGAAACCTTGGTTCAAGGGGATGGATGTGGGTCGTGACTTTATTCGTGTGATGTCGCGACTCATGGCAAACCATTAAACGCTGGATGCACACCTCCAGCGTTTTAGGCTCGTAGATAGTGTTATTTGCGTTTGTGGCGACGGCTATCACGACATCGAGAACATTGTCTGGACGTGCACAGAGTACAGATCCGCCAGGTCTCAGCTAATGGATACCCTCCGGGCTCGTGGAAGACCAACGCCCCGGTTCGAGATGTACTGGCAAGCCGCGATCTCCTCTATATGTCCCTCGTATACACCTTCCTCAAAACCATCAATATAAAAATTTAACTGTCACTTTTAGTTTTCTTATCATTCTCAGAAGTGCGCTCTTCTGCCTGTACCATACACCCACTGTGGTTTGATGCAACTCCAAGGCGACGATAAACATCTCCGTCCAATGAGCCAACAAACAAGTGACCTACAGCACAAACATCATACGCGCAACTCGAAGTCTTTCCGATCCGCGTCTAAGCCGTACTAAGAAGTCGTCTGTAGGAGCCCCTTCCGACTCGTTGATCTCCGGATGCCTGAAACTGAAAGTTTATCATTTTCTCCCCCTGTCATCTTTGTCCACCCTCCCTCCTCTGACTCTTGAATCCAGAAGTATCATCCCCTGCACTTCCTCCCAAATATCTTCCCGAAGCATTTTGCTCTTCCTGTCTCTTCTAGCTCTATTATATTTGTAAGTTTCTTTTAATATTATGCACAAATTATAGCGAATAAAGATTGTTAGGAGAAAGTAATTTAAACATTTTATTCTTAATTTTCGACATATTTTATACGGAAAGTTAGAAGTTAGCTTGATTACGAACCGTTAACGCATGTTTCGTCGCTGATAGTCGTGACTCGATGGACGCCGTCTGATGATTCGACACTGTTCGCGC
Organism: Topomyia yanbarensis; assembly: GCF_030247195.1. NCBI lineage: Eukaryota > Metazoa > Arthropoda > Insecta > Diptera > Culicidae > Topomyia > Topomyia yanbarensis. Next base: position 59,919,443 of record NC_080670.1, read on the forward strand.
CGTCCCAGGTGGACGACTCACGTGGACCGACGGACTACACGAATAGCCGTCGGAATATCGACACGTGAGATTGTTCGTCTCTAGATGGCAGCTGAAAACAGCCCCTCTTGCCGCTGTCCGATTTTGTGTCGACTCGGTGGAGGGCCGTTCGCTGTTGAAGGTCAGTTTTCCTTGCCGTCCGAATTTGCGTCCACTCAGTGCCCGTTCGCAGTTGATTAAGTAGATCGACGTGGGGGACCTTTCACTCGCGTAGCGGACTTTTACACAGTGTGGCAAAACTGTTCACGGCTTCAAATTATCTGTCACCTTGAATAGGATTCACTTTTATAAAAAATACGTTTCGTTAGGTTTGATTAACTGTTACCAAAAAAGCTCCTGTCTGCTGTCTGACGGCTGTATTTATCCAGTTTGACGTCTCGGCTGGGAGATATTAGATTAAATCGATGTCGAAACGCACAGACCAAGAAACGCACTCGGTCTGTGTCAAGGTTGGTGCTAACGGTCGAGAGAGGGATTTGATGGATTTTGGTATCGAGGGGTGTTGAACAGGAATTTTAATGATTTAGAATTTTAATTGATTAGGGATGTACATGTCGAATAAAATATAATTTAATTTGAACAATATAAATATGTTTTTTGGTAGTAAAACTAGTCAGTTAATTAAAAACTAGTCATTTCAGTTAATTAAATAAGTAAATTAAAGATCAATAATTGGTATTGGAACATGCTGGAAGGTTACATACCACATAATTTCGTTGAATGTGCACAACTCTACTATTACTCATAAAAATAGCTCTAATTAATATCTCCGAATCTTTACAAAATTCAATCATGCCCTTAAGTTCTTCCAAGTTTTAAGATATTTGTAAAAATTGTCCTTCTTAGGTAAAAATTAATTCCTCTAATTATCTCCCTGCTAAAAATGTCAAATCGTATTACCATAAAATCTAATGACCCCCCTAATCTTACCAAAATTATATTACCCGCTCGTGTAAATGTATAAGATAGCTATAAAATCTCCTTAGCTTCATTTAAAAATATCAATATGTAAATGTAAATCAATATGTAAAACAAAACAAAATTGGTACCTTTAAGCTAACGCAAACGTGCCTTATCAAATAAACGATTTAATAAAAAAAATAATGCAATATAATATAATAAAATATAATATAATATAATATAGTATAATATAATATAATATAATATAATATAATATAATATAATATAATATAATATAATATAATATAATATAATATAATATAATATAATATAATATAATATAATATAATATAATATAATATAATATAATATAATATAATATAATATAATATAATATAATATAATATAATATAATATAATATAATATAATATAATATAATATAATATAATATAATATAATATAATATAATATAATATAATATAATATAATATAATATAATATAATATAATATAATATAATATAATATAATATAATATAATATAATATAATATAATATAATATAATATAATATAATATAATATAATATAATATAATATAATATAATATAATATAATATAATATAATATAATATAATATAATATAATATAATATAATATAATATAATATAATATAATATAATATAATATAATATAATATAATATAATATAATATAATATAATATAATATAATATAATATAATATAATATAATATAATATAATATAATATAATATAATATAATATAATATAATATAATATAATATAATATAATATAATATAATATAATATAATATAATATAATATAATGTAATTTAATATAATATAATATAATATAATATAATATAATATAATATAATATAATATAATATAATTGTTACCGTCGAGGCAATTCAATTAAAGTAAAAGAAAGAATAATTAAAATAAAGAACAAAAAAATGTTAAATGTTGTTTTTGTGTTTAGGATTAAAAAAAATATAATTATACACGTATTAAAAATAATAAAACTTACCTTAGTTTAAAATAAAAATCACACTCTAGGAACAAAATTTAATAGACAGTTAGGAGATAGATAAAACAAAATTTGTTAAAACACATTTACAAGATTCAACCCTGTTGTTGCTACCAACGTAATAAAAAGGATAAGACTGTCGGAGTCGAAAAGGGAATAAGAAAAGGGAACTAAAAAAAAGGGAAAAAGGAAGAGCTACTGGGTTCTGAGCGAAGGGAAAGGTCTATTCCGGTGCAACCATTCGACGAAGCACATCATCGAAGTTTTTTGACGAAGATTTTTAAAAGTGAAAATTAACACCGCAGTTGAATAATTAGTTATTCACCACGGTTCAAACTACCAACGATTCGGTGGAAAATAGATACGAATCAGGTACGTTGGGTCGATTAAGACCAACCCCGAGTTCTAAACTAAAACCCAGTAGCAAGCTAACCTTCCTTTCCGCGTGGCGGACTAACTACCCATAGGACCCGAAAATCTAGCCTCCAAGCAAGTGCTGCGGTTAGCAGAAGCGAGAATCCGCCCAGAGACAAACCCGTGGGAACCGATCGGTCCGGAAAGACGATCACGGGACACCCGAAAAGGAAATTCGTCCGACACGGGTGAAGCAAACCACGAGCTCCCAGCAGGCACACGACGACTAGCAGCCAGCGATCGTCAAGAACCACGCGGGCGGCGACGACCGCTACAGTGTATTCCAGCTTCTCCCGCCCAGCGATCTACATAACGCCACAGCGTAGGTCACTTCCCGCCTTCAACATCACCATCACGAGCAGCAGCAGCCGGCCGGCCAACATACACGCCACACCAGACACACATTGTAAGTTGATAGGGAATAAAAGTGTAAATTAAGAAGAGTTGTTTTACGTTTCTTCCCGGTCCCTTAATCAGCATCTTTATTGAAGAGCCGACCCTGAGAGCAAGCGTGCTACTCACGATCGAGCTAGCGGCCCGAAAAAGAAGGCTGTTGCAAAGCCCAGCCTCACTAGATCCCCGTGGCTTGACCAGGGATCGAGGTCCTTGCACGGTTAACCCTTCTGGACCGTAGAGTAACAAATGGCGCCCATCTAAAATTATAAGCTGATTACGAGATCGAAGTAACGTTCAAACAAAGAACCCTAGAGTGTGCGAGGGAATAGAAAAGTTAAAGCTGGTAGGAACTGAAAATTTCGTTTGATAGGTTAGAAAGTGAAATGCTAAGATGGTAACGAAAAACGTGCTCCCCTGAAGGATTCAGTAAAGTTATCAGTTTTACTAGACATCAGTCTACTAGTGCGCGTACGCCTACAAAAGCGAGTAATCATTGCAGTAATAGCATCGAATAGCGGGAGTTTTCGGATTTATTGATATATTTATCGTTTATCGGGTCTTGATTCGGCCAATTGCCAAAGCACTGATTTGTTTGATAAAGAGCGAATTTATTTTGATTGCGAATATAGATACACCCTAGTTTAGTTAATTAGTGAATTGATAATTGTTGTTCAGTTCTGTTCAATCGACAGATGAGCACAATGGATTTGCAAACGCTGTACAGAAACATTGAAGTGTCTCACCTCTCTATTCAGGAAGTTGAACACGAGCTTGCGACTCGTAACGTTCCTTTCGCAGTGGACGAACACGAGAGCATTAAACGCAGGAAGTTGAAGGATAGAATGAAAACGGAGAGAGAAACACAAGCTTTTAGTGTGTCTCCCAGCCGGAGAGGGGTTCGGGATGAAATCGCAGTTATCAGTCCCACGCTGACGATAATTAGCGGATTGTTAGAAAATCCCAAGGCCGATGTTCGCCAACGAATGAAACTGAAGACACGGCTGATACATTACCGCGTCCGAATTTTTCTTCTTACCAAATCTCCAGGGTCTCATAAACATGGGCCAGAGATCACTCGGTTAGGAAAACAAGCAAATGCTATTTTCCAAAAGCATTTCCCTGCACTGAAGTTGTCAGACGATGGGTTTACGGATCCAAAGCCTTTGGAGGCCGACATTTCTTTAGCCTTGGAGGAAGTTCGATCGGAAATTGAAACTCTTAACGAAACAGTTTTGGGGATTGATATCGAAGAGGAAATGGGAGCTGTCGCTTTATCGACAGGAGGGCTAGTAAATAAAACATTAGAAATGAAAAAAATAGAAATGGAATCTTCGAAGGAGAGATCTAGGGAAATAATGAATGTGCTGAACGATTACGAGCACGGAAAAATAGAAAATACTACAGAGTTGATCAAACATTTCAAAGATTTTGTGCTTCAGACCACCGAGCAACAAAAGCAAATGAGAGAAAGGGAGATTGCATTAGATGAAAAGAGAATTAAGGAAGCTGAGGAAAACATGACGAGGAAGAAAAGACTTGAAACATTGCTGATTAACTTGAATGACAGATTACAGATTGATAATGAAATTTCTAATAGGAGCAAGATTAGCAAGTCCGCAACGGATGAGCGAAAAGAGGAAAAAACAACCAATTATAGAGAATCCAAGCGAGAGGAACTGCAAAATTCAAGAGAGGTCGGCATCTGAGAGCCGTAGCGAAGTAAAAACGGAGAGTTCCTCTGATGAAAGTATTTGTAAACCGATAAAAGTTGCAAATAAAAAGAAGAAGGACAGGAAAGATAGAAAAGTTCATTCGAATAAGCGGAATAGGAGGAAAATAAGAAGGGTAAGCTTTTCGTCGTGGTCATCGAACGATTCCACGGAAAGCTCAAATTTGTCTAGCTCGAGTTCAGAAACCTTATCAGACTCGTATAACGCTAGGAGGGGGAGGGGACTGACTAGAAAGATGAAGTGGGAACAGGAAAGTATTAAAAGAATACCAGTATCAGAATGGAAAGTAAAATACGATGGAAAAGATCAGGGTAGGCGATTAGCAGAATTTCTCAAGGAAATTAAAATGAGATGCAAATCAGAGGGCATTTCGGAGCGTGAACTATTCCGAAGCGCGATCCATCTTTTCGCTGGCCGTGCTAAGGATTGGTTCATGGATGGGTTTGAGAATCGCGAGTTTCGCACGTGGTCAGAGTTGAAATGCGAACTCAAACGTGAGTTTTTGCCTCCTGATCTGGATTTCCAGATCGAACTTCAAGCCACCGCACGGCGTCAAGCTCGTGGTGAGAAATTTGTGGACTATTTTCACGAAATGCAAAAGTTGTTTCATTCAATGACGAGACCAATTTCAGAACGTCGTCGATTCGAGATAATCTGGCGTAATATGCGCTTTGATTATAAGAATGCAATGACGGGCGCGGGAGTAAAAACTCTTACAAAACTGAAAAGGTATGGGCGAATCATTGATGAAAACAACTGGAACATGTTTCAAAAGCCACTTGATCCCCCGGTGCGTCCTAAAACTACTTACGTCAATGAAATTTGTACCAATCAGACCAAATCTAGCTATGCGAATTCTGGAAATAATTCGCAGAATAAACCTAAAAGTAAACCAAAAGGTGATGAAAGGGAAACAGATCGGTCTAAAGAACCAAAGGAGGGAATAGGGGAGAAAAACGAAGGTTCGTTAGACCCAATGGAGGGTTCCGCGAAGGGTACCTGGCATACTTTAGTAGAACGATATAGACGCCCCCCTATCGGCACATGCTATAACTGCCAGAAAGTCGGGCATCACTATGTCGAGTGTCCAGAAAATCGACGAAAATTTTGCAGAATTTGCGGCTTTGCTGATGTTCTTACGCACTTGTGCCCCTACTGCCAAAAAAACACGCAGAATTCAGCTTGAGGAGGCAAGTTGAATTATCATCCACAAATCCTACCACTGAGATAACTCACAATCTACTGACGAATGGATTCAGACCTGTCTCTGAGTTTGATTACTGTTCAGATATGGAAGTAGACGAGATTTTTGTGAGATTAGGTGGCGATAACCGACCTTTTGCGAGAGTGTTTGTGATGGGAAAAGAGATAATCGGGCTGTTAGATAGCGGAGCGCAGAGAACTGTTTTAGGTATTGGATGTAAAAAACTAGTGAGAGAACTAAAACTTGAAATATTTCCCACTAGTGTTTCAATAAAAACGGCTTCAGGAACACCTGTCGAAGTAGAAGGCTACGTTCACTTACCCATTACATTCAACAATGAAAACAAAATCATCCCAGCTCTTATAGCCCCTACATTGAACCGAAGGTTAATATTGGGTTTTTCCGATTTTTGGAAGGCCTTTAGGATACAACCTATCGTAGAAACCGACAGCAACAGGGAGAGGGAATATTCAGATGTAGGAGAAGATTAGTCTATTGATGAAGTGAATGTAGCGAGAGAGGAGGAAGGGAAGAATACGCTCACGGAGGAGCAAATCTCACAACTCGAACAGGTTAAAGCTGAATTCAAAATAGCCATAGAGGGAGAAATGTTGGATGTTACTCCTCTCATCACTCATAAAATTGAACTTCAAAATGAGTTCCAGCATTCTCCACCTATTATCCCACGTCTCCAGACATGCAAAAGAAAATCAATCTAGAGCTAGATAAAATGCTTTGCCAAAAAGTGATTGAGCCGAGTAGAAGTGACTGGTCGCTTAGCACAGTCCCCGTAGTAAAACCCAATGGCGAAGTTCGCCTATGTTTAGATGCGAGACGATTGAACGATCGGTCTCGGAGGGACGCTTACCCCCTTCCTCATCAAGACCGTATATTAAGTCGACTGGGAGCGAGCCGATATTTGTCAACAATTGACTTGACCAAAGCTTTTTTACAAATACCACTTGACCCCGGTTCGCGAAAGTATACGGCTTTCTCGGTGTTAGGAAGAGGGTTGTTTCAGTTTACCAGGCTACCCTTTGGACTGGTGAACAGCCCAGCAACGTTGTCACGACTGATGGATCAAGTCCTAGGGTATGGCGAACTGGAACCGAATGTTTTCGTGTACCTCGACGACATCGTCGTTGTAAGCGAGACATTCGAAGCGCACCTCCGAACCCTATCAGAAGTGGCCAAACGACTGAAATCGGCAAATCTTTCTATCAACCTAGACAAGTCAAAGTTTTGCGTGAGCGAACTTCCTTATCTCGGATACATTCTGTCGCCGGAGGGATTGCGCCCCAACCCCGAGAGAGTAGATGCAATAGTTAATTACGAGCGACCCACCTCACTTCGTTCGCTACGTCGCTTTTTGGGGATGGCGAACTATTACAGGCGGTTCATCGCCAATTTTAGCGAGATGTCTGCACCGCTTACCGATCTTCTTCGTAAAAAGCCGAAAACTCTTCCGTGGACTACGACAGCGGAACAAGCTTTTCTAAAATTAAAAGAGAGTTTGATTGCGGCCCCCGTACTCGCCAATCCAAACTTCAATTTACCATTCCAAGTCCAGACGGATGCGAGTGATAGCGCTATCGCCGCTATCCTTACGCAGCAGCATGAGGGAGGCGAAAAGATAGTGGCCTATTTCTCTCAAAAGCTCTCTCCCGCGCAACAAGCATACGCAGTTTCGGAGAAAGAAGGTTTAGCCGTACTGTCAGCAATTGACAAATTTCGACCGTTTATAGAGGGAACTCGTTTTCTGGTGGTAACAGATGCAAGCGCGCTGACCCATATAATGAAGGGCAAGTGGCGTACTTCATCCAGATTAAGCAGGTGGAGTATAGAATTGCAGGGATACGATTTTGAGATACGGCACAGACGAGGCAAGGATAACGTCATACCGGATGCATTATCCCGCTCGTTGGAAACTGCAACATTAGAATCCGATTGAGACACCTGGTACATTGACATGTACAATAAAGTACTTGCGTCTCCAGATGAAAACATCGACTTTAAAGTTGAAGATGGGAAATTATACAAGTTTATCCCTTCCAAAACAGAAGTTCTAGATTTTCGCTTCGAGTGGAAGCTTTGTGTTCCGGAGAAATCTAGAGCTGATATTCTCCGAAGAGAGCACGACGAAGCGCTTCACATCGGATACGAGAAGCTAGTGGACAAAATCCGAAGGAGGTATTTTTGGCCGAAGATGGCAGCCTCAGTACGAAAATATGTAGCACAATGCCGGGTGTGCAAAGAATGCAAACCATCGACCGTATCGCAACATCCAACAATGGGTAATCCTAGGTTAGCAACTAAACCCTTTCAGATCCTAGCAATCGATTTCATTCAATCGCTACCCCGATCGAAGTCCGGGAACATGCATTTGCTCGTATTGCTGGATCTGTTTTCAAAGTGGACGGTCTTGGTGCCGGTTAAAAAGATCTCAACTCCACTTGTCATTAAGATCCTCGAGGAACAGTGGTTCCGTCGCTTTTCGGTCCCAGAGATTATTATCAGTGACAATGCGTCGACTTTCCTTAGCAAGGATTTCCAAGGGTTCATGGGGCGATATCAGGTGCAGCACTGGGCCAACTCAAGGCATCATAGCCAGGCCAACCCAGTAGAGCGCCTGAATCGCAGTATTAACGCTTGTATCAGAACTTATGTCCGAACTGACCAGCGACTTTGGGACACGAAAATTTCTGAGGTAGAATATGTGGTCAACAATACTTCCCACTCATCAACTGGGTTTACCCCCTTCAAAATTCTTTATGGTCATGAGCATATTATTAGTGGCGAAGAGCATCGCCGAGATGTTGATACGCGAGATTCATCTGAAATAGAGAGACATAACCTAAAATTAAATGTAAATAAGGTTATATATGATATTGTGAAAAAGAACTTATCCAAAGCTCACGAGAAAAGTTCCAGGGCCTACAATTTTCGATTCCGTAAGCCTGCTCCGGTGTACCAAGTAGGGCAGAAGGTTTTTAAGCGCAATTTTGCTCAATCTTCCGCCGCGGACGCATACAATGCCAAGTTAGGGCCCGCTTATATTGCATGTACAATTGTTTCTCGTCGTGGTACAAGCTCATACGAACTTGTTGATGAATTTGGCAAAAACTTGGGGATATTTTCAGCTGCAGACCTTAAACCGGGTACGTCCGAGTAAATCGGACAAATTTCTTCACCTCCGAGTGTAATTAGGCACTTAACTTTTAGCGTTTTGTACAGTTTTTGTGGAGCTATTGTGTAGCACCGCGTCAATCTTGTTTGAGTGATCATGATCGTTCGTTAAATTTGTTATATGGATAAGAGAGAGAGAGAGAGAGAGAGAGAGAGAGAGAGAGAGAGAGAGGGAAACGGATCGGTGTAATGCGAATTGAAAGGCCTTTTCGGTTATCGCACTTCATCAAAAAGGGCAATTAAAATAATGTCACTTAGATGTCACTGTTTGTTTTGGGTGGGGAGCGAATTTGGAGATAAACCGGCAAATGTAATGAAACTTGATATGAAATTCTCCAGCTCGCAATTTGCAGTTTTTAAAAAACTAGTTCAAACTGCAGCCACCAATTATATTCGTTGTGATTCTTGTCCTGCGAAGCAAGTGTTGAGATATGTTTTTCGTTCGGTGTTCGTTACATCATTAATAGATTCGTTTAATTAGTTCCGGAGCGAGAATATTCTCTCTTCCTCAAAGCAAATGTTTGTTTTGGAAAATTGGGAGATGATAAGATTTGATAATCGATCCACGAGCACAGAGTCGTTGAAAATAGCCTTCCATTATATGAATGAAAGCAACTATTCGATACTTTGACGCATAAATTATTCGCTATTGTTTGTTTCGAGAGCATATTAAGGTGCAACTCAACCCTGGGCTGGTATTTCGTAGAACTTTAGAGTAAAACAAAATTAAGTAAAAACTTCGTTATTAATTAATTTTGAGGGGGAGTAGGTGGTAGTGTTACCGTCGAGGCAATTCAATTAAAGTAAAAGAAAGAATAATTAAAATAAAGAACAAAAAAATGTTAAATGTTGTTTTTGTGTTTAGGATTAAAAAAAATATAATTATACACGTATTAAAAATAATAAAACTTACCTTAGTTTAAAATAAAAATCACACTCTAGGAACAAAATTTAATAGTTAGGAGATAGATAAAACAAAATTTGTTAAAACACATTTACAAGATTCAACCCTGTTGTTGCTACCAACGTAATAAAAAGGATAAGACTGTCGGAGTCGAAAAGGGAATAAGAAAAGGGAACTAAAAAAAAGGGAAAAAGGAAGAGCTACTGGGTTCTGAGCGAAGGGAAAGGTCTATTCCGGTGCAACCATTCGACGAAGCACATCATCGAAGTTTTTTGACGAAGATTTTTAAAAGTGAAAATTAACACCGCAGTTGAATAATTAGTTATTCACCACGGTTCAAACTACCAACGATTCGGTGGAAAATAGATACGAATCAGGTACGTTGGGTCGATTAAGACCAACCCCGAGTTCTAAACTAAAACCCAGTAGCAAGCTAACCTTCCTTTCCGCGTGGCGGACTAACTACCCATAGGACCCGAAAATCTAGCCTCCAAGCAAGTGCTGCGGTTAGCAGAAGCGAGAATCCGCCCAGAGACAAACCCGTGGGAACCGATCGGTCCGGAAAGACGATCACGGGACACCCGAAAAGGAAATTCGTCCGACACGGGTGAAGCAAACCACGAGCTCCCAGCAGGCACACGACGACTAGCAGCCAGCGATCGTCAAGAACCACGCGGGCGGCGACGACCGCTACAGTGTATTCCAGCTTCTCCCGCCCAGCGATCTACATAACGCCACAGCGTAGGTCACTTCCCGCCTTCAACATCACCATCACGAGCAGCAGCAGCCGGCCGGCCAACATACACGCCACACCAGACACACATTGTAAGTTGATAGGGAATAAAAGTGTAAATTAAGAAGAGTTGTTTTACGTTTCTTCCCGGTCCCTTAATCAGCATCTTTATTGAAGAGCCGACCCTGAGAGCAAGCGTGCTACTCACGATCGAGCTAGCGGCCCGAAAAAGAAGGCTGTTGCAAAGCCCAGCCTCACTAGATCCCCGTGGCTTGACCAGGGATCGAGGTCCTTGCACGGTTAACCCTTCTGGACCGTAGAGTAACATAATATAATATAATATAATATAATATAATATAATATAATATAATATAATATAATATAATATAATATAATATAATATAATATAATATAATATAATATAATATAATATAATATAATATAATATAATATAATATAATATAATATAATATAATATAATATAATATAATATAATATAATATAATATAATATAATATAATATAATATAATATAATATAATATAATATAATATAATATAATATAATATAATATAATATAATTTAAAATTATTTAATATAATATAATAAAACATAATATAATAAAATGTAGGAAATGCAAAAAATGTAAAAAAAGTGTTAAAAGTGTGAAAAATGTAAAAAATTAAGAAAAATGTATCAAAAGTAAATAATGTAGAAAATGTAACTATGTTAAACATGTTAATAAGTAGAAAATGTCAAAGCGTTAAAAATGTAAAAAATGTAAAAAATGTAAAAAAAAATTAAAATGTGTTTTTTTTAAAAAGTGTAAAAAAAATTAGATTTTGAATTTTTTAAATATACAATAGTTAGAAAGGGTTAAAAATGTAAAATGTGTCTAAAAGCAAAAAATGCACTTGCTATATTTCTCCCTAATGGGGCAAAATTGGGTAAAAACTTTTTTTCTCCACTGAGGAGAAAATTGTTTAAAACCATCTTTGCGCGTAAGGAGCACAAAAAGTAATTTTCGTTTCAACCTCGTCTTATCAGAATCCGACACTAACTTTGTCACAGGGCTTAGCTAGCACCGGATTGGGTTTGAATTTAAAATATGTGTTTTGCCTTTCTCATATAGAAAGGTTATGCAGTTGCTCCAAAAACCGACTGTCTAACCGAGGCCCGCAGGGCCGAGTGTCATACTCTATTTGACTCAGTTCGTCGAGATTGGTAAATGTCTGTATGTATGTATGTGTGTATATATGTATATATATATATATATATATATATATATATATATATATATATATATATATATATATATATATATATATATATATATATATATATATATATATATATATATATATATATATATATATATATATATATATATATATATATATATATATATATATATATATATATATATATATATATATATATATATATATATATATATATATATATATATATATATATATATATATATATATATATGTATGTATATATGTGTGTGTGTGCAGACATGTTGACAAAATGTCCACATCGGTTTCTCGGAGATGGCTGAACCGATTTTCACAAACTTAGTCGTAAATGAATGGTACAACGTTACCATCGCCTGCTATTGATTTTCATTTTGATCCGATTTTGATTTTGAATCTGGTTCCTGAGATACGAGTTGAAGAGTACGGTTACATAGAAAATCTTGTTATAATTTGTCCACATCGGTTTCTCGGAATTTTCTGAACCAATCATCACAAAGTTAGTCATAAATGAAAGGTACAACGTTGCCATCGGCTGCTATTTTTGTGTGGGTTTGACTTCTAGTTCCTGAATTAAAGGATGATGAGTACGATCACGCAGAAAATCCCGATTTCAATGGATACTGCGATGAATGTATAAAGATGAAATGTGACCACAACTGTCTCGATTTGTAGTTCTAGGTCACTAACAGTTATTCAAAGTCTCTTTGGCAACGTTGGCTACCATCGACGGATCCGGAAGCCCAGACGGAAGTATCCTAACATATAATAATAATTACATCGGTTTTTTGGAGATGGCTAGACCGATTGGACCAATCTTAAATAAAAGCTCTTACAAATCCGTAAACTTGTATTAAATTTCTTTCTGATCCGACTTACGGTTCCGGTGTTACGGGTCGTGGCTTGTGATCACATAGAAAATTCCGATTCAAACGGATTCCGCGATGAATGCAAAAAGGTAAACATTTCGCTAAAATGTGTATGTGTATCAAACAACTTACATTTGCAGTTCTACACCCAAAACAGACCGCTTACATTAATGCAATAAATAAGAGCAAAAATTGCAAGCGTTCTGGTAATGTGCAAAAATTGCAAGAAGCTTGCTTGCATGTAATGCAAGAAACAGAAAAAACGAATTTTACCTATGTATTAGCGATGTATGTGTATTGGTGACCAATATGCGTTAGATAAAAAAGACTGCTGGCATTGAGAAATGAGCCGCATACGGGCAAGGTCACTAACCAATATCTAATCCATCCAACCTTGCTATCAGATGATTATGAGTGGATAAAAGTGGTGAGAAATGAATAAAAAGTAGACGGAAAATAAAAACTCGCTGTGCGGTTTTTTTTTATTCATTTCGTTTATTTGATAGGCACAAATGCGTTAGCTTGGCGGTGCCAAATTCTTTTGTTTTTACATTTTGGATATTTTAAAACTAGGAGGTTACAATGTTGAAATATTTTTTTTAAAAAAGAAAAATTTTACAGCTATCTTAAGACTAGAAATAAGATTCTATATACAAGAGAGGGGGCAAAAGATTTTTTTTATGAAAAAATTTTAAAACAAGGAATTCAATAGTAATAATTTTTAGAAAATATTTACAGTTATCTTAAAACTAACAATATAGTTTGGTACACAAGAGGGGGAACAAATATTTATGAGAAAATTCGCAGGTGTTTTAAGACTAGGGATACAATTCTATTTACAAGATGGAGGACAATAGTTTTAACAAAGAGGTAAAATTACAACTATCTTAAAACTAGGAATACAGAATACAAATTTGAACTTTTTCAGCGGAGACTTATACTTGGTCAAGATATTCAAAGGGGGGGCGGAGGAAGCAGTTGTATCAAGGACAGGGGGAGAAAGCGTAGATGGTGACCGGGAGAGAAGAGCAAAACTTGCAACTTTCGGGCAAACGGGAGATCAGCGAAACAAATTAGCGCCCCAGTCTAGTAGGTCGGATTGGCGGATGGTATACTTCGGACCCGCGGGGAATCCTTCAAGAGTCATCGGACCTCGAGTCGCTCTCGCTTCAGTTTCCGTAGTGGTAAGTGCGACGGCGGTTACATAGTTGCAGTCTGGAGCTGATCGGTCCCACAAGGCAGGAGGAAACTTCTAAAAACGAGAAATAAAAGAGAGGGGCTAAATTGGGATATTTATCGTTTTTATGAAAGTATAAATAAGGGACATATAGGGGAAATCACGATTTGCCAGTATATCTCGGACTGGGACATTGGGTGGTCTACCTCGGGCCCGAAGGGAATCCTTTAACTGAGACCTGGCGTCCAAGTACCCGGCGCATACCCAGACAACGTGCTCGATGTCGTGATAGCCGTCGTCACAAGCGCACAGACTACTCTCCGCAAGCCCAATACGCCGCAAATGCGCATCCAAGGTGTAGTGGTTGGACATAAGTCGGGACATTACACGAATAAAATCCCGACCCACATCCATCCCCCTGAACCAAGGCTTCGTTGATACCTTTGGGATAATGGAATGTAGCCATCGTCCAAGTTCACCATTGCTCCACGAGGTTTGCCAACTGTTGAGTGTCCTCTGACGACAAATACTAAAAAATTCGTTGAAGCAGATTGGTCTTTCGTATATGTCACCATTTAATGCGCCCACCTTTGCTAATGAGTCGGCCTTTTCATTGCCCGGGATAGAGCAATGAGAGAGGACCCAAACAAAGGTAATTTGATAAGATTTTTCAGATAACGTACACAAGGACTCCCGTATCTTCCCCAGGAAATATGGGAATTGCTTTTTGGGCTTCATCGCACGAAGAGCCTCGATTGAGCTGAGGCTGTCCGAAATGATGAAGTAGTGATCTGTGGGCAGAGTGTCGATGATCCCAAGGGTGTACTGAATTGCAGCTAACTCTGCGACGTAAACTGAAACGGGATCATTGAGCTTGAATGAAGCGGTGATAGTATTACTGAAGATACCGAAGCCAGTGAACCTATGGAGATTTGATCCGTCAGTGTAGAACATTTTGTCACAGTCGAATTCTCGGAATTTATTATAAAATATATTGGGGATCATTTGCGGGCGTATATGGTCCGGGATTCCACGAATCTCTTCCTTCATGGATGTGTCGAAGAGTACAGTAGAATCAGAAGTATCTAGGAAACGAACACGGTTGGGAGTATATGAAGAAGGATTAATGCTCTGTGCTATGTAGTCGAAGTACAAAGACATAAATCGGGTTTGAGAATTAAGCTCGACGAGCCTCTCGAAGTTTTCAATCACCAACGGGTTCAGAATGTCGCATCGGATGAGTAATCGATATGAGAGTTCCCAAAATCGATTTTTTAGCGGAACAACGCCCGCCAGCACTTCGAGACTCATCGTATGGGTCGAGTGCATGCAACCCAAGGCAATGCGCAAGCAACGATACTGGATTCTCTCCAGTTTGATGAAATGTATGTTCGCAGCGGAGCGGAAACAGAAACACCCGTACTCCATCACCGACAATATCGTTGTATGGTATAACCTGATCAGGTCTCGTGGGTGAGCACCCCACCATGTTCCAGTTATTGTTCGGAGAAAATTGATCCTTTGTTGGCATTTATGTTTCAGATACCTAATGTGACATCCCCAGGTACCTTTAGAGTCGAACCAGACCCCGAGATATTTAAATGTGAAAACCTGGTTGATCGTTGCACCCATTAATAGAAGCTGGAGTTGCGCCGGCTTACGCTTCCTAGAAAAAACAACCAACTCAGTTTCCGTGGAGAACTCAATACCCAGCTGAAGAGCCCAAGCAGACAAATTGTCCAAGGTATTTTGTAATGGTCCTTGCAAGTCGGCAGCTTTGGGCCCAGTAACAGAGACCACGCCGTCGTCTGCAAGTTGCCTTAGCGTGCATGAATTGGCAAGACAATCGTCAATGTCATTCACGTAGAAATTGTAGAGCAGGGGACTTAGACATGAGCCCTGGGGAAGACCCATGTAGCTAAATCGCGATGTTGTTAAATCGCCATGCGAAAAGTGCATGTGCTTTTCAGACAACAGGTTTAGCAAAAAGTTATTTAAAATTGGCGAAAGACCATGCTGGTGCAGCTTCTCTGACAGAATGTTGATAGAAACTGAGTCAAAAACCCCCTTAATACCCAAGAAGACTGATGCCATCTGCTCTTTGTTAGCATAGGCCATTTGGATTTCTGTAGAAAGCAACGCAAGGCAATCGTTCGTCCCTTTGCCTTTGCGGAAACCAAATTGTGTATCTGACAGTAAGCCATTTGCTTCAACCCAATTGTCGAGGCGAAACAAGATCATTTTCTCGAACAACTTCCGAATACAGGACAGCATTGCAATCGGCCGATACGAGTTGTGGTCGGAGGCTGGTTTTCCTGGTTTTTGGATGGCGATGACCTTCACTTGCCTCCAGTCATGAGGGACAATGTTACCCTCAAGAAACTTGTTAAATAAATTCAACAAGCGCCTTTTTGCAGTGTCAGGTAGATTCTTCAGCAAGTTGAATTTGATTCTGTCTAACCCTGGGGCGTTATTATTGCATGATAAGAGAGCAAGTGAGAACCATCGAAAACGGTGTTTCGTTCGCGGTATCGTGAGGAGACGCGGCGCGGCACGTTTTCTGTACCGGGACAGAGTCCGGACAGATCTTCTTGGCGAAAGCAAATATCCAACGGTTTGAATATTCCACGTTCTCGTTGGTACTATTACGGTTACGCATACGTCGAGCCGTACCCCAAAGAGTGCTCATCGCTGTTTCTCTCGTTAACCCGTCGACGAACCGGCGCCAATAACTGCGTTTTTTGGCTTTCATTAGACTCTTCATTCGCCTTTCTAACGACGCGTACTGTAGATAGCTAGCGGGTAACTCGTCTTCCCGGAATGCCTTATATGCAGTGGACTTTTCCGCGTACAGCTCTGAGCACTCTTTATCCCACCACAGGGTGGGAGACCGTCCATGGGTATTCGCGCTGGGTACTGGTTTAGTCTGAGCTTGATTCGCACTGTCGAGAATCAAGCCAGCCAAAAACCTGTACTCTTCCTCCGGAGGAAGTTCTTGAGTGGATTCGATTTTAACGGATATCGCGGTCGCGTAACTCTTCCAATCAATGTTCCGTGTGAGGTCATACGATACATTGATTGTTTCCGATGGTCTTGAACCGTTAGCAATTGAAATCACGATGGGCAAATGATCGCTACCGTGGGGATCAGGGATCACCTTCCACCTGCAATCTAACTGTAGCGATGTCGAGCATAGCGATAAATCCAACGCGCTTGCGCGTGCTGGTGGTGTAGGAATCCGCGTCATTTCTCCCGTGTTTAAGATGGTCATGTTGAAATTGTCGCAAAGATCTTGGATTAATGTTGATCTATTATCATCATGAAGACAGCCCCATACCGTACCGTGCGAGTTAAAGTCTCCCAGAACTAGCCGCGGAGCCGGTAAGGATTCCGTGATATTACAAAGCGTTCGGTGCCCTACCGAGGCTCTAGGAGGAATGTAGATGGAAGCAATGCAAAGGTCTTTACCTTTGATTAAAACTTGACAAGCGACAATTTCAATGCCTGGTGTCGAAGGGAGGTTAATTCGGTTGAAAGAACAGCACTTTTTGATCCCCAAAAGTACTCCTCCATAAGGGTTTTCTCGATCCAGACGGATTATATTAAAGTCGTGGAAGTTGAGATTTATATCAGAAGTTAACCAGGTTTCACATAATGCGAAAGCATCACATTTTAAACTGTTTAGTAAGAATTTGAAGGAATCGATTTTCGGGAGGATACTTCTCCAATTCCACTGTAGGACAGTGATCGAATCAGTGACCTCGTTTGATGACTTAGCCATCGAAGGATACGATCGCTGCAAGGAGGGGCCATTTAGCAGTCAACTGTTTCAAAAATGTTTGCACCATAGGGAGAAAATGTATCAGAATGCTTTTAAGAGGATCAGTAACATTGAAAGCTGTGAAAATTAAGTCCACTATGTCAGAAAATTTCATTAGTCCGCTACTGGACTGAGTATCTGTTTGAAAAAAGGGAACACTTGGGGTTTTTGGGTTCCCTGGAAGTGGTGGATACTCCTTGTTAGAATTAAAATTTCCAAGTCCTGGAGCAACTTGCTTCGGCTTTAGTGCATCACTTCCATTGGATTTATTGATTGTAATTGGCGCACTCTGAGTGGACGACACCTTGGCACCCTTACGAGGCAATCTAGGGGAGGCTAGATTTTTCCTCTTCCTGGCTCCCCTGAGTTAACCAAAGATGTTTCCTCTTGTGGGTCGTCAGATTCTTGCTCAACGCCAGCCAAAAGAGCAAAGGAATTTTCGGAAGGGACAGATGGCGAAGCATTCTTAAGAATTTCTGCATAAGAGCGCTTCGAGCGTTCCTTAAGGGAGCGCTTAATTTTATCCCCGCGCTGTTTGTACGCGGGGCATGATTTAAGATCATGCGGAAGGCCCCCGCAGTAAATACACTTTTCAGTTTCTCCACCGCAAGAGTCATCCTCATGTTCTCCCTCGCATTTGCCGCACCTTTTTTTATTGCCACAATAGGTGGCTGTGTGGCCCAGCTGCTTGCAATTGCTGCAGTTCATTACCCGCGGTACAAACAGGCGAACAGGTAGACGAACCTTATTCAGGAGGAGATAGTTGGGGAGGGAAGACCCGGAGAAAGTCACCCGAAGCGAGTCTGACAATGAATAAGTTGTCTTATTATTCTCAGTTTTTGCGGAATACAATTGCTTGCATTCCAGAATCTTCACATGTTCAAGTGAGGGGTCCTTAAAGCAACCAACTCCGTACTTCAACACGTCTTCGCACTTCAAACCCGGTTCGGCGACGACCCCGTCGATCTCCACTGCTAAACAAGGAATATACGCTTTAAATTGCTTTGTAAAACGCTCGCTGCGAGCAATCTGGTTTGCCTGGTCGAGGTCATTCACTAATATGCGTATCTTATTAGCTCTAACACGTGTTATCTGAGCTACGGCCGGGTAGTTAGCTGTCAGCTCCCGTGAGATTTCTAAAATATTAAGCGATTTCGTGATGGGCCGGAAATAGACCACCCAGGGTCCAGTCGAACTGGCTGGGTACGTTTTAATACGGGGAGGACTGGGGGAATCAGGGGAGGGAGTAATTTCGGGTTTATCCGGTATATCCATGGGAATATCATTCCCATCCAATGTTACTTCGCCCTCGGCCATTTAGGCACGAGGATAGCACGTGGTGTAAACGAGAGATGAAACTTATATTCAGGGGAAAGGGATCTAAGAAGTAGCGACCGATCGGGGGAAAGGGAAATGAACAAAAAAAAGATACTTAGCTTATTTAGCGGCTTGTCCGGTTATTCCACTATTCACTTCACCAACCTAGGCACCGGCGAACAAAGCCAGCCTCAAACAATGGTTGACCTTCACAATGTATAGATAGTGATTTACTCTATGCACAGCACAAGAAAAACGATCTGCTTCGATCGAGAGCTCAGACGATTGTGCTGTGCGGTTTTGTAACACCCAGCATAGACACGTGAATATGGTGGTAATCCTGTGGCAGTGTGTATGTACGTATAGCGAGAGATGAAGTGATTTTATATGCTTGCAATAATTGCAAGCGGCTTGCACTACAAAATTGCAAGCGATGCTAACATAATTTGCAAGTGATTTTCGCTTGCAACTATTGCAAGAGATTTTTGTTTTGGGTGTAGGTCACTGACGGTCATATGCAGTGAAGTACCGCTGGGAAAAATTCCATCCACCCGGGTTTTTATTTTTGGGCTTTAAACGGGTTTTTTTTCCAAATTATAAACACCGAATATAAAAATCAAGCGTAAAAATCGGACAGGGGTCCTTTAGTAGAAGAAATGCTTAGAAAGTTCTCACCCGAAAAAGTAGGCAAGGATGAACCTCCAGTATAATTCTCTCGCAGGAAAATTTGTATAACGTAACCTTCAAGATTAAACAGTCGAATACAGAAAAGTCTTTTGTAAGAATCGTATATATTTTTTAGTGTTTTTATAGTGGAGATTGTTTTTAATCGACTCTTATATCGAAGAGCTCCTGTCCGATTGTTACGTTTAAAGTTTATATCCTATTTCTACATTCTAATATATTTAAAACGGGTTTTACAAAGCATGTTCTGTTTTGACATTAAAAATGTCTTACTCCACTATCTGGGGCTAGGTGTCATTCTAAAATCTAAACTATCTCCCATGTAACGAAACTGTGTAAGGTTTGCACGCTTATAACTCCGATATTACTAGATGGATTTTAATCATTCATACATCAACCGATTCAAAAACACCTAACTTAAATATTGGTAATAATTTAATATCTCACCAATAAAAGTAGACTTTTGGAAATTGGTAAAATTAAAAAGTTCACGAAAAACGGGAAAATTACCATTCGTGAGGCAGATTTCTCAGACACAGCCGTCATTAGAGGGTACCTTAGTCGCTCAATCAAACACGAAAAGTCATAAATAGAAGCGACGCATGTCCGTTTAAATCAGTTGTTGCTAATATCCCATACGAGCAACATCGTCTCCGGGCGATGCAATAAGCGCTATCGATTTTCGGTAACGTTGGCATTTGCACACACTCGCACCTAAGTGACTAAACCATATACGGTTAGTTTATAAATAGAGGTGACGCGTACCCGTTTGAATCAGTTTTTGTTTTTATGTCGAACGGGTAAGATCATGGCTGCAGCGTCCGGGCACTACAATAAGCGGTAGACGCTATGCATTTTCGGCAGCGGTGGCCGTGTGCGGATTTGTCGGGTACCAGCATGGTGTCACAGAATGATTTGCAAAGTGGGTGGGCGGGGTGTTTTGGATTTAATTCAATACGGTGTGTGCTGCTTAAGAATGTTGCGTTTGAAAAAAATATATTTATTTTTTTGCATGCGTGTGCGTTGTAACTTGTTAATCCATGTTTACGGCGCTTTGTAGCTGCGTAGGGTAAAGAGCCTATTGGTTTTCATGTTTCATATTTCGGTTATATGTTTTTTATCAGTAAGGCATCTGACAACGTGTTTCTGTAGTTATTGCACTGTTCAGCAACGTAGTATTTTATATAGGAAAGTACACTCAGGTTTTTTACGCGGATTTTGAAATTTACGCAGTTTTCATTAACGCGTTTTTTTAAATTAACGCGGTTTTCATTTACACGGCCTGTATCCCCTGCGTGAAAAATCTGAGTGTAATTGCATCGGAAACAATCACATTCCCAGCAGAACTTTTTGTTTTCTAATTTCAAATACTTTTGTTTCGTACTGCACAAAACGGAAAAGTTTAAAACAGAACTTACCGCCCCAGCAGCAGTTTAAGCGGGTGTTCTTTTTCGATTAAAATTCAAGCCATGTCTTAAGCGTTACTGGACTTAAAATTGTTTTCCCAGTTTATCCAGTCGGAATATCTGTCCTACCCTATGTATTTAAAACACAGTTCTAATTGCGTTTTAAAGTATACAACTGAAAAAAAAAAAAGAAAAAAAAAAAAAAGAAAAGAAAGATAAAAAACAAGACTGAGAGAACAAACCGCTGTACTGAAGATATAATTATGTCAGTCCTATTACCACATAAAACACCTATATAACATAAAACGCTGCAGAATTGGTTTAATAATACAATGTTTACACTACAGAGTTATAACACGTTTTAATAATTAGCAACAAGAAAAATGTCACCAAGATAGCATAAAAACTCGTTTTAACTGGTAGTGCGAACGTTGCATAACAATGTAATTTATCAAATAATTTCATTTTTTCCACCCCTAATCGATCAAGAAATACTTAAACTTAAGATTGTTTACTTAAGTTCATTAGTACATTACTGAAAATTTAAATGGAAAATGAAATTTCATATTTCATGAAGAATCTGTATATTTCCGTTGGCGGGCGTGGGCTTCCTCATCACAGCTCTCAATATGGAACTTTTCTTTTGAATATATTTTCTGGACAGACCAGCCTATTTTTACTAGATGGATCAGCCAAATAATGCCAATAACCTAGTGAGATACTTGATTAATTAATAGATTACCGTTAAAAGACCTTCAATAAATTATGTTTTGATGGGGAGGGTATATAGCAAATTGTAACATATGAAAACAGGCGAGTGAACAAGAACGTGAGTCGATATGTGTGATAGATAAAATTCATTTGCACGCTCTTAAAAAAAGCTACATTTTTAATGTCACTGTGGTCGTGTCCTGTACCCTTTAATTTTTTTTTGTGATTTTTATTTTCGGTGTCTCATTTAGTCCACTGCCAAATATTCTAGCTAGTTTTAGATGATTTTTGTATATCGAACAATAGTTATAGTTACTCTGACTAGTGAAAATCAGAATACTAGTGCCCAATCCACTTTTATCGTACTTGTATCTAATTTTAGGGGCTGTTCCACTTTTAACGAAATTAGGTAGGCATTCAATTAAAATATCTACCTTCACAGTAAGAAACGCAATTGACTTAGATTTGAAAATGTTGAACAGGCAACATATCACTTATTTAACTACAAAATTTACAAATAAATGATTAGCGATTAGACAATGATTAAATTGACCACAACTTGAATTTTGGTACGTCACTGGTCATATATAATAAAATGTAATTTATTCATTGGAAAGTTTAAAATGAATATAATCCACCATGGAATCCATGAAAAGTTTATGATTGAGAAAGGCACAATTGCACCGCTAGGTGCATTAAAACAGGTTTTTAGTCATGGTTTGCTTGCAATAATATTTATTGTGCTTGAAATAACCTATGTTAAGCAATACTCATTCATCGTTAGAGAAAATCAAGGTTTGACCAAAAATTACTTAATCTTTGCTCGTAATACGAACATGTTGGAATTTTTCGCTCAACTTACATTGAATATGTCTCCTCAGAACAGAGGTATGTTCTATACTAAAAATCACAAACAGCTACATTCTTTATATGTACGAAAACAACTTATACTATTCCTTGATGGATTCGGGTTGTTTTCGAAATTTATCTAATCAGGTTCTTTTAAATGAAAATTTATGTCCATAAAATTTAATCAGGTCGTTCTGCCCTGTTCGCTGGTTTTGTCATATGTCAGAAATTAATTAACTTCTAGATAAATCGTTCAGCTCACATATCACAACCCACGATTTTATTGCTAATTTATAGACTATTATTTTTTCCACTACAAATAACCAAGCCAGTCGCGGAGTAACCAAAGCAAAAAAAAACCCTCGTGGCATGCCGACAATATATTCCCACATAAAATAATGTGAATTGCCTATACACGCTCGCTTGGGGATCGCCCCGCACAAGTGAAATACAGAGATATTTTAAGAGATTAAGAATTTTTCCCAACAGTAACAACTGTATTCTTATGTTTTCATTTTTTGCCGTTACACATAAACCAACCACCCCCAGCACCAGTGACTGTCAGTCGCTTCTGAAAGCGAATGAATAGCAATCAGTGGTGGGGCAGAGCGCGACACTTGAAGGCGCAGCGAAAAACGGGCCAACATTGCATAAGTGTGATAATTTTATTTGCAACGCGACACACAGCACAGTCTATCTCTGTCGCTCTCGCTTCCATTTATTACTACGAAAGGGGGAAGCACTCTTTTCCAACATTAGCTGCTCTTCAAGTCAAGAGCATTTATTTTTACTGCTTGCATCAGCGAAAAAACTGAAACTGTTTCCCGTCGTCGAAACTCGTCCTGCTGGCTGCTAAATAAAGCTGGTAGAAGGGGGTGTGAAAAAAGGGGTTCGAATGGAACAACACAACCAACCAACGAGTTTCCACTTTTCCCAATGGATCGATTTCAGACATGGCGGATGTGGATATGGAGCACGTTTAGAGAAGTATGGGCTATTGTTCGCTGGAGACAAATAGATTTTGACTTACCTACATTTTTCCGACCCCACCGAGTTGCCATGTGCATCCTAGTTCTGTTAGCATTTTTATTCTGAATCGATTGGTATAGATATGAAACGCGGCATTCCGGGCGTCGAAAATGTTGAACATTTTACTTTTCCCATTTGTTTCCAATCGATTCCAAATTACAGTTCCGCCCATTCGGCGAAAAAATCCCTGACCAACTGTTGCTAATTCCAGCTGTGGTTTATTTTTCCCGAATACCTTTCAACCCCGCTGTAAACGTCGAACAAAATCGCCACTGTGTGCTCCAAACACTCCGCATTACTTACAGCTTTGTTGATCATTGTCCACCGGCTCGTAGGAGGTTCCGACACAATTACGCATGTAATCCAATCAGATTATAGCCAGTAATTGCATCCGGGATTCCGACACTAAATCGGCCCCCCGGTTGCTAGCTCAAAAGCTTAATGCGCCATGATACATTATACCGGGTTTCCAACCTTCCGTTGGCCGCGCCCACCCGCCTCCATAAACACATTCCAAACCGTGGTTGTTTCGTTTGCTGGAATCGCGACCGCACGCCACCCGGAAAAGCTCTTCATACGAGATGCTGACTGTTCGAAGCCTCGCTCTCTCTAGCTTTGTGCTATCGAATTGCACATGTATGTTGGGACCCCATAGCGTCGGTTGTTTAAAGTGAAACCATGCGCTTTCAAAACCGTAGCCCGCAGCTAGCATCAGCATTACTACGCATTCTAGCATTTCTCCCCGAGTGGGCAATGGTGGCCGCAGGCAGGTAGAAGGGATGTCGGGAGGATAATGCACGTTACGCTTTCTATCCAAAACGGGTTCTAGCTCCCTCCACGTTCTCTTCCACCCCGCGGGGGTAGCAAATCCTCTAGAGTACGGGGATACAGAGAGCGAAAAATTCAGCATTACCACAAATTTGCGAGTAAACATGACACAATTCACGCATCACTGATTCGAAAGCCGGGTCCCCGGGAGTGACAGCACGGTTGGTGATGGCACTCAGGCATTTTTACGTACTGCGTCGCGATGCGTCGAGCAGCTTTTTTTTACTGATACGATGCGGAAGGTTGACATTCAGGTCAGGCATGTTCGTTAAAGTTTGTACCATTTGGACGAGTTTTAAAATAAAACTGAAATATTATATGTACTATGAACAATGATGATAAACTCAGCAAGCTGTTGTTCGACGCAGAGCTAAAAATAGCAATAGGAAGATGGATTGTGCAGAGGAACGGGATCATCATCACGTAGTTTTGTATGTTCTTTGACTGTGCGGGAGACACCGATGTTATTGATGTAGAGTGTACAGTAGTTAAAGAGGGCTTTCTTCTTTCCTAAAGGAACGACATGGTAAAGAACGAGGCCGTCGAAATGATGTTGGCTTGAAAGTGTAATTTTTTGAAATACGATCAATGAGTTATATAGTTATATAAGAGCACAGTTGTCACTTGTATGTGTCGAAGCGCGTTTTAGATTGAGTCAAGCAGTATGTGTAGTATTGCTAGTAATCGGAAGGCACGCATGAACTGTTTTTATTCTTTGTTCACACGGCTGTCGCATATTGCTGGTTCATTTTTGAATGCAATCCGTGATCAGTGTCGCAATTCGACGTTCCGAATAGATTATGCGCATCTACTACGAAACTCATCTTTTGACGAACTTCACCATTCCGTTAGCATCATTCTTGAATTACAGAAACATCAAGTAGTGTGAACCGAACCAAGACGAAATCTTGGTTGTGGTAGGTACTCAAAACAGGGTTAATGAACACCGTTTTGTTTCACGTATGTGTGTTTCTGTAGTTTTTTAGAGCGCAGAAAAAACTTTCAAATAAGCCCTAAGAATGCAGGAAAAAAATATACAAAACCCTACTTAGGAAACGGGCTTGGGCTGCCACCACCCGACCCGCTAAAAACCAGTGCTCTTGCTCAGAACCTGATTCCTCCCTGGCCCTACCTTACGGTATTACTTCGAGGAGAGGTTTTTATGTGCATAGAACCCACTCTAATTCAACTACTTAGTAGTTCGTTCCTTCAGTAGAATTACAACACTGCTCCTCGACACACCACTAGTTCTGCACCATCCGCACAGACTGGCAATTTCTGCATGGCAGTCGGAAAGCTAGCTGTGGGTCGGGACTTAGTGCTCTTCCCATACGAAGACAATATGGGCGGAAAACTTCAGATTGTCTAATTTACCGACCCCGCCAGCTCCCTTGTGCCATTCAGCACCACGACTCGGTTCCCTTGTGGCATTTAGCACCACAACTCCTTTCTCGCAACAGTCATCACCACTTACTCGTTGATCTCCCAACTTATTCGCGGAAGTTTTCCCGAAACCGAGCCAACCAGCCAGATATCGAGGTTAGTTCGGCGATTCTGATGGAGCAGGGTGTCCGGTTTGCTGATTCCCCGACGACCCGCGACTGGTAGTGTCTCGTCGCGGTCTATTCAGTCTAGTCCCCGGCTGTGAATCTAGCTTACACCGACGACGAGTTCCCCGATGAAGGACGTTCTCTCGATACCGATTCTTCTTTGGGTTTTGCACCACAACTAGTTGAACCATTTGGTTCCCTGTTCGGTGCCATTTAGCACCGCAACTTCTTTACGCCCTTTGGTTTTCCTGTCGTTCTATATCGCTCCACTTCCCCGATGAGCCGTTCAGCTCCCGACATTACTAAAATCTTTTTCACGAACTACTCGGTCTAGCCCTCGAGGATGGATCTAGCCTACTCCGATGGAGAATTCCCCGGCGAGAGAGGCTCTCCCGAAACCGAGCGGTAGATTTCTCCTGATACCTTTACTCGTTTCCGTGAGCCTTTTTGCTCCCCGCTTCGTCCCGATCTACTCGATCTAGTCTCTAGCGGTGGACCTAGCCTGCTCAACGGGCCAGCCAGTAGGTGCTGAGATTCATCCAGCGGTTCCGAGTGAAGCGTAGCTTCCGACTCACTGGCACTCCCACGACCCACTGCTAACTATTCGACGCGATCTACTTGGTCTAATCTCCGGAGGTGGATCTAGTCTGCTCACAAACTACCCGGCAGGGTGTCGAGGTCGGTCCGGCAATTCCGGTGAAGCCTGATGTCCGGTTCACTGGCGCCCCGACGACCCAAACCCGGTGCTATGATACATACTACTCCATTGGTCCCCGGCGGTGGACCTAGCCTACACCGTCGGAGAGGTCCCCGGCGGCGGAATTTCTCTCGAAACCCGATTTGTGGCTTCACAGCCACTTTCTAGCCAATGGCGCTACTTTAATGGTCCATTCGCCACTTCATCTACAGCTCGGAAAGTATACTCGTAACCACTCCGTTGACAGCATCCCAGGTATGCTCGTCGTAGCATATCTCTTTGACGATATTGTCAACACATACCATACCATACGAAAACCATACCGCTACGAACTTCTTCGAACCTAGGGCATTCGAAGGCCGCGTGTTCCGGTGTCTCTTGCACATTCACATACTCCGAGCAAAGGGCTGATGAAGCATGTCCAAACCAATACAAGTACTTCCGGAAGTATCCGTGCCTGTACAAAAACTGCGACAAATAGAAGTTCACCTCTCCATGCTTCCTATGCGCCCAAGCCGACACATTTGGAATGAGTCGGTGGGCCCATCTTCCTTTCTCCGCGATGTCCCACTCCTTCTACCACTTAGCCAACGAGTCCGCTCGGACCAGTTTCCTTGCATTTCTCCGCTGGTAGTATTCTATGTCCTCAGTCAGAGTGGTACAGATGGAGATCATCTAGGCCAGCGTTTCTCAACCTTTTTCATACAACGGACTCCTTAGAAATCACCTTGCCTTGTTGCGGATCCCCACGATTAAACATCGATTTGGTATACTATCAATATATCATTTTCAGTCTGTTGGGAAACAATACACTCAGGTTTTTTTTACGCGGGGGATACGAGCCGCGTAAATGAAAACCGCGTAAATGAAAACCGCGTAAATTTCAAAATCCGCGTAAATGAAAACCGCGTAAATTTCAAAATCCGCGTAAATGAAAACCGCGTAAATTTCAAAATCCGCGTAAATGAAAACCGCGTAAATTTCAAAATCCGCGTAAATGAAAACCGCGTAAATTTCAAAATCCGCGTAAATTTCAAAATCCGCGTAAATGAAGACCACTTAAATTTAAGAATCCGCGATAAAGGGAACCTCATTGATGGGTACCGCGTAAATTCCAAAATCCGCGTAAATTTCAAAAACCGCGTAAATGAAAACCGCGTAAATTTCAAAATCCGCGTAAATGAAAACCGCGTAAATTTCAAAATCCGCGTAAATGAAAACCGTGTAAATTTCAAAATCCGCGTAAAGAAAACCGCGTAAAAAAATACCGCGCAAAAAAAACCGCGTAAAAAAAACTTGAGTGTACTTGAAATTTTAATATCCACTCATTTTTCTTCGAGGACCATCAGCAACAACTTCACGGCCACATAAGGACCCCAGGTTGAGCATCACTGATTTATGCGATAACGCATATTGCCTCCGACGATATTGTTCTGTAGGCACTAGCAACTAGTACGGCCTTCAGTCGGAATGTCCTGTTCAGCCTTTCACGGTTCCGCTTGGTTTTCAGCGCAACACTCCGGGTAGGAACTTATATCGTAGTATCGATGACGAAACAGTAGATAGTAGACGTCTCGTACTGTTTCTCGGAAAGACGAAGTTTGGCACGATTCTCGTAATTCCGTTCGTTGCTTTCGGCAACCTTTCGCAGGCGTAGTCGATGTGGTTATTGAAATTCAACCGATCGTCGATTATCCCTCACAATTGCTTCAGTGCACGCTTCGATGCAATCACTTGCCCTCCGACGTCGATCTGCATCTGCTGCACCGCTTTGCAGTTGCTGACCAACAACACTTTCTTCTTGTCGATCGCGTCTTTTGTCTCCGTCACCAATCCCGATCAGAAACACATAACAGAAATGTTTCAAAACTATATCTCGCATTGTTACTTGTTATAAATTTCTGTTATTTTAACTACTAATGAGACCTAATTTATAACACAATATGTTACAAAAATTGTATTGTGTTATAATCTTGATATTTCATTCTGATCAGGATACCACCACTTCTTCAAGTGTCTCACCCATCACCGTTTCTCCGCTTGTTTGTTCACTCGTGGAGCGGCTCTCAATGGGTATCGCAACCATCCAACCGTAACTTTGCCTACCTCCAGCGCCTTATCGGTAGCGATTACCGGTAAACGAATCATCGCTGTCTGAGTTCCTCCGTATTCATTCTTTAACCGGATTGGCATGTGAACCATGCCCAGGTTGCACTGCTGCTTCAGTGCACCTCTCAGCTCGTCGTGATTTTACCAAAGTCCTTGCACATAATCACCATCTCTGGGTTTGAAGGTATTAACTTCTGCCATTGATTTGGTAAAAGTATCCTGCAAGGTCGAGCTGCTAGTCGTGGGATCCTTCATCAACTCGAAAAGCATCTCAAGGAGTTGTCACAGTTTTACGAGCAAATATCCAACAAGCATGACCTAAGAAGAACTCAGGGGCAGTTATCGGTGAATGCTCCGTGCAACCTGGAAAGTATGTGACAAAAATATAGTATATTACTTCATCTTCGTTAGACTTCGTTCACTATTAGCAGTTCTAATTGAACTCGGATGAAAATCTTTCGATTTTGAAAGTAACCTATTCCATGTTCGTCCGCATTTTTTTGGCCGGGTATCAATATAAGATTCCGACATTCGGCGCTTAAATGTACCAGCGATTTGCGGGTTTCAGAGAAATGGATGCTTTGAAGGTATGAATAATTTATCATATGTAAACATTGCGCCAAGAAGTTTATTGGACTTATGTTAGAAAGAATACGTTTGCTTGCTGTTGCAAGCGTTCCTCAAATCTATAGTATTTTTAAAAGCAGATATCATTATTTCAGTGTATTAATGATCGCGTGGTAGGGTGGTGATGAAATACACTAGTTTTGAATTTTTGAGCTTATGTGTCGGGCATTTCAGTCGTTTGCACTTCTCCACACCAATGCAATTTTCGACCACATCACCGTTGTGGTCAGTTGTCATCGAAAATTAGAGCACACATCAAAACTTTGCACTCTTTTGTGAAGCCACGATTGAGAGAGCGAAAATTTGTCTGCACAAGCCATTCATTGTGTGAAAAAGTCATCGCGTTTTTACACACACTTGGTAGAATGTGTTCGTGCATATACTATAGTTGAAATTGAGCTCACTAATACTGTTACAAGCCAACCGATTATAATGTAGCGTGAGTTCTTAGTCACTTTCGATGCACGTTCATTGAGGTGTGTTTGTATAATGCAGTAACTAGGGTGATGAGCGTATTTGCACCATGTTTCTATTATCACCCTACCCATTTGAAGCCGTTGGTTAGAGCAGTGTCTGCCATCTTTATTCAACGCATTGAGTCAAATGGTAGCGCAACAATAGGGGCACTCGATTCGAGTTTTCATTGTGCTCAAACACGAGAATTTTATTGTTTTCAACGCATTTGTGTTATTATATTGGTTCTTAACAACGAAGCAAAGCGGTTCATGTCAATTTTTACGCATTCCATTGATTGCAAGGCAAGAAATTACCGAATTAGTGAGGCACCTTGCTTAGTATGGTGAAAATAGGCTCATCACCCTAAATTTGGTTTATAATGCAAGAAAGGCATGAATCTAATCCGAAATAAGAACGAAAGGCTCTAATGCATTTTTTGCATTAGGGAAAAGTTTTAGGTGTACTTAAGCCATACGGAAGAACTATATTTCGTTTATTATTATGCATCGTTGTATTCTAACAAATGAAATTTAATCCCAATTTACATTTAGTGGGATAGTTCCACGTAAAAATTTTGTGGAACCCCATAGGGCTGTAATTATTTCTAATAACGCTATGGTCATGCAATTGTCATATCGCACATAAAATTCCGTTATACATATTTGATGGACGCTTCTCGACATGTTTCATCTAAATCAGGAAAGTAGCAAACACTGCCAATGTAGCTACCAGACGCTACACGACCGAGACATGGCGAATTGACCGCGCGTTTTCATATCCGGTTCAGTGGAAAACAAACTGAAGCCATTGCCATCGTAGAAATGGGGAAAGTTAATTAATGTTTATTCTATCATAATTTAAATTATTCGGATGATGGAATTCGATTTTCATTAGCTCGATGAAAATTTGCGATGCCTGCTCAAAAAGCATGTTATTTGCGAAGAAAGCTTTTAATTAACTACTTCAAATTGGCTTTGACCCTAGATTGTCATCATCCCCTCGATGGCGGGATGATTCTTTATTGTCCCAATATTCGCCAAAGCATTGCCACAGGACTTCTCGATAGCCAATCACGTATTTCATTTCGGAAGACGTAAATTGAAATCCTCGTTCGCTTCGTCGCCTGAACCTCTAACATTACTTCTACTAACAACCGTCAGCGTGCAGTTGAAAGGATGCAGGAGTGATTGCTTTCTTCTTCGCATGACAGCGTTTTTAGTTAACCCTTAGATCCTCCCAGTTCTGTCTGACGCCATATGTTCTTACCAGCGGGTTCCGTTCAGGCTTGCCTTTTAGCTAGCCATCAGTAGAAACAGCGCAACCCGAACGCAATAAATCAAATCATTGAAGCATAAATATTACATTATCGTTTTTTCCGTGGCATGGATCTGTGCAGCTTTGTCGAGAAACCAAACCTCTAGCAGTCATCCATTTTCGAAATTCAAGCATCCTCATGCTCGTTCTTTATCTTAATCCAAAGCTTGAGTAATAACGCAATTTTGTAACGTTATTAGGCACGATTTCAAACCGTTCGCATTTCTGTATGCTTCGAGAGGAATCCATTATTCTTGAGCCGAGCTGGAATCGAAAGGAGCGTAGGCAGAGATATCTTTTCCCCGTAAGGATCCATGCGGAATGCGCGTGAATCGGAATATGCGACTGCACTTGCATCATCATCATCATCATTGCGACGTGCTTCGCACAGAATGCTGCACAAGGAAGCGTGCTACGGTGAGGGTAAAATATTTCTTCGAGAAACTGCCTTTTTGTGGTATTTCAAATGCTTATTGAGAATGTGACCGGAAAAGGATCGGGGAGTACTGATAAAAAGTGGAGGCGATGGAAAAATAATTTATGTTAATAGTGATACTGAAGTCAACCGTTAGTGTTCAGCAGTTTCGACTTTTTAATGATTTTTCTCACCACACTCATCAGCGTATGACTCAAACAGTTAAATCCGCTTCTGAAACTCTAGTTTCAGTACGCGTGATGTCTGATACTTCTAGAGATTATGTCGCAACTGCAACCGTTTACCAAAAGTGAGGACTTTTATCCAGTCAATTGACATCTCTATCTCTACACACAGAGTTTGACAATAGGCAACACTAAGGAGAAATCTAGCATAGTGCATCTTACATTGGCTTGCCAAGCCAAACCAAATGTTTCGATTTCACTAGTTCTCATCAGCTTAAAAATGAACTCCTCTTCTTGTGCGACATCACGCTTGATTAGGGGTTTGCTCAGGAACACAATAAGACGCTAGTCAATCCGGAACTAGCTTAGTCCTGTCACTAAGTTAGTGTCGGATTCTGATGAGACGAAGTCGCAACGCAAATTCGCAACGCAAAATTTAACTGCAACATCGTTTTTCACCGATCGCTTGGGGTCGGTTTGATAACGTCAAAATCATTTGAAATGTCATCAACAAGCGGCAGTAGCAGTAAACAAAAGAAAAAAGTTAAGGGTTATGTGCAGAACACGACCACAGCGACATTGAAAATGTAGTGTGCAATATAATTCGCGGCGTCGCACAGTGGGGCGAAAGTGAAAAAAGACGGTCAAAAGTCTTTCCTGAGTTTCACAGATGTTTTCATGCTATGATGTTTTCAGGAAAGTTTCCTAGGACTACATCCTACATCTTTTAGGATAAGCACCTTAATTTTTCTTAAGGTGCAACTGTCATTTAAAAACAATTTTTTTTTAGCTCAGCAACAAAAAATTTTTTTTTGCACGGAATCTTATAAATTAATTTATTTTGAACAACTTTGATGAACATATCCGCCATCTATATATTTTTCCTTAAGAAATATGTACGTTGCACCTTAAAATCAGTTTTTTATCTTTCTCTTCAACAACTTAATTTTTTCTACATTGGTATGTTCTAGAAAGTTTTAGATATCGTCAAGACATAACTTTTCTGAAGACTCCAATGATGTATGACATGTGTTTCGGGAAATAAATCGATTTTTCTTTAAAAGATGGTCATTTTCATTACAAAATTTCTCAAAAGTGTGAAACATTGTGAACCAAAACTCAGAATGATTGAATTCACCATGTTATGTAGTATATGTAAGCGAAGTATAGCAATCCGGACTTTTCGGGTTTTTTACTTTTCATGCATTTTTATACTGCATAATGTATGGATATTTCACAGCATCTATAGAATGCCCATTAGTAAATCAACACGTCATAATACAGAATACTAAACTCAATGCAAAATATATCTCGCGTGTTTTTGAGAAGGGCCAATAAGCACACACTAAGCCAGCCAAAAGTTGTTCGGTAATTTCTTTTGACGACTACCACAGTAAAGTGATATTTTTACGGAGCTTTCAGCAAATTATTTAAAAAATTGCGGTAAAGTTTTCATTTTTTAACGATTTTCAGTAATTTTTCGAATAATTTGCTGAAACCCGCAATATTTTTCACTGAATTTATCAGCACTTTTGTTTTTTTTCGGTATATAAACATTATCCAGTAAAAAACTGACTGATTGTTCAGCAAAATTGTACCAAC
The DNA here is from genome assembly GCF_030247195.1 of Topomyia yanbarensis. Lineage (NCBI taxonomy): Eukaryota > Metazoa > Arthropoda > Insecta > Diptera > Culicidae > Topomyia > Topomyia yanbarensis. The sequence continues at coordinate 59,952,899 of NC_080670.1, forward strand.
ATTACCGAACCTCGTCAAAAACTTACAAAACAGGTACAGCAAATCATCTGTCAAATCGAGGAAACTACTGACTGACCAGTATTTTTTGACGTTTGGATAGAACGGATTGCGGAGAGTTCGGTAACCGAATTGTTTTACTGAATTGATTACCGAACGGTTTGCTGTTCAAAAACCCAGTAAAATTTTACTGTACCCAGTAATTTAAATTAAGTGTGCATGCTGTTAAAATTCACTTTAAGAGAAAATTCCGGAAAAACCGTAACTTGCCTAGAATGGATGTTAACATTTTATGAAAGAGAAACGTTTTCGCTTTCGTCTGTTGGAGTACATTTTAATAGGGAATTATTGGTTTGACCAGAGTTTCCTCTCAAAGTGAATTTTGACAGTATGCTTGTTGGCCCTTCCTAAAAACACGTGTGATTTCTTCTATTATCAACAATTAACATGTAAAAACAATGAAAGTAAATGAAGCAATAATTATACATTCGAAGGACACTCAAATTGCTTTTTACGCGGGTATAAAAGCGATCCAATAATTGATAGCATTAGTATTATGAATATTTTATTGTGAATTATTGAAAATAAAAGAAAATGCACGTCAAAGCAAATATTCTAAATCACTCTCAGAGCTTGAGTTTTGTATATTCGTGAGTTACTGGATTGCTGACTCTTACGAAGAATGAGAGGGATAATGCCAAAATTTTATAATCTTTACAAGATTTTAGTTTTAGTTTTAATCATTCAATATAAAATACTTCTAAAGTATAATTAGTGCTTTATACACTTTCACTATTTTTACATGTTGATTGTTGATAATAGAAGATATATTTTACATTGAGTTTAGTATTCTGTATTATGACGTGTTGATTTACTAATGGGTAATCTAAAGATACTGTGAAATATCCATACATTATGCAGTATAAAAATGCATGAAAAGTAAAAAACCCGAAAAGTCCGGATTGCTATATTTCGATTACATATACTACATAACATGGTGAATCTAATCATGCCGAGTTCTGGCTCACAAAGTTTCACAATTTTGAGAAATTTTGTAATGAAAATGACCATTTTTTAGAGAAAAATCGATTTATATCCCGAAACACATGTCATACATCATTGGAGTCTTCAGAAAAGTTATGTGTCTTGACGATATCTAAAACTTTCTAGAACATACCAATATAGAAAAAATTAAGTTGTAGAAGAGAAAGATAAAAAACTGATTTTAAGGTGCAACGTACATATCTCTTAAGGAAAAATATATAGATGGCAGATATGTTCATCAAAGTTGTTCAAAATAAATTACTCAATAAGATTCCGCGCAAAAAACATTTTTTTGTCGTCGAACTAAAAAACATTTGTTTTTAAATGACAGTTGCACCTTAAGAAAAATTAAGGTGCTTATCCTAAAAGATGTAGGATGTAGTCCTAGAAAACTTTCCTGAAGACATCAAAGCATGAAAACATCTGTGAAACTGAGGAAAGACTTTTGACCGTCTTTTTTCACTTTCGCCCCACTGTGCGTCGGCGGTAAAACATGATGATGTTCTATCAACGACCTTGCGGTAAACTTGGGTAGAAAGCACAACTCCTACCACAGAAGGCAATGGATTCTTCACATTTCCTTTCGATCATGGCCATATGAGCCTACCTAGTCCTTGTTTTCCGTATTATGTTTATAACTGATTCGCTCTAGAGTACCTATCTTTCAATTTCATTGCTTTCGTTTCTCTTAGTCTTAAATTTGCCGAAAACGGCCCACAAAATCGATACAATAATCGAAATATCGCATGTTTACTCTCTTCACGGATATGGTCGGACAAAGTATTCATTTTGTCGAGTAGTCGTTGACAACCGGGTTGTATCGTACTGCTATCGTCTCCGCTCCGACGTTCGATCAGAGAATGAACTCGCCCGAGCAACCAGTGTAGCCACAATTAAATCTGTACTGGGAGTTGAAAAAACTTTTCTATCTGTAGTCCTCTATAGAAAAATCTGTACCGGATTCTGCGCCCAAACAATAACAAGGTTGTTTTAAGAAAATCATTTTTCTTATATATGTTTTTAATTGGGGGAAATCAAACCAGACATTCTGACTCGGTTGTTTTATTTGGGCTGGAATTCCGCAAAAAACCAGTTAGAATTCCGCATGAGTTTGACTGGGCAATATCAATATCAGCTCCAGCTCAAATTCTCGCTGCGACTGCGATTTTGTTTGCAGCCAAAGGTGGTCAATAGAGTGGCGGCGAGAAGCTGAGATGGGGCTGGTAATAGGTTTGTTCCAGTACCAGGAGAAACTGGAAGTACTCTAGAGAAAATCGTTCCTGTACTCTCTTCTTCTCTTTTTTCTTCTTCTAGTAGCAAACCGGAGTAAAAAGGAGTAAGTATTTTTTGCTCCTGTTTACTCCGCAGTGACTTCCGTGTACTGGAACAAATCTAATATCAATAGGATGCGAGAAACCTGCTTGCAGGAATCAAAATGGAGCAGGTCAGAGTAAACGTAGGCACTCCGAGAAGATTCGTTCGGCTTTCACTTAGACATCGTCCCTTTGATTCGCATTCTAATGTCAGCTTCAGGCAGGGATGCCAACCTTCCAGATTTATCTGGATTCTTCCAGATTTTCAAGCGTCGTCCAGACATACAGATTTATGGTTGTCTGATCCAGATTAAAAAAAAAGAAATTCGTAAAATGAGAAAATAAGTTACAACAATGCATAGTTGATTTTTAAACCACCTTTTGAGCTACAACTAGTTGTTCCAGCAATCCAAGATACTGATAGCTCAGAGACACAATTTTAATTCATATGCTCTATGCTGAAAATTAAACGTTTGAGATGGTCAGATTGGCATTGCAATTATCGAATTTTCAGTAAGCCGTGATATATTTGTTAACATACAAATATGTTTCATTAATAAATTGAACATTTATAACTCTCCCAAAAATAGGCTATCCAGATAATTCCAGATTTTTTCAAAGAAAATTACAAATTTTCTGGAAAAACATTTGGCATCCATGGCCTTCAGGTCAAGTTCAATCAGTACCAACTCCACTTCAGCTTCTTGCCATCACTGCTGCCTAACTCAACGTTTACCTGCACTCAGGCAATATCGTATATTTTTTAGCCATAAGTAGCACCTATGTGAATCATAAGATAAGGCATTTATTTTGTCAAAGTAGTTTGCAATGAGTTCATTTTCCGTAAAGCATCTTTTCATAAGACAATATTATACACCCCAAGTAACAATTTTGGTTATATTGAAGTTTTATAGCGTTTAATAAAACTAATATTTAGAACCTCCCATGCTAACTTTATGGTCTTATGTACTTCCTACAGGCTGCTATAAACCCATGTTATGACAAATTGGCCCAGTTTTATTGTAATCAGTAGAACTTGTTATGCAAACTATCATAGGAGTAATAGTTTTATTACAGTTCTATTGTACTTTTTAGGTGTGATATTAAACCAACAGCATAAAACCTTCTCCTGACCTAGCAGTGTGGAAATCCACTATATGAGCGCTATTAAATCATCATAAAACTGTGTAAAGTTTTCCTGAAGAAGCTCATAAAACTTCGTATGCTATCCATGTTAGAACTTTCAGTTTTAACCTGATTTTTTTCACTGATTAGATGTATTCAATAAAATTTTATCGTGGTTTTATTCCTTAACATCGCATGATGCCAATCATCGAACAAAATGCCATATTGTAAGGTATACATTTTTTCAGCATAGTGAATAAAAGAACTTTATTAATGTTCATAGCACATCCATGCGTGTTTGAAGGCGTGCCGTTAGGGATTCATGGTGAAACATCATGAAAGAGCAACGCAAAATAAAAGCGCCCCAAGAATTCTACTAAAAAGAGCATTCGGTAATATTTTTCTGCAAATATTGAAACAAGACTTAACCAAGTTTCAGTAAAAAAAATGTTAAATGTTTTGTTAAAAAGTGCAGATTCTTTCAAAAAATGTCTCAAAACATTTGATTCCACCCTTCATACGAACAAGAAGGCGTATATTTGAGAAATTTTACTTTGCAATTTGCTATTTTTGCTTCAAGGCGACATGTTTTAAATAAAACTTGGTATACTTGAATAATTATTTCATAAGACAATTCCTCCTAAAACGGTCATAACTGATCAATTTATATAGCAAGCGTGTTTATCATGGCACTTCTGCATCTATGATGAGAGTGACGAGTTTTATGCTGGACTAAATCACAGGTTGCTGGTTTTGATTATTTTGACAGTGACTTTGTCCAGGATGGTAAATAAAAGGTGGGGGTTTTTACTATGTAACGGTGCAGTTGTCAAATATGAGTAGCGCAATAGATTAAAATAAACACACTGAATACTTGCCATTTCTATAGTGAGTTCACCATTTACTGTCAGTGTCATTCCAATCGAGCACGAGATTTGTCAATAGTCCTCGTTCGATAAAGATTCGCAGATATTTTCTTCAAATTGTGTACCGAAATCTAGGGACAGATCTCTTGAGATGCATTTTTAAAAATCAACGAAATTAAATATTAACTTTCCATCAAAATGGGAATTTGAAAAGAATTTTGCGTTGCGTGTAAGATGTCAAAGCCCTGCCACAAACTAACTCTACTCCAACAATGTTTCGAACAAAGTAGATCAACGTAAGACGCTTGTCGAACAAATCTTTCGGCAAAAGAGTGAAATTTGATGCAATAATGGAAACGAAATGCGTTTTTTCAAATTGGATTCAAATTTGTTATGAATTTCTAGAGTAGAGCACTCTAGTTAGAGTGCGGCCAAGACGCGTTTGACGTATCCAAACGAGCATAAATCTGATGTATTTCTATTGTGAATACGTCAAATTTCATGTTCGTTTGGATACGTCATGGCCTCTTGGCCACACTCTAACTAGAATGCTCTATTCTAGAGTCATCTGACCCCAGACCGAAATGCATTTGTATGAGTTTATTGTTTATAGAACTGAAACGCAGATGGACTTCCTTTTTTGTAATATAATTCGAGAAGTGGTTCAAGTCAATTTTTGTCAACAGTCAAAAACAAATCATTGCAACCTTCCCAGGTAATTTAGCCACTGTAAGTGATGTATTCTTCATCACACCTAGAAATAATGAAAGTCCATTTATTATATTGCTGCTTTCAATATCAAAAATTATCATGCCCTTTGAATCAACTACCAGCTTTTATTTAATTATCAATAATGACATAATTTTCACAAATGATCTAATTTCGATATTCACTTATTTTTCAAACGAATGTTATTTTGTTAAATGTGTTCTCTAGCATCAACATAAGTCACCAAATCGTAAATTGTTTTAAAAATGAAACAATTCTCGACAAAAATACTATTACGGCTTAAAAGCCAACTGTCAAAATTCTCTTTGAAAGGAAATACCGGACAAACCGTTACTGGCTAAACGCAGTTCATAGCAGTTAATCCAAGAGAGAACTTCTTTCTTTTGTTTATTATAAACATCTGTGATTGGCGGGTAACAGTTTGTCTGAAATTTCCTTTCAAAGAGAATTTTGACAGCTGGCTTTTAAGCCGTAATCATATGTTTGTCGAGAATTAAAGATTAATGAGCTACTCGTGATTGACAACTGCATCAGCACGCACAAAAAAGCTCTCACCTTTATTTACCATCTCGATAATCATCCTGGAGAAACGAGAAAAACAAACCAATCCTCCTCTCAGCGGTTGTTCAGAAATTCTTAAGAGTTATTAATCTGCTAAGATGAAATAATCCTGACTTGGTTCGCCTTCTGCTTTGGTTCAAAAGAAATTGAGGAAGAATTCCTTTTCCAAATCGTATTTTCAAAGTAACTTATTTGCACTACAGTTACTATATTACATGCAAGTAAACAATAAGTTTCGAGCTTTTGATGACAATTTTATAACTCCTTAGTATAGTTCATGCCTTTCATAAGAGTAATTATTTTAAAGAAGTTTTAATATAGACATACCAAAACCTGAATACGTGAAATAATCTCCGATAAAACTGTCTTATAACTTAATTTCTTGTTGTATGTTAGCTTTATTCCAGTTTTAACAAAGTATATGGAACCGTTTCACAACCACTATATAAACTTGAAACCTAAAGCTTTATCGTGGAAGTCATAACATAGTTTTATAGTGAAATTCAGGAACAAATGAAATGACAGCTGCATAAAACCACAATAAAATCACCGGTTTCAAGGATTCCTTCATAAAACCAGGATAAAACAATGATAAATCCCAGAGGCATTTTAATTGTTACTTGGGACTTCTCGTATGTTTATGACAATCATAAGAGTCTCGTATGACACTCAAATGACTGGCATATGCAATACCTTATAAAACGTTAGGATAATCATAAAAGTTGTATGTTTTCATATTAATCTTACGAAAACATAGTATTGTTATTTTTCTATACATCATAAGATAAATCTTATGAATTTCGCTATACGTTTTGCCTGAGTGTGCTGTTTACTGGGATGCATCACAAAATTAAATTGTTCTACCTTGCTGTCATGTAATAAAATCTGTAAAAATCTGTACGTTTTTCAAAAATCTTTAATCTTTAAAAATCTGTTCCTTCCTAAATAAATCTGTACTTGTAGCATCACTGCGAGCAATGCTGAAAGGATGACGTCATCGGCAAAATCAATACAGCCAATCAGAGCCATAAAAAGGAGACATCACGAGCGCTTGGCCGCTGGATGTCTAGACCCATCGTCGTCCCCACCCCAGCGGTAGCAGTGATCAAATGTAGCACTCAGATTGCTACTGCTGTTCTTTACGGCACGACGTTCGACGGTAGAATGAACTCGCTCGGGGAATGATATTCATTAAATAGTCGAGGATGACGTCATTCATAGAAGCGTAGTGTGCTGGGTGCTCAAATATGTCGTACGAGACGCTTTAGGCACGATGTTACTTGTCTGGCAAAAGAGCAAAAAGTGATTTAAACAGGCACGCGGCACATTTATTTATAACTTTTTGTGTTCGTTTGAGTCACTAAGGTGCTCCCTTTTGACGGCTCTGCTGGGGATAGATTGACTGATGTATGGGAGTTTTCACGTTTTCCGAGATTTATTCATTTTTGCTTGTTTTTCAATAGTGTGCTATTGAAATACAAAAACACTATAGCAATAAAACATAATTTCAGTAAATTCCGAATTGTTTGGTGGAGCAGACGGAAATCCGTTCATAAATAACAAAGTTATTAGCGTTCAAAATAGTGACGCAAAACGTGACATCGTTTGATTTTAGATTTTAGAATGACACCCTGCCCCAGGTAGTGCAGTAAGACATTTTCAATGTCAAGAAATCCAGCGTGCCGAGATCAGCGTCGGGGGACAATCCATCCAATCGATGCGTGCGTTGAAGCATCTGGGTGTGATCCCAGTCAAAAAGGGCAAGTTGTTGGCTAGGGGGGGGGGGGGGGGCTACTTGCCAACTCGGATGCGCTAATTGCCCTTCAATTTGCCAGCAAATTGCTGGCAATTAGGGGGCTATTTCAAATGCAACATTTGGACGATTTGCCGCTGTCATTTTTTAGCCGCTCTACCCGTCCTTAAATCGCCCCCAAATCACCCAGGGAACGCGCCATTTAATCGCCCTTAATTGCATACTATGAAAATTACAAATAATACTTATTTTCGGATTTATTATCTACTCACATAAACTTATCACTACACTAGGTAATCACCACCAAACTATAGGAAGAATCAATGGTGAAACTGGCATTGCACACCAAAACTTACCGCAATCTGACTTCTATTAAGAGTTTAGATCAGATATCTTGTTCCATTATATTTACACACGATTCCACAATTTCCCACATTTGTTGGCTAAATGAAGTGCACTAGACAAACAAAATACAAGCGAGAGCACGCCAATCGTTTAAAATAACTATTTTAAGCTTAAGCCAAACATGAACCGCCATGTTTGAAAAACCCAAAAACAACCAAGTCCTTTTCAGCCGTCAGAAAATTTGTCTAAGTGTTGAAATTGCCTTTAAATCGCATTCGCAAATTGCATTTGTTCCTAGGGGCAATTAGCACAGGCGAGTTGAGTTAAACGTCAAACTGTTTAAATCGCCTGACCATGCTCGTCCGCATTTTTTGACAGGGATGGTCGACGGTCGGTTAAATTTCAGCAGCCATGTCGACTATGTATGTGAGAAGATTGCGAGGACAACTAACGCATTGGCAAGGATCATGCCGAATCACGGAGGAGCAAGAGGCAGCACGAGACGTCTCCTGGCGGGTCTCTCATCCTCAATACTGAGGTATGGCGTACCGGCCTGGGCTGCTGCGCTGAACTCAAAGCAAATCCGGACGAAGTATTGACAAGAACATATCGCCTAATGACTGTTCGTGTCGCGACTGCGTACAGAACGATATCGTCGGAAGCGGTATGCGTAATTGCAGGGATGATCCCCATCTGCATCAGTCTGGCTGAGGACGTGGAATGTTACCAGCGGAGAAATACACGTAATACAAGGAGACTGGTCCGAGCGGACTCGTTGGTTAAGTGGCAAGAGTGGGATAACGCGGAGAAAGAAAGGTGGACCCACCTACTCATCCCAAATGTATCTGCTTGGGTGCATAGGAAACATGGAGAGGTGAACTTCCATTTGACGCAGTTTTCGTCCGGGCATGGATGCTTCCAGAAATATCGGTTTGGACACACTTCGTCACCCCTTTGCCCGGAGTGTGTGAACGTGCAAGAGATACCAGAACACGTGGTCTTCGAATACCCCAGGTTCGAAGAAGTCCGAAGGAGTATGCCTGATTTAAAAGTGGACAATATCGTCGAAGAGATGTGCCGCGGCGAGCATATCTGGTACGCTGTCAACAGAGTGGTTACGAGTATACTCTCCGAACTGCAGAGGAAGTAATGTAGTGACCAACAAAATAGCGTCATTGGCTAGTGCGCCGCCATGGAACTACAAATCGGGTTTCGGGAGAAATGCCGCCGCCGGGAAACTCTCCAACGGTGTAGACTAGGTCCACCGCTGGGGACCAGTTGAGTAGTACGCGATATAGCACCGGATTCGAGTCGTCGGGGGGCCCACGAACCGGACGTCAGGCTTCACCGGAATCGCCGGACCGACCTCAACGGGGGATTAGATTGAGTAGACCGCGAATAGCTAGAAGTGGGTCGTTGGGGCGCCAGTGGACCGGAAGCTACGCTCTACCCGGAATTGCTGGATGGACCTCAGCACTTACTGGCTGGCCCGTTGAGCAGGCTAGGTCCAGCGCCAGGGACTAGATCGAGTAGACGAAGCGGGGAGCTTAATGGCTCACAGAAACGTACATCGGTATCGGGAGCATTCTACCGCCGGGGAATTCACGGTAAGGTAGATTCGCAGCCGTGGACTACCCAACAGAAAGGGGAGCTAATTCTCTTACGAAATAAACACCGGTATCGAAAGAAATTCCGTTGTCGGGGATCTCTCAGTCGTAGTAGGCAAATATCTGAATGATCTTGACAAAGCTGGGAGCTAAATGCCTCAAGGAATCAGCACGTAACCGGCTCACTGGAATGAAGGCTAATGGCGACGTAATATATTGAAACAAGAAGTACGAGAAGAATCGAGAGTTAAACCAAAACTCATAGGTCGAGCCAATCCATGAACCAAGTGAGGCTCCGAGATAGAGCAGAAGAAAGAGGTGCAACGAAAGCACAGCGATTCCCCCAACGAAGTAATACCTTGACGAAGTTGCGTGGGGAAGAAGGGCGTGAAAAGTAAGGATTGTTTTTAGTGCTTAGGCACGAACGTGAGCCGTGAGTCCAATACAGTGTCAATACACTACAGGCCAGGCTTTTGAAGCTTTTTAAACCTTACTAAAAACACACACATACACACACATACAATCTCGACGAACTGAGTCGAATGGAATATGGCACTCGGCCCTCCGGGCTGGGCTTAGGTTGCCGGTTTTCAGAGTTATTGCATAACCTTTCTATATGAGAGTCAAAATACCAACACCTTACCGAGGCAAAGAGCACAAAAGGAAACCTTGCAAACAGACTGGCTAGCTTTACACAATGCGATAACGCGCTACACTATACGATCCGTGAAGAGCGCAAAGCGATTCGAGAGTCACCGTACGAATATTACTTTCTTTTTTCATTTACAAATCCCGAAGTTGTGATTGTAACATATCGTGGGATGCTAAGAGACCTGCAGTTTTATGCTGAAAATTTCCAATCATATTACCATTTTCGCCACGTTGTTCCGATTCCTATTTTCTTCCAGATAGTTTACTAGATACTAGAAAATTTTATTATCAGAGAAGGCTGGTTACGTATGCCTGCACCAATCTCATGTTTTTTACGAGAACCATCGTCCTGGTTTTCTTCGTTGCCCGCCACCCCACATCAGTGATTCCAGCTATCGATATTTAGCTCTACCTATGGAACCTGTTCAAAACATTCGAAAATCGGTTCAGAATTCCGAAAGATATCAGTGAGAATTGCAGTTCTGGAATTGGTTGTTGTATTTGAGCTTGACCTCATTCAGAAATCATGTAGAATTTCTAATCGATTTGCGAATGATTTGTGCAGGCTACTACGGCAGATAGCGATAGCACCCGGTCGACTCCAATCTGCGGATTAAATATCATCGATATGTATTGGTACTGGTACTGACTTAATACAACGTGCATAGTGTTGTAGTTTATTGTGAATGTTTCGTGTTAAGGTTAAGGTTGAGAAACTATGCTTTTATAAACTTGGACATCAAACACATACCACTGGAACTCACTCGCAAATGCCGTCTAATTAACGTTTTGAAACAAAAAACTCAAAATATGAAAGATTATCAACCACTATCCAAATCACATCTAAAATGCCCGAAAATGTACTCTTCCATTAATCCATTAACGAATGTATGGCGACGGATACGGAAAGCTTCCACTGACAGGTTGATCCTCATCTCGGGCTGCTCTCTAGGACAAGGCGCATCACATTGAAACAAATGAACGGAAGCATAAATTTTAATGCACCCACGAATTAGTCCATTTTCATAAACAAGCTACTTTAGCGCGGCCCGCGTAGCACCGTTCCTCGTTCGCACGGCTTTGTCAGCCGGGGAGAATTTCGCGCCCGAAATAGGCACTGCGGAAAGGTGCACTCAAGCATCAGTGCGCGCAGCAGTGAAGCGCACTAATTGGTAAATGTAGAACATTGTAATTAAATTGTTTTGTACAAAGCTTCCCGAGAGCGGCTGATGCCGTTGTCGGCGGCGCAATGTTTGCTACCTGCTATCGATGACACCTCGATGGCGGCGGCGACGGTAACGGCCATGCGTTCGCTGTAGGGATGTTGAATTTGATTTGGGTTAGGTTGTGTATTGACGTTTTGCCATATCCTCATTTAATTTATCTAATCGAGCTGCTTGGCTCTGATTTCTAGCACTGGAGATAAAATTCAAGATTTATTTATTGTGCTTATCGCACGTCACTGCAAAGCTATTTTCAGCTCCACGCTTATCCATTGCAAACTTACAGCTCCTAGCTTTTTAAATTTAAGAAGATTATTTGTCCATTTGTCTATTTATATGGAAAATAAATGAACATCGTAGTTATTAATAACAATGAGCATCCCGAACATAGCACATGGCTTCGTGTGTCAAGCAGAATCTCGCACCCTACCTATGACCCGGGCAAACGTGTGCAACATCCAACTGTGCACCTCTATATCAATAATTTGTGATGTATTTTCTGTCATTTACATAATTTCAACCGTTCTATAGCGCGTTGTTCCTCGGGCATTGTGCTGTGCTAATGTTATTGTTGATCATAAACGCATTCAATGTGTTGCCTCGCAGCAGCAGCAGCAGCCGGAACATAAATTTCCCTTTAGTTTCCCTGCAGTGGAAGTGTTCACTGGATGTGACATTTAGCGGTTGATCGCTCTGAATTGCATCAAATTATTTCTAACGAGTCTCTGGAAAGTTCTGACAATGCCTTCGCTGCAATTTGATGATTTAGACAATGGAACGATGATAACCAAACTTCATTTTGATTCTTTGTTGGATCAATACTCTGGTTGATTACAAAACTGGCGAGATGGCGGCAACCATAGAAATGATTCTTTTTCTCGGCTAAATTCTATTATCAATCGTTTGTTTACGTTGTTTTTCTGTGTTCTTAAATTTAACCACTTTGTCCGCTTGCTGATGGGCAGTATTTTATCCCTAAAATGTTGCACTGGGGTACAAATGTACCCCACGCCTTCTTTGGAGCCGTGTAAAGACGAGAATTCGGCATTAATCGACCTGGGACCCTAACCATCATTCAATTCAGAATTCCTGGTAAGAGTAGGAAAAGGTGTTATAGCCAGTTTACTTATAGCTTTCGTGGGAGCAGGTGTCAAAGTTGACGTGGGGAACATTTGTACCGTTAGTGTTTCGTCAGACATGTCATGCGACACCTATGATTCAGTTCATGAACTAGCAAATTGATACAGTTTGTTTTTTTTGTCGTGACTATTGTGCTTTTCACCGAAGATTAGCATGCGACGGAATCAATTCAAAATAGCGAATGAATTGAAAATATACCCTGTTAGCTCCATCTGCCCAGTTTAGAACAAACATCTAGCAATATATAGGCCCTGTTGGTCAGGTATCGGACGGTCATGAATTGACAGTTCATGGATTTATTCACCCCTTCACTACCTGTTCAGCGAAAATCGGAAATTATTTGTTACTATTTTTTGGTACCCATTTAATGAATTGTTTAGTGTGCTTTTTTGATTCCTAACTCGATTCCTCTGCATCTTCCTAAGTTTTTGCTTGGTTCATGACCAATAGTCGCTCGAACAATTCATATAAAAATCAATTCAAATTACATTTTTGTAGCCTTGCGGAATTGAAAAGGTTAAATCTTAAAAATGGCGGTTTCGCAATCTTGTCGCTATCTTGTTTTTTCGCTATTTTTGCTAATTTCCAGTGATAACCACAATAACGACTTACCTTTCTATATAGGGGCCCATTTTCAAAATTTCGGAAGAAAAATGATGTAAGATTTTGAACGCTTATATCTTTTGTTGTACTGAATGGATTTAATCAATTTCTTCGGCATTTTGTCGAAAATATTTGTACCAATGTTGTATTAAATTTTGGAATATGTAGGACATTCATTATCAACGGAAAAATAGTGTTTTGAATAATCTTTCGAAAACGACTCGGAGAAGTGAAAATTTTCAGCCCATCCCGCACATCAATATGGTGCAGCAACCGAACAATAAAATAATGAAAAGTTTATATATAGGTCCACTACATGTTTGTTCCTATGATTATTCGTATTGGGTTGCTTGACGAGAGCAGTTGGTGGGGGAAAGCCGGCATATTAGTTTTGGTTATGCCATTAGAAGCCGAACGGAAAGGAAAGGCTCATGCACGCCACGAGAACGAGCGAGAAAGTGATAGTAGTGCATATTAGCGAAAGCGTTACGTACATTTTGAATCTTAATAACTTTTCTTCTACTAAACGGATTGCCAATCTTGTTTCATAAATCGGAAGGAAAACGTTCAATGCTTGCTACCGATACGTTGTTTGCTATATAAAATTTGTTTAAATAGTTCAAAAACTACTTTAAATGAAAATCAACATAAATGATAAAACCTATAAATAGGGGTGTCGCAGCTTTTCTCAAAACCACATCAGTTCGCGTTTAGCTCGCTCCGAGTAAAGACGTATTTTTCCTTAGCTGTGTTTTTCTACTTTCGTCCGCGTTGTTCGCTAGTATCGCGTCGTCCCAAATGATCCCCTGGCTCAGGGCCTCCTGCTGCATCCAAACGGCAGCATAATTCGAATGCCGACGGAGACGAGACGGCTGCATCGAAAAGGCTACTTGCCAGCAATTGGCTCTCAAACGTGAAACTTTTTCGCTCGATGCGCCAACTGGATTTCATTTTCGGTACTAGTCAAATGATGATGAAAACATTTTCTTGCATTGATGGTATAGGATGGTTGTTCTATTTTAATTGTTTTAAAATAAATATTACATAGTTTCACAAAAAGCTTGATTACAGGTGATAAGAAAACACTCGTTCTTTCGTTTGACACCAAAACATTCAGTTGAACTCAATATTTTATTACGAATTATTGAGATCCGGAATTATTTTTGTATTGTTGAGGTTAGGTTGGTTGTTTTAGATATGGAAAATGTTTATCTAGAAATTGGACTTATCAGTGGATAACCTCGACTACCAACAACTACACTCTTTAATCCAGTGATTTTTGCCCACCTTCGTGTTTTCTATCGAAATTTCAATCTCTGAATTTCATTTTAGTATAAATTGAAACCGGAAGAACAAATGTGAGTGAAGTAACAAGAAATTTACCATCTGGATATTTTTCCGAGGTAGAAAACATATTTTCTTGACCAATATTACTTTTCATTAGAAGAAATAACGTTTAATTATAATATTGATTGAATTTAAAAAAATCAGAATTTACTTTCCAATGCGTTTTGACAGATGAAAATAAAAACATCATCATTGAACACTAGCAAACACTAGCATCTCTACAACAGATCATCTGTGAAGCAGAAGAGCGCCACGTTCCATTGGTTACAGTCACACGTAAGTTAATTGAAATTGATACCGTCACGAAGCGTACCATCTCCCTGCGGAATACAATGAGAAGGCACTTCCAAAGAACCTTAAATCCCAGAATAAAATACTATGTGCATCTCAATCGTATAATCAAGGACCGACTTGAAACCGTTAAGAACGACCATTTTGCCTCTGAATTAAGTAACCTTCAAAACTATTCTCGGCCGTTTTGGAAAGTTACCAAAATACTCAAAACTAAACCAAAACTCATCCCTCCTCTAGTATCCTCTGACGCTACCCTAATCACATCTAAGGAAAAAGCGAATGCTATTTCCCAACATTTCCTCTGTTCGCACAAACTGGGTGAAAACATAACTAGTTCAATGGAGCCAGCCGTTGCTGAAAGTGTTCATGTGCTCAATCGTACACCTAACGTTTTCCCCCAAGATAAGCACATCTCAGTAGAAGAAATTCGAGCTAAAGTGAGATGTCTGAAAAACATGAAGGCCCCGGGCTTTGATGGGTTATTTAATTTGGTGCTGAAGAAACTAGGCCCCAAGGCATATATGCTTATCAGCAGAGTTCTGAATCGTTGTCTGGAATTGTCCTACTTTCCGTCTCAGTGGAAGCTAGCGAAAGTCATTCCTGTTTTGAAACCGGGTAAGGATCCGACTTGTCCGAAGAGTTACCGTCCAATCAGCCTGCTTCCGGCCATGAGCAAACTTTTTGAAAGCGTGATTTACGATCGATTACTGGAACACACGTGTGCAAACTCCATCATCCCTGACGTCCAATTTGGCTTCAGAAAAGGTCATTCCACAGTTCACCAACTCCAACGTGTACACAATACTATCAAACGAAACAAGGCATTGTCAAAGTCCACAGTTATGGCCTGTCTCGACATTGAGAAGGCTTTTGATAATGTGTGGCACGAAGGTCTTATCCACAAATTGATGCAATTCCAGTTCCCAACGTACCTAGTGAAGATAATCCGAAACTATCTACAATCCAGGTCTTCGATAGTCTGCGTGCAAGAAGAGCACTCGGATGCCTATGATGTAACTGCTGGCGTGCCTCAGGGCAGCATAGTAGGACCGATTCTCTACAACTTGTTCACCTCCGATATCCCTCCGCTGCCCGGTGGAGGCGTCTTGTTCCTGTTTGCTGACGATACTGCGCTAATCTACAACGGAAGGATAATTCGTACCATGACCACCAAGTTACAGGCTGGCTTAAATTGCTACATCGAGTATCTGAACAAATGGAAAATATGCGTGAATGTTGGCAAAACTCAAACCATAGTATTTCCCCATCGAAACTCCGATCGACTAGTACCAACAACGAAAATCTCCCTCCAAGGAGCAGAAATTGAATGGGCTGCAGATGTTCGCTACCTGGGACTAGTGTACGACAAGAAACTTCTCTTCCGCTCACATATCGAACAAATAGCGTCCAGGAGTATGTTACTACTCAGGAGGCTGTACCCGCTAATCAAACGACGATCCAGGCTGTCAACGATCAACAAACTAGCTGTGTACAAACAAGTTGTACAACCAACGATAATGTACGCTTCATCAGTTTGGAGATCCTGCTCAAAAACTCATAAGAAAAGACTCCAAATAATACAGAACCGTTTCCTGAAGATGATCCTCGATCTGGATCCCAGAACTAGAACGACTGAAGTGCACCGTCTCGCAGGTATAGAACTCCTCGAGCTAAACATCGAGACACAGGCAGATAGGCTGAAGAACAAGGCATTATCGTCTGAATCAGTGCTCAACAGAGAACTGTTTAGTTAGATTTAAGTTAGGTTTAAGTAGGCAGAAGTAATTAATAATTGGAATCAAACGCCCGAGCTGTTTCAATGTAAATTTCTTTTTCTTACAAGACAATGACAAAACAATTGATACAATGGACTCTGAACAAAGATGAAAAACTAATAGTTGAAACCCTTACACTGTACCAAATTAATGTAATTGACAAAACGAAGTAAATAAAAAAACATTTAACGTTTTCTCAAAGCCAGACGTGTGTAAGACGCAGTGCATAACAGACGTGCGTGGTCGTGAGAAGCTGCATCGGACGACCAATCAAATCGGCTACCATCGGAGAGAAGAAAAACGTTGGTGGCGGTGAGAAGGCCAAAAAGCCAAAGGCTAAGAAACGCAGTCACTGAAAAGGCGGTAGTAACTGCCACTAAAAATGCCACCAAAACATCGAAGGCTGCAAAGCGTACTCATTCGGTGTGAGCTGCGAAAGGGGAAAGATCATATGTATGTACGCAGTAAAAACTATCGGCAAGGTTTGAATTGTTTCAAAAGATTCTCGTCTTGTATCAACATAGTTATCAACAAACCGTCCTTATTAGGACGAATGAAAAATGGAAAAAGAATTTAATTAGAAAGTTTCTTTTATTAACTAGTATTAAGTTTGCGCTTGTTAATTCTGTACTTTTACCAGTGAATCGTAAGAAAATGTTTTTCTAATCTGCAAACCCGAAAGTTTTTGCAAATCCTTCTAAGAAAATCAGTGAATGTGGCAACTCTGCCACTAAGCGAAAGCTACACCAAAACGAATGATGAAAATATTTTTATTTATCGAACAAAAGGATGGCCTTCCATCTGCATTGTGAAGTCAATAAATAGGAACGCCTTGATGCGAAACGTGCTCATTCGGTGTGAGCTGCGAAAGGGGAAAGATCGTATGTATGTACGCAGTAAAAACAATCGTCGGCAAGGTTTGAATTGTTTCAAAAGATTCTCGTCTTGTATCAATATAGTTATCTACAAACCGTCCTTATTAGGACGAATGCAAAATGTAAAAGATGGGTTGGTAATGTATCTGACATAACAGGGGTGTCGTGACCACATTTCGAAGTTATTTCATATCTTGCAAAGCATAAATTGACATAATTTCAATGATTGTTCCTATATGAATGAAATGACAGATTTTCAGGTCAACACGTCAATAACTTTGCAATTTATAGAACAATTTTATATTTCTAGTTATCATATAATAACTGTCATCTCTTCCAAACAACTTAACCCTCTGCTGCCAACCCCGTGGTTTTACGGGGTTAAGGAGAATCATTGTAAAATGTCCAATACACGATTTTATGTTGTTACCACCACTAAAACTCTTATTGAGTATTGACAGATGCTTACTGACCTGTATTCAATGCGGAGAACTCGGTAACAAAATTGTTTTACTGAATAGATTAACGAACGGGATCCCCAGGAAAATTTCGCTGAGCCCGGTGAATCGAACTTAATGCGTAAAATTTAGCCATTCGAAAGAGATACAAGCAGAATTTTAAGAATATGATCATCGCGGTTATGTCCCGGGCATTTCCCCCCCCCTTAGTTTTTCGGTAAGCGTGATTCATTTCTGTACGCTAGAAAAAAGATTCCGATGGTTGTTTCGAGAGATTTTACCATTAATATTTCAAAGCAAGAAAATATGAAATTTGTTCACTTCATGAATGAATGTCTCAACGAGCATAGAATCCAGCGCATCCCCTATCAACGCAGACGTCATCAACAACAAAGGTTATTTTCAAACCACCATAATTATTATAAAGAATAACTTGAAACATTCCCACATATTTCATTGATTATCATTCGATTTGAATTACAAGTCAAACGAGTAGTCACGACACTCCGGTTATGTCCTAGACATTACCCACCCATCTTTTTTTCACTCGCAAGTGAGTCGTAACTTACAACAAAAACTTCTTTTAAACTCGGAAAAAACTTACCAGTGCCAAAATATCAACGAAACAAGTAAGAAATTTATTGTGTTTTGCTATTATTCTGAGATTGAAGGTTTTTTGAAACAATTTGGTTCATACATTTCTTCGAAATGTAATCGCGATATTATGGTGGTTATTATAATACTTTCCATAAATAAAGTTTCAACTGGAAACCGAGACCCAATCAGTACCAATTTTAAACTTCTTCATCTTTTGGACTACGTAGGTGATTCTAGAAAGCCTATCAGAGAGAAGAATCGCCTGTGTATGATGCAAAGCTGACACTTCCCAATTAGCCGGATTTATTTTTTCCTCGCGTGATCCGGAGAGTTTCATGTTCGATTTGCTCTCAGAAAACTGCCTTGGAACGACCCTATCCGTCTTCCGCCGTATAATAATGTGGCATGCATGTGGCTAGATTTGCCAATGCTGGAGTCTCGCCGCACGTTCTTGCAAAGAATGTTCATTTTCGATATGTTGTCGAACAAATTGATTGTCCCGACATTCTCTCAAGGATTCATTTGTTTGTTCCCCCTCGTGATATAAGGAATCGTCCGCTTCTGTGGATTCCTAGGCACTGTACATCATATGGCCAGAATAATCCGGTAGACAGATGTTGTAGTAAATTCAATGAAAATGCTTTAGTTTATGACCTCATGATGAATGAAGTTCATGTTTGACAATTAACATTTGATTTGCTGACTTTGTCAGTTGCGTGAGTTCGAGTGCAACGGTTGCTCATCTGTTACATTCGGAAACACACGTAACTCACATGTAAACAAACCACCGAGAATTGTCAAACGGTTCGTCCGGCTCATTTTGTGGGGTTATGTCGGTTGGTGTAAAACCTAATATAAACGGGGAGCTTGGAGATTACAAAAATGAGTGTTCACACACCCATGTAATCGAAATGAACTTCGCCTGAAACGATGATTTTTGGGAGCAAACTGCGAAATGTCAACTCAGTCATAAAATAAAGCAATTGAAAAAAATGCTAAAACACACCTTTCACATGCTGCAGCTTGCAAGGAGCATATCTTTCGACAAACAAAAACAAATAATTTATCGGCGCGTGTAAAAGAAACAAGAAAGCTAACAACAAAGAGGTGGTTTTTCAAGATTTCACCGGTAAACATGCAAAGCTCAACCAGCTCTATAGAATTGACAAGCTATGTTAAATTACCGAACATATTTTAATTTAAAATTCAACACAAAAGCTGTTCCCTTCTCAACACGAGCACAGCTGCACTGGCTTTCATATAAAATAGACTAAAACTAAAGGTTCCTTTCAAACACCAACGGGGCCTTTCACACGGCTCAGCTTGTGTCGCGAACGCAGTGGCCTTTTAACTATCAAAATTTCTGAATGTGCCCACTATAGCCGGCACTTGGTTAGAGCGTTACAGCTTTTCGGTGTTTGTCCACTGGCTTCGCCCAGCCACAATCCGTGTTTGTTCACTATTTGTACCGGAAGAGGAGCAAATCGTTCGGCTTTGCTAGATGCAGGTATGTACCGACATTTTCAGCGCCATTCGGATACGGACGTAAAGATTTGCACTTATCTCCCGCTCCGGGAAACGGTGCGAGCCAATATAGGTCTACGAAGCGCGAACTTCCCCCCCGTCAGTTAAGTGCCATCACAAAGTGATGCGTGGTTTCCCATTTGGTCACATTCGTCCAGCAAAGCGTCGATAGTCGACCGAGAGCGATGTGCGGTTTCCATCAGTGCCATCAATTTCGTATCACTCAGCCGAACAAATAGGTTCGGAAAACCACCGTGACGGTGCAGTGTGTCTCTCTCATCGGAGTCCGTTGCTGGATCCCACTGCAATGGCGATGTATGGAGCTGGAATAGAAAGTCCGAGTGTTGAACGCTGGCCGCCTCGATGACCGTAGAGATTAGGGAGGTTTGGACAAACGATGAATTCATCCAGTGGCAGCGATTTGGATGACTGTCACTCACCATTTGGATTTCATCTGTCGTCGTCGTCATGCCGGTACAAGAATAACATTCAGTGGCACTATTCATTATGAATTGTTCAATTTCACTAGGTAGGTTGATATTTCAAATTTTAGATACCGACTTCCGCAAAAATATGGTATCAAGGTAGTATTCCGAATGCCTTTTAAATCTTTATGAACTCACAAGCTCTGTCGATTTTTGAATGATTGAACAACATTATTTTGTTAATTATAATTAGATTGGATGAAAGGTAAACTTTCCACTGGAAAGCTACATTTAATATCATTTTTAATGATTTCAAACCAATCGGTTCCTTCTAATAGTGAGATATATATTTTCGTAGAATGGAGCAGGATAAATGTCGGTGTTTTCGGTATTTACAGGCAAACGCGGCCAAAATGATTTTTAGCCTTGTGGTATCCGGCGGGCTGAAATTTATCGTAGTAGTTAAGAGTAGGGGCAATTTAAGCCAGCTACTGGGTTTGTTCTCCCATGTCGCAGGAGGCGACTATCAACATGAAGGTACCAAAACCAGAACAATTTTTTTGATAGAACATAGATTTGTTTCTTTGCAAATCGTGGAACTGAATTTTCGGTCATGTTTCATTTCAATTTTTCTGACGAGTTATTCGCGTTTTGAAACTTATTTTTTCTGCTAGTGGCTTTCGCGGCCTTCATAACGCACATTACAAAATTAGTCCATTCCTGTGGATCTTTCGTTTTTTTACAGGTTTAAGAATCATTTCATTATATTTTTTAGTGACAGATAAGTAATTATCAGTTTTATTCATTCGAAAATTTCTCTTACTCTCGTGCTTGAGTGGCCATTATGGTGTCTGCTGTTGGCTTTTTGCTGCCCAACAGTCGGTTACTTCTATCCTTTTGTTTTTTATACTGTGAATTGTGAATCTGTCTTGTTAGTTGTTTGCCTTTTTTGTTCGTTGGGCTGGCTTTACTGGTACTGGTTGCAACCAACATTTTATTTGCAGAATCATATACATACGGAACAACATCAGGTCTTGCTTTAAGCTGTTCTCAACTTCAATTCGACAGTTTTCACGACGCCACCCACGTTGCGACTTAGGAATGCCAAACCGTCGAAGTGGGTCAATTGTGTTTGTCTGTCGTGGGCCACAGTGCTAGCCTTTTGGGCTAAAAAATAGCAGACAACCTTGATTGATCATTCGATTAGACTATTCATTTGCAAGAAATAATTAATTTCATTATCGTTTCTACTTTCTTTTGGGGATTAAGGCGGCGCTCAGAAAAAGTTTTCAAAGTGTGAGCGAATCCTATACATTACGATGTCTCCGGAACACGATTTGCGCTCCTCAAGGAGATTCCGGAGGAATCTGGGGGAAAACGTGGTACCCAAAAAGTGCTCTTCGAGTTGTAGGGAGAATTAACGAAGATTAACAGATCGACTATGCAGTAGATTGTTACCAAATCACTGGGTGAAGTGGCAGAAGTTCTAGCTTTTAGCCCGGGGACGCTGATTGTGCGCCAGGACCTGGATGAGATCACAACGGAAGACAAATTGAGAGGTACAGTGATGAAGCAGTGCAATCTGGGCAAGGTGAACTTGACCATGCGGTTAGATAAGCAGGAGAAACTTAGACAACAACTATGCGTTTACCGGTACACGCTGCCGACAAGGCGCTGGAGGTAGGGAAAGTTACGGTTGGATGGACAAGAGAGAGACGCCCCTCGAGCGAATAAACAAGAGGAGAAATGATTCAAGTGTTTGGGGTTTGAACATTTGGCATTACAAAAAACCGAATAGATCCAGGATGTGCTGTAAATGCGGGGAGACGGGCCATCATGTTGGAGACTGCACGCAAAGGCTGAAGTGCGTGCTTTAATCTCTAGTGGACGAAACGAGCATCAGACGGATGACTTCAAATGCCCTGCCTACAAGAGGGCGACTGCAGGCCAACGCCATTGGAGATGACACCGCACAGCCACTGTTATGGCAGTCTACGACAGAAACAATGTGTGACGCCGCTTTGATTGCAGAGCCGTATCAAGTCCCTTTTGGTAATGGTAACTGGGTGACGAATAGATCGGGAACGACGGATATGCAAGTAGTAGGCAGATTCCCCATTCCATGAGTGGTTGAATGCTCATGCGAAGGCTTCGTGATCGGCAAAATAAACCCATATATGTTAGCACTCGTAAAACTCCTGGAAAGAATGATCCTGTTCAAGCTGATGAAATGCACGGAGGGCGAGAAGCGGGCTCTCCGAGATGTAGTTCGGATTCCGCAAAGGAGCATAGACAGTGGATGCAATTCGGACAGTGCTCGCGAGTGCGTAGAAGGCAGCTAAACGGAAGCGAAGAGGAGATCAATACTGCGCTGTAGTCACGATAGGTGTAGAGAATGCATTCAACAGCGCCAGCTGGGCAGGTATCACCGCTGCACAGTATGAGGGTCTCCGACTATCTATGCCAGATCCTGATGAATTATTTCCAGAGCAGAGTGCTGCTGTTCTAGATGAACGAAGGGCAGAAGTCAATGTGAGTCACACCGCGCGTTTCTCAGGGCTTCATTCTCGGTCGGTCTGCCAAGCCGCTCATCATCGGTGCCCCCGGACGAGCACGTTTATTTTTGCAGAACTGGCAGTTGCTGCATCCTGATGTGTAGAGGACTTTCATACGAGGATTGTGGTAGCGTTATTCCCCTCTTTTGTTATGGTCTCCTAATTTTGATCTAGGAATCTTTGATGGGCGTCCATCGCAAGAAGTTTGGTTACGCTATGTTTTTGGGATAGAATAGTAGGATTAGGTACGCTGTTATTGATAGACTTATAAGCGTTCATTCACCCACGATTCTTCAGGACTTCCTTTTTCATTTACGAACGGATAAAGACCAAAAAACGGATTGCTCTTGCGTATTTTGTTCTCTAACTGCTTTGGTAAGTTTGCGGATCTAGTTTGAAGTCGCCTTGCAGTATGTGCTTCTCTGCCGAAGCGTAGCCACACTTCACTACTTCCAACCAGCGTTTTTCCGATGCCTCAGCATGGATTGATACCGAAGTCCGGCAAGTATTTTGAAAAGGCCTGTCTGGCGGCTATCTAGCTACGATTAAATTATACGTAGTATCCTCGTTGTCGATCGCAATTGCAGAGGGCACGACTCTTTGCCGCGGTCGATAAACTGGAGTAAATCCTAGTTCAGGAATAAAATATAAACCATCCGTGAAAGTTTCGGTCTCTCTCCGGTTCTCGCGTTGAGAACGCACAGCGGGGCGATAGTTTGAATAGCTCTTAAAAACCGTTTGGTTTGGAACTCATTCATCACGAAAGCTCGATGGAGGAGTGCATCGCACAGTGGCGGCTCTTCAAACAAAAGTCGGACAAAACCTCAAATGTTACCTAATTTGGCTGAAAATCACAATTTAAGCTAATTTTGAGGCGCTGAGCTCATTTTTGATGTCAAAAGTAAAATATTAAATGCATTTTTCCATACAGTGTCATTGAACCTTTCTTATAACTATGATCCCGTTTTCATGATAGATTTTCCGTTACTGTTCACCAATGTCAACAATATCATAAAAATGAAGAACACTACTTAAAAACCATTATTGAACGTGTTGGTTTACTGTATATTGTCTAACTATTTTACACAAAACACCATGTGTCTCCATATCAGCAACAAAGCTTCAAAATCTCCTTAAACCTTTTTGCGCACCTAGGCGCAGAACGAGACCATGATATTCGAAAAGTAGAGGTAATTTCACATAGAATGAATACTATGTGACCGTTCCGAAATGATTCCGAAATTTGTACAGAATACATTAGTGAACAAAGTATTTTTGATCTGACCACCTTAAACATATTTAAACTAAAAAGTCATAGTTCCAAGCAAATTTACCAAATGTATTTTACTCACTAACCAAGTTCTTTAGTTCCTCTACACAATGAAACTAGTTGTGCTAAAATCGGACCAAAATCAAAAGAGCGACATGCATTTGAAGTGAACAGAGCAATGGTGGTTTCGGAAATTAAAATCATTAAAAAATCCGGACTTTGGTACGTTTAAACTCGTGTTAAAAATCGTGCTCTCATCCAATGATCATAAAATTTCGAATACACATCATTCAATACATGAGAAATTTAGGAAAAATATAAAATATCATTATTTCAAAAATAAATTTTTGAGGTTTTGGCCACTGTGCGTCGTTCGAAACTTCTGTCGTGGGTTACAGGAGGTTTAATTGCAGCAGACCTCAGTTACTCTAGAATTCTGGGGCTCGTCGGATCACGTTTAGTATTCGAAAGGCCCGCGTGTGAATTCGGGAAAAGATGCATGTTACCTTGAGAGTTTTGTAAGATTGTTTCCCTTATGGTCGCAGGTAGACTCCTACGTTCTATAACCAGGCTCGTTGACTAGTTTTGTGCCCTGATCGATGTGTCTTATCGCTGCTCTTGCAGATGATCTTTCTTCCTTCGAGGGGCTCGGGATTTGGGCGATACATGTTCGTCCTCCGGGTCCGCGTCAACGATACCTTAGTCATCCCCGCAATTTTCTGTGTCCTTGATTACATTATCTAAAATAGAAATCGGATTGCTCGCCTGGGAGGAGTTCTCGCTGTCTAGGTCTCTCAATATGCTATACTTATTCTTCAGATACTTCAGCTGTCATTTCCGTTCCTCCTTAAGCTTCAGCAGCTGTAGTTAGATTTTTATTTCCATTTCCCTGTTGAATTGATCGTAACGGTGATGTCAGTTGGTGGCTACGAGCGATTCTCTATGTCATCGGAATCGTAGCGTTTCTTTTGATATAAAACACACCTGAACATCAACGACCACGACCTGGTCATTTCTTCAGACTAGCTTACATTGAAGGTACCAAGAATCGCATTCGTCACCCTTTACCATCCTATAGTTGTCGCGCTCATCACATAATTGACAGCTATTAGCTCGGCTCTTGTGAGCGCAACGCAGCGAGTTTCGCCTAGCAGAACCGTTGTTTTTAATCTTGGCATTGGACGGGTTTGTATTCGTTTTGTTCGACACTCTAATTTTCACTTTAAAATTGGAATTTTTTTCCGGAACACTTCCTTTTGGTGACGATCTTTCTGGAGAGTAAAACAACTTCAACAGCCGCCTGAGACCCATTTTGGGGTTGGACTACCTTTTTCGGTACTGTCGACACGACAGAGATCTAGAATCGGACTGGGCGAACTGACTCTGCGTTTCCGGATTGTCCACGGTTTGACTCTCTGCTCACCGCTCCTTCAACCAGAAATTTGTAGATTTGTTGATGACAGAAACAAGACTAAGAATTTGAGAAGACTTTATTTGAAGAATTTCAAATTTCTACAACAAATGCAGTGGCGTAATAGCGGGGAGTTTTTTGCGGACAGAAATATTTTATGTGTTGAAAAAATTCATATGTTCGTCAAAAATGCACCTTATGTTTCAAATAGAATTGAAAAGTTATCTTTTAAGAATATTTTATAAGTTACTTGTAGTGAAAATTGGCGGCAGACTTCGGCAACTACCTGTATGCTCAATAAGTACCATTGGTGCCGAGAGAAGCCCCACAACCGAAAACATTTTCAGGTAGCATGATCAGGGTCAGTTAGGAAAGAGCATAAGGTGATATTCCGGATACCAAGGGCCGTTTTTAAACGTGAGCTAGTGTTTAGCTAGTCCAACGGATATAAGAAGTTGTGCAGAGAAGTAGACGCCAACCCCTAGGACAACGCTTACTGTGTCGTGTTGGCCAAGATCAAGGGGCCAACGAAACCGACTGGAAGTTTCGGTGACAAATTGAAGACTATCGTGGAAAATCTCTTATCGAAGCACGACTCAACCGCATGGCCGCCTGCACCGTACGCCGATGCAGACTGTGAAAATGTTGGTGAAAATCGGGTCTCCAACGACGGATTCATTGTAGTGGCAAAATAGCTGAAAGCGAAGAAAACGTCCGGACCGGACTGTATCCCCAACGTGGCACTGGAGACCGCGATCCTGGTGTTTCAGGACATGTTCAGGAGGGTCCTATAGAAATGCCTGGACGATGGCTACTCCCTGAATAGATCGAAAATCCAGAAGCCGAATTGCTGCTAAAACCAGGGTAGCCACCAGGAGAGCTAGCACTAAATGGGACTATATGCCTACTGGATACTCCTGGTAAATTTATGGAGAGGGCTGGCGAACTACGCTGGAAGTGAGAATAGGCTATCGCAGAGGCAGTTTGGGATCCAAAAAGGGATTTTAAAGGTAGATCGAGATGAAGAACGCGTTCAATAGCGCCAGCTGAGTGGCTATCGCCGTTGCAGCTGGTTCGCCACAAGACGGAGGTGGTTGCTGGTCAGCAACCATAAAAAATTCAACATGCCGGGACCAGTGCCAGTAGACCTCAAATCCATCGATGCGTGCGGTGAAGCCCCTGGTTGTGTTGGTCGACGATCGGTTAATGTTCAATAACCATGTCGACTATTTATGTGAGAAAGTAGCGAGGACTAACTAACGCAGTGGCAAGGATCATGCCGAATATCGGAAGAGCAAAAGACAACAAGAAACGTCACCTGGCTGGTGTGTCATCTTCAATGCTGAGTTATGGCGCTCCGCTCCGGAGTGCTGCACTGAAATCAACGCGGAACTAGATGAAGTAGACAAGCACGTCTCACCAAATGATTGTTCGTGTCGCGCGTGCACACATAACGATGACGTCGGAGGCAGTATGTATCATTGCCGGGATGACTCGTCGGGGAACTATCGGTCGGTGTAGTCAAAGTCCATAACCGGAGACTAGATGAGTTGTGTGAGACGAAGTACTGGTTTCGGATCGTCGGAGCACCATCAGCGTACCGAAAATCACTCCCAACCCGGAATCGTCGAACCGACTTCGGCATCCTACCAGTTTGTCCGCGGATGAAGAGATAGCCAGGAAAACAACGGACATCGTGCAGCAAGAATGAATGACCTGGAGTAGTAGCAGGGCCACTGGAAATGGATTTGCTTGCACCAAGCAGCGCAGTGAAATCACAGACTAACAGACATAACACTCAAAAACAAAGCTTCGCCCGCTTTAAAGGTCATTTTAAAAATATTTGTAGTTTGGACTGTGGCCACATTTGAAATTATGGTGCCACTGACATATGAACAAGCATATGGGGGATAGACCACTAGTGAAAAATTGTTCCCAAACCTGTGGGGTAACCCACCAGTAAATGAGTGTTTGGGACTGTGAATAAAAGGAGGAGCTAGTGTTCTGGGAAAATTGTCGTATCGATGTTTTTTGAGGGAATTCCCTCACAGTGTTATATCTGTTAGTCTGTGGTGAAATGCCGTCGAGTTGCCATTAGGCTACTTCCTCAATCGAAGCGAACATGCGTCATCCGATTAGCATAAACAATGTGAACAGTACAGTTATGAGCGGTACGGAAATCAGTGGACTAGAAGCAACAGCTAGGAATCGAGGGGTGTAAATGTCAGGGGTGCGCTGTCTAGCAAGTATTTCGTACCCAACATCAGCTGGACCGGACCTGATTGTCACGGTTAAACGAAAATAAATAATACCTTTTACAAATATATCAACGACCAGTACACCATACATGCGAAACCGCTTACCCTATATTCTCTTTTTGGGGTGAAGTAACCAAAAAACGGGATCCAAAGTGCTGGACCGAAGCGAGATGTTGGGTACGTGCAAAATATGTGATTTGACAACCACAGCCTACCCCTGGTAAATGTATGAGCACAACCCCTTCTCCGAAGTAGTCACATCCAGTGATCTCGAGGCACAATGAGATGAGGTAGTCTATGCAAACCAATAGGGTGAATGTTTTGACGTTTCTTTGAAAAATGAGTGAAGCCAACATAAGCTGGCTTTCTGGCTCGGTTAGTTGTCAAAAATGACAGCGAAAGCGCTTTAAGCAACGTTCATATCGCTACGAGCCAATGTTGTTAACTCGACCTGAAACTTATCGAATGCAAACAAACTACATTTCGATGTGCTTAACTGGTATTCAGGTGATAAAAGCGTTCGGATTTTGTGGAGAAGAAGCGATGCAAGAGAAAGCGTGATTTCTCATATATTGTTATTAATTACTTGTTTTGAATCCAACTTTTTAACAGTTTTATACAGTTCATGTGAACAGACCTTGAACATTTGAAACGTAGCTAGCGCTACTGGCATTTGGTGGCAGCTTCAGGCAACAAACAGTTTTCACGGGGCTGATGCAAACCATTCAGGTGTAGTTATAAAAAGTTTTTAGTATCTTTAATAAAGTTTTCAACTTTAGCATAGGTTCTATTTTAGGGGGAATTTCATATTAATTTCGACCGTATTTGGTTCAGTGTAATAAATTCGTTCCGAGTAAATGTAGAAATAACTATTGTGGTAAATAAATTTTAGGGGGTAGTACGAACAATCAATTTTAGAGATTCGTCTTGCGCATATTATATCTCTTAATATGCCTAAAGGTTCGTCACTTTGATGTGACCTTTTGGTAGTCGATCCTCCTGTCAGTCGTTGGGTACGGCCAGCCCGGGCACAAATTGACAGCTCCCATATATTGCGAATCTTTTCTTAAATCCACATTGCGACTTTTCAACCGTGCGCCACCGGGCCGTGCGTTGAGTTACGCGCCCATCTAGTTTGTATCAGTGCGAGTGAGAAAACGTTTTGACGTTTGTTTTTGTTTCGATCGCTCTCGTGTGTATCTCATATAGCAAGAACTCGACGAAATGCTAGATTATCTCGAGATAGACTGAAGTCATAAGCAAATTTTGTGGTGATTTGGTGATGTCATGGCGGCTCGAATGGAGTAAAATTTGAAAAAGGCGCATCCCGTTTACCATTTTCCGTATCTAAAAAATAAACAATTTAAGCATTTCTGTCATCAAATTTATTTCGCTGTCCACATTAGAAACCGTCCTCATTCCCCCATACCTAAACAGAAACATAGATTCCATTTGGAATTAAAAAAAAAAACAAAGGAAAATTAATCGATTTTCGGAAATACAAGAAGATGACTTTCAAAATCAAGCCACTACCACTTATATTGGAATTTCCAAAAATCTTCCGAAACTAATCAATAAAACCTAAGGCATGAAATCCTCTGGTAGAGCCGAGTAAAATGCCAGAATAATTCTGAAGGGATCCACACCAAAACCATCGCAACATCTTCCGGACAGAATTCTTGCAAAAGTCGAACAAAACTCTGGCAGGAGTCGAACAAAATTGTACATTCCTGGCAGCATTCTTGCTGAAACCTAGCACTACAGGTTTGCTGCCAGAGCTCTGATAGCACACACATTTTATTCAAAACCAATTTTGCTAAATGTGTAGAAAATCCTACATATATTGTATATTTTCCCTATCAATACACTAGAATTCTTGACGTTCTTAATGAACTTGAAACAAGATGTCGCAGGTTCACGAATTGTTAAGCTTATGGCGATTTCACTTGAACCTGAAACTGAGTCAGGTTCTAACCCCAACCGCTGTCAGTTCATACATTTTGACAGCAGTTGGGGTTAGGAACTGACTCAGTTTCGCCTCAAACAAAAACCACATTAGTGATCTACTTTCATAATCCAAAATGTTTTTCATTCATATTTCATTTAAAGCACCAATGATTTACCGATTACAAACTTCACACAACAAGAAAACCAAAACATTTTTAGGAAGGAAGAGAGCCGGTTGCTAAAAACGACTTCCAGCTAAATTTATAATAAGATTTATGTAACTTTGCTGACAGTTTCCAATCAGGGATAAATTTATTCTCTAATAATAGTTTTGTTTATCCACATTTTGGAATACGCTTTTTCTAAATGTTGTTCTAGCCGCATTGACGGCGTTTATAACACACGTAACGAAACACGTTTTTCTCTTGAAACTTTTTCGTGTCGTTGTTCGTGGTACTCGTACAGAGAAGGCATACTAGCGCCACCATCCAATCGGTGGTACATAAATGAAACAAGCACTATATGTCGAGTTGTCCCTGGGTTGGGTACGGCCAATGAGGTATATATAGGTGTGGCAGAACACACGGTTTGCTAGTGTTGGCAACCAAAAATATGTAAACAATCCAGAAGCACAACGGGTCGACGTCATAGCGGTCACACGATTCAATGGGAGCGGAACGACCGCTATGACGAAAGCAAGTCGATTTATACTGTGATCACTCACACCACTCATGTAAGATTCATCTTACGAATACCAAAGTGCCGTCTTCGCCAGACCTGTATATACGACATTGGGGTACGGCTGGCGTTCGTGATCGACTCGAAGCAGGGGTTGTACATAGCGCGATGATCAACGTTGCGCAATTAATTGTTCGGACCGTCAGGATCGGTTCCAGAGTTCCCGTCAATGGTCTGTATGGTCCGAAAATGATTTCGAAGCTTTCGCGAACAAGGTTTCTTTTCAAATATAGATTTTTAATGTCAAACTTAAGCCTAGACGATGAAACTTAATGTCGGAATAATCATAGGTTAAGTTGTTTAATTAGCATATGTGAGATATAGATGGCGCCAACATCCGAAGTAGGAAAGCTTTGAGAAGAAATCTGTCAAGTGTTGGCAACCCGGAACGAATTGAGAATACAGACACACGATACGAAACTATGTTCATATTCTCCCCATTTGCGAACCGACATTGTACTAGGTAAGTTGCGTGCATCACGTTTGGGGTGATTCCTTTCCAGAAGAAATATAAAGCGTCACATTGGCGATCCTGCCAGACCTTCGCTGAATTGCGGAGAAGGAAACTGCTTCTGATTTATTTATTTGTATGAAAGGAATCACCCCGCATGATGTAAGCAAATTATTTAACGGTGCTGGTGAATTAGGATAATACCATAGTTGCGTGTTGTTTGCCTAGGTAACGCTACTCTGGCAATGTCCGCCATTTTATGAACGCTATAGCAAAGCATTCGGGCTGAAAAAGTGCAATGGTGCTTTTCGCTTGCGAAAAATTTGCGACGAAAGGGCGGTTGTTTGCTGGAAGGCAGAAATCTGCCTCGCAAACTTTGCCGACGGAATGCTTGCGGTGCGTTGTTTGCTGGAAGGCAGAGTTCTGCCTCGCAATGTCCACTGAGGAAAATTATACAGTGAGTTGTTTGCTGGAAGGCAGAGATCTGCCTCGCAATGCCCACTTATGGAAAATTTTACAGTGAGTTGTTGCTGGAAGGCAGGTTCTGCCTCGCAACGTTCACCGATGGAAAATTTTTGCAGTGAGTTGTTTGCTGGAAGGCAGAGTTCTGCCTCGCAATTCTCACTGATGAAAAATTTTTGCAGTGAGTTGTTGCTGGAAGGCAGGTTCTGCCTCGCAACGTCCACTGATGGAAAATTTTACAGTGAGCTGTTGCTGGAAGGCAGAGTTCTGCCTCGCAACGTCCACTGATGGAAAATTTTACAGTGAGCTGTTGCTGGAAGGCAGAGTTCTGCCTCGCAACGTCCACTGATGGAAAATTTTACAGTGAGCTGTTGCTGGAAGGCAGGTTCTGCCTCGCAATGCTCACTGATGGAAAATTTTACAATGAGCTGTTGCTGGAAGGTAGGTTCTGCCTAGCAATCCTCACTGATGGAATTTTTTTTGCAGTGAGTTGTTTGTTGGAAGGCAGAGTTCTGCCTCGCAATTCTCGCTGAGGGAAAATTTTGCTGGAAGGCAGAGTTCTGCCTCGCAATGCTCAGATAGAAAATTTCACAGTGAGTTGCTGCTGGACGGCTAGTTGAGCTTCACAATGTCCACTGATGATGAATGAACTCATTGAGACTAACCTTTGAAAGTTGGGCTGGCACAGCCTAAATTTATGTGGAAGAGTTGTGAATTCATTTGCTTAAACTTCGACTGAAAGGGTCACGATATTCCTACATACATACCTTCTGGTTTCAGAAAATGGATACTGGAAGATACGTCCGTGCTCCCCGAAACGATGATGACCAACCTCCAGAGGTGGGAGCTGAAGTGGAAGTTGAAGGTGAGACTATCGAACAACCGTGTGACGAAAGCGACGAGACTCACGCTGATCTGTCAGAAAGGTTTAATTGTATTGAGTCGACGGTGCGTCGACTGGAGGGAACATCATTTGATAACCGAAAGGGGGAGACCTCAAAGTCCTCGACAAACAGTTGGATTAGAGGCAAACCGACGCCTAGAACCGAATCAGTAAACATACGCTGGGAGCATCTCAAACCGTTTCCCCGTGATGTACCATCATCCAAATTATGGGAAACTTGGAATCGCTATTTGGAAACGTTTGAGATCGGCGCGGAATTCAGCAACGCTAATACGCCAGCAGACAGATGCAGACTGTTGTATTTGACGATGGGTGAGGAAATGCAGTCGATAGTCCGCGCTGCGGAGCTGCGTCCGGCTCTTGACGACGACTGTTACTGCAAGTTCGTGGGTAACATGGATAGCTACCTGAAGTCAATGGCAGATCCCGCTGTGGAGCACGAAGCATTCCTAAACATGCGACAACTTGAGGGCGAGTCTATCGTTCGGTTTCATGCACGATTGGTGGAGAAAGTTCGTTTGTGTGAATACAGTCCAACCGATCAGACTCGTTTTGTACAACTCCAGCTTCTTAAGGGTATGCGCAACCAAGAACTGGCCAGACAAGCAAGAACATATGGCCATGATACACTTTATGTCGTGCAAGCAGCCACTCGTAATGAAGCTTACGAGGTAGGTTCTCAGCCAGGTACTTCCTCTGGACCGCCAGCTGCTCTGGCGATGAAAAGCACATTTAAAAGTCCTGGGCAATCAGCCAATTCGAACTCCAGATTCAAGCGAAAGAGAAACCGCAAATTTAATCCAGATGAAATGACGAGGAAACGCTTTAAGTCGTCGGAAACGTGCAAGCAGTGTGGGCGTCTAGCTCACAAGGTCCTCGCCACGTGTCCTGCTACAGATCGCTCGTGTAACAGTTGCAAGAAACGTGGGCATTTTGCTGCCGTGTGTCCTATGAAGCACATCAACAGTATTGATGAAGACCAGCACGCCACATTGATCGACTCTAGCAAGCAGAAACATGAGGTATAATATTTATTTATTTTGAGGCACGATCTTCTTTGTTAAACAAATCATAAGAATAAAGCGTTTTCGTAATTGCATGCTGGAGATAAACAATTGTACTTTTTTCACTCTTACAGTCCTTGCACCTAATTTCCTACAAGGATGCCTTGGTAAGATGTCGAATAGGGGCCACAACGATAGAGTTTTTAATTGACTCAGGATCTGACGTGAATGTCATCGGTGGTAGAGATTGGGAACAATTGAGGTTCGATTTCGAAACAGGTCAAGCAAACATAAAATTTTCGGAGAATGAATCGACATTTAAAGTGCACGCTTACGCCACTATTGAGCCTATAAACGTTCAACACTCATTCAGAGCAAAGGTCGAAGCCTTGGAAATTCCTAAACCCAGTGTTTGGGCCGACTTTGTGGTAGTACAAAATGGGCGCCGTTCATTGCTAGGCAGAAGAACAGCAGGTGAAATGGGAATGCTGAAAGTTGGAGCATTCGTCAGCGCTTGCGAAGAATCAACAATGCAGTCACCTTTCCCGAAGATGCCGGGGGTTAAGGTAAAGTTTAGTGTCGACAAGACAATCCCGCCAGTAAGGAATGCCTATTATAACGTTCCGGCAGCATTTAGAGAAGCAGCAAGGGAAAGATTGCGAGATATGGAAGCAAAGGACATTATCGAAAAAGTTATAAGCGCGCCCGAATGGATTAGCGGAATGTCTGCGGTAGCAAAGGGAAAAGGAGACTTCCGTTTAGTGGTTAATATGCGTGCTGCAAACAAAGCTATCAAACGGGAGTACTTTCGACTGCCTCCAATTAATGAGATGAAATCTAAACTACACGGTGCGAGATTTTTTTCCAAATTAGATTTGTCGAACGCATACTACCACCTAGAATTAGACAAAAGTTCCCGAGACCTAACCACGTTCTTATCGGAAAATGGCATGTACCGTTTTAAAAGGTTGATGTTCGGAGTTAACTGTGCTCCGGAAATTTTCCAGCGCGAAATGACGAGACTGCTAAAAGATTTCCCGAACGTTATTGTTTACATTGACGACATCCTCATTTTTGCCAAATCTTTGGAAGAGTTGAGGAAAACTGTAGCACAGGTAGTACAGATTTTAAGAAAGAACAACTTGACACTGAACCCAGACAAATGCGAGTTTGATAAGAGTTGTGTGACATTTCTCGGACACAAACTGGACGAGCAAGGATTTCATATCGACGAAGCAAAAGCGAAACTAATTCGCGAGTTCAGACGACCAGCAACAGTATCGGAACTACGCAGTTTCCTAGGTCTGGCTTCATTTCTGAGTCCTCACATGAAAAGCTTTGCTGACTTGACAAGACCCTTGTGGGCAGTTGCAGCTAAGAACAGTTGGGAATGGGGTCCCCATCAGACCGCAGCTTTTGAAGCTGTCAAGGAAACTATCGCGAAGTGCACGGTAACTCTGGGATACTTCTGCGAAACCGACAAAACCATTCTCTATACGGATGCTTCTCCGATCGCACTAGGAGCGGTGCTTGTTCAGGTAATCTTAATAAAGGATATGTTAATATTTAGAATGTTTGTATCTGGTGTTACATATTACAGGTCAACAGTAGCGGAGCTCATCGCATTATCAGTTTTGCCTCTAAGGCACTAACCCCAACGGAGAAACGATACGCCCAAAATCAGCGAGAGGCGTTAGGCGCCGTTTGGGCCGTTGAACATTTTGCCTATTTTCTTTTGGGAAGGCACTTTACCTTGCGGGTCGATTCGAAGGGTATATCATTCATACTCAATCGTTCACGCGAAGACTCGAAGAGAGTACTCACAAGGGCTGATGGGTGGGCATTGCGACTTAGCCCTTACAGTTACGAGGTCGAGCATATTAAGGGCAGCGATAACATAGCTGATTCTCCCTCTCGACTCTATACTGGGAGTGATGAACCATTCGATGAAGACACCAGTCCGTGGGAAATAGCTAGACTGGAAGTAAATGTAACTGGGTTTCTTACGGAAAAAGAAATCCACGATGAAACTGCTCGCGACGAAACACTTACCAATGTCGCGTCGGCTTTGAATTCGGGAGAATGGCCGAAACAGTTGAGGAGATTTCAGCAGGTGGCATCAGATCTTTATGTCTCGGGTGGTTTGGTGGTGAAAAACGGTTGTATCGTTATCCCGAGCTCATTGCGCAACAAGACACTAGCAGTAGCACACAGTGGGCATCCCCTTTCCGCTAAATTCAAAAGTATCCTTAGAGAACGTGTGTGGTGGCCTGGTATGCCTGGAGATGCTGAGAACTGGGTCAAAGCTTGTCGTATATGTGCAGCTAATGGGAAACCAGAGAAGCCTACACCAATGCTGCGAACCTTTGCACCTGATGCGGTCTGGGAAACCATTGCGGTAGACTTCAATGGGCCATACTCACGATTTGGGGGCATCTATATTTTATTACTCGTAGATTATAGATCAAGGTACGTGATAGCTCGACCGGTCAAATCAACCAGTTTCGAGCACACGAAGGCTGTTCTGGAAGAGATCTTCGATAAAGAGGGGTTTCCAAAAACCATAAAGAGTGATAATGGACCACCTTTTAATGGCGAGGATTACAGATTATACTGCTCTGAACGTGACATCGTAAATCAGTTTTCTACACCATTGTTTCCACAGCAGAACGGTCTGGCCGAAACCTATATGAAAATGGTAAACAAAGCTATGGCAGCTGCTGTGACTTCGGGAAACAACTACAACGAGGAGTTGCAGGCAGCAGTGAGGGCTCATAATGCGGCCACCCATGCAGTTACTCAGGTACCACCGGAAGAGGTGATGTTCGGAAGGAAAATTAAAAGGGGTCTCCCACTCCTAAATAGAGCTAGAACCCATCACGACGAGAACCTGCTGAATGAACGAGATCGCAAAGCTAAACTTCGAGGTAAATCTCTGGAGGACAGTCGTCGTTCCGCTCGAGAATGTCGGGTTAAACCCGGCGATGTGGTCATTGTCGAACGTCAGATCCGGACAAAAGGTGATTCTAGGTTCAACCTAAAGCGGTACACGGTACTCGAGGAGAAAAACGGGAGCTTGTTGTTGGTTGACGATGGAGGAGCAACGTTGAAACGTCATGTAACTCAGACAAAAAAGGTCTACAAGTGGGCGGAAAATCCGAAGTTATCATCTGACGAAAGTGCCGGTCACGGCCACAAGCGACCTAAACGAGAGAAAAAGACTCCCTCACACCTGCGGGATTTTGTACAAATGGTCGATAGCGATAAATAAAACCGATTTTTGTTTATATCCTTAACCTAAAATTTGTTTTTTGTTTCACCTAAAATAGAAGAAAGGCAGATTAATGTTTATACCAATGCTACTTACCTGAAATCTCGTTGCCACAGTGTAAGGCGCCATTTGAGGGCCCTCCCCGTTTCTTGATGGGCGGCGAATCAATCGCGGGATTGTGCATCGACGAGAGCCTGCTCACGGGGGATGACTTTAGTCTGTTTGCACGATATTTCGGCAAATTATTGCAAATTTAACCTAGACTTCTAGGTTAATCACGGTGACCCGAAGTGCTCCTACCTCGTGCATCTGCTTTGCAAAAAATGAAATGACAAATAAATCGTCTCTTCCAGCTGTCAATTAATAAAGCGCCGCCTAGCGGTCGGTGGGAAAACTACTTCCTTACTACCACAGATATCATACGAAGAAGATAGTCAGCTTTCAGATTTTACATGCATTCATGTATATCAATTTGGCGAATTGTAAATTTGTGTATGGGATCATGGGAAAAAGTCTAGTTTACACACAGTAGTTTTGCTGACATCCTTTCAATATATATATTTTTTATAACCATTTGTTTTAAAAAGAATTTTGTTTCCCTGTGAGAAGAGGGAAGATGTGAGATATAGATGGCGCCAACATCCGAAGTAGGAAAGCTTTGAGAAGAAATCTGTCAAGTGTTGGCAACCCGGAACGAATTGAGAATACAGACACACGATACGAAACTATGTTCATATTCTCCCCATTTGCGAACCGACATTGTACTAGGTAAGTTGCGTGCATCACGTTTGGGGTGATTCCTTTCCAGAAGAAATATAAAGCGTCACAGCATAAAGACTGCTTAACCGAAATAATTCCAACCTGATATTGGACTTGACAAAATATCGATGATCTAGTTTTTCGAACGAATTAGGTGATTAGGTTTTTAGCGTAATAGTTGTCGTTTCTTGCATACACGCCAGCATTTTTAAATGATTAAATTATATCTCCAAAGCCTTCACAATTATTGTTTTCCACTGGATGGTTGCTCTTCGAATCACACGAAAACACCAGTTTGATTACGAAAAATCGCTTCCATCCTCTCTAATTGATACCTTTCCTATCGCAATCAATGCAAAAAAACATACCATCCCATCATGTGCCAAAAATTTCCCTGCAGACTTCTTGACTGCGAAATTTTACCCCCAGAAGAAAACACCGAATCCGTTCGTTCAAATCGGTCATTGCCTTTTGCTTGCCCCGGGTGACTCTTAACTCTGAATCTCATTCACTTCGAGTACCGCTCCGGGGAGGGGTGGGTACGGAGAGCTTTCTTACAACAGCCCCATTTGCCAAACACCCCCTTCCTCACTGTTTCGCTTTCGGTTCCGTCTTTGTTCTTCCTGCATGTGCAGGCTTAAAAAAAGCAAGTGCCCCCTCGACCCACCTTCCCTGTCGGAGGGTTCATATTTGCGATATGGTGGCAAAGCTGAAAGGGGGATTTTTAATCACGAAATAATTTCTGCTGAATTCAGTGAAAATCGTGTCCCTGGGCCCAACGAAAATGACAAAACTAGGGAAAATCGCTGGTAAAAATTCCAAGAGCTTTTCGCCCATTCTTTGCTCCCGTGGGGTACTTGAGAGCTGAGGTTGCTCTTCGGTAAACAACCGTGGAGACAAAACAAGTTGTACAAGTATTTTCTCGCGATGTGAGATTTTGGGATCCCAACAAACGAATAACAACAATAAAA
This sequence comes from Topomyia yanbarensis, assembly GCF_030247195.1. Lineage (NCBI taxonomy): Eukaryota > Metazoa > Arthropoda > Insecta > Diptera > Culicidae > Topomyia > Topomyia yanbarensis. Next base: position 59,991,152 of record NC_080670.1, read on the forward strand.
AACAGCAACGGGTAAATTATTCCCGGCAGCAGGTGGTTGGAGTAAAATTACTTCTGGTTGAAAAAATCTGCCGGCATCTAAATTTTTAACTATTTATTTTTTTGGCAACGCCACCAGAGCTTCATTGAAAATCAACCACCTGTGATTGCGCTGCACGGTGGCATTTATCGCCTACTCGACGAGCAGGATGGTGTAAACCGGGGGTGGTTCCAGCTTACAAATTTGAACGATGGTGATTTCGTGCCATGATCTTTTTTGTCTTGCGTCGGTTGGTGGTGTTGGTCACGGTGGCGGTCCACCCTAGTGTCTGCTGCTTTCCATAACGGAAAGTGCTTCGATTCCTGCAATTACTTTTCTGGCGATATGAGTCAGGGACCATGGGGCGAGTTGCTTCGTCTATCGAAATTTCACAGCAATTTCGAATGAGTGCTAGCAGCAATCAAAAACAAAAGCCCCGGTACAAAAAGAAAAATTCATGTACCAAGCGCAAGAAGTTGCACTGAATGTTGAGAGTATTCCGCTTCGCTCGCTGATTGTTTCAGTTTATTCACCTCAGCAGCGAGTGCCGACTGGACGAAAAAGGGTTGTGTTTGCCAGCGTATTGTGGTTCGTATCCCGTTCGTTCGGGGTATACTGCCGTGAGAGATGGGGATCAACAATGACCTGTTTGATATAGAAGAATTTGGCACTTGTCATATGACTTCCTGAACGCTTAAGGGGTTATATAAAAAGTTGGTATTCAAAATTAAATAAAAGATATTGCTTATTCTAAATGTACATACTTTCAAAAATGTTTGTACGATATATCAGCCAGATTAAAACGCTACATTTCAAATTACGGCCGTTCGCAGCACACAGGTTCCATCCGCGAATGAAGTTGACACAAATCTTGAAATGAGATTGTGTATTTCGGAATGGACTTTTTGGAAAGTTGTGGTGAATGTTATATCTCAAAAACTATTCAATCGAATTTCATTTTTTTAGATCGATCGTATTTAAAATCTGGTGTACTTGAACAGTTCCTTTCTCGCTCAATTTTTTTTATTCTCTGTCATGAATTTTTGTTTAATGTTTTTAACATTTCAAAAATCGATTTTCGAATTCGTACAAGTACACCACAATACGCAATTAGTCGTCTCTGAGGAACAAATTAGTTATGGAATTTGTGAAGAACCGCCCGAGCTGGCGACTGATGAGTTCTCGACACAATCTAAAGCGGCGGGTGGGATGATGGGGCCCACTACGAACCAGCTGGCTGCCAGGGAAATCTGACCGAGAAAACTGCCGATGTTTTCGGGAGAACACGATGAGTGGCCAATATTTTATAGCAGCTACGAGCCTGCCAATGCAGCATGCGGATTTTCGAATGTCGAGAACATTATTCGACTACGGTAGTGAGAAAATTGATGTTTCCACACTGTGTCACATCGAAAATGGAAACATTGCGATGATTATAGGGAAGGCCTGAGATTCGTCTGACCAAAGTGCGTCGTGCTGAAGCACCGAGACCAGAGGGATTGGACACGTAGATGTACTTCGGTATTACCGTTCAGCAGAAGTGTGACCACTTAGAAGCGGTAAATTGAGAACAGGTACATCTTCACACCTACGACGAAACGGAGGATTTGACGCGCTATACCTTGAAGGCAGCGCACACTATCATCGGTCCAAACCCTCCAAAACACAGGTTAAATGTCTAAGAATTACGTACCCGCTACGTTCACCTACGACATCCTCCGATTACATCCTATTCTGAAGCAGAGCAGAAAGTCTTGATCGGATTGCAAAATCTAGAGTCGTTTGCCTCCCTAGAAAGTCGCGTTGAGTAGCCTAGAGACCGGATCTCGATACGAAGTGTTTTGGGGTGGGCAGTGTACGACACAAAAGTGAAAGCCCAGCATTTCTTGAACATCACAAGTGCGATTCCGAAGCCGACAAGGAGTTGAATGAAATGATTCGCCAAAGATTTGTCTTAGAGGATGTCGGAACTGTTCCAACAGAACCCGCAGAAGTGAGAAGAGCACGTGACATACTAATGGCAACAATCAGGCGTGTGAATGGCAGATTTAAAACCGACCTGCTATGGAAAGACGATGACGTGTGTTTCTTCGACAGTCAACCTATGGCGTTCCGAAGAATGAAAGCTTTGGAGACGAAGGAAAGGAAAATCTCCATCAGCAAATCTATGAGTACGTGCGGAAACATTATGCTCACAGAGCGTCAGAGGAGGAACTCGCTGAAGCTGATCCAGCAAGAGTATGGTGTCTTCCGCTAAATGTGGTATCCCATCTTCGGAAGCCAAAGAAGAAACGGCTCGTTTAGGATGCTGATGCACAAGTCGACGGAGTTTCACTGAACTCTCGGTTATTGGAACACTTACTTAGTCACTTCCTTCTGTTATTTGAAAATTGGGTTTGGAGATGATAGGCGGAAGATGTTTCACCAAATAAGAATCATATCGGTGGACAAACACTTCCAGAGATTTCTTTTTTTGCTTCGACCCCAACAAACAGCGTGATGAACAGCACCACGTTCCGCTCAACACGTTATGAAGAAGAACTCAGAAAACTCGTTGACCAGTTCCCCGACGCTGCGAAGGCTATTGAAGACAAAACATACATGGATGACAGCGCGCAAACGCCAGAAGAGGCGACCACACGAGCATCACAAGTGAGAGTAAATCACGAACACGCTGGATTCGAGCTGAGAAATTGGGTAAGCAGTAGTTCCGAGGTCCTGCGAAGATTTGAGGAAATCTCGTAACAGAAGCCGTCGGCAACAAGAAACAACACTGGGAAAGAGTCTTGGAAATGACGGGGGATCCAACTGAAACTATGTTCGTTTTCACTGCAAATCTGCGTGAAGAGTTTGCCCCCTTATATGACTGGTGATAAAAGGCCGACAAAGATAATTAATTTGCGGTGCATAATGAGCTTGTTTTACCCTTTGGGGCTTCTAGAACCGTACCTGATAAACGGACGAATGGTAATCCAAGATATTAGGCTTGCTAAAATGACATGGGATGACGAAATGCTTGACGTCGAATTCGAAAAATGGGAGCGATGGACAGCTCTCTTGCAAGGGATCAACCAGTTGAAATTTTCACATTTTGCTTTGGCAATGCGATGCACTCCAAAGTCTATGATACGTTGCAACTTCATGTATTCACGGATGCTCGTGAGACAAGTTATGGATGCGCCGCATACTTTCGGATCGTCGACCGTGGGAAAATACGTTGTTCGCTAGTTATGGCGAGAAGTACGGTAGCACCGCTTAAATACCAATCTTTTGCACGTTTGAAGCTCCAGGCCGCGATATTGGAGGATCAACTGATGCAAAATGTCTGCGATTGTCACACGGTGAAAGTTTCGAATCGATTCCTGAGTACGGACTCCACAACAGTTGTCTCTTGGATCCAGTCGGATCATAAAAGATACTTGCAGTATGTAACTCATCGAGTCGGAGAAATCCAATCACTAACGGATCCTGATATGTGGCGATGGGTACCGTCAATAGAAAATGTGATGGACGCTCTAACGAAGTGGGGAAGAGACACAGAGCCAGAAGCAAACGGGAGATGGTCCACAGGGGTCTCGATCATCAAACGCCAGGAAAATGAGCGGGCTATAAAGAAGACAATTCTAGCGAATTCTAAGGAAGAGCTTCGAGCCCAGTTCGTTTTGAATCACATATCCTTATCAAAAGAGTTGGCAGACGCTAGTCGGATTTCCAAATGGACGATAGTGATTCGCACGATAGCGGTTTCATCGCCAATTGCCGTCTACGAGCTAAAGGCGTACCAACCGAAACAGTGGCCGCTGTATCGGCCCAGGAGAAGTATTTGCAAGGTTCTAAGATAGGCGTAAAAGTCTCGATACGAAAGAGTGAGTATCATTCGGCAGAGCTGTGGCGCATCGCTCAAAGCAAGAGCTACCCAGATGAAGAGAAGCACCTATTACACAACCGAAGCTTACCACTTGAGTAACAGGCGAGAATTCAATAGGTCAGTCCCATATATAAGGATTTACGACGATGAGAGTCGACAGTATGACTACTTAAGCTTACTACGTGGCATTTGACACACGCTTTCCAATCATACTGCCGAGGGACCGCCTAATCATGCTATCACCGTATATGCGGATACATTTACCGAGAGACGGTGATTAACGAAATGCGCCAGCATTATAACATTGATCATCTTCGCGCGGTCATTGATAAAGTCATCAAAGATTGCCACTGGTACAGAGTGAAGAAGTGCCAGCCGCAGCTTCCTTGGATGGCGCCTCTTCCTGCACAGCTACTTACAGCGCACGTGCGGCCGTCGAGGACAACATAGGACCCTTGGACGTCACGGTGGGAAGACGTAAGGAAAAAAATTTCCTTTAGTATTTAGCTGATGCGAATTGGGACCGGTGGCCGAAGGAGTACTTCCCCACTATCAACCAGCATTTCAAATGTCTGCAAAAAGTAAAACCGGTCCGAGTCAGCAACCTTGTAAACATTGCTGAGGGCAATGTCTCTTCGTATCCCTAGTGCGTACAGAAGAATATCGTCCGAGGCGGTATGCGTAAAGGCCGGGATGATTCTGCATTAGTCTGGCTATGGACGTGGAAAGGAAGGCTCATCCCAAATGTGTCTGCTTGGGTACATAGGAAGCATGTTTTTGTCCGGGCATGAATGCTTCCAGAAGTACCTGCATCGGTTTGGACACACTTCGTCACCCCTTTACCCGGAGTGTGTGAACGCACAACAGACATCGGAATACGTGTTCTTCAAATGCTCTAGGTTCGAACAATTCCGAAGGGGTATGCCTGGTATAACAGTAGACAATATCGTCGAAGAGATGTGCCACGACGAGAATTTCTGGGACGCTGTCAACAGAGTGGTTACAAGTGTACTTTACGAGCTGTAGAGGAAGTGGCGAAGGGACCAAAAAAGTAGCACCATTAGCTAGAATGCCGCAGTGAAACCACACATCGGGCTACGGGGGAAATTCGCGCTGTGGACCATTTGAATAGTACGCGACGTAGCACCGGGTTTGCGTCATCGAGGCGCCAGTGAACCGGACGTCAAGCTTCGCCGGAATCACCGTACCAACCTCGACATCCTACCTGCTAGCTCTTGAGTGGGCTAGATCCACCGCCGGGGATTAGACCGAGTAGACCACGTCGAATAGCTAGCAGTGGGTCGTTGGGGCGCCAGTGAACCACAAGCGATGCTCCACCCGGAATCGTTGAGTGGACCTCAGCACATACTGGCTGGCCCGTTGAATAGGCTAGGTCCACCGCCGGGGACTAGACCGAGTAGACGAAGCGGGGAGCTAAATGGCTCACAGGAACGAACATCGGTAACGGGAGCAATCTACCACCGGGAAATTCACGGTAGAGTAGATTCGTCGCCCGATGACGAAACGGGGAGATAGTATCTGAGTTGATCTCGATAAAGCTGCGAGCTACATGGCTCAAGGAAACGAACAGCAGTATCGGGAGAAATCTACCACCAGGGAATTCACAGCAGGGTAGATTTGCCGCCGGGGACTATCTGACTATATCGTTATAAAATGGGAGCTATGGGGGAAATGGGAAATTCCGCTGTGGGGGAACTCTCAGTCGAAGTAGGGTGAGTTCGCCGTTGGGGACTATCCAAGTAGATCGTGATAAAGCCGGGAGCTGAATGACTCACGGAAACATAAACTAAATGGCTCAAGGAATCAGCACTTAAACGGCTCACGGGGACAAGAGCTAAACGGCGACGTAATAGATGGAGACAGAAGCAAGCGTCGAGAGTCAAATCAAAGCTCAAAGGTCGAGCCATTTCATGAATCAAGTGAAACTCCGAGATAGAGCAGAAAAAAGAGGTGTGACGAAAGCACAACGAACCCCCACGAAGTAATACCTTGACGTAGTTCCGTGGGGAAGAAAGGCGTAAAGAGTAAGGAGTGTTTCTATTGATTAGGCGTTGACGTGAGTCACACACAGTGCCAATACACTACAGGCCAGGCCTTTGAAGCTTTTTAAATCTTTCTATAAAAAACGCATACAGTTCCACACCCACACTATTTTTAAGCGTATGATCTGTAATCTATGAGTTGTTTCCACACGCTAACTTCACGTGCATCTACCTTGACTGCACACAAATCATTCCATCACCATCGTGAAATAAACAAACAAATTACTCGCTCCCCAAAAAATGTTTTCAAAAAGTGTAACGATGTGCCTACATATGTTGTTTATCCAATTCGTAACAGCAGGGAAGAGAAAATTACTCTCGAGGGATTATTAATTTACGACGTGATACATATTTACAATTATATTATATTTCGATTTGATTAATATTTATCGCAGCTCATTATTATCCCAACCGATCCATCGGAGAGAGATAATTTGTTCTCAATGGGATCGTACTGGACTGGTCAAAGGTTATCGACTAGGGGCTTCAATTTCATCACCGCCTGTTGGAATAAATGACCGACAGTGCGACTGTTCCAGCATAACTACCTAGGTTAGAGCAGTGGTGATGCAACCGAATGTAATACGAAAGGTTACTAACTTTTAGTCCTAATTAAAATTTTCTAACGAAGCATAATCAGTGTCTCGCTAAGCTTGAAAAAATCATGATACTTGTAGAAAAACAAATATTTCCCCAGCAGCTCCGGTTGTCGTTTTTGAACCCATTGATCCTCCAGTAGTTCACCGTGTGGCAATTTGATTCGCTGTCGCCCCTCAAAGTCACTGCAGAAGAACTCATCTGCGAGTGACAGCTAGAAGGGATTAACTGACGTGTGCTACAACGGCCTTTTATGTCCTAGTAGATTCGGTCGCGCGTAGCAGAGTGAGGGCTACAATCTGCTCCCCGGCTGTTGCCGCGCTGATGACTGGTGCTGCTTGCTTTGGTGGAACCTAAAGGATATTTTGAACAAAGTTAGAACCAACCTGCCATGGTTGCCCGTTCGGCCTACTGACAGGTGTCGATGTGTCCAATCCGATAGATTCGAGTGAAATTTTAATGCATCATGTCTGTAGGTTCCATTCAGAGTGCTGTTCAGTCCAGCAGGTTGATGACTGATGGCGCAAGTTTCCGATGAGTTAGCTGTCATGGGTCAAGTGTAAAGAAAAGGTAGGTTTTTGGTTGGATAATGTGTTGCATTATTTTGGATATATATTTTTTATGAATCATGTGAATGATTCGTGTAGTGTTTGCTTCAAAATCGGATGATGCCCAAATATTGCAGTGCAATTATGATTTTCGCAAACATTCAATAATCAAATATGAATAATAATAATAATATTCATTAGTGTTGTAATGAGTACAGTACACCTAAAAATTCTGCATATCTGTATGGATATTCGAAACACCAATCTTTTGTTTACCATTTATCTCTCAGTGTCATTCCAATCGAACACGAGACCTGTCGACAACATTCAAATCGAGAGGAATATCTTCAACTTCTCCTCGAACGAAGGTATTGACAGTAATCGTTTTCGATTGGGATATCACTGACAGCTAAATAGCGAACTATAGATTGAGATATCGAGTCGATACAAAAAAATTTGTTCCAAAGTTTTCTAAAGAACACGATTTTTTAGAGTAAAACGGTCTTACCGGATCCAGAAAACGATTTTTGCGTTAAAACAAAACAGTTTATTTTTCAAAATCTTCGAAATGATTAGTAATTCATAGATTTACAACATAAATGATTGAAAGAAAAAGCGCACATCCCACTGTTATGTGGATTAAATCGGCAGTCTCCATAGATTTTCGCAGTCAACGATACAACTGATTCTCTCATGAAATTTCTTCGTTGACGATTACTGTGTGCATTTGAAAACAATTTACTAATTCAGTCTCACCCAAAGAAGAAGTTTACTGCCGGCACCTGCTCTTTTCGAACGATCACCCCAGCAAGGTTGTCTGAACAAACAACACCCATTGTTGGATCATAAAATCCACATTATCGTAATCCGAAACCGAACAATCCTACGGTACTCTTTTCAAGCTGTCATCGTAGCACATCCGGACCATTATAATAATCGATTCCTCCATACATTTGAGCAGTGTGTTTGCCTCCGGAGATGCGTGTAACTTCTGCACAGCTCAGACTGCAGCCTTTTGGAGAACATAATGCAGCCAGTTGGCATCATCGGTTTGTCTGTGCAAATGTTTGCACTTTCGAGTGTCCACCCCTGCTGATACCGAGTGCCTTTTACGGCCAGCCATCAGATGCATTTCCGACCTACGTATGTACCTTCAAACCCACTTTGTTACCGAGATGCGTGTTAGATGAGAGAACGTGCGTAGATTCTAGACACCGATGGTGATGCGAGGGACAGGGACGAGATGCGATAAGGATGAAGAATTACCCGGTATCATCACGTTCAGAATTTGCAGATAGTAGGTGCTGTTCTTGTGGGGGACCTAAACCGCACCGTGAAAACTTCGGCGATGGTGATGGTGGGGGAGAGGGAGGGGTTAGTGCGTGACAGTTATCTACTTATGAAATCATTTGAATGTTAGTCCTGCACACATAAACTACCTTCTAGGAGAGATATAGATTTGCTTTCGGTGCGGTTCGGATGGTACGTGTCGTAAATGCTTCCGGACCTGTCTGGTTTCCGGAAAGTGTGGGAGATTGGAGGGAAGCCGTTGATTAGAGGTTTCAGATCTGTGTCTCCGTGGTAGTGATGGTGGTAATAATCTCTGTGTGGTTTGTGTGTTTCTCGGTTTTGAGCGGGAAATTGATGGGCGGTAAATATCTGCCGTGCTGTTTGTGACCCGAATGATTCATGTGTATATGGGAGTGTACCAAGTGGTCATTCATTTTGATGGTTGCATAATGATCGATGAAGTGAAAACAACTCGATTGCAATGAATTATTTATTGCTGACATGGGACGAGACTGGGCCAAGCGAATGTCTGTGGATAATTACAGAATTCCTAATGATCAGTCTGTAGCCTACTATCTTCAGGGAGCTAGATAACTTGTTGGCCTTAAAATGTGTTAGTACACGAACTGAAGCTTTACAACAATTCGGAAACACCCAAACTGAAAGTTTATTGCTGTTTTTTTTTATCTCAACGGCACACTATTTATGTACAATGTGTTTATTTAACACGGAAATTCTGTACCGAATGTTTGGAGATACATAAAACTAAAGAATTCACAAAAAAAAATTGGGTAATGATAAGTTCAAAGAGTAAGCGAATGCATCTATAAGGTGTATAAGACTACAAATGGCAAGCTGCAAGAAGTGGTAGACATCCCTTGTTGTTCTCAAATTTCCAAGTCAAGGAGCTACCAGACAAACAGACGTAACATGAGATGGATTTTTATCAGACACAGAAAAAACGGTCAATTTAAATTTTTAAAAATGCGTAATGTCACCGAGTGCAGCGCTAATGGAGCGATTTTCGCACGTAGCCAAATGCGTCATTTCACTGATAAAATGAATTCGTAAATAAAACGAAAATTATTACACAATGAACGAAATCGAACGAAATTTTCTGCAACGAAGCATTTTCGTGGATTGTAAATAGTTGGTTTCATTCATTTCACGGACTGAAAACATGGCGACTTGAACGAAATTTTTCGTAATTTGAAATATTCACCCAAAACGAATCTTCGGGAGCGTAAATGCAACTGTTTTTTGCTGAATTTTTCTGCATTTTTGTATATTTTTTCATCCAATCTTTTAGGATTGATGTTCCACAACGTCAATTGTTTTATGTGAATGAGATCGATGTGTCAAAATCGATTTCATTTCAAAGTGTTCAGTGTGTCAAAATCGATTTCATTTCAAGTGTTTGAGTACTCGAATTCACGAAAAATGTTTATGAAAGTTACATGCACTCTCAACGAAACTTTTTGCCTTTCTCAATAGAAAGGTATTGCAATTGCTCTGAAAACCGACTTTTTAACGGAGGCCCGGAGGGCCGAGTGACATATACCATTCGATTCAGTTCGTCGAGTTCGGCAAATGTCTGTGTGTGTGTATGTATGTGTGTGTGTATGTATGTGTGTGTGTATGTGCGTCTGTGTGTGTGTACGCGAACACAATCTCACTCACTTTTCTCAGAGATGGATGAACCGATTTTTACAAACTTAGTCCCAAATGAAAGGTGCAACGTTCCCATAGGCTGCTATTGAATTTCTAATGGATCCGACATCCGGTTCCGGAATTACAGGGTGATGAGTACGATCACGCAGAAAATGTCGATTTTAAGAAATTCTGCAATGAATGTATAATGGTGAAAATTTTTCCAAAATGTGACCACAACTGCTTCGATTTGTAGTACTAGGTCATTAACAGCCATTCAAAGTCTCTTTGGTCACATTGGCCACCATCATCGGTTCCGGAAGCCCCGGCGGAAGTATCCAAATTAAGACTAACAGTCACATCGGCTTCTCGGAGGTGGCTAGACCGAATCAACCAAACTTAGTCTCAAATGAAAGATGTTGCGTCCCCGTAAATGGCTATTAAATTTTATCCCCAACCGACTTCCGGTTCCGGAGTTACGGGTTGTGGCGTGCGATCACATAGCAAATTGTGATTCAAACCGATACCCCGATGGAAGCAAAAAAGGTAAAAATTTCGCTAAAATGTCTCTCAAATAACTTAACTTTGCAGTTCTAGGTCACCGACGGCCAAACAAACTTTCGTTGACTACATTGACCACCATAGACGGTTCCGGAAGTGCCCGGGAAAAGCGGCCATCTTTCATAACTAGCAAACTCATATCAGTTTCTCGGAAATAGTTCGGCCGATTTTCACAAACTTAGTCCCAAATGATAGCTATATTATCCCCACAGATGTCTGTAAAATTTCGCACGGACCGCTTGTATGGTTCCGGAAATATAGACTGAACGGTCCGGTCACACATGAAATTCCCATATAAGCCGGAACTCAAAAATTTTTTCAAAGGGGGGACCTCATGAAATTTCAGAAATCGAATTCGTATTTTTGATGCCAAACATCTGTAAAATGCATGAAACGTCGAGATTTTATGTTATCTCGAAAAATTTTTTTTTTGTAAAAATCGACTTTTTGGGACTTTGACGATTTCGCACCTTTTTGCCTTTCTCAATAGAAAGGTATTTCAGTTCAATATTACCGTGGCTGTTTTTTCTTTTTCAAAATTTTAGAACTCGAATAATGATTTATTTTCCTGTATATAGTTGTCATGTGATGTATAATAATAAAATGTAATATATGCATTTAAAAGCTTTTAATGAATATAAACAACGCACACATTCTCGTGATTCATGATTGAGAAAGGCACAATTGCACCGCTAGGTGGATTAAAATAGGTTTTTTTTTAATTGTGGGGACTCTTTAGCAAAAACCGTGATTCGCGCAAAACAAATTTCTTGGATTGATAACGAATCTAATTCGTTTATGCCATTTAATAGTCTGACGTATTTATATTTTGTTAAAATAATTTTGGAATCCTCGATTTAGCTTAAACAAAGTAACATTAGAATTATTTAAGATTCAAGTGGCTAATATTACGTTCACACAACAAGTAAAAACGTGTTTTACCGCTATCTCGATGACATTTTTCTTGTTGCTAATTATTATAACATGTTTTAACTCTGTAGTGTGAACATGGTATACAACGTTATTTCACTATTTTGCTAATAATGGTACATACTATCGCGAACGTTATAAAGTTGTATTGCCACTCCACTCCAAGGATTGAAAAAGATTCTCTAACATTATATTTAGTAGTCAGACAGTTCAGCCAAATCTTACTATTTCAAATTAAATCAAATGCTTACTGACCAATAATGGAAGCTTACCTTTTTTGGAAACGTTTGTTTTAGTTGCTGTTCTGCACCACATGAAAAATCCAAAAACAATTATTTATTTGCTTCAGATAATTATGTGATCATTGGAAAAGAAATCTGACATTTTAGCCTTGTGGGGCTTATTATACCATCCTACCCAACTACTCCACTAATCATGCATATAGAATTTGGCAGACCTACTTTGCTGAATATGAAGTAATTCAAATTATCAGCACGATTACCTAATCAATCCTGAAATATCAAAAGTTCAGTAATTCAGGTGAGAATTTGACAACTTCAAAAGCTGATTTTCAACGAAGTAAACCTGTCAAATGGGTTAAATCCAAATTGCTGAGCTTTCAACATCTTGTATTGCTAAAACGTTCAATTCAACGAAATTTTAGCGACGTCGTGCGAAAATTGAGAAAGCTTCAAATCCCAGTTACAAAATAATAAATTACAATTAATTACTTCCTACAGTCTGCAATCTGTCTTATAACACTAGTTTACAAATTTCAAGAAGTTGTGATATCCTCAACTTTTTTTTATCATTTCCGTAGTAAAATGGCCCGCTGAAAATGAAAATGCTATTGAAAAAATTTTGAGCATTTTTTGATCACTATTACAATTACTCTATTCAGTAATTAATTAAAAAATAATTGCTATTTCTTGTAAAATTTTGTATTTTTTTTTCATTTGTCGATAAATTAATCAAAGAAGAACGATTTATTTAATATTTTTTATTCGTGGGTATTGAAATGTGATCAATTACGAAAATAATGAGCGGTTGTTCATTGGAATCTAAGTAAAAATATAGAAGTTATGAGTATTTTTGTAAAACATAGAAAAAGTCAGTTTTTTAGAGTTTTACGTTTCTCATATAGAAAGGTTATGCAATCGGTCGGAATTTCGACTTATCAACCGAGGCCCGAAGGGCCGAATATCTTATACCATTCGACTCAGTTCGTCGAGATCGTAAAATGACTATATGTGTGTGTATGTATGTATGTACATGTGCATGTGTCAAACAATCTCACCGACTTTTCTCAGAGATGGCTGGACCGATTTGTACAAACTTAGTCCAAATGAAAGGTACTACCTTTCCATCGGTCTATTGATTTTTTTTATTGATCCGATTTCCGGTTCCGGAGTTACAGATTGAAGAGTACGATCACAGTGCAAATTCATATATACACTGGTACCACCATGATGTCCAAATGATGCTAGGATTTGCGTGTCTAGATCATTGATGACCCACCGAAGTCGCTTTGACCACATTGGCCACCTATTATGGTTCCTAATGCCCCGGGGAACTTACCAAGTCCCTACGTTAATGTCATACCTATTTCTCAGCGAATTCTTTACCGATTTTTACAAACTTGGTCTCAAATGAAAGGTACAACGTTACAGGATTACATGGTGATAAGCACGAACACGCAGCAAATCCCGATTTCAACGTATACGGCGATGAATGTAAAAAGGTGAACTTTTTTTCCAAAATGTGACCACAACTGCTTGGATTTGTAGCTCTAGGTCACTAACAATCATTCAAAGTCGCGTTGGCCACCATCGACGGTTCCGGAAGCGCCGGCGGAAGAATCCAAATTCAGAATAACAAGTACATCCATTTCTCAGTGATGACTGGACCGATATGACCAAACTTAGGTGTTACGTCACTTACAACTGTTATTAAATTTTATTTCTATTCGACTTCCGGTTACGACTCCGATGGGTTATCAACGATCTGGACTCGCAAATACAAGTAATGTTGCACACATTTTAATATGTATTGCATCATTTGGACATCATGGTGGTACCAGTGTATATATGAAACCGGATCAATAAAAATCAATAGCGACCGATGGAAAGGTAGTACCTTTCATTTGAGACTAAGTTTGTACATATCAGTCCAACCATCTCTGAAAAAAATCGGTGAGATTGTTTGACACATGCACATATACATACATACATACACACACATACAGTCATTTTACGATCTCGACGAACTGAGTCGAATGGTATAAAATATTCGGCCCTTCGGACCTCGGTTGAAAAGTCGAAATTCCGACCGATTGCATAACCTTTCTATGTGAGAAACGCAAAACTCTAAAAAACTGACTTTTTCTATGTTTTACAAAAATACTCATAACTTCTATATTTTTATTTAGATTCCAATGAACAACCGCTCATTATTTTCGTAATTGATCATATTTCAATACCCACGAATAAAAAATATTTAATAAATCGTTCTTCTTTGAGTAATTTAGAGATCTAATTGTAATAGTGATCAAAAAATGTTCTAGGAATAATTGATAGGTCTTGCAATTGTCGATCAAATGATATTAAAATCATTAAAATCGGTAGAGTACAACTGGAGATATTTGTGATGAAGTGAAGGGCCAATTTTTTAAAATACAAAAACGGATTTTTTCGCAATATCTCAAAACCTGTTCCATACAGATTTTTTTCAATCGCATTTTCGTTTTCAGCGGGCCATTTTACTACGGAAATGATAAAAATATTGTGAGGATACAAATCACTGTAAACTAGTGATAATCAATTTACAGATATAACTTAACAAATTGAACTTGACACTTGATGCAGACAGTGAATCTTCTGGAGGTACCTCGACAAAATGCGGTGTAAACCGTAACTCAAAATTTCCTGGACCAATCGTACTGAATTTTGCACAGTTTTTCTTCTTCACATCATTGCCCAGCTAACTACAAAAGCTTTTTGCAAAATGCTTGAAATTATTATTTTTTCAATAGCATTTTCATCGTTTTTAGCAATAATCGGACTTTCGCTTCAAAGTGCTACGAAAAATTCGAAAATCGACCAAGAAATAAAAGCTCCATTAGTTACTTGTGGGGTGATGTTAAAAGCAACTATGCAAATGTATCAACGATTGGTCCAGCAGATTTTGAGTTATGGTATAGACCGCAAAACCAGTTTTCGACGTGGCACCTGACTGAATATACAATCTTTGCATCGAAAAAAAATTAAGGAATCCATTTTTTTTTGCTGATAAATTTTTTTTACCCAACTCCCCTTAAGTTCCGACACGATTTAGGTGATCTTCCGCATTCAACTTTTTGTGTCATTTTTCCAAGTCATTTGTCCAGTCTCAACTTTCACAACTTCTTTCAAAACCTGTGCATTTCTGTTCTATCACTAAGAATTAAACGACAATTTGTTCTACAGTGGAAATGCTAAACGTCCACGATCTGATGGAAAATTATAAATAGTGAAACAATATAAGCAAGCTTCAATATTATTTAAATAACGATCAAAATGAGAATATTTGTAGCAGATTGTTTGCCGTCATAGTATTACTTAGGTTGTATGGCATGGCTTTATTTACAATCTTTTATTTAATCTTAGTTTGGATTCTTTCGAAAGCAGTAAAACTATAAGAAAACATCCACTTGCTTATTGTGTACTTTGTGAGAAGAGTAGAAGAAGTAGAAAAGGGTACACATTGTGATTATATATTCTTTTCTTTTCCTCTGGTTAAACTAACTAAAAAATTGTGGGTAAATTAAACAGCTTCACTCATTTTGATAGCCATAAGTAAACTAACAAACGAAAACAATTTTTATTCAATGCAGCTCTGCATCCAATTATAAAATTTCGTTCTACGGTTAGTTTCAAAATGATTCGACTTCTGCTAACCTGCAATATAACTCTTCGACATGGCATTTTCAAATGAGCGTGCAGCACCTTATGGATAGGACGATAAAGAATATCAAAAAATGGCATTTAAAATTCGATTATACCTGTTTTTCGTACGGGATAAAACTTGCTTACTTGCCCTCATATGGTTTGTGTGCAACATGGGCCATAATATTGCACATAAAGGTCGAAAAGCCATAATATTGCACATAAAGGTCGAAAAGTTGATTCAAATTATTCAAGAGGAATATGGCGCCCCTTCACACTGTTTTCATTTGGCTCCAGGATGCAGCCATTTATGCAATGACAGGTACTAACGTGTTAGACCGGACTAAACTCTGGCCTAAAATCAAAGATAGTACCGTGCGGCGGTACCAACTAGCTTCAAGCTTACCGCTTTTAATCACCAATTTCGTAAGTCTCGGCATATGAACCAGCCTTCTGACGATGCCATTGAACGCTTTCGAATGTCAGACAGGCTTATGAATTCATTTATCTTTATTCATGCACTCCATAGACGCACAAATAATGTATTTCATAAAACGGTCTTATGATTTCGCTCCAATATATGCGTTTAAGAATTTCATAAGTTTTTCTCATGAAACCCATATGAGATCTGTTATTGATTCTATAAAATTATATTTTTTTTTCATTAACGTCTCTTTTGTGAAAAGTTCATAATTGGTTCTTATGAATTCAGTACTAGCTTGGACATCAACCAGGAGCTAATAGTTTCAGTCCAGCACTTTTCGGTTACCGCTGTTTGAAACAAAAGAAGTGAGCTTTTTAGTCAAATTGCAACAAAATTTTAAATAATTGTTTTTATGTTATTCAATAAATTACTGTGAGCATTAAATCAGTTTACGTGACTATGATTTTTACAGAAGATATCCGATTATTTGAAATGAAATAAGTTGTGCATATAATTAGTGTCTGGCGCGTATTTTATAATTATTAAAATCATTTGAGAAGTAACATTCATTATCCTTCAGTTGTTAAGTCCAGTTTCCCAGTTGTCTAAGCCCAGTTTCCCAGGAAATATTGACGAAGCGTTGCAAATTTACAAATTTTAATATTTAATGAGAGTTTTCTCTTCAATCTTCTGAAGGGATCTACACTTGGCGGTTCATTTGTCCCGAATTGAGTTGTACAAGATGAGCACACCAATGAACTCATGATGAATGATGTTCATATTTGACAATTCTCGGTGGTTTGTTTACTTTGTCAGTTGCGTGAGTTCGAGTGCAACTGGTGTCTATCTGTTAAGCGGACCCTACACGGGACAAGAATATTGTCAATAAAAATATTGTCAAGACTGCTTCAATACGTCAATCCCATTTGAATTGTACAGAATCAATATTTTCAAAATGTCCTTACACGATCAATATATTGATCAATAAATGACTTATTGTCAATATTTGTGCTCGTGTAGGGTCCGCTTTACATTCAAACTCACGTAACTACCATGTAAACAAACCACCGAGCATTGTCAAACGAAGTTCACCCGGCTCATTTTGTGGGGTTATGCCGGTTGGTGTAAAACCTAATATCCTCTCAAGGTTGTTTTTACTGTTGATTTTTTGTCTACTAAAAACGATCGAGAAATGTCAGCCATGTTCTATTTTTTATGTAAATGCACAATAAAATCCATAAATAAAAAACTTATGGCATTCATTCGAACATTGTGATGAATTTCATAAGACTGTTCTATGAAAAGTATTATTTCTACTATAATTTCTGCTTATAAATGTCAGTAATTTTCATAAATGGGCACCTAATCGGACATTTTCATAAATTTCATAAGACTGTCTTATGAAAATAATGAGAGATGGGTTTGGAAAATTTCTCCTCCAAATCATAAGACAGACTTATGAAATCCATTTAAAATCCTTATGTCTGAAAGTCATAAGACGTTTTTATGGAATGGACAGACGTTTTTATGGACAATTAGTACCAATCAACACCGAGGTGTATACAGGTGTACACATTTTTTTCTATGTGTGCATCAGCTGTCACTTTTTTCGGGCAAACAAGAAGAATGAAGAAGAAAACAGAAGCACGTGGTCTCATACTTCATTCTGATTGGTTAGTGATGTAAACATTTGCTCTTTTGCGATCCCGGACGCCATACTTATTTTTACCACGTGCTTACAAGCTTCGTTTCGATTGGTCGGTTTGTTGATTATGTGCTTCGCGGTCCTGGGCCGCCATGATTAATTTCACTGGCAACAAATCAACACACTCAAACTTGACGAATGTGAACACCTATACTATAATGCATCTCGAATCAACACCCTCCTTGGCAATCAACCGTCCTTTTACGATTAAAAAAATCACAATGTATTTTGCATTGCGTGTAAGACGTCAAAACCAGCTCCCTGACAACCCTATACCATCATATGGAGTTTGACAGCGACCAACATATATGGGGTGTTATAGCTATAAAGCCCCAAACAAAGTATTACGTTCTATACACGTTCTATACACGATATTCAAGCATTCCACACGATGTTTTGCATCTTGTGGGATGATTTAATACCATATTATTCAGAAAATCAACATTTAGTAACTAATTACAGCTTTTAATCATTCGATTCAAAATTAATGTTTTGATTTTCATGGCAGTGATGCTGACTGTACAGAGACGTCGTCTTTGACAGGGGGCTGGTCAAAACCATACAAAAATACTAGCTCTACATTCAACAAAACGCCGAACAAAGTGGATCATCGTAGGACGTTTGTTAAATAAAGATTTTTAGAGTGATCTGCCCCTAGTGTTGAATACATGTTTAACCATTAAATGCGCAATGTTGTTTTAAAACAACATTGAAAACCCGTCTCGAAATTATCGCAGTAACGTGATAAAGCTGTGAGACAATTTTCACAAAATTCGAAAAAAAAAATGTTTTGCGCCTTTAAGCGTCAAGTCTTTTTTGTGCCTCCCGTAATTATGTTCAGTGTTTTTAAGTGATATTTTGCGTTCGTTCCTGATAGTTTTTTTGTTATGAACTCTGGATAAGACAGCCCGGAGAAACAGGCCCGATTCAGGTTTCTTAAGGCTCAAGCTACTTTATTTGAGCATGTGTTAGAATTGAACGCTTGATAGTATGTGTGGAAAAATTGTGTACAGCTTTGCCGCCGATTTATCCTATAAAGCATTCATTAAACTCTAAAAGAAGAAAATCAGTAGATTTATTGGATTATCAGGATTCAAATCACGCAAAATAGTTGGTGGAAAAACAATTGACCGGGCGGGATGGTGCTTTTGAAAAAGTGGCTGTGGTTTTTTCACTACGCAGTTGTGTTGCGTGCCCCGGGACAGTGTGACGAAAAATCACCGCCATTTTTTCAAAAGCACCATCCCGCCCGGTCAATTGATTTTCCACCAACTATTTTGCATGATTTGAATCCTGATAATCTAATAAATCGACTGATTTTCTTCTCTTGGAGTTTAATAAATGCTTTATATGGACAAACCGGTGACAAAGTTGAACACATTTTTTCCAACGCATACTATCAAGCGTTCAATTCGTGTAGACGCTCACCGAAAGTTCTTTGAACCTTAAGGTGGCCTATTTGATGGTTGAGAACAACGCGTTGGTGTAAATCTTTGGTTATTTAGTTGCAAACTTTAAGGACCTAGAGACGGAGTACCCTTCGGCGCCTGCTGTTTCGTTTTCCCCAAATTTAACATATATGAATGGACCTGAGGCTGGGTTTCTGGTCGGGCATTACCTCCTAAGAGGTGGCGCTTTAGCCATTTATTGTGAAATCTGAGAAAGCGCCGTAATGCAGGCAGTTCCGTAGCGACGGTATCTGGTTACAGTACTGTACTTTTTCTATACCCCCAAAAAGGCAAGGGGTCTTAGAGGCTCGGCTAGTTACAGTTCTCTAGTGTCAATGAACTTGTAATTTGAAATGCAAATGATCGACCGTTGTCGGTCTTTCGATTTTCTCACTGATAAAAAGAGGCTGTTGATTCCATTGGGTCTTAGGAGCGATATCGTCGACTAGGGGCGAGTGTTTAGGCCTCCGTTTCCGCTATAGGATTGGAATCACCCCTTGGCTAATTAATTCAATTGAAATATCTTTCTTCTCCAGGTATATCACATCGAAGCATGCGACTGATATTCAAGTTGGCCGAGGCTCCAGTTGTAAACGGGTTCTTGGGTAATGATGCGACATCCTTCACAGCGCTAAGTATATTAATTCGCGGGAACTTACTCGTTGACTTCAAAAGTTGAGCAACCGTCTTTCTCAGGGCTCTTCAAGATAAGCCGCCTGTTCACTTGTTGATGTTGGTTTGAAGTAGATGTACTGTAACACTAAAATTGAAAATTTTGAATATTGCTTACTTCTGGTGAAAATTCAAGCCCTGATTTTACTTCTCTCCGTATTCCAACATGCTCCGGTATACCTTATCTGTTCAGTACAATGGAACTTCAAAAACTTATCGCTGATGATATTTTAAAAAGGTTGGGTGTTTTCTGAATGAAAATATTGGAAGGTTCAGTTCAGAAATTTCAATATGATACGCCAACAAATGGTCGTATATTTTGAAATTATGTCCCTACCATCACCCTACTCTATTTTTACATGATTTGAAACTAAACTACCAAACTCCGATCATAGATGCGACTGACAACTGTTGATATTGGTAGGTACATTTTTGCGTGGGCAATCGAGGAGATCCAATTTTGTCGGAAGGAATATAAAATGTAACGTGTTGAACAGCAAAATTAATATTGAAAAGAAAATGTGCTGGTGAAAAATCATTGATTCTGTTTATCATTCCGCTTCCCTCGAACGAACTTTCATGCTACGATCAATGATTATGGATTCCAAACACGAATTTTTCGTTTATAGAATGCCGCTTGCGAGACCTTTTTTCGTCCATATCTAACAACAGCCGTACTGTGCCACACAACCAGAGACAAAATTCCTATCAATCGAAAGAACACGGAGAAAGATGTAACTTTCGATTATCCAATCATTTCAACGCCAACATTCCCCACAGTGCAACGATGTTGACCGAAAAAGAAACGCCGAATCTAATTATTCGGCCACAGAACACACTGTGAACAACTGTTTCAGCGATTAGTCTTACGACTGGCCCCTTTTCAGACTACCAGCAAAAACGTCATCTACTGCGAAGCGACTACGGATCTGCCATTCTGACTTTCCCAGCCCTCATCAGGAAGAGGCATCACACGTTACGTGATATCTTTATTTATTCCCTGTGTGCCGTCGAGCGTGAATTTGACGAATCGGTCCAGCAACCAAAAACAAAAAAAAAACGGTATCACAAGGACGGCTGCTCCGTGGTGGTTGCAATGGAAGCAACCGGCAGCTGATGGATTTTTAAGGAAGTTCCTCATCACTTATTCAGCCACTGTTACTTCGAGTCCCGCGCGTAGCCGTTTTTCTGGGCCGTGTTAAGAAATTAGATCACGTCCTCATCATCAGAGCCTGAGCCGTCCCCGAGTTGGGTTCATTTTCGTCAGCCGGCTTTGTCGTCGATTGGTAAGCCACTCAAAGAGCAACATTTGCCAAGATGAGATGCATACCAGGGAAGGAAGGATTAGGAAGTTTTTCCCCCAACTAATGTTGCTTTGAATCTTGTCAGTGTTTCAGGAAATCGTGCGTGCGGGGAAGTTTGATAAGAGTTTCAGCGGATATGGTTCTTGGAATTAGACAACATCGATTAGAGTTGGGTTATTAAGTGTGGTTATTTTGAAAGCACTTTTATTTCAAAACATCAATTCTAAACACAGTTATGTTAATCACAGTTAATGTTATGAGCCGCATGTAACTGTAATAGATGGCTTTTGTTACAGCTAATGCAATTAAATATTAAATATTTTTTCTAGCTGTGTAGGTTCGAGGAAGCAAAAGCGGATTTATTGCATTGAGCTCGATAAATTTAGGGTGTGTTACGTAACACGATCCAGCTAAAGGAGTATCAGGTTGTCATATGTTTGTGTAAAAATGTTGTGAAACTAATTGAAATTGGCGACGCAGTGGCCATTCCCCCGAAACATTAGCACTTTATTTTCATTACGATTGATCTGGATATACCTGATTTTTTTTGTTTCTTAAACTAGAACACTGTGTCTAATAGCTGACAAATAAAAAAGTTTCGACGAACATTTGAAGAATGTCCAACGTGTTTCGCCTTCTTTTTCGATAACTGATGCGGAGCCCCTCTGAAAGAGGCAGCACGCACGTTTACCAATCTGTAAGTAGTGGTTTGCCCACTACTCGTGTTCTTATTTGCCCGGAATACTCTTTGTCAGGGCGGCCTAGGTGCCACTACAAGAATTTCGGATTTTCGCACATGAACAAAAAGGTAAACAAAGTAAATTACAATTTACCGACTTTTATTCTCCTCTCTTCTCTGTGCTGCACTCTGCCGGTGGAGCTGATCAGCTGCTTCTGACGATGGTGGAAGGTGAAGGTTTATCCGACCGGCCGGGACTCCGACGGCCGTTTTCTCCTGCTGGTACCGTTGGCTACTGGTGAGCAAGGCTCTTTTGTTGGAACCTCTCTGGCGCCAGGGCGAATAATCGACGGAACCACTCACTCCCCAGTCCCAGTAAACTACCTCATGTGGATCTGTTGGCCTATCTGCTTCGCTCTCCTTTGCGATTAACTGTGGAACAGAGCTATGCTCGTTCGGCTGATCCTCCACAGTGAGGGCGGCCTGGTATCACTGGGTCCTTTGAATTTAGCTGGAGAAGCGATTAGCTGCCCGTTTCGGCGACCCAATACCACAAAACTATGCACGAGAAGCACGACCGACACTTTTCACAAGGTTTACTGGCCATCGCACGCGCGCACTTAACTCACTGTCTAACAGTTTTACGAAACGCATGTTCATCGTGGAAAAGGTAGGCCACTTTCGAGACGAAAACGTGCCCGTGAGTACAGTTTATCGGAGCAGAAGGCCGGTAGCGGCTGTCCGGCGATGATAATAAAGAAGAAGAAAGAAGCGTTGAAAAAGCTGTTCGACAACAAGGACCGAAAATATCACTGCTCCCATACCTTGATTCACCGAACCCTCAAGATGGAGGACATCATCTGTCGGAAGAAGACTCGCTCCCTCGACTACACGGACGAGCAGATTGCAATCGTGAAATCGCATTGCCGGTGACGAAGAACTACCGTGGGACGTCGTTCGTGTTGGACGACGAAAGTTACTTTCCACTCTCGAAGATCCACATTCCAGGAAATGACAGCTACTATTCCAGCAACAAGTCGGCCACACCCCCGAAGTAAAATATAAGTTTAAGCATAAATTTGAAAAAAAACTAAGCTGTGCATCGCCATATCGGACAGAGGGATTTCAAAGCCGTGGTTCAAGCCGGGTGGTCTGGCCATCAATCAATAAGTGTACCAGGAGGAGTGTCTTGAGAAAATTCTTCTGTTGGTCTTAAAGGGGCATCATGCGGATGGGAAGTACGTCTTTTGGCCGGACAAGGCGTCTTCCCATTACGCCAAGAGGACGCTGGAGTATCTTGAGCAGAAAAAGATACCGTACGTGCCGAAAACCTCTCGAGGAACTCGACCAACTTGCCCCGGTGCCGTCCCATTGAGGATTTTTTCGGCTACCTCAGTGCCCTAGTGTACAAAAATAATTGGTGGGCCAAGGAAACGAAGCAATTGACCACCAGGATCCGGAATTGTAGTTGGAAGATGCACGTCAGTGCCGTCCAGCGCTCTTGTGAGAGCATCGTGACTAAGTTGCGTCGTACGGCTGACCAGGGCCCCTTCTGTATTCATTGACATTTTTTGAAGAATGAACATTATGTTTTAAATAATAAAACTGAATTCATCGAAATTTTTTTATTTGAGCTTGAGCTTGACCTTGTGCGACCACTACTGGCTGCTGCTCCTAGCTGAAGTTGCACAGGAAATCAGTAGATATTTATGCCTGGGAATAGCCAAACATCCTTCAATGTGCAACTACTGGTAATCCTAAAGTGTTTTATTGATCAATATCAGCGCCGGCCAGGCCCGAAGATCGCAGGAGGAAAGAGAAGGAATGTTAGTCCGATAGTTACTTTTGCTAGAGGCCGTATATACTACTGCGTATCACGGGAGGAGGATATTTGTTAGTAAGTATATAAGCTGGATTTTACTTCTTCGTTACCGACGCCAGAGAGGTTACTCCACTATCTGGACTAGATATCGATCCATCAACTCATGGACCAGGGACCAACGGTTTTATTTCCTTTCCGAAGGAAAACGTGACCAACAATTCTTTCACCTCAGAAAAATTTCAACGACCTCGGTTGGTATTGAATCAGACCAACTGGAATTAGTGGCGGTTACGCTTACCATTCAACCACCGGCGTCGTCAAATTCATTGAAATTTTTTTGTCCTTTAGCTACATGACTGAAAAAAACTCATTTTTATTGAACGCCCGTTAGTGGCAGGGAACTGTCCCAAAAACACTGTTTATGGACGTCAGTTATACGCCGTGGTTCGTCACTTTCTGTCAGTTTACGATGGTAGCCTTCTGCACTCCACCAAAACAAGCACATCCCGGTATAATCGCATCTGTCATCGCCGATGCGCAGCATTATCAGCACACATTTTCCAGCAAAAGGCGAGCGGTGACCTATCTAATGTCTATGTTACTTATTCACAAACATAAAACAAAAATGATCTAAACTATCTGCACGAACAAAACCGTTCACAAACGCGAAAATGAACAAAAATCCGAATAGCGGCGAGCATAATTTTACGTAAACAATGCACTCTACGGAGAGAGTACGCACTAATAGGTATTTTTCCACCCAGTGCTAAATTGTTATCCCGACGGGTTACAGATTTTAAGATGTCTTCACCTTGATCTTACTTTAGGGCAACCTAAGTGTGGTATGAGGGGTTCTATTGGTATGCCGCTGGATGCCACGTTATGTAAAAATGTTTGATGCAATTAAAATTTTCAAAATTAAAATATATGTTATAAGGCTCTCGCTTTGGAACGTGTAAAGTTTCAGATGGGGGCTTTCCTAAGCTCCGACTCCTGGTATGGGAGCCGTGGAGTGGGCACTCAAGGCCTTTTTAGTTCCGAGTCCCAGGGCGTTGTGGAAGTAGGGGAGCTTTCGGATGTGTGGCGATACTAAAGAAAATAACACACCTTACGTACAAATTTATTCCGGTTCGGGTGCGGTGGTGACGATGGTGTGACAGTTTTCGATGGCGGCAAGCAGCGAACGGTGATGAGCGTGGATGACACGTACTGAAGACGGGTAAGTTCATCAATGATTTGTGGGCTACGGAGCCGGGAGAGCCACTACGGTTTAGATTGGCTGGATCCACGACCACGAGAAACGGGTGGTTTTACGTTTAGGCGGGCAGGCCTTTTCGTCCTTGGCGTTTAGCAGGCGAAAGTGCCGGAATGCACGAGGCAATCGTGTCCTGCGACGGGATCCTTGGCGATGAGCCGTTGCTTTTAATTTTATAAAATTCTTCCATGGCCCGAGGGGTGGTTCAATTGACTCGAAAAATTGTGTTTTCACATATTGGCTCTAGATGAACACTTCCTCCAAATTTGGTTCAAATCCGTGAAGGATGATTTCAAGTTTGTATCTTTTTTTGATCACTTCGCGCGGAATGACCCATATTGCAAAATTTGCTCACAATTTAAATTTCACGATATAAACTATTAAATTCGAAAAAGAAAGATTTTGACAATTTTCGATACTACTTTCAACCTTCAGTGGTATATGTGTATTGATACAAAATGTAAATGAAAATCATTCCTTATTTTAAAATATTTTTAATAATAGACTAGCTAAAACAACAATGAGGTTAGTTGAATTTCTGTTGTTTGTGTACTGGCTCAGGTTGTTGGGTCAAGGACTTAAGCAACCTTATCAGGCAACTGTCTACCTGCATAACCGTTATGCCCTTCGTGTATGAACATAGTTGATGTCTCTACTTCGATGTATTTCAGTGAGGTGTGCCTGTGCATTTTGGCTAGTTTGTTGACTTTTGGTATGATGCGCGTCTTATATCGAAACCAAAGGACATTATTTAAGAATCTCACAAAAACAAACGAAAATTTAGTTACATATTTTAGTTTATATTTTATGTCTAATTAGGAAAACAATAATTAGTTTTGTTACTTTTTCATTAAATGGCTTTCAGTACTGTATGCATGCATGGAAATCTAAAAATCCGAATGCGAAATTGCATTACTGTAGGGCAGTTACCTATCAAATGGTACGAGGTTCCGCAATCAGATTCACAAAGATCACTTGAATAATACTCAGCACTCTGAGTACTAGCCATGTGATAATTGAGTTTGAAATAACCAGTCGGTGATCTGACTAGAATACTACAATTGAGCTTGGATAAATGCAACAAATTCTTTGACATTTTCGGACTCACATCCGGCTGAAAAAAATTTTGTTTGAAAGCAAGCCTACGCTAATGGTTGGTATGTTCGGATGCAGCCCAAGAGTGAATTTTGTGCTTTATTCATATTTCCCGTAGACTTACACGGAGCAACTTTCAAGCACCCATTTGATCGATTTGTTTGTCATAAATCTAGAAGCAAATGCCCCAGAATTAGAACTACAGTCAGGTCTCCTACTACGCGATTAACTGGGGGCGTGAAAAAGGAATCCGCGTTGTAGGAGACCCATAGCTTATGGGATTTCGACTAATTGGGGCTGTGGCCGATTTTTTCGTCTGTGTCAACATGTAGCGCCATACTTTCTTTGGCAAAGTTGTTGTACTCACTTGGGCCTACAACTTAGAGTAATTGGGTATCCAATTAGTTGAGAACTATGTTGCCAGGGGTGCTACGAAGAAAGAGTAAACAAATCGAAATTCTCGTCGTAAATTCGACTATCATCAAATGGATTCAATGTCAAATATATCAAGACCCTGATTATTTTGAAAGGTGGTGTCTTCGGGGAATTTAAAAAGATGTCCAGAGCTTCTGGATGGTAGAAAGTATATTTCGCAATTACCCCACCAGGCGGCACTAGTGCTAATGTAAATATTCAACACATGTTAAAATAATTCTATATCTCAACATCGAGAGGTCGAGGACTACCGAACGGTAACAGATTAGCTTGGAATACTCTCACTATGCGGCGCTAGTGAGCGTAGAAGCTTTCAACATATGGTAAATTATGATAAAACTCTAATAAGGCCATTACAAATCTTTTTTAAAAATTATGTCCAAGTACAAATTTTTTTCTGAAGGGGGGGGGCAAACAAAAAATAAATATTTATTTTAATAAACACATTTTTTTTCTTTTTGCATTTTCTTTCGATTGTTCTCGTGGACGTTTCCGCAGGGTGATTTCGTATAGCGGGGTTGAGCTATTTGTTTTACTAGAAAAATTCAAGCAAACATTACTGAATCAATCAAAAGTTCACATAGGAAAGGGATGCTAAAGTTTTCGTTTTAAAAAAATTTCCCAACAGTGCAATTTTTAAATTCCCAATAAAAGCTTGAAAGTTCTCTAAGAACTTAATGTAAACATTTAAGAGTACTTTAAGGTATTAACTTTTGGTTGCTTGAATAGTTTTCGTTCCGTTGTGACGGCACATGGACCGATTGTACACACAAGGCATGAAAATCGGTCAAAGGTGAGCCTGCTTGATAACAATGTACAGAAACAGGATTGCAACATTTCACTTATGGACTTTTGGAAAACATTCTGGAATGAATCCAAAGGTAAAGTGTGCGTCAATGGAATTATTCATCTCAGATATGGTTTTCTCTGATTTTTTTTTTCTATTGCGTATTTCGTATACAGTAGCCTGGCGAACGTACATCCTGTGCATACTATATTTTTTCGAACTCTTGTGGAAACATCAGCTTTGGTTTATCGCTTGTGCTTGAAGACTTGTAGATTTGTTTGTTTGGTACATGATAGTAATTCGGCTCGGTTCCGTGTACATCTTCGAAATCTTTGCATTTTTCTCCATCTTGTTGCGCAGTAGGTAACCACATCAGTTAAATTCATTTGATAGTCGTACGGATTTATGAAATGTATAGCAATCATCAGTTCATTTTTTGCCTTTTTCATATAAGGAAGACTGTGCAATCACTCTGAAATTCGACTTTTTAAACTACACCCGGAGTGTCATATACCACTAGATTCAGTTCGTCGATATCTGAAAATGTCTGTATGTTTTATAGTATGGTTGAATAGCTTCAAAAGTGCATTGGCTCTAGGTGGGATTCACTTTTGTGTGTAACCGCTACTAATAGTCCTTACTTCTCTTCCTTCCTTTTGTTCCACGAGACTGCATCGAAGTGTTATATCGTGGAGAGGCTGATTCAGTCTTAAGACAAAATGATACATTAGAGCGGTTTAGCTCCGAACACATATCCGGCTAATCGCAGTGGTGATCTTCCGTTAGCCATTTGGCTCCCGTTTCTGTGAACCATTTAGTTCCTGTTTTCGCGAACCATCTCAATTCCTGTTGCGTGAGTCATTTAGCTCCCAGTTTTGTCGCAATCTTCTCGCATAGTCCATAAATCCTACTCAAAGGGCCAACCAGTACTTGGCGAGGACGGTTCGGCGATACCGGATGGAGCGTAGCTTCTGGTTCGCTGCTTCCGGTTCGTTGAAAACTCGACGACCCACCGCTGGTGCTTCACTCGACCTACTCGATCTTGTTCCTAACAGTGAAACTAGTCTGCTCACATGCTTCGGTCCGGCGATTCCAGCTGGTTCGTGGTGCCCAATACACTGGCACCTCAAGCAAAGCTGTGGTTGCTCTCACAGCCTTCCCCTTAACATAATCGTCGTGACATTAAAAGTTCAAGTCGATGATATATTTTCCGACCGCGCTGTCTTTCGGCTGCTAGTCATCCCCACATCTGTTTTATGATGGGCAATCGTCTCCGTGTCGAGTGTCTCCTCTTCTAGCGATTGTCCGATTACTTGGAACACCACATCATCCGTGAAGCCGAAAATCGTTGTATCTCTGGGAAGGTTCAGCTTCAATACTCCATCGTACACTGCGTCCCACAGCGTCGAGTCGAGGAACGTCAGTTGTAGTTGTGATTCTCCCTTGTCTGTCTCGTAGATCAGTGTTCAGTACTGAAAGTAGCTCTATAATATCCTGGAGAGTTACTCATGCTGTACAGCGAATGGGCGATTGCTTCCCAGCTAGTACTATTGAAGCATTCTTCACGTCTAAGGGAACCACCACGCAAAAACGATATCCTTATCTCTGCTGTCTCCAAAACTCACACAACCGTTTGGATGGATTTCACTGTAGACCTGCCTATAAGGAAGCCGAATTACATGAGATGCCGTTCTCACGGTCCGCGTACTTCGTTAGCTTGTTCAGGATTACTCCTTCTCTCTAAGGGATATATTGACTACGCGTAAAGATCTCCATGTTGTCCCGGCATCAGAAGCAACATCAGCTTTTGTCGCTTCCAATTATCGGATCGTTTTGAACATATCCGGGCTCTCATGTATCACTTCACTTTTATGACTTTCGCCATCTCGATAAGCTGTTTGTTGGTAAATCGATCTTTATCTTTGTGATCATCCTCCTCACTGTACGGCGAAAATAGATTCATGTTGTGGGGAAAACCTTTCGATAGTGACCTCCATCGTTTCCGGGCACCTTTCAGGTGGTGCAGCTGTGCCTTTTATCTTTGTTATGCCAACTTTGTAGGTCTCTCCTAAGGAAATTCGCGTTGGCTTCGTGGCAAGGCTTTCTTGTACAGCTTGACTGCTTTGTTGAGAGCGGTTCTTGCAGCTCGCTTCCCTTGAGCTTTCTGACTTCTGTTTTAATTTTAAATATATTTAACACGGCTCAATGCGTTAGCACAACTGAGCCGTGGAGTGCACCTTGGGGGTCATTTGGTCCGTCTTCTCTCGCGTTTTCGTTTACGTCCATGTCATCATCGGTACTGCATTCATCTTGCTCATCGTCGGATTACGGGTCGCTATTGTAAATCCTTCTTCATCGGTATTAGATTCCTTATTGATGGTGTTGGTTGTTGGTTTGGAAACATTTGCTGTAATCGTTGTTACTTCGATGTTGGTAATGGCAGTTGGTTTAGTGGTACTGGGGCCGATCGTTGTTGAGCTGGTGCTTGTGAATGCCCGGTCTGCAGTCGTTGGTTTACCAACTGGTTGTGGTTTAACATACGATGATTGTATACCGGCTTTGGTCGTATCAGGTGGAATTTCTTTGGCATTCTCTGCGCAAGGTTTCCCGTGGTGTAGCGGATGATCACAATATTGACAGGTAGGAATCTGTCCTGGGTGCGTGACTAGTGTTCGTTGAGAATATTCAACACCATGAGGTGATTTGCATGTGAAAGTCAAGTAAGAGGGAATAGGTTTTGTCGGACGCATTCTCACCACACGAACGCCGTTGCGGAGTCTTGGGAAGAAGTTCCTTCAAGTATCTTCCTTAACACTATTCACCTCTCCGTATTTTGACAGGATTTGTTTGATAGCGAAGGAACTAGTACGTGGTGCCAGGTCATGTATCTTCATTTCAATACTGTCAACATCTATATACGTTGGGATACTGTATAAAATGTCATTACATTCGATGACGTGTTTCATGTTGTTCTGGAAAGCGAATGATTCTGCTTGACTAATATTTTTTAACATATTCAGTACCGCATGACGCAAATGGTGGAATTGCACCGCATAAAGTACGCAAGCTACGTTGAACTTCAAGTTCACCTTCAACATTTGCTCCCCTTCATGAATTGATGGTATTACCGGATATTTCGTGTAGTCAACAGCAACACAGTTTGCCCGCATCATGATATACTTTTGCTTGGCATTGTCACTCATTGTTCACGTATCACACACTAGGCAGAAGGAATCAATTTTTGCCAAACGTCGCGCGGGTAAATTTGATTACTTGCCCTGCTATTGCAGCGGAGCGATTTCTAGCTTCTGAACTGAGCGAGATGAGAAACCAAAGTGATCTCCGACTTCTTCTCTAAGCTCGGAGGCAACTTATACGTAGATCGATAATCGTCGTATTGCACTCGGCGACCGTTTCTCAGTTTCCCATCCCTTGGTATGGTCGCATTACACGCCTTTGTTAGTAGTACCGTGAACTCGTTCGCATTTAGGTTGAAGAGGATACCCTCAAATTCAAGTTCTTCGACGGACACGTTCCTGTGAAAAATCGCTGTTTTCCATCTTCCCTCGTTTATATATCTCCTACATATTCATATTCATGTGTAGTTCATAGTCCTGTTATCAACGCTGTA
Organism: Topomyia yanbarensis; assembly: GCF_030247195.1. Lineage (NCBI taxonomy): Eukaryota > Metazoa > Arthropoda > Insecta > Diptera > Culicidae > Topomyia > Topomyia yanbarensis. Next base: position 60,021,857 of record NC_080670.1, read on the forward strand.
CCAAATCGCTTGGTGGGCGCTGTGGATATATCCTCGCACACTTTTCAGTCCATCTTTCCGGTTACTCCAAGGCTACAAAAATTGACATCGATAATGGATTCCCGGTTCTTCCTGCGGTAAGTGCCGATGATACCACTATTTGTAAGATCTATATTTAGCTTTGCTAGAGCATTCTTGATCGCTGATGGCCAGACAAAGTTCTTTTGATTCCAGCGTCTATCTCGAAAATTTCGCATGTTTCTGGTTCTTGGAATATTTCAGAATTAATGTCTCTTCGGCTTCTTGGAAAACGGCTTATTCGATTTTCACAAGCTTAGCCTTAAATGGAAGGTTTGGTAGCAGATTTTGATCTGATCAAGTTCATAAGAATCGCACATATGGCTGCGGAAATACGGTATGAATACTACGATCCCATATGAAATCTTTAAATGTCAAAAACCTTTCGGTAAAGCTCATGTATATTGAATATTGAACCACATATAAATCTCCAGGAGTCTGATTTGAATTCAGATTGTTTCTTTATCGAAATTATTTTCGAATGCAACGATCGATTCTGTCTCTATCGACTGTTGCGTTTAAAATGGAATCGATTCAGAAGTCGGTCTGTATTAGCCTTTCCATGAGATGTTTGTTTGATAATACACAGATGGGCCCTTCCTTCCGCGACCAGCAAACGTTTCATTTGATGTTGGACTGGATCGATGATCTCATTTAAACTTCACATTTACCCGAAAATGGTCAAAATAAAAATTATCATGGGATGGTAATTTCTAAAACTACCATAATAGTTTTCAGTTACGAAAAGCAAAACTCTATGGAAGTTATTGTTGTTCTATAAAACGTGAAAATTTTTTGAATTTTGGTTATTTTAAAAAAATTATTTGCCCCCTGATTTTTTTCAGCGTTTTTGAAGGGGGGGGGGGTGACATAATTTTTAAAAAAGATTTGCAATGGCCTAATTTGGAAAAGTGGTGCTTTTTTCAATAGCAGCCGATGGGAAGGTTGTACCTTTCATTTAAGACTAACTTTGTGCAAATCGGTCCAGCCATCTCTGAGAAACAGAGGTCACATTTTTTCCACATACATACACACAGACATTTTCTGATCTCGACGAACTCAGTCGATTGGCATATGACACTCGGCTCTCGGGTCGGGATTAGATTGACGAATTTTAGAGTGAATGAGAAAGGCAAAAACATTTTTAGCAAATGTTGAAAGTTATGCATTTTTTGGTGAGCAGTTCCATGTTCTATGTGTTCTATAGACATTAAATAAATTTTAACTTCGCTTCCTATTGAATAAAGACCCTTATTACAGTACATTTCTACAAAAACGAGCTCAATTTGAAAAGAAATCTGAGGATTATGATTGATTACAGAACTCTGGAATTTTCTATTGGAATGTTTTCAGGCAGGAATTTGATATTGATGCTATTAGACAACTGTGAAATCAAGACCAATAGATCAGTTACATATCAGGACCCCATTCCGACAATTTATCAGAAGTCCTCATGATGTTTACAACAACAGATTATCAATCTACGGATCAGATAATTGTTATTGTAATATTGAATTAAATCAGTCTGCATCAATAAAGTTTCAACTTCAATCCAATTTTTTTTTGGGTGTGGTGTGGGGGGGGGGGGGTTGTATGGTGTTAAACCCCAAAACCTTCTCTTGGCTACGCCGTTGCTTGGAGTTATTTATTTCGCTTTTCATTTTCCGATATGTTTCAGATCGATCCGATGGTTATAAGTAAGAAAAATTGCAATCAGAAGGTTCGCACAAATAAACATTTTTGTACTGATTAGTTATCAAGTTCCTTCCAGACGACTTGGAAGTGTTCGGTGATTATTTCTAGCGGTTGTAGATAGTAAAATGAAATACAAAATTCGTTTTATCGAAATAATGTTTAGTTTATTTCAATGGATTATTACTATATTGAACAATAAATAGGCGACAAAGAGTAATCAACGAACAACAAGCCATAACTTTTAAAGTATTCAAAATAGATATTTAAAGTCTTTAGTAAAGTTATTCGCAAAAGTAAGAGCTACAAATTTGCTGAAGACATCATTTCGATTTAATCACTTCCAAGAAAATCTGTGAAAATATCTTACTCATAGAGTGATTAATCAGCAAAGGCACAATACCAAAAGAAAGGGCATATTGCCTCCATTAAATTCTCCGAAGATACTATTGACCTAAAATAAGCCGTTTTGGCGTTAATAATAGATTACATGTTTTTGGTCATATTTCTGGCAATGGGAAATGATAAAAATCTTTCGTCCGCATTTAATGTTAAATATCTCTTTTGATAATAGTCCGATTTCTACAATCTATAGCTTGTTCAAAAGGTATTCGTTAAAGCTGTCAAAAAACATATAAACTGTTAATCTATATTGTCAATTTCGGCAGATAATTAAAAAAAAACTGCAAAAAACGCCATTTTTACGCATTCAAACATTCATATCTTGGAAACTAAACATCAGAATCAAAAACAAATTAATAGCGTTCATTCTGTTTTTTAGTTCTTTTATTTAAAATTGGTTTGGATAAGATCGGTTCAGCCATTGCTGAGAAACACGAATGAGAATTTGTCCGTTACATACACACACAGACACACACACAGACATTGTCCCAAATCGTCGAGCTGAGTCGATTGGTATATAAGACTCGGCCCTCCGGGCCTCGGAAAAAATCTTGAAAGTTTGAGCGAATTCTATACATTTCTTTTATAAGAAATGTAATAAGAAATGTAAAAATGTTTCTAGAAATTGTATTACCCCCTTAAGGAAAATGAAGGTGCTGGCCGATTTATAGGTGTAATCAAACTTCATGACACTCAGTTGAAGACCCCTAATCACAAAAACATCAACGATAGCTAAAAAATACTTTTGTTCGTCATTTTTCAGTTTGTTACCATAGTGCGGCATCTCACCCGCACATGCGGCATCTCTCCCGCAATGACCTTTTTTTAAAAAATGTTCATGGAAATTTGATGATTTTTTTGACGTAGGACTACGTTTTTTTTCGATATAGGGGTGCACTCTGCAAATTCTACAAAAATGGTATGTAACGAAAAGTTGTCCAATTTTAAACGCATATAATTCAGCCATCTCACGATAAATTTTCAAATTTTTTGCACAAATCGCCCCGAAATACTTCTAAGAATAGATTCCAATAGATAAACCCAAAGATTTTTGATATCATAGCATTAAAAAATTAAATAATATACAACCTTGTCGAAATATCGCGCATTAACACACAGAAGATAGCGCTTCCCAAGCCCTGTACGACGGATTGGTGTACCTAGCGCGCAACGCTTCTATGAATGACGTCATCATCGACTATTTAAAAAACGGACTTGGCCAGACACGCTCAGTTCCCTGTTGAACAGCTGGCGAAGCAGATCACTGCGCTGTGTTTTTTACAGCCAGTGTAGCTGAGTTAGAAGTCCGTTACACTGGCTGTGAAGGGACGCTACTCTGTGTCGTCCAACAGGCGACCGCTCCAACTGTTTCCTAAATGCCGCTGTAATGTTGCCAGTAAATTTTTGGTTTAACTAGCACATGTATTTGCTATTTGCGCTTGAAATTAAGTAATGTAGTGGTAGTAATAAGCTTCCCATTTTGGTTTAAACGCAAGGATAGTTTTTAAAACAGGATTTGATTAATTAGTTTAGCTCATCTAAGCAATTCAATTCTGTAATTTAAAAGGAATTTTACGGAACTTGGTGAATTTGGCCCCACTTGCAACTGGTATAATCAACCTGCACAAAGTGTTGCATAACGCAGGGCTGTTTTTTGGAAGCCCTTCGCTATGCAAAATCACGATATTATGACAGATGGGCTAAGCGCGGCCGTTCCTTTCAATCGGGAAAGGCCGCGTGGAATTTTGGTGAAACGCGCTAATAGTGTCGTGGTGGTACTAGTTGTCTCTTTCGCTCTACCCATCATCATCAGCGTTGACTCATTTTGCATTGTACGCTTGGGTTCAATGTTTGCGGCGAATGTGTTGGTAGGTAGGGGAACTGGCGGTAAAATGAAAACGTTAAGCAAAGTCATTATTTTCTAACTAATAAGTGAATGAGATATTACAATCACCTTATGTTTCTTGTTAGACATGTTTTGTACATATCTGGTAAAAATACTTCGTCATAAACACATTGTTTCATACATGATTCTTGATTTCTAAACATGTCCAAAAATGAGACATGTTTATAGCGAGTGGGTAAAATGAACATGTGGCGGTGGTAAAATGAACAGCTTCTGGTGACCTGCAAAATGTCCTGTATGTATGCAATGCGCAGCGTTGGAAAGCATTTTCCGATCAATGCTAATATTCCAACAAATCATGAGCATTGCATACACACAGGGCATTTTGCAGGCAAAAAAAATGGTCACGGAAGAATTGAATTTTCATGACGTAATATTAACCATTTTACAATCCTGGGGCATCGAAACACATCTACAAACTTGGGATTATCCATGGGTGTTTGAACTTTTAGGATCTGTTTGAGAGCAACTAGAAAGCTTGTTCTATACATGAGATGTGATTATATTGTCTAAAATTTTATTTTTCTTCACCGGTCCGGGTGTTCTTCCCACACACTAAGTACTAAGAAAATAAATATTTTACATTAAGTAGTATAGTCCTACGTCTACAGTTCGTGCAACCCCATAGGGCTACCCTTTCTAGTTTTTTCATGACAAAATCCATTTCACAGTATTTTCGAAACTTGTCGCAATTGATAAAATTGCTTTTATCGAATATTGAATAGTTTACTTTGCTGCAGGATCGGTTTTAAGAAATGTGCGGCATCTCTCCCCAAATTACCCTACATTTGTTCATATATGTGGGTCATTCTATTTGTGTTATCGACCATTTGTTCGATTTTTGTCGCTGCGACTTTTTGTATTTCGACCTTCTGTCCTTTTCAACCAGTTGTCCTTACGACCATTTGTCTCTTCGGCCTTTTGTGCCAAAACCACACAATATAGCTTACTTTTTGCTAGCTTTTAAACGTGTTGCCATAATACGCACAATATGTGTATGAATTCACCATTTTTTCAACTACAGCCGACAACAAACAGGAGAGCGCTATATAAAATGAACATCCCTTATCGAAGCCCTGAGTATTATACATCAGCGCGGTGCATTGGTCAAGTGCCGTGGTTTTGAGGAGATGAAGTCGAAACGCAAACACCTGGACTAATTATTATACCTTCCAAATCTCGAGTAGGCATCCACAAGAATCTAGAGAAACTTTGAAATCTGGATACGGATTCCATAAGAAAGCTGAGAAGGATTCAAACAGAATTCGTACCAGAAACATGATCAAAATCCATCAGTATCCTGGAGAGTATCATATCAGAATCCTGAGAAACATACTATCAGAATTCAGTGAGAGAACCAGAAACCGGTTTCAGAAAGACTGAAATCGGTGAAACGACAATTTTCGTGTCAGAACGGTACGATATATTCAAATTTAGGTAGTTCAAAAACCATAGTACCTAAGAAATTTTCAGTTATTCAAAATCCGCTCGGGTCTGACATATACAAGAATAAACATAAGCAATGTAAAATCACATGCACTACAATGCGTATTACCCTTTACACGATCGACGTGCAAGTTAAGCTATCTTGAGAAAACCGCTTCTAAGTCCAAGTATGCGCAAGTCAAACCTGCGGCAAGGCATCGCCGTAACAATTTTCCGTTTGACAATCTGTAGAAATAAATCAATTAAAGCTTTTTCACAAACGTCGCATCTTAGCTTCCAATCCTTCGGTTACAAACCTTGCGCATATGTTTGAATATGTTAATCCATTTCCCCGTACGAAATGAAAAGGCACATAAACGGATTCAACCGTCTGTCTAGCGTTATCCTGAACTGGGTGAAGGAGTCGCCAGTCGAGCGGTGCCGCACTGGGTGGGCGTGGGTGGAGGCGTGAACAACCCTCCCGCAACTTGACATTTAGCCTAAGTTGTTTGAAACCACCGTGTTTGGGATGATGTCGCCACCATAGGGTGCCGTCCACTAATTGTGATACTGTAGATTTCTATGCGAGAAAATAATTTCGTGGCGTCTTTTACGAACATTTTTTCTTTATTTACATTCGGAGGAGATAATCAGGATAATTATTTCGAAACAGCATAATATTTTGATGTAAATACAAACCACTCAATTCGTCATTTTGGTGTTTCATAAAATGATTACAAATAGTACCGAATGTGAAATGCAAAATGCATGATTATATTTATTGCGTTTCTAGTGTGAATCTTGCTTTCTCGTCGCCCTTGAAACATCTTTCGCATATGACTATTCTCGAAAGCTTGTCGTTAATTCTTAAATTTATTTAGTTTTGTGATTGTCATTTTTAACTTCACATTTAACAAAGGCGGGAGTGACGTCGTTTGTTTTTCTCTGACCGCATGTCATCTAACTGATAGGCACAGTGACATTTTCGGTGTAAAGTTATGACAGCTTGTTTTTTATAACAGAAGAAAAAAAATAGTTAAGTTTCATTGTGTGCTACGTTTACATTGCAATACAAATCATACTACCATAATGTATTAAAATTATATGAAGCTATTAAATAACTAGTATGCAGCGCACTGGTTTGTATGCCGATGATTCCAAAAAAATGATCGAAGTACAGATTATTTTTATAACAACACCAAAGCTCCCAAAAAGTCTTCAAAAATGAATTATCGAATGTAAAAAAAATCTGACGAGAGAAATTTTACTGTTAACAAGTTTATGCTTTTTTTAGAAATTGGTCTTGAAAAAAGATTGATCTGCCATTTTAGACCCACAGACCCAAATAAAGTGGTTTCATCGATTTGTATAGGAACTGTCAAGTTGTTCCCCCTCTGGGCGTGAATAAATAAATCGCTAGACGTGCATAAAGGCTAGTTTACAGTTCGGGAAATGGATCACGGGATTTCGCACGGGATTTGGGTCGGGATTTGATCAGGGAAAATTTCCCGCCGAGATCTCTCCAAACTGTCAAACCAAAAACGCTGCTGCTTCTTAAAAATTCAAACAGTATCCAACTTGCAGCAAATTGCAAACCTTCCAAAAATACTATTTTCCCCGTCGGAAACAATTTGTGTTGAATTGTTCCCGGCCGGATTTTTGTGTGGAGAGTTTTAAAATCCCGTGATGTTTCCCGTGGTTGAGTTTACACTTCAGGAAAACTGTCATTTTTGTGTAGACTCATTTCCCGTCACGGGATTTGAAATCCCGAGCTCCATTTAAAATACACAGGGACCCAAATCCCGTGACACGTTTTCCGAACTGTAAACTAGCCTTAACAAAGGAAACAAATGTGGGGCTTCGCTCTGGATGGTGGTTGGTGGAGTTGCCTTGGTTAGACGGTTACGGGTTGTATGTGTGGTCCCATGTCGTTCGTGTTCGTCGTCGCCGAGACGGTGAAAGCACTTTGGAAGTCGAGAGATTTGGTTAATGAACGAAAATGAGAGTCTATTGTGTGTACATGGCCCAGCGGAGAGCGGAGTTTCGGGATTCAGGTGGGCAAAGGGTTTGGTTTTTTTGTTTTCTACTCGTTTTCAGGGACGGGTTTTACATGGAGCTAGATGGGTAATAAATTTACGTTGAATAAATTCAAGCTCATCTATTTTAATTTGTAGAATCAACATGGATCATTAAGTTGATAGATTTAACTGAAGAAAGCTAATGCAAGGGAGCATTGTGATGAATTTCGTCTGAATTAATTGGAGTTGAATAAGTTTCGTTTTAGCACGTTCGTTGGAATATTTAGAATTCAGAGCTAATTTTGAGAAATTGTTGAAATGTCTGCTAAATAACTTCACAGGACTTACCGACCTACCAACTTATGTCCTCGCAATTAATATCAATTTAGTATTCCATTTCCACAGCATGCCTACGCATTTCCCGCAGGTAGGACCAGAACTGGACTGTCCCGAGGCAGAGTAAGTATGGAGACACGCTAGTAGATTGTCCTAGACAGACAAATGGAGAGTAATTAACGTTATGATTGAAGTCATTTTTCATAAAACTTCTGCCTCTTCGGTGCTAGCAGGTTCCAACTGTGGGCAGGACGAATTGTGTGTAGGTACCCGGTGTAGCAATTTCACAGAAAAGTAATACCATGATGTATTGCTGGCAGGTAAGCTTTCTGAAATTGCTCAGCTTTGCTGCGTGATACTGATAAAGTCGTAGGGGCTACTTTCTGTTTGTTGATTACTTTCAGGGTCATCCAAGGTTGAAAATTAGAAACGATTTACTGTCTGAAAATTTGTGTTAGATTCCGAGGGGGGCTTATTGTTCGGTCGAATAACTTTTCCCAGAAATATTCAACATGATCCGCGTGTTTTTATTGTCAAAAAATAGAGTTTTTGGTTGCTTCCATCGTTGTTCGAAGCCGCGAAAAGAAAGCCCAAGTCGAGAACCCTTCAGAGAAGAAATCCGCTGATCGCGTAATTCGTTGGTCTGTTAATTATAGCGGTTTTAAATTCAAGATTCTCGAAAGAACATTTTCGGATTTGTTTGCATTCGACTCGTCGTCCACTTGGCGGTAATCAAGTGTCTTGCCTCTTAAACCTGCCCGGACCAGGCACACGGTTGGTTTGGCGAGTTAAGCAACCGATTAATGACCGCGCTCTGGTCTTTCGGGTGGAAATCCTGTGGTGAAGAGGCGAGCTAGCACTTGAAAACGGCAGAAGGGATAATTAAACGATTCCTTCAAAACGTTTTTAAGAAATTAACCGGTAGATCAAAGGCGATTCACACCTGCCAGTTCGCAAGTTAATTAAGTTTGAAATAATTCAACGGCCCTTTTTACGAATTTGGTGTTTTGATGCTATTTCATTTTTCGGCTGTAAACTATATCAGTACAAAGCGATTTAATTCTGATGTGAGTTACAGGGCGGGGAATTTTTCAGGCTTTCATATAATATTATTTCACTACTGAAGGCCTATTTACACTCTCGGTGAAAATGAACGTGAACTCGATGCGCACCAAATTGTTTTATCCAATATCTCACGTATTAGTGCATAGAAATTGATGAAAATGGAACTAATCCATAGTACATTAATATACTTAGCGAATCCATGCATATTTATTCGATATAATTGAATCAATACAATGATATTCCTATTCCCCGATCATTTTAAATATTCCACGGTGAAATCTGGTAGTAGTGAATATTTTACCGGGAGTGTAAAAGCGACGATGGACGGAATTGATGCGGTGTGGTGAATATAAATGTCATCGCTGTTCATGGTGAACGTTCGCCTTCGAATGCCAGATTGCATTCTGACAAACTGTAAACTGCCAGGTGAGTGTGAAATCGTTGTTCGCTAATGAAACTGTTCACGACGTCGTCTTCCGTGAACAATGGAAGGTATTCAACGCTTGTTCACGTTCATTTTCACGAAGAGTCTAAATAGTGCTTAATTAAATACATAGGTACATGGTATGTAGATTAAGGGGAACGTCTGGTGTAAAGTTTTTAAAACGAAAGTCATTTTGTTTTACGATTTTGAAGTCATAGCAACAATGGATCTTTTGTGTAATATTAAGATCGCTTTATACATATTTTCAGTCACGCAGAGCCACACATACGAGCGTTTCAAGAGTATACGTCTATTTCCACGTCGAGGAGTGCTTCGGGGAGCACGATAACTCTTGATAAAATTGTCTGACACAGAAAGTTCTACAAGATTTGTAAAGCTTAGACGATGAACTAATAAAAATAGAAAAACGTTCAAATTTCGGAAAATGGCTTCATGAAAACCGAAAAATCTCATATTCTACTGTAAAATTCGCTCATTTTTCTTCAAAATAATTCGGAGAAAAACATTTATGCAGTTTTCTGTGATTTATCGACAGGCTACACATATTGGGCATCCTCATAAAAAAATCAAGTCAATTCGTTGATTAGTTTTTGAGTTATCGTATTCGCCTATTTGAAAAACGCGTTTTCGAGAAAAAACGCTGTTAAAGGGTGTCCCACATCAAATTGCATTACGTAAAAAATGCCATAGAAAATGATTGATTCTCTTGAAAATTTGGGTAGAAGTAACTTAGAGTATATTGTTTACACTGTATTTTTATCGCTGTCAATTTTTCGAAAATTGTTGCTGATAAAACAAAAAGGTTCAGCGTGGCCACTGAGATTGCGGGAGACTATTCTAGAGGCTCAATACTAACAATTAAGAGGATAAAAATGATGTCGATTATTTTTGCCCTCTACACCAGACGCCCCATTAAATTATAAGAAATGTAGGATTGAGCAAAATTATTCAAATCAACTGAGCGGTTTACTATTCTATAATATTTTATTTTATTGTAATGGAGCTGACCTTATATTTAATATTTATTTTCGTAACAGAGCACAGACTGAGTATATGCTGACTTAGCTGACTTCCACCTAGCTATTCGTGACACAAATTATGAAGACACCATGACTGTTTCTCCAGGTAAATGCCAGGAATATATATGCTCCCCAGAAGCAAGACATACAGATACTGCCTCCTTTGAAATGAATTCCCGTGCCCAGCTCAGAATATACTACGTGTGAGGACTACGCATAAAGATCGATGAGATGGTCGTAGCAGTATCCGACGCAGAGCACGATATCATTATTCTGACAGAAACGTGGCTGACGACGAAATCAATTCTCTGCAGTTGTTCGGACCTAGATATACGGTCTACCGTAACGATCGTGACCCAGTCGTTGCTGGTAAAAAAGCAGCGGGGGTGTACTTATAGCTGTTTCTAATCGATTAGCGTCTAAACAAAAAAGTTTTAACAGTTACGGCGTAGAACAACTCAACTACACCTTAATAGCTTTTTTTTTAATGTGTATAGAGAATACCAAATAAGACAATTACAAATAACAAAAAATGGGCTCCCAGTGGAAGCATGTTCCTTTGAAGGGGCCCACTACTTAAAATTAATTTTTTTAAGTTAATTAATTAATTATTATACTAACAAAACGGTTAAAAGCTAATAATTGTAGTAATATAGAACAGAATGTAAAGATTAGAATTTAGTCAATTATATACAAGGAGGAAAAAAAAAGTTGCTAGATTACAGTTGTTTGGTGATTGATCTTTTTTTTCTCATATAAACTCAGCGATTTTTGATTTCATATAGCGCTTCAATCTGGTTTTAAATATGTTGTTGTTATTGTTGATTGATTGCAGTTCGTTGGGTAGAAGATTGTACTTCATTGGGCCTGCGTATGAAATACGTTTTTGTCCGAGGCTCGTTAATGCTCTCGTTCTTAAGAGATTATGAGCTTGCCTAGTATTCTGACGATTATTAATGGTTATAGTAAGATTATAGTGCCTAGTTTTATCAAACATCAGATTATGAATGTAGTTTATCGTTTGCATTTCACACAACCCTCGAATAGGTAGAATTCTATGAGTTTCGTTAGAGTAAAGCTCTAGAGTAGAAAAACGATGCGGTAATTTGTAGATGGTTTTCAGGCAGCGGTTCTGAAGAGTTTGCAATTTCCTCAGTTTTGTAGTGCATGCACAACCCCAAACCATCACTAAGTATTGTGAATGTGAATGTATACAAGCGTTGTAGAAACGAAGTAGAACATCAGGAGGTACAAAATTTTTGACTCGCCGCATTGCTCCACATAGAGAGGATACTTTCTTTTCAACTTTTTGTATATGAAATAGCCAAGAGAGTCTTGAGTCAAGAGCAAGGATGCAAAATGCCTACCTTTTCCACGGCTGTAATTTTTCTGCCTACATTCTCATTTCTCTCTCGATGCTGGATGCTAGTGCATGACGCCCAGCGCTGTACGGCTGCCTGTGTGTAAAGCAGTAACATGACAGAAAACTACTGTCCCCAGTACAGCCACCAGACGCGAGCGGTACAGCTTCGCTTTCCTTATTTTACATTTTTTAATATTTTCAATCTTTTTAATATTTTTATTCAAAAATGACTACAATGAATGCGGCTCATTTACGCCACGGCCGGCATCAACGCTTTCGTGTGCGGGACTCTCCCTTTGACTATGCAGAGAAAAATGTACAAAGCGAGAGAACAAACTTTACTACGCCACACTCTCACCGAGCAGTCGGAGTAGGGGAGAGAGGGTAACAATGAAACACATTTTTTCTACAATTTAATTTTGATGATAATACTTGTTATTTGTGTAACCAAAAGTGATACATAGTGCCACTCTGTTGTTAACTAATACATATATTTTTTCCAGCTGGTAAAATTCACGGGAAATAACATTTTTTGGATAATAAACAGTCGGTGGTAAAATGCATCAGTGTGCCCCATGGGTAGGAACTATGAAACACGATGTCGTCTATAGTGAAATATTCTACTTATAAATTTTATTCTTTTGTTTTGACGAAGAATGATACTAACGCTTTGAATTTAAGTTATATTGAGGCGAAAATCGTTTGTTTATGAAAGAATCCACTATAACATCGCGTAACATTGAACCACCATATATGCATATCAGCTGCAATCCTGAAATAAAAGACAATTTCTACAAAACTTGCCCAAATTTACTAATTTTGCACTATATGAGTAGTATTTACTGTTGAAAATCGGAACCCATTCACATTTTGAAACAGACCACAAAAACAAAAAATAATCACTGTTCCCCATACGCCTTCGTTCCACAGTTACCCAATGGGTCTATTCATGAAAATTGTGAAATTACACAGAACCATGAGAAGTTACCAAAAAACTTTGTTCGCGGCATATGTTGAGCATAAAATTTGCTATAAATAGCAATAGACTAAACATTTATTCAATGAATGATAACTCATAAAGATGGAATAATGTTTTTCATTGCAAATTTATTCTGGCTATCACAAAACAAACAAATATCCATTAAAAGAGATACAGTTATCAGATCTCTTCCAAAATATAGCAATACGTGTAAAGAATTAGAAATCGTGAAATATGAGAGAATGAGACGATTCTGATCATGCATTATGATTTTATTGTGAATGTTTCATAGTTCCTGCTGATCCACTGTTACCCTCTCCCCCCTACAGCAGCAAAACAAAAATGTATTCTACTGCTGTACGGCAAAATGTACTCGGTTTGACTACTGTTCTGGCAAGAGCTGTAGTGATGCGTCGCTGTAGCGGGCTGTACGGCTTGTGCAAATGTAAATATATCGAAAAAAATGTAGTTTATCGGTACCGTTGGCATCCCTGGTCAAGAGTGATACCCAAATACTTGAATTGGTCCACTTTTTCGACAACACTTCCTCCTAGCATCGGATTACGGTGCGTAGGGATTTTCTTCCTAGGAGCATGAAAAATCATATATTTTGTTTTTACCAAGTTCAAGGAGAGAAGGTTTGTGTTAAAGTAGTTATTCAATATATGAAGATCATGCTCGATTCTAATAATGATGTCATTTACACAGCGAGAAGGATAAAATAGGGCAGTATCGTCTGCAAATAATCGAGGGGTCCCATAGAGTGAGAGATTTCCTATATCATTTATATATATATCAGAAAAAATAAAGGTCCTATGTTGCTACCTTGTGGCACTCCTGTAGTAATGTGCCGCAATGAGCTATATTCACTTCCGATAACGACGAATTGTTTTCTATTTAAAAGATAACTTCGCATGATTTCAAGTGCAATACCCCTAACACCATAGCATTCTAATTTATTGAGTAACACATCGTGATCAAGAGTATCGAATGCTTTTTTCAAATCTAAGAAGACTGCACCTACAACATTTTTAGATTCAATGTTATTGATAATATCTTCTATAAGTTCCGTAACAGCGGTAGTAGTACTACATCCATGTCTGAATCCGTATTGTAGATTGTATAGCACATTGTTCTTAATTAGAAAGTCCGTCAAACGGTTCACTAACATTTTCTCCAGGATTTTGTTTAAAACAGATAGCGTTGATATAGGACGATAATTTGAAGGTAACGATGGGTCTCCTGACTTGAATATTGGTGTGACTTTTGCCACTTTCAGGCATTCAGGGTATTCTCCTGTTTCTATTATCAAGTTGAATGCATTACATAAAATTTGTGAGAATGGAATCGGGTTATTTTTGAGGACAGCAACTGGAATATTATCAGGCCCTGGACTTTTTTTTGATCCAGTTCCTTTATGAGCAACAAGACCTCATTCAACATTGCAGGATGCAGGAATATTGAATTCGCAACACGTTGAATATTTCTGCAGGGGCGACAGTTCTGTACCGGAGGAATATTGTCAGCTAGTTTTTGCCCAATCGTAGAAAAATACATATTGAGAACGTCACTAGCCTCAGCATTACTGGTTGTACTAATCCCGTCTACATTTAATGTTATTTGTTGATTCTTTTTTGATCGTCCGAACAGTGAGTTGATATTTTTCCAAACATTAGCATGACTGCTATTTTTCAATATGTTTTCGTAGTACAATCTTTTACTAACTTTTTTAAGTCTTTCTACTTTTTTCGACACGTGGAGAAGCATTTCTTTGAGTCTAACATCATTAGGACTGTTTTTAACTTTCTTTAAGTAATTATTTTTTATTTTCATTAAGGTCCACAAATCAAATGTCATCCAGGGACAGTTATCTCCTTTGAGCGTTACTTTCTTAGTAAATGTTCTAGTGTGTTGATTCATTAATGAGTTATATTTAGAAATAATATTGGATAAACAAAGATTCACATCCGAAAAGTCGTTTATACTGTTTATATAGTTACTGAATGAAGTCTGCAATTTACGTTGATCAATCAGTTTTTTCGTTAGTGTGGATTTATTATATAAGTGGGTGAGCTGATAGGAGGAGATTAGTTGAAGATGATCACTGACATCTGAAAAAATTGTATCATTTCGTAATCGAGCCGCATCATCTATTTTTGATACGAAATGGTCAAGAATATTATTGCTATTTGGCCTTGTTACAAAAGTATTGGCGCAAACAAAACCATAAGACTCCAAGAGATACTTGTACCTGACCACAACGTTGTTATTATGTAAGTTCATAGGTATATTAACATCGCCGGCTATGAAGCACGAGCGATTTGTCGATCCTGAAGCTAACCATTCTTCAAGTAACTCGAAAAAATTATGGATATCATATGAAGGCGGACGATATACTCCATGGATATCAATGAAGCTGCCATTAAGAGTTAATTCGGCATGGATGTGGTGGAGCCCGCCAGATGCTAAGTTCGTAATAATTCTGTGCTTTATTCGATGGTTAATAAAAACAGCTAAACCACCACTTGAGTTGTCTCTGCATGAAAAAGTTTTACTATATCTGCAGTTTATAATATTCCAGATAAACTGCACTATTGCTTTCTTTGATCCACGTTTCTCCTATTACTAACACATCTATTTGCGCTTTACATTGGTCTAACGTTTCCAATATATTATCGAACTTTTCCAATTCGTTCATTCCCCTTATGTTCCATTGTAGGATTCGAAGATTACCTGAGATGTCATTGTATTGGGAGTTAAAATCATCAATCGTATGGTGATAAAAATTTTCGATTGTGAGGGCCATTTTTTTAATTTTTCATGTAATATAAAAAGTTAACGAGAGTTTAGTTCTTGTAACTTTTCTTGCGTTTGGGCGAAGGAGATGGTTCACTTTGAGACGAAGAAGTGTGCGCTATAGCTGACGTATTCAAATACCGTGTGATGAGGCGGTTTAATTCTTCCCTGTTGCGAATTACTTCTGGTTTGGAATTTTCTTCTTTTTTACTAGAACTGCCCCCCCTCTACCAGGCCAGATATATTTGATCTTGAGCGATTCCTGAGCTTCACGCATTTCTTTCAGTAGCTCCAAAGATAGCGGGGTTAATTCATCCCGAATAACGATTTACAATTAATTTTGGGTCAACAGATGTAGACATAATTTTTTTAATCTCTCTCTTCCTTGTAATCACCATTTCTTTTAATTCAGCAGATTTGAAAATAACTCTGATTGGTATCGCGGTATTGGATGGATTATTTTTGTTGAAAGACATTCTAGATGCATTTACAATGGCATCTGGCTGCATTTCAACCCCCAATTTTTCGATAGTTTTAATGATAAGTTCTGATACATTCTCATTCGAGAGCATTGGTATCCCTAAAAAGACGGCATGGTTCAGGGTAGCATTTTTGTGAGTTTTATCTATATCGGATTCCAACTTGTGTACTGTTTTTTTGAGGTTTGAATGAGATTGTTTCAATTCGGTTAGTTCTTGCTTAAGAGATTCATTTTCAACTTTCAAATCGTTGAATTCGGATAAAATTGAATCGAATTTAGTTGATAAAAATTCCTGTGATGTTTCTATTGCAGTTGTTATTGATCTCACTTCTACTCTCACACTTTGCATTTCCGATGAAACAGTGGCTTTCAATTCAGTACTAAGAGCAGTGATCATCATGGACTTGCTGTTTTGCATATCGATAATTCGATTGTAAATATCAGCGCAATTTGATGAACAGAAGTATGGGTTGTCTTTTATGCGGCGGATGGCATTGCCAATAATGTTTTTACACTTAAAGTGTGAACTTGGGTAGCAGTACAAGCATGTAAGCAATTTGTTCGCATCAAGTTCTTTTTTATTGCACACAACACAAAATGAATCACAACTTGCCATGTTTAAAACCAGTTCGAATTCGCCAACAAAAATTTATACAAAACAAAACAAACAGAGAATCTAATCCGCGAGAGAATTTACAAGCTAGTAATCACAAATTCTGACGCAACTCACACATAAACTGATTGATGTGTAGTCTGTATGCCATTCAAGTTTATATAGTGTTTTGAAGAACATACGTACCTGCCAGCTGTGAGTGAGCTTTACCTTCACCAAAGTTAAAAATATTCAAATTCATTGAATGAAAATTGATCGTATTCAGCCGCATTCATTTTCAATATTCAGTGACGCAGCTGAAAACGTCAAACGAACAAATCGCCCATTCATATATGCAGATTTTCATTCGGCTCCGATTATGACGCGAAGCGACCGTGCAGCAACGAATCAAACTCATCAAAGTAGGCCCTGGCATAATGTAAGCGATGATGATTGTTGTTTCATATGCTTTATCGGCATTTGAAAACATTTTCCTAGATAATTAGTGTAATGAATATATTATACGATATTCAACTGAATGAATAAGATGGACAGTTGAATGAATATTTTTTCTATTCACCGCGAGTCGCAACAGGTTCATTTTCAGCCGTCAACAAAGAGCTTCGATTATTTTTAACTCTGACCTTCACACATTGGAGTCCCACAGTACCGCAGCAGTTTGAGGCTCCCGACGAGGCTGAAAACTCGTTACACTGCTCAAGATTAAATCTACCCTAAGCGAAGTAATTACCCACAATCTACTTTAGTAGTCATAAGCAAATTACCAAGCTGATAAGAGCCAGAACCACTCAGTGTGCCGGCAGAAACTTTTTACTGATTTCAGGTTTTCAAGCCAAATCTACCCCCTTAATCAAAAGTTGAACACACGCGTACAATCTGTTGTAGACAGACGTAAGCCGTCGATCGTACCTATCAAAGGGAGCCAGAACCGCAGCGATGTGCCAAGAAATGTATTTAACTTCTCAGGCCAAATCTACCCTCTCGGTAAAGCTTCGCAGCACATATACGTACTATTGCAGATAGACGTACATGGTCGACTACACCTACCAGTGAGTGCCAGAACCACCACACCGTGCTGAAAAGCTTACTATGAGTATCTATTTCTCCAAACTAAGTCGACTCTCGTGGATGGTGAGCTTCTCGAACACAGTTGCGCATGTTTACTAGTAAGCATACGCAGCCCGCTCAGCTTCCAAAGAGAGCGCGAGCCACTACAGTGTATCGACAAGTGAACTAAAGCTAGAGCACCCGCTCCTGCCCGAGCTTCACACTGCTTTCACTTTGTGAGATCCGCTGTTGGACCATCAAGCACACACCACTACTGCCAGATCCACATAATAGCATACCACAAAACACACTATGGGCGTCAATTCACAGACCGAAAGATAAAAAATGAATCTAAGGCTCAACGTAAGACAATTTATATTTAATTTATAGCCAATTCGAACATATAACACTGAGAACTTTAATGGTTTTCACTGAAATGCACACCGAACGATTAGAAAAAACAGTATTTCTGTGATTTTTCGCTTGTTTTCTCCTAAAAATTAGTAAAATAGACTAGCGCCAAAAGATCACGATCAACCACCAGACAGAGCTGCCAGAATCAGCTATGGTACTAATACATGCGTTGGCGTCGTTTTCCCACAGACTAACAGACATAACACTAAAAAAATGCTTCGCCCACTTTAACGGTCATTTTAAATATATTCGTAGTTGGGACTGTGGCCGCTTTTGAAATTATGGCGCCTTTGACATATGGACAAGCATATGGGGGATAGACCACTAGTGAAAAATTGTTCCCAAGTCTGAGGGGTAACCCACCAGCAAATGAGTGTTTGGGACCTTGAATAAAAGGTGGGGCAAGTGTTCTGGGAAAATTGCCAGATCGATATTTTTTAATGGAATTCCCTCATAGTGTTATGTCTGCTAGTCTCATTCCACGGTTTCATACGAATAATAGCCAAAACAAGGTTGTGATCTTAAATCCGTCTCCGCCATCTTGGTTTTTAGTAGGACAGCGAACATAAATTGGGGTACATTTCCCGGAATCAAACATTTCGATATTTCCCCAACAACATTGAACAATTCTCAACAAACATATGATTACGGCATAAAAGCCAACTGTCAAAATTATCTTTGAACGGACATTCCGGACAAGCTGTTACTGGCCGAACAAAGTTCACAGCTGTTAATGAAAGAGAAAACTTTTATCTTTTGTTTTCTACCAACATATGTGATTTGTGTGTAACGTTTTGTCCGAAATTTCCACTGAAAGTGAATTTCGGCAGTTGGCTTATACACCGTAATCATATGTTTGTCGAGAATTGATCTCATTCAATTTTGTTGTCTATTCGGCAGCACTGCACATCAATTTACTGTCTCTTCTTTCAACCGAAGCACCGTGTGCAGAAAAAAAACAGCCACGGTTTTCTAAAGCCGAACCGAAACCGCTGTTGAAAATACATCAACACGAGTGGAAACTTGTGCCACACATGTAAACGGTGCTGAGTGACTCGGTTGTGTTTTAGAAGCCGAGACTCGGTTGAAGTTTTGATTTCGTTTACCGTGTGAACGAAATCGAAACCGCACACGGTGTGCACAATTCGTTTATACGTGTTGAGATTTTGTGAGCCGCACCGGTGCATGTTCACACCAGTTTGGTTTTTTACCTACCTCTGGTCCTGATTATGACTGAACTAGTTCGAATCCATTTTTTAAATTTTTATTGTTAAATTCAACCTAACCAGTCAAAATAGTGGAACTCCAGTTTACTGCAGATAATTCAAGAAGGTGATTTTATTTTAATTAACAGTTGGATTTAGAGGATAGCCCTAAATAAACATGTGCACAACAGAAGAATATAACTTGAGCCTATTTTTTCCACGCCTGTTTTAACGAAATATATTGATTAGCCCATATTCTTGGTTTGGTGCCAAGAGATGCAAAATAGGGTCACAATAGAATAAATTGCCATAATAGGCACAATGCCCTATCAGGGATGCCATTATGCCAGATTTATCTGGCACAGCCAGAGTTTTTTGCAGCTTCCAGATTAAAAGACAAACCTCTCATTGTGCCATATTTTTGAATTATAGAAGTGTTTGCACACATATTTTGGAAATTTAGGGCATATTTTCCCAAATGTATCAAAAATCGATTGATAAATTTCGATAACTTTAAGGTCGCTGTTAAGTGCCAGATTTTGCCAGACTTTCTTAGATGATCTGCCAGATATTAATTGAAAAATAGTGGCAACCCAGTGCCCTATAGGGCTTCCTCTGCTGAGCAGTCTGCTCCAGTCGATAATTTGCCTAAAAATAAAATTTGTGAAATGAATAAAAAATCGTATCGCACTGTCTGTTCACCAACACTCGCTAAAATTCCTCAATTACTGAACTAACACTGACAACAGACCACAACGTTACCGTAGGTGTATCGCTGAAACCATACAACCGGACGAAAATAGAAATAATTCTGTCAGAGAAACTTCCTGATCCCATATCGCCCACAGCACTGGTAGAATCAACGGCCGGTACATCACCCTTCCAGCGCACAATGAGAAAAAACGAAGAAAAAAATACATTTAAATCAGTAACTTTGAAACACCTCATCGGAACATCATCACTTGTACCATTTTAGAAAGAACAAAATCTGAGAATTCAAATGGCTTCATTCATACATTGGGCAAAATAAGGGAAGTTTGGGTTTCGGGGTATTTAAACCCGAAAATCACCGAAAAAATTAAAAAATGAAAAACTTTATAGCTCTGATCCACGCTGGAAATCTTACATGAATTGTACTGATTGTTACGTAAAAAAACCTCAGGAAGCTAATGAAAGTATTTCCATCTTGAGCAGAATAGGGGAAGTTGAGGATTTGGGATCTTTTAAATCAGGAATCTTATTGTAATATTCAATTCCTGAATCGCTATTTTTTACTAACCTTATAGTAAAATATCACCTTAATTGAAAAAAATCTCAGAATTTAACTGAGGTGGTTTGAGTTTAAATATAAAACAGGAAATTAGGGTTTTGTGACATTTGAACCCCAAAACCACCTATTTTCTTATAAAACAGTTTACATCTCTGATTCACGCTGGAAATCATACATGAATTGTACCGATTATTACGTAAACAAACCTCCGAAAGTTAATAAAAGTATTTTCATCTTGGGCAGAATACGGGAAGTTGGAGTTTTGGGACATTTTGTCGTTCGTATTACAGTATTTCAACTATTCTTGGTATTATCTTGACTATTCTTCAATAAATGTACATGCAATGCACTATTTATAATGTTGAAACACTCAGTAACTGATCCAGAATTTGTTTCATTATTGGTGAAATACAGAAAGTTTGGGATTTAAGACCTTTACCCCAAAACCCAAACTTCCCTTATTTTGCCCAATGTAAGAATAAAGCCATTTGAATTCTCAGATTTTGTTCTTTCTAAAATGGTACAAGTGATGATGTTCCGATAAGGTATTTCAAAGTTACTGATTTAAATGTATTTTTGCCTTTCTCAATAGAAAGGTATTGCAATTGCTCTGAAAACCGACTTTTTAACGGAGGCCCGGAGGGCCGAGTGACATATACCATTCGATTCAGTTCGTCGAGTTCGGCAAATGTCTGTGTGTGTATGTATGTGTGTGTGTATGTGCGTCTGTGTGTGTACGCGAACACAATCTCACTCACTTTTCTCAGAGATGGATGAACCGATTTTTACAAACTTAGTCCCAAATGAAAGATGCAACGTTCCCATAGGCTGCTATTGAATTTCTAATGGATCCGACTTCCGGTTCCGGAATTACAGGGTGATGAGTACGATCACGCAGAAAATGTCGATTTTAAGAAATTCTGCAATGAATGTATAATGGTGAAAATTTTTCCAAAATGTGACCACAACTGCTTCGATTTGTAGTACTAGGTCATTAACAGCCATTCAAAGTCTACTTGGTCACATTGGCCACCATCATCGGTTCCGAAAGCCCCGGCGGAAGTATCCAAATTCAGACTAACAGTCACATCGGTTTCTCGGAGATGGCTAGACCGAATCAACCAAACTTAGTCTCAAATGAAAGATGTTGCGTCCCCGTAAATGGCTATTAAATTTTATCCCCAACCGACTTCCGGTTCCGGAGTTACGGGTTGTGGCGTTAACATAGCAAATTGTGATTCAAACCGATACTCCGATGGAAGCAAAAAAGGTAAAAATTTCGCTAAAATGTCTCTCAAATAACTTAACTTTGCAGTTCTAGGTCACCGACGGTCAAACAAACTTTCGTTGACTACATTGACCACCATAGACGGTTCCGGAAGTGCCCGGGAAAAGCGGCCATCTTTCAAAATTTACGAACTCACATCAGTTTCCCGGAAATGGTTGGGCCGATTTTCACAAACTTAGTCCCAAATGATAGCTATAATATTCCCACAGATGTCTATAAAATTTCGTACGGATCGCTTATATGGGTCCGGAAATATAGACTAAATCGTCCGGTCTCATATGAAATTCCCATATAAGTCGGAACTCTATTTTTTTTTTCAAAGGTGGGACCCCATGAAATTTCAGAAATCGAATTCGTATTTTTGATGCCAAACATCTTTAAAATGCATGAAACGTCGAGATTTGATGTTATCTCGAAAAATTTTTTTTTATAAGAATCGACTTTTTGGGACTTTGCCGATTTCGCACATTTTTCCAGTTCAATATTACCGTGGCTTTTTAGAACTCGAATAGTGATTTATTTTCCTATATATAGTTGTCATGTGATGTATAATAATAAAATGTAATATATGCATTTAAAAGTTTGTAATGAATATAAACAACGCACACATTCTCGTGATTCATGATTGAGAAAGGCACAATTGCACCGCTAGGTGGATTAAAATAGGTTTTTCTTCGTTTTTTCCCATTGTGCAGCGCTTGGCTTGGCTGCCTAGTAATAGTACTGTAAGTTAGTTAGCGGAAAAGAGAAAAAAGTTAGCTAACAGCAGCGCGCCGTTAAACAGAACCAACCCCTCAGCAGGAAGGAAAAGATAAATAAAATAGAATCACGAGGCAAGAATGAGCACAAAAGAAAAATGTTTTCCCGAAGCTTGCTGATAGTTGCTCGGTTGTTGGTAAGTCGGTTCGGAAGTTGAGTCAAGCTTGGTGGGCGTTGGTGGTGATAGAAATAAAACTAACTTCTCCTTGCCAACTTTTCACTCTATTATCCTGCTTATTAATTTTTTACCCGTTGTATTCTGCCGTGGCACAAGGGGTGGCCTACTGAGGAAAAAGCAAATAAGTGCAAAGATGTCAACCACTTCTGCGAGAGTTCGGCGTGTCTTTGAGTGTACTTACAACACAACTTTCGATAAGTTACGAAGGAAACTAATAATGATAGTACGAATAAAGCAACAACAAATGCGAAAGAAGAAAGGAGCCAAACTAGGCCGAAAAGTAGCACCCAATGAAAGCAGTGGTCGAAGGACTAAAAGTTATGGTACTTAATGAGGTCGGCGAGATAGTCGGCAGCAAGTTTTCCTAACTACTTTTTGCCGTACTAATATAGAAAGGTTTTTTTTCTTTCTCCTGCAATCGTTTTCCCATGTTCTGCGGCAGTTTTTCGTGTAAAGTTTTTGACTGCACTTGAGCGAGCAGTTCATGATGCAAATGAATGATAATTTACAACTTATAGGACTAAAGAAATTAAAAGCGATTTCAAATGACATGGAATGTGGGTTGCAAAGTTTTTCAATTAAGATATTATGGTTGTAAAGTCGATGGCTTTATTATTACGTAATGGGCAGAAAGAGTGGAACGTAAGTTATCTTTGAATCGTAATCTTTTTTATTTTGTATTAAGGTATTCTGAAAAGAAACTGTGACGTATGCTGTTGCTCTTATTACTTTTGCAATGAACGGTTCATCTCCAGCTATTTTTATTAGTTTTTTTTTGTATTGAAAATAGGACTCATTGGTAATGATTTTTTTTAAGTAATGCAAGATTACAAAAAGTCCACTGATTCCCGAACTATAACCCGACATATATATTCGTCCACATACTCTTTACTAAAATATCCTTCACTTAGACGAGTAAGCTAGGAATCTGAGCTGTATTTTTTGGTACCCCACCGTACTTTGGGTACACCTGCAATCAATCCAATATAAATACACCCTCCCCTCGAATCCTTCCAAACGGGAGAGGAGGCTGCAAACTTTCACCGTGTCGCGATAGAATTCGGCGAAGCGCTGTTTCTAATTAACAGAATACATGATTAAAACAAACTTGGGGCTCGAAATATGGCGGCTGACTGCCATGGTTCTGATGGTACTCACCCATCGTTGGCAGAGGATAGGTAGCAGATAATGACAACGAGACAAACATTGGAATGCCGGTCGCGGGCGCTATTCGTGTCATGTTGATTACTCACTTTTAATCATCAGAGAACATTCCCACTACGATGAGAAGGCGAGTCCGTCCATCCGCCTGATTCCACACGACACGAGCTGCTTTACAAGTTCGTGTACTTTCTTTCGGGCACGTTCCATGGTTCAGACTCCCACATCGCTGCCACCTCATCCAGTACCAACATGACCGAATCACCTTCTCGGTGTAAACGCGGTACAGGGGAAAACGAGTGAACTTTGACTCGTATTCAACCAACCAGTCAACCAACGGCCCACGCTCCTAACATTCACAGGCGTCTGATGGCGAAAGATAAGACCAAGGTCCACGAACTTTCGGATGGGAGATATTTTTTTGGGGGTGTTCATCCTTTTTTTTCTAAGTCGGATCCGGACAAATGAGAGTTTGTTGGAGCGGAATTTTTTCTTGCGTTTTGGTAACATACAGGGGAGATATATTCTTTGAACTAGGTATCAGCTGGAATTTTGAAATCCTGTAGAGTTTGGCGTATGTTGTATGCTTCCCACAAAATAGCACGGATGTTAAATATGCAGTGAAGTTACAATGCAAAAGGTGAGAGTGAATGGCGGTGCGTTGTTGAGTTACTAAACCATCAAACGACTAACCTTTCAAACTACTATAATTGCAATACTTTTGAGTAAATTGCTTTGTTTCATTAACCTTCTGCATTTGTAAATAAACAACAACCCGCTTCATACTGTTTATGCATGCTGAAATAGCAAACTGGTGGAAAAATGCGACCAGCAAAAATGTTACAAACGTGTATGTCGACAAAAGTGAATCTAAGATTATTTTCGATCAGGTAAAGAATACAAGTACTTCTAGATCATTTGTAGAGATAGGATTAATACACTGGAAACTATATTTACGAATAAAATCAGGGGTTCGTAAATTGAATTGGTTCATGGGAAAATGTTCGTTATTTGGGGATTATGTCGTAAAAATAATGGTGATGAGCCTAAGGGCGCGTACTCTTGGGTGGTGGATAAGAGTGGAGATCCGAGCGAATGCTGGTTCTTTGATCTCTGAATGTAACCTCTAGACTAGCTCAGTGGGTGGTTGGAGAGGAATTATGCTGGTACTCGTTTTGTGCGTACACATACTCACCACGGAACTCATTCACGTTGGGAACTATGGGAAAACGGACCATTCATCGCTGCAGGCAACCAAGGTGAAAGACCGAAAAGGTACGCGCTATACATAACAAATCACACCAGCGAAACCTTGAACCTTCATTCAAATAGAACACCTGAAGACGCGGGCTGACGACTCCTTTCGAGTCCGGAGATCGAATCATATTGTGGTGTAAGTATACGAACAATGTTAATCTTGAACGAAGCTCAATTCTTAATTATATGTACAATTTATTTTACTCTAACACATTTCCTTAAATCTAAGTGACCTCACATTATCCTATTTTTACTTGCGGATTTTATTTGTTGGTGCAGGGTGTGCGATGGTGGCATAGCGTATAGCCGACGAGAACAGCAATGGCGGATCTGTGACCGCTTATAGTGGACGCTTCGATCCTTCCGGGGTGTCGATTATCGTGGTTGTGGTACTGACCGGAAACGAACTGGTTACCGATCCTTGTTGAAGATGCTGACGACAATATGGTGACGGATTATCTAGCACGTCCAACCTTCGGTTCTGGTTGCAGGGACTCACGGCACTCCCGATCGTGATCTGTCCGCTGCGTAGTAGGCGGTCGAGGAATCTTTCCTGTGAAAATATTCTTCGGACGACACCACTTAACAAAAATACAAGAAGACTTCACATTAATTTCAGTAAAACCGCGCGCACTTCTGATTTATTCGGGCGTTGGGAGCAGAAAGAATGTTCTTGGCGGTAGCTGAGTGTGGCTAAGGCCGGATGATATCCAGAAAACCTAAATTTTCGCGATGTCACCCGATCTGACATTTACCTTGTCCACTTTTGGGAGCCCTTCCCATGACTGCAACAGCGATGAATGACATGTTGCGCGACATTATTTGATCACACCGTTGTAATTGAGTACCCTACTGAGAGTGTTCCTGCAGGAGTGACTTCTCCGTCCCAGACGTAAACGTCAGACTTGGAGTACTACCACTCACACAGTTGACAGTACTGTATAGCTAGGGTAGGACTTAGGATGGATTGGTGGAACTAATTGAGCAACTCTAGAGTGTTTTTTCATTTTGGCAAAGCCAACAATCAATATTGTAACCAGCGGTTACAAATCTCCTGATTCATAATCATTAGATCGAATGTTTTGACGGACATATGGGTGTTTCTACTTTCAATGGGGAGACATATTGGTTTAGCTGGTCGAAGACTTGTTTGATCTTGGGCATAGTGATCGTTTCATTCGATTGGGATCAATGTAATGTCCATAGGAGATGATCAGACTGAAGGTCGGTGTTTTAATCTCTTAACTCGCTCGAACTATCTCTTTGGCTCGTGGAGATGGTGAGTAACACTCGTCTATAACGAATCGGATTCGCTGTTTTCAGAAACAGGGACAACAATCTCTTATGGATGGAGACTCTGCCTTAAACATACTGTTCAGCCACTAGTTTATGATCAACTAGCACAACATAATAAACTGAAACACGTAGTTTTGAAGAAATCCAATCCACGCGAATCACATCACCAAACACCTGAAAGTAGTTTGGATACATGTAATATCCATTTCTTTCTATAGCTAATATATTTTCATTTACTCAATAGTGTAGAAAATCTCTATATTCTTCCACTTTTTAGATTTACTCTGCCCTAACAATATCCGTACAAACTAAAAATAATGTATGTTTGTGTCCTACCATCATCTATCTTTGCTTAACTTATTATTTTATTATTACCATATTTTTAATCAGATTCATACTAACACTCACTAATACAATAAACTGTACATTCTCTCATATATACTCACAAACTCTCCCATTCTAAACGTGCAAACGCTCGTGACCTTCGCAATAACACAAACCTGGTCACAAATGCGAACATGCAATTGCAATTACCCACTCATCCTAGCGCCCGTGATATTGCCAACATTAAAACACCCCGGTAATTAAGTGAATGTTTTAGCACTTATAAATTTACAAACGCTGTCTCAAGCATGAATCCACCGGTCGTGCGATCCTGGATCAGTCCCGTCTGGAAGTCTCTATCCTCGATCTGAAACCGTCCGCGCTACGAGCCCAATAAGACGTCGTTAAACTCGGTAGCTACAGAGTCTTTTGCGCCACTCCGGTTGTTTGTTAGCCCGACTATTTGTATGAGACTCCTCAGGGATGACCCGAACGGCTATTGGTGGCTTACAAAAATCGCTACAACTTAAATCTTTCCGCTATAAAAACCTACTCGCCAATACGAAGTTTATTGCCAACGGAAACTTTTCGCTAGTTTGAATTCGAAGCGGAAACGGAAATGCATGGATTTATTTCAACTCTCTCTAACAAACGTCACGAGTGTGATTGAATCTGTAGATTACTTTATTCAAATTTATAAAGCTAAACATAACGGAACTAAACGGAAGGTAATAATAAAACTTAATGAATTCAAATCAAACACTTTAATCGAGCCCATTCGGATTGGGCAGTTTTCACCTACCTGTGCACAGGATTTGATGCTGGCGACGGGCGATGTTGCCTGTCGCGACGATGAACGAGGGCGGCGACAATGACGAACCCACGCCGGGATGCGAGATGGCGGCGGGTGACGCTTCGACGGAAAAATGGCGATATGGCTCGTGTGCGAATGGCCGAAACTAAAGGTGCGGCGGGTGGCGTGGCTAGACGGAAACTTCCGGTTTGATTCACGAGAGCACGCGCAGACAGAACGTCTTCCACAGAAGCCAACGTGTTCTGGATGGCCTTTGCGTACTACGCTTCCGCTACGGACAACCTCAGAACGGAATGAAACCTCCGCTTCTGACTCGGTTCCTCGGTAGGCATTTGGCTACGTACAGGACGAGGACCGGCTTTAGGACTTCGACCCACGGGAACGTAATGCGAGAATTGGGCCGGGAAACACGGACGGTGATTGGTGGCAGCCGTGAAAATTTCGTAATGAAACAACGAACTTACCTACCTCTCCGTTTGACTACCGTAGCACTTCATAAATCCAATCACTTTTTTCAATTATTCATCTATATTATACTAGCAAACGTAACGAACTTTATCGCGTCTAGAACTTCTTAACACCAACCAAGTCGTTTACGAAATGAACGAGTGTTTCTTCTCGCATGTTTAAGAAACCTCCGATCGATTGAAACTACGACGTTGGATTCCGAGATGGCGATAAAATTAGCATGGCGGTTATATATAAAATATAAATAATTCATAACCTATCTTTTTTGCAAGGTTTCGTGAAATTTAATAACCTTTAATTATGGCATTTAGCCGATACATGAATCTTATCCTAATATTATAGCAACTGATATATTCGAAGTATCTCGTAAGAGTCTTGCTATAAACAGCTCGAGTGTATTTCTAACCATAACGATTAATTGCTATTTCGATTTCATTTGAAAACTTCGAAATTATTTACTAAATAATTTACACGATACAGATCCTAGCAGCCTATCCTCATGCCTTCAGTTAAACCAATCAAAAAATGTCGCTCATATCGACTGGGCACCACGTTCAATGGCGACATAACCAGTAACTCTAGTTAAATGGGAGCACTCATCTTCTAGCATCTGAACCCGTACACTGAAAATTAAGTATCAGATTCACGGTCCGCGCAATCATCTAAAAGCACGCGAAAATGCGAATGGGCATGCGGTTATAAAATCGAATTTATACGCGCGAAGTCACGTACATGCGACAAATACGTTAACATACAAATGCTTGAGCCCTTCGCGATCATCCATGCGATCTCGCAAATATGATAACATGCCGGTGATAAGGTGAACGTCTCAGCACTTATAACTTTTCAAACGCTGTCTCCTGCGCTTGCGCGATAATGAATCGGTCACTTCCGGAAGTGTCTATTCTCGGTACTACACAGACAAAAAAAATTTTGTAATTTTAAATTTATTTTCATGCACATATTTGGAGCATGAATATAAATGTAAAATTAAGGTCCACCACAAATACACACGACTTGTCGTGCTTTCTTCAACGAATTTTATTATAATTTTACACGTGGATTCAAAATTACAGTTTCTTTAAACGGAAAACCAATGCACTTCAATGTACTTTAACTCGAATACTGCTGTAAAATGCATGACATATAATATTACACGAATGAAAGTGTAAAATTTGATGCACTAATTTCTTTTAACGTAATTTTCAATCAAATTTTTGATTCAATCTTTGTATGTTTACATTCGTATTGATTTACATGTTTTTAAATTTCATTATTTTTGGTGTGTAGCAGTCTTGGTACATGTCGTCAATTAAAATTAAAAAATTAAAAAAAAAATTAAAAAAAGAAAGAAAACCTTAACGATATGGATATTTTAGGAACGGACATGGCGAGTATATGACGGAAAGCGATGAGTGGTGTCATTTCGAAATCCAAGGTGGTAACTTCCGGGTGAGCAAAACTTTCCAAAATCTCAACAATATGGGTATTTTTGGAACGGAATGTGGCAAGTAGATGACCGAAAACGACGAGTGACGAAATTTGCTGAAACCCCTAACAAACGGGTATTTTTGAAACGGGTCGTGTAGATAGCAATTGAAAGTCGCCATTTTAAATTTTCTAGTTGCGTCATATATTGCCTTACGGATTCCGGAATTTATTCAGTTTGAAAATATCCACATTGAAGGGCCATAGGAAATTTTGCTTTACCGGTTGGTACCATTAAAGATTGCAAGATGGCATCGAAAATCGCTTTCAGACAACACCAATCTTGCTTCCGAAAATACCAATAATATCAGGCACATCAAAAAAGGGCTCTGGCAACGAACCAAGTAGAATTCGGGCTTTCTTGGGTACATTTTTTTACCTCAAAGATTCAAAATTCAAGTTTTGCACTGGAAATATGTGATTAATAATCAAAAGAATTAAGAGGCTGTCTATATCCGTCATTGATTCGTTAATCCCATTCCGAAAATACCCAACTTTTTTTTAGTAATAGTTAACTAAGAATATTTTAAATTGTGTACAACTTCACTCAAATTTTTTTCACGAACTTGGTTCTTAAGAAAAGAGTTCGTTATTTTGAATTCAGTTCGCAGAAAAAAGTTACGTAAATCGAATATTACGAAAAAAGTGTTCGTAAATGAAGGTTTTAATGAAATATTATCATTGGTCTAATACGAGTTTGATCGCAATGGTAATTCTCGTAGTAGAGGCACTTTTCACTTCTGTGGCTTTCTCATTTTACTACGTATCCGGGAGAACGATACTATACTGTTTGTGCAGTGGATCAGCAACAACGCAGTAGGAAATGATTGCTTGGTTTGTTGATAGCTATAACAGTGCAATTTTTGCTACTGCTCTGGGCCAGATCACAGAGTAGACATGTAGAGTAGACAATAGGAAAATATGGAATTTCCTAATGAAAATCTTAGACTTTTCGTGAAAACTGAATATACATTAGATGTAAATATTACATAGAATGCTCCAGTATATTTTTTAATCAATTAGAGCGTATGCACAATGCATAGATAGGTTATGAATAAAATTAGGAAAATCGCAAAAATTATCATGGAAAAATCGTAAAATTCCATCAAACGAAAGTGCCAATGTGTGCTTTAGAGTAATAGAAACACACTGAAATACTAAAAAGAGTATGTTATCGCTTTATTTTCGAAGATATTAGCGTGGAAATGCAAGAAAGGCAAAAGTTTTTCCGGTCTAAGGTAATGCATTCGGAAAATCGGGAGAATTTTCACGCAAAATTTTAACCGGATGATAGCTGAATAAATTCTTCAGGGATGTATGTTTTTTGTTTTGGGGTTTTAGTTAATTTTCTCATCTATTTTCTCGAAAAACTAACTTTTTCCTACTGTTTTGCGACGCGAGCTACGATGGCCTTAAGCATTTGAAAGCCTACAAATAAAAGTTTGTTTATTAAATATTTTATTTCACTCTGGTGTTTTTAGCTTTTGCTTTGACAAAAATATTCCAGTGCCGCTATTTTACCTGGGTACATCCGGTACTGAGGTGGAGCAATAAAACCTCCTGCTATAGGAGGATGATCGGGAGAGCTGACCAACTAGCGGAAAAGAACCCTATCTACTGGAGGCTTTGGAAAAGCTGGAAATAATGCTGTGTAATGAAGACACCGTTAGCATAATCCGCAAAGATGCTCGAGAATTAATCATCGACATAGCGTTCTGCAGTTCGTTCTGAGAAACATGAACTGGAGTACACCAACAGCGATCATTAGACGATTTATTACATCATGGATCAACGGAAGCCTAGAGCAACAGGGCGGACGAAATCTGACGAGAAGCAGTGGAAGACAAAAGACATCAATAAGGAACCTCTCGTCCAGGCTTTTCGCAAAGATAGCGGTGCTTTGAACATGGATGCAGACAAGCTGATGGAAACGTTAATGAGGGTATTTGATGAAACGAAGCCTTGAAAACGAGGAACAATCGACGTTCAGCTGCTCAGTAAGCCGAAACTGAAACAAATAGAGTATGCGTATCTATTTGTTTAAATTTTGGCTTACTGAACGCGTCTTTTGACGCTGAGGCAAGTATCCGGAGATCACTTAAAGTCTCGTTCCATTAGTATGTTGGACACCGACTCCTCCGTGCGGCCAGAAACACTTTCAAACGAGATATTAAGGCCAGCAAATTAACCTTCTACATATAGCTGTGTACAGAACCTGATGCTAAGCTTGATGGCAAAGATCAAAGGTCCATCGAGGGCGGTTGAAATGTGGCTGCCTATACCGTAGAGCGATATAGAAGCTGAAACCGTTGGAGGTCTCCAATGTCAAAAACGAACAAAAGCTTCCGGTCCGGATGGAACTCGGACGAGGTATTAAAAAGTGCAATCCTAGCCTTTGCGGCCATGTTCAGAACGGTGATAACAATTTGAGAGGCTGGAAGAAGCCGGAATGGAAGAAGGTAACTTCCCAGAAAGATGGTTGATCTAGAAGCTGGTGGAATCACACAAACCAGAGAATCTACCAGGTGTTCCAGCATCATACATGCCCGAACGTCTGCTGGTTACTCTCGGCAAGCTTTCGGAAAAGTTATCCTCAATAGGGAGAAGAAATTCGCGTTGAGTGAAAATAATCTGTCAAGCATGTAGCTTAGCACCACCAGATGAGAGTCCTCTAATACTTGTGTATTATTCTGAAAAACTAATTCCAGAAACGAGTGCTAGTCTACGACACAAATTCAGAGAGTCGATGAGGATATCGAAGGGAGTGCCAGCCATTCGCGAAGCCAACTATCTTGGGCCATCGCTGAAGCTGCATGTACCTTGTACTTTGTAGGCTACAGCGTCATGTCGCCATTGCCGGACGTATCGTAGAGCTCCATCTTTGTCGATTTTGGGCGGCGTCCTTCCAGTTGGTACACACTTAATTTGAATTACTGGGTACAGTAAAATTTTGCTGGGATTTTGAACAGCAAACCGTTCGGTAATCAATTCAGTAAAAGAATTCGGTTACCGAACTCTCCGCAACCCGTTCTATCCAAAAGTCAAAAAATACTGGTCAGTCAGCTTTTTCCTCTGAAAATGGCGACTGAACAGATGATTTGCTGTACCTATTTTGTAAATTTTTGACGAGGTTCGGTAATGTTGATACAATTTTGCCGGACAATCAGTCAGTATTTTACTGGATAATGTTGATGTACCGAAAAGAACAGAAGTGCTGATAAATTCAGTTAAAATATTGTGGTTTTCTAGCAAATTATTCGCAAAATTACTGAAAATCGCTAAACAATGAAAACATTACTGAAATTTTTTGAACAATTTGCTGACAGCTCAGTAAAAAATTCACTTTACTGTGCAAGTCGTCATAAGAAATTCCTGAACAACTTTTGGCTGGCTTAGTGTGTACAACTCATGATTCAGACTTCATTTTCGCACATCCCGCCGAGTATTGTCCGCAACACTTTACGCTCTCCTATCTGCCTGCCTCAACGTCCACGCTTCATGAACATATAGAATGACAGGGAGGATCAGTGTTTTGTATGAAGCAAATTTTGTTGACGTTTGCAGGTTGCGGAACCTAAACTGGTTATGTAGGCCGTAAAAGGCCCTGTTGGTAACTGCAATACGCCTTTTGACCTCACGGGAAACATCACTATCGCAAGTCGCAAGTGCACCAAGATAAACGAATACTTCGACCACTTCAAACATGCCACCATCAAGCACTACCTCGGAACCAACACCACTAGACCTGACTCTCTCTTTATCTTCGACCATGTACTTTGTCTTGGCTGAGTTGATGACTAAGCCTACCTTCGCTGTATCCCTCTTAAAAGGCACGAAGGCCTTTTCCACTGCTCTACGACCGATTCCAATTACATCTGAAGCATCGCCTTGCTTTAGTCCATCTAAGATCAGAAATGAAGTTGAGATATCATCTGCAATCCGAATACTTCATTTTGAACAATCCAACGTCGCATGTATCAGTCTAATCAGTTTCGCCGGAAAACCATGTTCTGACATAATCTGCCACAGCTCATTTATTTTAACTGAGTCGTACTTAGGCTTAAAATCTGCAAGTTGTTCTCCCGGAATTTGTCAAGAATCATCCGCAGGCTGAACATCTGATCCGTCGTTGACCGGCCCTCACGAAAACCAGCCTGGTATTCGCCGACGAAGCACTCCGCAAACGGTATTAGTCTGCTAAACAGGATACGCGACAGTATGTTGTACGCCTAGTTCAGGATATTTATCCCACTGTAAATAGCGCGCTCCAGTCTGTTTCCTTTCTTGTAGATGGATCAAATGAGTCCATTCAGTCAACTAGCATTCTTCTTCCGCCCATATTCTTAGAATAATGCGCTGGATTATTTGGTGCAGCTGCTCACTACCGTGTTTAAGAAGTTCAATCGAGATATCATCCTTCCCAGCAGCACCGGTTTTCAGTTCACGTATAGCGTTGGATCCACAGCTTGTCCATAATTTTCAATGCTTATCCTATTCCTAGTTACACTTTCACTTCCGCCATTAAACAAAACCTTGAAATGTTCCTTCTACTTGGCAGCCACTATTGCAATGTCTCTCAGCAATTTTCCTTTCGCCATTACACATAATGGGCACTGACGCTGATTTATGCCGCGCACCGCTGACAGTTGCGTAAAATCTCCGCATATCATTCTGGTCCATGCTTTCTTGCGCTTCACCAATCACACTTTCCTCGTGCTGCCTTTTTTCGCTCTCTTTTGTTGCGGGTACCAACCACTAGCATACGGCTTCTGACCGCAATTCTTCTCGTTCGCCACTCTCTGGCATTCTTCATCGAACCAAGCGGTTCGTTGTCGCCGCTGAGCTGTATCTATCACTTCTCGCGCCGCTATAGTCACAGCTTCGAGGACAGCTGCCCACATGCTGTTGACATTGCCAGTTACGTTGGTCTCATCTATCCGCTCATCCAACTTCTAGCAATACTCAGGTGCTACACCTTCAGCCGAAAAACGTTGGATATTGCATCGCATCGTTCTCCGTTGATATCCTTACGTGCAAAATAGGTACTACTGATTGCCACCTCCCTAGCAGCAGCGAAAGTTACAAGCCGTAGGCCATTATCATTGGTAGCAGAACGAAGGCTCTGCGTACCAATAATTGGGTGAGAGAAGTGCTCCCTCCCAACCTATGCGTTAGCATCTCCGATGACTATTTTAACATCTTGTCTTGGGAAATCTCCGTAGGCCTTATCTAAGCTCGCATAGAACGCGTCCTTCATATCATCGGGCTTGTCGTTAGTTGGAGCATAAATACTGATCAGGCTGTAGTTGAAGAACTTGCCACATAGACTCAGTCGTTTATCGGCTTCCACCGAATAACTCGCTTCATCTGCTTCCCGATCACTATGAAAACAACACCATGTTATGCTCTTTCACCACCGCTGTAGTAGATGTGTGGCTGAATGAAGGGTTCTCAATGGGGTCCACTGCTCTGAATTCGCGTTCTTCGGTTTTCAGCCATCGTACTTCCTGTATTGCTGGCACGTGCACGTCAACATTACGCAGTTTGCCAGCCAGAAGCCGTGCGTGTGCGAGTTCATTCAATGTTCTGAAGTTCCAAGATCCGAGTTTCCAATCGTAGTCCTTTATTCGTTGCCGGGTTGTTTGCCGTAAATCCAGTTCGTTTTTGCTCTACTCTTGCCTTTCGTGATGTTTAGGGTATTTCAGTAGACTACCTTACCGGGGTCACGCTAACTCCATCGCGCTGTTGTGGCTACCACCTTAGGTATAGCTGGCGCGATGCAGCGTTTCTTATTCAGCCACTGGATGCCAGTCAGACGTTGTTTGAGCCGCACCTCCTGGTGAACAGACGCTCGGATACGCACCTCCTCACTTCGCTGACAACAGTACCCAGGCTGAGCTACCAGCTAAGCACGCAACTGTCAGTTGGCGGTCATTTGTCATCTTTCGACTCGTGGAAGCGTGAGGTAGGAATTTGTGAGGACAAGAGCTACATTGGGCGCACTTTTTTGTAACTTGCCGTTTGCAACCCGGGGGAGGGGTGATTACAGCTACACCACCACAAAACGCAGGTGGCGCTAGTCAGCAAAAGCAAAGGGCTTCAGCGGGGTCAGATCACTGTCGGAGGCATGACAACTACCTCGAAACCTGTATTGAAATAGTTGGAAATTATGTTAAACAATCGGCTGAAGTTCCACGTTGACGCCTTCTCAGGTGACCAACGCGATGACCAACTGTAGGGCGGATTCTGGTAGGGCCTCTAAATACCCGGCTTATGCGCTAGATGACGAAGTCGTCTGCCGGGATTACAGATCAGTTTGCCATGGCTAGCTTTAATTCCTAACCCTACCGCAGAATCCACCTCCAGTTCCTCTCCAACTCCAAAGCTCCCAATACCTATTCCTACCAGTCTTTACGAATATTCGTTTCAGAGTTTATTTTCCTGTATCTTTCCTATCGCTATACTACCTTCGTGACGTCATCTAACCTTGGTTTCTTAATTTCTCCCGAACTATGCGGGGCCTAATCTCTCTCTCTCTCTCTCTCTCTCTCGCTTCTTCCCCTACTTTACAATTTCCAATTCCCTACTCTCAACGCGCACTATGAAAGTTCGTATGTATGGTTGTGGTTGGTCGTACTTACAGGCACTGGAACGGTTACCTGGTTCGAGTGGTGAATAATCCAATAGTTTCGGCTCACCGTCGGATGCTGATGGGTTCGCTGCCCACCGGCGATGCTGGTTCGATGCTATGAGGTGCGACGAGGCGTTCGTTGTAGACCACCCGGTGGGTGGGTGGTAAATTGCACCGTATCGATGCTCGACGGACGATGCTGTGTTCACCGTGGGCCACCAGTGGGTGGTGGCAAAGCGTGCTGCTTCGGTTCGCCCACGGACGAATTGTACGGCAGTCGATGCGGCCACCAATGGATAGTGGCGAAGCGTACTGCTTTGGTTTCACTGTTGCTGATGCTGCGGTTGGATGATTTCGAGCAGTGCGAAGCGAAACTGATGCTGTTCGCTGCGGCGGGATCGGCGTTTGACAGCCGGTGCACTGCGGGCGGTGATGGCGTGCACCAAGGGTTGCCCACGTGGTCGCACGACGAGGGCGCGGTACAGGGTCGCTTCTGGGCTGTTAGCTGCGTGAGTAGCAGGCGTATCTCTCTGGCGTTGGGGAAAATCTTTCCCTTTGAACACGACTCGCTTTCGTGGCAACCGGTAATGGCGGGTGGTGCCGCGAGGCCGAGATTTTTATTGCAGCCAACGCACTCCAGATGTGCCAATAGTAGCACGCAGCCACGAGGCGATTGTCACATCCGGGAGATTGCCAAGAATACCCGAGGTCACTGCACTCACAAGAAATAGCAGAATTAGTCCGTCGCCGCCCTGCTGAGTGAAGTTGCGTTGCACTCCTGAGTATTCTCGATTCCTAAACACTTTATTTTTTTATTCTTCTTTATTTTCAACTCACTATTTTCAACTTTCGGGCTAAATAACTAGCTTCTCTCATTGTACTTTTTTCAGCACAAAAATTACTGTTGTTCACTCGGCAGTTCGCAAGGGAAAGACCCGATCTTCCGTGAACGACGATCTACCAGCTAAATTTCTCTTCGATTTTCCCCCTAAACAGATTTCCGGTTTGATTGTGTTTCCGGTTGCTTGATTTTATTCCTCTACTTGATATTTTGTTGTAAAAACAAGGTTTCCGGTACAACTGGTTAATATTAGTTTCCCCCCTGTAATGTGGGAGACACTTACGCGAAAATTTATATTTGTGATTCGAGCACTGTCCTCCACGTTGCATACGTGCAGGCTAAATCTACTTAAAACTGTTTCTTCTATGAAACGACTATGAACTGGTTTCACAACGAGTTAGTTGGAATTATTTTGAATACTGGTGGTTCAAGGATCGATAAGCGGCGTCCTCTTGTTGGGATGGAGCCTTCGATATTGAGATACGGTATTCCAGCCTGGGGTGCTGTGCTGAAGACCTAACGGAATCGAGATAAGCTAAACATCGTCTTCCGGGTCATGACCATGTGAGTAGCGAGGCAATATCGATATTTCCCTATCTGAAGATATCGAGTGCTATCAATGGAGAAGACGAGAGACTTGAGAAACATGGAAAGAGCAGACTCGATAACCAAGTGGCAACAGGATTGGAACAATACAGAGAATGAAAAATTGACTCCGGATGCTTCCTGATAGGCGAATATAAACCATTGAGAGATAGACTTACATCTATCGCAGTTCGAGGAGGTGCGAAGATAGTTTCCGACTTGAGGCGTAGAGAATGTCGTGGAAGAGATGTGCAAAAACGAAAGGACGAGCAATACCGTCAGTAGAGTAGTCACGCAGATACTAAGGGAACTACAGATGAACTGGAGAGGAGATCAACGAAGTAACGACCAAAGCTGACAGATGAAATAAGAGCACCCAATGTACCGGACGCCACGCTCCACCCGAGATCGCCTGACCAACCTACCGCGAAGCTAGATCAATCGCCTGGTACAGCAAACCGGAAGTAACTCTTCATAGGGATTCACCGGATCTCTATAGGCACCCACTGGTTGCCTTGTTGAGTAGGCTGAATACACAGCTGGGGACTATCGCAATAAAAATGGCGCAAAACGGGCATCGGCATAGAGAGATATTACGCTGACGAGGAACTCGCAGTCAGATTCACTATCGGTGATTACTCGAGTAGATTGTGTCAAAACTGGGATCTAATTGCTCACGGAGTCGCGAGCTAAACTGCTCTCAGAATCAAGAGATAAAGATATCACTGAAATTTCGCCGTCGGGGAGCTTTGAGTCGATAGATTTACTGTAAGGAACTATCTGAGTAGATCGCGACAAAAATGGGAGCTAATTGGCTCACGGACACGAAAATTCTCTGTCGGTGGCTATCCGAGCAGATGTTTGGAACTAAATGACCCAGGTACATAGAGGGTGATCTAATGATTGCCGAGCACGATGAAATGCGAAAGGATAGTCGGGAGCTAAAAGACTCAAAGGTAGAGTAATGAATCAGGTGAGGCTCCGAGTTTACTGAGAAAAACTCAGGAGCCAAAGAAAAAGGTGTGAATTTTGTGAACAGGACGAAGAAGCAGAATCTAGCAGCCGGAACACGCGCCACGAAGTTGAATGACCAGGTTCTGACGAAATTCAAGAGATGCTATCTCACAGATTACAAAACCTAAGCCATCATGGATATCAGGCATCCTTCGTGCTAAAGTTTTATCTGGCAACAGCGAGGAGTGATGCCTCCATCAAACACAAGTGGGTTTTCGCCGAAAAATACACTCCTAAATTAACATTTTGGCAAGAAATTTGCAGATGCGGACTTCAAACCAAGCTTTCAACATCAAAAAACAGTGGACTGTATACCTGTATACTACCACTGCTACCACTACAGCTGTGAAGTGTAATAGTGGTACCGCGATACCCTATGGTGGATTTTGTCGACAAGGATATCAAAAAGAAATGATAAAAACTACAAGGGGCAGCCCTATGGGGTTGCACGAACTGTAGACGTAGGACTATACTACTTAATGTAAAATATTTATTTTCTTAGTACTTAGTGTGTGGGAAAAACACCCGGACCGGTGAAGAAAAATCAAATTTTAGACAATATAATCATATCATGTATAGAACAAGCTTTCTAGTTGCTCTCAAACAGATCCTAAAAGTTCAAACACCCATGGATAACCCCAAGTTTGTAGATGTGTTTCGATGCCACAGGATTGTAAAATGGTTAATATTACGTCATGAAAATTTAATTCTTCCGTGACAATTTTTTTTGCCTCCAAAATGCCCTGTGTGTATGCAAAGCTCATGATTTGTTGGGATATTAGCATTGATCGGAAGATGCTTTCCAACGCTGCGCATTGCATACATACAGGACATTTTGCGGGTCACCAGAATCTGTTCATTTTACCCACTCGCTATAAACATGTCTCATTTTTGGACATGTTTAGAAATCAAGAATCATGTTTGAAAGAATGTGTTTATGACGAAGTATTTTTACCAATGTACAAAACATGTCTAACAAGAAACATAAGGTGATTGTAATATCTCAGTCACTTATTAGTTAGAAAATAATGACTTTGCTGTTCATTTTACCGCCAGTTTCCCTACCTACCAACACATTCGCACCAAACATTGATCCCAAGCGTACAATGCAAAATGAGTCAACGCTGATGATGATGGGTAGAGCGAAAGAGACAACTAGTACCACCATACACTATTAGCGCGTTTCACCAAAATTCCACGCGGCCTTTCCCGATTGAAAGGAACGGCCGAGCTTAGCCCATCTGTCATAATATCGTGATTTTGCATAGCGAAGGGCAGAATGATTTTGTTCCAAAAACAGCCCTGCGTTATGCAACACTTTGTACAGGTTGATTATACCAGTTGCAAGTGGGGCCAAATTCACCAAGTTCCGTAAAATTCCTTTTAAATTACAGAATTGATAAAATTGCTTAGATGAGCTAAACTAATTAATCAAATCCTCTTTTAAAAACTGCCCTTGCGTTTAAACCAAAATGGGAAGTTTATTACTACCACTACATTACTTAATTTCAAGCGAAAATAGCAAATGCATGTACTAGTTAAACCAAAAATTTACTGGCAACATTACAGCGGCATTTAGGAAGCAGTTGGAGCAGTCGCCTGTTGGACGACGCAGGGTAGCGTCCACCCAAAGCCAGTGTAACGGACTTCTAGCTCAGCTACACTGGCTGTAAAAAACACAGCGCAGTGACCTGCTTCACCAGCCGTTCAACAGGGAACTGAGCGTGTCTGGCCAAGTCCGTTCTTTAAATAGTCGATGATGACGTCATTCATAGAAGCGTTGCGCGCTAGGTACACCAATCCGTCGTACAGGGCTTGGGAAGCGCTATC
This sequence comes from Topomyia yanbarensis, assembly GCF_030247195.1. Lineage (NCBI taxonomy): Eukaryota > Metazoa > Arthropoda > Insecta > Diptera > Culicidae > Topomyia > Topomyia yanbarensis. Next base: position 60,062,324 of record NC_080670.1, read on the forward strand.
TTTTGTGTGTTAATGCGCGATATTTTGACAAGGTTGTATATAATTTAATTTTTTAATGCTATGATATCAAAAATCCTTGGGTTTATCTATTGGAATCTATTCTTAGAAGTATTTCGGGGCGATTTGGCAAAAAATTTGAAAATTTATCGTGAGATGGCTGAATTATATGCGTTTAAAATTGGACCACTTTTCGTTACATACCATTTTTGTAGAATTTGCATAGTGCACCCCCATATCGAAAACAAAGACGTAGTCCTACGTCAAAAGACGACTCAGGTCGATGCACAGACAGGTCGATGATGAAAAAATGACAGCTGAAGATGTCCTGTTTAGCGTATGGAAGATAATTGCGGAAGTTATAAATGTTGCTATGTTTTCATCACCGCTAGCAAATTTGGTATGGACGGTCATCGATTTTTTTCGGTGAAAATTATAAATCCGCGAGTTCCGGGATTTTTATGAGAGCGCGATGAAATTTCTTAATTTTAAGTAAATTACATTCTTCTAACGTCGAATCAATCTCGGCAACCAACTGGTTTCTGTGTTCGGATTCCAAGTAGTCCAGACCAGTATCCCAGCATGCTGAAATGTGTAACATCTATCTTTCGACACTTAAAAACTTTTGGAAGAACTCTATTATATTTTTATTTTATTACAATCGTCAATAGTGCAATAAAATTACATTTAGAAGAGAATTCCAAACAGCTTCAATTGTATTTGTGGTTTCATCAAGTTTTCGCAAGAATCGGATCCACTGTGCAGCCGTTAGTAGTGCAATATACCTTCCAGCTGTCGAGTTTTTTGAAAGGGTGTGGGACGTGGGTGTGGGTGGTACTGCAGCAATCTCAAGAAATTCTTTTAACTCCCCTAACGACAAGAAGTGCGTCGTTACTGTTGTAGGAAACCAACGAAGCAAAGGTAGGGCCGGTTCGGTGCCGCATCATAAGAAAGGCCGATGACGATGACGATGACGACGACGACGAGGAAATGAATGAATGAATGAATGGAAAGGAGCGAAGGATTATGAAAATATTTATTTAATATTAATGCTTGTTGATATTGTCGAAATCACTTTTCCTTTACTTCCTGCTCGTTGGCTTACTTGAAAGGGGGGGAACTTATTCATCGTAACCAAGGCGGCTTTGTCGGATGAAAGGGAAAATGCACTTTCGCCTACCGTGTTTACTGACTGGAGAGTGAAGAGAGGTTGATTAGTGTGCTATGCGTAGCATTGAAAGGATAAGGCTCTCATTGTCAAAATTCTCAAACAAGATTGGCTCCCAAAAATTTGCAATTGAACGTAAATTTAATAGTCGTACGCACTGAATAGAACAATAAATTCCAAGTGCCTTGAATCAAGAAAGGGTTATTGAAAGCACAACGGATCCGAACAATGCTAACCCACCGAGTCAGGGAGCGAAGCGATAAACTTCAGCTGACACAACAGTTCCCGGGAGACAATCGGTATCGAAAACCATTACCACAGCAATTCATCCCATCCCGCCTCTTCCCGGGGTTATGTCAACGGGGAGGTGATAAAGAAAGTTCGCAGTAATCAAAACGGAACGAACGACGAGCAATCAGAGCCGAGTGAAGCGGAAAAAGAGTCACTTCAAGAAAATCAATAAACTGATTGTTTATGGCACAATTTGCCATCACAACTCATACCTACTTTCGCTGGCAAAAGGTTAGGAAAATTTTCCCCCAGAACAAAAAGAAAACAAAAGACCAAGAAGCCACTGAGTCATGGTGCGATTATGGTCCCGATCGAATCTTTACTACGGTGAGGAGGAAAGATCATCAAGTGATTCCTTCTGTGATATGGTCGTAATATTCGCCACGGCGGCTATGAGTTCTTTTCGTGGTGTTACTAATGCCTTGAAACGAACGAAAGAAGTAGGTGATTATGGTTGTCAATAAAGAAAAAGGAGATCAACTCTGGCAGCAGATATGTACGTAGAAAGAAAGCATCAAGTTGGTAAAAGAGAAAGGGTGTTTGGAATGACCAGCTCAGCTCGTTTTATTGATTGTTTCGGCGAAGAAAAAGCATCGAACGGAGCAAAGTTCGCACCTAATGATTATGGTTATTTTCTCAATTACTTGGTCACTCCGGCATGGGACGATGAGTTGGCGGGAAAAGTGGAAATGGAGTGTTTACCCTTGCATAAAAGGGTGAAATTTGTCCAGTGGAGTCGACTAAGTGAGTGGGAAGTTCAGCAGCAGATGATACCGTAACCGTGATTAAGTAAATTTAATTGTGAAAGTAGCGACTTGGATGTTTTTCCTTCGCAGACCACCAATGATTGAAAGCTTTAAATTTGGGACAAATGAAACTCCAAGTTGGGTTTCCAGGCTAAATAACCTTTCAACTCCAAGCCCGAGAAAATTGTCATATACTGATACACCATGCAACTCATTAAAAATACCATGAATATGGTCCGTTCCAAATGTCACAATCATCAAAACACCATAAAATGATCCCAATGAACCATAGATACCCCAAAAAAGGGTTTCACATGTCTTATAAAAGAAATGTACAGGATTCTCTCAAACTCTCAAGATTTTTCCTAGGCCCAGAAGGCCGAGTCTTATATACCAATCGACTCTGCTCTACGATTTTGGACAACGTTTGTGTATGTATGTTTTTTTTGACCGAGGGAAATTCTTCAAAAGAGACTGCTATCGACTTGGCCGTGGTAACGTCGGATTATTACTGCAACTCTTCCTCCAGTAAGCCTCATATATCCGTATCCTCTTCATCCCGGGACCACCGTTGGGTATTACTTCTGGAGGGGATTGTGCTCTTGCACGTCTTCTTTCCTAGAGCCACTTGGCTCTTCGACTGCGCCTGTTCGCTGTGTGGGTGTTTTATTTATTTTTTGGTTCTTATCTTTTATTCTTTTTTTCTTTTACTCGTTTTTTCGCTGCGCTTGAACTCCGACAGAATTAGTGTTACTACCTTTAGCTCCCAGCTGTCCTTGAGCCCCTAGGCCCTTCTGTGAACGCGGAGCCCTTTGCTTCCCTATGTTCGTTGATTCAGAACACTATCCAACCCTCGCTGCGTAACCGGTCGACCCCAGGACTGTCGCCAACACCAGAACCCGTCGAGATGTGAACCGATCCAGAGATGCCGAAACTTGTTTCGCATTCCTTCACAGCACCCCTCGCTGAATTTTAACTTACCCGCGTCCCTTCACGACCACACTCGCAGGGTTTATAACCGACTGGAACCACTCGCCCATATCTTGCTAGTTGGTGTTGCCAGCTTGCTGTTCTGTTCACCACTTCATAAGTAGCTCCTACAGTATTAGCGTCACTACTCTGCTGGCAGCATTCAATGTGACCTCCTCTCGACACATCTCTGCCACAATGTTCCCTACATTAAGTGAAGGTATCTCCCTTCACACTGCGTCAAATCAAGGACAGACGAGGACCACATGCTCCGGTATTTCCTCGACGATTATGTACTCCGAACAGAAGGGTGACACAGCGTGTCGGAACCGATGTAGTAAAAATAGTATAAAACAGCCATTGACCAGACAGGAATTGCGTCAGATAGAAGGTCACTTCACCATGCTTCCAATTTACCCATATGTCGAGAGAACCTGTATGAGTTTGTGAGTCCGCCTTCCTTTTCCGACCAGTCCCAATCATGCTGCCATTTGTCCATCGAGTCAGCTCTTATTGTTTTCCGTATAGCATTCGTTATCTTCCGCTAAGATGATGTCAATAGGGATCATTCCAGCAATAACGCAGATGAGATAGTCTTGTACGCGCTCGCGACTCGCATGGCCATGAGTTTGAACGTACTACTCAGCTTTACTCGATTCCACTGTGTCTCCAGCGCAGCAACCCAGACCTGGCCTCCGTACCTCAGTATCGACGAAGATACACTAGCCAGAAGCTGCCTCTTGCTACTGCATGGCCCGGTGTTGTTCGGCATGATTCTGGCTAAAGTGTTTATAGCTTTGGTCGTCTTCTCGCAAGCATAGTCGACATCAATACCCATGTCGACTATGCTTGCGAGAAGACGACCAAAGCTATAAACACTTTAGCCAGAATCATGCCGAACAACACCGGGCCATGCAGTAGCAAGAGGCAGCTTCTGGCTAGTGTATCATCGTCGATACTGAGGTCGGTCATCTATCATTACGCCCAGCGGTTTCAGTGCCCGCTTCGAGACTATGACATGCTCCCTGACAGTGATTTCCTCTCACTGCAGCACTTTGCAGTTGCTGACCAATAGCACCTCCGTTTTGTGATGGGCTATCTGCAACTTCATTCCTTGTATCCAGTTTCCAATTCTGTCGATCGTCTCCATCGCCAACATTTCTACCTCTTCCGGTGTCTCTCCCAGTATGTCGTCCGCGAACCCGACGATCTCTATGTCTCTAGCCAGTTTAAGCGTCAGCATGCCGTTACACATCCTGTTTCAAAGCGTTGGACTCAGGATAGAGCCTTGCAGGACTCCTGCCGTAATTATAATCTAATTAAATTTTCATCCCCCGTTCGTCTCATAGATCAGGACACGGTTCTGGAAATAACTCCTTACAATTCAGTGATTCCGCAATGGATTCCCAACTTGCGCTATTGAACGCGTCTTTGACGTCTATCGTTATCACGGTACAGTATCGATTTCCTCTTCTGTTCTGTTTGCGCACCATAACGGCTGGTTCGAATGGCGTCCACCGTGGACTCGTAGACTTGCCTTTCCGAAATCCGAACTGGTTTTTCGACAACCCGTTATCGCTTTCCGTAAATATTGTCAGTGTGTTAAGGACAATCCTCTCCAAGAATTTCCCGAGCGTATCAAACAGGCATATCGGTCAATACGACGATGAATCCTCGGGGGACTTACCTGGTTTAGGCAGTAGCACTGTTGTAGCAGTCGAAAACGTGATCGCCAAGATCAACGATGTATTCGTATGTAGTTCTTACGTTCCCCCATGGTGAACACCAGAGCAGTTCAATCAGATGCGGGACGCACTAACCGACTCGTTAGTCGGATGAACGCAAGTTGCTATAGAAGGTGATTTTAGGGTTTGAGACGTGGAGTGGGGTAGCAGGTTGACCAACGCAAGAGATTACAGCTTATTGCAAACCCTGGCGAAGCTGAATGTAAGACTATGCAACGAAGGTTCCACTAGCACATTCCGTAAAGACGGGAATCCATCATCGACACAACATTCTGTAGTACTTTGCTGATTGATAACATGAATTGGCGAGTTAATGACCAGTACACACATAGTGACCACCAAGCGATCCACCACACCATTGGTCGACCGAATTGTACGGTAACGCGGAGAGTGAGGACTGGCGAGCGGAATTGAAAAATGAACGACTTCGGCAAGGGCAGTTTTGTGGAAGGACTTCGTACTGACAGCCTCAATCCAATTCCGAATGCCGATGAGCTGTCGGAAACAGTAGTGAGGGTATGTGATGTATGGCGTTCGTCCTACTGGTGGAACGAAAGGCTCAGCATTCTTCGGGCTACATGCCTAAAAGCCAGAAGACGCGTTCAGAGAGCAAGATCAGATGCAGTCATAGAATATTGTACGGTAACATTTCGGGCTGCCAGGGCCACTTTTAAATACTGGATAGTACTAATCAAGTTCACCTGATACAAGAAGCTGTGCAGAGAGCTGCAACGACGAGCTGCTTATAGTGGCAAAAAGGCTGAAAGGGAGGAAAGCCGGACTGTATCTCCAACGTGGCACCAAATCCTGGCGTTTCCGGACATGTTCAGGATAGTCCCGAAACTGGTGTTTCTGCCAAAACCAGAAAAGCCACCAGGAGATCCAGCATCATCGGCTTATATGCCTGCTAGATATTCTTGGTATACTTCTATTCCTCAACAGTCTGACGACCTGCGCTGAAAGTGAGAACAGAGGCAGTTCGGGCTCCGGAAAGGTATATCGACGGCGGACGGCATTCGCACAGTCATCGCGAGCGCGGAGAGAGCATCGAAGCAAAAGAGAAGAGGTAATCGCTACTGCGCCGTGGTAACGATAGACGTGAAGAACGCGTTCAACAATGCCAGAGACCCTTGAGGAGGTAGGTATGTTTACGGCAGCGACAACAGGCGTCGTGAACACCTGGATACCTGACGTCAAATTGCAGCTGGCTCGCCACAAGACGGAGGTAGTCAGCAACCGTTACAAAATCCAGCGTGTCGTGATCAGCGTCGGAAGACAATCCATCCCATCGATGCGTGCGCTGAAGCACCTGGGTGTGACTATGAATGTGAGAAGGCTGCGAGGTCAACTAACGCATTGTCAAACATCACGCCGAATAACGGAGGAGCAAGATGCAGCACAAGAGGTCTTCTGGCGGGTGTCTCATTCTCAATACTGAGGTATGATATACCAACCAGGGCTGCTGCGCTGAACTCAAAGCGGAACCGGACGAAATTGACAAGCACGTTCCACCTAATGACTGTTCGAGTCGCAAGTTCGTGCAGTATGATATCGTCAGAGGCGGTATGCGTAATTGCTGGGTTGATTCCCATCTGCATCACTCTGGCTGAGGACATGAAATAGTACCAACGGAGATATGCACGTAATGCAAGGACTGGTCCAAGCGGGCTCGTTGGCTAAAAGGCTTCAAGAGTGGGACAACGCGGAGAAAGGAAGGTGGACCTAACGATTCATCCCAAATCAATCCGAAGTGAAGTGTACTCCCATTTGACGCAAATTATGTCCGGGAACGGATGTTTTCGAAAGTACCTGTATCAGTTTGGACACGCTTCATCACCCCTTTACCCGGAGTGTGTGAAAGTGCAAAAGACACCAGAACACGTGATTTTTGAATGCTCTATCTACCGTTCGAAGGAGTATGCCTTGTGTAACAGTTGACAATATCGTCGAAGAGATGCGCCACGTCGAGCATATCTGGGACACTGTCAACAGAGTGGTTACGAGTATACTTTCCCAGATGCAGAGGAAGTGGCGAAGGGACCAACAAAGAAGCGTAATTAGCTAGAAAACCGCCGTGAAACCACAAATCGGATATCGGGAGAAATTTTGCTGCCGAAAAACTCTCCGTCGGTGTAGTCTAGGTTCACCGTCGGGGACCAGTTGAGTAGTACGGGATATATCACCTGGATTTTCGGAGCGCCAGCGAACCGGACATCAGGCTCCACCAGAATCACCGGACCGACTTCGACGACGTGGGTCGTTGGGGCACGAGTGAACCGGAAGCTACGCTCCGCGTGGCTGGCTGGCTCGTTGAGTAGGCTAGGTCGAAAGCCGGAGTTTGCATCGAGTAGATCGGAGGAGCTAAATGGCTCACGCAAACGAACACTGGTATCGAGAGAAATTTACCACCGGGGAATTCACAGTAGGGAAGATTCGCCGCAGTAGACCATCCGTTTAAACCATGACAAAAGTGGGAGTAGGGTAGTTCTTCGCCGAATAATATCTCATAAGATTTCAATCTGGAAGCTACATGGCTCAAGGAAGCGGGTATCGGTGTTGGTAGAAATTCCTCCGTTGGGGAACTATTGGTCGGAGTAGGGTGAGTTCACCGTCGGGGACTATCCAAGTAGACAAGGCCGGGAGCTGATTGGCTTATGGAAAAAGGAGCTGAATGGCTCATGGAATGAACGGCTCACGAGGATGAGAGCTGTAATGCTGACGTAATAGATGGAGGCAAGAAGCAGGAGAACAGTCGAGGGTTAGATCGAAGCTCAAAGGTCGAGCCATTTCATGAGCCAAGTGGGGCTTGGAGATAGAGTAGCACCACGCGATGCACAAGGACTTCCATTGAGACGTTTCCGTCGAAGAGAGATTGAATGGGTCGTTGGAAGCTGATATTGTTCGTAACGCATTAGGATGCTTTGGAAATTCAAGGCAAATGCAAGGAAACCCATTCGGCCAACATTTCGGATTTCGGTTAGAATCGGAATAATAAATTATTAAAATGAAAACGGATGGAATTCGCCGTTTCAGGATTTCAGCCCCTAGGTGGGGGCCATCCGCACGCTACAGGCCTGATTGTACTTCACTCACTGGTAGTGTTTTCGAGTGAACCCTCTCATTTTACTCCGAGAGCGGCTTCAGATTCATTTCTCAGAAAGTTTCAGCAGCCATTATCAGTGAAATCCGCTCTCAGAGGGATCAAAGTTCAATATTAAAAACACAGACAAACAGACGTAACAGCTCGAAGAAAATTTTAAAAAAAATCATCGCCCACGGTATACTAGCGACATCTGTTGAACACATTGCACAAAATGTGATTCTGGCAACCATGGGACAATTTTTTTTTCAACCGAAGTACTGGCAACAATGCCCACACCACTTGTCAACTGCAAGATAGTAGATGAAAGGTAGGGGCATTGTTGCAGTTGCTAAATTCGAAGAGCGAAATAAAAAAATCGCCTGTCACGTACTCCAATTTTTCATGGCATAATTATTGCACTTGACAAATTTAAAGAATGCAGAGCTACGACTGTATTTTTAAAACCCAACACAACCATTTATTGTTATGGGAACTTAAGCAACGCCAAAATTATTTTTCTTTTCGTGTGAAGAAATCAATTTTTGTCATCAATTGGTCGTATGATTGATTTTTGTCTTATTTACTCTTTTTTGTCGTCGCTCTTTTGGAATCCCGGATACATCAGGTACTCTTAATTTTATTTAGTCTATTTTTAAAGAGTCGGCTGTGCTATCGAGGTCATCATTGGATCAAGATCAAGGAGACACAACCCCTAAAATTTCCTTGTCAATATCAGGATCAATTCGCATCAACGATTTCATTTTTAACGTTTTCCATAAGTGAAAACTCATCATGTAGGCAATGGGAGAATTTCGATCATGAACCGACCAAAGGGCCAAAGACGCAATGATATCGAACCGAGAAAAATAGCTTTGAAAATTCGCTTCAAAAAATTAAATCGTATTTTAACAGTGTTTGCATACTGCGCTTTCAAATGTATTGAAACACTTCAAAACAATACTAGTTTTCGGAAGCATTGCGAAAATATTTTATATAATAACGTTTTCGTTGATAAAATTGAAAAAAATATATTTCGCCGAGTGTTGTTATGAAATGTTGATTAGGCCATTTCTGAGTCGCCCTCATATTTTGACCACTCACAATTTCGCCCTGCAGTGTCGCCAGAAAACAAAAACCAAATGTGGGTTTCGCCGTGCTCGCCGGAGGGGAAAATTTGTTATTCTTCCCGGGCGTATCAAGCAGTTGGTTTTTGTTTAGGGCGACTCTGTTTACGGACTTTGTAAACAATGATGCTGTCAATTTCGCCCGTATACACTACCTTAGAAATGCAGAGGCGTAACCCGCCTGGCATTTTGTTTACAGCTGAAAGTCGGATCCGCCGTTTTGTTTTTTATTGATTTTCATGAAGTGTGAAATATTTATAATTGAGTTTTTATATTTTTTATATAGTATTTTTACTCCTTTTTAAGATATTAATCAAATCTCCGTTTGTGTACATTTGTTATATAGGCCCATTTGTCGGTTCATGATCGATTTAATTTTTTAAAATTCTAAACGGATGATTAGCTACGATGATTCTTCATACGAGTACATGGATTAACTTTCCCTTTCAACGAAATCTTTGCTTCTTTCTTGAGTGCAAAGTATGTTCGATGTGTTGGTTTTCTACGGAACTGTATCCTGACGCAATCTAAATATGTAGTGATTATCATTCATAATAATCCCACCACTTGATAGTTTACCTTCTGTTGGGTTGCGACGGATCATTAAATATATCTAGATTGAATATGGTCTAAGCGTATCTTCAATTTTCGTAACTCCTGCACACCGCCAAAGTTGAATTTCTCCGTCAGTCTGCGGGGACCAACAAATTCGAATCCATTGCATACATCCGGTTAGATTTGTTACACCGAATCAGTTAAATTGGCAAGATCCTAAAATGTATCTGCTCACCGATCAGCATTGTGCAGGAGCTTGAGCATAAGCTTGTGCGACCACCCCTGCTACTCCGTTATCGATCTGGACTAGCTGAAGTTGCACAGAGAATAAGTAGATAATTATGCTTGGGAATAGCGAAACATCTTTCAATGTGCAACTCCTGGTAATCCTATTGATCAATACTGGCGCCGGCCAGGCCCGAACGTAGATCGCGGAAGGAAAGAGAAGGAATGTTAGTCCGATAGTTGCTTTTGCTAGAGGCCGTATATACTATTGCGCACTCCACAAGTATCACAGGAGGAGGATATTTTTGTTAGTAAGAGCACAGACTAACAGACATAACACTATGAGGGAATTCCCACAAAAAACTTCGATCCGGCAATTTTCCCAGAACACTAGCTCCGCCTTTTATTCACAGTCCCAAACACTCATTTGCTGATCAGGTTTGGGAACAATTTTTCACTAGTTGTCTATCCCCCATATGCTTGTTCATATGTCAGTGGCGCCATAATTTCAAATGTGGCTACAGTCCCAACTACAAACATATTTAAAATGACCATTAAAGCGGGCGAAGCATCGTTTTCGAGTGTTATGTCTGTTAGTCTGTGGTAAGAGTATAGAAGTTGGAACACTTCTTCTTTACCGACGCCAGAGAGGTGACTTCACTATCTGGACTAGATATCGATCCACCAAACTCATAGACCGGGGTCCAACGGCTTTACTTCCCTTTCGAAGGAAGACGTGACCACAGATTTTTTCACCTTAGAAAAATCTCAAAGACCTCGGCTGGAATTGAACCCAGGCAAATTGGAATGAGTGGCGGTCACGCTTACCACTCAACCACCGGCGCCGTCTGCTCACCGATCAGCATTGTGCAGGAAACTACGAAATGATTTTGAACAATTTTTACCTTGAACACTTCGACAGGAATGCATTTCACATTTCTGGACCATTTTGTTTGTTTTGATTTTCATAAAATGAAAATGGCGGTTATGTTTTCGGGCAAGATTGTGCAGGATGTCACATTGTTCCAACTATACGTACTGTTTCCATATTTCTTCGATAAAACCGATAAAACAAACGGATATGAAGAAAAAAACATAAACAAATAACGTAGTGGGCAAAGGTTTTGATTCGGTTCAGTCATAATTGTTTTTATCGTTAGTTTTCAGATTAAAAAGTGTCCCTAAGTGTTCGAATCGGAAGATTGATGGTGAAGTTCGGCCTTTTCTCTCCTTTCATCGTGCGCCAAAGAATCAGGATGCTCGTTCCGATCTTTATGTTTACTTATTAATATTATTATTATTATTATATTTTATGGGTCGTGGAAGCCATGTTCAATTTGACATGTATAAAACTAATACACTCAAAAGTGACGAATGTTCCCACCTTTCTTTCCCTTCATCTTAGTTTTCGGGTGCTTGTGGTAACGGAGTGACACATTATGGCTTTGTGTCAAAATCGCTTCACAAGCGCCACGCTCGGTGAGATGGCGCATTTTACATAATTTAAATCGACTGTATTTTTCTGTGGGCGATGAAAATTCTTCTCGTGTTACGTCTGTTTGTCTGTGTTAAAAAGTGGTTGAATATCATTGTACAAAACAATAAATAAACTGATCTCAGTATATACAAATACAAAAATTATAAAATATAAACGCAAACTATACAAATAGGTCTATTTCTTGTTTTCTATTTTCTTGTTCTTCTTTTTAGTATCGATTTTATGTACGAGAAAAATGCGTGGTGCTGCGTAAAGCACACAGTAGGTCAAAATCCCAACGGCTCTGAAAAAAGCCAAACATCTCTACAAATTAATATACCTGTATTGCAAACATCGGTGTAGTGATAAAAATGATAGTTTGGCAAAAGTGCAATCTTCAAACTAAATTGCTTTTGTCAGTAATCGGCAACCGAAGAGTACCCTAGAGAGTTTTATATGAACAGCACATCAACGAGCACCAGCAGAATGGTTGCTAATAAAGATTCACTCTTCTTATTGAACATAAAAAAGGGGTTTCGTAGGGTAACTTAACCAGTAAAAATGCGTGTACTAGTATTGATGTATTTGAAACTAGTGGAACACACAAAAAATATAAACGACAAAAAAATTGTGCTTATGCGACGGACACCGAGACAAACATGTTCTAAGAGTAATTTCGAATGGTTTCATTAAGGGGTTTTAAAAGTAAAAATTGAAAGCGCCTTTAGCTGATAATTGATCACATTTCGAAATTAAAAAGAAAAATCCCATCATCCCTTCATAATTCAGCATGTACATTGGCATTTTTACCCGATATGTCAACGGCAGATAGGAACAACGTGTCGGTCAGCTCTCGACCCCTACAAGGCGGCGGGGTAGGGATGCAAATTTTGAGATTTCATCAACCTACGTTGTCCAAAGAAGGGACAATCAGATGTAACACTCTTTTGTTTCTCAACCAACATATGATTACGTCGTGAAAGCTAACTGTCAAAGTTCTCTTGGAGGGGAACTCCGAACAAACCATTACTTGCCGCACACAGTTCACAGCACATGAAAGAGAAAACTTTTCTTTTTTGTTTACTACCAACATCTCGGAAGCAGTTTGTCCAGAATTTCCACTTAAAGTGAATCTTGACAGTTGGCTTATACGCCCAAATCATATGTTTGTCGAGATTTGCTCATTTTCCGTTGATAACGCTGCTCAGGTGCTTCGTCGGTAAGCCAATGTAATTTGCTTCAAGTCTGTTTGTTTGTGGCCAAGCTGCTGCGTCGTTTATACGAACAGTAGCAAATTAAAAAGTACGCCAATAAAGGAAGCTCTTCCTTTCTCATTCTTTTTTACGAGTGTTAGCTGCAGAAGTTTCGTCCCTTTTTTATAACATTTTGAGGGTGAGTTTTTCTGTTCCAACTTATAATTAAAATTGAAGAGCTCCGAGAAAAATTAGCGATTATGGAAATGGAGCCTTCTACCCAGAGGCTGCGTGAAAAGTCATCACCCGAGATTCATTTGGCTAATGAATTGTCTAGCCAATAATCAAAATTTCATTCGGCGGTTGCTCTATACGACACCCAATGGAATAGCTGCGAAGGGGGACATTATGGCTTATCTCGGATTTCATTTAAATTTTTATGGTTTATTATGTCGCGGCTGGTGAGAATCAGTGGTAGCGACACGCACAAGCACCACGTGATGCACAAGGACTCCCCTTGAGACGTTTCCGTCGAAGAGGGATTGAATATTCATGACGGGTCGTTGAAGGCTGATATTGTTCGTAACGCATTAGGAAGGTTTGCAAATTCAAGCAAATGCAAGGAAATCCATTCGGCAGCGCCAAATGATTTCGGTTAGAGTCGGGATTATAAATTTTTAAAACAAATATAGATGGAATTCACCGTTTCAGTTGTAAGATACACATATTCTGATTACGACAGAGATTATAAGAAAGAATATTTTTCCTGCACTTTTTTGCATTCATCATTTTTTAAGTTGAAATGTTATTAAACAATCGCAACACAAAGCGAATTTTAATGGATCGACAACCACACTCTAGACTGGTTTGCTGGTAACGAAGTTCCAGCACCACCAGCTGAGGAATACAGCTTTGAACCACCCTAAATAGAACACGCATATTTTAAAACCATAGGATTTAAGGTTCATTTGAATCCTAATTTAGAGATTATTTTACTGCCGTTGATATTATCATTTCTACCGGCGCCGCTTTATAGACTTTTCCGTTTTATTTTCATCTCATGCTCTGTACGGTTATTGGTTCTGAACAAATGGGGCAAGAAAATACGTTTGGTGCTGTTTATATTTTCTTCTTTTATGACTTTCTTCGTGTGGTTGACTTCAGACAAGTCAAATTCTGCCAGAACCAATTTCGCTTTGCTCAACATCAGTTATTTTTTCTGCTGGTGTGGATTTACATCATTTGAAACTAAATTTAGATTACTAGTTACTAAAGTCATGTTTGTATTATAAATTAGATTTAACCCTAGAACATTACACTTGCTTTTCTTGCCTTAGAACGTTACACTCACACCAAAAAAATCTGAATTTTATCGTTGACGTAATTGCAAACATGACACAATTCAACAAACCGCAATTTACCAAATGACGGAACATTATCGTGTTCCGTTTAATTTTACATGAAAAATATACTTTACATGCGCAATGACATAAAATTACACTTCCTACCATTCAGAATAAATGCTGTATGTGGAGTAAAATTACATGATTTACGAAATTAAACGTCATATAAAATTAAAATCATACGTAAAACTAAGTCATTTTTGATGCTCGTATATGTCAGGGTCAGGAGACGTAAATTTACACTATTTTTTCTAGGTGTGTGGGGTACAAACGCACCCCGCGCTTTAATCGCAATTTTCGCAGGTACAACTGCATACAAAAGAAATGTATTATACCGATCATGAATCGACCAAAGAGCCGAAGTCGCCATGATATTGAATCGAGAAAAATAGCTTTGAAAATTCGCTTCAGAAAATTAAATCGTATTTTAACAGTGTTTGCATACTGCGCTTTCAAATGTATTGAAACACTTTAAAAAGATACTAGTTTTCGGAAGCATAACTAAAATGTTTTATGTGATAACGTTCTCGTTGATAAAATTGAAAATAAATTATTTCCCCGAGTGTTGTTATGAAATGTTGATTAGGCCATTTTCGAGTCGCCCTCTTGTTTTGACGACTCTCAATTTCGCCCTGCAGTCTCGCCATAAAACAGAAATCAAATGTGGCTTTCGCCCTGCTCGCCGGAGGGGAAAATTTGTTATTCCCCCGGGGCGTAACAAGCATTTGGTTTGTTTAGGGCGATTCTGTTTACGGGCCTTGTAAACAATAATGCTGTCAATTTCGTCCGTATACACTACCTTAGAAATCCAGAAGCGTAACCCGCCTGGCGGTTTGTTTACAGTTAAAAATTGGATCCGCCGTTTTGTGTTTTTATTTTTATAAATGAGTTTTTATATTGACGTAGGACTACGTCTTTGTTTTCGATATGGGGGTGCACTCTGCAAATTCTAAAAAAATGGTATGTAACGAAAAGTGGTCCAATTTTAAACGCATATAATTCAGCCATCTCACGATAAATTTTCAAATTTTTTGCACAAATCGCCCCGAAATACTTCTAAGAATAGATTCCAATAGATAAACCCAAAGATTTTTGATATCATAGCATTAAAAAATTAAATAATATACAACCTTGTCAAAATATCGCGCATTAACACACAGAAGATAGCGCTTCCCAAGCCCTGTACGACGGATTGGTGTACCTAGCGCGCAACGCTTCTATGAATGACGTCAACATCGACTATTTAAAGAACGGACTTGGCCAGGCACGCTCAGTTCCCTGTTGAACGGCTGGCGAAGTAGATCGCTGCGCTGTGTTTTTTACAGCCAGTGTAGCTGAGCTAGAAGTCCGTTACACTGGCTGTGAAGGGACGCTACTCTGTGTCGTCCAACAGGCGACCGCTCCAACTGCTTCCTAAATGCCGCTGTAATGTTGCCAGTAAATTTGTGGTTTAACTAGCACATGTATTTTATATTTGCGCTTGAAATTATGTAATGTAGTGGTAGTAATAAGCTTCCCATTTTGGTTTAAACGCAAGGACAGTTTTTAAAACAGGATTTGATTAATTAGTTTAGCTCATCTAAGCAATTTTATCAATTCTGTAATTTAAAAGTAATTTTACGGAACTTGGTGAATTTGGCCCCACTTGCAACTGGTATAATCAACCTGCACAAAGTGTTGCATAACGCAGGGCTGTTTTTTGGAACAAAATCATTCAGCCCTTCGCTATGCAAAATCACGATATTATGACAGATGGGTTAAGCGCGGCCGTCCCTTTCAATCGGGAAAGGCCGCGTGGAATTTTGGTGAAACGCGCTAATAGTGTCGTGGTGGTACTAGCTGTCTCTTTCGCTCTACCCATCATCATCAGCGTTGACTCATTTTGCATTGTGCGCTTGGGTTCAATGTTTGGAGCGAATGTGTTGGTTGGTGGGGGAACTGGCGGTAAAATGAACACGTTAGGCAAAGTCATTATTTTCTAACTAATAAGTGAATGAGATATTACAATCACCTTATGTTTCTTGTTAGACATGTTTTGTACATATCTGGTAAAAATACTTCGTCATTAATACATTTTTTCAAACATGATTCTTGATTTCTAAACATGTCCAAAAATGAGACATGTTTATAGCGAGTGGGTAAAATGAACATGGCTTCTGGTGACCTGCAAAATGTCCTGTATGTATGCAATGCGCAGCGTTGGAAAGCATTTTCCGATCAATGCTAATATCCCAACAAATCATGAGCTTTGCATACACACAGGGAATTTTGCAGGCAAAAAAAATTATCACGGAAGAATTGAATTTTCATGACGTAAAATTAACCATTTTACAATCCTGTGGCATCGAAACACATATACAAACTTGGGGTTATCCATGGGTGTTTCAACTTTTAGGATCTGTTTGAGAGCAACTAGAATGCTTGTTCTATACATGAGATGTGATTATATTGTCTAAAATTTGATTTTTCTTCACCGGTCCGGGTGTTTTTCCCACACACTAAGTACTAAGAAAATAAATATTTTACATTAAGCAGTATAGTCCTACGTCTACAGTTCGTGCAACCCCATAGGGCTGCCCCTTGTAGTTTTTATTATGAAATATTTTTACTCCTCCTTAAGATATTAACCAAATCTCCGCTTGTGTACATTTGTTAGTTAGGCCCATTTGTCGGTTCACGATCGATATATCATTTTCTTCGTTTTTTAAATTGCGAAAGCAGCTGAGCAGGTGAAAGAACGGAATTTATTAAATCAATGATACATAAATTGACCTGAACAAAGAAAGTGAATAAATAAATCGTGGTTTTGACTTTTTTTTAACAAAAATTAACGGATGTTCAATTAAAAATAAGAATTTTTCCATCATGTAGGTAAAAAACAAAAAAAAAATCAGCGAATCCAGCATTTTTTTTTGTTAAAAATAATGCTTATTCTTCAAAAAATCGTCAATAAATATTGTAGAAGGGGTCCTGGTCAGCCGTACGACGCAACTTAGTCGCGATGTTCTCACAAGGGCGCTGGACGGCACCGACGTACATCTTCCGGACACAATACCGAGTCCTGGTGGTCAACTGCTTGATATCCTTGGCCCACCAATTATTTTTATACACTAGGGCACTGAGGGAGCCGAAAAATCCTCAATGGGACGGAACTGGGGCAAGTTGGTCGGGTTCCTTTCTTTCGGCACGTACGGTATCTTTTTCTGCTCAAGATAGTCCAGCATCTGCTTGGCGTGATGAGAAGACGCCTTATCCGGCCAGAATACGTACCTCTCATTCGTATGATGCACCTTTAAAAACGGCAGAAGAATTTGCTCAAGACACTCCTCCTGGTATACTTGTTGATTGATGGCCAGACTGCTCGGTTTGAACCACGGCTTCGAAATCCCTCTGCCCGATATGGCGATGTACAGCACATCTTTTTTCAAATGCATGCTTAAACTTATATTTTACTTCGGGGCGTGTGACCGACTTGTCACTGAAATAGTAGCTGTCATTTCCTGGAATGTGGGTCTTCGAGAGCGTAAAGCAACTTTCGTCGTCCAGCACGAACGACGTCCCGCGGTAGTTCCTCGTCATCCACCGGCACTGCGACTTCACGATCGCTATCTGCTCATCCGTGTACTCGAGAGACTGAGTCTTCTTCCGACAGATGTCCTCCATCTTGAGGGTTCGGTGAATCAAGGAATGGGAGCAGTGGTATTTTCGATTGGCGTCACGCAAACTGATTCCGTCCTTGTTTTCGAATAGCTTTTTCAACCCTTCCTTCTTCTTTTCCGTCATTATCTTCGCCGGACGGCCGCTACTGGCCTTCTGCTCCACGCTCAGGGATGCCAGGATCTGGTAAACTGTACTCACGGGCACGTTTTCGTCTCGAAAGTGGTCTACCGTATTTTTTTTTGCCACGATGAACATGCAATTCGTAAAACCGTACAACACGCTCGCGGAGTGCTTGCTGTTTCGACGTCATCTTCGATTTAACTGACAGCACCCGAGTGAAAAGAAACATGCCACCCATTTATAGGCGAAATATCCTCCCAGAAACGGTTATTGCATTTCTGTTGGCATACTGACAGATGTGAATTCTCCAGTCGGTACCGGAAAATGGATTACTCAGTAAACTACGTTTCCACACGTCTTAGCTGTTTGTAGGTTGAAAGCCGGAAGAGGATGTTGTAGTGGCGGTTGCAACGATCTAAGACAAGACATGACAATAGGGCTTGTTGGGTATCACGCATGATTACCAACATTTAACGCTTTGGGTATCTCATATCAATGTTTTGTGTATTTTCAGAGAAGCATACACGCGAGGTGGGATTTGACAGTTGATACGGGAGCTCAGCGAGGAAAACGTGGAAACAATGATTATTGCCTGGATTGCGGAAAATATAAATGCAAATCGTGATTAATATTGCGTTATTTACTCCATTGGCGACGAGGAGAAAAGCTATTGGAGGTAAATGTGAGACTAAATTGCATTTTGTGTTTTATTTTAGCAGCTAACAGGGATGCAGCGCGAGCCCCGTCATACAAAAAAATGAGGTTATGCTTTATGCTGGAAGTCGAGCATTCACGCAAAAACGAAAAACAATCTAGCACTAGAGTGCCTAGAAGCTTTTTTTCGAGGAATTACAAAAACAACGTATTTTGGATGTGCGACGGTTGTGCTGTTCTTTTCTCCAATGCGCACTTTCGCAAATTTATAACCAGTTTCGACGAGAAATTTGCAAATTTGCCTACCGCTTTTCAATCCATGCAAACGGAGATAGAAAAAATTGTGCTCAGGATTTGAATCACTGATTGCTAAAGTAGACTCCAAATCGAGTGCACCTTCTCCCTTTGTTACACCGATTTTCTGGCCAAATGTAAATCGTTTCGATATACCTATCAACAATTTGAAGATAGTCGATCAAAAAACGGTGTGCAAATTGTCAGGTTAACATCGGCGGTGTCTTTTGGAGAGGAAACCGTCGTAACATATAGAACCGGCGACGGAGCTGTCACATTTGGACGTTTAGAGGTGGCAGTCTTATCTTCACCGGGACGCACTAAAAACCGCACGGTGGAAACCCCTTCCGACCCCGTAACTGCCGATTCATCAACTGTTACTATCTTTCAAAGCTCTGACACGTTGTCAAATCTGTTTGATGTTCAAGCATCCAGCGCTATTCCATTAGTAGCTATGCAGCATTACTCCGTAAGGTAACATTAGCAGCAGTTTATGTCCTACTGAAGCTTCGACTGGTGCTGCTCGACTGGTGCTGATAACTTCCAGGCGTGCGTGACGTCATCCGATCCTCAAAGCTTCGTCGCTTCATCAGATCTGCTTTCAAGCATGCAGCGTTACTCCGTCAGGTAACATTAGAAGCAGTATGTCCTGCTGAAGCTTTAAACGGTACAGCTCGTCTCTCAAATATTGACAGCTTCCAGGAGTACCGGTTATCAGGCGATCACCATTGGAATGATGTGGAGGAATTTGAGGAGTTGACTCTTGACACAGACTTGAATGGTAAACTGACGATTTATTACCAGAACGTCCGAGGTTTAGGCACAAAAATCGTACAAGTTTTTCTAGCAATTTATTCCTCCCATTACGACATAATTGTTCTCACAGAGACTTGGTTAGATGATAGAATTCTTTCCCGTCAGCTTTGTGGCTGATACATATGCTGTTTATAGAAACGATCGCAGTTTTGTGAATAGTTGTAAATCACGCGGAGGGGGCGTACTCATCGCCGTATCTACTGCATTGAATAGTTTCGTCGATCCAACACCTGTTGACGTTTCGCTTGAACATCTGTTCGTTAAACTGAAGCTACATGATCGTTTTGTCAGCATCGGTGTAATTTATTTACCACCAGATCAATTTGAAAAAAAAAAAAAGATTTTTGTGTAATGGCATTAAACATTTGAATAATGTATGACATAGTCAAAATACCACGTATTTGCATACAGAAGGTAGCACTTCGCAAGTCTGGCACGACAGATTTAGGTACCTAGCGCGCTACGCTTCAATGAATGACGTCATCATCGACTATCTAAGGAACAGATTTGGTCAGACAAGTTCAGGTCCCTGTTGAACAGTAGGCAGAGCACTTCGTTGCGTGCTCTCTGGAGGTACGCTGCGCGGTTCCGTTCAACAGGCGACTGAGTTTGTCCCATCAAACACCATTCTTTCTCTTGTGCTGTGTTCACTTCAAGCACACATTTTATGTACAATCACGAACGCATTAATTCGTATAAACCAAGTGCACAAAATCGCTTGCGCAGTCGAGCTACATATGAAAACACTGTAAACATAGCATCGTGGTACTAGTTGTCCCCTTCGTCACTAGCGTTGATTAATTTTGCTTGGTACGTACCTTCCATTCGTGTACGGACACGATGCACTCACACAGCACAACTGTACACCGTTCGCTTGGGTTCAATGCTTGAGGCAAATGTATATACACGGTTGCATACGTCCATCATAACAATCTGTGCTTTCGTTGCGCACACTTGAACTTTCTTAGCAACAAATTTTCGCGAATCGATGGAAAGCGCAACGAAGGTTTATTTATATTTATTGATTCCCCGTGATTCATTTCAACTCAGCCTATCTACTTTGATTTAACTAATACAATAATTTAAGTGCTTCAATATATGAATAAGATCACTGTATTCGCAACATTCAAATATCTACTTTAGGAAAGTTACAAAAATGGCAAAATATAACTAGAAAGCCTGTTCCATACATGAAATAATTTTAATCGGATTCGATCACCTACTACAAATAAAATGACCTGATAAACGAGAAGGTTTGGTTCAATATGTAACATTCGATGTTGATTGGTTATCTTTAAACTGTAAAAATGAAATCTACCTAATTTATTATCCAAATGCACTAACAAATTAAATATTTCACAATAAGTGGTATAGTCCTTCGTCTACAATTCGTGCAACCCCATAGGGCTGTCCCTCATAGTTTTTTTTTCAGATGAACGATATTCGTCCTATACCGATGTTCAGATGCGAACAAATCGAGAGTGCGAGGAGTGGCAGGACTGGAAACACTCTCTCCAGTGTTAATTTGAATCGTATGAAATCACTGACCAGAAAACTATGCGAGCCAAAATGCTATACTTAGGTGAACCATAACTGTAGAAAGGTTTTTAGAAGCCTAGAAGGTACTGATGAGTTTTCGTTGATTCTGCTAAAAAAAACCCTGATGATATGATAAAGCAGTAGAGCGATTGGACGTATATTTCAAACCCCGGCGACAAGATGTACTCGAGAGGCCCAAATTACGTAGCATGAACCAAGGTGCTAATGAGCATTTTGCGTATTTTGTCCTACATTTACGATAGCAGTTAATGGACTGTGGTTTGGGTAAATACTCCAGTGAAACCAAGTTAATTGATGTAATCGTAAACAGTTGCACATCTTTGGAATTTCGCCGAAGAATGCTACAGCGTGATCAGTCCCTCTCTGAGATAGAGGTTTTTGGAGAATTACTGGAGTGCGTTCGAATCCATGAGAAAGAGTTGAATAATGTAAATCAGCGAACGGAGAGCAACACGATGGAAGTTCATAAGGTTCAAGAGCAGGGCAGAGGTAAAATGTTCCGCAAGCAGAACCGTTTCCTTAAACGTTTTGGCTCTACTGATTCGAACGGTGCTTTGATTGTGGACGATATGGACATATTTCCAATACTCCTTCATGCCCGGCAAAAGAGCAAATTTGCCTCAAGTGCTAGAAATCAAACCATTTTGCAAAGTTTTGTCGGAAGCGTACTAATTCTACTGTGGAGATGTCTAATAAAATCCGAACTGTGACCGATGTCACCGACACAAATTCCGAAAAGGTGGACCGGGCCGTTTGTTCAGGAAAAGTAAACATTTTTTTACTGGAAACACTACAAACATAATAACCTGTCAGAGAGATTGGAGATAAGTGTCTAGCTTTTGTTTTGACTCGATTTTTCCGGATATCGCAGACACGTAGATCTTCCAATCAATATTTCGTGTTTGGTATTTGGTCATACGAAACCTTGATTGTATCCGGAGGCCCTGAATCTTCAGCAATAGTAATCACCATTGAGAGATGGTCGCTATCCTGGGGATCAGGAGTCACATGCAATCTAACCGCAGCGATGCCGAGCAGAGGGACAAGTCTAAGGCATTCGGGTGCGCCGGGGGAGTCGGAATCCGTGTAATTTCATCCGTGTTCAAAATGGTCATATTGAAGTAGTCGCAAAGCTCGTGGAGTCTAGTAGATCAATTATCGCCATGAAGGCAACCTCATGCTGTACAGTGGGAGTGTGAGAAATCACCTAAAGCTAGTCTCGATACAAAAAGGAGATCCGCAATATCGCAAAGCCGTCGGTGGCCAACTGAGGTTCTAGAGGGAATGTAAGTGGAAGCAATGCAAAGGTCTTTGCCTTTAATTCTAGTTTGGCAAGCGACAATTTCAATGTCTGAGGTCGAGGGGAGGTTGATTCAATTGAAAGAATAGCACGTTTTGATTTCCAAAAAGTACTTCTCCGTAGAAGCCTTTTCGATCTAAGCAAATAATATTGAAATAGTGAAAGGTGGGATCTATACCTGAAGTAAGCCATGTTTCGCGTAATAAAAATGCATCGAATTTCAAGTTAGTTAGTAAAATTTAGAAGAATCGATTTGACTGTAGAACAGTGATTAAAACCGTGACCTCGTTCGATGAATTAGCCATCGAAGGATACAATTGCTGGAAGGAGGGGCCATTTTGCAGTCAACTGCATCAAGAATGTCTTTACTGTAGGGAGAAAGCTTATTGGGATGCTTTATAGAGGGTCAGAAATATTTAGTGCTGTAAAAATACGGTCCAGAGAATTTTTTAAGCCGGCGCTGTTTTCATTCTCTAGCTGAAATATGGGAACATTTAAGGTTTTAATTGTCTCAGGAAGTGCTGGGAACTTCTGTTCTGAGCTCAAGTTTTTAAGAGTGGGATCTGCTTGCTTTGGTTTTGCACCAGTACTAATTAAATTTTTGATGATATTTAGGAGGCAACTTTTGGCCTTTACAACGAAGCTTGGGAGAGGAATTGTTTCTTCATAGTCAAATGAGAAATATAGTATTATACGCTACTTAACTTCTGTACTTCGACTCGATCCGTGACTTGGGAGTGCTCTTCGATAGGAAGTTGAGCTTTTCCGACCATATCACCGCGACAACTGCTAAGGCTTTCAGAATGCTGGGCTTCTTAAAGCCTAACACGGCGGACTTCGACGATTTCTACGCACTAAAAGCACTTTACTGTGCCCTGATCAGAGGTGGGTAAGAAAACCAACCGGTACGTTCATACACTGGTATTGTTCTCAAAATCTCTACACGTGTAAACGAGTGATGCACATCGTATTCGGTTTGGATTTCGTTCACACGGTAAACAAAAGGAAAACCATCACCGACTCTCAGTTTATAAAACCAAACCGAGCCACTCAGCACCGTTTACATATGTGTACGAATTTCAACTTGTGTTGATGTATTCTCAGCAGCGGTTTCGGTTTGGTTTTAGAAAACCGAGCCTGGTTTTTTCTGTACACGGTGCTTTGGTTGAAAGAAGAAGCAGTAAATTCGTCTGCAGTGCTGCCGAATAGACAACTGAATTGAGTTCAATTAGTTGTTGAGAGTCAATGGGGTAATATCGAAATGGCTGGTTCTGAGCAGTTGTTAAAAGTTCAACAATTGTTCAAATTGAAATTAAAGAAAACAATGAAATCAGCGATGTCAATAAAATAACAAAAACAATAAAATCAATTAAATTAATGAAATCAATAAAATTAATTAAATCAATTAAACATGACTTGAATCACTTGAAACTTCATATTTAAAACTCAATGCATTCAAAGTAGACTGTATTTATACCGCCAATAGTCGTATCAATGAGATCTAATCCACGTCTGGTTGCGCTGGTTAGGCGATTCTCGAATAATCTCGAGCACACACTCGCATTTTGTATACATATATCCTTATTATTGCTGCTACGGCGCATCGTATTGATACATCTATCCTTGCACAGAGGCAATTGCTTGTATGTGTATGTTATTTACATAACTCACGATTAGGTTCTTATTTACTGAGTGCTGGTAATACGTATTTCTGTTATTTTTGCTGTTACTGTACATCGTTTTGAAACATCTAGGTTTGGTCGCGAACATTCGAGTTTAGAGAAAACTATCACTAAATTATTCAAATACAAAAAAACTTAATTCATTGAGAACAGCAACCAACTAACGAATAGCAAAAACACTTTCATTTTATAGACCGCCATTAAAAACTAAGTTTCTTTACGGAATAAATATTTCCGGCGATACCAGTCGATGTGTGTATATAAATCTACTGCAGAACAATTAAATTTTTAAAAAATGTTGCGCAATAATTTGAATAAAAAAATTTGTTCACATTGTTTCTAATCACGAAGTTGTCTGTCTCATTACAACAAAACATGTAAAACGACCTTCAATCATTAATGTGGATATTGGTCCACAATATAACCATGCTAGTTGTTAAATTATCATGAAAAGGCCGCCATTTTGAATTTCTAATTTACGACGCAATCCAAGTTTCGTTCCCTTGGAAATATATGCCTATTTAAATATGCATGCTTTTAAATGCTAAATCGTCGTGAAAATAACACCATATCGTCGCTGTTGTGCTATCTTATGACAAACGCCATTTTGGGGTAAACTGAGTTAGATATGCAACATTACTAATCTGAAAATTCTCTACAAAATGGCGTTTTCAGAATTTGGAAATTTTGCTTGGTTACTGAGATATAGCGAAAAAAGTGATAAGAAATTGTCAGTTTTTTGCTTTAAATCACTTTATCTTGGGATTCGCTTAAGTAATGTAGAAGTTTTAGATGTTTTTATATGTAAAAATGTCTGAGGAACACAATGGCATAATAGTTTTTAAAATAAAAATACATGTATTGCGAGAAATATGCAGTTTTACTTTTAAATTGGCAATATTTCATGTTTGGCAACACTGAAATTAAAAATTACTATTTTTTCTAGATTGCTTGCTCAATTTCCTTCAAAATGCATCTTATCGATTGTTTCTAGGTCGAATAAAGCCGAAGATATTAATAAAAGTTAATAATTGATGCTTTTTTTCTATGGAAAATTTTCCATGCACAATTATGACACGCCATACAAATTTTGTCATCAATACACGCCTACGACACGTGTAAGTGCGACTTTTGTTTACATTTATAGTGAAAACTCGCAACATAGTCAACCGAACTTCGTGATATTTGAGAGTTTAATACAGAATAGATAGAAGCATTAATTGTCTTCTTTGAATTGTTTTTACCATTTATAAGTTTCAAGATATTCAATCTCAAACTTTAAAAATCGTTTTTCTCGAAATGTGCTAAATGGCGCTTGTCATAAGATAGCACAACAGCGACGATATTGGGATGCAAAATGACGACGAATAACAATTTTTAATCTCTACACAACTTTTCGATATCAAAAATACCCTTGTTTCATGATATTTTTTACCATTAAAACGTTATTGAATACCAGTAGTATTGAATATAGCTCACCATTTCAGATTTTAAATGACGGCAGGCATCAATTTGCGATCTTTTGACATATTTCTTATATTTGAAATGTCCATGTCGCGTGATTCTAGATGACAGAATATCTTGAATATACCGTCATCTTAAATTTTGATCTGCTATCGTAAGTATAGCGGAGGCTATTAAATTTCCTTTTACTTTCGATTTTTGGGCAGTTTCCCATACCAAACATACCAATTTTGCAAACTTCCTGATGATAAATCATTATGAAAATGTCGCAATATTGAGTTAAGGAACGCCATTCATGGCCACGAACATAATTTATTTGAACAGAAATATGTCTGAAGACATTTTTTCAATTTCCGAAAAGATACCTTATATTATAAAGAAATTTGTTTAGAATTCATAATAAAAATACTAGCAGCACTAGCACAGGCGATAAACATCAACCCGAATACACAACCGCAACACAACCGAAGTTTGGTTTCGTTATTCTCGTGTTTCCTTCCCATACTCGTAAACCGGTAAACGAAAATCAAAACCAAACCGCGGTGCTGTGTAAACGAAACTCGGTTTGGTTTTCGTGTCTCGTATAAACACAACCAGCGATAAGACCGCACACAATGTAAAGGAAACATAAACACTTGTGAAAATTTGGTTTACCGTACCGGTACTCAACCGGTATTTTCCCACCTCTGGCCCTGATCAGAAGTGTTCTGGAGTATGCTGTGCAAGTGTAGGCACCATACCATGCCGTTCAAATTGACCGACTAGAACGTATACAAAGATGTTTTGTGCGATTCGCCCTCAGGAAACTAGATGTATGGTACTCGGTCTGCAGACTCTGGCGACTCGCCGTATCTTCCTGCAAAGAGTTTTTGTTTTCGAGTTGCTGTCAGGTAATATCGACAGTCCCGATCTTCTCTCGGGCGTTAATTTGTATGCGCTTCCTCGTGTTCTTCGTAACCCCACTCTGTTGTGGATCCCTAGACACCGTACTTCATATGGACAAAATAATCCACCGGAAAGATGTTGCCGCAGATTTAAAGCTTCTTCAGCGTATGATTTTAACGTTTCCAAGCATAGATATAAGTTATTAATAAGAAATATATAGTTTTAAAATGTGTCTGTACGGTGTATACCGAAGATAAGAAATAAATAAATAAATAAATAATGATTTACAGACGGCTTACTAGAAAAACACTGCTTTGCGGCTCACTGGCCGGATAACGGTAAACGCACAGAAACACAAAAGATGTGCAAATGTACCGAAACCTCGACGAGGCGGAGAATGCACAAGATAACATTGACAGCGAATTAGTACTATTCTTTTTAACGTTACACTGCACGAACTGGAGAGACGGATCAATCGATCCGAGAGTCATAGAACGAATGGAGCAACCACCTTTTGGGCTAAAAGGTTGGTGAAGACACAAAATATATGTTTTATTTTATTCCCTGAAAACTCCAAAGCGATCGATTGAATGGGTGAACTTTGACGGATCTTTTCTTGTGATGAAATTCAATTTCGTACACTTTTTATTTGCCAGGCAAGCGAAGTAAAGATTCCATCCCAAAAGCTAGTATTAACGGTGAGATTTACTTTTTACTATTCCGACACGTGCTGTATGGTATGATGTTTATTCGGTGTATTTTATCACCAAGGATTTGAGTCCAACGAATTGTCTTGAACTTCCGCACATTCAAAAAACCAAGGAAAAAGTGAAGAATGCAATTGTTTCGGACTCGACTGCACAACCTCTTACTGATGACGTGATGCGAAAATGTCGAACATTTTACCAAACAACCTACGCCAATTGATTTAGTTTATGCAAATTGTGAACTTTCCTACTCATTTGGATTCGATTCATGAGATTTGGTAGTACAGTTACTGTGTTGTAATAATTGCTTATTGTTACGTATTTACATGTCAGAATAGTAAGCTTGGTTAAGTTTAGGAGAGGTTCTCATTCAAAATTTTCAAAAGTTGATTTGTTTTGCAGTTTTTAGAAGTCTACTGTCTGCAATATTGTGCTGAACGGGTTTTTCGATCAGTGCATCAAAACAGTTTCTACAGAGCATTATTCGAAGCAGTGTCCTGGCTGCCATGGGATGCTCTGGGCTTAAGTCGCGCGTCTCAGGTAGAAACCTTTTCATGGCTTCTCGTTGCACTGCATATGTGTACGGGTCTCGAGAACGACTTAATCTGTAGAGGGTAGCTGAAGTGCATCTGCTTGTAGCGTATTTGACTAGTTAGTATTCCGGTGTTTTCCATGCAAGCCGGTCACGTGCGCGTGTTTTGTCTCTCGTAAACAAGCCAAATTTAGTGAAAAAGGGAACTCGCGGCAGTAAAAGGTACAGTAGTCTACCCTTATCGAAGGAATTCAAGGGGAACTAGTTTACAGCCGAAACCCACATCGAACATGTAAACACGTCCGCGAAGGGGTCGAAAACTGCGAGCCACGAAGACATTGAACTGAACCAGGGCATCAGTTATGTGATTTGTAACTTCGTCACTATCTTCAGCTTCTTAAGTGAATGCATAGCTTGCAAGTCCTGCGGCGGAGACGTGACATTCAACCGTGTTTTTGGAGCAGGATCAGCCTTCAAAATTGTGATGAAGTGTTAGTACAACACGCGGTATGTGGATTCGAGTTTTACTATCGATAGTTCGTATGAAGTAAACCGCCATTTCATGTTTGCGATGCGCATGCTGGTGGTCGCACTACAAAGCTTGAAGATTTTTTGCGGATTGATGGACATACCATACACATCTACTTCAGTTTTCTAACTATGTTTCAAGCTGCCGCAAGATCAATATTTGACATAATTCAGTTGTGGACAAGGAAATGAGGCTGAACACTGAAACTGGTATTGAAGCAACGCACTTGAGTGTTTCTGGAGACGGTTCTTGGAAGAAACGAGGATTTTCGTCCATTTTTGAAATCTCATCACCGATTGAGAAGCACTGTTTTCTACTTTGTTGTCAAATCTTCATTCTGTCAATCTTGCGCTAGCTGGGCATCGAAGAAAGGGACGGCAGAATACGACGAATGGCTGGACTCTCATGGCAACAGCTGAGCTATAAATCATCATGGCAGTGCAGGAAAAATGAAGGTGGATGCTATGAAAGAAATGTTCGAGCATTCCGAAGAATTGCTGGGTGCGAAATACGCCATTTACATCGGTGATGGCGACTCAAAAACCTTCAAAGCTTTCTTGGACCCATACGAAGATATTATTCTGCTAAAAAAGGAATGCGTGGGTTATGTGTAAAAAAGGATGGGCAACCGACTTCGAACGGTGAAGAAAGGAATCAAAGGAATCGGAGGAAAAGGCGCGGATAAGCTAACAAACAAACCGATAGCGGATTTAACGATATACTATGGACTAGCAATCATAAGGTTGTCCGACTCTGCATCGAACATGAAGGAACACATGGGCAACTTTTTTTCCGAAGTGTTCATCTGATAAGGATCTGCAGCATATAAAGGGTTACAACAGCTGGTGCAAGTGGTTACGGTGGAGACGGAAGATGAGTTTGTTTCATTCAAACACGACTATCATTTTCAAAAGAACGTTCAAGAGGCTCTTTCCACAGATGATTTCCTACAATGATGAACTTGAGGAAATACCCAGAATTCCAATAAATATTTCAACGGGTGTGTATATGTGTGGAAACTGATTTCAAAACATTTGCATTCTACATCTCAAATCATGGTAAGTGTCACTTGTATAGCCACAAACATGTTCAATGAAGGAAGCTCGTCATTGCTGAAGACTATAACGCGCTGAGAGTTGCCGTTGCATGGTGTCTTCACTAAAGTTTTCGAGAATTTTATTACAAATAACATGGCTAAATACACGAATGCTCCATATATTTAAGGTATAGAAATAAATAGCCAAATAGTCTAATATATTTGCGAAAGTGAACCTTCAACACAAGCTATTCTGAAATTACTGTCTATGATAAATCTCTTCTGCTGTTAATAAGCAATAAAATGAACATTTTATCCAAGCTTTGCAGCTTGCAGTAATATTGCAAAAAACTGGATCGAATAGGTGGTTCTCCAAGCTACTGTCGCAATTCGTTGTTCATACGCCGTCTCCACATTCCGTCTTTCATATGCATTCCATCGAAGATCATTCTCAACACGTTCTATTCGAGCGCGTTGGTCTCCCGCCAGCATACTCCAGGTTTCATGACTGTAGAAGACAACCGGTCTAATGAGCGATTTGTAGAAGGTATCGTACATTCTTCGATCGAAGGGTTTTTTCGAAACCCAAAGTTACAACGTTCACCTGCTAGAATACGTTTCCAAATTTTTCTGTTGGTGTCATAATTGGCGGTCATTAGTGAGCCCAAATACACGAACTCATCAACCAGCTCAATATCATCGTCATCAATCGATATACTCGGTGGGAAGCGTAACCTCATACTCTCATGTACTCTGTCTGACGCATTTGTGACCAGTTAAATTCGCTTTGCTTCAACCATCAGTCCGATGTACGTCCCCACCGTCATCTCAAGATCGTGTGCCACAATATTAAAGTTACCAGCGAAGCTAAAAAACTGAACCGACTTTAGGGAAACCGTACCAATCGTGTCAATCCTCGCTCTTATTATCACACCATGCTGTAGCCCGTTTCGAGTTTCAAAAGGACTCGAAAGTATCTCTAATATTTATCACACATCACTCGATCTATTGTCGTTTGTCCGGAAATTCGTATTTGTGCATTATATGCCAATTTTCTCAGCAATTTCTGCTTGCTAACGGTGATTGATGGCGATAAAGAATTTGGGAGAACGCCTTCAGCAATGTGATTGCTCGGTAACTAGTTGCCGCAATCCCACTTAACACCTTTTTTATAGACGGGACTTATTACTTCCAGTAAAATCTGTTTCACCCAGACCTTCAAAACCACCCAGTGGAGTGCTCTATCCGATTCCTCTCTTCCGTGTTTCAGTAGCTCACGTGGCAGTTGATCATTGCCAGCCGCTTTATCAGTCCTCAACCGTCGGATCTTCTCAAGAATTTTAGGTAGATCCGGCGCTGGGAATCTGTCGTCGGCTGTGCATGTTCCCAGACTGATTCTTGCGAAGTTCGTAATAATACTCTTATCGATCAGCTCACACTCGGTCGTGAGAAGATCTCCAGTAGTATTTCTTCATATGTCGACCTGTAGCACATAGCCTTTGCTTGACCGATTTATCTACTCGTAGAATTTTCATAACTCTGTACAGATGCTCCAACGCCTCGGTATTCCGATCTTCCTGTAGGCGATACCGAATCTATATTCGCACTGCGGAAAGTGTGAACATTTGTGATGTTGGAGGAGAAATTTCCGTTCAATAGAACGTGGTATGGTTCTCAGTTTGTTAATCAGGTCATCTCAAGGGTGTCGCTGATGAGGATCTTCACATTCTGCCGCGGACGCCCAATGCGCGAAAAATGCATATTTCTCGTTCTTGGGCCTCGCTTCGTAAGGGCAGTGTACATTGAGGATGCTGTAGTTGCAGAAATGCTGTGTGATCCACACACATCCTTTCGCTGATCGTCTGCTACCTTATTACGGGTTGGCGCATCTTGACCAGCACTACAAAGCTGCTTCCCAACTCGTTTGTTGTGTCGTCGCTCAAGTAGAATGTAACCGCTCATTGCCCGCTTTTCCACATATCTCTTCCGATTTCTTCGTAAGGTGGATTGTTCTGGCCGGCTTGTT
Source organism: Topomyia yanbarensis (assembly GCF_030247195.1). Lineage (NCBI taxonomy): Eukaryota > Metazoa > Arthropoda > Insecta > Diptera > Culicidae > Topomyia > Topomyia yanbarensis. The sequence continues at coordinate 60,093,564 of NC_080670.1, forward strand.
GGTTTTGACCCAACCTGCTGTCTCGTCTAAGAACAGCCGTGCGGGGGTCGTATTCAGTTTTGTCTACGGTAGGGTTATAACGCCTATGTCCACTCGCACCTTCTTATTTCAGGAAGCATGAGATAGGAGCTTGTGAACACTAGGAAGTATTTACTATTTAACGACCAGCCTTCGAAGTTGATAGTTTCGAAATTGTGTGATGTTGACTGTAAAAAATGTTATCGAACATATATTCCACTTTGAAAGCGTATATTCTTCGATTTTGTAATATTTTATAAAAGAAAGTTATCTATGAAGATATGAAAGGTATTCTTCATTATTAGCTCTCATCTGTAGAATGGAATGGTAACTGCTGAACTGCTTTTGATTTTCAATTTTCAATATTTTATCATATTTATATTATATAGAAGCAATTTCGAAAATCAATCGATTTTCGTCAAATCCCTCTCCCCAAACCAAAATTCTGGCTACGCCTCTGATTCTACCGCAAGTAATTGATCGAAAGTGTTCCCAAAACTTTTAAACGCGATCTTCTCAAAACATGATTTGAGTAAGCCCCTCGTTAATAACGGAATTCTGGTATTTTCCTAGGTAGTAATTACCGAAAAGATTGCAATACTTCGTCAGCAAACATTCAACTACGAAAATGTTTTATTATAGCACACCAGCCAATCAACAATATATGCTGAGCTGTGTCCTTTTTTTCCCACCAACAAGTGAATAACACCTGTGAATGGGACAGGTCGAAACTGTTTGCTCCGGTCCGACCAATAAACTGTGTTGGTAAAATCCTGTCATTTCATGAAAGGTTTCAGAATCACATTTTTCTCTCTCTGTTTGCCACCCCAGTACGGCAGCAGTTGATAACAATTGAGTGGGAGGAAAAAGCACGAATAGAAGCAAAACCAACTGATAGCTCCTCGTTTCTCGGTGAGGCTGAGGATGCCGCTGCCTGCTACTACCGGATGGGGGCGGTTGAAATACTGACAATGTGATTGTAGCTAGTTAGTGTTTTGCTACCGTATAGATAACTGATTGTTTTACAGCTGTCGAAGCATTTTCCTGGCATGTGATTGAACCAATGTTTTCACTGCACGGTCGACGCTTCATTGTATGATACAGTATCCTGATTTGCCAGTTGACTCTGGTCGTTGGCAGGGGGAAGGTGTAACATGTATTTACTTATTGAACTTTACTTTGTTTATTGCTTGCCAAATAGAAGTGAGGTTGGGTGAGAATGTGTAAATGGTACTATTGAGAATCAGAATTGAGAATGATGAAGATTATTTGACTTTTGAATTAAGTTCATTCCATAGGTCGTACAAGAGTCAAACTACACGGTAGTCTATTTGTTGAAAAATAAGTGGCTCCAGTAAAGTGACAGTCAATTTAACCAATCAAGCATACAAGCAACGAAACGAAGCTTATCATCATTGCTTTTACCATCACCATCATCACTATTGAGAAACAAAGACCCAGCTCAAGAGCACGATCCTCACAAAGGAACCCCCCTTCGTTGACACCGGTTTCGAAAACTGAACTGCATTCATCGCATAAGCTAGGGGGCAAACGACCGAGTAATGGGCAGATTATCTCACGAGTAAAGAGCTTTTCTCTTGATTCACCACGGTCGTAGGTGGCAATCGACTTCCAATCTCGAGAAGAAAAGATAAATCAATCGAATGACGAAGCCAGCGATTCTGTGCGCTTCGACTGCAGCCAGATCCTAGGAGATCCTGGCCGAGGTGCAAGCCAAACTCCTTTGATTGTGCGATAAATCTTCTGTCATCACGTGATTTGTCATGGTCAGCTGATTTATCGACTATCGGGATGATGAATCGAGGCTCTTTCTCTCTCTGTGTCTCTATCTACCTCTCTATCTCTATCACTGACAATGACCTATTACGTCTTCGAATTAATCTGTACCGATGCAGAAGATTATTTGGAACCCAGTTCGAAGCGAAACTTGCATATTTGCACTGTACTGCCCAATTGCATGAATCACGCATCGTTGACCGCAAACAGAAAATTTAAATTAATTTCCACTTGCTCTAGCGGTTGGTGACTCCAGGTCCAGTTGCAGTGTATTATATGGTGCGTGCAAAACACTGTGGCAAATTTTCATTTAATTAAAAGCAAACAGTCTCTCCCGCACATCCACGCGGTTAACCCGACGTGGAAATTTCATCAAAAGTCAGCGTCCAGCCGGGTGATTCACATGGATTCACTCCCACACACACAGGCCAGCGCGGAATTGACGAGCTAAAAATCAACTTGATTAGCCTTGTTTGTCACGAAATTTAAGTAAATTGTTTTGGATGTTATTACTGCAGGTGCGAGCACCTATAGTGTTTTGTTGAGCTATGATAGCAATTTCGAAAGTGTTTTGTTGCCACGTTAGGATGACATTTTCCGGTCAATTACATTTGGATAGCGAATAGATTTCGTATCTTGAGTCAATATCAACGAACGTAATCAACGATAATTACAATATAACCCATTATTCGTGAAGTAATCGTACAGTAATTAAAAGAATTAAGACATTCAATTCATTTATATAGATTATTTATAAAAAAAGTTGGCTTCTACGAAACTTCTTTACCTATGACGTAATAAGTTTTGTATATATTTCGCTTGTCGAATGAGAGCGTCTCGTCGTACATTCGAGCCCCTGCAATGCAGGATTCTTAGTGGTGAGTAGGATCATAGCTGGGTTTCACTTGATGCGAATTTTATTATCTAAGGAGTTATTTATATACAAGAGTACGCACAAGTTTGTTGGAAAATTACCAAATTGATTCACATTTTCCGCAGTGAGCGATGTTTTAACAAAGCATAATACCACTATTCCATTACGTTCCATCAAGCTGTAATTTTTTCGTGTTTGTGAATGGTTTTGTTTGGTGTTGAATTTCACTTCGCTGGCTAATTGCAAAGAATGCATAAGCACCAACTACTCTCGCTGTGGAGGATAAGCAGCATTGCCCTCCTCCAGAACTAACAGAAGTAGAGTGGAGGGGCAAAGAAATCGGCTATTCGAAGAATCAGAAATCAAAATATATTGACTTTTTGATGGTATCCAGCGGGGTAAACCCATTGGAATGGTGAGTGAAGCGAAAGCAATTATGAGAAAAAAACTCCCCTTTGGGCGAGATTCGAACCCGCAACCTTTGGAACTCCGGCCCAATGCACTAACCCTTATGCTATCGCTGGGATTCGATGACGTCCCACAAAGAACATATGATTATCGTACTGGCGACAGCGATCTACCCTGGTTGCAAAGCAAAGTCACACACAGTCGCAGCTGTTACCCAACACATTAGATCTAATTAATTTCCCTGTAGATAGCGTTACCCGTATTTTTATAATCGTCTGGTTCATTACCCATCGTGCTATCACTGTCGCCAGTGCGATAATCATATGTTCTTTCTGGGACGTCATCATATTCCAGCGATAGCATAAGGATTAGTGCATTGGGCCAGGGTTTAAAAGTTTGCGGGTTCGAATCTCGCTTATGGGAGAGTTTTTTTCACATAATTTCTTTCGCTTCACTCACCATTTCGTTCGGTTTTCCCCGTTGGATACCGCCAAAATATCTTAGAAAAGGTATTGGCACTTACGTCAAAAAACCAAATAAATGAATTATTAGTAAAATACATTGGCTTGAATGGCACGATCCCCGTATGTATTCGGGAATTTGTACCTTGCTGTGTCTTCTCAACCTTCCCTGAGCAAAATGAAAGGAGAAGGAGGAGGGTGGAAGTAGAATTGGAAGGGAAAAATAGCAGACCAAAAATAATCAGCAGGTGACCTAAACTCATAAGTAGTTCACATCGCCTGCGAGTAAGCCTAAAGCTTTTTACCATACTGCACAAGAAAATTTAATATGTCTCTGAGTTACAGTCGTCCAAACATGGTGTCGTCTATGAAGGTCAGCGGAAAACTCGAAATCACAATTGCGCTACTTCTGGGCAATTGCATATCAGATGATATGAGGTTCCGTAGTCGGATTCACAAAGATCACATGAAAATGACTCAGCGCGCTGAATAGTTATCATGTGATAATTGCATTTGCAGTGGCCGCGGTTAAAGCCCTGGCCAGCATGCCGCAGTGGAATTTGGAAAAGTGTAAAAGATTTTTCGAAATCACTGGGCATGGTTGTTTTAGAAACGCCGGTAATCGCTGCATCTGCTCTGACCAATTCGGTAGCCCATTCATTACCAGTAATACCGGAATGTCCGGGCACCCAGAAAAGGTAAATAGTGTTGACAATCTCGAAGCTGTAACCCGTCCGGTAACAATTTAGCACTGTGTGGAAATATACATGTTTTTGCGCACTCTCTCCGTAGAGTGTATTGTCTTGCAAAATAATGCTCACCACTGTTCCATATGATCGTTTACTTTTTACGTAAAATTTTGTTTATATTTTTGTTTGTGAACGATTTTGTTAGTTCAGATAGGTGTAGTAATTTTTGTTAACCATTTGTATATACGAAACATAAGGTTTAGGTAGGCCACCGCTCTCTTTTCGTTGAAATAAGTGTACTGACTATGCTTTGCATGGATGATGACAGCTATGCGGCGGTACGTTTTGTTGTTGTTGGTTGTTTTGGTCGAGTGCGGAAGATGGCCAAGTAGTTAGGGACGAACCACTGCAACGAGACGACGTCGTCGATTGTTTTCGCGATAGTTTACCGCCACAAGAACAATTGTGAAGTGCGCGTGTGCGACGGAAACAAAACTCCGGGCTCTCATATTTGTGTGGTTTTGGATCGCCTTCGGGGGAAGCTAAATATCAAGGAGTGTTCGCTTCCCCGGCTAACAGTAAAGGATCCAGGCGCACCAACTCCCCTCGCTGGGAAGGATAAGCCGAACGAGCCTTGCTCTCCTTCCCAACTAATAGCCAAGGAGGATGAAGCAGGGTGCACAGCGGCTCCCCCTGGGAAGAACACTGCGGTGTCTTCCGGAATTCTTTGCAGGGAGCTAAGAATATGGTGATTCGCCACCACCGTCGCTAGAGAGGTTCCAACAAAAGAGCCTAGCCCACCTCCCTGGCTAATTGATAAGAACCGCTGCTGGAGCAGCCAACAGAGACGGACCAGGCCGTTGTTGTCCCGGCCGTACGGAGAAACCCGCCCGCCTGTCCGTCAGCAATAACCAACGACGCAGTGTAGTGTGCAGCGAAGGGGATCAGTGCAATAAAACTTTGTAAATTTAGTTTAGTTGTTTGTTTACTTTTTTGTTGTTACGAACATCCGAAATACTGATAGAGGCTTCTAGGCCACCCTGACAATAAGGGTCCGCCAGGCAAACAAGAACCCGAGTAGTGGGCAAATCGCTACTTATAAAGCTAAGGGCCTGACTATCGGACCAAAATTTATAACTTTGTCGGACATTTTATTCCCAGGATTTGAAAAAAAGTCCACTGTGTCAGAGATTCGCATAACACAGTAAGGGCAAAATCCAAAATACTCCGTGCGCAACTGTCATATTTTGGAGGGTCCCAGCAAGTCTTCGGCACGAATTTCAACCTTGAATTAGGGACTCCTGCTTCCAGGAGCAGGAACCCAGTGGCTCAATTTTTGGCCGAATACCACACGCAGGTTCGTCTGTACACATCGAAATTTAATATTCAATAGCCAGCAAAACTTCACCGAACTACCTTCAACCGAAAGTCGCAGCAATCCCCCAGCTTACAAAAAAAGCTTACGCCGCTATAGATGCTAAGTATATTTTCATTTCCTTTTTCCCCGATCGGTTGTTACTTTTTTGATCCCTTTCCTCTGGATATAAGTTTCATCTCTCGTTTGCATCACGTGCTATCCTCGTCCCTAAATGGCCGAGGATGAAGGAACATTGGAGGTGAATGATAAACCCACTAATATTCCCATGCATATATCATTTCCCTGATTATTTCAATACTCCTCGCATAAAAAACATCCAGTCAGCTCAAATGAACCCTGAGTGATCCGACCCAACACGAAATCGCTCAATATTTTAGAGACCTAACAGGAGCTGACTACTCACTACCCGACTGTAGCTTAGATAACACGTGTTCAAGCTAATAAGATACGCATTATAGACCAGGCAAACAAGATTGCTTGCTGCAAGCGTTTTACGAAGCAATTTAGAGTATATGTACCTTATAGAGCAGTGGAAATCAATGGGGTCGTCGCCGAACGGGGTCTGAAACGTGAAGACCTGTTGAAGTACGGCTTTAAAGATCCCTCACTTCAACATGTGAAGTGGAACAACGAGTGCTTAGAACTGTACGCGTAGAAACCCACTGCATACAAGGCCTACCAGGACGTTGGGTTACCTGCTAGCTGTCGGCAGTGCGTGCCGTTAGGAACGTGAGTCTAATGAAAATCAAAAACCAGTTTTAATCTACCTAGTGCCCGATTAAAAATTTTGTTGCCGAGACTACTTTATAACCAGTTCGCAACAAAACTTCCAACAATTACGCCCCGGGGTTAGTTAGAATCAAATTCAACTTGCTGAAGAATCTTCCTGACCCTGCAAAAAGGCGCTTGTTGGATTTATTGAACAAGTTCCTCGAGGATAACTTTTTCCCTCATGAGTGAAGGCCATCGTTATTTCTAGACCAGGAAAATCAGCCTCCGCTCACAACTCGTACCGCACAATTGCAATGCTTTCATGTATCCGAAAGTTGTTTGAGAAAATGATCTTGTTTCGCCTCGACAATTGGGTTGAAGCAAATGGCTAACTGTCAGATACACAATTTGACTTTGCGGTGCATGCACTTGACCCATACCAATGAGCCTCAAAGTACTGGTACCTGTGAAAAATCGATTTAGGGAACTTTCATATCGATTGCCCATCTGATGCGACATCTTGGACCCGCTGGTGATTGAAAACTGCGAGAGGCCCATCGAGCTCAATTCTCAAACCCATTTTATGTCCTTGTACTTCGACTACGTAGCAGAGTATCGAGCCTTCTTCATATAATCCCGACCGTGTCCCTCTCGTTGATACCTCTTCAATTGTATTCTTCGACACATCCATGACGAAAGAAACCCGTGAAACCTCGGATCATATACGCCCGCAAGTGATACCTAATATAATTTATAAAAAATTCCGAGAAGTCGACAGTGAAAAAATGTTCTACACTGATGGATCAAATATCGATGGTTCTACTGGCTTCGGTATTTTCAATTATAACGTCACCGCTTCATTCAAGCTTAATGATCCTGCTTCAGTCTACATCGCAGAATTATTTCAGTATGCCCTTGGGATCATCGACACTTTGCTCACAGATCATTACTTCATAATTTCGGACAGCCTCAGCTCTATCGATGTTATTCGTGCAATGAAGCCCTCAAAGCCTTTCCCGTATTTTCTGGGGAAGATACAGATGTCCATGTTTACGTTATCTGAAAAATCTTACCAGAATACCCTTTTTTGGGTCCCTTCTCATTGCAATATCCACAGTAATGAAAAGGCCGACTCTCCAGCAAAGGTGATACCTACGAAGGACCAATTTGCTTCAATGAATTTTTCAGTATCAGTCGTCAGAGGACACTTAACAGCTGGCACATATCGTGGAGCAATAGGGAACTTGGATGTCGGCTACATTCTATAATCCCGAAAATATCGACGAATCGTTGGTTCAGGGGGATGGATGTGGGTCAGGATTTCAATGGTGTTATGTCCAACCACTACACGTTGTATGCTAATTTGCGCCGTATTGGGCTTGCAGGGAGTAGTCGGTGCGCTTGTGATGAAGGTTATCACGACATCGATCACGTTGTCTGGGTGTACGCCGGGTATTGTGGCACCAGATCACAGTTAAAGGATTCGCTTTGGGCCCGAGGTAGACCACCCGACGTTCCAGTTCGGGATATCCCGGCAAGTCGCGATCTTCCCTTCCCTCATCTACCTTTCTACTGAAACGATAAATATCCTCATCTCCACTATCTACCGTCCTCAGAATCCCCCTGCACTGTGTTTTTGGAATCGACTTGTACAAGAGTGCCATCAAGTGACCACTTGTGTGTGGTGCGGACGCCGGCACTACCTGAATTTAAAACCAGCGCGATCTGATGGTCTAACCACGTTTGGAGGACTCCCTGCGGGTCCGAAATATACCACCCGTCGACCCAAATAATTTTATCAAGGCAACCCAAGGCTGTAATAAATGTCGCTGATCTTCCGTTTACTCTAATGTTGCAAGTTTGAGTCTTACTCTCTCCTGTCATCACTGTCTTCTTTCTCTCTCCTGTCCCTGATATGATAGATGCTTTGTCTTAATAAAAAATCAGTTGTTCCCCTTCTTGTAAATCGAGCAGTATTCCTAGTTTTAGGATAGCTGTAAAATATTGCATAAAAACTATTGTTTTCACTCTTGTATATCGAATTGTTAGTTTAAAATAGCTGAAAAATTTTTACTCTTTGACCTAATATTGAAAACTTTTTCAGCATTGTAATTTCATAGTTTAAGGGCAATTCAAATGTTAAAAAAGAGAAGTTAGCGCCGCCAAACTAACGAAGATGTGCCTATCGAATAAACGAAGTGATACAAAATATAGCGATGAATATTATAAAATTATAAAATGATTGAGTTACGGTTACGAGTTCGTTTGCATTTGTTTCGAATTATTCGAGTACGTTGGGTAAACGAAAAGGTTCAGCCAGTAAACCCACCCTAATTTCCTGCCGGGAAAACGAACATGCAATTTCGCATCGACTACAATTCGGAATCGATGACACATAAGCGGAGTTGTTAAATGAAAGGTTTTGGTATGTGACAGCTTGGCTATTCTATCGTTTCGCTATGGGGTTCCGTTCCGCTAGTGGCCTTTTGAACCATCAAACCATTACAATGGGAAATGACTCACACTGGTTTGTTTTGATTTTTTACATTTGGTAATATATAAAATGTCAAAAGATTCGTTAAAATACCACAATGAGCAAACGATTTATAAAAAAATAGTGCTTCTTTAACCACTAAACGTGAGCATGAGCATGAGCATGATGACCGTACAATTCGGAATTGCTACTCCGTGATTACCCAGAATAAGCGAAATTGCACAGAGAGTAAAAGAATTGGGCCTGGTAGTAGCTATCCATCCTCAATGTGCACGTTTTGAGTGTTCTATACTTTAAAATTCCAATAACAGCGCTGACGTCGTCCTTACAGTCATCGGGGATGGGAAGGAATGTTAGTGTAACAAACGTTGTTAACGTTGAGTCCGTGTATACCTCTGCATCTCCACGTTTGCCACAGGAAGGAGCTTTTGTTAGTAGAATAGGATGAAGAGTTTCACAAATCTGGATTCACCTTGTTGAGTGATACGATCTATGTACCTCTCAGTAGTGTTATCATGTGTTTATTACTCTGGGCAGCCGGCTACCGAGACTTTATAATAGATTTATCGTTTATTGAACTAACTTTCGGTTTGTAAAATAAAAACTTAACATAAGCAACAAGCTCCGGACAGCCGACAGTTGGGAGTGTCGCTTATATTTAATTGAATAAAACAGCAGGCGTACGGTTTTATTATTCCTTGTTCCTTAATTTCGGACGGCGAAACACGGCATTCCAAAAACAATAGAATATAATGAAAAGCGATTACTTTTAGTGTCTCGAGACACTTGTCGATATATCTATGTAATTAAAGATTTCGTAATACAAGCATTATTTATCGTGTATACATTTTGGTATTATTATTAATTACAATTATGAATTAGTTTCTTTTTACGCACAGGATTAATTCTCATATTAAACTATCCGCGCGCGTTGTAATGCTATCTAAAGCAGATTATAAACGATATAAAATAAGTTCTATCGAAATACCTGAAATGGCTAAAAGTAAACCAATGAATATGACAATAAAACATTTGTTTTTGTGATGATATGACTGCCGAAATTGGTAACTGATTTTGAATTCTTCTTGAGAATTGTCAACCCTCATATATAATTCAAATGTCATCATTCACTCAGACGAGACCATGCGTATTCCCCACGCACATTAAATACCCAGTGGATTTGCTCAGTCTAAAGAAATGTCAGCGCGATTGGCATCAACCGGCGGATAAGTGTTTTTGCCTTTCTCATATAGAAAGGTTATGCAATCGCTCTAAAAATCGTCAACCTAATCCTGGCCCGGAGGGCCGAATGTCATATGCCGTTCGACTCAGTTCGTCGAGATCGAAAAATGTCTGTGTGTATGCATTTTTTTACAATGAAGAGTACAGTTTACGTACTTGCCCAGTACACCTGCTATTGGTAGGTGCCAAGCTACCACACGGGGTGTACTGGGGGTGTGTCGGGCTCAACCAGGAGGCCATACCGACTAAACTCCATTGGGCTCCGCCATCTATCCACACGAACTACCTTTCGGCATTACTTCTGGGGAGATGGCAGTACTTAACGTACTCGCTCACTCGTGCCTGACATTCGCACTCACGCACGCCCTACGTTCCTTTGCCACGCCTCGAGGTGTCAGTAGCGACAGATCCCGGCAATATACTCTACGTTACGACCCTCCCATCTCGGCATGGGCAGACCATACCTCCGTCTATCCTCCGCCTATTCACTCGCTCTATCGTCATGCATCGGCGTGGCTATCGCGGTTGCTACCGCTGTGCCACTCTTGCCTCAGCATGAGAAGACCATTTATTCATTTCTCCGCGCATAACCCATTCCGCTCTAGCTAACCAAACCCGAATTAGTCATACTCCTCGCCTGCTGCTCGGCGCCATGTTCTCTGCAACCTGCTGGCAATCTGGATGGTAGCAGTCGAAACTGCGTTCCACTTCTCCACCGCTTGGCACATCTCCTGTATAAGGGTATCAGGGGTTGTGTCCCAGCCGCAGACGTCTAGCATAGCTCCTCTTTCGACGTCGAAGCGATGACATACGAATAGTATGTGCTCCGCAATTTCGTCAACACCTGGGCAGTCTGGGAAGACTGGGGCCTCAGCGTGCCCAAACCTGTGGAGGTACTGTCGGGAACAGCCATGGCATGACAGGAATTGTGTCAGATGGAAGTGAACTTCCCCATGGGGTCTTCTCACCCAGCTCGATATGTTAGGTATCAGCCGGTGGGTCCACCTACCTCTCGAGGAGTTATCCCATTCGCGCTGCCATCTAGCGACCGAGGTCACCCAGGCACGCTCGCGGACTCCCCTATTGCCACGCAATTCAAAACAATCTTCATCCTCCGAGATGACCAACCCGACTGGCATCATGATCGCTATCACGCAGGATGAATCGTGTGATACCGTGCGGTAGGCAGATATCACTCTGCGACACATGAAGCAGTAGGTGCTCTCCAATTTGCGACGGTAACTGGTTACTTCCAATGCCCTCGACCAGGATGGTCCACCGTACCTAATGATAGATACGGCGACACCTGCCAGTAACCTACGTCTACTGGCGTACACCTTAGAGCTGTTGGACATCATCCTCGATAATGCCGCAACAGCCGTCGAAGCCTTCTTGCACGCATAGTCGACATGGCTGCCGAAGGTCAGCTTGTCGTCTATGATGGCCCCAAGAATCTTCAGACTCCGCTTTGAAGTTATCTCGACTTCTCCCGCTTGGATAACTGCTTGTTGTACCGATTTACGGTTATTAACAACAACCACCTCTGTCTTGTGATGGGCGAGTTCTAGGCCTCTCGCGCTCATCCATTCCGCCACCATGCTTATCGCGGGGGTGCCCAAGTACTCCACAGGCTCCGTTAACGATCGGGCATCTTTTTCACCCCCCCCCCTATCATTCATCCTTCGGCACGGGTCGCTTCACGCCTTGGAATTGGGGTTATCCCGTTTGGTGGGCCCATATCACCGGAACGGGAGATCCGTAGCGCTATTGTATGCCGGCCACTACACGGCCCCCTTCCCTGTCAGCATACGACCATAGTCCCAACGAGTTGGCTACCCGAACTTTCCTATGGCTACTCGTATCCCAGCCGGCGCCGCGGGGAGGTAGAGATAGGAGTTCCTGGACAAGAGGCTAAGGACCACTGCGGCTAACCACCGGGTCTATATTGCGCATTGCCCAGGCATTTACCAGCCTGTGTGTTTTTTTTTTGTTGATTGGACTTCTTGTTCCGGAATTACGGGTTGAAGAGTGCGACCACACAGCAAATTCCCATATAAACTGAAATGAAAAATTCTCAAGGGGGAAGTAAGGGAAAATTTTTGAAAATCGAATTTGTATTTTGGATGCCAAATGACTTTAAAATGCATAAAACGTTGAGTTTTGATATAATCTCAAAAAATTTTTTGACGAAAATTAACTTCTTTGACTTTGGCACATTTTTGCCTTTCTCATATAGAAAGGTTATGTTACTATGTTTTAATTGCCGCAAGGTTCTACTGTATCGATTTTGTTGGCTATTTTCGGCAAATTTGAGACTAAGAGAAACGAAAGCAATGAAATTGAAAGACGGATAGGTATTCTAGAGCGAATCAGTTATAAACTTAGAACGGAAAACTAGAACTAGGCAGGCTCATATGGGCATGATCGAAAGGAAATGTGAAGAATTCTTTGCCTTCTGCAGAGTAGGAGTTGGGCGTTTCACCCAAGTCTACCGCATGGTCTATGGTAGAACATAACTCATCATCATGTTTTACCGCCGACGGTAAAACATGATGATGAGTTATGTTCTACCATAGACCATGCGGTAGACTTGGGTGAAACACCCAACTCCTACTCTGCAGAAGGCAAAGAATTCTTCACATTTCCTTTCGATCATGCCCATATGAGCCTGCCTAGTTCTAGTTTTCCGTTCTAAGTTTATAACTGATTCGCTCTAGAATACCTATCCGTCTTTCAATTTCGTTGCTTTCGCGTCTCTTAGTCTCAAATTTGCCGAAAATAGCCAACAAAATCGATACAATAGAAAGGTTATGCTAAAAATCGTCAAGCTAATCCCGGCTTTTTTGTCTTGTATTGGCTTAGGTAGGAGTATGCAGTAAGGAGTTGCTACTTTAAAATTATAACTAGTTTAAATTTCTTAACGGATCTTTCTCCTTGAACCGCCGTTGGTTTCAAGCGATGTTTCAGTGTCGACACATAGTATCTCAAAATCGTGGCAGTCGTGGATTAAAACAGGTTTTTACAATGCCATCGAACGAAAGAAATTAAAATTACATACGACAGAATATGTGCAATTCCGAATATAACGAAATGAAGACTGCTTAATTATTTGCATTAAAATAAGATCGGAAAAAACTAGTTGCATAACCGAGGTGATTCATTTTCAAAGATATTATTGCTGATCACTTTATAAAAATAAGTGATAAAGGACGCGGACGAAAACAGCTGACCACCGTTAATAGTGCTTCATAAACCACTGACTCCATTAACTTTTATTACATCGGAATTTAATCGATCCATTTTTATTACATCAAAATCCCCAGTATTATTAAACAGAAAATAGAGGACGGGGGAAGTGTTTAATGCATTTTTGCGCATCTTCAATAATATTTCATTTGATTGTTCAAGCCAAGTTGACTTTAGTTGAACAATAGTCTACGTAGCGGAGATCCAACTAGCTGACTCCTCCCCCTAGATACAGAAATCGTCATATTTCCACAAGAGGGGAGTCTAGCAATGTCTTGGAAAACATACACTTCTCATCCATAATCATCGTCGCAAACCCACACGGGAGAGGCTAACGTCCGAGTCTGAATCTCTGGTGGTGCCATCGTAAAATGCTGACTCCCAGTCGTAACATATTCTGCTGGAAATTGAGCAAATACTTGACTTACCTGAAACCCTACCACCGCCACCATCCGCGTTGCTCAGGTGAAGGACTTTAGCGTCATTGTCGGGAAAGCATAAAAATCTTCCAGATTCAAACGAAGCAGATTTCGGAATTGGAGCGAAAACAACGCAGCACCGTCATTGTATAGGTATAGAAGAAGTATCTTACACTTTCTTTTAAAGGTGAAATAAAAATAACGATCGAAAATAAGGCGAGCAGAATGAGCTGATAGTCCGGGAATTTCGGGCGTGTGAATGTGGGGTAAAATACACCATTTCTTGGCGAGACCGTCATATTGTTTTATATTCCGTCAGTCGAGAAATCTAACCGGGTCTGATTCACCCCCGTTTTCCGGCTACACTCGATTAACCCGTACCAAAAAAGCCAAGAAACCTCTTAAAGTGATGATGATAACCTGGGGGCTCAAGTCTGATACGAGCTAGATTTCGACGGAACATAATGTAAATGCAAATTAAATGGACGAACTAAAAGCTTCGGATTTGTGTTTTGTGCCGAAAAGCTTGGATCGATTCGCAATGGACTCGAACAAGCTGGTGGCAGATCATTGAGTTGGAAATTTCCCTCGCTATCGATGTAGTGAAAAGTTCCACAAGCTATGGAGAAAAGATTCTCCCACGTCGATAGCGGCTGAAATGAGTCCATGTGGCCTTATCATGAAAGAGTGCAAGAAAATTATTCCGTTCTTTTCCAACGAGAGGGCTGAAAATTCAACTTGACACTTTAGTCTCTTTGACAGTCCTTCGGGCAATCTATGGCAGGCTTTTGATCTTGGGTTGTTTCAAAACACAGCCGATGCAGAGTTAATGAAAATCTCAGCTAAATTTAGGATGACATTTTCTACTAGGCCTCTGGGAAAACAGTCATCCGTTATTCATGTGGTAAGAGTAAATGTTTTCCATCGATTATTCTGTGTAAAGTTGGCGAAATTATTAATTTCTTCAAAATACGAACACATCGGCTGTCTCACTTTTGAACCGCATATAATATCCATCGCACGTCGCAACAGTGTATGACAATGCCAAGTTTGCGTGTGTTATTTTTTACTCGGCTGTAGTGGAATGTAAACATTAAAAGATGAGAAATGCCCTTTCAGCTACGGGGTGATTTTACGCAACTTGTTTCCCCTCAACACTGGACGGTAGTTGAAACGGTTGTCCTACGGCCACTGTCGGTTCGGACTGAGTTGGGAAATCATCTCTTCCCCCACACTGTCTCCGTCGGTTGGACAAAGAAAGAGGTTAAGAGAACCTGTCAAACCAATTACTGACACTCTGGCCTCTGGTGCTCTGGTCCTGGTCATCATCGCATCACTCGCTCCTTATACTCATCTCGGTGAAAGCTTCGTCTCGAAAGGGGTCGAGAAACACGAAGCAAGCAAAAAAAAACAGTCTGAATGATGCTTTTGTTGTCGGAGTAGGCGGAAAAGTTCGTTTCTCGCCAACCGGTTCAAAGGAGGCATTTTTAATTTTTTAGCCCCAAGCAGCCGGGCGGAGTTTTTCATCAACGGAACGGAATTCATCGGACACCGAGACACCGAGCTGAGGGGCGAAGTGAAAAATAATTTGAGCAGCGTATCAAACGGTTATTATTTTGCACTATATATGAGGGTCGCTGTTTTGGGGTCAGAGAAGAAAGATGTCTGGGCATTCGGGGTGACACAAAGGATTTTCGACTAATATTACACGAAGCAGATTGAAAAATCTTTGACAGAGACGTTGGATAAATATTTCTGTATTTTTATCAGCATGCAGATTTAGTTTGATTGCACAGCGACGTTTTGAAAGTGAGTGTGCTACCCAAGATGATCAAGTAAAAAGTTTGAATCCAGTACTTGTACATATCGTCAATCGATGAATCTTTTATTTTTTTCATGTCGTTTTACCAGGGCCGTCCTAATAATGGGCGAGGCGCCTAGACATTATGACACATTCCAGCGTTAGGGGACAACGTTTGCACGCATCATGCAACTGTTAACAGCTCGTCGTTTGAAAAATCCTACGATGTACGCTCAAAAAACTTAATTGAATACTTTAAAAGTCCTAACACAACGTTAATGTTATGGGTTTGATGTTTTTCAGGTTGTCCTTTCATTCTGAGAGGTGAAAATGTCGCGTTAGGGGACAACAGCGCAAAAAATTGATTTTCCAACCTACACTTGTATTTATCAAAAAACCTGCTCTGTTTCAAACTTTAGAGCATCTATTTGTTCTAGAAATTTGATCATCGATAGTCACAGAACAATACTGTATACTTAGATTTTCGAGCTTTTTGGAAATTTTTTTCACGACCGCTGCGAACACTGCGTTAGGGGACAACACCAAAATGAACACAAACGGTCGCATATGAAGTGTTGTCCCCTAACGCGACTGAAGAATTTGTTGAAGCTCAAACAAAGTGATGTATATCACCTCTAAACCTGTAAATAACTCAAAATAAAGATTTGAAACGCCAAACCAGATGTATTTCTAGTTTCACTTTCATGTGTTTTATTAAGAAATCAAATTAATATGAAATGAGAACAGGACACACCGCATACCACAGTGTGGCGCGGTATAGAAGAGATTGTAGACCATAATCGCCACTTTCTAATGGATCGAAAAAGGTGGTTTCAAGTAGTTTTGGTAAGTTTAATATATTATTGACATCAGTGGCGGATCCAGAGGGAGGGTATTGGGGGTCCGGACCCCCCCCCCCCGAAAATTTTTCACATCTTGAGAATTTTTTAAAAAGTTTCTTTTTTAAATTCATTCTAAGTTCAAAATCTTTGCAAACCAGATTCGATTACCAAAACTGAGTTTAATTAAATGAGGGTATTACATATTACGTATTGTACAAAGAACATTTTAAAGTCGAAGTTTTGGACCCCCTCCGCAATTTTTTTTTGGATCCGCTCCTCATTGACATAGGAAAATATATGAAATAAAATTAACTGTTTCTTAGGTTTCTTTTTATTTTGTTCACCAACTAAGTTTTTTTCATGTAAGTTTGGTGCACTGACTTTGTTTTTTGACCTTATAAAATCTTGAAAATAAAATTGACTGGTGATTAGGGCAGATAAAATACGTCATAGGGTTGTTCAATATTTATTTTCTTGTTACGTTACAAATACACAAATTTGACTCTGAAGCAATTCAACAAAGGAAAGACTGTCAAACGATTATACTCAGTCGAGCAGTTATTATATTTACATATTGTATATAATGTTGTCGCGAAATACTAGTAATACGGTTGAAAAATTTTTTCGAAAGAGAATATCGCCCTTCCAGTTCATCCTCTGGCGTTTGCACAACTGTTTTTACTCATAGATCTGCAAGACGACACTTATTAGTGATGATTGCGGAAATTAATCAAAATGTAGCCGTTTCACGCAATTTTTGGAAAAGAAAGGTAAGATCCAGCTTTTCGAAAATTTTGATATACTAGAGTACAAAAAAATTCGTTAAGAAATTTCACACAATTGCGGTCTTATGGCTCAGATGGCTGGCTTGTCATTGAATTATCTAAATAATAGAAAACTGGAGAATTTCGTAAAATTGTATCTTTTATTAGCGAATTCTAAGAAATGCGTATCCTCAGGATAACAATTTGAATTTAAAGTGCTATAAAACATCAAAAAACTGCATTAAACTACGATGTTTGGTTCATGTTGAAGAAAATCTATCCCGAAAAGACAAACCGGGTTAGTTCCAAATGGTCAATAATTATCCCGCTAATTTGAAAGAATGTGACGACGAGTGAGTGTTACTCCCTATGACCATATTCTTCCGCGCACTCTCATGCTTATTTGGTATTCTAAAGCGTTCCATTCTATATCTTTGAAATCACTTCGAACTCTGTTCTGAAATTGTTGATATATCCTTAGATAGTTTATTTACTGATATATGCAATAAAAAACTTGATAATTTTTCGATATTATAAGGCCTCCCCCTTAATGGAACCCCCCTCCTCTCCCCGCCCCTGAGACCACCCATGACACTGCATAGCTGCGGTATTGCTGAAATAGGTTGGTTATATCTTTTATGTCCATATACTGTTCTGTAGGCTCTCAAAGTAACTCTGCAGAAGGATTTATCGTATTGCAACGGAAAGCGTTAGGAGACAACACTTCAGTGCACCCCTCTGAAAGAACGATTCCAAAGCTTGTTATATACAAATAGCATATTTTTAGAAAGGTATTGATGAGTACTAATAGCTTCTGAAAAGATTTCATAGATAGCGTGCTTTGTTTTCGTGAAAAATTGAAAAAACATGATATTTGCGTTAGGGGACAACGCAAAAATGGTCAATTTTTGCCCCCCTTTTATCCGACGATCAATTCACTCAATAAATCTGCGTCCGAAGATTAAATCTTTGTACAATATGTGAACAATAAAATGGAATTTAAGATTATTCCAAATAAATTTTATTACAAACCTGTCGGTGTGGTACGGGAAAATCAATTCAATTATTAAAAACGAGTCATAAATATATTACTGGTTTACATCGACCACCGTCATAAAATTCTTTTAAAAAATTTCAATATATCTATGATTTGGGAGCCTTAAACCTATACCAACATATTTCAGAACAACTTTTACTTATATTAGCAGATTTATTTTTATGAGGTAAGCGATACAAGTGCGTGGAATGTGTCTTATTGAGCTAAGGGGCCTCTTTAATTGAATAGCTGTCGAATATGAGTATATTAAAAAAATGATTCCCTGCATTACGAAACCATTTCTTCTCCATGTCACCCTGAGACTGTTTTCCAAATATGAGCCAAATCAAACAACAGTGTTGAAATTATTTAAAAGAAAAATAAAGTGGACTTAAAAATGTACGGAGAACAGGAGCGATTTCAGATTTTCTCAATCAAGGTAGGCGCCAGGAGATGCTCTAATCGTCAAAGCAAACGATGGCGCAACGTACGCTGATATCCTCCAATGGGTGAGAGAGGACCCCAAGCTGAAGGATCAAGAGCTCGACCTATCGGGAACTCGTAGCAGATGCGGTGGGAGGAGAAGCGAAAGTTAGTTCAGGAAGCACTGGTCGAGTGCAGGAATCTTGACGTGATCACAACGGAAGACGAAGTGATGAGCGCGCTTATAGATCAATGTAACCTGGAGAAGGAGCAGATGTCAATCAGGTTGAGGGAGGCGTACAGTGCCACACCCGCAGCGATACGCTTATCAGCTGCAGTCAACCACCTTATGTCGACCGGTAAGATCAAAGTCGGATGGTCAATGAGCTCTTAAACAAGTGGAGATATGCTTCAAGTACCTGGGTTTCGACAATCAGGCAAGGAACTTTAGAGGCCCGGGCAGATCTGATCTGTGCAGAAAATGTTGCTAGATGACACGCTAGAGACTGCACAAAGCAATCCAAGTGCATGCTCTGCACAAATGAGGACGGAAAGGACCACATGACGGGAGGTTTCTTTTGCCCAGAGTACAAAAAGGAGAAGCCAGGCCAATGATGATGTAGATAACCCAGCTTAATCTCAATCCTGGCGACATTGCACAGGAAATGTTATGGTAATCAACAACAGAAACGAAGTGCGACGTCGCCATTATTGCAGAGCCGTATCGTTTTTCTCCCGATAACGGTACAGGGATGGCGACAATCCAAGTGATGAGCGGTTTTCGGTAGTTGGCACACACGAAGTCTTCGTGATCGCCAGGTGACAATCAAGTCTCCAACGACGAGCTCCTTATAGTCGCATAAGGGCTGAAAGCGAAGATAGCTCCCTGTCCGGACGGTATCCCCAACGTGTCACTGAAGATCGCGATCCTGGCGTTTCCGGACATGTTCAGGATAGTGTAACGAGTACGTTAATTGTAAATAATTAAATGTATATAGATTTGTAAATATTAGTACGTATGCGTAAATTGTTATTTGTTCTAAATTGTTTATTATGCATGGTATCCATATTACCAATTTAAACCATGGAGAAATGTTCGCAAAATCGAGTTGCTACGGTAGAGCGAGAGAGACTTCATCAAGAGACTTGCTATAATACGAACTTGATGAGTGCCCGCAGTTCTTCGCAATTGCCCATTACTAATTTGCTGGCCTAGCGATGCCGCCGGTGAGGGGAGGGATTGAGCTGCCGAAAGAGGCCATCGACCCTTGGTCAATTTCACGAATATTTGCACTGTTGGGAGAGCGTTTTGTTTCACTCTAATGTTTGGACAGGCAGCGGCCGTGCATGATAGATGCCGTCAGCAGAAATGAGATGCAAAACTGGGGAAGTTCGGGATGATCAATATGATATTAGAAATGTCTCTATTGTCCACTTCGTGGAAATTGCGTCAGATCCGCTGACGAAGATCTCCAAATCGCGGTTATTCTGAGGATTCCCAGAGCCCAATAAACCACTTTGATCGTTTCAGTGGAAGAGGCAAGACTGGTTCAATTTTGTTCGCGCCGTGATGTGTTTAGTGTGGTAAATTGACTCGACTTTGTTTCACCAAATTGCTAATAAGTTTCCCTCCCCAATAGAAAAGCATTGCAAAGTATAGAAATAAGTAGCTTGGCGATTCTAGTGCGTGCGCTGTTAGAAAAATATAAGGTAAACCCGTAATTTATGGTTACCACAAAAATGTGCGCATGCTGATTTGTCCTCGTGTGACGGCAATTTACTTCATAGGTTCGTGGCAGCCGTCGAAAGTCCGACACATCACACCTCTTCGTTAGTGACCGCTCTTGACCCCACGATTCGGCTCAAGGTTGGTCCCGGCGGTACACGTGGCCGGAAGAAGGCAGCGTCCGTCAAATCGCGCCTTGGCAGGACCATTCGAAGACAGCAGATTCAACATCAATAGCAATCTACACTTTCCGGTGACGACCGGAAATTTCGACGGAAGTACCCCGTCTGCGTAAGTTCCACGAATCGGCGGAGGAGACCATCGTCGTCAGTCCAGTCCGATCAAGGGATCGCACGTGGTGTCAGCAGTAGCAGAAGGAATCGCCGTCTCCCGCCATCATGTCCACGTAAATCCTAGGTCGTGAGTAGAGTGAAATATATGTTGTGATTGTCCATGCGCATGAGGTCACATTAGACGGCCTTACCCTACCGTCAGATTTGCCAGCCGTGGCTCGAAGTGAACTTGCAAACTATATAGCACCGCACGGTATCAAACAATACCCAAAATGTGCTCTGTATATCGCCACATAGAGGATAGGGAAACCGAGAGGGATAGAGAGGAGAATGCGTCTAGCTAGGCTTGAATAAAGAAAACCGAAGAATGGGAATAAATCGCAAATTGTAAATAGGAATAAATGTTTGATGAAGTGAAAAGTTCTGTTCTGTGTTAAAGGAGGTTTCCCGTACGGTAGATGTAGTAATTGTGATTTGGTCAAGTCTTTGGGGTCTAGTTGATTTCGGTCGGTATTCTTTTCGATAGAAAGATGAACGACCACTTTGTTTTCAGTAATGAGAGATGGCGTTTGGTCACGGATTTCTTACAATAATATTTTATTGCGTCTATTACCAACGTTTCGAAGGTCTATGCCTTCATCTTCTGGGCAAAACTACAATTTGAACAATAATTTGAACAATAATTACATACAACATTCAATTTGCAAGCACACAGATTACTTACAACACGAACAATATTATCTTAGTCAAGTTGGTTTGAACATTTAGACGGAAAAAACAACGCACTGATCTACACTGTAATGTCAAAATTAAGTTTGAATTTGATTTGAATTGCAAATTCGTTTTAATTGTGGCAACTTACACAGACGGTCCCCGCACACATCACTAGCAGACTGATCAATGAAACGTTTCAAAAAGCAAAAGTGTGTGTCGTAAACAGTATCGAGGTATGGAACAGATGGAAGTGGAAACAGCAATAATTTGACGTATAGGAAACGGGCAGAAGAGAGTGAGCGAAGTTTATGCTAAATGAGAGAGAGAGAGAGTGTAGCACCCCAGAGTATGCTGCATTCAAATTATTAGTGTCGGTTCTGAAATTAATTGTTGAAACATCACTAAAAATGTGGCACATTTCCAAAATCTGTAAAGCTTGTAATCGGTTGTCATGGTCTAAAATTGTTGTTTTTGATAGATCAAAGCTGTGCTCATTATCAATGGCATGAACCATTAGCGCTGTCTTTTTAAACTCGTCTGCATTGCTTGTCTCTCGCTCGCTGCTTGACGATTTGAATTCATTGTACCGTTTTATGAGCGATCGGTGGCCAGACAGGCGCTGTTTGAGTTGTTGTGTAGTTAAACCTATGTAGGAACTGTCACAATCTGTACAGGGTATACGGTAGATTATATTGCGTTTTGAAAGAAGAGGAGTGGGATCTTTCAGCTTGGAAAACAATATTGCATTGGTTTTTGTACATTTGAAACCTAACCTTACATTTTTGTGATTCCTCTGAACGATCCTGGCAAGGGCGGGTGTGAGAGCATCTACGTGGTGGAGCGATCGATATACCTTTTGTTCGCTCTCGGGAGGGCGATCATTTACTGTGCTGGGATTTTGGTTGACAAATCGATTGATCAGTCGATTTACCAGGGTGCTGGGATAATTGTTATTGCGCAAGTATTCTCGTACCGTTAGCTTTTTCTGGTTTTCTGTTTTGTACGTTGATAGTCGAAATACCCTTGCAATAAACCCCATGGCTGTATTTAGCTTTTGCGTGAGCGGATGGAGAGAGAGAAAATTTAAAATTCGGCCAGATGCCACTGGCTTTTTGTACCAGTCGGTGAGAATCCTCTGCTCGTCCGTTCTTATCAGAACCATGTCCAAATAAGGCAAACGGTTGTTGCTCTCAATCTCACATGTAAACTGGATATGTGGATTATAGGCATTCAGCGCACTCTTCACATGATCAATTTCATTAGCTGGGAGAGCGGTGATCAAATCATCCACATATTTCTTTAAAAAGGGGATAGGTATATTGATCGTCTTCAACACGTCATCTAGTAATGTTTCCATTACTAGATCTGCTAAGGCAGGGGATAATGGATTACCCATTGCTGTTCCCGATTTCTGCCTGTAATATGCTCCGCGAAATACGAAATAACTGGAGGAGAGATTGAAATCGATGAGGTCTATGAAAGTTTTTTCATCTTTGATGGTTGTGTTTTTCTCTATCGAACAGCAATGGGTAATCCATTATCCCCTGCCTTAGCAGATCTAGTAATGGAAACATTACTAGATGACGTGTTGAAGACGATCAATATACCTATCCCCTTTTTAAAGAAATATGTGGATGATTTGATCACCGCTCTCCCAGCTAATGAAATTGATCATGTGAAGAGTGCGCTGAATGCCTATAATCCACATATCCAGTTTACATGTGAGATTGAGAGCAACAACCGTTTGCCTTATTTGGACATGGTTCTGATAAGAACGGACGAGCAGAGGATTCTCACCGACTGGTACAAAAAGCCGGTGGCATCTGGCCGAATTTTAAATTTTCTCTCTCTCCATCCGCTCACGCAAAAGCTAAATACAGCCATGGGGTTTATTGCAAGGGTATTTCGACTATCAACGTACAAAACAGAAAACCAGAAAAAGCTAACGGTACGAGAATACTTGCGCAATAACAATTATCCCAGCACCCTGGTAAATCGACTGATCAATCGATTTGTCAACCAAAATCCCAGCACAGTAAATGATCGCCCTCCCGAGAGCGAACAAAAGGTATATCGATCGCTCCACCACGTAGATGCTCTCACACCCGCCCTTGCCAGGATCGTTCAGAGGAATCACAAAAATGTAAGGTTAGGTTTCAAATGTACAAAAACCAATGCAATATTGTTTTCCAAGCTGAAAGATCCCACTCCTCTTCTTTCAAAACGCAATATAATCTACCGTATACCCTGTACAGATTGTGACAGTTCCTACATAGGTTTAACTACACAACAACTCAAACAGCGCCTGTCTGGCCACCGATCGCTCATAAAACGGTACAATGAATTCAAATCGTCAAGCAGTGAGCGAGAGACAAGCAATGCAGACGAGTTTAAAAAGACAGCGCTAATGGTTCATGCCATTGATAATGAGCACAGCTTTGATCTATCAAAAACAACAATTTTAGATCATGACAACCGATTACAAGCTTTACAGATTTTGGAAATGTGCCACATTTTTAGTGATGTTTCAACAATTAATTTCAGAACCGACACTAATAATTTGAATGCAGCATACTCTGGGGTGCTACACTCTCTCTCTCTCTCTCTCTCTCTCTCTCATTTAGCATAAACTTCGCTCACTCTCTTCTGCCCGTTTCCTATACGTCAAATTATTGCTGTTTCCACTTCCATCTGTTCCATACCTCGATACTGTTTACGACACACACTTTTGCTTTTTGAAACGTTTCATTGCTCAGTCTGCTAGTGATGTGTGCGGGGACCGTCTGTGTAAGTTGCCACAATTAAAACGAATTTGCAATTCAAATCAAATTCAAACTTAATTTTGACATTACAGTGTAGATCAGTGCGTTGTTTTTTCCGTCTAAATGTTCAAACCAACTTGACTAAGATAATATTGTTCGTGTTGTAAGTAATCTGTGTGCTTGCAAATTGAATGTTGTATGTAATTATTGTTCAAATTATTGTTCAAATTGTAGTTTTGCCCAGAAGATGAAGGCATAGACCTTCGAAACGTTGGTAATAGACGCAATAAAATATTATTGTAAGAAATCCGTGACCAAACGCCATCTCTCATTACTGGTATTCTTTTCTCGTTTTTTTTTGTCTTTTGCTGGGGAGGTTGACCCCGATACCAACAGGAACCACTCTCGAATCGAACGCTAGTTCGTCAATTGGTCGGATTGGACTCTGCCAGTGATGAAAAACCCCCGCGAACAGAATCATTGCTTCGGAACTAGTTGGTATTGATCATTTCGGATATTTCTCGGGTTTATTATACGCGCGGCTCGGACGGTTGTGATCAGCTAGCTTGCTTCCTTCCTACATTGAGGAAAACCAGAACCTTCTTCTGAAGGGTCTCACAAGGCCGGGCAGCTCTAAACCAGGTGGGTGATCTCTCAACTGAGAGTGGCGCATAAACCACCCACTAACTTACCTCGGAAGCTCGTTAGGCTGGCCAGTTACAATAGTCCTACAGAAAGGCCTGAGCTACTTCCCGGACAAATGGGAAATTCAGAAACTGGTGCTGCTGCCAAAACCAGGGAAGCCACCAGAAGATCCAGTATCGTATCGGAAGTACCTGTATCAGTTTGGAGATGCTTCGTCACCACTTTGCGTGTGCGTGCGTGCAAAAGACACTGGAACACGTGGTCTTCTAATGGCCCTAGGTTCTAAGAAGTTCGAAGGGGTATGCCTGGTGTGACAGTTAACAATATCGTCGAAGAGATGTGCTACGATTATCATATCTGGGATGCTGTCAACAGAGTGGTTACGAGTATACTCTTCGAGCTGCAGAAACAGTGCCGAAGAGACCAACAAAAGTGGCGCCATTGGCTAGAAAGCCGTCATAAAACCACAAATCGGGTTTTGGGAGACCAGAGACGCCGGGAACCAGTTGAGTAGTAGTACGCGACGTACCCCTACCAACCCCGACTCCCTACCGAGTAGCTCGTGGGTAGGGTGAATCCATCGCCGATGATTAGAACTAGCAGACTGCGTCGAATAGCAGTGGGTCGTTGGGACGCCAGTGAACCGGAAGCTACGCTCCACTCGGAATCGCAGGACAGATCTCAGCACTTACTGGCTGGTCCATTGAGTAGACTAGGTCCACCGCCGAAGACTAGATCGAGTAGATCTGGACGAAGCAGGGAGCTAAATGGCTCACGGAAACGAACATTGATACCGGGATAAATCAACCACCGGGGAATTCACAGTAGGATAGATTCGCTGCCGTGGACTATCCGACTAAATCGTGACAAGAATGGGAGCTAATTGGCTCACGAAACTAACACCAGTACCCACAAGAAAAACATAAAGTTGTTACGCGCTGTTCGAGTTGACATTTATGGTTGCAGGGACTCATTTCTCTCAAAATCTTTATTATAGTTTGGGCTCCAAGCTTCACAGCAATATTCCAGGATTGATCGCGATAAAGAGCAGTACAGGAATATAAAACAATAAATATCCATTAAATTTTTGACATCCCAGAATTCGAAATGCTTTTCTAACTGTATAGGAGTCGTACAGTTTAAATGCACGGAAAACCCCGCAATCACAAAAAATGAATATTGCAATTTTTGATTTTTGTCTTGACTGTTTCAACTAAAAATTGTTGATTCAACTAACTGTCCTGTTGATTTTCGCATCATCAATTGGCTGAATAAATTAGTTGTTTTTGAAAGCTGTCAGTTTTCAGAAAATAAAGACAGCAAAAAGGAAACAAAAATTTGCAAATTTTATTTAACCATTTCTTTAGTTGAAAAGGATACGTCAGTTTTCTCGCTATGTTCATTTTGTAAAATTTTTGAAGCTAACATAAAAGAGCTTGATTTTGAAGTTTAGATTAATAAACCAGTTATAATACTTAGAAGTACCTACCTAATTTAGTGATATATATGTGAATTTATGGAAGTATTTTTATATAATACATCAGGTAGACAACAAATTGCATGATTCGACTGATGTTCGAACGTGAGCAAATCTTCTGGAACCAGGTGTGTATGTTTCATGTGTTTTTACAAATCAGCCATCCAATTTTCTCACATGTTAACAAATGTTAGACATTAGAATAGGACATTAGTCTCCATCAGTAAATTAGTCTGTATATTCTAAATAATTGTTCCAGGCAAATAGAGAATCTAGTGGAACATGGAACCATAATGCGTATAGAAAGTCAATGCTATATTTTTTTATAAAATAGAATAATTGTAAACGTATTGGCGCTGAACAGTGTTAATATTTATATTTTCTAGTGATACAACGCGTTTGGATAAATCAAGCCATTGATATGATAGCAATAAATTTCTTCGAAGATAATTTGGCTTTTTATTACTGGGTAACAAATCCTCCTTATAATTAACAAAATCGTTAGCTGTTACAACTGGTTGGGATATTTTTCAATAATACAATTGATTGAAACAACCATCTCGGTTTTCAGTTTCAACTCGCACCAATCTTGAAATCGACAATTATATTAGTTGTTACAGCTATTTGATGAGCTGATTCGGATGGTGTGTGTCTTTGCTAACTGACAGCATCACATTTTCAACTAGATGATTTAGTTGTTTCAGCAACTGTTTTGTTCATTCAAAAACAAAAATGAAAGTTTAGAAAAATCAACAATCGTTTAGCTGTACCAAATTTTAACCAATCGATTTCAGAAATTCGACTAATATATTAGTTGCTATGCGATCGGGAGCGTTTCCGTGAGACTACCGTCAATTCCAAATCTTTCCAATTTTGCGACTGTTGTGTTCACATGGTTCATTTTGTCAAAAGCGGCAGATAGGTCTGTATCTATAACATCGATTTGAGCACGACGTTCCATACTCTCTGTTATGTAGGAGGTTAGGCAAAGCAGGTTAGTCGTTGTCGAACGCCCAGACGTGAAACCATGTTGATCGTCACTTAGGTACTGCTTGCAGTGAGCCTGAAGAGGTTCCATAATCACCAGCCCGAACAACTTCGCGACTGCACTCAATGAAGAAATTCCCCGGTAATTATTGACGTCTAGCTTATTACCTGACATATTCGCGGACTTGCAGCAGGATGGAAAGATGCCACTGGCAATAGATGCTCTAAAGATGCGAAGAAGTGGAGTCGCTAAAACGTCGATATGCCTTTTCAAAAGTACTGAAGGGAAGCCATCGGGTCCCGGATTGAAGGACAATTTTAACCGAGAACAAGCTCTGGTAATGATCGTTTCATTGACATCTATAGCGCTTAGAGTTTGGCTCACAACCGGAACTTGACTAACAGCGACTTCAATTTGATCTACTGTTAAGGCCTAATCTGTGAACACATTCGTGAATTTCTACGAAAAAAGTCTGCACATATCTTGGAATGTGGTAGCTGTGCGGCCGTTGAAAGTCATAGACGACGGCAGTCTAGATTCCTTGCGCTGCTCATTCACATATTTCCATAAACGTTTTGGGTGCGACTTGAGATTACGCTGAATGTTTTGCTGATATCGAAAGAAACAATCCTGACTAGCTCGTGTATAAGCATGGTTGAGACTGACGTAATAGTTTCTAAGTGGAATTGTGCGATACTTGGTAAACCTCTGTAGAGTAGCTCTCTTAATGGACTTCAGCAGTCGCATCCTGCTCGTTTGCCAAGGAGGGCCGATTTGTTGATGATGGATGTGCCTGTCAATAACATAACCCAAAACGTTGGAAAATGTTTGAACTACCGTAGCAACATCTTCCAGAATATTTAGCCAATCGAGAGTGGAGAAGAGGTCTGCGATCCTGCGATGATCAGCTTTGTGGAAGTCGTATGAGACGAGGACCGGAGGAACATTGTAATCGTGCGCCAGGATGCGATCGAGTGTGGCGATCAATGGTGGGTGATGTGCTACTGGTTTCACTAGAGGAGAGGGAGCCATCACTACTGAGGTAACAGAAACCTGATCGCTGACAAATCAAAGATCAAGGTGGCGGCTATTCTCGTTGGCAATAGGATTAATTTGTAGTAACGTGGCTGAGCTGTAGCTGTCAAGAAGCCTCACCGCCTCTGAGTGAAGAACGGAGTGATCGGAATCCGGGTAAAGAAATCCATTGCGGGAAGATCTCCACGAAATGCTGGGGAGATTGAAATCTCCTAGTACGATGATCTCATCAACCGATTTAGCGTCTTCGAGGATGGTAAAAACTGAGCTGCAGTGCGCGTCAACATATTCGATGTCACGGACTCGTGTGACGTCCCACTAATTAAATTATACCGTGCTATATAAAGTTCGACTGTACTCAATCGAACTTTATTCGCACAGCACACCGGTGACCAACTCGAGCGGTCGATCACCGAGGTCTATTGTCGACGCTGCACATTTGATGACGTGCAAGGCACATGGATACGGCGCAGCAAATTGTCACTCCAGGCGTCTAACGCTATGACCCTATGTACTATGTATTGATGTATGCATGGCAATCGTCATGCATATAAAAACTAAATATTGAATAAAATAATTCATTCTAAGTAAGACGAACTTACACTCGGTCGGGTGGGACGTACAACGCACACAAGTACGATCGCCAAGCTCGATTATCGTCCAGACTTGTTCGAGGCAATCCCAGCAAGTCTTCTCAACAACTCGTGCCTTCAAGTTGCGATTAACTGCTACTAATACACCACCTCCAGTAGATTTGCGGCTATTTCTAGGGTTCCGGTCGCAACGAAAAACCTCATATCCAGTACCGAACACCTGACTGGAAAGTGTGTCATCGTTTAACCACGTTTCGACGAAGCCGATGATATCAAAACTGTTATCGGAGACTGCAAGGCGATATTCCTCAACGGTTGAATTGATACCACCAACGTTTTGGATAATATAGTAGCAGCTTGTCTCGTCGTTGTCCAAAGCTGGAAATAGAAGAGTTTTGAGACAAAAAAGAGCTCACAGATGCTTCATACATGCCTGTTGTAGGTTTGCGGAAGACCCCTCGTCCCAGCTCCACCACAGGACCGGGCGGCTGCTGGTCGCTGGCTGGAGGGGCTCGACTGTGATGGGGGGACTAAGGGCTTTCTCAGGACTGGTGGCAAGTGTGCGTCCCGGTGACCGGGAAAACGGGAAACCGAGGGTTGTACTCGATGCAGTTGGGCTAGGTACCACTCCTGGACGGCTGCGGGTCGCTGGCATGAAAGATGGCGTCTGATACCGATAGGAACTTTGCGCAATTGACGGTGAGCTGGAATCGAAGAACATTTCTGTGAAAATTTCGAAATAGATGGATACTTGCGGTAGTAGGAAGTTTGGAGAATCCTTTTTCCATTCTCGCACACAGGAACGAGGCGATTGGTGAACGCTGGCTGCAGTGGCTGGACTGAGACGGGAGGATCGAGGACTAGTACAAGTGGTAGTGCATCCCGGAGGCCGATGTAATCTTTCGACGAAATCTATCTTGTCTCTGCTGGTCGAAGTTAAATTCGCTGGTTCGAGTTTGCGCTCTGTTGGCCAACTAGACGCTCTGAGTAACACGTCCTTCAGTTCACTCGAAAAAAAAAATGAGTTTCGTGAGATCAGCATACTTCTTGACCAACAAGATTGTTGTGGGTGTATCGCTAATTCCGATGCATTCTTGAGTCATAGTCACGATTTCATCCATTGTATGGCTCGGATTGAGGTGGCTCAGATAGACCCAGAGCTGGTCCCACTCATTAGCAACTGTTCTGCCTTCTCGCTGAATTGCTCGAGTATCACAGACAGCGGCTGCAATGGCGCAAATTTTATCATAATTCTCACGCCTTCTTTCTTGTTCATACACTGGTTTGTATAAAGTATGTCAACTAAACTAAGCGCTCTGTATATTGTCCAGACCTGTACAATGGCCACTCCTCTACAGTTCAACAAATTCTGGATAAATCAAGTAGTTCAGACAGTGTACTCATTGTAGGTGATTACTGCCTTCCTCATCTCAGATGGATATTCGACGATGATCTCAAATGTTACCTGCCTGAAAATGCTACAATCGAACAAGAGATAGCCAACACGGAAACGATAGTCGTTGGAGAACTGTGTCGAATCAAATCGCTCACTAACGTAAATAGACAGACGCTCGATCTGGCATTCGTGAACTACGCCGATTTAGTCGAACTTCTCGAGCCTCCGAACTCTATAGTCAAAGTTGACACTCACCATAAACCCTTTGTGCTGAGGTTTAATATGCAAGTTGAAACAGAAGACGCTTTTGCCGAATCCGTCGACGGCCTCAACTTTGTCTTCAATCGCTGAAATTTTGATGAAGTACCTGTGGCCTTCGATGCTGTTGACTGGTTCGATCTGTTAAGTGGAAACGATCTGGATCACGCTGTCGCAGTGTTCTACGGAACTGTATAAGAAACGTGTCAACAGAAAGACGGACTACAAGTATCCGTGGTGGAATTCCGTGCTTCGTCGTCTACGCAACACTCTCCGAAAACAACACAAGCAATATTTCCGTCACAAGACTGACGAAAACAAAGCTGTTCTTCGTCGAACCGAACTTCAATACGAAACAGCCCGGAATAGTGCATTCCGCGTGTATATAAGTCACGACCAAAGCAACATTCGGAACAACTCCTCGACGTTCTGGAAGTTTGTGAACAGCAGAATATGCGCTGGTGGCATTCCCGTAAATGTTTATCTTGGAGATGCCAGTGCGCAATCCACAGCCGAGTCCGTAGACCTTTTTTCAGAACATTTTCGTAGGGTATTTACCGACCCAGCTATATCTCCATCATAAGAGTATGTAGACACATTATCATCATGCAATTTAAGTTTTCCTTGCTTGAATATGACTGAAGTAGACGTGTTGAAAGCTTTATCCAGTGTTGACCCATCGAAAGGACCAGGCCCGGATTGTTTGCCTCCGATATTCATAAAAGGATGTGCACGATCATTTTCATTGCCGGTTAGCATTATTTTTAAGTTTCTTCCCGAGTGCATGGAAACAAGCGGCTATTATCCCGATTCACAATACTGGAGCCATTCATAATGTTGAAAATTACAGGAGAATCTCGCTTTTGAACTGTTTGGCTAAAGTACTTGAAAAATGTATTTACAATGAGATGTACGCTGCTGCTTTTCACATCATCGACGAATGTCAGCATGGATTTGTGAAGCAACGTTCTTCAAATTTGATGATGTGCACTAGCATCTTGATCCCCTCTGTTGAGAAACGTCAACAAATCGATACAATATATTTTGACTTCTCAAAAGCATTCGATAAAGTACCTCACAATATTGCACTACTGAAACAGCAAAGACTAGTTAACTGAATGGATGCAATCATATCTGTTTAGTCAGAGTGTATTCGTTGGAATAAGTTCATCACGTTCTAGCATACTCGTTGTGCCCACCAGAGTCTCTCAAGGAAGTCACCTAAGGCCGCTAATTTTTAATTTATCCATAAATGACATTTGCACTCGTACCAAATCTGGAAAACTATTCTTCGTCGACGATTTAAAGATTTTTTGTTCCATTACTTCTGCATTTGACTCTGTTGTACTTCAAGATGACGTACTTAATATTGAACAATGGTGTCTGTTATGCATATGACAAATGTAAAATGACAAGGTTCAAGCGATCATCCACTCTATCTCATTATGAGTACTTGCTCCAAGGCTGTCTCATCGAAAGAGTGGACTCCATTCGTGACTTGGGAATGCTTTTTGATAGAAAACTTAACATTCCGGATCATATCACCGCAACGGCGCCGAAGGCATTCGCAACACTTGGTTTCCTAAAGCGAAATACCGCCGGCTTTGACGATTTCTACGCACTGAAATATCTATATTGTGGATTGGTGCGCAGCATTTTGGAGTATGCTGTGCAAGTGTAGGCTCCACAACACAATGTCCAAATAAATCAGTTAGAACACGTACAAAGACCACCTTACAACGATAGATGCATGCTGCTTGAACTACCGACATTAGAGTTCCGCCGCACATTCTTGCAAAGAATGTTTATATTCAATATTTTGTGTAATAATATTGACTGCCCAGATATTCTTGCACGGATTAATGTGTTTGTAATTCCTCGCGCTCTAAGGAACCGTCCTTATAGATTATAACTATTACGAATCGTCACATTCGTAATAGTTCTAACCTGTGTCAGTTATGTTTGAAGCTAGACCAAGTCGGGTTTTAATTCCAACAGCTGTTCAAATGTATGAACTGACAGCCCCAACCTGACTCAGTCCGGACTCAAGCAGCGACATTAACTAACCCCCATACGATCGCGTCAGGCACACCCTGATGTTTTTCCATTTTTCCTCCGGCTGAACTGACCAGGCAAATCAAGGTTGAAAACGTGCAACGAATAGCATCATTGCATCTGTGTAATGTAAACGATGCTGCAATTGAAAAGAATACAATTTAATGTCGCCTAAAGTAAAAAAAATACTCACGATTGACATATCATCGCCACAGACCGCTGGGAATTCTCCCCTACAGCAAACTGAACCTACAAGCGAAGACAACAACCACCAAGCGAAGTCAAATACCACCACCAATGCGCCACCCAGCGGTGAACACAGAAAACCACCGCGGAAATGCCCATTACACTTAGGGATGGTATGCAGCAAAATATTATTATTCATACATATTTATTATTTGTAAATTTAAATGAAAATAAAAATGAATGATTGTGAGCGTAATCCCAACGCATCAAATATATTCGAGGAATATTTTAATCGGTAGGACAACATAACATGCTCAAAGATTACAAAAAGCATCCGTTGTAGCTATTCTTATTCTGTTCATGATATAAACAGCTACAATCTGATTATTTATGGGTTGCAGGCAAATAATGGGCTAATATGTAAGTATATAGCCATCAGTTGATGAATAAGTATAATAAAAGTATCGCGAAACATTTCAATATTTTCAAACTTTAGAAAAAGTTGTTCAGGGATTGGAAAAAAACTTATTGAGACCATATTCATTTTATTCTGTAATCTACTACCATCTGGCCAATTATTAGATTTCAATTATGGGTAGAAGTTGAGTAATGGGCTGATAAGTAAGTATATATATGAGCTGTGAATGTGTATAGTAAATCCATCACGAAACATTTCAACATTTTCAAACTTCAGAAGAAGTTGTTCGAAGATTGAAAATACCGCTTATTGAGACTATGTTCATTCCGTTCTGTAATCTACTGGCTACCTTCTGGCGAAATATGAGACTCCGATTATGAATGGGAGTCGAGTAATGGGCTGATAAGCAACTATAAGTTGGCCATTGCGAAACAATTCAATATTTTCAAACTTTAAAAAAAGTTGTTCGGAGATTGAAAATACCGCTCATTGAGACTATGTCCATTCCGTTCTGTAATCTACTGGTTACCTTCGAGATTGAAAATACCGCTCATTGAGACTATGTCCATTCCGTTCTGTAATCTACCGGCTACCTTCTGGCCAAATATGAGGGAGTCGAGTAATGGGCTGATAAGTAGGGCCGCCGGAATACTTTTTTCCCGAGTGTGTAGTAAGATTCGGAGTAATTTGTACTCGTAGTGATGAAAGTTTAGACATGGCGTGTGTAAGTGAAAATGAAAACTCCCTGATAATAGCTTGTATTCATTTGGAAACCTCTGTTAACGGGCTGTATAACCGACGGCTTAGCGAAAATGTGTTTATTGATTACTGATACTACATAGAACATTTGTACAGCTAAGTACCAATCACTCCATTATTTTCGATTCCGTTGAATTCCCTGCGATGGAAGCTTCTTTGGTGGATATTGAAGCCCACATGATAATATTGACTAATGGGGCGGTATCTCCGACGACCCGCAGAGAACGATTTGAATATTTCTCCGATAAGCCATTTGACATCATCCATACATCGCGTGATCTAACTAAACGACACTCGGGCGTGTACGAATAAGTATTTGAATACGAACCCGCTCGGGAAGTAGAGATTGATAGTGTAGTCTCCTGGAGGGGGATTCAGGTAGTGAAAATTTTGGTATGCAAGCAATTGCGTTAAACAACAATCGAGGAGTATAAGAAAACAACTTATTTTCTATTGGCCTCATTTCGAGCCTTTCGCCGGATCTGTTCCTCCAAACTATGTTCTTTTGAACGGGGCTTGTCTGGCAGTTCGCCTTTTTGTTCACGAACTACCGACGTTGCAAACAATAGGGTTATATAGTTACCCATTGTAGAAACAAGGTACGGAGAGGAAATTGAGGAGAGAGTCGTGAAAAGTTTTCCTTCTGTGGAGAGACTCCGCATGAACTGTCGACATATCCCACATATAAATTAGACGGGGAAACATTGAAGCATTCTTTTGAGGTCCACTTCGAGAAGAAATGCTAAAGAGTGCTACGCCACCGGCCACGACTAATTTCTACGCTCACTAAAGAGCGAGATTCTGACAATCCCATTGAGGGAAGATCTTGTAATGTGCCTATAATTTCATTGAAAAATGTGTGGGGTTTGGAATGAAACCCAGGGGAGCTGCATACAAGGCTATCGATTTACCAACTACGCTATGCCCGCCCTCTGAAACGTATCTTTTGAATGACATTTATCACATCAAAGACACTAATGCTTGACTAATTTAGCAATAAAAGGTTACTTACTTCCATTTACTGAAAGACAAGAAGGCTTTATTTCGTAAACAGTTTTCTCAGCTTTCAAATGGATCTAAAAGTTTGGAAATACCACAGATAACAGACGTTTAGGCTCGATTTGAATCGTGTGTAAATACCCGCTACTGAGATTCATAATAAATCAGACATTTGGCAAACGTTTGTAGATGGCGCACTAACCGATACAATGTATTTAGAGTGCAGCTGTCAAACACGTATAGCAAACAGTTGCGCAGATGGCAATAGTGAAACACGCATTTCCAACGTTTATCAATTTGAAAGTTTACACAGGTTTTTGAAGAAATTTTGTTCTAGCCTAAACGTCTGTTATCTGTGGAAATACAAAGAACACGTACAGAAAATCGATTTTATAATGCTATGGCGGAAACCTAGGAGCAGATCACTCTAAGAATGTATAACAAATTTGCATCAAATTAGAAAAAATGCATTTAATTTCCATTTTTGCATCAGCTTTGCACTCCCTCGCAGAAAAGTTTGTTTAACAAACGTCCTACGCTGATCCACTTTGTTCGACGTTTTGTTAAATATAGGGCTAGTTTTTCTGTAGGGTTTTGACGTCTTACACGCAACGCAAACAACATTGCACGCAACGCAAAAACATTGCACGCAACGCAAAATACATTATGAATTTCTATTTTGATGGAAATAAATGCATTTAATTTCGCTGATTTTTAAAAATGCATCACAAGTGATCCGTAAACCGTGTTCTCAAAAGAAAAAAAAACGACTAATAAATGCATGATGTAGTTGTTACTCTAAGAGAAGAGACGACAACAGGCTTCTTGCTATTCTTAATTTTCTGCACTCCCAGTAAAGTTCAGCCGGAAATGAACCGGAATTCTGGCTGGTTCCAGTTCGTACACGGGCTCCAGTGACACAACCGATTCTAACTAGAATCGGTTGTGTCACTGGAGCCGGAATACGAACTGGAACTAGCCAGAATTCCAGTTCATTTCCGGCTGAGCTTAACTGGGCTAGACTCTGCCGTAAATCTAAAGACAACAATCGTTCATCGTTGCCAGATTTCATTTGCATACTTTTCACAATTGCTGAAAATAATTGTACCTCAAAGATCGCACCTTTACTAAAAATTCATAATACTAACAGCATTTAAAAATTAAATTTTATTTTTCTACTTGTCTCTTTTAACGTTACACGTAGCTATATCGTCATTCTGGACTTTTATTCAGGTTGAACGTTGATGTTTATGAAAGATAGCCAGAATAGATTCAGCAGCACTGTATTTTATCCCGTTTGTAAATATTATGAACGCTCTTGACTGGCTAAATGACCAATCAGAAGCTGGTTCAATATTGAGGGTAGGACTGGATCAAATTAGCTACGCGATTGTCTTCTCTTCTCTTAGGGTGTTACTGAAGGAAAATTGAACATGATTTTTATTCGTGCAATCTTAGAAAAAAAATGAAAATTACATTTTACGTAAACAATATAGCGACGTATTTTCCTGTACAATAATAGGATTTTACATGTAATGATATGTAAAATTAAATATTGTGACTCTTTTGATGTAAAACTCAGATTAAATGACCTAGGAAAATCCGAACAACTCACTTTTTTAAACATAATTAAATGTATATTTATGTGAATTGGGACGTCCCTTTTATGTGCATCTGGCAAGACGTAAAGTTACAAAAATAAATTTTGTTGAGGTGTCCTGTTTTCGTAACGTCCATGGTACTTTATTCACGATTTTGGAAACAATTTTTTTACGCTAACTTTCAATTTTCAGTAGGATTGTAATGGTTCAAGCAAATCACCCCCCATTTCAGTATTGAATGAACTAGTGTGATGCATCTCCATCTTTTGAATTATAGCATGTATGCATACAAGAAAAAAAACCTCCTTAATCTTACCGGTTTTCTTACTACCAAGAAACTATTCTTCTACACGATCAATCATCTGATAAGCTTTCTCTGTGTACTTGGCGTGCAGCTTCTTCCGGAAAAGCAGGTCAGATTGAGTGGATGGACCGGAAACAGGCTGCAAAGATGTCTACGGTGTTAAAGCTGAAGAAGTCCTAATTGAAAATTCGAACCGCTCTAGAAAACTATGAATCATAAGCGACAGTCTGTTCGATGCATACCTCCCATTCAGTGCTCGGGCGGGTGCGAAGTGATGGGGACGTGAAATTTCCCTTACGAGGAAAGAAAACTACTTTACAGGATTTTTATCGCGATCTTCCTGCTACATTATGTTGGGAAGTACCCGGCACTAGTTTTGCCGAGAAACGAGCAAGACCGGGTCAAGTTGAGCGAAGCGTACGTAGCTGCCTAGTCTATATATGCATCGGGGTTATGAGGGATCAAGAAACTTTTAGTGCAGCAGTAGCCGTTTTTTGGTGCAGTTTCTCGATTGTGAAGTTTCTGCCAGCAGATGTTTCCGTTGTAATTGCTGATAAATTAATGATAAGCCTATGTTTTGTCCTGTTAATGTTTTTCTTTGAAGGCAGATATTAGTTTTGCTTGAACTTAGCTTTTTTGTCTAGTTTTCTCTAGAAACCATGAAAAGAACCGGTTTAGGACTGATTGTAGTTCTTCATTCTTGAACTTGCAGCAGGTATAGGTAATAACCAAAGATTAGGAAGATGTTAAAAAAATAAAACATTTTTCAAAGCAGTCTGAAAAAATACGAATCAATACAGCGTTCCAGACGATTTCAGTGTCATAATTACAAATCTCATCCCATCTGAGTAGAAGCAGTCTACTATCGACATGCTTCTGTTGCTCCACACACACACACACACACACACACACTCTAAAGAGAGATTGGGCTAAAACGGAGCAGATCTAGAAATTCTATGCTATTCTTATTCATCTGGGTACAGCTGAAAAGAGCTCTCCTCCAATACGGACGATACATTCTTATATATTCAGCGCCTGCTTTGCCCAGAGCTCCCCTGCAACACGACTATACTTCTGCATACCTATGAGTTATTATCTCGGTGTTTTATTTCGAGACAAAGACCAACCCCTCTGCCATCGTCATTTTGCAACCCGTAGGAAAAGTGAAAGTGTTTCCTTTTTTTTCTCCGCCACCCATCATCTCGCCACCCGGATCGTGTCTTATTTGTTATACTTTTGCATTCTTTTTTTTCGCACCCATCCGCTGCAACTTCGAACAAGAAAATCCTAACGAGCACAAGTTGGCGCAAAAGTCGTTGTCCTCTCGAGGGCGATGATTTCATCTAGCTACCTTTGCTTTAAGGTGTGTTCACACCTGAAAAATTTGTACCGAATTTCCCAGTATTATCACTAAACGGTAACACTCCAGCGGACAGGTCAGAACGGGTCAACTAGGTTAGTGTAAATACACCATTCTCCCAGCCACTGTTTCTTGGACTAAAGAACAAGAGTATGAGGGGGTATTTAAAGTACCATTGCATTGCCTGCCTTGAAGCAGCTGGATGTGAAAAAAGATATATGCACGCTCCTAATCGATTTTCGTCTTATTAAAACTGTCTAGCTGAACCGACTATCCAGGAGGGACAGTATTCAAAACCCGCTCCTTTCCCATTCAGAAGGGACTTGCAAAAAGCATCCGGTCTTCCTCTCTGGTTCACCGGGACATGCGGACTAGACAGCTGAAAATCTGTTTTGCATACGTGTATTTGTGGCATTCTCGTTACCGCCAAGCTGGCAGGGACTCAAATCTTTATGAACGCAGACCGAGGCTCAGATCTGCCCAAGTATGCACACCGGAGACGCCGTCGACTTCTGTTTTGGCCGACTTTTTGTTTTGACATCTTCCTTTCAACGACGACGACGGCGACGACTGACTGACTGACGGTGACTTCTTTTCGAGTCTCTTCAGTTTTTAGCATTTAGCATATATTCCGGAAATTCCCCGTAATGAAAAGCTACCACCCGACTGGAGGCGAGCGTAAAACAAAATCTGAAAGGAACACATTTTCACGTCCGCCTGTGGTTCGGTTGCTACATATTTGTACATCCGCCCCATGAGACGAAGCGAAACGACGACGACGGTGGTCGTTTCAGTTCAGTGCGTTTAATGCTGGGAGCTCACCGAGGACGACCTGGACTTTCATGGGTCCCATAGTCATTATGAAGAGGCATACCTGATCCCGGGTGGAATGGTTTTGAGTAATTAAAATTACGACAAAGTTTGTGTGTAGATGCGGTGGAACTTTTGTCGTTCATCCGGGTTCTTACTCTTTGGTTGATTTGAAAGCTTGTAAGTATAAAAACTCAGAAATATTTTACTTAATTCAAGATGTTTTATATATCTACCATTGAGGATAAATTATTTATACTAAGTATTTCAACATGGCTATAATGAAACGATTTTGTAATGAATAATACGCGTAACAGAACGTTTTGATGGCATAAGGAATTGAATAGCACTCACGAGAAAGAGTATTTGTTGCTATTGACAGTACAACGTGAATTTACAGTAAGTTTGAAATAGAAATTTCTCGTGCTTGTTTAAACTGATTCAGATATATTTGGCAGCACTGGATAGCTCATTTTGTTGGGTGTCCGTACCCTGTCAAAAAAAATGCGGACGAACATGGTCAGGCGATTTAAACAGTTTGACGTTTAAATTTAGGAACAAATGCAATTTGCGAATGCGATTTAAAGGCAATTTCAACACTTAGACAAATTTTCTGGCGGCTGAAAAGAACTTGGTTGTTTTTGCGTTTTTCAAACATGGCGGTTCATGTTTGACTTAAGCTTAAAATAGTTTTTTTTTAAACAATTGGCGTGTTCTCGCTTGTAATTTGTTTGTCTAGTGCACTTCATTTAGCCAACGAATGTGGGAAATTGTGGAATCGTGTGTAAATATAGTGGAACAAGATCTCTGACCTAAGCTCTTAATAAAAGTCAGATTATGGTAAGTTTTGGTGTGCAATGCCAATTTAACCATTGATTCTTCCTATAATTTGGTGGTGATTACCTTGTGTAGTGATAAGTTTATGTGAGTAGATAATGAATCCGAAAATAAGTAATATTTGTAATTTTCATATTAGGAAATTAAGGGCGATTAAATGACGCGTTCCCTGGGCGATTTGGGGGCGGGTAGAGCGGCTAAAAAATGACAGCGGCAAATCGCCCAAATGTTGCATTTGAAATAGCCCCCTAATTTCCAGCAATTTGCTGGCAAATTGAAGGGCAATTAGCGCATCCGAGTTGGCAAATAGCCCCCCGTTAGCCAGCAACTTGCCCTTTTTGAGTGGGTAGTTATCCTCATAGTCAAAGTGTGGAGGAAAAAACAGACAAATTGAGAACCTTTCATTCCATTGCTAAAAGTTAGCAGTGCTACCAAATAATGGCTGGTTTGTATTAGAAAAAACAGAATTATTGGCATCGTATGCCCCGGGATTGTATGGCAACACGTCCAATGTTATAAGGATAGGCAATGTTCGATTGGATTCGTTTTTGACAGCTAAACCCGAATCCAATCGATACAAAATGTAGTATCCGCAGTTCTCTTTCTAGAGTATCTCTAGTTTGTATCGGCTGACTCAAAAAATTGAGTTTCGCTGGCTCAATGTGGCGTCTTCGCATATCTCTCCCTAGAGGATGACTTTGGTGTAAAAATACAGCGTTGAGCTAACGTCGAAACAATACAGTAATCGTTTAGCCTTTGTGCCAGGTTCGTCGCGGTTGCGGTAATTACAGCAACCGCGCGGTATTTACCGCATCTGCACCGCAACATCTGCGGTGCGGTGAGACGCTTTTTCCCGCAGATGCG
The DNA here is from genome assembly GCF_030247195.1 of Topomyia yanbarensis. Taxonomy (NCBI): domain Eukaryota; kingdom Metazoa; phylum Arthropoda; class Insecta; order Diptera; family Culicidae; genus Topomyia; species Topomyia yanbarensis. The sequence continues at coordinate 60,134,247 of NC_080670.1, forward strand.
GTGCGGGAAAGAGCTTTTACCGCGCGGTTTTACCGCAACCGCACCGCAAAAAATAATTGATGAAGTGATAATTTTGATTATTTCAAATTGATAAACAGACTGCTATTACGAAAGAAAATCTAGCTGAGTCCGAAATATTTTGACGCTATTATTTTTACGACATATTTTGGACTAGTTATTTGATACTTCTAAGTAAAAATTCACAAACTAACCATTTCAAATACATGAAATGCAAGATCCAAATAGAGACAAAATTATTAGATAATTTAAAAACAATAAATTTGTACTCTTAAATCCAATTTAAAAGTACATCACTTCTCCCGATTTCTGTTGGTAATCGTGGAATTATGAATCGTATACGATATCAATTTTTAAATTGCGAATTTTGACTAATTTAAAGGAATTAGAGATCAACTAATTATGCTGGGACTTAAACACAACCCGAAGAATATATTTATCTTCGTCAAACCAAACGAATTTGCAATAATTGGCAGTAAAGGATACAAATGTATGAAAGCGTCCAAAATAAGGAGGGGTCCAAATTTGGATGATTATTCTATCATTCGATCCTCAACATCGTATTTCTATCTTCTTTGATTGCTGTGTAAATTCAATGTAAATTTTTCTACAGTCAATTTTAATGGACTCTTTCTCAAAAAGTATGCTACATAACTTTTTTCGCGTGCTTCCATTCAAATTTACTATAATTTTCTACCAAATTAAGTCCTAATATTTTTCAGTTAAGACTATTTTGTAGCTTTTTTGAAGCCAAATACCACATAGTTTGACTCCCGTTTATTGGTAAAATATTAGAGAAAAATACATTAAATGCTAGAACTTTCGAACTAGCCTTAGGAAAATTATACTTTATACATTTTTAAAGGGAGCAATCTTAGTTTTTGAATGAGAATACATCGGTTTCTTGAAGAATGCGGAAGTTAGAGTTTTGAGATATATTGTCCGTAAAACCCCCTATTTTTAAAAATCATTTCTGCTGTATGCTAAATCATACATTTTTTGCAGTTTTTCTAATGTTCAATAATTCTGTACCGGTTGAGACCGGACACCTGATTAGATGTAATGTATAGAGCAATTTTTTCGTCAAATATGGCGTCGTTCTTATTGATGAAATACAATATGTTTTTATTTCACTGTAGTGGAATATATGCGCTACTATATAGAAGTACTGGTATTTCGACTTATAATTTTTGTTGGTGAAATTCCTTTAAGAATGAAAGGTGGTTTTACTACGTAAATGCGAAAATCATCCATTTTATTTTCATATGTCAAAAGCATTGAAAATTTAAAGAAAAAAATATGCAACTTCATTTCTTATTACATTTTTATTCCCCTTTCTTTCAATTAACTGAAGGGTTGCTAAAATAAAAGTTTTCCTATTACTGCAGTAGAACCTTTTTTGAATATATAATGTTTGTCTTAAAATGAACGGAATTTTATTAATAGAAAATGCAAAAGTTGATTTTTTTCATAAACATTACATTCTGAGGAGTCTCTTAAAGCTAAATTTCGTGTGAATAAAAATAACATTTTATTATATACTGTTACACAAATGAACAATTTTCCAACACTATTTTTTAAAAATATAAAAATTTTACCGCATTTACCGCATTACCGCGCGGTGCGGTGCGGTAAATAAAGTGCGGTTGCGGTAAGCGGTGCGGTTTTATTATTTTTTTGCGGTTGCGGTGCGGACAATCCATTTACCGCCCACATCCGCACCGCGACGAACCCTACTTTGTGGTAGCCGGAACCGGAACATGCGTAATGGAGATAAATCGGTGGGTAAATGTGTCGGAAAGAACAGTGTTCCAAATAAAAAATATTTAAAAAAGTGATAAACTGTTTTACACACCTACCTGAAGTAAGTACAAGTGCTGTTTCAATAAGGCTGAACGGAACCGAGTCAAAAAAGTATAAAAAATAAGTTTAAAAAATAATTAAAAATAAGCCAGCGAGGTCGATGACCAACAAGCTAACCTCGGTTTGAAACCCAAAGCACAGATAACAGATGTTTAGGCTCTATTTGAATCGTGTGTAAATACCCGCTACTGAAATTCCGAATAAATCAGACGTCTGAAACACGATTGGCAAACGTTTGTAGATGGCACAGTGATCGATACAATGTAGTTAGAGTGCAGCTGTCAAATACGTGTAGCAAACAGTTGCGCAGATGGCAATAGCGAAATACGGATTTCCAACGTTTATCAATTTGAAAGTTTACACAGGTTTTTGAAGAAATTTTGTTCTAGCCTAAACGTCTGTTATCTGTGCCCAAAGTTTCCTGCACGCCCACAGTGCTGTAATTTATTTTTGTTTATACATATTTGTTTATTTTAAGGAACAGGGAAAAGCATCATGGAGCTGAGCTTCTTCTCGTTTTCCAGAAGACATAAAACCTCCTCATCTTTTGTACCAACAGATGACAAATATCCAAATGATACATGTCATTAAATATAACTTCTAACTAAACCAATTATCATTAACACATTCATAATAAATCTCAAGAAACTAATACTTAAACTAATGCTATCAAGACGAGAAACTTCAATGCAATCCGTTTTAAAATATTGCGAGACATGTGATAATCAAAACTATTGGAACAACGGTTAAACAGACGCCACATACTGGAGAATGGCTCATTGTGGGCATAATTGGTTCTGGCACGAGGGATCCGCAAAAATTAATGAAATCGAAGACTACGACGGTGGATGTCAAAATCCACAAGCTGCAGGAGATCTAAGCAATCAGTTCTTCTACTTAAATCAAGAATTGATTGCTCAGAAATGACAACTGCCTTTGAAACATCTCGACGAACAGACAGCAGATCGAGGTCGATAAGTTGACAGCGATCCTGATAGCAGGGGAGGTTTAGCTGGTCCCTTCCCTAGAGAAGAGACGACAACAGGCTTCTTACTCTTCTTCATTTTATCTACCAGGTCCTGTCGTAATTCCAAAGATAACAAGCATCCACCGTTGCCAGATTCCATTTGCATGTTTTTCACAATTGCTGAAAATAATTGTACCTCAAATATCGACCTTCTGTCAAGAATTCACAATACTACCTGCATCTAAAAATTGAATTTTATGTTTTTTCGTGTCTCTCTTAACAATACACGTTATATCGTCATTCAGGGTATTTATTCAATTTGCATGAAAAGTTCAGGTGTAAGAAAAGTAGCCAGAATAGATTCAGCAGCACTGTTTTCCATCCCGTTTGAAAATATTATGAACGCTCTTGACAGGCAAAACCCATGACCCCCCGTCGATCTCAACTTAAGACGCGAAAGTCCCTCCTACAAGCAATATCGCCACTAACGTCATTTGCTTGCTTTAGACAGAATATCACAATTCTGAACATATCTGGACCACTTTTCGGGATATCAGTCACTGTAGAATATTTCTGCGTTAGATCTGTCAAAATCTTTACAATACTTAACGGATTATCTTTGGTCCAAAAGAAGCTCCAACCGAGTTCATTCAATGTTTTTAAACGGGTAGTCGGAATCTGAGTCTTTTCAGGAGAGTTTATTTATGCCCGGGTGCAGAGTGAAATCTAAAAGAATACGAAGGCAGAGACGGAAATTATGGAAGATATAATAAATTGAAAGAAAAGCAAAAGGACAAACCTGCAAACATGTGATAACCGAAACTGTTTTGTCAAGTAAACAAAACTTTTTATATGATTACCAATAAATGAGGGGACATCCGACTGCATTGTTACCAAGAGAGTGAATGTTTTGACGTTTCTTTGAAAAATGAGTGAAGCCAACATAATCTGGCTTCCTGGCTCGGCTAATTGCCAAAAATGACAGCGAACGCGCTTTAAGCAACGTTCACCCCGGTACGGTCCAATGTTGTTAACTCGACCTGAAATTTATCGAATGCAAACAAACTTAATTTTGATGTGCTTAACTGGTACTCAGGTGATAAAAGCGATCGGATTGTGTGAAGAAGAAGCGATGCAAGAGAAAGCGTGATTTCTCATATATTGTTAACAGTTACTTGTATTGAATCCAACTTTTAAACGGCATTGTACAGTTCTTGTGAGCAGACCTTGAACATTTGAAACGTAGCTAGCGCTACTGGCATTTGGTGATAGCTTCAGGCGACAAACAGTTTTCACGGGGCTGATTGTAACATTACTTCCACCTTCCCAATTCACGAAAGTACTGGGTGTTATCGAACTGAAATACCTGCTCCTCGAGTTTGTGTCAGTGGAATGTTATACAACGTATGTTGTATTCACATGTCTATGTGAAAGTGTTTAAGGGTAGCTCCGCTTAATTTTTAGTGCTGAACCTCTAGAATAGTCTCCCGCAATCTCTGTGAACACGCTGAACTTCTTTTGTTTTAAGCAACCATGTATTCTTCGCGCATATTTGCTATAACATACGCTGCTATCGGCAACAATTTTCGAAAAACTGACATCGATAAAAATACAGTGTAAACAATACACTCTAGCATTCGTTATCGAGCACTCAGTCGAGATAGAAGTCTTTTGTCATCGGTCCGTACACTCTATAGCGACAAATAGGTTAATCCGCGTTCAAGGTTATTTGCACACTCTACGCCTAGTTGAGGTTTCAGTATTTTTCCCTTCTTTTGTGTTTCTGTTTCTGAGTACCGTTAGCCGGTCAGTGAAGTGAAGCAGTGTTCTTCTAGTAAGCCGTCTGGATACCGTTACCTACACAAGCTAAGTATTAGTTTTCGTTTCCCCTTCTTGGTTGTCTTAACAACGTGCACTGGGCAATATGCCCGTGCAAAAATGACTTCCCCTGACGGCGGTTCATCTCAAGGTGAGATGGACGTCGAAATAAAATCGGCTCCCCGGCTCAAGGTATATCCGAGCTCGGCCACCGGGCCATTTGTGATCTTCTTTCGGACCAAAGAAAAAAAGTGTTTGAATCTGTTGCAGATTTCTCGAGTTCTGACAGATCGGTATTCGGCCGTGACAGAAATATCGAAAATTCGCCCTGATAAGCTTCGGGTGGTGGTTAACAGTTCAACTCAGGAAAACGATATTGCTGGCTACGAGCCCTTTACGAGGGAGTACAGGGTGTATATTCCAGCTAGCAGGGTTGAAGTCAGTGGGGTCGTTTCCGATTCGAGTCTGAATTGCGAGGACCTGCTAAAATATGGGACTGGCTGTTTCAAAGACCCCATGCTTAAGCCAGTGAAGATACTGGAATGCAAACGTTTGCATTCAGCATCAGTCGCAGCTGACGGCAAGAAAATATACGTCAACTCAGACTCTTATCGGGTGACCTTCGCCGGGTCTGCCCTGCCCAATTACCTCCTCTTTGACAAGGTTCGTCTACCTGTTCGCCTCTTTGTGCCGCGGGTCATGAACTGTACTAATTGCAAACAATTGGGACACACAGCCTCCCATTGTAGCAATAAAGCCCGCTGTAGGAAATGCGGTGGGAATCATGCGGATGATTCCTGTGGTAGAGATGTCGAAAAGTGTCTCTACTGTGGGGGAAACCCACATGATCTCCCTTCATGTCCCGCGTACAAACAGCGCGAGGAAAATCTTAAGCGTTCCCTTCAGGGACGCTCTAAGCGATCTTTTGCCGAAATGCTTAAGATAGCTACGCCACCTGTCTCTACGAACATCTTTACCAACTTGTCTACTGACGAAGGCGACTGTGATGAACCCCAGGAGGGAACATCTTCTGCTGTGCCTAGAAGTAGTAGAAAAAGGAAGAACATTTCCTCTTCCAAGCTTCGTCGTAAAGGCCAGAAGGTGTCTCTTCATGGTCCCCCTAAAATAACTACTCAAGGAAGTACTGGTGCAAAACCGAAGCAAGTCGCTCCCGGTATCAGTAACCTGAGCTCAGAAAAGGAGTTCCCAGCACTTCCAGGAACATCAAAAACCCCAAGTGTTCCCATATCTCAGCCAGAGAAAGAAAACAGTGCTGGCTTAATAAATTTCTCTGACATTGTGGACCGTATTCTTACAGCGTTAAACATTTCTGACCCCCTTAAAAGTATCTTGATAAGCTTTCTCCCCGCAGTAAAAACATTCTTGATGCAGTTCACTGCGAAATGGCCCCTTCTTTCAGCGATTGTATCCTTCGATGGCTAATTCATCGAACGAAGTCAAGGATTTAATCACTGTTCAACAGTGGAATTGCAGAAGCATTATCCCGAAAATCGATTCGTTTAAAATCTTGCTAAATAATTTGAAATGCGATGCATTTGCCCTATCGCATGGCTCACTTCAGAAATAACCCTACACTTCCACGATTTTAATATTATTCGCTTGGATCGAGAAGACTCTTACGGAGGAGTACTTTTGGGGATCAAAAAGTGCTATTCTTTCAATCGGATCGACCTCCCCTCGACACCAGGCATTGAAGTTGTCGCTTGCCAAACCAGAATTAAAGGCAAAAACCTTTGCATTGCTTCCACCTACATCCCCCCTAGAGCCTCAGTTAGCCACCGACGGCTTTGCGATATTGCGGTACTCCTCCCCGCACCGAGGCTAGTTTTAGGTGACTTCAACTCCCACGGCACGGTATGGGGTTGCCTTCATGACGATAATCGATCTACCCTACTCCATGAGCTTTGCGACAACTTCAATATGACCATTTTGAATACGGGTGAAATGACACGGATTCCTGCCCCTCCAGCGCGTCCGAGCGCCTTAGACCTGTCCCTCTGCTCGACATCGCTGCGGTTAGATTGCATGTGGAAGGTGTAACCCGCCAGGGTAACAATTTTGCACTGGGTGGAAATATACCCTTTTTTGCGTATACACTCCGTAGAGTGTATTGTTTACGTAAAATTATGCTCACCGCTGTTCGGTACCGTTCACATTTAGTTGTAAATTTTTGTTCATTTTCGCGTTTGTGAACGGTTTTATTCGTACAGATAGGTTAGATAATTTTTGTTTTACGTTTGTGAATTAGTAACATAGGGTTTAGGTAGGTCTCCGCTCTCCTCTCGCTGTAAAAGTGATTGCTAACTATGCTGTACCATGGCAATGACAGCTATGCGGCGGTGTGTTTTTTGGTGGTTGGTTGGTGGAGTGAAAAAAGGCGGCCATCGAGATAGTGACGGACCACAGCCACGAACAGACGTTCGAAAAACCGTATTTCTTTTTTCGGGACAGTTTCCCGCCACCGTGATAAAAGTGCAGTGCGCGCGTGCGACGGCAAATTAAAGCCGTCAGTGTATCGGTTTGTGGTCCGGGCATTCGGAAAAGTCCTGGTGTGCGGTCGCCGAAACAGGAAGCTAAATACCAAGGAGCCACTCGCTTCCTCGGCTAACCAAAAAGGACCCAGGTAACACCAGTGCCGTTCTCACTGTGGAGGATTAGCCGAACGAGCCTAGCTCTCCTCCACAGTTAATCGTAAAAGAGAACGAAGCAGGGCGGACAAAGGTTCCCCCTGAGGTAGGTTACTGCGGAACCTACCTGGGCCATTCACGGGGAGTGAGTGGACTCGGCGATTATTCGCCCCGTCGCTAGGGAGGTTCCAACAAAAGAGCCTTGCTCACCTCCCTGGCTAATTGCAAAGGACCGCTGCCGGAGCAGCCAACGATACCAGCAGGAGAACTCGGCCGTTGGAGTCCCGGCCGGTCGGGAAAAACCGTCGCCTTCCCGCCGTCATCAGCAGCAGACCGTAAGGAACGACCAGCAGAGGAGAGTTTCGGGAGAATAAACGGTAAAGTTAGAATTTATTTGTTTTTTCCTCTTTTTGTTTGTTATTGTACGAAAATCCGAAATTCCGGTAGGAGCACCTAGGCCGCCCTGAAAAGAAGGGTACGCCGGGCAAACAAGAACCCGAGTAGTGGGCAAACCCCTACTTACATTTGGCGCACAGCGCAAAACACACTGAAAAAAATATTTTCCTATTTTGGAAAATATTTTTTTCTTCCGGAGTGTGGGGTGCTTCTACTAAATCTAGGATTTTCGTAGAACAGTCGGTGAGGTTTCTTCCGCAATATTGTTCCGCGGTCGTATTATTTATTTATTTACATTTGTTGGCGTATTTTTTCGATTTTTTGTTTTTTCCTTTTTATTTTTGTCCGAATTTGTGGATTGCGTTGTTTGTGTTTGGTCTGCCGGACGAGTAGTTTGAAGGTTGTTGTCATTTATTCGGTTGCGGTGGCCAATCGCCTTGTATTCTCAATCCGGTTTGAGACATTTTTGGAGCAGCTTGATTTCCTGAAATTTTAAGGGAATCGTTAGTGGGCGAAAAATCAGAAATAATACCGTGTCAGTACTTACATGCTTTGTGTCTTGGTGATTTCTTCCAATATAGCGCAAGTTATGATGGCGTTGGAGAAATTCAACCAAGCGTGTGTGTTCATGCGCGTCGATCATTTACATTTCGATGAGCTGGATTTTGAGTTGCAATCTCGAAGCATTTTTATCTCTCCTGATTCGGATCTTTTGGGTGTCCAGCGGCAGCGGCGTCTTCGGGGAATTTTGTCGCATGAGCGGTCGTCTCGGAGGGAATTAGTTCGCAATTTCCGGGGTGACGTGGGTGAAGAAAAGGAGATCTGCCTTGGTAAATTACTAACAATCAAGGAAGATCTCCAGTACCGGTGCCCAAACAAGGAGATTTACCGAACACGGTTGCTTCATTTGGGCTCTAGGCTCCAGGTTATCCGAAATTATGCGGCAGGGGAGGTCAACCAGGAAATTTCGGGGTTGCTGGAGGAAGTTCTAGCAGTTTATGCCAGTCATTATAACGACGAACAGGCAGCACTTCCTCCCGACAACCAAGAAGGGGAGGATGGAGAGATTTTGGGAGATTTGCTGAGTACAGACGTACCTGCGATTCCACAGGGATCCAATCCTTCCGATAACCAAGGATCTCTTTCTAAACAGCTCGTAGGGGACGACCTGTTGCGTGTCTTGTGCGAGATGAGGGACGAGATTCGACAATTGCGACAGCAATCCGACGATAATAGAGCCCTAGCGTCTCAGGGGTCTGATGCTTTTTCAAAAGCTACTGAAACGCTAATGGGTGGGATTGCTTCACTGACAACCATTTCGTCAGTTTTAAGAAAGACGGTTCAAGAAGTTGTCTCACTTCGTGAATCCGTCAGTGAACTTCGGGCACTAGTACATAAGAAGGAAAGTGCACCCGAGATGGATCTGCAGACCGATGTGGAAGATTTGCGTTTGATGAACGTACCCGATTCATTTGATGAACCAGAGATTCCTCGCCCAACACTGGCGCCCAGTCCCGATCAATTTGTGTTGAAGCGAGGATTCTCGGGTCAACAAAATATACGCCCATCACTTCCAATTGAGAAACCGAAACAGAATACCGAATTCACAGCCCCGCACCAAACTCAGAACCAGCCTCACGTTCCTGAATGGACCGAACAGCGGACGGGACCATCCTATCCGAACTTTTCAATATCTACCAACGCGGGAAACGGATCGATGGCAGCCCCAAGGAATTACTCGCGTAACCCGCAACGCGTCGCTGACTGGAAAATTCGGAAGTATGCTGGAACTGATGAAGGAACGGGACTAAATGAATTCTTGGACACCGTAGCGAGTTACGCTGCGTGTGAGCAAATGTGCGAAGACGAACTTTTCAATTCTGCGATGCATTTGTTCACTGGCAATGCTTTGACCTGGTATCAGGCTATGCGTGCGCAAAACCGGTTGTTTAACTGGAACCATCTTGTTTGCGAGCTCAAGGTAAATTTTGTTCATCCTGAACTTGATGCTACGCTCAAAATGAAGGCTCTCCAGCGCCGGCAGATGCGTAACGAATCTTTCCAGGAATATTTCCTGGAAATGGAAAAAATATTTCGTGCTATGACGGTTCCAATGGCACCGAGCGAAAAACTCGACGTGCTCAAGCGGAACATGAAAGCCGATTATAAACAAATGCTGATTCTCAGGCCAGTGAACACGCTTTCAGAATTGATGAGTCTTGGTAAATCGATCGACGCCTCCAAGACGCCGATTTATCAGAAAGTTTTCGGTTCTTCTCGGGAAGTTGCTGCTTATTTTGATAATCCACCACAAAACAAACAAAAACAAAATAATCAAAACCAAAAGGGAGGTGGACAGAATAACGGCAACGCAAAATCCAAAACGTTTTGGAGCAAGAATGCCAAACCGGCAGGTCTTGATTCAAACAAGCCTCCTGACAACCAGAAAAAGAAACAGCAAGGGAATCAGGATGGCAAGAATCTCGAGGGAAACAATCAAAAACCGATCGAACCATCGCAGAAATCTATGATGTGCCTAGAATATTTGGTGGAAAAGCATCGTCCTCCAGTGCTCGGCGTCTGCTACAATTGTGGAGACAAAGGACACGAATATGAGGAATGCCGGAAACCAAGGCGGGTCTTCTGCATAGTGTGCGGATTTAAAGGTTTTGATGTTTCTCGTTGCCCTTACTGCTTAAAAAACGGGATCAGAACCAACTGAAGTCGCAGTTGGCAGTAAAGCAGCGCTCCAAAGAACAACTCATTATTAATCCCCAGATTTACGACAGTTTTCGACCGGCTCGTGATGAGGACTATGATAATTCATTGTCCGTCGAAACCATCGTCCTTGACGACCCGTTCGATAACCGTCCATTTGCAATAGTCGCTGTGTACGGCAAATCCTTCAAAGCCTTGCTCGACAGTGGTAGTAACGCCACAATTATAACTAAAAAGCTATACCGAAAGTTTTCGAAAAGTCCCTTGAAAAGGCTGGAACGACCATTCGAACTACGTTCTGCAAATGGTCAATCCTTACCAATCATTGGACAAGCGTATCTCCCGTATACTTTTCAAAATTTGACAAAGGTCCTATGCACTCTTGTAGTAGAGCATCTGACCGTCAACTCCATTCTAGGTATGGACTTTTGGCGCGCCTTTGGGATTTCTCCTGAGATACAAAACTGTGCTCTGTTGAACTCAGGTCAGGAATCAGAAGACGATGAAGAAGATGAAGTACCGCGTGAGTCGATACTCACTTCGGAACAGTTAGCGCGCGTAGAAGAAGTAAAGAAGTGTTTCCAGGCAGTAGAGCCCGGAAAGCTAAGCCCAACCTCATTCACAGAGCACAGGATTGTCATCAAAGATGAATTCCAAGGTGCGGCACCCGTTTGCCGATATCCTTATCACATGAGCCCAAAGAAACTGTCAAAGGTCTGGGAAGAGGTTGACCGATGGCGGTCTATGGGAATTATCGAGGAGTCTGATTCGGATTGGTCGCTTAATATTGTGGCGGTCACGAAACCAGACGACTCAATCCGCCTTTGTCTAGACGCTAGGCCTCTCAATGAGCGTACTGTATGGGATGCATACCCTCTGCCCCACCCTGGGCGAATATTGGGCGGCTTACCCAAGGCGAAGTACCTGTCTACCATAGACTTGAAGGAGGCCTTTCTCCAGGTACCCCTGGCTAAGGATAGTCGCAAATATACCGCTTTCAGTGTTCCCGGCAGGGGTATGTTCCAATTTACCCGTCTACCATTTGGTCTCGTCAACAGCCCCGCTACTCTGGCGCGACTGATGGACCAGGTTCTAGGACGAGGTAAATGGGAACCTTACGTTTTCGTCTACCTAGATGACATCATCGTGGTAAGCGAAACGTTCGAGCATCACATACAGTTGCTCAAAGCAGTGGCCGATTGTCTAGCAAGAGCCAATCTAACCATCAATTTGGAAAAATCCCGTTTTGGAGTCCCCGAACTAAAGTTTCTTGGTTATTTGTTGAATCGGGACGGACTCAAGGTCAATCCTGACAAAATTCAGCCGATTCTCGACTACGAGAGACCGGTTACCGTGACGAAACTTCGTCGTTTCCTCGGGATGTGCGGTTATTACCGCCGTTTCATTGATCGGTTCAGTGAGGTCACTGCTCCCTTGACCGATCTGCTCAAAACGAAAACCAAGAGCTTAGTTTGGAACTCCGAGGCAGAACTCGCGTTCCTTAAAATAAAGGAACTTCTAGTCACTCCTCCAGTTTTAGTCCCACCAGACTTCTCCAAAGAATTCATTCTTCAGACAGACGCTAGTGACGTAGCACTCGCTGCTGTTCTGGTGCAGGAGTATCCCGAGGGTGAGAAAGTAGTTGCTTACTTTTCGCACAAACTGACCACTCCCCAAAGGAACTATCATGCAACTGAAAAGGAAGGTCTGGCGGTGATAATGGCGGTTGAACACTTTCGAGGTTACTTGGAAGGTTATCATTTTCGACTGGTCACTGATTCGTCAGCGATTACATGGATACTGAAGACTAAATGGAAAACCAGTTCACGTTTGAGTCGTTGGAGTTTAGAATTGCAACTCTACGACATGTCTATTGAGCACCGGAAAGGCAAGGACAATGTCGTTCCAGATGCGTTATCCCGGGCCGTAGCAGCCGTTTCCGCTTTGTCCACCTCAGACTGGTACTGTTCCATGAAGTCCAAAGTTATCCAAAATCCTGACGACTATGCCGACTTCAAAGTAGAAAATGATCAACTTTTCAAGTATGTAAACTCGAAAGTTGTTCCGTGCGACTCGCGGTTCAGTTGGAAACTCGTCCCAGCACCCGAGTTCCGTCAAGATTTGATTCAACGTACCCACGAAAATTTGCTTCACGTGGGATACGATAAAACGATCCACGAAGTGCAGTTACGATATTACTGGCCTCGTATGGGATCTGAAGTACGAAAGTTTATTCGAGAATGTGGGACGTGCAAGGAAATCAAAGCTCCTTTCGTCCCAGTCCAGCCCGCAATGGGTCAGTCGCGTGCGACTAATGCACCATGGCGAATGGTTTCTGTGGACTATATTGGTCCTCTTCCAAAAAGCAAACGTGGCAATCAACACTTGCTTGTCGTCCTCGACGTCTTCAGTAAGTACGTCATGTTAACCCCCGTTCGCAAAATCGCTAGTACGTCACTCTGTACGATACTGCGCGAACAGTGGTTCAATCGCCATGGCAGCCCGGAAATTCTGCTAAGCGACAATGCCTCCACTTTCACCTCGAAGGAGTTCAGTCAATTCATAAAAGAAACCAACGTCAAACATTGGCTGAACTCCCGCTATCATTCGCAGGCTAACGCAGTGGAGCGAACAAATCGCTCGATAAACACCACAATCCGGGCATATGCTCGAACCGAGCAGCGCAACTGGGATGTCCACATCACCGATGTGGAACGCATCCTAAATACTACCGTTCATTCCTCCACTGGGTTTAGTCCACATTTCATTATACACGGGTGTGAAATGGCATCTGCCGATGACTTCAGCAGGATTTCCGGTGAGGGTGACCTAGAAACAAGACACCAACAGATAGACAAAATCCGGGAGATTGTGGTCAAAAATTTGGCAAAGGCAAGCGAGGGCATTCGACATCAGTACAACTTGCGTCATCGAAGGTTCTCCAAACCTTTTGAAACGGGACAAATGGTGTACCGTCGAAACATGAAGTTGTCGAATGCACTCGAGTCTTACAATGCTAAACTTGGACCACAATACTTACCGGCAAAAATTATCACCAAAAGGGGTGTATCCTCCTACGAGCTGGAGGATTTAGCAGGTAAAAATCTCGGAGTTTGGCCAGCAAATCTCCTTAAACCAGCATAAAAACAATCTTTTCCGTGCTGTCTGTGGATTGACGGTATGCTTTTATATGGATTACTCACTTGGGAGTTTTTCAAAAGCTGCCGTCAGTTCCCAACGGTAACAACACGGACTTTAGTCCGAATAAAAAAAAAAAACAAACATTTCTCCGTCTTCTCTATTTTTATTGTGGAAGACCAACTCTGCCGCGGGAAGCTTCTTCATTAGCTTCATGCACTTATTTTGAGCCACACTCGCGCAGTGTGGTAAACAAACACTCGCTCGAAATATATGCTCCGGCCCCGGTGACGACTACGGTAGGGTGGAATAGTCCACTAAAAAAAACCACTAATCTTATACCGAGCCGTTCTCCCGGGCACCGGACGCATCTAAACACACTACCTGCCGTGTTCGGCAAACAGAAACAAAGTTCTTTAGCGCCCCACTCACGCAGTGAGGTAATCAAATTATCTCATTTAATGTATGGTCGGGGACCCGTCTTGGCCACGGAAGGATAGAATTATCCACTTCAATAAACATAAATGTTACACCGTGGTCCCCGAACGCATCTAAATACACTTTCTGCCGTGTTCGGCAACATGAAAATTTTTCCAAAATCCCTCTTCGTGGGAAACACTCGCACCTACGGGTGCACTAAATCCTGTTATTTTCCCTTGTTTGGGACACAAAAAAAGCTTATTCACTTATCCCTTCTTCGATAGGGACACAAATAAATACACGCGTCTAATTCCCGACCGCAATAAATACCGAAGACTCGCGGAAACGGTATAAAATCGCGAATAAAAACAGTGCGAACGCCGATTTCGCGAACTGTTTTGTTTTTATTTACAATTTTGATGATTCATTCATCATATCGAATGCATCATCAATTTTGACATTCCCCGATGTTCACACCAAGGTTATGCATCATGCAGGTGTAGCCCGATTCGGATCAGGATGGTATGGGTGTTAGAGGGATGTGGGTTAAAAAGCGCCTCGCGTCTTCGATTTCGAATCGAATAAAATTTCATTTCGCATAATTTTGGGTTTGTGGTTAAACCTGGGGTGGTTCGTTTGATCCTAGCGGGAATCATTTTGATCTGTTTAAATTATGCGAAAGACATTCTTTGGTCCCTCTCAAACGTTTCTTTTGCCATATACGAAGCGTTTTGAGGCGAAAAGGGACGAATAAACAAACATTTTGTCCGGAATGTCTGCGAGTGGGAGAAACGATGACGTGTTAAGCGGTATTGTATGTGTGAATGTATGAGTGTGGAATCGAACAGAGTGAATGAATGTTCGAGTGAATGATTAGATAAAGTTGTTTTGGGGTTAATTTGAAGTGCTTATCGGAATGTGAATGATCGAGCAGGCCAGTGATTGAGGATGAATGAATGAAATTGTATGAATGTATTTGGATAGAAACCCCAGCACAAGGTTGTAGTACTGGTACCGTTAGGACACGAAAGACATTTTTGGACAGTCGATGAAAAAAAAACGAACAATGTAATGCCGACAACCGTTCCCCTGCAAGTTGAAACATTGAAAATTGTCAATGCCACTTACAGAATTTTGGGATTTTCGAGTTGTTACCGATCTTGTATTCGGATTGGATTTAGGGTTCAACCCATAACCGAGTAATGACGATGGCTGATAGCCTCTCGCTTCGCGTATGCTGTCAGTATTATCAGACCAAACTTGAGCAAACATTTCACCGACGAGGACACTCGGTCGATTAATTTTTGTGATGAATATTATTGATAAATTGCGGAAGAAATGGTTAGGGTTAGTTAGTTTTTCTTTGTTTATTTATTGATTCATTTCGTTATTATTATTGTATCGGTGTTAGGTGTTAGGTTAGAAAAAAATTGTTTCCAATTTTTTTCCACCCGGTGTGGGCGAGATTGTAACCCGCCAGGGTAACAATTTTGCACTGGGTGGAAATATACCCTTTTTTGCGTATACACTCCGTAGAGTGTATTGTTTACGTAAAATTATGCTCACCGCTGTTCGGTACCGTTCACATTTAGTTGTAAATTTTTGTTCATTTTCGCGTTTGTGAACGGTTTTATTCGTACAGATAGGTTAGATAATTTTTGTTTTACGTTTGTGAATTAGTAACATAGGGTTTAGGTAGGTCTCCGCTCTCCTCTCGCTGTAAAAGTGATTGCTAACTATGCTGTACCATGGCAATGACAGCTATGCGGCGGTGTGTTTTTTGGTGGTTGGTTGGTGGAGTGAAAAAAGGCGGCCATCGAGATAGTGACGGACCACAGCCACGAACAGACGTTCGAAAAACCGTATTTCTTTTTTCGGGACAGTTTCCCGCCACCGTGATAAAAGTGCAGTGCGCGCGTGCGACGGCAAATTAAAGCCGTCAGTGTATCGGTTTGTGGTCCGGGCATTCGGAAAAGTCCTGGTGTGCGGTCGCCGAAACAGGAAGCTAAATACCAAGGAGCCACTCGCTTCCTCGGCTAACCAAAAAGGACCCAGGTAACACCAGTGCCGTTCTCACTGTGGAGGATTAGCCGAACGAGCCTAGCTCTCCTCCACAGTTAATCGTAAAGGAGAACGAAGCAGGGCGGACAAAGGTTCCCCCTGAGGTAGGTTACTGCGGAACCTACCTGGGCCATTCACGGGGAGTGAGTGGACTCGGCGATTATTCGCCCCGTCGCTAGGGAGGTTCCAACAAAAGAGCCTTGCTCACCTCCCTGGCTAATTGCAAAGGACCGCTGCCGGAGCAGCCAACGATACCAGCAGGAGAACTCGGCCGTTGGAGTCCCGGCCGGTCGGGAAAAACCGTCGCCTTCCCGCCGTCATCAGCAGCAGACCGTAAGGAACGACCAGCAGAGGAGAGTTTCGGGAGAATAAACGGTAAAGTTAGAATTTATTTGTTTTTTCCTCTTTTTGTTTGTTATTGTACGAAAATCCGAAATTCCGGTAGGAGCACCTAGGCCGCACTGAAAAGAAGGGTACGCCGGGTAAACAAGAACCCGAGTAGTGGGCAAACCCCTACTTACAAAGGTAGTCTCTGATCCCCACGGCAGCGACCATCTGCCAATCGTAATTAATATTGCTAACGGTTCAGGGCCACCGAATACAATCAATGTTTCGTATGACCTCACACGAAATATTGATTGGAAGAGCTACGCGTCCGCGATATCCGACAAAATCGAGTGCACCCAAGAGCTTCCTCCGGAGGAAGAGTACGGGTTCCTGGCTGGCTTGATTCTCGATACCGCGATTCAAGCTCAGACTAAACGCGTACCAGACGCGAACTCACGCGGGCGTCCTCCCACTCCATGGTGGGACAAAGAGTGCTCAGACGTGTACGCGGAGAAGGCCACTGCGTATAAGACCTTCCGGGACGACGGGCTGCCAGCTAGCTACCGACAGTACGCGATGGTGGAAACGCGCATGAAGAGTTTGATAAAAGCCAAAAAACGTAGCTACTGGCGCCGGTTCGTCGACGGACTAACGAGAGAAACATCGATGAGCACTCTTTGGAGTACGGCCCGGCGCTTACGAAACCGAAACAGTATTAATGAGAGCGTGGAATATTCAAACCGTTGGATATTCGATTTTGCCAAGAAGGTTTGTCCGGATTCCGCCCCGGCACAGAAGATCTACCGCGCCGCGTCCCCTCACAATAACGCGAACGAAACACCGTTTTCGATGGTGGAGTTCTCACTTGCTCTCTTATCATGTAACAATAAAGCCCCAGGGTCAGACAGAATCAAATTCAACTTGTTAAAGAATCTGCCAGACTCTGCCAAGAGACGCTTGTTGAATTTATTTAATAAGTTTCTTGAGGGTAATATTAGGGTCCCTCATGACTGGAGGCAAGTGAATATCATCGCCATTCAAAAACCAGGAAAACCAGCCTCCGACCACAACTCGACCGATTGCGATGCTGTCCTGTATCCGAAAGTTGTTCGAGAAAATGATCTTGTTTCGCCTCGATAATTGGGTTGAATCAAATGGCTTACTGTCAGATACACAATTTGGTTTCCGCAAAGGCAAAGGGACGAACGATTGTCTTGCGTTGCTCTCAACAGAAATTCAAATGGCTTATGCTAGCAAAGAGCAGATGGCATCAGTTTTCCTAGATATAAAGGGGGCTTTTTATTCAGTTTCTATCAAAATGCTTTCTGAGAAGCTGCACCAGTATGGTCTTTCACCGACTCTAAACAACTTTTTGCTAAACTTGCTGTCTGAAAAACATATGCATTTTTCGCATGGTGATTTATCGACATCACGAATTAGCTACATGGGTCTTCCCCAGGGCTCATGTCTAAGCCCCCTTCTCTATAACTTTTACGTGAATGACATTGACGAATGTCTTGTCAATTCCTGCACGCTAAGGCAGCTTGCAGATGACGGTGTGGTCTCTATTACAGGTCCCAAAGCCGTCGATCTGCAAGGACCATTGCAAAATACCTTGGACAATTTGTCTGCTTGGGCCCTCCAGCTGGGTATCGAGTTCTCCACGGAGAAAACTGAGCTAGTCGTATTTTCAAGGAAGCGTGAACCAGCGCAACTACAGCTTCAATTAATGGGTCAAACTATTGCTCAGGTTTCAACTTTCAAATATCTCGGGGTCTGGTTCGACTCTAAAGGAACCTGGGGATGTCACATTAGGTATCTGAAACAGAAGTGCCAGCAAGGATCAACTTTCTCCGTACAATAACCGGAACATGGTGGGGTGCCCACCCAGGAGACCTGATCAGGCTGTACCAAACAACAATATTGTCGGTGATGGAGTACGGGAGTTTCTGTTTCCGCTCCGCTGCGAACATACATTTCATCAAACTAGAGCGAATCCAATATTGTTGTTTGCGTATTGCTTTGGGTTGCATGCACTCGACACATACGATGAGTTTAGAAGTGCTGGCGGGCGTCATCCCGCTGAAAAATCGATTTTGGGACCTCTCATATCGATTGCTCATCCGATGCGATATCTTGAACCCGTTAGTAATTGCAAATTTCGAAAGGCTTGTCGAGCTCAATTCTCAAACCCGATTTATGTCCTTGTACTTCGATTACATGGCACAAAATATCAATCCTTCTTCATACTATCCCAACCGTGTCAATCTCTTTCATGCTTCTGATTCAACTGTATTCTTCGACACATCCATGAAAGACGAGATTCGTGGAATCCCGGATCACATACATTCGCAAGTGATCCCAAGCATCTTTCATAGTAAAGTCGACAGCAACAAGATGTTTTACACCGACGGGTCAAGCATCGACGGCTCCACTGGCTTCGGTATATTCAATCAAAACCTCACCGCCTCATTCAAACTCAATGATCCTGCTTCAGTTTACGTCGCTGAGCTTGCTGCTACCCTATACCCTTGGGATCATTGATACTTTGCCCACCGATCATTACTTTATTGTCTCGGATAGCCTCAGCTCAATCGAGGCTCTCCGTTCAATGAAACTGGGAGCGCCTGCGTGCTTTGTCTGTAAGATCGTACAAGATTACCTTAGTTTGGGTTCCCTCGCATTGCTCCATTCCAGGTAATGAAGAAGCGGACTCTTTAGCTAAGGCGGGCGCTTTACAAGGTGACATATATGAAAGACCAATTAGCTTCAGCGAATTTTTCAGTATTACTCATCAGAGAACACTCGAAAGTTGGCAAACTTCATGGAGCAATGGTGAACTGGGAAGGTGGCTACATTCGATCACTACACGCTGGACGCACATCTCCGGCGTATTGGGCTCGTGGATAGCGGTATCTGCGCTTGTGGCAACGGTTATCACGAAATCGAACATGTTGTCTGGGCATGCGCCGAGTACTGTTCTGCCAGATCTCAACTATTCGATTCCCTTCGGACCCGAGGAAGATCACCCAATGTCCCGGTTCGAGATGTACTAGCAAGCCGCGATATTCTCTACATGTCCCTTATATACACGTTCCTCAAAACCATCAATATCCAAATTTAAATGCCCCTATCTTTTCTCTTATCATTCCCAGAAGTGCCCTCTTCCGCCTACCGTACCCCAACGATGGTTTGATACGACTCCAAGACGAGACAAAGCATCTGTCGAATGAACCAACAACACGAGATCTACAGTACAACATCACACGCGCAGCGCGGTGTGTTTCCGATCCGTATTTGAGCCGTACTACGAAATCGTCTGGAGGAACCCCTGCCGGCTCGAGGAAAACCGCCCGGCGTCCCAATACTTGATACATCCGTTCGAATCTGTAATCCTGGCCGTTGATTCCTGATGCCGGAAACTGAATGTTTATATCCCCCCCCCCGTTCAGCCTTGTCCACCCTCTCTCCCATGTCTCTGATACACAGATGTATGACTTCACCCCCTTCTCCCCTTGAATATCTTCCCAAAACTTATGTGCCCCCCTATCTTCTAGTTTTAGTTTATCAATATTTAATCTCGTTAAGAAATGCACAACAGTACCACTACTTTAAAATAGCCCTAATTAATTCCCCTTAATCTTGAACCACTCTTTCTAGTTATTTCTAGTTAATAAGCTTGTAAAATGTTCCGCTTAGTTAATAATTAATTTCTCCTACAATCTCCCTTCTAAAAATCATAAAGTGAATTACTATACAAAGAACACACAAAATGACCCGTCCCCCAAATCTTACGAATATTATATTATACCCTCTTTTATATGTATAAGTTAGCTGTAAAGTTTTTTTTTTAGTTTCATTATATAAAACAAAATAATATTGAAATGTGTAACCCCCTAGTTTAAAGAAATTCAAAATGTAAAACAATGAAAAAATGGCACCTTTAAGCTAACGCATACGTGCCTTATCAAATAAACAAATTGAAAAAAATACACTCTAAACTACCCCCGAAGAGGATTACTCGTCAGGCTTGAATTGCCTAATATGAAACCCAACCTCAGGGCAAGTCATTGAAATTGAACCCAAAATGGCGCAAAGTAACGGTAGGTAAACAAAATGTGAAAAGATGTACTTCGTTTCACATAAAGAAGGAGCCACTACTATATTTAGCAAGGACGAAAGAGAAATGTTCGAAAGCTCATACACTAAAAAACGATCAGTTATCATAAGAGGCCAGGCAACTAACATCTCTATCTCTACATAAAGAGTTTGACAATAGCCAACATCGTTTTCCACCGATCGATGGGGGTTAGTTTGACAAAGTCAGAATCGCTTGAAATGTCTTCAACAAACTGCAGTAACAGTACAGGAAACAGACATCTAAGCTAGATCAAAATTTCTCGAATTTGAATTAAAATACATTGAAAATCACCATTGCATACAGGTTCGCATGCGTGAATCACCATTGAATCCAAGTTTGCATGCAAGGTCCGTGTAGCGTTTACCGGCCGATCGTAGCGCATGTATGTAGCGAGTTGCTACTTGCTGGAGGCATTTCAAAATGACAGTTTTATTCCTTACACACATTGAACACCTTACTTGTATGTCAGTTCTCAGTGGTAACAGGAAACAAAAGAAAACAATGCACACTTTCTCCGATTTGGTGCAAACTAAAGCGCTTCTCGGTCGTATTTAAAACAACTTTCGTTCATTTTGTTACAAATAAAGTTCTTATGTTGACTACGCTAATATGACGCCATGTCACCCACTTGTCACAGGCTGAACTCAATCGAACACGCTTTCTCTCTCGCTTTGTAGGCAGTAGTTAATTTCGATAGCCCATAGGTGCAAATCAAACTCAAAAACAATTCAAATCTATGAAAGACGACGCGAAACGTAAGGAATCTTCTCTGACCAAATACACTACACGGGAAAGCTATTGAACATAAAAATACAAACATTTTAGGTAACACTAACAAGAAAACATTTTATTGGACCGATCTAAGTTATGGAATCTTATTCTTAACCTTAATTTTATTCATTCATTACCTTACATATTTCCTGTTCCTTCCCTCTCTTTCTCGCTTTCCTCTTTCTGTCCTAAGCTAAATGCGGTCAAATTTTCCTGCTAGCGGATAATGAAAGAAAGCTTTCGAAAGCTTTTGAGCGTCAATCTAACAGAGGATGAGTGTAGTGAAGATGACGAATAGAGCGGTGCAGTTGCACCGTGCTGCGCAGAAAATCTGTGATTTTATAACGTATTGGCTTTGCTCGAACATGGATTGTTTGTGCCAATAGTGTCTAGCTGTGTTGGATTCATGTGCAAGTTCGATTTGGAGTGAGAAACTAATGCTATGTGATTTTGCAAGTGAAAATCTCCAAACTTTGGCCTGCTCAACTTTGACGAAAAACATGGATTCCTATATTCAGCTAAGTACAAGTGTTGCTCTGCTCATCTCAACCAATTCACAACCACAAAGTGAATTTGTACTGCCACGCACATTTGTCGTAGCGCATTCCTTATTTTACAGGTCTACATACACATGCCATATAACAATTTTCTCGCTAAACAGCTTGTACTCAATATTTGTTCAGCTCTGCAATTGGTGCCGGTGCCGTGTGCTAGTGACCGGCACGCCGTCGGTGTTCTTGCTATGCTGACATGCCGTTCCTAACACATTACATCAGGTACGGTGCTCAATGCTACCATACACACCTTAGCTCCCCCGCTGCTTTGGGCTGCTGGATGTTTTACCTAACCCACATCAATTGATATTGCTTCTTAAACTATGTAAAGCATAATCAATTATACTCCGGGAATCACACAATCGTCTGAACTCTCGATCGAAGCAGATCGTTTTCTTGTGCTGTGCATAGAGTGGATCAATATAAATATATACATTGTGAAGGCCAGTCATTGTTTGCGGCAGGCTTTGTTCGCCGGTGCCTAGGTTGGTGAAGTGAATAGTTCAATAACCGGACAAGCCGCTATATAAGCTAAGTATCTTTTTTTTCTCATTTCCCTTTCCCCCGATCTGTCGCTACTTCTTAGATCCCTTTCCCCTGAATATAAGTTTCATCTCTCGTTTACACCACGTGCTATCCTCGTGCCTAAATGGCCGAGGGCGAAGTAACATTGGATGGGAATGATATTCCCATGGATATACCGGATAAACCCGAAATTACTCCCTCGCCTGATTCCCCCAGTCCTCCTCGTATTAAAACATACCCACCCAGTTCAACTGGGCCCTGGGTGGTCTATTTCCGGCCCATTACGAAATCGCTTAATATTTTAGAGATCTCACGGGAGCTGACTGCTAACTACCCGGCCGTAGCTCAGATAACACGTGTTAGAGCTAATAAGATACGCATATTAGTGAATGACCTCGACCAGGCAAACCAGATTGCTCGCAGCGAGCGCTTTACAAAGCAATTTAAGGTGTATACACCTTGTTTGGCAGTGGAGATCGACGGGGTCGTTGCCGAACCGGGTTTGAAGTGCGAAGACGTGTTGAAGTATGGAGTTGGTTGCTTTAAGGACCCCTCACTTGAACATGTGAAGATTCTGGAATGCAAGCAATTGTATTCAGCAAAAACTGAGAATAATAAGACAACTTATTCATTGTCAGACTCGATTCGGGTGACTTTCTCCGGGTCTTCCCTCCCCAACTATGTCCTCCTGGATAAGGTTCGTCTACCGGTTCGCCTGTTTGTACCGCGGGTAATGAACTGCAGCAATTGCAAGCAGCTGGGCCACACAGCCACCTATTGTGGCAATAAGAAAAGGTGCGGCAAATGCGAGGGAGAACATGAGGATGACGCTTGCAGTGGAGAAACTGAGAAGTGTATTTACTGCGGGGGCCTTCCGCATGATCTTAAATCATGCCCCGCGTACAAACAGCGCGGGGATAAAATTAAGCGCTCCCTTAAGGAACGCTCGAAGCGCTCTTATGCAGAAATTCTTAAGAATGCTTCGCCATCTGTCCCTTCCGAAAATTCATTTGCTCTTTTGGCTGGCGTTGAGCAAGAATCTGACGACCCACAAGAGGGAACATCTTTGGTTAACCCAGGGGAGTCCAGGAAGAGGAAAAATCAAGCTTCCCCTAGATTGCCTCGTAAGGGTGCCAAGGTGTCGTCCACTCAGAGTGCGCCAACTACAATCAATAAATCCAACGGAAGTGATGCACTAAAGCCGAAGCAATTTGCTCCAGGACTTGGAAATTTTAATTCTAACAAGGAGTATCCACCACTTCCAGGGACACCAAAAACCCCAAGTGTTCCCTTTTTTCAAACAAATACTCAGTCCAGTAGCGGACTAATGAAATTTTCTGACATAGTGGACTTAATTTTCACAGCTTTCAATGTTACTGATCCTCTTAAAAGCATTCTAATACATTTTCTCCCTATGGTGCAAACATTTTTGAAACAGTTGACTGCTAAATGGCCCCTCCTTGCAGCGATCGTATCCTTCGATGGCTAAGTCATCAAACGAGGTCACTGATTCGATCACTGTCCTACAGTGGAATTGCAGAAGTATCCTCCCGAAAATCGATTCCTTCAAATTCTTACTAAACAGTTTAAAATGTGATGTTTTCGCATTATGTGAAACTTGGTTAACTTCCGATATAAATCTCAACTTCCACGACTTTAATATAATTCGTCTGGATCGAGAAAACCCCTATGGAGGAGTACTTTTGGGGATCAAAAAGTGCTATTCTTTCAACCGAATTAACCTCCCTTCGACACCAGGCATTGAAATTGTCGCTTGTCAAGTTCTAATCAAAGGGAAAGACCTTTGCATTGCTTCCATCTACATTCCTCCTAGAGCCTCGGTAGGGCACCGAACGCTTTGTAATATCACGGAATCCTTACCGGCACCGCGGCTAGTTCTGGGAGACTTTAACTCGCACGGTACGGTATGGGGCTGTCTTCATGATGATAATAGATCAACATTAATCCAAGATCTTTGCGACAATTTCAACATGACCATCTTAAACACGGGAGAAATGACGCGGATTCCTACACCACCAGCACGCGCAAGCGCGTTGGATTTATCGCTATGCTCGACATCGCTACAGTTAGATTGCAGGTGGAAGGTGATCCCTGATCCCCACGGTAGCGATCATTTGCCTATCGTGATTTCAATTGCTAACGGTTCAAGACCATCGGAAACAATCAATGTCTCGTATGACCTCACACGGAACATTGATTGGAAGAGTTACGCGACCGCGATATCCGTTAAAATCGAATCCACTCAAGAACTTCCTCCGGAGGAAGAGTACAGGTTTTTGGCTGGCTTGATTCTCGACAGTGCGAATCAAGCTCAGACTAAACCAGTACCCAGCGCGAATACCCATGGACGGTCTCCCACCCTGTGGTGGGATAAAGAGTGCTCAGAGCTGTACGCGGAAAAGTCCACTGCATATAAGGCCTTCCGGGAAGACGGGTTACCCGCTAGCTATCTACAGTACGCGTCGTTAGAAAGGCGAATGAAGAGTCTAATGAAAGCCAAAAAACGCAGTTATTGGCGCCGGTTCGTCGACGGGTTAACGAGAGAAACAGCGATGAGCACTCTTTGGGGTACGGCTCGACGTATGCGTAACCGTAATAGTACCAACGAGAATGTGGAATATTCAAACCGTTGGATATTCGCTTTCGCCAAGAAGATCTGTCCGGACTCTGTCCCGGTACAGAAAACGTGCCGCGCCGCGTCTCCTCACGATACCGCGAACGAAACACCGTTTTCGATGGTGGAGTTCTCACTTGCTCTCTTATCATGCAACAATAACGCCCCAGGGTTAGACAGAATCAAATTCAACTTGCTGAAGAATCTGCCTGACACTGCAAAAAGGCGCTTGTTGAATTTATTTAACAAGTTTCTTGAGGGTAACATTGTCCCTCATGACTGGAGGCAAGTGAAGGTCATCGCCATCCAAAAACCAGGAAAACCAGCCTCCGACCACAACTCGTATCGGCCGATTGCAATGCTGTCCTGTATTCGGAAGTTGTTCGAGAAAATGATCTTGTATCGCCTCGACAATTGAGTTGAAGCAAATGGCTTACTGTCAGATACACAATTTGGCTTCCGCAAAGGCAAAGGGACGAACGATTGCCTTGCGTTGCTTTCTACAGAAATCCAAATGGCCTATGCTAACAAAGAGCAGATGGCATCAGTCTTCTTGGATATTAAGGGGGCTTTTGACTCAGTTTCTATCAACATTCTGTCAGAGAAGCTGCACCAGCATGGTCTTTCGCCAATTTTAAATAACTTTTTGCTAAACCTGTTGTCTGAAAAGCACATGCACTTTTCGCATGGCGATTTAACAACATTGCGATTTAGCTACATGGGTCTTCCCCAGGGCTCATGTCTAAGTCCCCTGCTCTACAATTTCTACGTGAATGACATTGACGATTGTCTTGCCAATTCATGCACGCTAAGGCAACTTGCAGACGACGGCGTGGTCTCTGTCACAGGGCCCAAAGCTGCCGACTTGCAAGGACCATTACAAAATACCTTGGACAATTTGTCTGCTTGGGCTCTTCAGCTGGGTATTGAGTTCTCCACGGAGAAAACTGAGTTGGTTGTTTTTTCTAGGAAGCGTGAGCCAGCGCAACTCCAGCTTCTATTAATGGGTGTAACGATCAATCAGGTCTTCACATTTAAATATCTCGGGGTATGGTTCGACTCTAAAGGTACCTGGGGATGTCACATTAGGTATCTGAAACAGAAATGCCAACAAAGGATCAATTTTCTCCGAACAATAACTGGAACATGGTGGGGTGCTCACCCAGGAGATTTGATCAGGTTATACCAAACAACGATATTGTCGGTGATGGAGTACGGGTGTTTCAGTTTCCGCTCCGCTGCGAACATACACTTCATCAAACTGGAGAGAATCCAGTATCGTTGCTTGCGCATTGCCTTGGGTTGCATGCACTCGACCCATACGATGAGTCTCGAAGTGCTGGCGGGCGTTCTTCCGCTAAAAAATCGATTTTGGGAACTCTCATATCGATTGCTCATCCGATGCGACATTCTGAACCCGTTGGTGATTGAAAACTTCGAGAGGCTCGTCGAGCTTAATTCTCAAACCCGATTTATGGCCTTGTACTTCGACTACATGGCACAGAGCATTAACCCTTCTTCATATACTCCCAACCGTGTTCGTTTCCTAGATACTTCTGATTCTACTGTGTTCTTCGACACATCCATGAAGGAAGAGATTCGTGGAATCCCGGACCATATACGCCCGCAAGTGATCCCCAATATATTTTATAATAAATTCCGAGAAGTCGACTGTGACAAAATGTTCTACACTGACGGATCAAATCTCGATGGGTCCACTGGCTTCGGTATCTTCAACAATACTATCACCGCTTCATTCAAGCTCAATGATCCCGCTTCAGTTTACGTCGCAGAGTTAGCTGCAATTCAGTACACCCTTGGGATCATCGACACTCTGCCCACAGATCACTACTTCATTATTTCGGACAGCCTCAGCTCCATCGAGGCTCTTCGTGCGATGAAGCCCAAAAAGCAATTCCCATATTTCCTGGGGAAGATACGGGAGTCCTTGTGTACGTTATCTGAAAAATCTTATCAAATTACCTTTGTTTGGGTCCCCTCTCATTGCTCTATTCCGGGCAATGAAAAGGCCGACTCATTAGCAAAGGTGGGCGCATTAAATGGTGACATATATGAAAGACCAATCTGCTTCAACGAATTTTTTAGTATTTGTCGTCAGAGGACACTCAGCAGTTGGCAAACCTCGTGGAGCAATGGTGAACTTGGACGATGGCTACATTCCATTATCCCAAAGGTATCAACGAAGCCTTGGTTCAGGGGGATGGATGTGGGTCGGGATTTTATTCGTGTAATGTCCCGACTTATGTCCAACCACTACACCTTGGATGCGCATTTGCGGCGTATTGGGCTTGCGGAGAGTAGTCTGTGCGCTTGTGACGAGGGCTATCACGACATCGAGCACGTTGTCTGGGTATGCGCCGGGTATTTGGACGCCAGGTCTCAGTTAAAGGATTCCCTTCGGGCCCGAGGTAGACCACCCAATGTCCCAGTCCGAGATATGCTGGCAAATCGTGATTTCCCCTATATGTCCCTTATTTATACTTTCATAAAAACGATAAATATCCCAATTTAGCCCCTCTCTTTTTATTTCTCGTTTTAGAAGTTTTCTCCTGCCTTTTGGGACCGATCAGCTCCAGACTGCAACTATGTAACCGCCGTCGCACTTACCACTACGGAAACTGAAGCGAGAGCGACTCGAGGTCCGATGACTTTTGAAGGATTCCCCGCGGGTCCGAAGAATACCATCCGCCAATCCGACCTACTAGACTGAGGCGCTAATTTGTCTCGCTGATCTCCCGTTTGCCCGAAAGTTGCAAGTTTTGCTCTTCTCTCCCGGTCACCATCTACGCTTTCTCTCCCCTGTCCTTGATACAACTGCTTCTACAGCCCCCTCTGAATATCTTGACCAAGCATAAGTCTCCGCTAAAAAAGTTCAAATTTGTATTCTGTATTCCTAGTTTTAAGATAGTTGTAATTTTACCTCTTTGTTAAAACTATTGTCCCCCATCTTGTAAATAGAATTGTATCCCTAGTTTTAAAACACCGGTGAATTTTCTCATAAACATTTGTTCCCCCTTTTGTGTACCAAACTATATTGTTAGTTTTAAGATAACTGTAAATATGTCCTAAAAAACTATTACTATTGAATTCCTTGTTTTAAAACTTTTCATTAAAAAAAATCTTTTGCTCCCTCTCTTGTACATAGAATCTTATTTCTAGTCTTAAGATAGCTGTAAAATTTTTCTTTTAAAAAAAAAAATATTTCACCATTGTAACCTCCTAGTTTTAAAATATCCAAAATGTAAAAAAAATATTTCACCATTGTAACCTCCTAGTTTTAAAATATCCAAAATGTAAAAACAAAAGAATTTGGCACCGCCAAGCTAACGCATTTGTTTGATAGGCACAAATGCGTTAGCTTGGCGGTGCCAAATTCTTTTGTTTTTACATTTTGGATATTTTAAAACTAAACGAAATGAATAAAAAAAATACTCCGGGAATGTGTTTCGAGCACATTCATGCTGATCTGTCTATTGCATATCTCCCTTTTTCAATGCATGAGTGTGTATGCAGTATGACAGTTATCGCCAATGATGAGCCCATTTGCACCATTACAAATTCGGCTCAGGCTAACTTATTATACTGATACCCTGCATTGTTTTAGTTGATTAGTTGTAACGTCTCAGTCAAATTCAACACCGTCAGGAAACAGACGCGCGCGTGAGTTTTACCGGGAGTTAGTGAAATCAAGTAAATCGAAATGTACAAGGAGAACGACGCTACCATGGATTCGGAGGAGCTGCTAAAGGACCCCTACGAAACGGGCGCAGCAACAGAAAACTAGGGTTGTGGTACCGGTAATACCGGTACCGAAAATCTCGGGAATACCGACCCATTTTTGGTACCGTAATACCGGTACTGAACAAAAGTCAGTACCGGTATTTTCGGTACTATAAATTTTTTTTTGACAAATATGTTAACTCTGCAGGGGGATCTGGTTCAAAATATCGGCCTGCAAGATAACGTTTAATTATATTAATTTTCGTTCTAGATAAATCGTTGAGATATCATCTTTGTGTGGGAATGAGGTGGGGCCATCATCATAATAATTCTATAAGTTAAAGTTTTATTAGCGACATTCTGATTGGTTTCCATTATTCACTTATCTATAAAAGAACGAACAGCGATTTAGTAGCTAACAGTTTTAGACTTGGTGAACTGCTTCAAATGGGGCGATTTTTAATTATTGGTGATCTGAAAATTCAGCAAAACTCTATAGTTTACAGGAAAGCAAGGAGCCTTGATATGCATTAGAGAATAGTAGGCAAACGACATAAAGGTCGCAACCAATTTTCAGAAAAGCAAGAGAGGAAATGCGATTAACCTGCTCGGATTTACTGCCATTCTCGCTTTGATTTACTGTTGTTAATAGGGTTTCATACATTTACCATCTGTTCAAGTCGACGAAAGTCGCATCATTTAGCAGTTATTGATTTCAAAGTGACCTAGATTTCGAAATAAAAGAAGGTGCCCTATACGAAAAATATCTTCTGTGAAATGAGTCTTGCCATTCCGAAGCAATTAAAAACAATAAACAGCGCAAATCAATCATCTGAGAATAAGATCATCAGTTTGAGCATTCAATTTCAGTTTGAAGCTTTTTTTTTTGAATTTAAAAAAAAAATATTCGAGTACCGGTACTACCGGTACTGGGGGCTTCAGTACCGTAGTACCGGTTCTCGCCAAAAAGGGTCGGTACTGCGAACCCTACAGAAAACCCGATTGGAGGAAACGCAGACGAAGCAGGTGCCTCGTGTTCTAAACGGAAACAACTAACTTCGATCCTGCGTCCGGGTGATGAGAAGCAAATGAAGATGGCGCAGTCCCTGAGGATTCTAGTGGCGACGACATCCGGACAAACTGAACAACAGGCGGACTCTATTCTTGTGGAGCTCTCCGCTTTGCAGGATGCTGTTCCAGTTGGTCAGGAGCAGCCGATTTTTAACGGGTATGGCTTCCAGCGAGATGAACTCTGGCTGGAGGCGGCGAATCTGCACAGTCTTGATTGGCTGAAAGCAGCTTTGAATAAAATTGGTAATTTACGGGGACGTCGGCTTACTGTGAGGGATTATTCCCCACCGCCGCCTCTCCACAGAGTAGTAGGTATGATTCCATCTTGTGGGCAGTCTAGGATTCAGTATGGAGAGGTTCTTAGGAACATTTCCAGGCTGAATCCTGAAGTGTCCACAAAATATTGGAGGATTCTCTCTCTCAGTGGGAGCCGTTCCGACGGCAGGAAAAATATCATCATCGGAGTCGATGACAAATCGATCAGAGACCTAGAGCGCTTAGATTTTAAACTGCACTACCGCTTCTCCCTAATACAGCTACGGTGCTGCGACAAAAAGGCCGTATGCCTTTTGGGGGAAATCTGAGCTAATTCTGCAATTACAGTGAAACCATCATCAAAGGAACAATTAAAATTATCTTTCTATATTTCCAACCGAAATTTACTGTTCTTAGCATTCACTACAAATCTTACCGTGTGGTAGCCGGCAGCTGAAAAGCCAAAGAATAGCACCACGGGTTTCCTTGTCCAAGTCGTAAAAGGCGACCAAACTAGGAGCCTCAAGTCAATGTGTAATTCCGTGCCGAGGACTGAATGGCTGGTGGGGCTCACTATCCAGTCGCGAACGGATCATCTGGCGTTTGCCCACTCGTATTACAGGGCTCTGATACGGGTGTAACTTTTATTCCCGCTGCAACCAATATATCATATATGGTTAAAACAAATCGTCATAAATTACAAAACAATTTCACTTTTCGTGTGTTCACCCAGCACTGCTGGGTAATTAAACGGTCGGCCTCTCCGCCTACCCTGCTTGCTTGGTTCAAAATAAAATAAAAAACTGCTGTCGACTCTACTGCCCAATGTAGGATAATACGAATCTGTCTCGCGTGCCCTTGTGTTGTGTTCTTCGGTCCATCATATTTGGGGCAGGGGAACTATTGGCGCGGAGGTGAAATAAAAACGTGTGTTTCACACTATTGGATGCAATAGTATATTCCTCGCAAATCGAAGTTTATAGAAACCACCTCGCAAAAATTTTGCGATTGCCCCCGAGAGCCAAAAATCCATCTCGTGTTTTCCTTAGAGGTGAGTTGAATTCTGCTGGATTGAGAGTGGTTCAGTGGTCGGGAAGAGGGTGGAATTCTTTCTCCGTGCCGGTTGCTGGTCATTCTTTGAGATCGATCATACGCAGATTACTGTATCAGTATTGCTGATTGATCTCTTTGATGGTCTGGTGAGCGGCATAGGGAGGGGGGTATGCCGTGTACGTTCTCGATGCCTAAACCACTCTTGCTTCATCGTTAGTTTATATCATCTTCCCCCACTCCGCTTTTCTCATAGGAAATTGTGTAGGGCGGGTAAATCAATTCACATTCCACGGATAATAAAGACGTTTTTTTCCAAATTCAGACTGGTTCAATTTGCTGCTGTGTCGCGTTCTGCTGCAGGTTTACACTGTGATCAACTCTCTTCACAAATGATTAGGGTGGCACAGATAAACTTTCAGCATAAACGGACAGCAACACTGAACCTTTCTCGTCTATTTCAGGAAGGCAAGGGTCACAAAGCCTTGGCTCAGGAGCCTTACTTCAAAACAGGGAATTTTTTTGTTGGTAAGTTATTAGCTCCCGCTTTTGTGGTTTTTAGCAAAAGTGGAATGAATAATGGTCGGGAAATGCCACGTGCGTGTGTCCTGGTAAATAATGCTATTGAGGCCCATCTTTTGTCCGAACTAACAACTCGTGACATTTGTGCAATAGTTGTCAACGTGACAACTATGGAAATACGTCTGTTGCTCGGCATATTTGCCTTACAATGAGCCATCTCCTACGGATGAATTAAAGAAAGTGGTATCATACTGTGAAAATAATGGTCTTCAACTTAACATTGGCAGTGATGCGAATGCCCATCACATCATCTGGGGGAGCTCTGATATAAATCCGAGAGGCTCTGAGCTGATGAAGTATATCAGCAGCTCAAATCTGCAAATCCTCCACATAGGAAACCGCCCAACTTTTGTTAAATCTGGAAGAGAAGAGGTGTTGGATATAACACTCTGCTCTGATAGAGTTCTGCACGAGCTAAGCAACTGGCAGGTTCTAAATGAAACCGAACCTTCTCTATCTGACCATAAATTCATTTTTTTCGATCATCTGAATGTCACCTTAAACATAGCGACATATCGCAACCCAAAATCTACAAATTGGGATCTATACACGGATAACCTAGCTACAAAATTCCACGGTTATCTCCCAACAATAGAAGAAATCGACGATCTCGACGAAGCTGTAATTACAACAAACACATTCATAGTAACATCCTACGAGGAGGCTTGTCCTCTGCGTACTGTAAGAACTTCTAGGGGAACCCCGTGGTGGAGGGCTGATCTTGATAAGAAGAAAAAGGATATGAGAACAGCTTGGAATGGACGTCAGCGGGATGATTCCAGAGCTTTCAATTTAGCTCGCAAAGCGTATAAAAAATGTATTAGATCTGCTGAGCGGGCTGGTTGGAGAAACCTATGCACAAACATCTCCAGTCTGAACGAGGCAAGCAGATTAAATAAAATTCTCTCAAAATTGAAAGATTTTGCGATGAACTCTTTAAAAACCAGTGATGGTGTTAATATGACGAACGAAAAAAATGTCCTCGATTGTCTTTTCAACACTCATTTCCCGGGTTGTATGGATCCGGAGCTGAACAGTGATCACGCATCCCATTCTGGTGATTCGGACTCGTGGGCGCTAGCACGCACACTGGTTACCACCGAATCGGTTAAGTGGGAAATTGACAGCTTTGCTCCATACAAATCGCCTGGAAAAGATGGAATCTTCCCTGTACTACTGCAAAAGGGGCTCGATATCCTCAAATCTGTCTTGCAAAAAGATTATGCTTACCAGTCTTCCTACCGGGTATATCCCTAAAGCATGGCGAGAAATAACCGTTAAATTCATTCCCAAAGGTGGGAGCTCGAACTACGAAGAAGCCAAGAGCTTTAGGCCTATCAGTCTAAGCTCTTTTCTATTGAAAGCTTTGGAACGGATGGTCGATCATCATATCAGAAATGAGTGCTTGGTGGAGTATCCGCTGCATAAAATGCAACACGCATATCACACTGCTTCATGATATTGCTTACAACATTGAGAAAGCTTTCTCGCTCAAGCAATCCAGCTTGGGTGTATTCCTGGGTATTGAGAGTGCTTTTGACAATGTGTCCTTCCAGACTATTCTGGAAGCGACGCGTGGCCATGGGGTACAGGCCCGTAGCCAGGATTTTGTTTCGGGAGGGGCTAAAAGTATGCAATTTTAAAAGTGTTTACGATTTGAGATGACCGAACAAGTTGCAAACCAAAATGAGGTGCAGGAGATAACATACCGAATTGTCATCACAAAAGTTCGTGTTCGTAAATGCAGTTACTCTCCAATTCGATGTACATCGCGATCGATGACACAATTTGCGTAAAAAATAGCTTCAGTTCCGTAAACGAGAATATTTCAGCGGGCCAATCTAAAGGTATTTCAGAGTAATTTCAAAAGAATAAAAGGATTTTTTTTCTTGGGACCGATTTACAGGTGTGGTTAAACTGGCATTGAATTCTACTTTTCACATCTGATGCAACAGAACTATTTACATTCCCATTACGAGAATAAATCTTGCATTTTTTATTTTGCTTGAATTAAAACAAGTAAATGTTTGAATTATCGCCTGGGCCGATAGACTATCCAACTCAATTCATTCGCCAATTTTAAAAAAATGGGGGTGGGAAATACCAAATCATAAATGAAACTAATCCGCTCAGTAAACTCACATATTCGATAAATCTTGATCGCGTTCATGATTTTTTTATTATTCGAATCTAGGGGCAGATCACGCTAGGGATGTATAACCAATTTGGATAAAATCAGCAAAAATGCATTTAATTCCTGTTTTTGAATCAACTTTACACTCCCTCGCAGAAAAATTTGTTTAGCAAACGTTCTACGCTGATCCACTTTGTTCAACGTTTTGTTGAGTATAGGACTAATTTTTTATAGGGTTTTGACGCTTTACAAACAACGCAAAATACATTGCACGCAACGCAAAATACATGATGAATTTCTATTATAATGGAAAGAACTGCATTTCATTTCGCTGATTTTAAAAATGCTTCACAAGTGATCTGCCCCTAGACTACAATACTAACAGTGCACAACCGCAATTAAAAATAAACGGTTTATTTCTAAATAGTATAAACACCAAATTATTGAAAGTATTTTAATCAGGTGATTCTGATTCGGTTAGTGCATAAAAAAACACAATCTACCGACAACCTGCAAATTTTAATGTCTCATAGTAATTTTGGACATTTTTAAAGCCAAGTGCGATGTTTCACAAAGTGAAATCTTTGAAGAGTATCGTTGACTTATCCACTCATAACACGGCTCAAAGCGCTAGCTTAACGAAGCCCTGGATCTATCATATAATTTTATAATGTATAAAACTTAAAACAAAAAATGTTAAGTGGGTGTCCGACAGATCACGCACATGCAACCCGCTATTTTGCGTGGATATCTTTCATCTGGGATTAACATGGGCTTTAAATCACTCTCGATGCCGTTATTAGCATCTTTAATGATGTGATGGTGTTTTTGTTCAGATCTTCTTCCTTGTTTCAACTCCTGGATCACAAGCCGTCTGTGATATTAGCATCCTGTTGGCAGTTTATTCGAGGGTACCGGACGCAGCTTTTGACTACTATGTATGTTTTGGATATAAGCACCGCTGGTTTTAGACTGATTACGTTTTGGCGTCTCTGCTGTTTCATAATACATTGCGCATGTATGTATATATACAATCATGTAAAGCGATTAAAATTTTGCTACTGATAGCCACATTAGGTTCCTCATGATAAAATTATCTAAGAGCGAATGATGGAATCAAAAATTGATACATATTGACGTGACTAATAAATCTATATGTGATCGGCATCCGACCAAAAGAGACGACTGAATCACGTAGCTTACTTTAAGGGGAGGTTTTCATTCAACTGACCAAAAAGTCAGCAAAATTTGAATTTTTTTGTGGGCCAATGAAAAATTATAGAAGGAAATAGTTTTAGGATTCAAAATTATAGAACGAAATAGTATTAGGATTCACTTATATTTTCGTCTTCATTTACAAATTTTTTCAAGACGAAAAAACAAAATGGCGCCCGTGGCGACGTTCTGTCTAAGGTTAGGTGCGCGTGGAATACCAAAACTGCATAGAGCCTGCTGCTTAAGGATCGATCTAGCACTCCAAACCTCAGAGAACAGACGTCCATCTTCAGCATTCAACTTATGTAAAATCTCTAACGGTTTCGAAGGTAGTTGGGATGCCAAACCAGGTGCGCTACTGTCGTCATGTTTTTTTGTGGCTGAGTTCGACAGGATTGACAGCGCTTATTCCTCCACCCAGTAAAACTAGTCCGGAACCGGTTCGGACTTCCAGCATGAATTCCAGCTCAAATGCAATAACCGATAAAGTCGGAATCGGTTGTTTTCTTTGAGCAAGATTCCTTACGGAATCCATTCAGGATTTCGAACCGGTTCCGGAATGGATTTGATGGATAGTCGGAATAGGTTGGTGTGGCGGTGCTAGTGTTTATCGTATATTAATTCAAATGTTTGCACGCGTTTTTTAAATATTTTTGTTCGATCACGGATGTCTGTTCTCTGTGACCAAACTTATTAAAACGCTCTAAAGTAAACTAAATTTATTGGAGGAATGACCTAAGAATGGGTAAAAAACTTCAAATTTGCCGTAATGCACAGTGGTCCAATAATACAAAAAACATATTTCGGCAAAGCATGTTTTTATCTCTCGATTAGATGGTTATGGATGTATGTTTTATTATTTCATACTTGATTTCGCCAATAATGAACTGATTTTTTTAGTATATAGAAGAATGCATAGGGTGGTTCGTTATTTACCGATATGTTGAATAATATTGATATTCGATTGCTAGTCAGAATTTTTTTGCTTTTCGAACAGTAGTTACCAATATTATTATTTTTATCAGATAACGTTACTACTAGCTGTGTATTGAACGATAATTATCGGGTTTTGGTGAACATGGCGTGCGGAAATATGAGTATGTTTGTATATTTATTCGGAGAATTTAACTAAAAATATTGAATTTGGCTTTAACTAATTTTTTCCCTCGATATCCCTCGCGAATTTTTCTTTAAAATGGTCTTCAGACTGTTCAGTTCCACATAAACTATTCTTTAGCTGCGCAAGTTTGCGCCCAAAATGGCTAGAGAATCTAAGATGTTGTATATGTTTAACAAGATAATACAAGACAAAAAAAAAATTTCACATTTTAAAATTACATTATTTTATTATTACCTCAAATCTTTAAATTAAATAGCTTAGTTATTATTTAGAAATTAAATAATCTAATTATTTATTTCTTTTCGATCGGGTCATTACAACTTGAGTTATATTAATTTATCGGACGCTACGTTTGAAACACAGGGCGGTACAGAATATTCGATAAACGGGGCAAACGGCTCAATCCACTTCGTTTCCAAGTTTCAATTTACAAATAAATTTGAATTCATGAACTGTTGCTCCTTTTTAAAATAAATGGTACCCTCACGAGGATATTTTTATTTATGCGAAAAAAAAAATATTTTTACCGTGGACAAACTGTTTGTATTCATAAAAACTACTTTTAGGGAAAAATTAATTGTAATTTCAAATTTTGTCGTTAACTTGCTATTAAAATCACAAACAACATTCCAAAATTGAAGATTGGTCTGTGAGTTGGTTCACGAGATATCATGCTCACTGGAAACGATATGAAAATATTGGCATTCAAGCACAAAAGCTGCATTTTCGATAATTGTCAATGAAAAATCATGATTTTTTTACAAGCACATCAAACGTGTACTATTTGATGCTCAAAAAATGTTAGAATAAAAAATAGTGATAATTAGATGCGAATGATTGGTGTAATAAGAAAGACCATAGTGTTAGGTAGATATAATCTCTTTTTTAATGTGAAAATCGGATTCAGTGACCCAAAATTTACTAAACATATGTAGTTTTGTATCGATATTTGCATTAAATATATTTATGACCGTCTCTCTTAAGGAATGGAACCACTGTGTAATGGTGCGCGTTGCGTTGCGTTGCGTTGCGTTGCGTAAGCACGGTATACTTCGTAGATTGCAGACTGATGACTCTCATTTCCAGCCAGACTACTTGAGGAGCATTGTTTGGGAATAACAATTAATCCAGTCCAAGCGAGAATTTCGCCTGAGAGCCACCATTGCGGGCCACGATCATCTTTACCGTAACTTGGGATGAGAAAGGAAGTGTTGATGTGGTACTTACTTAACAGAAGGCCCCGACTCAGTGACACTCCCATAAGTACCACGGATTGGGTAGTGGGTGGGTTGTTAGTCAGGATTCGCTTCAAGCAAGCGATGCGACTGAGAATATATTTTCGTGCATAAGATATTTGAATAGTTTATTGACTCTAGGATACGTAAATGTTCTAGGCGTTTAAACTCTGGGTAATCGTTTATCGAGATTGTTTCATCGAAAACAATTTGAACTCCGGACAGCTGGCTGTCGGGAGTGTTGTCGACAATGTAAAATGGACCGTAAACAATGAGTTTAAAAGTGGTATTGTGGAACATTCATAAATTATGTCACGCAAAGATTACCCCATACTAACTAACTCTCTGTCATATTACCACGTTATTTTTGCCCTTTGTCTAATACGAATCAAATGAATGGAACCACTGTGTAATGGTGCGAACGCAAACTTTGAGATTGATTTTTAGCCCTTTTTCCACTTTAAAGATTTACTAGAAACGGTGAATATGAAGAATTTGTAGATTTTATGGGTCATTGCTCCAATTAAAAAGGGTTTCTTTCGAGAGGTCAAAAGATGAAGACTTGAAATTGAACCGTTTTCAAATGGAATTGTACGCCGTTTCGAAAAATGATGTTTTGAGATAAACACGTTTAAAGTTTTGAGCACACTTTCGATTATTCGTGGTAGAATGTCAATACTGCATAGAATTATGTATTTTGGACATCGCTGGTCACGAATTTGAAGTCAGTTTTTCATAGTTCAAAATGGCTGGTCTAATATGGTGGGCCCCTCCTAAAAATAAGTGGCATTTAATCCAAAATCGTCAAAAGAAGAATTTGTGGTTTAAAAACAAGAATTTGAACCTAACCTTAATATGTATTAAAATTTAAAAAAAAAATGAAAATGGCGATTCCAATATGGCCGACTAAAATGTTATTTTAACAATTTTGACCACAATTTTCGTTTTTCACCGTTTCTGTGGTTGTTTGAAAACTCACGTTTAGTCTGCGATGCCTCTACAGATCAAGCCGTGAAATACGTTCTCGAGACCTGAACTACTCTTCTACCTGATGAGCGCGTATCGAGCCGAAAGCGTTCCATGGCGGCCAGTACGCCGCTTCGAACAATGGCCTGTAGGAAATGTTTTGATGCGCCGTTTAACATACTATATTAGACACTAATACCTTTCCAAAAATGGAAAAAAGTCAAATTTTTGCAAATTTTAATTAAGAACCTCCCCTTAAACATTTTGTCTTATACTACTATATACGTACACAATTCTTGCTAAAACACCATAGGCTCTCATGACTAGATTCGCAAACCGCTTGAGTTTTATTGAATACCTGCATAAGTAATAATCTGTTATGATTGTAGCAATCAATTTTATCGCAAAGTCTTCTACATAATATCTTCTACAACATTTTTACGTTAAGATGTTTGAACCAGTTCTTGAGTATTCACTAAACGGAAGTGTATTACAAATTGTTTAGGAAATTTCGTAAAAAAATATTTTTTCAGAAAAGTTTCGGGAGGGGCTTTAGCCCCCTAGCCCCCCCTCTGGCTACGTGCCTGATGGGGTATCTGAATGTATCTCGGGTTGGATAAACGCAAACTATCCGGATCAAACATAAATACATCTATTGGATTTACACAACAATTGTACGTACAATACTTTCATACGGGTGTCTTGTGTGGTGGCAGAAGGGAGAGGTGGTGATGGTCCAGTCGAAGCTAAACCATCTGCAAAGAATGGCGCTCATGGCGTTGACCGGTGCTTTCACGACTACTCCAACTGCTGCCCCTGAGGCCCTGCTAAACATCAAGCCATTACACATACACCTTAAACAAGAAGCACTATCATGTGCTTACAGGATGCAGGTTACTGGGCTCTGGAAAAGTAACCATATTGATCTTTCTACCAGTCATAAACGACTGTGGTCACAAATGGTTGCATGGGGTGAAGTCATTCTTGCTCCCAGTGATATAATACTCACATGTAGTTTTCCTTACAGGACATTCCAGGTGAAGTTTCCCTCTAGAGAGGAGTGGTTGTCTGGCTATTTGGAGAGACAACAACAAACGCAAGTGGCCTGTTACACTGACGGTTCTCTGATGGAGGGACGTGCTGGTGCTGGTGTCTACTGTCGCGAAATGAAACAATCTCACTCGCTAGGTAGATACTGTACTGTATTCCAAGCTGAAATCTTCGCGATTATGTACGGGGTACAATCGGCCCTTCAACGGGGATTTTCCGGCAAAGTTATAAATTTCTGCTCCGATAGGCAAGCTGCAATCAAAGCCCTTAGCCCAAACAACTCACGGTCCAAGCTAGTGATCGCGTGCCGAAACCAAATCGAAGAACTAAGCATTGTCAACACTATCTACCTTGTGTGGGTGCCCGGACACTCCGGTATAACTGGAAACGAATGGGCTGATGAATTGGCCAGGGCAGGTTAAGCGATTGACTTCGTTGGTCCTGAACCCGCCCTGCCAATTTCGACAAGTTGGATAAAGGAAAAAATACGGTCCTGGGCTTCGTCTGAGCACCGCAATTATTGGAGTAATCTACAAACGTGTCGCCAAACAAAGGCGTTTCTAGAACAACCGTGCCCAGTGACTTCGAAAAATCTCCTACATTTTTTGAAGCTCCACTGCGGCATGCTGACCAGGGCTTTAACCGGCCACTGAAAACTCAATTATCACATGGCAACTATTCAGCGCGCTGAGTATGACAAATGACGTAGTGGGCTTTTCTGTTGCCACAAGTTTTGTTTCGATCCAGTAAAAATTATTTTTATCAGTAGTTTCGAGATAAATAGTGTACCTAAGGGTTTGAATCGGAATATCCAAGGTCTTTTTGATTTTTTAATGGTGCGCCGAAGAATCAGGATGCTCGTCCGAACGTTTAGGTTTACTTCCAAGGTAATTTCACAAGTATAAAACTAATACTCTCATAAGTGTCAAATGTTCCCACCTTTCTTTCTCTTGATCTTGCATCTCAGCAGGGTGCCAACTGGTATTGATGTTTCGGCACCAGCTTCCTACCGCAAAACAATAGTAGTTTAGCGTTACAGCGATGGCGACGAACGGTGCCTACGATAGTGTCGCAAATGTGACGCTATTTACGACTTTGCCTAGAGTACGTTGAATTTGACCAATTTTTTGATTTCCTTCCGACTTTTTGCCAAAAGCGTCGGGAACTTTCGAATCCGGAACGCGGAATCAACAGGGTAGTAACGAGACGGGCGGCATGCCGAGCGTATGCGTCGCTAGAACACGGTTTGCCACAAAATGTCTAAATATGACAATAATAGGAAAGAAGCCGTCGATCGGCTATTCGATGCTTTGATTTTGAAGATTTTTATCGCTAAACTTTTTAATTTACACCTTACCTTCTTTTCGCCCACAAGTTTGCACGAAGTTCAAAGAATTCGCATTCGTTTTTTTTACCGCACAATTTTTCTCTGGCCACACTTGCTATGCCTAACGGGAAAAACTTTTGTAATGAATTTAAACCTAAAAAATTTGTCACATTTTTAAATACTACCTTTGAAACACATCAGGATACTAAAAAATGATTTTACACTGCTGCCTCTTGCACGACGAGTTGCAGTTCTGTAAATACTCAGA
The DNA here is from genome assembly GCF_030247195.1 of Topomyia yanbarensis. Classification (NCBI taxonomy): domain Eukaryota; kingdom Metazoa; phylum Arthropoda; class Insecta; order Diptera; family Culicidae; genus Topomyia; species Topomyia yanbarensis. The sequence continues at coordinate 60,175,261 of NC_080670.1, forward strand.
TAGTCGTCAAATGATTCGAGTATGCGTAGTCGGAAATACGTACTTTTGCAGATACTACTCTTTCGACACAGAGAACAGACATATAAGTTAGAACAAACTTTCCCAAAAAAACTGTGTAAACATTTAAATGAAAATATGTTGAAAATCACCATCGCATACAGGTTCGCATGCATGAATCACCATTGTATCCAAGTTTGCACACAAGTCCCGTATAGCGATTGCTGGCCGATCTTAGCGCTGGCCAGTGGCAAGTTGCTACTTGCTGTTGTCATTTCAAAGCGACAGTTTTATTTCTTACACATGTTGAGGACAGGCACGTAGCCAGAGGGGGGGGGGGCTAGGGGGCTAAAGCCCCCCCCGAAACTTTTCAAAAATAAATTTAAGAAGCAACATGTTTTTCGGTAACTCGTAAAAAAATTGTATCTTGTTTGGTTTCAACAAATTAATGGGAGAATGGTGAGGAAGATTGCTATTTCGAGCCACCGAAGACATCGGTCACGATATCTACTCAGTATGCCGAGTCTGATAACACACTTCCTTTCATATTGTGTGACTCGTCGGAAGAACAAAAGAAACTGTTACTTTAATTCTTGCTGGGGTGATCCGTCGGATGATTGAATCGTAGAAGCAAGAAGTGGTGCTCCAGCCAAACGTGGAGGCTATTGACTTCTGGAATTTTTGCATAACCGAATTTCATGATGGGGAATATTTGCTGAAAGTGAAAATAGAGGTTATGCTTACGAACATCGCCTTTAACGAGTTCTACCTTGTCAGGCATTCAGTACTTATGTTACTCAACAAATTAGCCTAGGCGAAACCAGTCATTTTGCAACTTGTAATACGTGGTTGATTCTCATATATATGGATGATGAGAAAATCAATGTTCGTCTACAAGATCTGATACCTCTTACTTGAACCGCGGGCGAACGACCAGGAGGTTAAAGCCCCAATAAACAAGCTTAACTTCTTTGAACCGTGGCCATTAAAAGATTCCTGTCACATTTGGAAAAAAATGTAATTTATTATAAAGGACTCATCTAGGAATTAGACGGGTAGGGTCAGCTAGGATTTCGTCCTAGCTGACCCTGCACGCACAAAACGCAATGCGATAATATCATCATACACGTTACATCTTTGCACATCCATAGTCTCCAATACGATTACCTGAAAAACAAACAATTGCCAAATTTGTGGCTGCTGTTCATATAATATTGACGGCAAAAACTGCGTCTAGTATCTCAAAATTAACAGTCAGCATCATCATTGAGGAAGTCGACACTGGTGGCCCGTAAGGGGACAAAACAAAAATGAAATCAGATATTCGCGAACTGCCATGTCCATAGCAGTTACCACGATAATAATACGGAAGTGTACAAGATAGATATGAACGACCACCAAGACGCGGTTGGTTATGAAAAATATTTCTCAATCAGTAAACAGGTCAATCGCACGAGATCTGTTGGACAACCATTAGCGTTTTATCATTTTCATTGTTTACATCGTGGAAATATATTAAAGACTCAAGGCTTCATTTAGCTAATGCATTGAACCGACTCAAGTAAACGAATTGTATAATAAAAAATTAGAAGTTTCATAGAAAACTGAGTACAAAAACTGTCCCAAAATTAACATTTATCGCTAGTAATGGTATCTAACAAAACTCATTTTATGCTAGATATTGGCCTGAATAAAGAAAGTTAGTTAAATCATACGCAAATTGAATTTCTGTAATAGATTAGAGCAATGTGCGCTTAATATAAACGTCAAGCATCTTCCAAACTGTTTTCTTACATTCTTTAGCTAAAAATAATTGACACGTATTTTTTGGTTTGGCTAAATATTATATTTTTTTCAAGCTATTCGCTTTTGAACTTTTGAAGTCTATAAAATTGAACATTTTTCAATCACTGATAACTCGGAAACGACTCGATATATGGAAAAAAATATTAAATAAAAAAGTTGCGTTTTCAAATAAGCTTACCAAAAAAAATCACAATTTTTTTGTTATATAACTTATGAAATTTGCAATTACTTGAAACAAATTGAATTTTTTTAAGGCTGGACCAAATTTTTTATTTATTATTTTATTTAAGTATTAAAATCGTGTTAAAAAGATTGTGTAAAAATTTGGCAGTGGAATTCTTTGCGAGATATTACAATTATAAACATAAAACATGGCAATTTTACACTAAACGCCCAGCGAAAGGCCTGTTATAACTGAAATGTCTCGTAACACTTCGAGTTCCATTCTGAATTTTTCACATAATCTTCTTAATATAGTTATGTAATCAAAATAAATTTGATTTCGGGGGACTTTAGAAAATATTTGCTTTTGACATGAGAATACCCCCAAAAAAGTCTTAAATTTGCAGAATGCGAGTCATTCCACGATTTACAACTATAATTTTAGTTCCCTCCAATTTTTTTGCACTCTTTAGCTGAAAATTATAGACACGATTTTTTTACTTTGGCTGAATTTGACTTTTTTTTTTTTTTCAAGTTATGAGTTTTTGAACTTTATAAAGTACTAGCTAATACCCATCGCACGTTGATGCGACTTTCAACGAAATAGGAGGAAACCATAATTTGTTCCGAAGCGCCTTCTTGTAGGCAGATAATCCCCACCAATAGCACACAAACACGCTCCATAACAAATTCCTACTATGCATAAATTTTTACGGCAATTGGTTAAGCCGTTTGGGAGTCCATAAATCACATACATACAAATATCGACTTTTAATAATATAGTGATTTTTTAAAGTTTTATAAATTTAATAGAATTGGACATTTTTCATTCTCTCATAACTGAGAAACTATTAGATTTCTGGAAAAAAGCATTAAATAATAAAAGCTGCGTTTTCGGAAGATCTCGGCGGATTTTTTTTTTGTAATATTTGTTTTTGTTAAATAATTTATGTATTATGCAAATATTAGTAACAAATTTTTTTCAGGGTGGAGCCAAAAAAATCTTTTTAGCTTTTTCAAATAATTTATAATTATATCGAGAAGATTGTGTACAAATTTCAGAAAGAAATTCGAAGTATTTTACGAGATATTTCAATTACAATAGGCCTATCACTAGGCGTTTGGTGTAAAATTGCCTTGTTTTAAGTTTATAATTGTAATATCTCGCAAAGTATTTTGATATCCACTCCCAAATTTTTGCACAATTATTTTAACATGATTTTTAATATTTAAAGAAAATAATAAGTAAAAAATTGGTCCAACTTTAAAAAATTCAATTTGTTTCAAACAATTGCAAATTTCATAAGTTATATAACAAAAAGAAATTGCTATTTTTTTCAGTAAGCTCACAACTTTTTTATTTAATATTTTTTTCCATATATCGAATCGTTTCCGAGTTATAAGTGATTGAAAAATGTTCAATGTTATAAACTTCAAAAGTTCAAAAACTAATAACTTGAAAAAAAATCATATTTAGCCAAAATAAAAAATACGTGTCAATTACTTTAACTAATGAATGCAAGAAAAAAGGAAGGAATTCAAATTTTGATTGTAAATCAGACGTGGAATGACCCATATATTTTGATCCTATTGATCCAAAGATCCTCCTTCCTAACTGGGGTATGCCAAAAAATTATGTTAGCATGATGCATTAGAACTGGTAATAGTTACAGGACGCCAGATCAAGAAAATAGAAGTTGAACCATCTACAATTCGTTTGCTAAATCAGAAGATTTTGTGCAAATTTCGACATTCTCTTCGATCGAACATTTTATGGATATTTTTCTACTCATTTCGATTTAGCGTCATCCACATCTTTTAAACGTGTAGCTTAGAACACCTTGCGTTTTCCAGCACCGTCAAGGATTGTCATATTCGGTTAGCGCATAAATACTGAGAACTCTAGAATATCCATTGTTGCAACGAGAGTAAATTGTAACTTGTAAATAAAAATAAATAATAAAAATCAAATTAAACATCAATAATTCGTTGATGTACTATAGCCTTTCTTGTGACAAAGAACATGGATTGTCTTAGATTTGGCTTTGTTTTCATTAAGAACTTTTCAAAATTTCGTTTAGTTTCTAGTGACAATATGAAGTAATTAGAACTAAAAGCGTTATGCAGGGGCGGGTAAAGCGTAGTTGGTAAATTGATTACCTTTTACGCAGCTCATCACGGTTCGTTCATCAATCCCGCACATGTAGGGTTAGAAATTTTTCTAAAGAAATTTTCTAACCCAAAAAGAGGCGAATAACCATAAGGTTAAAACCTGTATAATCGAAATAAAAAAGCTTTATACAATAATTTTTTAAGCCCCTCCCGAAATAAACTCCTGGCTACGGGCCTGGTTGAGCACCTTACTTGTATGTCAGTTCTCAGTGTTTTCGACGAGCATTTCCCCCGCTTGAATTTAAGGAATATCTCTTTCCGCTTACCCCGTTTGCATTTAACCATTTCATTACCATGCGCATTTGGGTCGTGGTGAGACGAAATTTTTTTGGAAAGTTCAAATGAAATAGGCTAAAATTGCATGCAAGGCAATACTTGTACACAAGTGTCTGAATATTTCTTGATATGATGCATTTTGGCATAGTGTGCGTAGTGAACGACAAATGACAAAAATTGCGAAAAATTGAACTTGCTACAATCCACAAAGACAAATGCCAGATTGCGATTAAGGTGTAATGCAAAAAAATACGAATCAATATTTGGTTTATGAATAATGTTCATATAGTTGTGAAGTATTTCGCTGACAAAATGAAATAAAGTAACTGAAGCTATAAAAGAAGCGCACAAAGCAACAATTTTTTTTATTCCGATAATAGAGGTTTTAACCGTAAGGTCATTCGCCTCTTCGGGTTAGAAAAATCTCTTATGAACAATTTCTAACCTTAAGTGCGGGGGTTGGGACTCGAACCTAGGTGCGCTGCGTACAAGACAATCGATTTACCAACTATGCTACGTCCACCCCCAGCAACAAATATCTTTACATACAAATAAAATCGTTATGCAGGCGTTGGGAAGAAAGTATTTAACGCAATTGCAAAACACATAATTTATGTTTCCGTGACGAAAACGTAGTTGTTCCAGGACGAATGACAAGTTATTCCCGAATTTTGGAGCACATTTTTTCAGTGTGGATAGAACTTTTTGATTTCCTTTCCACTGTCTTCATTTTCAGATGCCTGCCAGTTTCTTAATATCAACCAAAATGCAACTAAATTATCAACAGACACAATGTATGTAAAATTCTGATCGAATCGAAATTTCACCAGTTTTCATCCAACCAGACATACGTTGTCTGCTATATTATTTTCGTAACCACATGATAGCAGAAAGCCGGAAGCCTTTCAGCACACTTTGCATGCCCGGATAGTTACCACACTCATCCCCACCATTTAAGCTCTGTCTGTATCTATATAATCTGGATCTGCACTGGGGACATGTTGGCGAAGCAATTTTCAGTTCCACTGTAATGTTGCATTGTATGTAGGTCTACCTCTACCTGCTGGTTGTTGCTTTTGTCTAGCTCCCAAAGCAGGCCCGGTGTTCAGCCAAGACCACCACCGACAGTTATGGGAAATGAAGGGACACTTTCTTACTGGCAAATACTTTCGGTGGCCGGGGTGCGGTGGTATGTGAACCTGCAACCGAACGGAAGTAGTAGGAGTTTATTTAGCAACCGAATAACACAAGAAACAGATGGAGAAGAGAAGTTTTCCTCCCCTTTTCAGGGGGAACAAATGAAAACAATTAGTGTTCTTCATGTTCGGGGGCCACTTGGCTCTGACCCTACTCGAACAGTTTCTAGCAGCAGCAGCAGCGGGTCTGAAGTCTATGCGAGGAAACGGTTGTTAATTATTGGAGCTACTTGTCGAAAAGATGTGGCAGCTCGTTTCCGAGCGTGCAAGAGGTAAAACCCCATAAAGACTTTGCCAACCGACACAAGAACGGTTGGTTGGTTGGTTACACACTCGTTCCTGTCCCAATCTGGAAGTAATGTTTCAACCTGCGCTACTGGAGCTTCAGCTTATAGAGAACTTTGCCTCTTTCTTGGTTCCAATTTGTTGAACGCTGCTGTTTCCGTAGTTCTGCACCAGAGACGATAAGAAAGTTGTTTCATTTGGTCCCTTTAGTCTGCTCCGCGCTCCGCAACCGTCCACCAGCTTGTGGACCGTTGGTTTCAGGACCACTTCTGAATCTTTCTAAGCTCTGTTAAGGGGGAGGGTAATAATTACAAATGGTCCAGAGACATGTCGTTTTTTGGCAAGATTGGTTGTTTGGGTTGAAATGTATTGCTAGGGTTGTTTCCAGATGGAAATGTTTTTGTAAAAAGAACATCAAAGATGGGCAAGTTTTGTTCAACTTTTGATATTTGTATTTTTCTACGTATTGATTGCCAAAAGGCAATTTTGATTTTAATGGATCCACCCTCATGGCCATTCCGCAGTTATCGATGCCATAGAGGAGTTTCAGTTTCTCTATTTTGACCCGGAAGGAAGGAGGTGTAGCATGAAATGTCTACAGTAAAATGGGTTTTAGTGGTATTCACATTATTCACCGAATCATTTCAAGTCAATTTAACTGACCGGAATTGCGAAACAGAGAAAAGTTCAAACTGATGAACCATTACCGTTGTCTGGTATTGATCTACCAAGTATATATGTACATTATTACTGAATTGGCAGAAAATTCTTCCGATTAGTTACTTGAAACGTCAAACGACGACCGAATTTGGCTGACTTTTGAACTATGTATGAAGTAATTCTGAATAATAGAACAAATGAAGTCGAGTTCGCCGGTGAAAATGTATAAAGTTTTAAAAGTTTAAAGTTAAAGTTTTAAAATGCCACCCGTCGTTTTAACTGGATTGCTTTTTATCCTCTCCCCGGATCAGTTAACTTTACTGACAACAGCGTGACATCGCGCTGACAAATTTCATTGCACTCGGGATATAGGACGGGATATGTTTTTCGCAACTTATAAGTGCCAGTCACATTTTAAAACACTGCTGGCTGGCTGACTGCGGTAGCGTTCTACCGGTTGCACGCCTGCACAGCTCTAATCATCCTCTGGCAAACAGAGTCGTAAAATATTATCATAACTAATTGAAAATAACGACAACCCGCCCGGTTGCCACAGATGCTGCCATCTGTCGGCAGCATGTTGTCAGTTAGTTCAAGTTGGGGTGCAACAAGAGGAGTGGGTATAGTAATAATGAAAACAGGTACGCACATAGATGCGTGCACCGGTGAAAATATATTTTCACAAAAAATACACTGTAGGATGGATGTGCCAACCGTACACCCAAATCCAACGGATAGCTTTTTATTACTTTTTGATATTTTGTTACGAGTTTGGGAAAAAAATTGATTTTAATAACAAACTCCATATTGCAATGAAAATACTGCATAGTAGAATCGCAACCATCGAAATCCACGTATGTATGTGGGTTGATCATCTCTGAAATTTTTTATCAGTAACAATGGGTCGGTTGCGTTTGTTCTTCGCTTTGAAGTCTTTTGATTCAGCAATATTCTTTATAACCTCAACAATATGAGCATTTTTGGAATGGGCTTGACAAGTAGATGATCGACATGCAGTGCCATTTTAAATTTCAACATGACGACTGCAGGCACACGATAACCGTTACTCTATGAAAATTTTGGAACGGAATTGACGAGTAGATAATGAAAACCAATGCTTAGCGATATCCAAAATGCTATTTCCGCTTGAGTAGTTTTTTTCGACAAATCGAACATTCTGGATATATTTGAAGTGGGCTCGGCAAGTAGATGAGAAAAATCGATATTTGACGCCTAACAAGGTTATTGAAAATGTTTTTTTACCGTAAATCGCCATCTTGGATTTTGAAATGGCTTCAATCATCGATTTCTATCATCTCCTCTTCAAACTTATTTAAAAAATACCTGTTCCGAACGACGACTATACAGCATCGGGGCGCGAAAGGGTTACCCGGGCGACGCGCAGTAGAAATGAACTATAGTTTATCAGGAGTGCCAATGCATGCAAGTTAAAGTTAGCTAAGTGTCATGCAGATTAATTATACCTACTTATACACTAACACAACAGGTTAAAATTTCTTACAGTTAGGACGTCATACAACAATTATAAAACTTATAAAAAATTGTAAACCCTAGCTAAAATCGTAAGACAGTGGCCACAGAAGATTTATACCACAAAAGTAAGATTTACACCTAAGGGATTACAAATATTTACAGCTTAAAAGCGGATAACAAACGACCTTGGTGGAATGCTGAGTTACGAAATCTTCGAAATCGTCTCAGGAAGGCTCGAAAACGATTTTTTAGAACAAGAGGCGAAACCGACAAAACGTCCGTGCGGGAATTAGAACGCCAATTCGAGCTCGTGAATGCTGCATACTTTCGCTCATATGTTTCCCGAATTGAATGCAGCATGAAGGACAATCCAAAGCAGTTTTGGTCTTACCTGCGGAACAAAACGTGCTCCAGTGGAATTCCGGAATGCGTCGACTATCGAGACAGGACTTCAACGTCACTAGCGGAGTCAGCAAATCTATTCTCGTCATTCTTTCAAAATGTGCTAAGTAATAACTCATCACCTTTGTCTGAATCGTACTTGAGTAGTTTGCCAATGTTCACTCTGAATTTGCCTGCAACATCATTCGCCGAACATCAGGTACATATTAATCTTCGGGGGATTGACAGTTCCAAGGGCCCGGGGTCCGACGAGCTACAACCATCGTTCATCAAGAATTGCTTTTCATCTTTGGAACTACCAGCATCTCTATTGTTTAATCGCTCTCTTGTTGAAAATGTTTTCCCCACGAAGTGGAAAGAAGCTTTGATAACTCCAATCCACAAAACAGGCAACGTACATGATGTCACCAATTATAGAGAATCACACGCATCATCACTTTGGACCAGCATGGTTTTGTAAAAAAGCGCTCGACAACTACAAATCTGATGAGCTACGTGTCGTCGCTAATTGGTAAATTGAAAAAACGACAACAGATCGATGCGGTGCACATCGACTTCTCGAAAGGTTTCGACCGTGTTCCTCATCAGCTTGCTGTGGAAAAGCTAAAACGGACTGGACTGCCGAACTGGCTGACTAATTGGATCTCATCGTATCTTGCGAACCGTAGCGCCTCGGTGTGACTTGGAACTACACTCTCGGATCCTTTCCACATTTCATCGGGCGTTCCTCAAGGGAGTCATCTCGGACCTCTACTATTTGTACTCTTTGTGAATGACCTCTGCAGTGAATTATCGTCTTCTAAAGTCATGTATGCTGATGATCTGAAAATTTACCGTTTCATAACAACTATGGTAGACTGTTGTGCATTGCAAATGGACGTCGATAGGATCATTGACTGGAGCGACACAAACGGAATGAGTGTGAATATTCAAAAATGCAGTACAATAACTTTTACACGAGTACACACTCCAATTAAGTTCGAATACTCAATGTGTTCTGCTCCCGTAGAACGAATTGTATCCGTCAAGGATCTTGGTGTCATTCTCGACTGTAAGCTACGCTTTACCGCACATTACTCTTCCGTTAAAGCTAAAGCCTACATTGTACTTGGACTCATCAAACGCAACACTCGTGATTTCAATGATGTGTATTGTCTAAAAACACTGTACATTGCACTGGTACGCAGAATTCTAGATATGGCGTTACTATTTGGGCTCCGTATCACACCATACACATTGATCGTATCGAACGGGTACAGAAGAATTTTATCAGGTTTGCACTTCGTCGGTTACCGTGGCAAAACCGTTTCCAGCTTCCTCCATATGAAGATCGCTGTATCCTCATCGATCTCCCTACGCTGCGAAACAGACGGATCTTTCTGCAACGACTTTTCATTTTCGACCTTCTGACGGACAACATAGACTCCCTGCGCTTGTAGCAAAACTCGACCTCAACGTTCCGGGAAGATCTTTCCGGAGAATTGATTTTTTTCCGACACTCAACACATCGCACGCAGTAAGGCCAGAATAATCCTTTGGATGTTTGCTGTCAACTCTTCATTAGTGTCTATCATTTGTTTGATTTTAATATTAGTAAAGAATCGTTGTAGTCTAAGTCTGTGCGATGTAACTTTTTTAAATCGAAGACAATACAATACAATAACAACTCTTGCTCAAAAGCAAACACGAGTTGTGCTAATCAGAGGTCCGAAATTCATAGCTGTTCCAACCAACTTTTAAGATTTCTATAGCAGAAATCTCACGGACCAGCAAAATGCCTCGCTCCAAGAATGCTGGTTTTGCGTCGGCGAAAACGTGCCCAAGTACCATTTGACGACCCTAATCACAATTTGGAATACGACGCTGGCATTGTCGGCATTATAAATGTGCGTCCTGGATCGGCACCAAGCATGGCAGCTAGCCGGTCAACTTCAACAAGCTCCCGAGTTATCCTTGTCGGTCTCAATCTCCAGCGTCTTGAAGAGGAGAGGCGTTTGGAGATGGATTTTTTCGCCAAACAGTACGAGATTTGCAAGCTCAGTTTGAGCAGAAGATGGATGGAAGCAGCACTAGAACTCGTCGATCATGTGATTGTGGTACGCAGAGGACAAAGGACTGGATGGAGAGTCAATTAGTTACGACAGTAAGTGTCAGCACCGAATCATATCAGATTCTCGTGGGTACTCACTCCCGAACCGGCACCATACCCAGGGTAATTCCCGTGCTACGCGGTGATAACCTCAACCGAAATCGCTGTGTATGATGAGCAACCAAGGCCCAATCAAACCAAACGGGTCGATCAACAACGGTCGGAGTTGCTCGAATCTACATCGGGCGTCGACTACCAGAAGAGCCATCGTTTTGTGCATACTTCGTGTTCAACATCCCATTCCCATTCTAATTGTTATGGCTTGCAAAGTACATCGCAAAATGCGGTGACAACTAGTGAAATCATATGCAGTGGACCAGGAGGCGGTCTTAGAACATTTTCCCCGGATTATGACGCCATACCAACAGCGGTTAATTTCTCCATTTCACCGACTCGTACACCGGATCGCATAAAGAAACAGTTGTTTGACCTTCAGTAACGAGTGGACCAGAGTGTCAGTTGTTAACAAAAGCAACCTACCCAATCCAACAGGTTCGGTAATCCCAGCCAGCTGCGTTTGGTCCAACGAAATCTTCAGATATGCCAGTGCGTAATTATGCCTATGAGTTTCCGGTTATTAACAACAATGTGAAGGTTGCGAACTCGATAAGTCAAGCATGTTCAGCATAGCGATGGTGTTGACTACTACCACCGCTTAAATAAATATCATAAGCCTGTCTTTGTTCGACCCGCCGCCACCCACACGATCATTTGATGTGATCAATAAACGCTCCCGCATTCCACAGGAATAGGGTTACCTTAGCAAGTTCTGCCATTTGTACCGGCGCATATGAGCACACGGTGTCATATTTGTCCCAAATTGTGTCACCAATGATACCAACGTCAGCCTCCACCTCCGCTGCGGTTTCTGTCGCAGCCACCGATATTCTTCCGCGGCAATTATTCTGCACTGCCAACTTACAACAACTCGAAGCCAGAAAAGTCGGAGATCCAGTCGAGTGGCCATTGTTTATGAGCTGCTACCAGAATATGACCGACATGTGCGGTTATGCGCAGGGGGAAAACCTTATGCGGTTGCAGCCAGCGCTGCCTGAAAGGAAGTGGTTTGGAGCTATTTGATGCATCCATCATCGGTCCAGTTGATCATCGACACTTTGAACACACTGTATGGGCGTCCAGAGCTAATCATCAAATAATTGCTGATCTAAGTACGTGCTACACCAAACCCTAAGGAGGAACGTTGATCAGCTTCGAATTGGCCTGCAAAAATTTCTGCAGCCATCTCCGTAGGTAGCCGTAGGTCTCCAAAATCATTTGGCGAATCCCCTGCTGCTACAGCAGTTGGTGAACAAGCTACCAGCCACCATCAAGCTCAACTGGTCGCTATGCAAATGTCAACATGCTGTCGGTGATCTCACCACGTTTGGCTGTTATATGGATCAAATTGTGACAGCAGCTAGCGAGGTGACATTCACGAACGAAGTCGACGGACACCGCGGCAACGAACAGAAAAAGCAAAGACCGAAGGAGAAAATGTACGTTAACACCTACACTGCAGAGGAAAAGTCAACGGAAAACTTCAACAGAGTCGAATGCAAGGATAATAAACCCAAACCCTGCACAGCCTACCAGAAGGATGCACACAAGATAAAGGATTGCCATACCTTTGGAAAGATGGCCCTCGATGACCGCTGGAAATTTGTTGAAGAGCTATCTCTATGCCGTCGCTGCTTATTTTTTCGCGGAAGATTCCCCTGTAAAGCGACACTCTGTGGGGATAACGGATGTGATGACAGACACCACATCCTACTACTACATCCTGGAAAACCTAATATACGCCGATCAACCGTAACTTCAAGGACAACAAGTACAGTTACGATTCATCGGCAGCTCCAGCAGACGGCTTTATTCCGCAATAATTCGGTCTCTCTACACGGGAATGGCCAAACAATCCGGACGTATGCCTTTCTCGATGATGGCTGGTGGAATCGACGATTGCTGAACAACTTGGAGTGACTGGTGGCTTGGATGCTGGGTCATTAGGCCGAATGGTCATTAGGCCGAACGGTCATTAGGCCGAATGGTCATTACGCCGAATAGACAGCAATCAATCGTGATTGAAGCGATGATGCTAAACGTGCACGGGAAATTCTCGAAAGCACTACTCCACTACGGACCACGTCAGGGAAGTTCCAAACGGGTTTGCTATGGAAATATAATACATGTGGATTTTTCGAACAGCGGACCAATGTAAGAGAAAATATTCCGCTGCCTCGAACGTCGTGTAACATTGAGGCACGAGTTGTACGACAACGTCCGACACCATTTGAAAGAAGATCAGGAAAAAGAGTATGCGCACAAGGCGGATCGACAAGAGTTGGCCAGTTTCGATCCTAAACGAACCTGGTATCTACCCCTTACCGTCGTCACGAACCCACGGAAACCGAACAAGATTCGATTAGTGTGGGATGCTCCAGAGTAAGTCATAGGGCAGTCGGTTAACTCACTCAAATTGCTGGTCCGGACCTACTTGCACCACTTCCATCACTGTTATGTCCATTTCGGCAGTTTGGAGTGACTATAAGCGCTAATATCTGTGAGATGTTCCATCAGCTTTTCATTCGCCCTTAGTTATTCCTATGGAGAGACGATCCTTCCATGCCTATCGAAGTGTTTATAATGGACGTGGCAACTTTCGGCTCTATCTGTTCTCCATTAGCAGCGCAGTTCGTAAAAAACCGGAATGCAGAGGAGTTTACAGAGCAGTACCCACAGGCAGCTGCTGCAATCATTAAACACCACTATGTGGACGAATTCTTGTACAGTATCCATACTGAGGAGGAAGCAGTATTGTTGGCATCGCAGGGTACGAACGAGTTCTTGGAATGATTTGGAACCCAGAAGCGGATGTTTTCATCTTTCAAGGCGTGTTCCGGGGAGACATACAAGCACTCTTACAGAATGAAGTTATCCCGACGATAAGGGAAGTCCTACGAGTTGTCATGAGTATCTTTGACTGTATTGGAATAGTAACTGTTTTCATTGTCCATGGGAACGGACTTGTACAACACATATGGCTGACTAGGCTGAGCTGGGATGATAAAATATTCGATGAATTGCTTGGCCAATGGAGGCGGTAGGTTCAATTATTGCAGGAGCTCGAGAAAGTACAAATTCCTCGTTGTTACTTCCCTGGTTACACGCCCGAAGACTTTCGTTCCTGTGAATTGCACATATTCGTCGACGCCAAAGAAGAAGCCTTTGCATCAGTAGCATATTTTCGCATTGCAGAAGGTTCGAGAGTTCGTTGTTCGTTGGTATTGGCAAAAACGAAAGTGGCTCCAGAAAGCTCTTGTTTATTCCCAGACTGGAACTATCAGCGGCTGTTCTCGGTGCAACGTTGTCTAATACCACGTTCACAATACAGAGTTAAAACACGTTATAATAACTATCATCAAGAAAAATGTCATCAAGATAGTATTAAAACATGTTTTAACTCTTAGTGTGAACGTAGTATAATTCTACTGTATCGATTTTGTTGGCTATTTTCGGCAAATTTGAGACTAAGAGAAACGAAAGCAATGAAATTGAAAGACGGATAGGTATTCTAGAGCGAATCAGTTATAAACTTAGAACGGAAAACTAGAACTAGGCAGGCTCATATGGGCATGATCGAAAGGAAATGTGAAGAATTCTTTGTCTTATGCAGAGTAGGAGTTGGGCGTTGCACCCAAGTCTACCGCATGGTCTATGGTAGAACATAACTCATCATCATGTTTTACCGACGCCGGCGTCGGCGGTAAAACATGATGATGAGTTATGTTCTACCATAGACCATGCGGTAGACTTGGGTGCAACGCCCAACTCCTACTCTGCATAAGGCAAAGAATTCTTCACATTTCCTTTCGATCATGCCCATATGAGCCTGCCTAGTTCTAGTTTTCCGTTCTAAGTTTATAACTGATTCGCTCTAGAATACCTATCCGTCTTTCAATTTCATTGCTTTCGTTTCTCTTAATCTCAAATTTGCCGAAAATAGCCAACAAAATCGATACAGTAGAACCTTGCGGCAATTAAAAACATAGTAACGTAGTATAATTCTGTTATCGATAACCATACACTTCCGATAACTCGTAAAGTACTCTGGAGCGACTCTAGTACCTACCTTTCCTGTTTGCAGGCGGGTCCTAAAAAATATCGCCAGTTCGTTGTCTTCAGAGTGACGGAAGTTCTTGATCTGAACCAGGTTGATGAAATGCGGTGGCGTTCATCTCGTTTGAACATGACAGACGAGGCAACGAAGTGGAGCAAGGGACCAAATATCAATTGCGAAAGTCGCTGGTTTCAAGCTCCAGCATTCTTGCGGCAACACACCGATATTTGGCCTTAGCAGAAAGTGTAAACAGTGGATACTAGGAAAGAACTACGTCCAATTGATCTTCATCATCATTCATTGTCGTGCAACAGCTTGTGCAGTTTGGAAGATTTTCGAAATGGGAGCGCTTTTTGCGAGCTATGGCGTACGTGCACAGGTTTGTGGATATTCTTCGCTGCAGTACTAAAAGGGAACATCCTTCGAAGAGGGACTGGTTGAACCGGAACGAGTTGAAGAGAGCTGAGTCAACAATTTTGAAATTAATTCAGCGCGAGGTCTATGGAGATGAAATTGTTGTTCTCACCTGGAATCGCGATCTACCCGTAGATAAGCAGTCGAGAATCGAAAAGAGCAGCAAAATCATGAAACTTTCGCCATTTTTGGATGACCAAGGCATCTCGCGGATGGACAGCAAAATCGCGAACGCTCAACAGGTGTCAGCAGTGCTATTGGTGTAAAGTTTACAAAGCTTCCCCAGCAATTCCCAGAGTGACCACACTTCCTTGAGCTAGAATAAAACCACACGTACAGCCCTTCGCCTATGTCGGTGTGGACTATTTCGGGCCTATGCTGATTAAGCAAGGTCGCGGCGAAGTAAAGCGCTGGATAGCACTTTTCACCTGCTTGACCATACGTGCAGTACATCTCGAAGTGGTGCACAGCTTCACTACGGAGTCTTGTAAAATGGCGGTTAGACGGTACATCGCACGGAGGAATTTGGAATGGTTTGCAATTGAATGGCTGGCGTCCAAAAGGGGCAAACCCACATTCTTTCCCCAATCGACATTTTTGCATTTTGTGATAGTGCTAAGTAATCCACGTGTACTGCCATTTAATAAATTTGAAAATATTTTTTTGATTTTTTTCTATTAGCACTCAAAGTTGACCATTGAGGTAACCCCAGTAGTAGCTGGCGTCCAAAAAGGGGTTGAGTCTTATGGAAATTCAAGTTTTCTCGTTCGTTCGGTTTTAAGAAAAAGTAGTCAATCAATCGTTCCTAAAGGTGAGGGCCGCTCATACACTTGCTTTGTATGGTTATTTTCTATCTAATATATATTTTTTGCACAAATGTATATTATTGATCATATTTTTTGAAAATTCTAGTAAAGGTGTCATGTCTACACTGAAAGCTGATCAAGCCATAAGGGACCAAGAGAAAAACTGTACATTTTGATCGGAAAAAAGCCATGGAAATAATTATTATCTTTTGTCATAGAGCTTGTATCTTCGGAAAAGTTGCTGTATGGCACCTAGCGCCTTATTACTACTTCGGAATTCAGTTACGAGGGGGTCAACTTTATAATAAAGCTAGATAGAAATGTGGTGTCTTCTAGAAATTTATAGGTCCTATCATTTTAAATACATCTTCTGAAGATGCAAATTTTGTGGGTCCTGTATGTTTTGAGATAGAGAAAGTTTTTGTTGAGATATTTACTTACAGTTTATGTTTTCAAAAATGCGCCATATTTCAAAACCTGTAGGACCTACAAAGTTTGTGTCTTCAGAAGATTACTTAGAATTACCTGACATACAACTTTGCCGTAGACACCATCTTTCTATCTCGTTCCATTAAAAAAATTGATAACAGCGTCGCACTAGCACCTGAATTCCGAACTAATATGAAATGATCAAATAATGCGCTAGATGTTACACAACAACTTTGCCAAAGACACCATAACTCTAAAACGAATGATAAGGAAAGGACGTGTGAATTGTGGGTTAGCCCCTTTTGGACTCTAGGTAACGTATGCGGAATGAAATTTGGACAACGCTTCCAGCATTAAAACAAAAATGCAACCGTTTGCAAGGCATCATACTAAACGTCATACTCTAGGCACACTTATTTTAAACATCCAGTGTTAATTTCGACCCGCTAGGAGATACCATGTGAACGAAATGGCAGCGAACGCCCAATCTGGCACCTAGCTATTATGCCAAAAAAAAAGTTTTGGCGCATTGGAGGATTACGACATACTTTTTGTACCAAAGGCTGATAAATCTCCAAATGTACCAAAATTTCGCCCAAATGAGGATTTCTGGAATAATTTGAAGCAGAGAGTATATGCCAATAATTTTCGACCTAAAACAAACAAACGTGATAATCAAAATTAAGAAAGAAATTAAGAATATGCCAACATCAATTTTTTTGACTCCTTTGCAAAAAGTTCCTGTAAACTATCATAAAGCTTCTCGAATGGGCTCAATTTTTTTCTACATTAAGTCAATAAGCTGACAAATGTTTTCATACAGAGAGAACATTTAATAAATGGTTTTCTACCAAAAAAATTGCCTTTTGAATTTTGTCCAAATTTTATTCCGCATACGTTACCCTCGGGGTTAGCCCCCCGAATTACGAAAATGATCTTATTTTTTTCTAGGCAACATGGGTGAACATTTTTACAATAAAAACAATGTTAATTTGTAAATGCGCAAGTTTTTTCCATTTCCTGTAAAAAATGCAAAATGTGAGTTAGCCCAACCATTCAAATGTCGACAATGTTGTAGACAATGAAATTACTGTTGTTATTTTGATTGTTGTTATTACTGTTGATACATTGATTCATACAGTGCCACCCAGCGGTGAAAATGCAAGTTAGTGAGCTTTCTACATGTAAATTGATGAAAAATCATCGGCAAACTTCGAACACTCTGATCTTGTAGCTAGACTTGTCCGATTTGGCTTAAATTTGGAACAGACGCTCCTTGTAGGACCAGGAATCGACTTAGGGGCGAGCCAATTGAGTTTTCAAAAACTCGTATGTTTGTATCATAAAAAAAAAACAAGAATGCTTCTTTTCGGCTGTGTGGATTTCCCTCAAGCGTAATTGTTATTGCCTTTTTTGTAATATTAATACGATATTTATTGAAATTATGATTTTGGTTTATTTTGTTGTTTTGCTAGAAAAACAATCAGGCTTAGTTTTGGGTGTATATAATTAGAAAAGGTCATACGGTATTGCTCCCCTCCCAAACTGTGTGATGTTATGGTAATGAAACGCATGGAAAAACTAGTATGTCGACAACATTCGATGCTGCTTTTTAATGCAGAAATGCTGCATTTGTGCTCCATGGTTGAATTCTCAAAACTAAATTATAAAGGCAATGAAGTTTCATGATTTCTTGTGTCATTATCATACTAATTTTATTTTATATGAAATGCTTTCAATTTCATTATGGTACCTATTTACATAATTGTTGTTGCCAAAACATTTTCGAAGTTGGATATAAAATTTCAAAGTAGATGGGAAAATTAAGGCGCACAGGGGTGAACTTTTGACACTTCACGGCACCTAACTTAGTATTTTGCCGTCTCTCCACTTCAAGGTTATTGAGTTCGAGTTTGATCGGTGTGTGAGCTTAACAGGTGCGGGTCTTATATTTCCAACAAATATAAGTAATGCAAAACATACAAGTCGTGTCCATCTGACTCTTCGCATGTAATTTGCTTCGGCTCGTATTCCGATTTGCCGGCATAACTAACATCAAAATTTTGTTTTTGCTGTTTCCGATTCTCTTCGTCGGTAATAAGCCGTGTGGTGTCCGGCGGGCTGAAATCTTTTTGCACTATTTCAGCCAAGAATAGAACTACTCTCATGTCGTAAGAGGCGACTAACAACATGCTAGGAGTTCCTAGGTCGAGGTATTGCTTCGTACCGAAGACTTAAGGAGTTCCTAGGTCGAGGTATTGCTCCGTACCGAAGATTTAACCTGGACGGACCTTAAGGTTTTACATCATAACCTTTATCCATTCTGTATTTAGTGAATCACTGACATATAGTCACCTTTTCTGATTCGTTATTCTCGATTGTGTACCAACGTTTTAAGTTTCTTCTGGCGGTTGTATAATAGCCGTAAAGGACGAAATCTAGTTCTACACTAAGTAACAGCATATATTAATATACCGGCTCTTCCACGTCACGGTTTAACTTCCAAAGCTTTATTAAAAAAAGTAAACTTTCATGTAGGAAATTTATTAAATTGGCCTAAGATGGAGCTGTCGAATTGCACAAAAAGTTTTTTATGTTGCAA
Organism: Topomyia yanbarensis; assembly: GCF_030247195.1. NCBI lineage: Eukaryota > Metazoa > Arthropoda > Insecta > Diptera > Culicidae > Topomyia > Topomyia yanbarensis. Next base: position 60,194,225 of record NC_080670.1, read on the forward strand.
GCGATCTGTAGATGTGTTAAATTAGGTATTTTTTATTAAATCAGGAACCGTCTACCAACAAATCTACATTTACGAATACCTCCAAAAGTAACTTCTTCAGGTCTCATGATGGCCTGACACTAGCTTTTTGATACTTTTGCTTTCCTAAACAGTGATAAAAATCTCAATATTCCAGAACTTCACTTTTTCAGAAAATGTAGGGCCATCGAAAGCTAAAACTTCGTAAAATCGCACTCCTAGTCCTTTCTTCAAAATCATCCAGTGCAGTACTCTACGTCACTCGTTCGAATTTGCACCGCTCATATGGTAGTCGGTATTTGCTAGTATTGCTGTTCTCCCATCCATTCTTTTTCTGGATCACCGAAGGATCCCCTGTCGTAGTGTTTATTATATTTGTTACGCATAATAAACATGTCGTTTGCAATTGGTATATAACCCAATTATGGGAACGTGTCTGATAGGGAGAGTGGAGATGCCAACTTGTCATTAACATTTCGCAGTGAATTTTTTCACATTCATTTAGGATATCTTTTATACATTTGTACGCTTTCTTTGTACTGCAAACTTTGAAAATGATTATTGAAGTGTTAATAAGAAGCATTACTCCCAATGGCCGGCTGTTCGGAGTTTGATCGCGAGCGACTTCGTACATATTTCTTAGATCATATTGTCTATAGATGAATAGACCTCTATCATATTCCACGCGGCTTTATCCTTTCGTAATGCCCCACGAAAGAATAGTTTTTAAAATGCTTATTTGAATGGATTCATATTTCTACTGGAGGTCGCACACCTGAAAACTTTGATCTAAAATGAAAAGACAATGCGCGTGAGTACTTAGCTAAATCACAATATCTAACAAGATATATCCTGATTCATCTCCCTACCTACTAACACCAATCCTAACCTGTGACACTTGTGGATGATGCAGAGAATTCCTCGGTCATAATAGTCACAAGTGTTGAACTAACATTCCTTCCCATCCCACAATTGACCTGCATGGGCGTGGCAATCTACGTTATTGATCATACTATAATCTTAGTCTCTTTTGGTTGCACGTTGAGTATGATGAACTACTCCCAAGTATCATATAATTGGTTCAATATGCAATTTCAACAGGCTTTGATCAATCATGGGAAACTCACGGGCGGTCAACTAAGCTAAGCTAAGCTTTCCGATTCTCTTCATCGGTAACTAGCTCCATATTGGTGCTAGTTAGATGATAAATCTAAACTAGCGTCAAAATTAGTACTAGGCAAACGCTCAATCGTAAATCCAATCAGTCATACATCTTGCCCGAATAAAACAACTAGCAGGTTTCGAATGATGTTTCTGAAGACAAGCGGAGGATTGCCGATGAAAAACGATTTATCGACTAACTGGCACCAAGATGATGCTGGTTACTGATGAGAACAATCCGAAACACTAAATACTGATTTTAAGTTAGGTGTTGCGCCCTTCCGCACAATTTGTTTTAGGCAATAGATCTACGTAAATCTAACTTCAAGGACATTTTTCGGCAAACAACTGCGCAATTTATATTAATAAGTGCGTACTGAGTACAATCAAGTGTGATAAGTGCATTGGTTGTTTTTGTGCTTGCCTAAACAGCAGAATAAACGCCTGAATTTAGTTTTCAATCTTTACGAACAGATGTTAATAGGTTCGATCCAAAAGAATAAACAAAAATTCTATAAAATGCTGGCAATGCAATTGAATTTGTTTTTATATAGCGTAGTAACTAAAAATAAATGACACTACCAATTGACCTGAAAGTCGAACCGCATTTTATTTTTATTTTACGAAATCAGGAGCACATTTTCCAGCGGAATACAAAACGATGCATAAATCTTCATCTCCAGTCGCAGACGTTTCATCTTCCGCTCAACCTCAAATCTTGGGTTTCACTTCCTTATGCTATCATAAACTGCCATCCGGCTTTCTTTGGTGTTCTTTCTCACGGCTGAGAAAGCATTTATCATAGGTTTTCCACTTTCAATGCAGCCCGAGCAAAAGCTGTTACATTTTGTGTCAGTCAGCAGATCGTTTCATTTTTCCTCCTTCATCCTCGAACAGTGCGTTCATAACTCGTATAAATGCAACTAAGAAAGGGCCAGTTCTTTTATCTATCGCTGATGCTTTCTTCGTTCGTTCGTTCGTTCATTCACTCATTCATTCGTTAAGGTTTTTTTTTCTCTTGCTCAAAGCAACATCTTTCACTTTCGCCTCCAAGGGGTTAGTGTAGCGGAAAATATGTTCCTTCTCTTCATTATGCGATGATTTCCCGCTTGATGCTGACTTCAGAGTCTGCACCGATGTAATGTTGGTCCTGTAAAAATGAAGAAAAAAAAATATTCCAAAGGATTCCTTCCGATGGATAAAGTCACGATCCCGGCGGATCGTGCACCACTGGGAAGGAACGGAAAGGGTACAAGAAAATTTGTTGCATCTGTTCCTGCTGCCCTTTCATATTCAATTCCGACCGAGAATGGAATTCGGAGCTGGAGCTCTATTACTTCACTGCTCTCTTTTACGGTGAATGATTTATGGCAGCGCGCTACTTCCGCTGGACTTAATCCTTGTGACCGATTCTAGCGCAAAAAAAGTGTGGTTTCCGAACGAGTGAAGGGGAAACAGTTTTTCCAGTCAGTGAAATTTTGAGTGGAAAACGGTGCCGGATTTCGCACGGCCCGTTTAATCGCGAAGGGAGTTTTGCGGTCATCTTTAACATTTGCTAGGTTATATTCAACGATGGAAGACGGTTTCGGTTTATGTTAGAAGAAAGAAGCTAGAAGCTGGAAGCTAGAAGCTAGAAGCTAGAAGCAAGAAGCTAGAAGCTAGAAACTAGAAGATAGAAGATAAAAGATAGAAAATAGATGCACAGAGAAAAAAATGAAAAGTAAAACTTATTTTTATTATTATTCTTGATTACTTTAAAAGTTTTTCTTTCAACCTTAGAGTAGGCGTTGTTTGTTTACTGGTAAGAGCGGAATACTCTTACTTTTTCATATATTTTTTTTCTGTGTGTTACAAGGGATTGATGACAGGTGATAGATGATGAAAAGTAAAAAAAAAGACGGCGCAGGTGGTTGAGTGGCAAGTGTAACCGCCACTCACTTCATTTGGTCTGGTCTGGGTTCAATCCCAGCCGAGGTCGTTGAGATTTTTCTGAGGTGAAAAAAATTTGTAGCCATCGATACCCGGTCAATGAGTTGATGGGTCGATATCTAGTCCAGATAGTGGGAGTCACCCCTCTGATGTCGGTGTTTGGCCTTGCTGCGGTAATAGGCCGACGGGAAATAACTAGAACTAGAAGAAAAAAGAAATAAAAAATAAGATGTAAAGGATAACAGATAAAAGATAGAAGATTGCTTTCATAAGACATAAAACCGCTACTCGAGCCTTCACAGTGCGGAAATTTCCATATAAAACGCTAATGCTATCGTTATTTCCTTATTCAGTAAAACCATCAGCTCAGTATTTAATCACTTTTCCCTTATTATCGCCCTCACATACATCCCCATTAACTTTAGCACTTATTCAACACTTTACCATCTCACTATGAAGCTCGGTTATTAACTTCCAGACTTGCCAAAGGGGGAAGTCCCAACCCCGGCGGCCGTATGAATGATTACTGTCATATCTCACCACTTGACGTATACTCACACACAAAGAGTGACGTGTTTTCGAGTGTTTTACTTACAAACCGAGACACAGACCTCGGCCACTCTGCTCAATACTTCATTCATTATGCTTTTTAATGGCATTGCGTCTCCAACCCGGACCAACACGCAGAGCAAATGAAAATTTTATGCTACCGGTGAATCGTAAAGTGCAGGTAACAGGAATGTTTCATTAAACCAGTCTGTTCTGCTTGCATCTTCCGTACATCAGTCAGGGATCGGAGTGCGTATGCGGTGCGATAAATTCCTCCTCAGTAAGAAGAACACTGACTACTTTTCCGCCCACACGTAGGCTACCGGGAGCAAACATTCTACGAGCGACTGGTAAGATTGTGAACTTTTCCGAGACGAGACGCGGCTGTTTGTCTTACCGTCTAGCTTTGACATGGGATGGGAACGTGCGAGTGTTTCTTGAAGTATGAATTGATTAAGCTGGGTACCGGCATTACCCATAGTGTGTGTGCGTATTTAACAATTTTCAACTAGTAGGTTTCGCTGGATAAAGTGCTATTTACATTACATCGTACCGTGCACGGAACAGAACAGGGTTGTGTTTGAAACTCACCCCGTCAATGTTTTTGATTCGTTAAATGTTATTTCTTTGGAAGCATTGTGGAGTATTATACAAAGAGATCAGACGTTGCGTATTAGACGAGACAAAAGACTTGTTAAACGTTCCGAAAAGTATCTCGTATTATATCAAAATAGTCTGAATCTCTCTAGGGATCCCAATTGGGATCATTCCATTTTTTGGAGATTACATCAAATTTTGACGCTTCATCCATTAAAAAAAACTTTGATAATTTTGAAATTTGCTTTACCCACCTTTTGAAAAAATTTCAATACCTGCTTATACGGGATCAAGAACCGTCGTAGGCGATCAATGTGGCGAAAGCTACTTTGGTTAGTCATAATCTAGATCATTTTAATCGTAGGGGAATTATGGTTTAAACCGACACCTTAAGCTTAACACTTTTTCTGGGTTGCCACAATAAAATTATAATTTCTACACAGAATTCTTCTTCAGAAAATTCTGAACATGGCTTAATTTTGTCAGTGCTTCAAAAAATTAATTTCATTTAAAATTATCGGTTGCAAAACTTGGAAAACAAAGTGCCTTTTTGTAGGCACTGCGGGTAAAACCGACACCCCATAGGGGTAAGATTGACACCCCCTTTAATTTATTTTCTCTCCACTTTATTAAAATGTTTGTATTTTTTAAAAAATGTATGTATGCCTTATAATAAAGTGTGAGTATGTGAGATACAAATATGTGCTTTTCGTGGCTTCATTATGTAGTGAGGAGAAGAGAGTTCGAAAGCGTAGTGCTATAAACAAGAGTATTTTATGCTATAGGATTATTTCTTGGTAATGATATTTCCAAATAATCCTTACGCACATCATTGCAACCTTCAGTGTCATTTTATTTCGTAAGAGAAGATTTGCAAGTGTTCTATATTCTGCTAATTGGATTCATTCACTTATAAGTGACGCACACTTCTTAGTAAAACTACCTTTTCCAGCCTTGATTTTCCATGAATTCTGATCATCAACGATCTACCAGGTTATACAAAAAATAATTGTCTCATTGTGATAAAGTACATCTGTGACAAACCAAGAGATCACTAGAACTTCGGTTTGATAAGTTTTTGCAGAAATAGCAAAAGCTTCGATAGAATATGATAAGCAAAAATACCAATTTTTGATCTTTAAAGATACTTATAAGAAATAAACACAATAAACGTATTTCTGTGTATTTCTGCTATTACTATAGTGTGCTAATAGTGTAATTGAAGTGTCACAAAGATCCCCAGCCTTTTGTAATGAACCGCATGTAAACACAACCACCTTAACAGCGTGTCGGTTTTACCCTAACCAAAGGGTGTCGGTTTTACCCCAAGACCGCACATTTAAAAAAAAAAAAAAAGCGATAAAAAATAATGAATTTCTCAAACTCGTTTTCAATGCACCCAGTTAATCATAGGAAAGGCTGGTAATAATAGGTACTGAAATTTGTGTTGATTTGAAAAGCTTTTGTTCGGTTAAAACCTTAAAATCTACCAACAAAATTTTACTTCCAGACGAGTATGAAAGCTGCTGTCGTATGTTTTGTTTATTTTTATGAAATTTGGCGTACTAACGCAAATTCAATTTCTCTTCAAATGCTCTACATAATCATACTAATAATAATGTGTCATTATGAAATGAACAAAAATTTGATTTCTAGGGAGTTGTGGGGTGTCGGTTTTACCCACAGTGTCGGTTTTTCCTACAACTCCCTTACTCATTTTAAAGATTTTGGCATCATTTTGATATCTTGATGCTATCATTTTATATGGTAATTTACGCATTCTTCAACCCGTAACGCCGGAGCCAGAAATCCAATTCCACTTAGAATTGAATGGCAGCCTACGGCGATGTTAGAGCTTTCATGCAAGCCTAATGTTGTGCAAATCGACCCATCCACCTATAAGAAAAATGAGCGACATTACTTGACACATCATTCGCGCGGTGACTCTCGGATCGTGTAGACGTTCTTCCCAGTCTGTGCAGTATAACGGTACAAAGTATTTATTGGATTTTCGGCTTTTGCGGACTGTTTGCTTAGAACGGGTGATTTATACTGCCCGACTTATCGGCTATGACCTTTTTCAAGGGAAACTAATTTATTCACGGTTACAAATAACATGTTTGAAAAACGGAAATACAATTTTTTACTCACTACGTTATCGTTCTTCGTTTAAGCGGCATTTGCCGACGATCGAAGGTTTTGTTCAAATTAACTTCAAATATGCCGTTGTGGTGGGTTGAATTATTATTTTTTTCCATCAGTCTTTTTAACCACCACTCAAAGACACAATAGGAGATGGTTGATGCCAAAAGATCAGGTTTATAGTACGATCCCGGGAATTGCTTGAGTGTTTCCTCGCCTTTGTGCCCTGTGAGGTTATTTTGTCTCCTATTCGACCCAGTGCTACTCATGCGGTTGGCCAAACTTGGCAAGGCGCATTCAATTGGTTCGACAAAATTGAACGGGAACACGCCGGCTGCTCGTAACTGTAACTTCGGCCCTGCTGGTAACTCTGCTGACGATGGCGGTACCTTGATTGTCGTAGTTGCAGCCCTTCTAACTGCTTCCCTTCTCACTACACCGAATTTTGTTTGCATTTTCTTCTCCTTTTTCGGAAGAGGTGAGTGCTAGGCTCGAAAAGATCACCAGAAACTTGCACCGTAAAACCCGGGAACCAGTTCGCTCGATTCCGGTAGCATTCACGTACGAAAAACGAATGGAATCACGATCGAACTTTCTCCCGAGGCACAGTTCTTCTTATTCCTCTTTTCCAACCGGTTTCCTCTTATGGCGGCTGTCGCGTGCGAATATAACTAGCCCGGGCCAAATTACGAGTTTTTCACCCGCAGAAGACTACTGTGGGCGGATTGCTACGCCAGCTTTTCACAATATCACAACTTTTCACGTCAAAAGAGAGCTGCCCTTTTTCTTTCGGAGAAAATGTGATTTTCCGCTGGATGAAATTCTCGGCTGATTCCTTCGCGTCACCCACCGCAACCCTAAGCCGATAGTAGTCGTTTGACGACAAGTAGCGGTTCAGGCCTTTCCTACTGAACCAGCAACCACTAAACGACGGAACCGGTCGAATGACACAAAAGCACGTTTTTTTGCTGCGCAGAACGATCGACGCACCATTTTCGATGGCGGTCATCCGTTTTCTCCTTTTTCCCAAGTTTTTTTCCCTCTATTTGACGTTTTTTTCTACGTCCGGTTTTTGCTGACAAATTTTTGCTTGTCAAGCGACTGTTTTAATTGGCACACCTTCTTCTCTCGGGTATGCCGTGCTCACTTATAACAATTACCTCAATGAATCATAATTTAATTTTATAATTTAATTCAATATTCACATTGGCTTAACCATTATGTGCAAACATAACACTATCTTCTGTCAATGCATATTGTGAATCCTTTCAACGGTTACTGTGCGCCCGATAACCCGATCTATTTCTTTAACGTCCAATATAACCAACCATTCTCACTAAATGAATTGGCTTTCGCTCTAGGTACAGCACAAGGAAAATCCACCGGAATGGATAAAATAGGATATCCAATGCTACGTCACCTTCCCGCTCAAGGAAAACGAGCTATCAGTCTAAATCAAACCGGGGTATTACTATGCTAAGCGCAGTTTCTGTCATTCACTACCTATGTGACAGATGCCATGTCTGACGGTCTTCAAACTGACGTAATCTATACGAACCTTACAGCTGCTTTCGGCAAGATTAATCATGCAATTGCAGTGGCAAGTTGGATAGACTTATGACATTTTCGTGTTTGACAGTGCAGTACATCGGTGAAGTCGGTGCTACACTCATTCAAACTTGGGTGTAATCAGTAGAGTGGGACATGGTTATATGAAAAAAATAAAATTTCGCTCCGAGTAACTTTTTGGGTCTAATTTAGCTCCCAGAACAACTCTGCAAATTTTTAGTTCGATCGGTGAAACTATATTTTTGCGCCCACGGTTTAAAGTTTACATGGAATTTCGTATGGGAAAAACGTCTTTTGTAAATTAATTCTTCCAGGAGTCACCCGTTACCTGCTAAAAATAAACAGATAGCTGATTTTTATATGAAATTTGTCAAGGAAACAAAGTCTAGAAGACCACGAAATGATCTGATGCTTGTGGAAAAAGTTATTAAGCAAAAACCGATTGATGCTCTGAAGATTAATGAAAATTTTACTTTTCATAGCATCACTGCTGCTGATGGTCGAATTATATTCAAAATCTTTAATTTTCTCCTTATTATGTACAAAAGAAGACTCAATTTATCACTCAAAACTCTGGTGAAGTGGCCAAACAGTATAGAAAAATGATTTAGACACATTAAGAGAAGATCAAAACAAAATTGCATATAATTGGACAATCAACAACAGTGGTGCTAGCAAAAATGAATATTTTATCAATCGTCAGAGCATCAATTGGTTTCAGCTTAATAACTTTTTTCTCAAGCGTCAGATCGTTTCGTAGTTTTCGAGACCTAGTTTCTGTGTTAAATTTCCTACAAAAGCCACATAACGGTTTATTTTTAGGGAGCAATGGGCGACTCCTGGAGGAATTATTTTGTAAAAGTTAATTTTCCCATATAAAATCCCATGTAAACTTTAAACAGCGGGCGCAAAAATATAGTTTCATTGATCAAGCCAAGACTTTGCGCAGATGTTCTAGGACCCAAATGGTACACAAAAAGTTGCTCGGAACTGGAATCTATTTTTTGTCCCACCCTAGTAATCAGTCTATCACTTTCTTTGCACTACACCGGTGTAGCACCAAGGAAAAACGAAAACGCTATTAGTTTTGGTACCAATGTACTCCGTTGGAAGCAATAATATCTAAACAACCGTCGTTTTTTTTTTAGAGACAGAAAAAAAACTTTCAAAGAGGCACTGAGAATGCAGGAAAAAAATATACAAAACCCTACGCAGCGAACGGGTTTGGGCTTGCCATCACCCCACCCCTTAAAAACCACTGCTCTTGCCCAGGACCCCATTCCTTCCCGGTACTACCTGACGGCATTACTTCAGAGAGGGGTTTTATATGCATAGCACCCACCCTATTTCAACTACTTAGAATTTAGTTTCTTCAGTAGGGTTACAGCACTACTCCCCGACACACTACTACTTCACCACCATTGCACACAGACCATGACAGGCGGAGAGCTAGCTGTGGGTCGAGACTTAGTGCTCTTCCCCTACGAAGACAATCTAGGCGGCAACTTTAGATTATCTAATTTACTGATCCCTATGGCTCCTTTGTGCCATTCAGTACCACGACTCGGTTCTCTCGTGCCATTCAGCACAGCAACTCCCTTTTCTTATTATTATGCACCAATTACTCGTTGAGCTCCCGACTTGACGGAGAATTCCCTGGCGAGAGAAGTTCTCCCGAAACCGAGACAACCAACCGCAACTCATTTAAGCCCTTTGGTTCGCCTCTTGTTCCATTTCGCTCTACTTACCAAACGAGCCATTCAGCTCCCGTTCTTACTTGTTCGCGAACTACTCGGTATAGTCCCCGACAATGGATCTAGGCTACTCCGACGAAGAATTCCCTGGCGAGGAAGGTTCTCCCGAAACCGGGCGGTAGATTTATCCTGATACCGATGTTCTTTTTCGTGAGCCATTTAGCTCCCGATCTACTCGACCTAGCCTACTCAACGGACCAGCCAGTATATGCTGGAGTCTATCCAGCGATTCCGGGTGGAACGTAGCTTCCGGTTCACTGGCACCCCAACGACCCACTGCTAGCTGTGCGACGTTGTCTACTCGGTCTAATCCCCAGCGGTGGATCTAGCCTACTCACGAGCTACCCGGTAGGGTGTCGAGATCGGTCCGGCGATTCCGGTGAAGCTTCAGGTCCGGTTCACTGGCGCCCCGACTACCCAAACTCGGTGCTGCGTCGCGTACTACTCAATTGGCACCTGTAGTCTGGCTGTCAAGATATGTGGTTGTGTATCCGAAGAGTTCTTTGCTACATCTGGTATTCCGCAAGGCAGTCATCTCGATCCTTTAATTTTTGTCCTGTATGTTAATGACATTAACTTCTGCTTAGAAGGTCCACGGTTATCATTTGCTGATGACCTTAAGTTATACCACAGAATCCGGAATACTGACGAAGCAGCTTTTCTTCAACGTTACGGATTGGTACGAAATCATTCGAATGGCCCTAAAAAATGCACGATCATTACGTTTTCGAGGAAAAAACGCCAATTCGTTTCAAATACTGTCTTGCAGAATCCACGATTGACAGATCAAGTTGTGTCAAAGATCTCGGAGTCTTTCTCGATGAACAATTGACATTCAAGCAGCACATCAGCTATATTGTCGCAAAAGCATCGCGCTGTTTGGGGTTCATCATAAGAATATCTAAGAATTTTTCCGATATTTACTGCTTAAAGTCTCTTTACAGCTCACTCGTTCGATCAACATTGCAATATTGCTCTGTTGTGTGGAACCCTCATTGCCTCAACGGTGTCCACCGAATTGAGCCTTCCGCAGGTTGCCTTGGAGTAACCCCCACCAGCTGCCAGGTTACGAAAATCGTGGATAGCTTATCGGACTCGATACATTGCAAGTGTGGCAGGACCTGTCCCATGCTATGACGATTTCGGATATTCTAAACAATTGAATTGACTGCCCTAAGCTTCTTGGTGCGATAAATATGAACGCTCGCTCTCGTGCTCTCTGCAATAATGTATTCCTCCGATTACCTCTTCGCCGGACTAATTATGGAGCCAACGGAGCCGTCATTTGTTGATTTTCAACAGAGTTTCATCCGGATTTGACTTTCACAAACTAATTTTTTAACTATTTTAGGAAACTATCAGTAGGACCATACTGCGGCTGTTGATATTAACTGTAAATAAATTAAAAAATGAATAAATAAATCTGGTTAAGCGGCCCATTCCCCGCCTCGTGGAAAGAAGCACTCTTAGTTCACATACCAAAAAGATGTACCAGATGTCTTTCGGTACAAGATTTTCGACCAATAAGGATCTTTAGGGGCGTGCGGGTTAAGGCATTTTCTGATGCAGATTAGTACTGTGAGTTAATATCTCAATCCTTTTTCTGCCTTTAATCCCGAAACCATTGAATAGAAAATTTATTACTTTGTTTCGCTCTAGGGCAATAACACATCCAAACCCATGCGACTTTCACAACTCTATAGGTTGCCTCATCAGATCTACCATAGTTGGCAGATGAATCAGAATATATTGGCTTAAATGGCACGTTCCCTGTATGTAGTCGGGGATTTGTGCCTCGATTCCTGACTGGCAGATGAAACTTGTGATTGCAAGCTGCCAGCGGATTGCAAAAGTACCAGATCATGCTGTGTGGGGTGCTGTCCCGGTTAACAATGAGGCGAACAAGATATTTGCAGATGTCATTTAGTAGGACAACTGTTAGTTTGTTGGCTGAATTTAAATTGCTTTTTATTTTGAAATTTAAGATTTACAAACGAATAATTAAGGTTTAAAAATAGTATGAGTGTACTCCTAAGGACACTCGCTATCAGTACATATGAAAAACTGACACAATTTCTGGAAAATAATCATCCAATGGACAATCAACAATTCACATTTCGTGAAGGAAGATGAACGAGTATCTACTTTGGGTCACCTGGAGAGACCATCAGACAAGTTCGGAATGAAGGACATTGATATCGCTGCGATCGATCTTCCTACAGCCTACAACACGGTATGGCGGAGCGGTATACTAGAACAACCACCGAGGCCTCATGCGTCCAAGCGAGCCTCCTCCCATTTCCCATTGGTTCGTAGCCATCGCCATCATAAAACGTGCTACTGGATTCTTGGAGAAAACCACTGGGAACAAGTGTTAACACCGCCAGGAACATTTACAGTCGATTCACTGGAGAAAAATTGCCGGAGATCGCATACTCACCCCGGATCTATGGGCGAAACTACCATGAACGCGGGTCAAACTTCTACCTGGTAAAGAAGATCAAAGCCAGGGACACACCTTTAGTAGTTCTGCCGGAGTTCATGAATCTCGCAAGTAGATATAGCAATCATGTGAAACTGTTTACCGACGGATCGAAGTTGAAAGACAGGGTAGGTTTCGCAGTACATGGTCTTGAAACTGATCTCGCCATCGACCGTCACCGGCATGTTCGCTTTTCTCTGCTGAGGAGGGCGCGATTTGTAAGCCATTACCAAAAAGCCCCCAGATATTCGCGGAAGTAATCTTCTCTGACTCGATTTCAGTGCTTACCCTGCTAAATAAGGGGTAGTCCCGCCACTCTTTCGTTCGGGCAATTGAAGACTCCCTAGATCCCCTAACAACACTTTGTTGGATCCCCGGGCTCAGCGGAATAACTAGAAATATCGAAGCCAATCGTCTAGCATGCTTTTGTCGTAGCTGTCCCTACACCTATCAATAAGGAAGCCCCTGGAGCCGCCATCAACTGTTTGGTCACGGATAAAATAGAAAAACATTTCGACAACTAGTGGTTAAGTACTAGATATTATTGCCGGAAAATTAAAGTCACCACAGGAAAATGGATCGACAGGGAATCACGATTCGAACAACGTGCTCTGTCGCGGCGCCTTGTTGCAGCCGGGGATCCACCAATATGCGCCTGATGCAACTCTATCGCTTTTACGATCTTCCGTTCCATCAGTACAACCTTCCCGCTAAGTATACACAGCATAGTTGGAATGGAACTTCACCACCACAACGAACATACTGGACAACCAACAATCGAAACCGTCCTTTTTTGTAGCATGTCACAGCCTTTCTGGAGGTGCCCCACTGGAAGCTATTTGGACTGAAGTCTACATCGCGGACAAAGTCTAACAATAAACAACAACAACGTTCTCGAACTGAAACACTCGAGGTTCCGGGAAGTGCTGGGAACTCCTCCTCTGACCCTAATCCTCTGAGACCAGGAGCTACTTGCTTCTGTTTGGTTGCAACACTTCCACGAGATGTCACTTTCGGAACCCCGACACCTTCTGGCCTTTACAAGGAAGTTTAGGAGAGGAAATGTTTCCTCCTCTTCCTATATCATCCCTAGTAGATGTTTCCTCTTGTGGGTCATCAACATCGTCGTCGTTAGGAGGCAAGAAAACATAGAGGTTTGTTGAGGGTTGTAGTGTAGCTATTCAAAGCATTTCAGCGAAAGATCGCTCGAATCATCCACGTGATTCTCACGGCACTTTCCATAGTGGGCCTTATTGCTGCAATGGGGTGCTGTGTGACCCAATTATTTAGATTTAGAGGAATTCGGGGTCACTCCCGGTAGAAACAGACGAACCTTGTGCAAGAGGTTATATGTCGGTAAAGCTGTTCCAGCGAAGGTCACCCGATAAGAGTTTGATTGAGGGTATGTTTTCGATCCACCTTTCGCGACACTTGCAATCCAGCACTTTCACCTGCTAAAGTAAGCGATCTCAAAAACAACCAACCCCGTACTGCAGTAGATCCCCGCGCGTCAAACTCTCATCGTTGAAAACGTCTTTAATTTATACCCTTACAGCTGGAATAAATACACAAAAATTCTACGTGAGGTGCTCTCAGTAAGCAATATTGACTTGACTAACAATACCCTTACCTTGTCCCAGCGGACCTTTGAAATTTCGGTCACAACTGAGAATCGTTCTGGACGGACATTAGAAATCGGAGAAAGATTCAGCGATGTAGTCTTGGGCTGAAAGTAGACCACAAATGGTCTAGTTGAGAGTTCTGGGTAGTGTTTGGGTCAAGGGGAGCCTTAATAGTTCAACTCGATTTAACCTCCAGACCCTCGGGAAAGGAAAACATTGAGAACGTCACCGGACTGGGTCAGCGTTCGCGCAGGCGGTAGTAGCAAAACACCAGACATCATACAACAGCTTAAAAATGCCATAAATATGGTCTGTGACATATTTCACAAGTATCAAAACACTAGAAAATGGTCTCAGTAATCCATAAATGCACCAAAATATGTTTTTTATATGGTATCTACTGGTCCACGGTGATGGTATTTTCATGGGTTGCTCCCATTTGAAACACTATCAAATTACCATGCAGTGAGGGTGAAATTGGACCATGATAATGGGGATATTATGGGCTTTTCGATTGCTGGGGTAGCTGGTTAATTCTCCCTGCACGAACAAATGGCTGAGGAATGTGGCCTTGAAAAAGAGGTACATCGCACAGAGATTAAAAGACACCCGAACTGTCTGATAGTTACGGTACGAATGCTATAATGACCTTTATATTGCAAAACATACAAAACATCACCGGGTGCTCCAAATTATGATAAAGGCAAAGCAGAGTTCAAGCTTCTGAGCGCTATTACGATTTACTGACCACAAAGAACCCTTCAAACATAAGACGAATGCCTTACGAGGCCAACGCCTTATAGAGTGCACCGACAGACCAGGATAGGTTCAAAATAAGGTGGTGATCTGAACAACCCAGGAAAGTCTGCTGAAGCTTCTAGCTGACAACTTAACGGTATGAAGCAGATTATCAATTGCTTCCGCTGCTATGCTTCGCCCAGACAGGTTTTACAATCCCATCCACAACCATCATCATCCAAAATGCAGTTCGAAAACTTTTCACGAACAACCACCCTGACCGCGAGTTTTCGGTGAGCCATAATCAGATACTTAATTAAATCGCTTTGTTGGTTTGCTGCGGACTGCTTTTTTTCTTCCCTTTCGCTGATCGTATTTGCCTATTTTCGCTCGCGTTGGCCACATGCGGTGAGGGTTTTGAGTTCCCGAGTTTTCCGCCGGCCAAAACTCATCAGTAGAAAAAAAAGAACGCAACCGGTCGGGATTTCAGAGGTTCGATACAAAATGAAATCTAGCCACAAACGAACCGGGAAAACTGCTCGCTGCTCTATTCGGTGGCGGAGTGGGAGTGAGGTTGAATAAACATAATATTGCATTTGTTCGTAGAATATCTCCCCTGTCAGGTTGGTGAGCCTAGAGGGAATGTCCGGGTGTTAGTTCCCTTCCTACATACGTCGAATACTGTTTTTTCCACAGTAGACGCATGGTTGCCTGCCTGTCCAAACCACTGAGCAGTGATTATAAATGAAATAGAGAAGGGGCCTTTCGGTCTGTTTGTATTTTCGCGGTCTCGGAAGCTGGGAAAATGAGCGCTTTATTTCTGATGTTTGCGCTTTCGTTAAATAGTTTTTCGTTTGATATAATTTGAAATTGTTTATTTACTGTGGCTTTTTTTATTTTCCCGCAAACACGCTTCTCTAGAGTGTGTTACTGAGCTGAATTAAATTTTAGCCGAGTTTTATTTTTGTAATTTGCATTTGAAAGAGTACTGAATGGGTTGTGCATGAATTGAATTCATTTTAGCAGAAAAAATATTCCAGCAATTTTGCAGAATGAGGGAAATACGTGTATCGTTTTGTGGTTACCACAAATCGTCTGTTGGCAATTTACCGACTGACCTAAATCTAAATTGTGTTTTAAATGTAGAAAAATTTAAGCGCGTTTGATACAAATAACGGATAGCATGATTTAATACAAACTTCTTTGGAATATTGGAGCACCATTTAAAATATATTAAGAACAAAAGTTATCGAAAGGTGTTTTACAGAAGGTTCATTTGTGTTTTTTTCAACAAAAATAATAATAACAGCAGCAACAAATCTAATAACACCAACAACAACTTCAATGGAAACATCTACAACAGAAACAACAACAATAGCAACAGTAACAAAAAACAACAACAGAAACAACAACCACAACAAGAACATCAATAACATAAGAGAGATGCACCTATTATAACTGCAATGGACTCAACAACAATCACCATAACAATCAACATTATTATTCACCTTGCTCGAGTGAATATTCGTGTTATCGTCAATTTGAACGCACTTTTCAGAGCCAGACCAGGAAAAACATGATGCAGCTGATAACAGTAAAAGTTTTAGATAATATTGTTACCGTAAAACGGGGTGACAGTTCTCAACACTGTCGGTAGAAAAGGCTACACCCGAATGCAGTCAGTGCTGTCAGTTGACTTGCTACAAAATTAGAGTGCAAGAAATTGAATTGAAACAATGTACATGGATACGAAAAACTACCCAAAGCTCTTTTGACTCAATCTCGGGGTATTGTGGAATAAGGTAAAATAAGGTAAACCGTGTTGAAGGTAGTTTCCCTTTAACCACGGCAAAATTCACAACTCATTGATAGGTTTTTTATACTCAACCTTAAGTTAAATATACTTAAATTTAAGTTGAATTTACCTAATATTGAGTATACCTCAAACAACTCAAAAGCACCTTATTCCACGGAAGACCTCAACTGAGTCGAATCTCTCGCTTTGTTTTTGACAAAACTAATAAGTGCGAAAGCGATGCAAAACTCAAAAGTACCTAAATTTAAGTTAATAGAACCAATTCTGTGGGTTGTTTTATTTTTCCATGTAGGTTCAAATTGTATTGTGCTTTTCACTGGAGATTAGCACGCGACGGAATCGAAGCAAAATAGCGAAAGAATGGAAACATAACCCTGCCTATGTCGTCTGTGAGAGCTCGGACCGACTTCATGACAAATAATTTACTTTGTTGGTCAGTAATCAAATGGTCTTGAAGTGACAGTGTAAATAATTTTTAATCCGTTCGCGGCCTGCTGAATGGAAAATAGAACGTATTTTAACTTTTTTAGAGTGTTAATAAAACTTTAATAAATATTTTTGCGGTATATTTGTATTATTTTCTTATGTAAACAACGCGGCTGAGTGTCAACGAGACCATTTCGAATCAACTGATAATGCTCCGAATAAAGCACGAAGTTTGGAAGAAACAAGCATCCATAAATACCAAATATCATTGTCTTTATGGATACTATCATCAAGGATTATCAAAAATTAATCTTGCTAATCTTTACGGAAAACACCACAGCACAATTGCAAATTGGATATGAAGAGACTGGATGTTTATTGGGAGTTTCCAGAGAAGGTGTCACAAATTTCGGCGAGGAAGCGAAGGAATGGATAAAAATTTACATTATAATAAACCTACCCTATATTTGGATGAAGCTCATAATATATACAAACTTTCAATCAACATATCAGCATAGCAACCATTAGTCGTATTTTGAAAAACATAGGATTCACACGTAAGGTCCTAGAACGACGAGCAATCCAAATTCGAATGAGTGCGGTGGCTGATTTCGAACAAGAACTAAAATCATTTCCGTGGGACTTACACGCGCTGGTGTTTATCGATGAAGTAAGTATTGATAACCGAGAACTGTTTCGAAACATGGGGTAAGGTCCTAAGGGACAACCAATTGTCGAGAAAGATGAATTCAGGAGAAGACCACGAGTTTCATTACTATGCTTTCATGGGCAAGATGGGATGTTGGAAGCGAGTTGCACAGATGGAACTTTTACTCGAAAAACTTTCTTCGAAGTATGTAAGAGATTAAGTGGAATGGTAAATACTTTCCCAGGAAAACATTCTGTTTGGATAATGGACGGCGCCAAAATTCATTTAGACGCTAATATAGTTCGATATTTTCGTTTCGATAGTTGGGTATATTAATAACTTCTTCCACCGTATTGTCCTATGTTGAATCCCATCGAGGTAATTTTTGATTTAATGAAACGATATATTCAAAAACATTTTGAAAATTCGTCGGATGTCAAGTTTACTGTGAATGTAA
Source organism: Topomyia yanbarensis (assembly GCF_030247195.1). Classification (NCBI taxonomy): domain Eukaryota; kingdom Metazoa; phylum Arthropoda; class Insecta; order Diptera; family Culicidae; genus Topomyia; species Topomyia yanbarensis. Next base: position 60,212,134 of record NC_080670.1, read on the forward strand.
CGTTGGTAAGATTTCGAAACTACAAATCAACGAAATTATTCAGAAAATGTGGGTATTTTGCAGGAGGAACCTTCAACCCTACAGGACCCATGGTTGTGTACGAGAAAAACAAATTGATTAACTAGTTCACTTTTATTCTGAAATATAAACTTCGATAGTATGTAAACTGCCCATAATCGTAAGTCAGTCCCATGTAGATACGGAATCCCATAGAACATGGGACTGACTTGCGATTATGGGCAGTAAATTAAAAACTTTTTATTAAATTGACTCATGGTCCACATCTGGCATATCCGTTACTTCAGCCGCAATTGTTTGAGAAAACTCGTCCTCCGAAACGATTACAGATTCATGCACCATTTCCAGCATACATCATCGCTCTTGTAGGCGGAACTTGATTTCTGACATTTTTCCCCCATGATTTTTACAGCATCTACTACAGCTTCGTAAAGTGGTCTCAAAGCAGCAATATCCGCCTCAGCGCGATCCATAATATTTTCAGCCATACCTGCATCCCGTCTTAGGGTGTTAAGACGATTAGTTGCAGTAGGTCCATCGATTAGTCGAAAAAGTGCTTTATATTGTTCTGGTGGGTCGTATTCGATTAGCTGTTCTCTTTTATGAGCGGGTGCATGCTAAATGTAGTTCGCCCATTGTAAATATGCACTCTGTGTAGAATCATATCTGTTGTTGTTTCTTTTCAACTTGGAGACCAAAACCATCAAACTACATGTTGAGTCAGCTCCTGTTCGATCTTTCGAACCTGAAACAATCAACTGAATTTTTACAAAAGTCTTTTTGACTGACAATATTTGTGGAATACGGAAGCACAAGTACTATTATGGTTTTAGTACGCCATTTTATGAACAGCTCTTCACTCAAATCGTCGAAAGAGTACGATTTCTTGGAGGACCTGTCTTAGAACAGAATACAGAATGTGTTTGTCACTGTAGCTTGGTTCTTTCGATGCGAACTCTGCCATGCCCGTTGATCCATTTTGTGGGAGTATGACAACAACCTCCTTTCTTATGCGTTGCGAACAGATACGCCACACCTAATAAAAAATAAGAATATCAACGGCTACCTAAGCAAAACAATATCGCCTTACCTTTTGGAAATATTCTTTGATCTCATCCGCAACAATTTCATGTAGTTCAACGTATGCCGATTTTTTCTTCTGCTTGAAGAGTCGAACGTTTACCTCCAAGGTGTTTTCAAATTTCGGTAGCCTAGCTTGCTTGTCAGTAGGGTCGCCATCGTCGATCTGTAATCATTCTTCCAGCTCTAGTTGATTACTTTCTTCAAAACAGGAATGGAATCGTTATCAGAATCGATATATTGCTCCTCTTCGATATACTTCGAACACATTTCATCCATTTCCGCTGTATCCATTTCAATTCTAATAATAAAACGCAATTCACCAAAAGTCAATCACAGACTAACAGACATAACACTCAAAAACAAAGCTTCGCTCGCATTAACGGTCATTTTAAATATATTTCTAGTTGGGACTGTGGCCACATTTGAAATTATGGCGCCACTGACATATGAACAAGCATACCGGGAATAGACCACTAGTGAAAAATTGTTCCCAAACCTGAGGGGTAACCCATCAGTAAATGAGTGTTTGGGACTGTGAATAAAAGGTGGAGCTAGTGTTCTGGAAAAATTGTCGGATCGATGTTTTTTGAGGGAATTTCCTCATAGTGTTATGTCTGTTAGTCTGTGAGTCAATTTCGCAGGTAAACTCATTCACTATTTTTTCAGAATGTGCTTGGAAATGTCAAAATCATAATTGCCATTAGCTTAGCACTACACGCTTCTTTTTAGATACTATCATTACAACCAAAAGCACTTTTATTCACAAATCTCGACAAACATATGATTACGGCCTAAAAGCCAACTGTCAAAATCCACTTTGAATGGAAATTCCGGACAAACCGTTACTAGCCGAACACAGTTCACAACAGCTTATGAAAGAGAAAACTTTTCTCTTTCGGTTACTATAAACAACTGTGATTGACGCGTAACGGTTTGTCCTGAATTTCCATTCAAAGTGGATTTTGACAGTTGGCTTTTAGGCCGTAATCATATGTTTGTCGAGAAATGAGTAAAATTTGTTATCTTCATCTGACATTAGGTCGGTGTTAAGTCAGACCGGACCAAGTGACAAAATATTGATTTCGAGAAAAACGAGTTTAAAGTTTGAATCGCAGCATCATTTACATTATAATTGGAAATTAATTGTTGCCGTAGCTTTTGTTTATTGTTACATATTTCAGATCGCTCAAAAGTCGAATGTAGCTGACGAAATTCTTTATCCAGTGCTATCATTATCTCATATTTTGATGTTTTGCGACTTAGTCCGGTCTGACTTAACACCGACCATTAGTACTATAATATACTCATTCCAAACTCAAACTCGATTCTATAAAAATACGCACATATAACTTATGTGTGTACACACAACGTGTATACAGTTGACACATAGAAGGTACCCTCTAAGAACGGTTGGTTTCAAAATCGTCCAATGAAGGACGTTCGTTGGACCAATTTGGACAACGTCCAAATAACCGTTCAACAAACGTCCATAGCTGGACCCGTGTTGAACGATTTTGAAACAATTTTTTGGACGTCTCAGTGGGTATGGTCGCGACGTTTACGACGAATGCGATATTCGTTCGAAAGCGATTCGAACGAATAATAAGCCCATTTGATTTTGCTATCGTAAACGGGAATACAAACCACTTTCGAACGAATCTCGCATTCGTCGTAAACAAGAATAAGGGTGAGAATTTACGTTCGGTTATTTCAAACATGCAAATTTTGTGCTACACGGTAAAAAATTGGCACGTCCAATCGAAAAGCTTTTGCACTTGAATAAGTTTATCATACCTCACTACCAATTGAAGTGATTTAGCAGTGATTTTATAGTGATTTACAATTAGCATCAAAGTGATCTGGCTTTCAAAACTATTTAATGGATATTACCTTTTAGTTAAAATGCTAATCCACAGAGAACAGACTTCCATCTTTAGCATTCAACTTGTGTAAAATCTCTAACGGTTTCGAAGGTAGCTGGGATATCCAAACCAGGTGCGCTACTGTCGTCATGTTATTTTGTGGCTGAGTTCGACAGAATTGACAGCGGTTATTCCTCTACCCAGTCAAACTAGTCCGGAACCGATTCGGACTTCCAGTATGAATTCCAGCTCAAATGCATCAACCGATAGAGTTGGAATCGGTTGTTTTCTTTGAGCAAGATTCCATACTGAATCCATTCAGAATTTCGAACCGGTTCCGGAATGCATTTGACGGATATTTGGGATAGGTTGGTGTGGCGGCGCTAGTGTTTATCGTATATTAATTCAAATGTTTACAGACGTTTTTAAATATTTTTGTTCGATCATGGATCTCTGTTCTCTGTGGCTTATCTTTTCGATTTGCACCACTGTTCCAATCTATTGAAGTTGAATGGTAACACTATTGTTTACAAATGTCAAAGCATATGGACCCAATTGTCACAAATTAACAAAATAAAACGATTACTTGTAATTCAGTAAAAAATCAGATAGAATGTTTGTCTAGAGTGCTCTAAAGCGTAAGTATTATACGATTTTTGTTAAGGTCAAATATATTATACAATTATTCGCTAGCAGGCTACGGAATCCACCGGATTTTAAATTGTAATTAACATATATTTGGGAAGCATGCGGAATTTAATGCATGGTCCATTAGCAGCAATGTGTGAAGCATTTCAAATTCAAGTGATTTTCTGTTAATTTCGTAGTGCTTCGATATGATCAATTTCAATGGATTGATTCATCGTATTGCAATGTTTGACAAGTAGTGCGAATTTAACAGCAAACCATTTTACATTAACGTAAGCATTTTTTACCGTGTACGTGTGCAACAACTGATTTCAAAAACTGTTTACGGTAACGGTCAATTCAAAATAGTTTTTTCCAAAACTGCGGAGTTGAAGGGGTTAAAATTGAAGAAATGGCAGTTTCGCGATCTTGTCGCTATCTTGTTTTTCTCTATATTTGCTAATTTCCAGTGATAACCACAATAGTTATGTTAGCAATAAAAATCCTCTTTCCCATTTGAACCGTCGAGAGGAACAGACCGTGAATAAAAGTTTTTCCGATGTAGGACTATTAGCACAGACTAACAGACATAACACTCAAAAACAAAGCTTCGCCCGCTTTAACGGTCATTTTAAATATATTTATAGTTGGGACTGTGACCACATTTGAAATTATGGCGCCACTGACATATGAACAAGCATATGGGGGATAGACCACTAGTGAAAAATTGTTCCCAAACCTGAGGGGTAACCCACCAGTAAATGAGTGTTTGGGACTGTGAATAAAAGGTGGAGCTAGTGTTCTGGGAAAATTGTCGGATCGATGTTTTTTGAGGGAATTCCCTCATAGTGTTATGTCTGTTAGTCTGTGCTATTAGTGCGTAGTTATTCCTCGTGAGCCATATTCCATCGGTAGCCCGTTTTCGATTGTGCCTTTTACGAGTCGTCCGTGTGCGAGTCCCGAAAGTTCGAACCGCCAGAAATCACGATCCTGCCTCAACACGGGGTATCTTTGATCGCCGGGGTAAGTTTGATCAAATGAGACTTTTTTCAGTAAGGAACGATAAGATGATTCCCTCTAACAAAATCATCGAAATAAAAAACAAACCATATTCTAAACACATTTAGTTGGGGTGACCGGGGCTGGTTGGCCGAAGGGGCAGGTTGGCCGAGTGCCTTTTATGAAAAGGCTATTATGCGCTGTAGCGAGTGATTTTTGTATCGTGATTTTGCGTACATAATTTATCTCCAGGTTCACTTAAAATTGAAAAAGTTTATTTCCCGGTAGTTTCCGGTTGAATGAGGCATATCATATGAAAAATCAGTTCTTCCTTGCTATAGTAGTGATAAAAATCTACCGAATATTGCCGATTTCGCAATTTAAACCATTTTGAAAATATTAGGCAATTTTTACCAAATTGTATATTTTTCAGCATATGGCGGAACTGTTACCATAATTACAGGAAATCATCTTTGTGATTTAATAGAGGAATGTTCAGAAAGGTGTGTTACAAGTAGCTATGAAAAAAACAAAATTGAACATGTAAGGTCATTAATCCATTCTGAACTGCAGGACAAAAAATCATAGACATTGGCAAATGATTACAAATAGGAATGGAAGGTAATCAGTTATAAGAAGGAATATTTCCTGGACATACAAAAACGTTCACAAAATATTTTGATTCGACTTCTTGGACTAAATCAGCACTCAAGAAAATTGGTCGACCTTCTCAAACTTTTGAAAAAATTTGAGTGCAAGTGTCGCCAAACTCGAAATTCTACTGATGAACTAACTTTCGTTTCTTAAAAGAGCCACAGTGACCACCAAGCGTACTGCTACGTGTAGACTGTGTTCTACGAAGTTCTCCTCGCTTCCGTTCTACGTTCTTTAGTGTGCGAGCCCAAGGTCAAATCTGCAAAAACCGTAAGGCCGGCTACATCAGAAATATTTGTTCTTCTGACCCGAAAGACGAAATGGTTTTCCCATGAAGCCCATGGGTAGTGGAGACATCATTATCATTGTGGACGAAACGTGACCGAAAGGTCCGTTAAATGGTATCAAGCGGTACGTGAAATCTAGTCCAAGGATAGACAAGGTTTTCGTCCCTCTTGTGCTGACCTCTACCGGAGTCCTGGAGAGACCAGCATAGAAACTGGTAGTTTTCGACGTCAGTGCTTACGGTGAAGTGTACGGCAGCAAATTGGCATTTTCCGAGTATACTTTTAATTTCTTACGTTTATGACAAATTACGTCGTTTTTCTTCAAAATACATTGGACAGTTCAGCTTGGAAAATAAAATTTTCGTGCCAATTTTTCTGTTAACTGTCCAACCTTGTTTTTGGTACTTGAAAGCACATTCTGGTACTTAGTTTTGGTATGTGACCACATTTCTTTTTATTTTCAGGATTTTCGCTATCACGACTATTCTTTAAAATTTTGAAAATAGAAAATAGCTTTTCTTTGAACACTTGTTCTTCGGCACTAACTGTGTATAAAAACCGAAAATACGAGCAAATCATGCCCAAAAACCGTTACATCAAAACATACATAAATTGAATTCATGCAACTTTCCATCAAAAATATTTTCGGATGGAAAAGAGATTTGCAATCTCTTCGTAAACTTTTTTTCAAGAAATTTATAAACCACACACTTAAAAATATTTACATCTCACAAGATGCACATAAAAGGAGCGTCACAATTTACTTGAATTTACATTCAAGAACATGTTAAAATGTGCTTTGTTCACAGTTCTCCATCTCCATTCAACCGAGTTTTACGTCAAAAGAGACACAATATTTTATTTTACATCTCAAAACATGTAAAATTCCATTATTAGACAGCAAAATACGTCGCAATGTTGTTTACGTCAAATGTAATTTTCATTTTTTCTAAGTGTGCAGATGAAATTCCACCGGTGTTCATTCAGAATTTAGCAACTGAGCTCACGCCACCTTTATTCTGGCTGTTCAATAAGTCACTTAAATCTGGTAATTTCCCAACAGACTGTAAAAAATCTTTTTCAATACCTATTTATAAATAGGGTAAAAATCCGATATTCGCACTTATTGTGGGATTGCCATTCGATCTTGACTTTTCGAATCCATCATAAATAAAAATATTTTCAACCAAATCAAATATAAAATAATAAATGCACAACATGGGTTATTTAATCCTCAAAAAGGCAAGGGGTCTTTAATCATTAAAAAGGCAGGGGGCCCGGCTAGTTACAGTTCTCTAGTTTCAATGGTTTTGTAATTTAAAATACATATGATCGAGCGTTGTCGGACTTTCGATTCGCTCATGGATAAAATGACAAAAAAGAAGCGGGTCTTATGAGCGATTCTTTACAATTTTAGCTTGCCTTTTGAGGGTTAAAGGCCGTTCAACAAGTACAAACCTTTTTTAATTTATTGATAACTCGTTGAACGCCATGGATAAAGGAAATCAATTAGAAGCTCATTACACTGAAAAACTTGACATTTCCATGGTAATTTTTAAACTTGAAAAATTAGGAATCGATACGAAACACCTCAAGTGGATTCAGTCGTAATTAACAGATCGCCTACAAACAGTAAAATTCTGTGAAGTGAAAACAGATATAATTAAAGTTACATCGTGGGTTCCTCAAAGTTCGCACTTAGGACCTGTTCTTTTCATTTTATATCTCAACGATATCTCTTATTTAAAAAAAAATAAGTAAATAAATAATAGTGCATCTGTTGTGCAAACACTGTTTGGACCTAGGAACAGTAAATCCGTCCAGCACGAATCAGCGAATTTTTCCCTTCCGCAGATCATGTCAAATGAAAGATGAAAGAACAATTCGGTATCTCGCTATCTTTTGTGTAATCTTCGCTGCGAGATCGTATCAGCAGCAGCAACAATTATTATAATCTTACTCAGCCAACCCCAGTTTCGGTCAAAAATATAAGTTTTATGTTGCTTGTGGCACTAAAAACTGGATTCTACCGCACTGCGCACTTATTATTCTTCTATTAAATTCTTCTCATAGACTGGTTAGTTCGACTGGTCTGCCTATGAAAGTACCATCTCTATCACTTGAAATACGTGTGTTTTGACAGCTCACAGTTGTGAGTAGCAGTTTGATCACTCGCATTTTGAAAGTGCGGAGTTCAGGTTGGTGGGAAGTGCGCAATACCAAGCGAAGAGATTTGTATGACGCTTATGAATATGTTGATGAGGTCTATGTTTGGGAAAGTTTTGCACTAGATTGCGAAAATTGTATTTGTTTTTCTTTTTTTTTTCTGATTTAATCGTTTTTCTATAGTGTACTATTAAAATACATTAATATTTTTTATTGGCAATTGTCTGAATTGATTGGTGGTCTAAAGTGTAAGTAAAGCGTACAGATGAAATACCAAAATAAGGTGGCAAATAATGTCAAATGACAATCATTTAAAATTATACGACATTTTCGTGGCGCGGATCAAAATTCAAATTTTAGCATTATACCTATCCATAGCCCCATATAGTTGAGTGAAGCTTTTTCGATGCTGAAAATTGAATTAGATTTAGAATATTCTTCAATTGTAGGTAAGTTCTGCGTCACTTATGATGATCCCAAATTGCACCTTTGATGTATGCATAAGATCAAAATTGAATAATTTGAATTGACCCCTCATCATTCCATCAAATATTATTCAATTGCAAATGACGCAATAAATACGCTAAATGTCCTCCAGCAATCGAGATCAGTACAGAGTGCATAATTCGAAATCAGCTTGGTGACTCAATCACCCTTTTCTCCCTCCACTCCACAGCTAAACCAAACACAAAACCACGCTAATCATAATTCAGTAAACACTCCACATATTCGCACCCTGGGATTCATTAATTTATCGCACGCTGTTTGTCACTTGCGGAGAGGTCAATTTGATTAATATTTATTGAGTCTCATTAGCATTTAATATCGGTTCGGAACAATGCTGGATCCGTGCTACGAGGATTTTATGACCAGCTGGGCCCGATGGTCACCATCACAATCGTTTGCTTTGATTATAGGTAGTTTGCATAGTCGAACAGAAGGATATAGCAAAATAAGTAATAGTGCTAATAGTAGAAAGTGTTACATTTTTAATCCGTACACACTCATTCAAAACGACTCAAAATTTGAGTTCAGAGCACTCAATTTCAAGAACTGAAGCAATATGTCAAAAAATGAGTTTTAATTGAGTAGAGTTAACTCAACTGGTGAGTAAACATTAAATTTTAAAAGTTTCGGGTGAAAAAAAATTATCCCCAAGAAAAAGTTCGTGGAGTTTGACGTCGATTAAAACCGTGATAAAAGATCGAACCTCGGACCTAGGAGTTGTAGAGTCAATGCGGTATATTCAGAAAACTAAAAGGTAGGTTTCTCTGAGTTTTGTTTCTATTAATATCTAGCTCCCTTTCGTGTTTTTATTGTTTTTGCCATTACTACAAGGTTCCGAAATGGCATTAAAGAGATGTCCAGAAACGTCGTCGGATTAATTTCTTAACATCGCTAGCGTCTGGAGGAGCAGGTAAATGATAATTGAAGTACCGATGACATATTTTATAATAACATTAAAAATACTGAAAGATTATTCGCGTTTGCTTTTTGAGTAAAATGTACTCAAATTTGACATTTACATTCCAAGCTCAAAACTGAGTAAACGAGACAAACTCATTTTTTAACTACGTACACTTTTTATGAAATAGAGTGACCAGCCACTCAAATTTGAGTTGCTATGAGCGTGTATGAATTGCAGTACAATTGGGTCATTAAGCCATATGCTGTTTTTGATTTTTTCCGATGCAGCTGACGTAAAAGATACATAATCGAACTTTTACTTTTTTGTGTGCAAAATAACAAATGAAAACCATTTTATAAAATTGAATTATCACGACCACAACTTCCATTGAACCACCTTGATCCCTATCCCTTTGCTGGGATAACTGTCAAAAATGTTAACCCATGTGGCTAAATTCACGATAGTATCAAACAAGGACGTGTTCACATTTTTTTAGAAAATCAATTAAAAAAACTCTGATGTTTTAAAGGTTGAACATATATATTGTTATATTTAGGAAGATAAGCTCTATCGGTTTATGAAATAAAAGGGAAATTTTATTTTCCATTTAATGACGCAATTTCCTTTGAATTGTGACGGTAAATATGAAATGACCGTATCGCCACACAAATGAGCATCTTTTCATTTCCTTCTTTTCACAGAGTTTGTATATGACATCCCTATCCCGTTTGCATTGAGCTGAACTAAGTCAACATCTCAGCGGGCACACAAATTATGGGCCCCACTGACAGTTCAGATTGTTCTGCACGTTCTGCTAGAAGCTAGTCAGCCACAGCACTGATAACCGACATACAAGTAAAGTTTTCAGCTTGTGTAATAAATAAAACTGTCGCTTTGAAATGACAGCAGTAAGTAGCAACTTGCCACTGGCTGGCGCTTCGATCGGCCAGCAATTGCTATACGGGACTTGTTTGCAAACTTGGATACAATGGTGACTCACGCATGCGAACCTGTATGCGATGGTGATTTTCAACGTATTTTCATTTAAATGTTTACACAGGTTTTTCGGGAAAGTTTGTTCTAGCTTATATGTCTGTTCTATGTGGCCACAGTACGGTGTGACTCGGTCTTTAAATGTTTGTTAAAAAATGAAAATATTGGAGCCCAAATTGAAAAAAATGTTGTTTTGTGCTTGTTGGTATATCACAAAAACTTTTAACCATGACATCAACAAATTAAACTAACTTGACCATCACAATGTTGTGTCGAATGAAATCGATTATGTTAATTGTGGATCGATCTTACCGCGACGTTTTAGATCTTGGCTTTGACATAATGGCGGCGTGGCAGATACCTGGTTTCAATTAATCATCTGCACAAAAGCCGTGTGTGCAAGGTGGCCAGATAGAATTCCTTAATATCGGCAGGGTCACTAAAAGTTTATCGGTAGTTATCGGTAGGCCGGGTTGTTGTCCCAAAAACGTAGTATTGACATAGAATTGTAAAATACTGACAACACAGATCTCTGACCAAATCCAACCCAAAAAATGAATGTTGAATAGGATGTGTCCAAAATCAATAAAAATCGGTAGTTTTCGGTAGGAATAACAAAATATCGGTAGTTTTGCCTTGGTCGTCTGTGAATCGGTAGGGAAGACCAAAATCGATAGGACTACCGATAAATCGGTAGGTCTGGCCACCCTGCGCACGCGCGCGCGCGTGTGTGTGTGTGTGTGTGTGTGTGAGAGAGAGAGAGAGAGAGAGAGAGAGAGAGAGAGAGAGAGAGAGAGAGAGATAGAGAGAGCGCATTGAAATGACAGATAGATTAAGTACCATTGACGTTTCTATTCCCGTTAAAAACAAAAAGGTGCTGAATTATTTCGTGATGGATATTTTGCACTACAAAAATCGGTTGAGGTTAGGTATTTCGTGATGAAACGAAACCAATTTCCTTTGGATTGATTTTGTATCTGTGGTTGCTAACGAGCTGTCAGAAACCTTAATTTATTTTGTGTTGGAGTGGTAAGACTATCCGCACCGGTGCACAAGTAAATGCGTGTCCATCCATGCGAGTGATCTCAAAACTGCGAGCTGTCAAAACACATGTATTTCAAGTGATAGAGATGGTACTTTTATAGACAGACCAGTCGAACTAACCGGTCTATGAGAAGAATTTAATGGAACAATGGTAAGTGCGCAGTGCGGTTAGAATCCAGTTTTTAGTGCCACAAGCAATAGTTAGACACCCAGTTTCGCACCGATCGTTGGTAAAAACGTTGCCAGAATAGCAATCTGTTTTCACACCGGTTGTTGTCGTTATAGTTAGTCAAACATTGATGATTAAAATTTTATGGCAGAACCACGCCGTTTTATGTTTCTCGCAAAAAAATATATCCAGCTTTTTATGTGCCATAATGGCGGTCTAAATTGTTCAGTTCGTAATACGTTTAATGGCCCTTTTTTGACAATAATCGTTTACGCCAACCGCCCAGCGAGATTAAGTCATCCTACGTTAGTCCAATGCGTTGGATGTTTATTCAATGAACCCCCGACATCTTCAACTGGGCGTTGCTGTCAAGCTGGCGTAAACGATTATTGTCAAAAAGGGCAATGAAACGTATTATGACCTGAACAATTTAGACCGCCATTATGACACTAAAAAGCTGGATAGGATTCGCTCAAACGTTCTAGGGTTAATGTTGTTTTTTTTCTTGAGGCTGACGCTATATTTGATGCAATCAACCTATGCTATTTTACACATTTCTCAAGTAAAATCGACATCACACTATCAAAATAGTCATTTGATTAGTTTCTCATTCAGGATAAACAGTTATCCATCACGACATCAAATTTCGCAGTGTTGTATGCCATGATGGACTCCTTTCCGGTAAACGAGAAGCTTTACCTACCCATCAACATTAAAAATTCACCGCAACCTGTATCCGTTTTGTTGTTCACTTTACGAAACCACACAGCTGCATAGTAGCATAGGCTATGAGTTGGATCAAAAGTGTTCCCCGCCTTCTCAAACGGGTTGCGCTATCGTTTCGATCCAGTTCAGTGGTGACGATGTACAACCAACAACTGTCACTCTGATAACGAGATAAAGTGCATCCTCTTTGCTCATGGCTATACTTCCGGTCGAGAACAACGGCGTCTGTCGGCAGGAAAGACCATCAATTGTGTTGGCATGTTTACCGGAATGATTGTTGGCGTACGCACAGTTTCAGCTCACCTGATGGCCACTGGCACCGTGCTGATGGCAGACATTGTGTTTCACCTTATTTGGGAGCCAAACGCAAAGATGACTGGCCTTCCGGCTTTCCGGATGACACTTTACAAATAATGGGCCTGGGTGATGTTGCAATCGGTGAATAGATGTTTGACTCGAATTCAATTACAACAATTTATGGAAGTGAGCTCCACTTGTCGCATTTATTTACCGATTTCGTTCATTAAGTGATTCAAACTGTTACACTATATATAAGAAGGTCATCAATATCCACTATAAACAAGTGAAAATACTAAGCACTAATTAGAAAAAAAATGTATGTATATTTATACAAAGATACAATTAAGTAAACGTTCCACCAAGCAATGAGATAATCAACCAGTCTTAATCACAACTGTCCCTGTTCACGGATGCGTTAAGCTTCCTACTCTCTTCTAACTCCAGCTTAAGTACTTCAGCGTGATACGGTTTCGGTTTTTTAGGCAGTGACCAATAGGATTGATGCTGGCCAAACTTCTGAGCCTGTTCGATCGACTCCGGCAGTGTTTGATGCAGCGTCTCTGGCAAGAACGAAGAACAAATGGCTCCCCCAATTGCCATTAGTCCAATAAGTATGAATGGCCACCGGACGTCGTACTCCATGCCCAGATGAACTACGTACGGGCCTAAGATGCCAAACAGGTTGGACATGATTACGGCGAAGGCTAGGCCCGATTGACGCAGGCACGTTGGATAGATCTCGATGGACTGAAGGTTCACGGCAAAGAAGTTAATGCTGCTGCAGAATTTCACCGCAATCGTAAGGACAGTACTGACGGCTGCATATTCCGAATTTCGGATGATTAGCAGGATCGGAATGCACAGGGCGGTAGCGCAGACGTAGGCCAGGGAATTTGTCAGCCGACGCCCTAAACTGTCCGACATAAGCTGGGCGATTTTGTACGCTGGCAGTTCGATTGCACTCTGCCACAGAAAGTTGAGGAACGGATTACCATCCAATCGGGAACTCAGCAGAACCAGTGTGAAGTAGGTTACGTAGGTGAACATCCTGAGAAAATGTTAAAGTTTGATCAAATTCTACTGTATTACAATGCATCGCAATCAACAATGTTATTCTGAAAAAGAAAAAAAAGTATTTTGATTGTTTTTAATAATATTGGAAATTGTCATCACTAATTTACTCATTCAAACATTAACAAAACCGATAATTTATTAATTTTACGCTACGACCCTGCTCTGGCCGCTTCATTAGCAGCCGCAACCTCCGCTTCCTTGAGCCTACTGGCCTCGCTCAATTCACTACCAAATTCAAGCTGCTTCTGTGGCTTAGGTTTCTTCGGCAATGTCCAGAATCCCTGATTCTTCCCGAACTTTTGAGCCTGCTCGATCGATTCTGGAAGGGATTGATGAAGGGTTTCCGGCAACCACGCAGCACATACGGATCCTAGAGCCGATAGCAATCCGATCACCAGGAACGGATACCGTACGTCATACTCCGTACCCAGATAGACGACATACGGCCCTAAAATACCAAATAAATTGGCCATGATGGCTGCGAATGCCAACCCGGTCTGCCGCAGGCAGGTAGGATAGATCTCGATGGATTGTAAATTCACGGCGAAGAAATTAATACTGACGCATAACTTAATGACTATCGTAAGAGTGATGACGGCCACTTCGTTCACCGAGCTTCGAATGATCAACAGAATCGGTATGCAAATGAGTGCCGCGATCGAGAAGGCTGCCGAGTTGGAGGCGCGTCTTCCCAAACTATCGGAAAGAATCTGTCCGATTTTGTAGGCTGGCAGCTCGACTGCGCTCTGCCAAAGGAAGTTCACGAACGGGTTGCCATCCATTCGGGAACTGAGCAGCACCAGCGTGAAATAGGTGATGCTAGCGACGATCCTGGAAAGGGGAAATGCTTCCATACAGTACGTTTTCGAAGGAAATTATGTTTCATGCAAACTTTAAATTGTTACGAATCCGAATCCAGTATGCCAATAGATTGAGCTCATTCTCCTCAGCAAGATGCAATGCATATTCTATCAGAAATTTACAGCAGGCAATGTTAGAAAACGGGTACATGCTAGGAAAATGGATTATTGAAATGACCTCCGGGTTACATGCAATAAAAATGTCGGAAACGTTTGAACTAAATTTAATTGGTTCTCTTATGGTTGTGATTGTTAAAGGCAATGTATTGAATTGCTAAAGCCCACTATTTATCGAATAGGAAGTATTAGTTCCGTTTGAAAAATTTTGAATCATTGCTCGGGTAGATTTGTTATAGGAAAATAAAATATTTGCCATGCAAACACGCGGCGTTTCGAAGGTTTTCAATGCTCTAAATACTCGAGAATCAACAAGACCTTGTCGTATGTTGCCGTGCTTGGTTCGAAAGCTAAGAAGCCATACCAAATTCCTATTGCAGGTTACAGCCATTTTTTTCATTCATGCATTAACGACCCTTCCGGACCTACTGGGAGTTGGGGAGTTTTGTTAGAATATGGTGAGCTAAAGCAATGTTGGGCTCTGCTAAACCTCTATAAAAAGCCATATAAATCGGAAAGCAGCTCCGTCGATGCGAGTCGGTGCCACTTCCGCTAAGATTTTATCCAAGATTTTAGTATAAAGCACCCCAACCCATCTGGAGTGTCAACCGGTACAGTAGGATCTATCCCAGAAAGATCCTAATTATGTCATACTGGGGGCCGAACACGGATGCGAATAAGGATTTCATCGAAATTGAACCACGGACCGACAACCGACAGCCACGCCATTCCACTACCCTAGTAAGGATGGGTGACACTTCCCCGAAACGGCGAGTGGGCCAATGGTACTGGCTGCCCCTTGTCCCGTTAAAACTTTGGTAGGTCCCCAAGTACATTCGAAACCCGGCATCTTAGCCGGTGGAAGTATGCGCAGTTCCTGATTAGCGCCGATCCGGTTCTGAACGCGGTACTCCAAGAAAGACCGCATGCAGCCTCACTGCTTACAAATGTAACTATGGGATCATATAGAGGCGAATACTTACTACGAGTGTAGCTAGCGGCTTGGGGTTGGGACCCAAAAAGTATGGAAGAAGATTCAAACAACAAAAATAAAAATAAAAACTAACGAAGCAAGTGTGGTGAGCTCGTTTGCCAAATGTGGGCTAGCGAGGTCACCGAGCCACCACAAAGAACAAGTACAACTGAAACAGCAGCAGCGCGAGCAGTCCAGGGAGGACATACCGAGCACAAGCGGCGATAAACCAACTGGACGCCAAGGAAAGCTAGGGTTTCAGGTGCGCATGCCGAAACCAAGCATTACCCAAGAAGACCAGCAGTCTGGGTTACTCAAAGTGAAGAAGTCAGGGCCGGCGTTACACTTTTAGCCCGAGTAGGTAGTAAGACAAGCATGAAGTGAGTGATTTCTTACTGGGAATTTGTCGAATATGCGCAAAGCACACGATTGCATTACATTCACATAAATCACTTGTGATGTGTTTGTGCAAATGAGATCGTGGTATATTGCGGATTTCAAACGCGCGTATTGAGTGCCCGAGACACATTCGTGGCAGATTTCAAATTAATTAGTCTAAAGTTTCTAGTGGGTAATTACCCACTCATCTATTTTCGAGTGGGTAGTAAGGAAAAAAACCAAGAACTCTACGAATTCGTGAAAAGCAAAGGCAATGTGCACGGACAGATCAAGAATCTAGTGATAAGCATCAAATCCGTCGTAACAGCAGCCGCATGCGAACAGATGGCGTTACTAGAATGAGCTGAAGACGCCGAAAAGACGCTGAAGACCACAGAGATAGCGAAAGCTGAAGCCTATGAGACACCGAAAAGTGACCAGTATTCTCGATCAGAGAAAATAGTAAGGGAAACATCAAGAGAGGAAGAGGAACCGATTAAGCCCAAGAAGGCCGATGAAAGGCAGCGAGACAGCCGACACATGGAGAATGAAACCGTAGAAAAGAGAAGGAAAAAAACAGAAAGAAAACGAGGAAAAGAAGGAAGAAGCCTTTGGCCGCGCCAGGAAGGTATAGAAGAAACGCTTTAGTCGTCGAAGTAAACGACTGGACGACTGGAAGAATGTAGTAAGAACCAGGCATCAGAACCGCTATATGCTGTTCGAGTTGAAGAAAGATTCATTGATCACGATTTTGACTTATCGGGAACTCGTGGCGGAAGCTGTGGGCGGAAAGCGAACGTAAGAGCTTTAGTTCAAGAAGCAGTGGTCGAGTGCAGGAATCTGGATGAGATCACAACGGTAAACGAAGTGATCTGTAATCTGGAGAAAGACCAGATGTCAATCACGTTTAGGAAGGCGTATAGTAGCACACGGACAGCAGTGGTATGCTTATCGCCAACCGCAGCCAACCAGCTTATATCGAACGGTAAGATCAAACTCGTATGGTCGGTATGCTCCTTACGATTGATCCCTAGAGCCACTAGACAAACGGAGAGGTATTTCAAGTGCATGGGTCTCGGTTATCAGACAATGCATGTGGGCAGAAGGAACACATTGCTAAAGACTGTATAAAGCAAATGAAGTACTTGTTCTGCACAAAGGAGGGCGGAAAGGACCACATGACAGGAGGCTTCTTATGCCCAGAAGACAAAAAGGCGAAGCTATATGTAAAACTGTGCAACGAAGGTTCCACTAGCACATTCCGTAAAGCAGTGGGGAAACCATCATCGACGTAATATTATGCAGTGCATAGCTCATGGATAACATGATTTGGAGAGTTAGTGAGTAGTACATACATAGTGACTACCAGGCTATGCACTACACCATTGGTCATCGGAATTGCATTGTAACGCGGAGAGTTGGGACTGGCGAGCGCAAGTGGAAAGTTCGATAAGAAACTTTTTATGGAAGCATTTCACTCTGACAGCCTCGCTCCGATTTCAAATGTTGATGAGCTGTAAGAAACATTAGCGAGGACGTGTGACGGAACAATTCCGAGGAAAATAGAGCCGAGGAACTGCCGGCGTATTGGTGGAACGAAAGGCTCAGCATCCTCCGTGATGCCTGCCTAAAAACCAGAAGACGAGTCTCCAATGACGAGTTCATTATAGTGATTAAAGGGTTGAAAGCAAAGAAAACTTCCGGTCCGGACGTTATCATCAACGTGGCACTAAAGACCGCGTTTCCGGACATGTTCAGTATAGTTCTACAGAAATTCCTGGACGAAGGCTTCTTCCTTCTAGAAGCTGGTGTTGCTGCCAAAACCAGGGAAATCATCAAGAGATCCAGCATCGTATCGGTCTATATGCCTGCTAGATACTCTCGGTAAGCTCCTGGAAAGGTTCATCCTCAACAGGCTGACGACCTACGCAGAAAGTGAGAACCGACTATTGCAGAGGCAGTTCGGGTTCCGGAAAGGGATATCGATGGGGGACGCCAGCCGCACAGTCACCGCGAGCGCGGAGAAAGCATTGAAGCAAAAGAGAAGGGGCAATCGCTACTGCGCCGTGGCAAAGATCGACGTGAAGAACGCGTTTAATAGTGCTAGCAGAATGGCGATCGCCGTAGCACTGCACAGAATCCGGGTTCCGGACTATCTGTGCAAGGTTCTGAAAAGTTACTTCCAGAACCGAGTACTGGTCTGCCGAAACGAACATGGGGCAGATGTCGATTAGGGTCACAGCGGGAGAACCTCAGGGCTCCATACTCATCCCAGCGCTCTGGAATATAATGTACAATTCAGTGTTACAACTGAAACCGCCCAGGGGAGTGGAGATCGTCGGTATAGCAGATGATGTTCGCCTGACGATAACCGGCGAGACCCTTGAGAAGGTGGAGATGTCGACGGCAGAGACAACAGGCATCGTGGAAACCTGGATGGCTAACGTCAAGTTGCTGCTGGCTCACCACAAGACCGAGGTAGTGCAGGTCAGCAACCGCATAAAACATGTCGAGATCAGGGTCGAGGGACAATCCATCCCATCGAAGCACCTGGGAATGAAATCCCAAATCTGTCAACATGGGTCAATAGAAAGCAACGACAGGTGAATTTCCACCAGACACAGCTCCTGTCGTTTCCGGCTGCTTACGGAGGTATCTGCAGCGGTTTGGGCACGCAACGGAGTCTGAGATTGTCGAGAAAACCCCGGAACATGTGGTCTTTGAATGTCCGATGTTCGAAACGACGCGCAGGGAGATGCATGAGGGAGGACCGGATATAAACACGGATAATGTCGTCTGCAGAATGACGAGCGACGTAAACAAGTGGAACGCAGTCAACAGAGTGATGACGCAGATCATGACCGCCTCACAGTGGAAATGGCGTAATGAATACGAGCAACAGTTTCAGAAGAGCAAGCATCATTGGGAAACTCTTCGCCGGAGTAGGCTAGATCCGCCGCCGGAGACTAGTCGAGTAGACAGCGAAAGAACGCTGGGTTTGAGTAGTCATAACGCCAGTGAATCGGACGCCACGCTCCACCCGGAATCGTCGAACCGACCACGGCACTCTACCGGTTGACCCGAGATTAATATAGCGAAAACCAAAGAAGAATTGCTATCGAGAGAACTGTTTTTGCCGCAGAACACTCAATTGACGTAAACTAAAGTCACCGCCAGGACTTAGACTGAGTAGACCGCGACGAGAAACCACCAGTCGTGGGTCGTCGTCGGGGCACCAGCGAACCGGACGCCCTGCTCCACTGGAATCTCAGAACCGACTTAGGCACCTGACTGTTTGGCTCTATTTCGTGAAAGCTTCTCCCATGGGGAAATTCTCAACCGGAGTAGGTTAGGCATATCGTCGAGTAGTTCGCGAAAAAGGCTGGAGCTCGACGACGTACTTAATGGAACAAGGAAAGTACTAAAAGTAAAATAGACAATCTGAAGTTTGCCGCCTCGGATTACGCACGTGGGGGAAGAGCACTAATTCTCGACCTACAGCTAACTTTACTACTTCCATACAGAAATTGCCACGTTGTGTGGATGGTCGAAAACTGACAGTAGTGTGTGTGCTGTGCACATTGAAAATTTTCTCCCGGAAGTAATGCCCTAGGGTAGTTCCGAAGAGGAATCAGGTTCCGTGCAAGAGTAGTTGTTTTAACGGTTCGGGTAGCTGCCCAAACCTATTCCCTGAGTTGTTGGTTGGTGCAACATTGGACCGATTATTTGGTTGCATAGTCGGCCGTTTGCGTTTAATCGGTGAGAAAATCGGGAGGATTTTCTATGGGGCCGCCAATGACAGATGTTAGTAGTAAACAAATGAGCGAAATTTTCTCTTTCATTATCTGCTGTGAAATGCTAACGACTAGTAACAGTTTGTCTAGAATTTCCCTTCAAAGATGGTTTTGACAGTTGGCTTTTACGCCGTAATCATATACTTGTCAAGAATTTCACTCAAGAAAATTATTTAGGTGTTACATTTGTTATACTCGCAACAGGGCTTCCGCCGGCCATGGTGTGCGTAAAGGACGATTCAGACGATACATCAGCTTCCGTCAACGTCAACGGAACGTCACCATTCCGTCAGAATAAGTTTAATACTTTTTCTCTTGTGCCCGTTTACACGCGCCGTACGTCAAAACGTTCCATGCCGTTGATACCGGTAGTTGCTGTACAACAAGTGCTAATGATAAAATGTGTAGTGCTGTAATCGAATATGGTTAGAGTAGCACAAATTAATCTTCAGCATAAACGTACAGCAACTATGCATCTATCTCGCCTTGTACAGGAAGGGAAAGCTTCCATAGCTTTGGCTCAAGAACCGTATTTCCATAAAGGAAAATTCTATGTTGGAAAGCTACTTAACCCCGTCTTCGTAGCTTTCAACAAAAATGGCATGACAAATCCACGTGAAATGCCTCGTGCATGTATACTTGCGAATAGTGCAATTGACGCTTGTCTTATATCGGACCTCACAACTCGTGATATTTGTACTGTCATGGTAAATATGACTGTTGACAACATAAACAAGAAATACGTCTATTGTTCTGCATATTTGCCGCATAATGAACCATCACCTTCTGATGATTTCAAAAGGGTTGTATCATACTGTGGCAGAAATGGGTTTCCTCTCATAATCGGCAGTGATGCAAATTCCCACCACATAATTTGGGGCAGCTCTGATATCAATTTGAGAGGCACCGAATTGATGGAATACTTAAGTAGTACAAATCTGCACATTCTTAATGCAGGGAACCGCCCAACTTTTGCACGAGCTGGCAGAGAAGAGGTGTTAGATGTAACTCTCTGCTCTGACAGTATTACGCATGAGTTGACAAACTGGCTCGTACCAAACGAGCTCGAACCGTCGTTATCTGATCATAAGTACATCGACTTTGATCATTTAAACGTTTCGCTAGATATCGTCACCTATCGTAATCCCAAATCTACGAACTGGGACCTCTACGAAGAGGGCTTGGCGACTAGGTTTCATGGGTATCTTCCGACGATTAAATCTCCAAGTGATTTGGATGAGGTCGTGGATAAAACAAGCTCACTCATAGTAGCAGCATACCAAGAGGCTTGTCCGCTTCGAGTTATGCGTGCTTCTAGAACACCTTGGTGGAATACCGAACTTGTTCGACTCAAAAAGTTATGTAGGAGAGCTTGGAATTGCAGACGCAGGGACGGGTCGGAGGCATTTAAGTTGGCTCTCAAAGCATACAGAAATGCCCTTCGATCCTCTGAGCGAAGTGGTTGGAAAAGCCTCTGCACAAATGTCTCAAGTCTCAACGAGACTAGTAGATTAAATAAGTTACTTTCGAAATCGAAAGACTTTCATGTCAGTTCCATTAGAACTGCTAATGGTAAATACTCGTCTGACGAAGATGTAGTACTCAACTGTCTTTTTGACACACACTTTCCAGGTTGTACGGAGCCATCACTGACGACTGCCTCTGAGTTCTTTTCAGGCAGTTCTGATTCTTGGGCATTTGCTCGTAGAATTGTGACAACCGAATCGATCAAATGGGCGATTGAAAGTTTTGCTCCATATAAGTCTCCGGGAAAGGACGGAATTATTCCAGTTCTACTACAAAAAGGATATGAACACTTCAAGCATATTTTGAAAAAGGTTCTTACTTGCAGTCTTGCAACATGATACATTCCATTAGCGTGGCGGGAAATAACTGTCAAATTCATTCCCAAAGGTGGCCGCGTCACTTATGAGGAGGCAAAGAGCTTTAGACCGATCAGTCTGACCTCCTTCCTTCTCAAATCAGTGAAAAGTTTAATCGACCACTACATTCGGGATGGTAGCTTGGGCGAGCACCCGCTGCATGCAATGCAACATGCATATCAGCGGGGGAAGTCTACTACCACCCTGTTACACAATGTTGTCTACAACATTGAAAAAGCTTTTTCACAAAAGCAATCAAGTTTAGGAGTTTTTCTCGATATTGAAGGTGCTTTTGACAACGTGTCTTTTGAATCCATTTTGGAAGCAGCACGAGATCATGGAGTACCTTCATATATCACGAACTGGATACACGCAATACCTAGCAACCGACATCTGTGCTCATCGTTAAGGCAAGTAGCACACCACCTTGAGGAAACTGAGTGCCTGCGGATGTCCTCAAGGTGGTGTGCTGTCACCACTTCTATGGAACCTTGTCGCCGATAGCTTGTTGAGAAAACTAAATGAGCTTGGGTTTCCGACGTATGGTTTCGCCGATGATTATCATATAATGATCACCGGTATTTGCATTAACACACTTTTTGATTTGATGCAACAAGCCTTATGTGTTGTTGAGCGGTGGTGTCTTCATGTTGGACTATCAGTTAATCCAAATAAAACCTCAATGGTGCTTTTCACGCAACGAAGGATTACAACCGGAGCTCGTCCATTGCAGTTTTTTCGACTCTGAAATTATTGTCGAAGATCAAGTTAAGTACGTTGGGGTAATTCTCGATTCAAAACTTAATTGGACAGCTCACATCGATTTCAGGATCAAGAAAGCTTGCATGGCCTTTGGCCAATGTAGACGGGCTTTCGGCAAATCTTGGGGACTCAAACCCAAGTACATTCAGTGGATCTACACAACAATTGTTAGACCAATACTGGCATACGGGTGCCTTGTTTGGTGGCAGAAGGGAGAAGTCATGACAATCCAATCAAAGTTAAACCATCTTCAGAGGATGGTCTTGATGGCGATGACTGGTGCGTTCTCGACAACACCTACTGCTGCTCTCGAGGCACTCTTGAACATAAAACCACTACATGTGTTTCTGAAACAAGAAGCACTTTCTTGTGCATACCGTCTTAAGGTTACTGGGCTCTGGAGCAGTAACCCAATAGTCGTGTAACTAGCCACACAAGACTGTGGCCCCAAATGGTTACTTGGGATGAATATACACTTGCTCCCAGTGACCTTACACTCACATGTAGTTTTCCTTCTAAAACTTTCAATGTGAGAATTCCTCTTCGTGAGGAATGGCTGTCTGGCTGGATGGAGCGACAACTTGAAGAATACGTAGTTTGTTATTTGGACGGTTCTTTGTTGGAGGGCCGAGCCGGTGCTGGTGTCTATTGTCATGAGATGAGATTAAACCAATCTCACTCGCTTGGTAGATACTGTACCGTATTCCAAGCAGAAATCTTTGCGATTCTGTGTGGCGTACAATCCGCACTTCAACAGGAAATTTGCGGTAAAAGAATCTATTTTTGCTCTGACAGTCAGGCTGCCCAGAAAGCACTTAGTACGGCAGATTCGAGATCGAAATTAGTAATCGCATGTCGAACTCAAATCGAAGAACTTAGCATTTCAAATGCTATCTACCTTCTATGGGTACCCGGTCATTCCGGTATTACTGGAAATGAATGGGCGAACGAATTGGCTACAGCTGGCGCTGCGACTGATTTCGTTGGTCCAGAACCAGTTCTACCACTGTCAATAAGTTGGATAAAGCACAAGATTCGCTCTTGGGCTGCATTCGAACATGCCAACCATTGGCGTAGCTTGCAAACTTGCGTTCAAACAAAGGCTTTTCTGCCGGATGTGAGTCCGAAAATGTCAAGAAATTTGTTGCATTTTTCTAAGCACAACTGCAGTATTCTGGTCAGGGCACTGACTGGACATTGCAAACTCAATTATCACATGGCTACTATTCAGCGCGCTGAGTATTATTCATGTGATCTTTGTGAATCCGATTACGGAACATCATATCATTTGATATGCAATTGCCCTGTATTAATGCAATTGCGCATCCGGATTTTTGGTTCTCCATACATAGATGAACCTACAGAGAGCTGAAATTTAAGGATATGCTTTTGTTCCTAACCCAGTGTGGTAAAGAGCTATAGTTTTTTAGCCGTATTTGAATGACAATATCTCTTCGGGGGTGTTGTCGTTCTGTTATCTCAATATCCCCTAGGGGGTGTTGATATATCCGCTCACTGTTTGAGCAGAGGTTCTAAATCCCTCCGGGGGTTGGAAGTTTTATTCCTGCTGTTGTAGCACCTGCAGATCGTTCAGCATCACTCCGGGGGTGTAGAATGCTCTGTTTTAATTGTTCTGTGTCGTTGTTTTCCTTACCCCTTACCTTACCACTTCCCCAATCCTTCCCATCAGGAAAATGATGAAAAGACGATTCTTGGCAAGGCACAAATCTCCGATCAACATGGGGAACGTGCCATTTGAGCCAGACGCTACTGATTCCTGATTCCTGATACATTTGTTATACTCGCAACAGGGCTTCCGCCGGCCTTGGTGTGCGTAAAGGACGATTCAGACGATCCATCAGCTTCCGTCAACGTCAACGGAACGTCACCATTCCGTCAGGATAAGTTTAGTAATTTTTCTCTTGTGCCCGTTTACACGCGCCGTACGTCAAAACGTTCCATGCCGTTGATACCGGTACCGAAAATCCCGATAATACCGACCCATTTTTGGTACCGTAATACCGGTACTGAACAAAAGCCAGTACCGGTATTTTCGGTACTATACAATTTTTATGACAAATATGTTAACTCTGCAGAGGAATCTGTTTCAAAATATCTTGCAGACCAATAACGTTTAGTTATATTAATTTGCCTTCTAGATAAATCGTTGAGATAACACCTTTGTGTGGGAATGAGGTGGGGCCATCATCATAGTAATTCTAGAAGTTAAAGTTTTATTAGCGACATTCTGATTGGTTTCCATTATTTGCTGGGTGGCGCGTAATAAGACTATGGTCTAAGTCATGTCTGTATTTGGTTTGCTCTTAAACCTTTATCTATAATAGAACGAACAGCGACATTACGTTCGAGAAGCAAGCAAGAGAGGAAATGCGATTAACCTGCTCGGATTTACTGCCATTCTCGCTTTGATTTACTGTTGTTAATAGGGTTTCATACATTTACCATCTGTTCAAGTCGACGAAAGTCGCACCACTTAGCAGTTATTGATATCAAAGCATTTCGAAATAAGAGAAGGTGCCCTATACGAAAAATATCTTCTGTGAAATGAGTCTTGCCATTCCGAAGCAATTAAAAACAATAAACATGTTTTTTGATCAGCAAAAATCAATCATCTGAGAATAAGATCATCAGTTTGAGCATTCAATTTCAGTTTGACCGGTTGAGACAAAAACAGGTCTGATGGTAATAGATCAAATAAATAAATGAATAAACAAACAAATATACAAAAAATACAATCAATAGATGCGATAACATTAAAACTCGAACACAAATAGCTGCATGCTTCATTCTTCGTTTTTCTCTAGCCTCAGTTCCAAACAGCCTGCCGTAGCTAAAACCATGCAATTATTCCCATTCGTTCATAATGAATTCGCAGGATTAGATAATAGATCGAAAAATGCAACTAGATTGAATTGAACTTGTTCTTGCTCATATCCAAGAAGGTCTGGGACTTACCAGCAAACGACGCAGAGAATGGTATTTTTCGCCATCCGCCAACCGCTGAACAGGGACGCCATACCGTAGACGGTTTCGATTTTCCGATGGGAGAACAGCTTTTCCAGCGTGTGCTCGTCTAACGACAGCCGGTGGATACCGTTGGCGGTGGCAATCTTCCTCAGTTCCCCCATTGACCGACCGTACTTGCCTCGGGTTGCCAGCCATCGGGGGGACTCAATCAAGTATCTGAACGTGGAAATAGGTAAAAAAAGGAAAAAAAAAGTTATAGAACCAGGACAAACAAGAATTGAGAATAGAGGTATCCTTCTGTGGCCGGGAAAAACGGTTCACAAATGTTGGGCTCCATATTGTACCGTTTTCCACCTAAGCTGCGTGCATGTAGGTGAAAAAAGCGCAACTGCAAAATTACTTTCCACCATGTTATTGCGGGTGCAGTGTATCTGTGTTTGCACGCTTCCTCTCGGAGACCCGGAGGCGAGTACGGAATCTACATCCCGCGAAACGATGTGCACGTGCAGTTTTCACCTCTTTTTTTGCTCCATGAATGGATGCTGTTATGAATGGGATTATTTATTGGGTGTTGCTATTTTTGTTACACCCCTGCTGTTGGCAGGAACGCGGGAATTGAAACTAATATGCATAAATTACAGTTTCCGATCGTTTGGCAATCGAACAGTTTTTCATTGTTCGAAGGATGTGTAAGCGAAGGGCTGAATAGTACAATCGAAGCAACTGATCGATTCATACTCTTACCAGCCGAAACCTTCATACTGCGCCTTATGCGGCAAAACACTCTTCTCACCTGCCAAAGTCACGTATGTACTTACTGTGGAATGAAGATGAACAGAAATATGGGAAGAGTGGTGATCATCAGGGCCCAGAACCAGTCACGTGTCGCCCAGAACACCATCGGTAGTATGCAAAGTCCCGTCGTCCAACCGATGCACTGCATCATAGAGATGTACCCGCGACGTTCACTAAAATGGCATTGAGTGGTACATCAATCACCAGGTCAGTTATGAATTCTGCAAAATTTTCGCAACGCGACGCTTACCTTTTGGACATTTCCATGGCAATAATCAGAGGTGCCTGGAAAATCGAGTTAGCCGTCAGTGATCCCAGCACGGCGGCCATACAGAACACAATGTAAATCGATGCAGTGAACATGGAGATTAACCGACCAGCGGTGATGATAAGAACGCTAAAGTAGAACACCGGTTTGCGCCCGAGACTGTGTAATGCAGAGAAATGAGATTAGTTAAATGATTTTCCAATCTTCTTGAATGTTTTTTGGTACTGTATTTTTTATGTTTTAGATCAGGAATCATTTATGTTTTGAATTTATACAAAGATTAAAAATCATTCAGTGTATAGGTTTCTGTACTTGAAGCATTACTGAATATTGTGCTCGTGCACTCGATCTTTCTCATAATTTGAGTACGATTTATTCTTCAATAGGTACTAGGTTTGAGAAACCAAGATTGAACGGCAATAAACCAACAAACCGATCATTTACAAATCATAATAAAAAGTCGCATTGATCCTGTGTCAAACTAAGTACATAAATCCATGATTTTAAGAATACTCACGTGTCGCCGAGTTGGCCAAAGATGAACGTCCCGACCAGCTCACCGAAGCGGTTATACACAAAAATGTTCGTCTCTCGGAAGCCCTTGTCACAGATCCAGTCATGCTCGGTGATTGGTGTGCGATCGTAGTAGGTCCGATCATATTCGTAACCATAGGCACAATCTGTAAAAATAAACTGTTTTATTCCACCTAGTCGTGCGATTGTGCCTTTCTTATTTATCCAAACTATGAGTCATTAGCTGGTTCATGTTCAATATAATTGTGGAAGTGTCTACTACATTCTTATTTCATTCTTAAACAAAAAATTAAAGTTATAATTACGTAATCAGTATGAGCTCAACGTTGTTTTCAAGTGATCATATTTTGAAATGCTGGGGGAATGGGTTTCGAAGGGGAGGGGGTGGTGCGTTAGCAAACTGAGAGTGAAGGATGCATCATAAATCCTTTACCTTATTTCGGTATGCGTATGTATGTATGCGTTTGATCTGCCAACACTGTTTGTGAAAGTTTAGATTGTTTTCCGCGCTCCTCAATTTTTGTTTATATCATTGTAATTTGTTGCCTCGATATCCTGCAAAACCGTTCAAACTTGATATCCAGCCTCCGTGTTCACTTGCCGAATGACGGTGTTTTGCTCACACGCAAGGTAGGACCGCAATATCAAGGTATTCTGGACAAGCTGAAGCAGTTTGCTGATTTGCCACAACCGCCATACCACCGCTACACCGCCACCTCGCCACTCCGTCACCTCGCCACTCCGCCATCTCGCCACTCCACCACCATCACTTCCACTCGCAGTTTACAAAAGTGTCACCATCTGAACAAATTATCAACATAACACACGACCAAATACCGCCCATCAATTTGCTAATTCATCATCCAGCAGAAATAAACATCATCGCCGCTGCTGTGTTTTATTTCTGCCAACCGAAAGAACATATACATCCATCAGTTGTCCTCCGCCTTCCTGAACTCCAGGTGCCAGAACGAGAAAGGTGAGAAGTAATTTCGTAGTTGTTTTGGTTAGTACTTTCTTGCGCTCCTTCGATCTTGTACCTAAGTGAATTTCGTACCCAAAAACATACCTGTCATCATCTTGTAGAGTGTAAGTGGCGCCATCTGTTACTGAGCATTTCAACTAGTAACCCTTACACTACCGCATATCGTAAAATGCCTGGATTTTGTGAGAGTTGTACTGATAAATTTTCCGATGGTCGTAATGCTGTAAAATGTGGCGGTTTTTGCTCTTCGTCATTTTGCGCAAAATGCTGCGGACTAAACGACGAATTATTTGCCGCTGTTATTAACAAGTCTAACTTATTTTGGATGTGTAACACCTGCAAAAATATCATGGACAAAGCACGTTTTCGTAATGCATTAGTGTCCGTTGAGTCCGCAAACCAAATGGTGATCGAGGAGCTTAAAAATTCCATTCGCAACGACATACTGGAGGAATTAAAGGTAGAAATTCGGACCAACTTCAAAACGTTGATAGACGCTGTACCAAAAACGCCTATTCCTGGACCGCGACAATTTTCCTTTAATTCTGCTAAAAGAAAGAGAGACAACGATGATACAGGCTCCAATCCTTCTAAGCTGCTACGTGGTACTGATGCCGCCGACTCATTGACACCATCTATCGCTGTGAATCGTGAAGATAAAAAGTTTTGGTTGTACCTGTCAGGAATTTCGCCCGATGTCCCTGATGAAAGCGTCACCAAGCTAGCTGCGGATAAACTCGGAAATTCGAACATCACTGTCGTCAAGTTGGTCCCTCGTGGCAGAGATCCTAGAACGCTGAATTTTGTCTCCTACAAAGTTGGCATGCCCACGGATCTCAAAGAAAAGGCTATGACGGCATCTACATGGCCAGTTGGCATTGCTTATCGTGAGTTTGAAGAGAAGTCGGATTCCAGAAAGGTTTTTTGGAAACCGAATGCGCCCGACTCAGCAACAATGACTACTTCCACTGCTCTTCGCCCTCCTCCCAACTAGTTACATCGCCTGTTTCACATCCTGTATTGCCTTTTCCCGAAGTTACCGCACATTCCGAGCAGTTTATTTCCGTTTACTACCAGAACGTGCGAGGAATGAGAACGAAAACACAAGAATTCCATCTAGCGCTCTCTTCTAGTGACTACGACGTCATTGTCCTTACGGAAACCTGGCTGCGCGAAGACATATTAAACGCTGAGCTCTCGTCAAACTACGTAATATATCGCTGCGACCGCAACTCAACAACCAGTCATCTGCGTCGAGGCGGTGGCGTCCTAATAGCGGTAAAGAACAACCTCGTAGGCTCGCAGCTAAGCTTATCTGGAATTGAACGCCTGGAGCAAATCGCCGTGCGTATCGCGCTCCCGAATCAATCTGTATATATTAGCTGTGTTTATCTCAGGCCAAATAGTGATCCGGATTTGTATCACGCGCACGCTAATGCCGTTCAAACAATTCTAGACAATGCTGGCAGCACCGACACTGTTCTCGTCTTTGGAGACTACAATCTTCCACGCCTTCAGTGGTCGCTCGATAATGATCTAAAATGTTACCTACCTATTAATGCCTCTTCGGAACAAGAAATAGCTGTAACGGAGTCTATGGTTGCAGGCGGTCTGTACCAGATCTGCTCATTGACGAATGTGAACGGGAGGATCCTCGATCTTGCATTCGTAAACAACACGGATATCGTAGAGCTGCTTGAACCTCCGACTTCTATTCTTAAAGTCGATCCTCACCACAAACCGTTTGTCCTGCGGCTAGATGTACGTACCAACACTGGAGATGATTCATTTCATTCGATTGACGAGCTTGATTTTGACTTTAACCGTTGCAACTTTGACGAAATCTCCGCACTGATTGCCACTGTCGACTGGACCGACTTAATGTGTTGTAATGAGCTTGACGAAGCAGTCGCGCTGTTTTATGGCAAAGTATATGACATACTCCGCCTAAAGGTTCCACTGAAACGAGTCAACAGGAGGGTGGATTTCAAATTTCCATGGTGGAACGCTGAGATTCGCCGTTTGCGTAATGCACTGCGAAAACAACGCAAGCGGTATTTCCGCCATAAGTCAGACGAAAACAAAGTTACTCTTCGACGGATAGAGCTGCAATACGAAACGGCCCGGAATTCCGCTTTTCGTGAGTATTTGAATCATGTGCAAAATAGCCTTCGCGATAACCCCGCAACATTTTGGAAATTCGTTAGCAGCAGAAAACGATCTGGTAGTACTCCCACTGACGTTTTCCTTGGAAACGCAAGCGCGCAATCTCCAGCTGATACCGTAAATTTGTTTGCTGATTTCTTTCGCGGAGTGTTTAGAAGCGACTATACCGTCCCTTCGGAAGAGTATTTGGAAACATTACCATCGTACAACATAAATCTCCCCCGTCCCACTGTAAGCCGAGCTGACGTCTTGAAGGCTCTGACTGCTGTTGATTCGTCGAAAGGGCCTGGCCCCGATCATCTCTCGCCCCAATTTATAAAAAGCTGCGCCCACGTGCTGTCTCTTCCGGTGTGTATCATTTTCAATCGCTCTCTCGCTGAAGGCATTTTTCCTATCGCCTGGAAAGAAGCTGCTATCGTTCCCATTCACAAGGCTGGAAATATTCACAACGTCGAAAATTACAGAGGTATTTCATTATTAAACTGTCTCTCCAAAGTTCTCGAAAAGCTGGTCTACAACGTCACGTATGCAGCTGCATCCCACATTATCACGGAGTATCAACACGGGTTTGTCACAAAACGATCAACAACTTCTAACCTGATAGCCTACACTTCTAAGTTGTTTCCCGCCGTCGAGAAGCGTCATCAGGTGGACGCAATTTACGTCGATTTCTCAAAAGCTTTCGACAAAGTACCGCACAACATCGCAATCTTGAAATTAAAGCGTTTAGGATTTCCCACCTGGTTGACTAACTGGTTGCAGTCGTATCTTTCCGATCGCTCGGCATTCGTGAGTATAAAAAACACGCGTTCAAGCACATTCAGAACACCCACAGGTGTCCCGCAAGGAAGTCATCTGGGCCCGCTTATTTTTATTCTGTTTATTAACGATATCTGTAGTCGGATCAAGTCTGGGAAATTGCTGTACGCGGACGATCTCAAAATCTTCCGAACTATCGCTTCTGCACTTGACGCCGTATTGCTTCAAGAAGATATCTGTACTATTCAAGAATGGTGCACGCTTAACGGAATGGAAGTCAACGTTAATAAATGCAAAGTAATCAGTTTCGGACGCTTGCTTACTCCAGGACGTTATGAATACAGCCTAAAAGGTAGAACAATTGAAAGCGTCGACTCGATCCGTGATTTGGGAGTGCTCTTCGATAGGAAGTTGAGCTTTTCCGACCATATCACCGCGACAACTGCTAAGGCTTTCGGAATGCTGGGCTTCTTAAAGCGGAACACGGCGGACTTCGATGATTTCTACGCGCTAAAAGCACTCTACTGTGCCCTGATCAGAAGTGTTCTGGAGTATGCTGTGCAAGTGTGGGCACCATACCATGCCGTTCAAATTGACCGACTAGAGCGTATACAAAGATGTTTTGTGCGATTCGCCCTCAGGAAACTTCCATGGAATGATCCAGTTGTGTTGCCTCCTTATGCCGATAGATGTATGCTACTCGGTCTACAGACTCTGGCGACTCGCCGTATCTTCCTGCAAAGAGTTTTTGTTTTCGACTTGCTGTCAGGTAATATCGATAGTCCCGATCTTCTCTCGGGCGTTAATTTGTATGCGCCTCCTCGTGTTCTCCGTAACCCCACTCTGTTGTGGATCCCTAGACACCGTACTTCATATGGACAAAATAATCCACTGGAAAGATGTTGCCGCAGATTTAACGAAGCTTCTTCAGTGTATGATTTTAACATTTCCAAGCATAGATATAAGATATTAATAAGAAATATATAGTTTTAAAATGCGTCTGTACGGTGTATACCGAAGATAAGGAAATAAATAAATAAATATAGTGGTGGATGAAGGGAATGCGAGTATGAGGGTGGTCCGAGGGAGGGGATGATGAGAGGAGGGGCTGCATATTATACCTTCCATTTGATACTTAGTTTGAGAAAATCGGTTCAGTCATCATAGCATAACCAATGTGACTTTAATTCGCAAGTCCAGATCACCATCTGGTGATCTGGACTTGCGAATTGTGGTAATTTGGTGACTATTTCAAATTTTTAGAGGTATTACGATTGTAACGGTTTATATGGGAAATTACAATGTGACCTTACTAACCAACCTGCTACTCCAGACCCAAGTCTGAACCGAATGAAATTCAATAGCTGTCAATCTTTCATCTGAAGTCATGTTTGTAAAATTCGTTCAAGACTTCGCCGGGAAAAAAATGTGTTATTAGCTTAGGAACTTGGCGAGTTCCCCAGGGGCATCAAAAACTGTCATTGGTGGTCAATATGCCCAAAGCTACTTTGATTGATCATTAGTAATCTAGACGGGCCCATATTATTGGCTCGAATCAAAACTCGTCGAAATGTCAATTGACGATAGGTTCATTCGGAGTGTTCATTTGTGTTTACATTTTGTTATCGTTGCCAATTTTATTTTGTGTTCACCACCCAATGTGGCTACGCCACATCGCTTTTGTGCGTGCTGTGGACTTAAACTAGAGATAGCCCCTATGTTTGAGTAAGCCGGGCAAACGAGTGGATCACAGGTTCGCTTGCTTCCGACGGCGGGTTGGTGGCCACCTCGCCCGGCGGATCCTCAGCGGCTTTGCGCCGCTTCGGATCCTAGACCTCGGTTATGCGGCTAAGCCGCATCGAAATGGTACTCCTTAAACATTCTAACTAGAATTGGTTGTGTCACCGGAGCCGGAATACGAATTAGAACCAGCCAGCATTCCGGCTGAGCTTAACTGGGAAGTTTAGTAAAATTTAACCTGGAAATAAAAATTTTCTGGCAACGCTCCAGCACCCCGTTGAATTCTAACAATTTCACCACATGGGCACCAGGTTGATGATAAGAAATGAACTTTGTTTACTTTCGGCAAGTTTTGATTCGAGCCAATAACATCCAGCCATCTAGACTCGCAAATCCAATCACTGTGTTACCAGTTTATATTGCTGTGTAGACCGCACTCTCCCATATCTCCGGAACCGAAGCAACTAAAAATTCAATATCAGCATATGGAAGCGTTATACCTTTCATTAGAAACTAAGTTCGGGTAAATCGGTTCAGCCATCTCTGAGAAGCTTATGCGAGTTTAAATGACATAAACATATACATACACACAGGGGCTGGAATCGCCGTGCTGACCTCGGTTTCCTACCGGGTAGCTGGTGAGTAGGCTAGATCCACCACCGGGGATTAGACCGAGTAGACCGCGTCGAATAGCTAGCAGTGGGTTGTTGGGGCGCCAGTGAACCGGAAGCTACGCTCCACCCGGAATCGCTGGTTAAACTTCAGCACCTACTGGCTGACCCGTTGAGTAGGCTAGGTCCACCGCAAGGACCTAGATCGAGTAGATCGGGACGAAGCGGGGAGGTGAATGGCTCACAGAAACGAACATCGGTATCAGGAGCAGATTGCTCCGCTCTGTTTCGGGAGAACCTCTCTCGCGAGGGAATTCTCCATCGTAGTAGGCTAAATACATCGTCAGATACTAGACCGAGTTGTCAGCGAACAAAATTTCAGAAAGGGTGCTGAATGGCTCATCGAAAAAGTAGGGCGAAATGGAACGAGAGGGGAACCAAACTACCTAAAGGAATTGCACCGGACTAGATTCACCGTCGGGGACTAGACTGAGCAGATCGCGACGAGACACCACCAGTCGCGGGTCGTCGTGGCATCAGCAAACCGGACGCCCTGCTCCATTGGAATTGCCAAGCTGACCTCGACACTTGGTTGGTTGGCTCAATTTCGGGAAAGTTCTCTCGCCGGGGAATTCTCCTAGATTCATAAGCTAGATTCATCGACCGAGTAGAGTAGTTCGCGAACAAGTCAGAAACGTGTAAGTGGTGCTGAATAGTACGAGGAGGGAGTTACGGTATTGAATGGCACAAGAGAACCGAGTAGTTGTGCTGAATGACACAAGGAAGCCGAAGGGCTCGGTAAATTAGACAATATGAAGTTTGCCGCTCAGATTATGTTCGTAGAGGAAGAACACGAAGTCTCGACCCACAGCTAGCTTTCCGACTGCTATGCTGAAATTTCCAAACTGTGTGGATGGTGGAGAGCTGGTGTTATGTCGAGGAGTGGTGCCCAAGTAGCAATTGCAACTTGTAGAAAGTTTTAAATGTTGCACAACTGCTTAACAATATTTTTTATTGTTGGATATATTTGAAAAAAATTTCCACGGGTTTTTAAACTGATTGTGCAACTGTGTAACTATAGAGCTGGTAAATAGTGTTAATTATGCAAACATTAATAACAGTTGTGAAACTAATCAGAAACTTTGCTAACTTGCACAAACAGTCTAACAAGTTGCAAATGCCTCTTTGTTTGCCATTCCACCCTAAAACAGAACTGTCCAACTACCCAGTGCTCGAAAAATGGCACAGCTATTGTTTTCATTATTTTGCTGCAATTAGGAACATGTTGCACAACATACAAACAAAGTGCGCTTTTTCCATAACATAGTTGTTACCAAGAGAGTTACAGATACTGTACAGTAACAAAGCGTGCTACTTGGGTGCTGAAACACTACTGAAGGAACGAACTACAAAGCGAAATAAAACCGTAAGGTAGCGCAGGGGAGGATTCTGGTTCTGGATAAGAGCAGGTATTTTAGCGGGTCGAGTAGCACCCTAAACCCGTTTCCTGAGACGTTGGGTTTTGTACATTTTTCCTACCTTCCCAGGGCTCTTTGGGAAGTTTTCTCGAGCTCTCCAAAAAACCAGGTGCATGAACAACTAGGGTTGTGGTACCGGTAATACCGGTACCGAAAATCCCGGGAATACCGACCCATTTTTGGTACCGTAATACCGGTACTGAACAAAAGCCAGTACCGGTATTTTCGGTACTATACAATTTTTCATGACAAATATGTTAACTCTGCAGGGGGATCTGTTTCAAAATATCGGTCTGCAAGATAACGTTTAATTATATTAATTTGCCTTCTAGATAAATCGTTGAGATAACACCTTTGTGTGGGAATGAGGTGGGGCCATCATCATAATAATTCTAGAAGTTAAAGTTTTATTAGCGACATTCCGATTGGTTTCCATTATTCACTGGGTGGCGCGTAATAAGACTATGGTCTAAGTCATGTCTGTATTTGGTTTGCTCTTAAACCTTTATCTATAAAAGAACGAACAGCGTTTAGACTTGGTGAACTGCTTCAAATGGGGTGATTTGGTGATCGGAAAATTCAGCAAAACTCCATAGTTTACAGGAAAGCAAGGAGCCTTGATATGCATTAGAGAATAGTGGGCAAACGACAAGGTCGGAACCAATTTTCAGAAAAGCAAGAGAGGAAAAGCGATTAACCTGCTCGGATTTACTGCCATTTTTGCTTTGATTTCTGTTGTTAATAGGGTTTCATACATTTACCTTCTGTTCAAATCGACGAAAGTCGCACCACTTAGCAGTTATTGATTTCAAAGTGACCTAGATTTCGAAATAAAAGAAGGTGCCCTATGTGAAATATATCTTCTGTGAAATAAGTCTTGCCATTCCGAAGCAATTAAAAACAATAAAAATGTTTTTTGATCAGCACAAATCAATCATCTGAGAATAAGTGCATCAGTTTGAGCATTTAATTTCAGGTTGAAGCTTTTTTCGATTTTTTTAAAAAAATATTCGAGTACCGGTACTTTACCGGTACTGAGGGCTTCAGTACCGTAGTACCGGTTCTCGCTACAAAGAGTCGGTACTGCGAACCCTATGAACAACTGGAGTGCAGGGGCTTAACGAACGTCCCCCCCGGACCTACTGCGAGTTGGACGGTCTTTCTATGATGTGGGGTTGGGGCAGCATCGGGCCTTTAAAAATGCCATAATTCCGAACGCAGCTCCGACGAAGCGAGTCTGTGTCACTTTCGCTAATATCCTTAGATTTTTGAAATCAAAGATTGTAGCAATAAAAACCGGAGTGCCAACCAGATCATCAGGATCAACGCCAGTAACATCCTGATTACGGCATAAGTGGTCATGACGAACGCCATCGAGCAGCACACGGATTACGAATTGAACGACGACTTCAGGCTTACAGGCGTGCTGTTCTACTCCTTGAGTGGGAAAGGATGACGCCGACTTGAAATGGCGAGTGGGCTA
Source organism: Topomyia yanbarensis (assembly GCF_030247195.1). Classification (NCBI taxonomy): domain Eukaryota; kingdom Metazoa; phylum Arthropoda; class Insecta; order Diptera; family Culicidae; genus Topomyia; species Topomyia yanbarensis. The sequence continues at coordinate 60,248,118 of NC_080670.1, forward strand.
GCAACACGGCTACCTCCGTCCTGTCAAAACCATGGAAGTTCTCCGGGTATGTTCAAAACTCGTCACCATTTAGTTTGTGGTACTAGATTCGGATGGACCATTCCCGATTTTAGGCCGATCCGCCTCTGAACATTGCTCTCCATGAAAGCTAGTGTCAACCCTAGCATGACCTCCCTGCTCGCATAGATAACCATGGGATTATAAGAGGCGACTATGTACAACAAGTGGAGATAGCGGCCCGGCAAGTAAAGTAAAGGAGGATGCGATTGCGTTTACAAGAAGTGGTAAACTACAAAGATCACCGGTTACGTCACCGGTAACCACAGAGAGTTCCAGCAGCGGCTTGGTATAGAGTTAGCCACGAGGAAACCAACGAAAGATGGGTCTACTGAATCGAGTATTCACCTCGGGATCAGATAGCGACACCATCCAGAATGACAATTTGGGAAGTCGTACTTGACGGAGGCGAGGAAAAAGACCGACGAGCTCTATGAGTTCGTGAAGGACAAGCACAATGTCCACACCAAGGTGAAGCAACTAGTGACGAGTATAAAATCGACCGTAACAGTTATCAGAAGGCGTTCTTAATGAGAGTTGAAACAGCCGAAAAAGTTCTGATGAAGTCGCAGAACATGTAACGGTAGAAATTGAGGTGATACAATACTCGCTGGGAGAAAAGAGTGAGGGACAAGCCGGCGGGGGCAAGAGGACCCAAAAAGCATAAAAGGGCACTAGGGTTAGAAGAACGTTTGGAAAGACCGCGGCTGTTTCATCGTGGGAAACCAGCAGGCGAAGTAGAGGGGACGGAAACAAGAGGAAGAAAAGAAGAACAAACAAGAGAAGACACACAAACGTAAGCCTCCTCGGGAGAGGTACAAGGGCAATGCACTGATCATCGAAGCGTACGATAGACGTCCTACTCCGCTCTTCTCAAGAAAGCGAGCGAGAACCCAGAACTTAGGGTGTTGGGAGAGAACGCTGTTAAAACGAGATGATCCTCGAGCTGAGAAAGGATAGTTCTGTCAAAAGCTTGACCTACCGCGAGCTCATTGCTAAATACTTGGGCAGCGAATCCCTGTCACAGGAAGCCGTATTCTAGTGCAAGGGTCTAGACGAGATAGCGAACGTAGAAGAACTGAGAGGTGCCCTGATCAGGCAATGAAAACTAGATATGCCAGCGACTACCCGGATTTAGAAATCGTGTGGATACACTCAAATTGTGGTGATTCGACTACCGGTGGTCGTTACCAACAAGCTGGCGGAGACCAAAATAAAAGGAGGATGGTCACGACGGACGGCTTCAAGTGCTCTGCGTACAAAAAGGCGAAGGCAGGGAAACAATAGTGAAGATAATCCAGCTTAATTTCAATCACTGCGACATTGCACAACAACTGTTGTGCCACTCGACAACAGAAACGAAGTGCGATTATTGCAGAGCCGTATCGTATTCCTTCCGATAACGGTAAATGGGTGGTTGGATAGGGATGGCGCCAATCCAAGTGATGGGCTGTTTCCCTGTCCAAGAAGTGTTAGATAGCACATGCGAAGGAGTTGTGATCGCCAGGAACAACGGCGTATTCGTATGTAGCTCTCAAGTAGCAATTCTAGTTTTATAGCACACTACAAGTGCATTCTAAGTTTTAAGAAGGTCTTCAAGAGTACCACAGAACTTGAATTGCTACTAGGGCTGTTACGCTACCCTATGATAGGCACCAAAGCAGTTCAATCAGATGCTAGCCGACTGGTTAGTCGGACGAAGGCTGATTGTTATGGGAAGAGACTTTAACGCTTGAACCGTGGAGTGGGGTAGCACGCAGATCAACGCAAGAGGTTACAGCTTGTTGGAAGCAGCTGGAAGTAAGACTATGCAACTAAGGTTCCGCTAGCACATTCCGTAACGGTCGGGAATTCATCATCCACGTAACATTCTGCAGCGCGTCGCTGATGAACAACATGAATTGGCGAGTTAATGGGCAGTACACACATAACGACCACCAGGCGATCCACTACACCATTGGTCGGCGGAATTGTATTGTGACGCGGAGAGTGAGAACCTGCGAGCGGAAGTGGAAAATAAAGGACTTCGACAAGGAACTTTTTTGTGGAAGCACTTCGTATTGACAACCATGCTCCAATTTCGAATGCCGATTAGCTGTCGGAAACATTAGCGAGGGCGTGTGACGTAATAATGCCGCCAAAAATGAAGCAGAGGAACTACCGGCTTCCGGGGTGTTGGTCGAATGGAAGACTCAACATCCTGCCTAAAATCCAAAAGATGCGCATCTGAGGCAGTCGGGCAAGTGTGTAAGGTGACATTCCGAGCGGCTAGGGCCGCTTTTAAACACGAGATAGTACTCAGTAAATCAACCTGCTACAAAGAGCTCTGCAAAGAAGTAGACGCTTACCGTGTCGTGATAGCCAGGATCAAGGGCCCAACGACTCCAGCTGACATGCGCGCTGACAAATTTGAAAATTATCGTGGAGGATCCTTTCCCGATCCAACCGCATGGCCACCTACATCGTACGTCGATGCAGACGGTGGACATTAGAGTGAGACATGATTATATGAAAAAAAAAATTCGCTCGGAGCAACTTTTTGGGTTCCATTTGGGTCCTAGAATAACATGCTGGTGACAATCGAGTCCAACGACGCGCTTCTTGTAGTGGCAAAAGGGTTGGAAGCGAAGATAGCTCTCGGACCAGACGGAATCCCCAACGTAGGACTGAAGACCGTGCTCCTGGCGTTTCAGGGCATGTTCAGGGTAATCCTGGTAGACGGCGACAATTCATCTTTTATTGGACACACTGAGTAAAGATATGTCTTCAAGCGGGAATTGAACATGTGATCTCCAAGTCCCTAGTTGGGTGCGTTAACTACTTCACCATCGGGGAACTGATGCCCCAATACCTATCAATGGACCCATCGACCCCCCAATGTTTCTTATAAGCAAATCGTCACCGCCCATTCTCAGACAGATTTCTCTCGTTATCAATTGTAAACTCCAGTGGATCACGTTCAGGCTTGAGATATTATTATCACTGTTCGCGTCCCATTGCTAGCTCAGACACCGCCAGACTTGAAATAGAACTATGGAGAAAAATATCGAAGTCTGCCCTCAAGGCCTATCGGCAGATGGAAACGGCAAATCCAGAATCGCAAAAAAAAATTAAAGTAAGTTATCTGTGAAACTTATGTAGACAAATGCTGTGAACAATTTCAAAACAATTGGTTCACTAGATTTTAAGTTACGATGTGCACTGCGAAACCATTTTTTTCACGGCGCCTCCTGAGATTCGCCGCCGTTCGCTCAATTTTCAATATTTTGCAATGAAAATTTGTAATGAAATTGTGAGACAGTCTGAGATTGAATATACTAGCAATTTCTGAATCGAAAAAACGATTTATATAAAAAAATTACCGAATTACCCTTACCGTAACCCAGAAAATTAGTTTTAATATTGAAGAGCGATAGTGCTAGGCAAACTCATCAACTTTTATTTTACATTTGGATTACAAGTATGATGCCATGTTAAATAAAAGTAAATAGTCTGTTGAGAGAATTCCACTAAGCACAAACAAATTTTTTTAGTACTTACTGAAAACTTAAAATGCAATGAAAGTATTTCAAACAAGAACATGAAAATAAATTTTATATACAATTTGCCTTAGAATTTCGGCTTTTTAGATTCAATTTGCCTAAGTGTTGCTGTAAACTGTCCCATAAAACAACTATCAGCATATACATAACCGTATCAAAATAATCGGAGATACACACAAAGACACGCCCGGGTTTAAACGATAATCCTTTCCTCAATCATCATCAGCAACAACAACAGCAGGACTAGGCAAATCGTCGCTGTTGTGCTATCTTATGACAAACGCCATTTTGGGGTGAACTGAGTTAGATATGCCATGTTACTAAATTTTAAAATCTCTATAAAGTTGCGTTTTCAGAATTTTGAAATTCTGCTGGGTTACTGAGATATAGCGAAACACGATTATGACAAGCGCCAGTTTCTCGAGTGATCGAGTTGTGCTATCTTATGACAAAGAAATATCAGACAACATACACAGTTTGTTGGCTTGCTATAAGCCAAAAAGCTTATAGCAAGCCAATAGATGTCTCTCATGACATAGGTAATTTCTATGCAGATAAACCATAACCATTAGCTAGGTTTTTGTCTCGGGAGCAAAACTTTTCCTACCATAGTTTTTTTCTGGGAATGGTTGGCTTATATTTTCAACATTATTGAACATATTTCCTATTGAGATTTCCACTAGTTTTGGAAAGTATACCAAGATGTAGTGATGGATTATGCAAGAAGACTATTTGTTTCGTCTAGTCGCCTATCAACACAAACATTGTTTGATATATATTGTCTCTAAATTGTTAATGGAACCATCTTTTGTTTATTGTTTTTCCCGAATAAAGGAGGAAAACTGGGAAAACTTTGTGTTCCAATACTATCATTTTGTAACCCGATATTGCTGCTATCGCATGGAAAAGTATAATATCGCACATAGCTATCTATAGCGCATAATTTCACGAATCAGTTATGATTCATTTTTATATGAAATCTTCTGTGCATATTTGTGACACGTCATACATATTTTATCATCAATACACACTTATGACACGTATGCGAGTGACTTGGGTTTACATTTTAAGCAAAAACTGTAAGTGTAGTCAACCTATCTTCACATAAATCGAGAGATTACTTCAGAAAAGATAGAGGCATCGAATGTTTTCTCCGAAAAGCTTGTAGCATTTATAAATTTTAAGATATTCAATCTCAAACTTTAAAAATCGTTTTTCTCGAAAAGTGCTAAATGGCGCTTGTCATAAGATAGCACAACAGCGACGAAATGGCAAACATTTCGTAATCGAGCGAAAATCCTTTCACGAAATGCTCTATCTACAATCTCAAGATACAAACAACTCTTCCTTGGGAGCATGAGCCTTTTTGCTCCTTCTCCTCGAAGCATGAAATAAAAATAACGACTTGATCCTTCAAACACCGTCGTTGAGGGAAAAAATAACCTACGAAAGTTGGTCATTCCCCTGCCCAAGGATAAGCCGTTAGAACGTGTTTATGCAAATGGAATGTAGGGAAACAACAGCTGCCGGAAAAACGATATTAATACCTGTTAGTTTTACGGATCCAGCCCAGAGTCAAGCTCCCCCGGTGGAGTCCCGTGATACTTACTGATGATGTCCGACTCCTGGAAGCTCCATTCGCTGTAGTGCATTCGCAAGTGTTGCTCGGTCACGTTGTACATCTGACATTTGCTGTAGCTGAGCAGGCCTTTGTTGTCCTCTTCCCTACAGAAAAAAGGTAATAGGATACTTTTGAAAGATACTAATGTTATTGGTTTTTATTATCATTGTTTAGTGTAAACCATAGTGGATCTCGTTAGTCAGAAGCTTGCCTACAGTTAGCATCTTTAACTCGATAACTGAGTAGTTTTTATTAAACGACGAAGAGATTTTTCCATTTCAGGATGCATTTGTTGTTAAACATTAGCTATTGAATCTCAAAACGTGTCAAACGGGAACTAAAATTATTGGCTAATAATTTTAATAACTAAAGATTTAAGTTAGAAGAGATTTTATTTTGTTTGATATTACAATATTTTGGTTCTGATGGGAAAAAGCATAAAACGGAAAATCTTTGGCTCCCTTTTCGACTGTCGTCTTATCTGTCTGTCCTTAACGCAACAAGAGAAGTTTTTTCTGCCCGATAAACACCAACATCTTTAAGCAGCTTAAATCATGTCCGTTTTTGTATTTACGGTTTAGCAACCGGAGTAAACTGAGTCACGGCGTTAGATCGCGACTAACGCTCGCAATAAATAAATAATTCCCATCGTAAAAAGAAAATCGCGCTCACCTCGGCAGCGTCAAATTCTTCCACATCTCGCCATCGGAGATGTTGTACCGTTCCATACCGGGCACGTGGCAGTTGTGCGGGGGTTTGTTCAGTGCCAGTATGATGCTCATGTAGGACATCGACGCAAACATGATGGCTCCCACGTTGAAGATTAGGTTGAACCGGTGCTGGAACTTGCCATCGTTGCCGACCTTCTCAAGAATCCCATCGAAAATGGCATCGTCCGCGTCTGCGTCAGCCATCGTGCGATCCGCTGCGGTTTCCGTCTGCGGTAGTGGAAGAGGCAGATGGGTTCCTTGCTTTCACTAGCAGAAGCCGAAGAAGAAGAAGAAGACGACGAAGATGAAGCGAGTCCGTCACTGAAGGCGGCAGTTGGTCCGAGGGTGGTGTACTGCTGGAAACAGAAAAAGGATCCATTGGATTGCATTTCAACAAGACAGTGTGCACATGCCATTAGAATTATTTTTAAATCTAAGCCAAACTGAAAGCTGTTGCGTCAAAGGAAAGAAAACACTTTTGAAGGAATGAGATTTTCCGCTTTTTTCTGTGCTCCAAAGAAATGCGAAGATTATCATTTCTTGTGGGAGGAATAAAGCTTAAGCTGAGACGTTTTTTTTTTCATTCGCAAAAGGCATTAGTATAAAGTGCTCTTCGTCTGATGACAGTCTTTCCATGACATGAAACAATTTTTTTCAGTGCCTCGCAACTGTAAAGAAGCATTTCAAAGCATTGATCGCATTTAATCTACCGTTTGTTTTCAGTGGCTATGAAGCTGAAAAGCGACTCAGTTGAAGTTGCCACTACGTCGTTTGCCCATTTCGCCAATACTGAATCAGTAGGACTTCATTTTCATTGCATTTAAAATGTAGGGAAAGACTATATCAATTCATCTTTCCAACTCAATTGGATTTCATTTCTTAAGGAAATCATCAAACGGGAAACGATGAACTTGACAAAGTATAACAATAAATTCAGAAACAACTAGTTTGTTTATGATTAGGGAATAATGAGGAACATTTTATTTTTTATTTTTATTGTTTCTGAATTCGTTCCGAAATACTATTTACACACACTTAACAGCACGCACAATGTGGTCAGTTATATATGCGATTGTTGAATAGTGACAAATGTTTCAATCAGCAAGTCGATAATTCAAATAGTAGTATGCATACTATTTGTAAAAAAACAAAACGACAAATTCCAAAGAAAAGCTTGATTGATAAATTTTACTGATTAAACCAAATTTACCCATTCAAATCTATCGAATTTACGAAATTGAAATCTTTCATTTTTCATACTTCATACGGCTTGTTTATGTCTCCCCTCTATAAACAGTAGAGTGCCCAGAAAAATAACGAATTTTTGAAAACTTAATCGGCCCACCCCTGAGTCGATTTCTAGTCCCACCAGGCGTACTTGCTCCAAATTTGAAGCAAATCGGACAAGTCTAGCTACCGGACCAACGTGCCTGAAGTTTGTATGGGATTTTTCGACAATTTACATGGAGAAAATCCACTAACTCGCATTTTCGCCGCTAGGTGGCACTACATGCATCGTATTATCACTGTAAGTGAAAATAAGAAAAATGATTTAATTGCCTACAACTTTGTCGAAGACTGTTAGTCAATCCGGCTTTGGTAAAAGAAGTTATTAAACTTTTAACAGAGTGATGTCTGAGTCAGTTTTGCATGGGGCCTAGCAGCGCATAGTTGTGGATCGGTACTCGATTACCACCAACTATACATTTTTGTGATCTCACAAAATGGTTACATTTAGCTAAATAGTATATTCACAAGAATTTTAGTACATAATACAAGTTATGTTTTGGTTAGAAAATTTTAGTTCCACCTGTAACCGCATAGAGAGTGCCAACACTAACTTTTCATAGGAGTGAGATAGAATATCGAGATGTTCGGAAGAATTATTTAAAAATGCTTGCTCTACAACTTTGTGGAAGACACCTAATCTCTATCTCTTTCCGTTAAAAAGTTAGCGTTGGCGCCCTCTATGCGGTAAAATGTGGAACTAAAATTTTCTAACCAAAACATGACTCGTATTACTTACTATAAATCTTCCGAACATACTATTGACCTAAACCTAAGCATTATTTCACAAAAATGTTTTGTTCGTGCGAATCAAGTACTGATCCACAATCATGCACTGCTGAGCCCCATGCAAAACTGACTCAGACATCACTTCGTTAAAAGTTTAATAAGTTCTTTTACCAAAACCTGATTGACTAGCAGTCTTCAACAAATTTGTAGGCAATTCAATTATCTTTCTTATTTTCACTTACAGTGATAATACGATGCATATAGTGCCACCAAGTGGCGAAAATGCGAGTTAGTGTGTTTTCTCCATGTAAATTGTCAAAAAATCCCATACAAATTTCAGGCACGTTGGTCCGGTAGCTAGACTTGTCCGATTTGCTTCAAATTTGGAGCAAGTACTCCTGGTGGGACTAGGAACCGACTCAGGCATGGGCCGATAGGGGTCATTTTTTCCTGTCACTCTAATAAACAGTCTGTTTTAAAATGGTTAGTTACAGTGGCGTAGTAAGCAAATTTTTCGGGGGGGGATAAGAAATTTTTTTTGTGTATATATGAAAAAATGTTCAAAAACATTCTGAGCAGGAAAAAATGTTCAAAAACCAACAACTCAGGGAACAGGTTTGGGTAGTCAAGGTAGGAAAGCTAGCTGTTGGTATAGAATAAATGCTCTTCCCCTACGAGGACAATCTGGGCGGCAAACTTCAGACTGTCTAATTTACTGAGCCCTTCAGTTCCCTTGTGCCATTTAGTACCACTTCCTCGTTGAGCTTCCGACTGGTTCGCGAACTACTCGGTCTAGTCCCCGACGATAGATCTAGCCTACTCCGACGAAAAGTTCCCCGGCGAGAGAAGTTAGAGCCAACCAGCCAGGTGCTACGGTCAGTTCGGCGATTCCGGTAGAGTGGGGCATCCGGTTTGCTGGTGGTGTATCGTCGCGGTCTACGCGGTCTCGTTCCCGGCGGTGAATCTGACTGTAAGCTAAAGGAGAGGTCCCAGACGAAAGAAGTTCTCCCGATACCGATTCTTATTTGGTTTCAATACTACAACTTCTTGAGCCCTTTGGCTCCGTAACCGGTGCTATTTAGCACCGCAACTCCTTTAAGGACATTATACATGCGAACCACAACATAACTCCAACGCCACACACACCCCTCTCCCCTGCCTAACCATGTATCTGACATGAGCAAATATAAAAATACGTTTTTCAACACACTAACCTTGCTGGTGTGCCACGAAACTGCTACTTAAGGAAGCTAGAATATTTTCCTATACAATCAATCCGAGTTTTTGACGGAATGCCATCTGTAGCTCCTATTTTGTGCGAAAATATCACCCCTCTTCACTTGGGGTTTCTTTTCGAAACACTCTTCTTATCGTTTTCATTGCACTTTTTCAAATGCACTTTTTTCACACATCACTGCAAAAACATTCGCGAAACTTTAATCGTTTACTAACAAAACTTCAAATTTTCTGCCAATGTGCAGATGACCAAAGGAAAATGTTCGGAAACTCTCATTTGTGCGTTTGAATTTTCACTTCAGATTTCAGTTTTTCCTAATGTAAACAAGCGAGTCGGTGCCTAGCAACGTGGCTTCCACATATCTTCACCTTAAGCCATTTAGTTCTCTTCTTGGGCCATTTAGCACTACTTCCTCGATGGTCCATTCAGTCCTCAACTTGTTCGCGAACAACTCGGTCTAGTCCCCGACGATGGACCTGGCCTACTCCGACAGAGAATTCCCCGGCGAGAGAAGTTCTCCCGAGATCGAGCCAATCAGCTAGGTGCCGAGGTCAGTTCGGCGATTCTGGTGAAGCTGGGTATCCGGTGCACTGGTGCGCCGATGACCCGCGACTAGTGGTGTCTCATTGATGTCTAATCCGTCTAGTCCCCAGCGGTGAATCTAGCTTACGTTAACGGAAAGTTCCCTGGTGAAAAAAGTTTTCCCAATATCGATTCTGGGGAGCCATGGTCGGTCCGGCGAATTCGCATGGAGCATGACGTCCGGTTCGCTGGCATTTCGACGACTCATACTCGCTGCTCTGTTGCGGTCTACTCGACTAGTCCTCGGCGGTGGATCTAGCTTATACCTGCGGAGAGTTCCCTGGCGGTGATTGCTCTCCCGAAATCGTTGTTCGATGTCTATTCCGTTGTAAGACGGTCATGCCATCAGCGGTTCTCAACCTTTTTCGTACCATGGACCCCTTAGATATCACACTGGGTTGCTGCGGACCCCCACAGATAAACATCAATCTTGTATGCTATCAATATGTTATTTTCAATTTGTTAGGAAACAAGATTTGAAATTTCAATATGCACTCGGAAAATATATTTTTCTTCGCGGACTCCCAGCTATGACTTCGCTGCCCCCTGGGGCCCGCGGACCCCAGGTTGAGAATCACTGATCTACATCATATCTCTGTTTACTGCGTTCCACGTCTCTACGTCGCTTGTCATTCTGTGGGATACATTATCCGGGTTGATGTCCGGTTCTCCCATTTTAAGTAGCTCCCTGCACGTCACTTCAAACCTCGGACATTCAAAGACTCTCCTCGGACATTCAAATAATTGAAACCCCGGACATTCAAAGACGCTCCAGGCACAGTGTTGACGTTGCGTACCCACACCGATGAAGATACTCCTTAAGCAGCCGTGGCTCGGTAGAAGCTGTTTCAGGTTGAAGGTCATCTCTCCGTGCATTCTATTGACCCACGTCGACAGGTTTGGATGAGTCAGTAGGTCCACTTTCCTTTCTCCGTATTATCCCATTCCTGCTGCTACGTCATCATCGAATCGATTCTCATCATCTTCCTCACGTTTCTAACATTTCATTGATTGTAGCACTTGATATCCTCCGTCAGGGTAATCGATGACTAAACACTAGATAAAGACCCGACATTTCGCATGTGTACTCAACGTGGTTTTTTCTATTCATTTCGTTTATTTGATAGGCACAAATGCGTTAGCTTGGCGGTGCCGAATTCTTTTCCTTTTATATTTTGAATATCTTAAAACTAGGAGGTTACAATGTTGAAATATTTTTTTTATAAAAAAGAAAAAAATTACAGCTATCTTAAGACTAGAAAAAAAATTCTATATGTTAGAGAGGGGGCAAAAGATTTTTTTTTATGAAAAATTGTAAAACAAGGAATTCAATAGTAATAGTTTTTTAGGAAATATTTACAGTTATCTTAAAACTAACAATATAGTTTGGTACACAAAAGGGGGAACAAATATTATTGAAAAATTTCACAGATGTTTTAAAACTAGGGATACAATTCTATTTACAAGATGGGGGACAATAGTTTTAACAAAGAGTAGAAATTACGACTATCTTAAAACTAGGAATACGGAATACAAATTTGATTTTTTATCGGATACTTATGCTTGGTCATTTCCAAAATCGGTGTAGAAGTAGTTGTATCAGGGACAGGGGAGAGAAGGCGTAGATGGTGACCGGTAGAGAAGAGCAAAACTTGCAACTTTCGGGCAAACGGGAGATCAGCGAAACAAATTTGCGCCTCAGTCTAGTAGGTCGGATTGGCGGATGGTATTCTTCGGACCCGCGGGGAATCCTTCAAAGGGAATCCTTCGGACCTCGAGTCGCTCTCGCTTCAGATTCCGTAGTGATAAGGGCGACGGCGGTTACATAGTGGCAGTCTGGAGCTTATCGGTTCCACACGGCAAGAGGAAACTTCTAAAAACGAGAAATAAAAAGAGAGTTTTATGAAAGTATAAATAAAGGACATATAGGGGAAATCACGATTTGCCAGCATATCTCGGACTGGGACATTGGGTGGTCTACCTCGGGCCCGAAGGGAATCCTTTAACTGAGACCTGGCGTCCAAATACCCGGCGAATACCCAGACAACGTGCTCGATGTCGTGATAGCCCTCGTCACAAGCGCACAGACTACTCTCCGCAAGCCCAATACGCCGCAAATGTGCATCTAAGGTGTAGTGGTTGGACATAAGTCGGCACATTACACGAATAAAATCCCGACCCACATCCATCCCCCTGAACCAAGGCTTCGTTGATACCTTTGGGAAAATCGAATGTAGCCATCGTCCAAGTTCACCATTGCTCCACGAGGTTTGCCAACTGTTGAGTGTCCTCTGACGACAAATACTAAAAAATTCGTTGAAGCAGATTGGTCTTTCGTATATGTCACTATTTAATGCGCCCACCTTTGCTAATGAGTCGGCCTTTTCATTGCCCGGGATAGAACAATGCCTAATCAACGTGGTTGTTTAAGCTCAATCAGTCGTCGATTATCACTCCCAATTGCTTCAGTGCACGCTTCGATGCAATCACATGCCCTTCGATGGTGATCTGTATCCGCTGAACCCCTTTGCAGTTGCTGTCCAACAGCAACGTCTTGTGGTGAGCTATTTGCAGCTTGACCCGTTCATCCAGCTCTCGATCGCATCTATTGTCTCCGTCACCGACACCTCCATTCAGGCACGTAGCCAGAGGGGGGGCTAGGGGGCTAAAGCCCCCCCCCCCCCGAAAATTTTCAAAAATAAATTTAAGAAACAACATGTTTTTCGGTGACTCTTAAAAAAATTGTATCTTGTTTGGTTTCAACAAATTAATGCGAGAATTGTGAGGAAGATTGCTATTTCTAACCACCGAAGACAGCGGTCAGGATATCTACTCAGTATGCTGAGTGTGATAAAACAGTTCCCTTCATATTGTGTGACTCGTCGGAAGACAAACGAAACTGTTACTTTAATTCTTGCTGTGGGGATCTGTCGAATGATTGAGTCGCAGAAGCAAGAAGTAGCGCTCCAACCAAATACGGAGGCTATTGACTTCAGGTCTTTTCGCATAAGATCGATCTTATGCGAAAAGACCTGAAGTCAATAGCCTCCGTATTTGGCTGGAGCAACATTAATGATGTGAAATATTTGCTGAAGGTGATTATGGAGGTTATGCTTACGAACATCGCCTTTAACGAGTTTAACCTTGTCAGGCGTTCAGTGCTGATGCCATTTAACAAATTAGCCCAGGCGAAACCAGTCATTTTGCATAACAACTTGTAACATGTGGTTGATCCTCATATATATGGACGATGAGAAAATCAATGCTCGGCTACAAGATCTGATACCACTTACTTGCACCGTGGCTATTAAAAGATTCCTGTCACATTTGGAAAAAATGGTATTCATTCAGGGTGTCGACTCATTTCTGAAAATGAAATTCCCTGATTTTCCAGGTTTTTCCAGACCTTTTTATAAATTTTCCAGAGTGCTCAAACAAATCAAATTAAATTAACATTTTTCAACGTCCATCGTTTGAGCTTACACCATTTTTTTCATTTTTAGTTAGTTTTAAACTTTTTGTATCTTCCATTTCAATTAAACCACTTTTGGTCTTTTAACAGTCATGTAATTTAAATATTTCCAAATCTGAAAAATTGTTACCAGGCTCGAGGGATGACCGACAAGCAAATGTAGGAGCTAGTGTTCTGGAAAAATAAGCGGATTGACATTTTGGGGATGAATTTCCTCATAGTGTTATGTATTTTAGTCTGTGTGGAAATGGTGATGAGTCTGGGATCTTCCGTTAATCTTTCGGCAGTCGCGCTGGTGCACTGAGTGCACGCTGCTCTGAAAAGCTAGCGAATTGTCTTTGGGCAACTGCGGCTGCTCATTCAGTGTCATGCGCGACTTCCGGAGGGTTAAGTAGGCACCGTTTTAACATACTCTATTACATTCCAAACACCCTTGAAGGTGGTCGTAACCCATTCTTAGGTCAACTTGCAATGTAAAGTTTGTTCGCGACAAAATATGGAAACCTAAAAACACATAGATCTCTTGATATATTCAACCAAAAATGAATTTTTTTACAAATATGAACGTATGTCTTTTTTATCCAAAAATACATAATTCGATGACATGTTAAATGCGCTTTCAAAAATGGGTCGAAAGAAATGCGAATTAGAAATAATATGTGCGGTCCAAACGGAAATCAAAAGATATCTCATTGGAATAGTTCTAAAAAGCTTGGCTAATCGGCAAGCTCTGTTCACACCGTTTCCAAAACGTCTAATACTCGATTGCCATCAGCTACATATAAAAGAAATGTAAATTACAATCTTAAGAAACGACGAAATGGATTCGATAGTGAGACAAACATTCTGCTCGTACACTAATAAAATAATAATAAAATAAAAACGTCAAATGTGTTTGTGTATAATTCGAAGCATCATTAAGGAACGAAGTCATTGAAGGTATTGATTATTCCGAATTATAGTGATAGGCAGAATATGAGGGCTAAACACTTCTTCGAAAATTGTAGCGTGGATATTCTACCAACTTTTCCTGTGTGGCAATGGATTACAAAACTTGGACGTAGAAGACTTCAACCATGCTTCATGGTATGTAACGAAAAGAAGTATTAAAGTAATTTTGGACGATAGAGAACTCTAAATTTCTCAAGAAATATTTGGTAAAGCAGGGTGTACTGCAACAGTGGGTGAACCAGTAAAAACTTCATACCAACAGGAAGGTATTCCAGAATATGTACTAAGAAGATTGTTTCCAGCACTTTTTCACAACTTTAAAGTAGGGGCATAATTCAAGAAAATGTCGAATAATCACAAGAAAACACAGACAGGTCTGCGAACAAATTATAGAAACCGGTTTTTGGTAAGTTTACTTGTGATTTGAGACAAACAGTTTTTTAGTCTCTCATTTGCCTGCTTATGATTTTTCCCACCAATTCGTCATTTCAGAAATTAGGTACCCTCTAAACTGCCGTTAAGATCGTATTCGTCCCATGTTCTATGAGATTCCCTCTATACATAAGACAATTATGCGTTAAACGGCAGTGAAAAGGTCAGTTGAAAATTCCATCTTGGAATATAATAAATACAAACAAATAAATAAATAAAGCGATTTTTAATGCAATGTGGCAATAGCAGCACACAAAAAGGACACTAGTGTATATTCTATCTCTGCTCAAGCTAGTGCTATAAGTTAAGCAAACGTTACAGTCGCCACGATCTATGGTGAGTGATAATACACTGCCGATTTTTTTTGCGATGATCGTTTGTCTGTTTGTTGTGATATGAGTGAAGCTTCGCAGCAAAAGGGAGGCAAACTTCGGTTAAATACACTATTTGTTGATTTTAAATATTGTCGTATCTGCCCGTCTGTTAACGGAAGGTGATATTGAAACTGAAGCTTGCGAAAGTCATCTTCATACAGTTCTATTATACACGGAAACCCATATTGAAAACGTTGAATTATTAAGCGGAGTTGAGTGTTTAACCGTTAGGTAACGACATAGTACGCGAGTACCTTTCCAGATTTCAAGTAAAATTACAATGTACCTTTCATAGCTCGAACCTGAAACTTGGTGACATCATAGTACATCACTAGGCATAAATTTTAGTGAGATAAAATTGAAGATGTAGACCTGAGCGAACGTTTTGGTCGTTTCTACCGCATAGCACCCGGTCCTGGAGGTGTGTCCTAGCTTTGAAATACTATTTGTAAATTTCAAAGCAATATGGATGTCAATATTCTTGGGTTTGCCACAGAGATTGTTAACAATCGTGATGGGACTATCTGATAATTTGACCCCGGAGCGGTCGTCACAACTTTATTTAGTTTCTTAATAATTCTGTCTGTCAGTGAGCGGAGCAGACAAATGATTTCAGCTGCAGACAAAAAATAAGGGCAGCCAACGTGCGCGAATAAGAAGTATGAAAGCTGTGCGTTACCTAATGCCGCTACGGACTAGCACTGAACACGAGTGGAATTGAGTAGCGCTCAGAATTAACTCGACGGCTAGTACATGAAAGAACTTGAATAAAACAAGTTTACGCCGTTGAGAATTAGTTGATTACAAATCCCAAAATTGGTCATATAAGCAAAAAATAAGCTGCCGCAAAGCAAGAGATCAGCTACGATGCGGTATACTGTTATACGGTCATGAAGATTTATTTCAAGAATCGGCAATTTTTTGACGTAGGACTACGTCTTTGTTTTCGATATGGGGGTGCACTTTGCAAATTCTACAAAAATTATATGTAACGAAAAGTGGTCTAATTTTGAACGCAAATAATTCAGCCACCGATAAATTTTCAAATTTTTTGCACGAATCGCCCCGAAATACTTTTAAGAATGGATTCCAATAGATAAACCCAAATTTTTTTGATACCTTGTCAAAATATCACGCAATTACACACAGAAGATAGAGCTTCCCAAGCCCGGTACGACAGATTTGTGTACCTAGCGCGCTACGCTTCTATGAATAACGTTATCATCGACTATATAAAGAACGAATTTGGCCGGACAAGCTCAGTTGCCTGTTGAACGGCAGGCGAAGCAGATCACTGCGCTGTGTGTTTTCACAGCCAGTGTAGCTGAGTGAGAAGTCCGTTACACTACTTGTGAAGATACGCTATCTAGAGCTATGCTTTCTTTTGTGTTGTGCTCGTTTCCAGCACACTTTTATGTACAATCTCGAATACAGTTATTCCTACACAAAATCGCTTGTACATTCGAGCTCCATTTGCAAACACGGCTAACATAGTGTCGTGATACTAGTTGTCTCTTTCGCTCTACCCATCATCATCAGCGTTGACTCATTTTGTTTTGTTCGCTTGGGTTCAATGTTTGAGGCGAATGTAGGTATATCAAATTTGTTGGCAGGGTTACTATATTTACAGATTTTTCTGTAATGTCAGAGATTTTTTTCACGATTTTTGACCACAGATTCCTTTTCACAGATGGTAGATTTTTGGCATTTTGATGAAAATTGGATAGATTTTTGGAAATATTGTGATTTTTCGGAAATTTATCACAGATTTTTTCCTGTTTCAGTCATCACAGATGGTAAAATGATATTTTTGACCGAAACACAGATTTCAATGTGGCATCTCTGTTTGTTAACGGATGCATGTGTAACCTGCATGATAGCAATCTGTGCTTTCATTGCGCAAAGACGAAAACTTTCTTAGCAACAAATTTACACGGATCGATAGAAAGCGCAGATATATGATTAAGACCTCTGCATTCGCTACATTTGTATACGTACTTTAGGAAAGTTAAATTAATGACAAAATAAAACTAGAAAGCTTACTCTATACATGAAATGTGATTATATTGTCTAAAATTTGATTTTTCTTCACCGGTCTGGGTTTTTTACCACATACAATCGAAAAGTTTTTACAATTTTTAAAAGCTGATCATGTGCTATAAAGATTTAGTTTCAGGTATTAGTTCGGTCACAGTTATTCTGTCTTCTTTCTTCAGATCTTCTCAAATAAGTTTAATTGGATTCGATCGCCTACTACAAATGAAATAACTTGATAACCAAGAAGGTTTGGTTCAATATGTAACATTCGATGTTGATTGGTTGTGCTTAAACTATTCGTAAGAAATATATTTGATTTATTATTACTCTAAATGTACTAAGAAAATAAATATTTTATATTAAGGTTGCACAGAGAATGGGCAAAAATTGAAAACGAAAAAAGCAGTTTTCCTCCACACCGTTTGTTAGATCTTCATAGAAATCAATCGGCTTATGTAGAATCTTGTTACAGTACTGCCGATTAATTTTTATGAAGATCCAACACACGGTGTGGAGAAAAAACTGCTTTTTTCGTTTTCGATTTTTGCCCCTTCTCTGTTCAACCTTAAGTAGTGTAGTCCTACGTCTACAGGTCGTTCAACCCCATAAGGCTGCCCCTTGTAGTTTTTAAAGAATTTATTGCTTTATTATTTTGGAAATGCAACTAGATTATCAACAATATGTTCAATTTAATAGGCATAATTACTCTACCACTATGTAAAAAATTAACGGTTCGGCCAAGCTAATGCATTGAGCCGTGTCAAAGTAAACGGCCTGTGCACACCAAGCGTACTTATATGTATTTACCTTGAGTCAGAAGAATCACAACAAGCCCGTCGATAAATCAATTGGCATCCATATAAAATATTATATATGAGTAATTCCACGTCAGATTCACAATCAAAATTTTTTTTGCAATCTTTAGCTGAAAATTGTCCACACTATGGTTTGTTTTTGTTGAATATGATTATTTTTTTCAATTTATGAGTTTGCAAAATTTTGAATTTTATTGAATTGAACATTTTTCAATCACTGATAACTCAGAAACTATTCAATTTGTATGTATGTATGTTGGTAGCCACCATCCTAGCTCGAGTCTTGCTCTGCATGCGGCTCCACTTAACAGTACGCTCAAATTTCGTTACAATTCTGCATTCAGCATACCACTGTATGAAAGACCAAAAGGGGGGTAGCGGACCCGTAGGCAATTAGACCTACTCAGTATACGCTGGAATCAATGAATCTTCTACTCAGAAACTATTCAGTTTGTAGAAAAAATATTAAATAATTTATTAAGTTTCCTTTTCGCATGAGCTCACCGAAATTGTTTTTGCTATGTAACTTATGTATTCTGCAAATACTAGAAGCAATTTTTTTTAACTTAAACCAAAAACATTTTACTATTTTTTGAAATCATTTATAATTATATTGCGAAGATTAGGTAAAAATTACTGAATGGATCTCCAAGTACTTCACGAGATAATACAATTATAACAGGTCTGTCACTGGTCGTTTGCTGTAAAATTGGCTTGTTTTCAGTTTATAACTGTAATATCTCGCATTGTATTTTGATATCCACTCCATATTTTTTCACAAAAAAAGATTGAACATGATTCTTAATATTTAAAATTGGTCCAACTTTCAAAAAAAAATTAATTTGTTTATAATAATTGCAGATTTCATAAGCTATATAACAAAAAAATATTTTTAATGTTTTTTTCGGTAAGCTCATGCAAAAACTACTTTTTGTAAATAATATTTTTTTCCATGCAGTTATCAGTGATTGAAAAATGTTCGATTTTATAAACTTCGAAAGTTACAAATTTAATAACTTGAAAAAAGTATCATATTCAGCCAAAACAAAAAATACGTGTTAATTATTTTTAGCTAAAGAATGCAAGAAAAAAATTTGGAAGGAATTCAAATTTTGGTTGTAAATCTGACGGGGGATGACCCATATAACCATTGTTGTGAAAAGTTGTAATTATGAGATGGATCGAATATTGTTATTCTCCCTTGTATAAAATGTGTTGAGGGGAGTAAGTGCGTTCAACCTAATATTGGAGCCAATATTTTCCAGTCGTATTTAAAAAACTATTAACACTAGGTCGAAATTTCTCCCTGATTTGAATACAAATTCCCTGAAAATTCCAGGTTTTTCCAGGTCAAATAGAATTCCCTGAAATTCCCTGATTTTCCAGGTTTTTTCCAGGAATCGCCACCCTGTACATTATAAAGGACACATCTAGGAAGTATATTAAATGGTGTTTTTGTGGTGAAAATCTAGGTGAACAGACATATTTCCTCCAACCTGACCCTGCACGTAAAAACTGAATGCGATAGTATTATTTTACACATTATATCTTTGCATATACATAGTCTCCAAAACCATTTCCTGAAAAACAAACATTTGCCAAATTTTGGCTGCTGTTCGGATAATATTGACGGCAAAAACTGCGTCTAGTATCTCAAAATCAACGGTCGGCACCATCATTGAGGAAGTCGACACTCGTGACCCGTCAGAAATTCGCGAACATGGACATGGCAGTAACCACTATGATGATAAGGAAGTGTACGAGATAGAAATGAACACCACCGCGACACTGTTGGTTAGGAAAAATATTTCTCAGCCTAGTAAATAGTTCTCCACATGCAATCGCTAGTTGTTCGCACGAGATCTGTAGGACAACCATTTACGTTTTATCACTTTCATTGTTCACATCATGGAAATATATTGAAGACACAAGGCTTCATTTAGCTAATGCATTGAACCGAATAAAATAAACGAAATTTATAATAAAATTGCAGAAGTTTTATAGAAAAGTGAGCTCAAAAACTGTCCCAAAATGAGAACTTTATCGCTAGTGGTTGTGTCTAACAAAACTCAGATATTATGTTATATATTAGCCAGAATAAAGTTAGTTAAAGCATAAGCAGATTGAATTTCTGTAATAGGTTAGTGCACTGTACGCTTAGTAGAAACATCAGGCATCTCACTCAAGCGTGCTAGACAAAAACATTTCCGTTAGTTGATGACAATATAGTCGAGAAGACAGTTTTTGTTTTCGCGTCATTTTAATGCAATAGTATTTCTGTTGACACTCAATTTCATTTTATGCGGAGAATGCGGTCCATATTTAAACATTATTAGTCCGCAAAGTAGTGATATTTTAAACAATCGAACAATAAGCAAGAAAAATGCCAAAAAATAAACAAGCCAAAAAGTGGTAAAACAGCGGTTTTTCTGAGGTGTTCATCAACCCAAGAATTGTATACCGTCGTATATTACTAATGTTGTTCACATACAAAAACGTACATAGTAGCGGTAGGACTATCTGTTGTGATTTTATCCTTACTTTTCAACGGATGTCAATAGATGCTAAACCACATATTAGTCAATCAATCATAATAAACTTAATGTTGTAAGCAGCAGCATTTCTGTCTCTTTCGATGGTTTCGAATTAATGTCCATGTAAGTCTAAAAACGACGTGACGATACAGTGAACAAACATCAGTAGCCTATCACGGAGAGCGACTAAAATGTTGTAACTAGTTGAGTCTACAGTCAATAAATTGGGATTAATGTTTCGATTTCATGTTTTCGTTTCATTTGTGTTCGTTATGGAATAAAATGAGAGAGATGAGCAGAGATCACGAAGAAAAAGAGAGAAAAAATAATAAATAAATTGAAATCGACCCAAGAGCAGCTGTTCTATATTTTCTGGGCACTCAACTACAGAACAACAGAAATCATCAAAGAAAGTTGGCCTTACACCTACGTTACTCTTCGACAGAGGTGAAGTAAGTGCGATGTATACCCGTCCATATGTCGGAATAAAGAGATGCTGAAATTATTGAGCTTGTTCATATTTATAATATTTCTTTTTTTTCAATCTAAAATTTTATTTGAAACGGCTCAATGCGTTAGCCCAACTGATCCGTGGGTCTTTTAATTTTTTTTACAATAAGTAAAAATAAAAAAATTCTAAGAATGTCGGTCTGCCAGATCTTGTTGACGCAGTTTGCTGCTGCGTGTTGAGATCTTTTTCCTTGGCGGTGAGGCCGCTTGGTGGTCATTCAGTCTGCCTTCTCTCGCGTTATCGTTCCCGTCCATGTCGTCATCGGTACTGCTTTCTTCCTGTTCACGATCAGAGGTTCTTATTTGTTTCTTGTTCTTATGGGTCGCTGTTGTATATCCGTCTTCATCGGTATTTGCTTCTTTATTGGCGATGCTAGTTGTTGGTTTGGGAGCGGTTGTCGTGGTCGTTGTACCTGCATTATTGGGTAATTGGATAGTTGTTTTAGGTTTATCTGAAGGTATCGGTGGCTGCGTGTTAGAGTTGGCTGTAGTAGATGAGTTTTGACTAGTTGCTTCGACGCATGTTTTTCCGTAGTAGGCTGTATAGTTACAGAATTGGCATGTTGGGGTCTGCCCGGGATATGTAATTAGCGTTGTTTGCTTATAGGTCACGCCATCCTTCGGTGATTTGCATTCGATAGTCATGTAAGAAGGTATTGGTTTAGTCACTCGCATTCTCACAATACGAACGCCATTGGGAATGCCGGAGAAAAAATTTCTCCAGGTGTCATTCGTAATAGATTCTACTTCTCCATATTGCGACATGATTTGTTTGATGAAATCCTCCTTCGTGCGCGGGGCCAAATCATGGATACGCACGTCCACCATATCGTTTTCCATATGCACGGGGATCTTGATTCTGGTGTTATTAAATTCGACCTCGTGTTGCATGTTGTTCTTTGCAATAAAGTTTTCGGTCTGTGCTAAGCTTCTAAACGTGATCAAAACACAGTTTTTACGTGATGTAGCTGAATGTAGGTAACTTCAGCGAGATTAAGCTCCATTTTCACTTTAACTAATTGTTCCACTTCCTTAACTGTTCGTGTTATCCCGTAGCACAGGCACTTTTGCTTCATTTGGCAAACTCATTTTACTCCGCAGCCGGGGGCAACGATACAATTTGTATGTGCACTGATATAGAACAATAGCTAGCTTGATTCACTGGTGCCTGTAGCCTGCTATAGCGTAGCAATTTTTTTTGCTTCTGCTTTTTGCGACATCAGAAGGTAGACCTTCTAGTTCTTTTGGGAATACATTTAACAAATTTCACGTACCGTCAAGTCCCCAGTTACCGTGCGTTTAGGTGGATTTGACGTGACTTCAAATCCTGTTTTTTTTATCAAAATGAAAACCGCCCTCATAGTCACCGTAAAAATACCTATCTAAATACGTCACAATTTAGAAATAATATAAAACTATTACCAACAAAACGAGAATAAGTAGTTGAGGACATTTGTTTGGCACCAGTGCACGTTATATGATCAACTTACGGTGTATTTAAAATTTTGATTCAACTTTAGTTGGAATGTTTCAATAAAACGATGAAACGAAAGGATTTGGGATCTGGATCTCTCCGATGGATTTAGGGAGCTAGTTCTTTAAATTTCGTGATTTTGAAACTGCACGGTGAACGACACATGCACGGCGACTGGCGATTTCATGGAAAATTAGAAGATATTAGTAATCAGTGTTATCATTCGATTCAGTTGATTTAATCATTTAAATTTATATTTTGATCCTATTGATTACCAAAAATCCTTCCTAACTGGGGTTCTAATCTACCCGACCAAGGCTAGTCTTGAAAATAGTTTCATTTAAATAGAATATATCAAAAAATTGTGTTAGCATGATGCCTTGGAACTGGTAATACTCGCAGAACACCAGACAAAGAAAATAGAAGTTGAACCGTCTCTGCGCATCTACAAATCGCTTGCTAAATCAGAAGATTTTGTACGAATTTCGACATTCTCTTCGTTCGAACATTTTATGGATATTTTTCTACTCATTTCGGTTTAGCATCTTCTACGCCTTTTAAAGGTGTAGCTTGGAACACCTAGTGTTTTCCAGTACCGTCAAGCATTGTCATATTCGGTTAGCGCATAAATACTGTGAACTCCAGAATATACTTTGTTGTAACGAGAGTAAGTACTATAACCTTTCTTGTGACAATGAACATATTTTTAGGATTGTCTTTGATTTGGAATTGATTTCATTATGAACTTTTCAAAATTTAATTTAGTTTCTAGTGACTATATCAAATTGTCAGAATTAAAAGCTTTATGCAAATTTTTTTAAGCCCCTCCCGAAACAAAATCCTGGCTACGGGCCTGCCTCCATTTCTTCAAGTGTCTCACCGTTATTGACACATCGTCCACGAAACCAACGATTTTCACTTTCCTGGGCAGCCGCAGTGTTAAGACCCCACACTGATAGAATATATACGTAAATCTCTAGGAATTAATTTCGTACAAACAACTTTCATAAAATATACGAATTTTTCGTACATATGATGAATCGTTCGTAGTTCTATCGAAACACTTTTGTTTATTATTACGAGTTTTTCGTGAAAACCACGAAATGACTTTCGCTAGCTTATTACAAAACAGCTTCATTCAGCAAACGAGTCGTTCGCTGTTATATACGAATATCTTTATAATATTGACGAGCACCATTCGTCAAACCGTCCACGTCAAAGGAGCAATATGGAGCAATTGTTGCTATTCGTCAGATAATTGAAGTAGCTCTTCAGGATCTGGCTCATTATTTTATGCCACGCTGCGGCATTGGTCTATTCGAGGCTGGATGGCCCGGTGACTTCCCTGACTTTGGCAGCAACATCAGTTTCTGCACCTTCCTCATTTCGGGGATTACGTCTAAAGACTTCAGCAGTAGCATCCTGAACATGTCCGGATATGCCAGGATCGCAGCTTTCAGCGCCGCTGTTGGTATTCCATCCGGACCGGGGGTTTTCTTTGATTTTAGTCACATCGACGCGTCTTTGAGCTCGTCGTTGGTCACTTGCCACTCGACTGTGTTACCTCCTTCTTCTTCGCCGTACGGTGTCAGTGACCAGGTAGTTGAATCGTGATTCGGGAAGAGACCCTCAACGATTATCTTTAGCTTACCCGGGCATATTTCAGCTGGTGTCGACGGACCCTCGTCTTCGTCATGACGACTCAGTACGCGTCCCCCAGGGACTGGCGTTTATTTCTCAGCACAGCTACTTATGGCAATTGGCTTGCTAAGCTTGATCTCCTGTTTTAAAGAGTCCCTACCTTCTAGATACGTCGTTTGCGCTCCTCTCTCACTCTCCGATCTTGCGCTCTGAGCCCGCCTTCTGGATTTAAGACAAGCAGCGTATAGCATACTGAGTTACTCATTTAACCAGTAAGCTGCACGCCGTCTACTACATGGCCCTAGTTTTCGTGACATTGTAACGTCACAAGCCGTCACAATCCTTCTTGTAAGCCGTCAGCCGTATCAATGTACTTGATTCCGTTGTTCGCCGAAGTAACTCAACAAAGAGGTTTTCGTTAAAGGCTTTCGTCTTCCACTTTAGCTTGCCGCCCGTCCTTCTTCGTGCTGCAGCAGGGTTCCATTGGCCGATGCGGTAGCGAATCGCCTGGTGGCCTCTATGGGGATACTTCTCTCACACTCTCCAGTCCATGTTCGCCGTCAGTCAAGGACTACAGAATGTGGCGAAATTTCTTTCGGTACCGATATCCGTTTCGTGAACCATTAAGCTCCTAGCTCCTCGCTTCGCCGCAATCTACTCGTTATAGTCCTCGGCGGTTGAGCTAGCCTCCACAACGTGCCGACAGGTAGGTGTTGAGTCTGCAGCTAATTTTCACTACAAGGGAATTTTTTTACAAGATAACTTTTGCAAATGAAACTTTGAGAATTTCATTTAAAATATTAGGCATATTTTTGCTTAACATATTCAATTTTTTCAAATCTCTCCAAAATATTTCGGGGGGGGTTTCGTCCCCAAAACCCCCCCCGCTACTACGCCACTGGTTAGTTAGTTACACTGATAAAATCAAGTACCCATTAATGCGTAGAAAACTACGCATTTTCAATAAAAGTGGAATAACCTATTAAATGGGTAAAGCGTTTGTACCCATAAATGAGTACAGACCTTGTACGTCAACCTGGGTATGTTTCACCCATTATTTTTCGCAGAACTGTTACAACAAAATGCGTAAAAAATACCCATTCATGAAATTCGCCCCAGAATGAAAAATACTGTCAAAAGAATTATTTCTGAATTTAAAAAAAAAATAACATTCATTTCACATTATTGTTTCCTTATAAAAGTATAGGAATCTAGATAGATATCCTATTCTAAAACTACTTAACAAAATAAAACCGCCAACTGGATATATTTTTGATGGCTGGATCTTCTGGCTGCTCTAAAAATGCCGAACTGGCGCATATTTTCAACATCCTCAGTAGTCTAAACAGACGTTGTTTTCGGAGCATCGCCGAAATGTTCCGTTTCCGCCACGGACTCCGATGCAGGGTGATAATTTGCAGGTTCCACTACGATCCTTAGTTTGCAGGTTAACTCGCTTGAAATAATGCTTAAGGATTTTTCACCCATTATCAAGATCAATATAACCATTGGCATTACCTCATCGAGTAGTTGTGAAATGGATAAAAAGTACTCATTGTAGAAACAAAAAATACCCATTTTTTGACAGCTCGAATAACTTCCGAAAATGGGCAATTTGAATACATAAAATGGGTAAAGTTTTTTTTTACCGTGTAGTCCAATATGACTCGTTGGACGGTTTTCAAACACTTGCTTTTGATTTCTGATTGGCTGGGATTCTGCGTTTCCCCCCAGTTAAACTCATTCCGGAACCGGTTCGGATTTCTGAATGGAGTCATTATGGATTCCAAATCAAATGCAACAACCGATTCCGACTCCCTAAAGGGGCTCATTCCAAATAAAATTAGATTGTGGCTGCAATCCATTTTTTAATACATGAAAATGATAGTTCAACGGAACGCTGATACTGATATGGTACTAATTTTATTCTAGGCTTCAAGTCAGAACCGGTTTGTTTCTGTGTTTGCATAATTCACAGAGTGTATGTAAGGAGAGCGACGAAAACTAAGAAATACAGAACAATGAGTATCCGTCAGTGTCATTCCAAACTAACAAACGAACTCCGTAATCCCATGTATTTAGTGTGTTTTCGCTTGAGACAGAAACTAACTTAGTTTCGAACCTAACTGCTTTCAAACCGTTTGTTTGAATCCAAACAAACTTGGTTATGGAAGGAAAATTTGTGTGTAATGCTTCTTTAACCTTTGAAGGCATCAACAAATGGAACTTCGACTAAAGGCATGATGAAAAAAATCTTTTGAATCCACCTACCAGTGCGATGAAACTTTGTTATATCAACTAATTTGCATAATGCACTTACTCAGTACTTTTCAGAATCTAAAGAACACTGCCAAAGCTGAATGATGACTATTGTTCGGAGAAAGCCAAATAGGCGAAAACAAATCTTTGTTGGTTCTATTTGGAGTCCCAAAAAACTGCAAAATTTGTGGTCAATTAGCTAATACTTGGTTACTATGGTACTACTATTGCTAATATTATGATTATAATAATAGCAATATTCAGTACATTTTTTTAAATACACAGTAACCTTCATTTAAAGACCAAACCGGGGGTTCGTAAATTGAATTAGTTCGTAAGAAAAGTGTTCGTTATTTGGGATTTAGTTCGTAAAAAAGTTTGCTTCATATTCTTATAAAAATTCGTTTGTTGAGCAATATTCTCGATAACCATAACAATAGTGATATTTTTGAAATGGGCATTGACAAATAGATGATGAAAATGGACAATTGGAACCTTTTTGAAATCTCAGATGGCGACTTCCGGTTGAGCAATATTCACGATAACCCTAAGAATATGGAAATTTAAACCGGAATTCGCCATCTTGGGTTTTAGAATAGCTTCAGATAGCGATTTTCGTCATGCACTAGTCAATCCCATGCCGAAAATACCCATATTGTTGAGGTTTTGGAAAATGTACTTAAGTCGCCATCTTGGATTTCAAAGTGACTTCAGACATCGATTTCCGTCATTAATTCGTTAACCCTTTGCGACGCGAATTTTCAAGTAGAATACTTCTACGTTTCAATATAGGGGTCCCTTTTCAAAATTTTCTGCCGGAATTTCACCCGATTTTTTAACGTGAATATCTGTCGTTGTACTGAATGAAAAAATAAGATTATTGCGCTATCTGATTGGAAATATGTACAACAATTTTGTATCCAATTCCGTAGAATGTACAATTACTAAAAATAACGGCAATGGATTTTATGACAGCAGTAATTATCTGATCCATGATTGGGCTTTGTTATCTAGTGAACCTCGACACGTATAAAAAGGGAACATAAGAAAAATTCGTTAGTTTGTGTTCTGCCGTAGCAGCTGCTGCGTTTCATGTCAGCTCACATTCTTCGGTGGTAGGTAGTAAATCCCATGAATGCCACCAGGCGCTATCAGCATTTCATTCCAATGATCCACTGAAGTAGTTGCGTGCCAGTTTCATGCATACACAGAGGACGCAACGATGACAGACCACGGAAAAAGCAGAAGGCTTTTTCTTTAGGAACTAAATAAATGGATTGGCGATAGGGTGCTTTGGTGCGAGAGAACCGTGCTCTCTTGCTATTTGAAAGTAGGTAGGTGTGTCGTATACGTCCCAATGCATCGCAAAGGGTTAAAAGCTGTACCGTAAAATTTATGCCCCAATCTAAGGTGTGACGCGATCCTTGCGAGGGCCGAATGGCAGTGGGGGGGTGCATCAACACTTCGAACCCCAGTCCTACCTAAAACTAAGACTGGGATTCGAAGTGATGATAAATACCAAGCTACGCATAGACCCTACAGTATTTTCTCCCTGAGGGTTGACTTTCTTTCCCCAGCTATTCGTGGGAACTACAATCAACTACGCAGAAGCACCTAGGTATTATCCTAGACAAAAAACTGAATTGGAACTCGCACCTCACATACACCGTTGGCGTGCAGTAAACTTTTCGGGAAAACTTGTGGTCTCAAACTGAGGTTGGCTTAGTGGTCCTTCATAACCATCGCCAGACCACGATTAACTTATTCCTCCATTGTGTAGTGATCCAAAGTTTGGCAAAAGACCGCCCAAACTAAACTAACTAAAGTACAGAGGCTAGCCTGCCTCTTTATCACTGGCGCTATGAAAACAGTTCTGGAAGCCATGCTTCATCTACTTTCATTGCACAAACATGTTATGGGAGAGGAGAATTGGCTCTCTGAGAATGCTAAAGGGTAAACCTCTATTTGATGAAGATTTGAATAGTCATCTGAGTATGGTAAACCAACTCAAACTAAGCCCCGTCTTGACTACAATTCAAGACTATGTGGAAGCTAAACCCAACTAAGATATCTCATATGAGGTCCACATAGTGGATCGTCAGATAGGGGGTCCCATACTACCTCAAGGTACTATATCATTCTATACAGATGGTTCTGAAATGGATGAGCTGACTGGCTCGGGAGTCTACGGACCAAGAATTGAAGAAGCGATGTCAATGGGAAAGTTGCCTATAGTTTTCCAGGTAGAGGTATATGCAATGTATACCTGCTCGGAGGTCCGTAGAAAACGAAACTACAGGCATGCAAAAGTCGTAATCTTCTTGGACAGTCAAGCAGCACTGATGGCATTAAGGTCAACGAAATGTGAGTCCAAACTGGCTTAGGAGTGCATTACTTCTTTACAACAACTGGCAACACGGAATACAGTAATGATATTCTAAGTACCAGATCACCAAGGAATCGATGGTAACGAAGTGGCCGACGATTTAACCAAGCGTGATTCATCAAACATGTTTGTTGGACCAGAACCATTTCTAGGTATATCTACCTGTACCATTAAACTAGAACTTTCGGCTTGGGCAAGAGACCAACTACTAAACGACAGGCGTAACGTAGGAGGCGATCGACAAGCTAAGAAATTCATACATCCAGATGCAACGAGAGCCAAAAACTAATGGATCTAAAGCGAAAAGATTTATGTATAATCCGTATCATCTAAAAAATTGGCCCGAGAACTCGGAATATATTCTCTGCCATTGGGTAGTACTATTTCTTCGAAGGGAGCGATAATACGGATGGCATCTTATGACGCTTCACGAGGTATGGCGTACCTGTCCCAAACGGATCCTCAGCTAGATTAATAATGTACTACCCGGTTGAAACGACACATGTGGATAAACAAACAACTCGCTTCCAACTACATTGAATTATGGCAATTTGTAACATGCAGAGCAAACAGGGGCAGCCACAAAAGATAAACTGAATAGTGGTCGCAGTAGCAAAGTTTCCCATAAAAAACACTCTAAATATGAGTTTGGAGGATATTGTGGCGATGGAGGTGCAAGAGAAGAAGTATTACGCAAAAAAATTAGGGAGCAACAGTGGCTCGTTGGATGATGTTGTGTCCTGAACTTCTTCCATTCTCAACTCTCCAACTGGAGACGAGTATCGGACACAGACCAGTCCGGCGGAGTAACCGGTGGGTCGGAGGGCCCCGAAAATAAAACAAGAGGAACACGAGGAACTCGTCACTTAAGCGGAGCAGTGAAGAAACACTAAGGGTGGATGCTGAGAAACGGCCACAAGACCACCGAAGCGCTAGAGTTGGCAAAAATCCCAATCGGGAAAGCACCAGCCAAGCGACAGCGTTCGACGGACATTGAGTCGCCGAACAATAGTGGGCGCAGACACGAATCCCAACCGAAAAAGGTCAAGGGGCTGCCCCAGACACTAAAAGCTGAGCAGCGTCCAACTTTCAACGAAATGGCCAAGTCGTACTCGATGGCCATCATTCCGATTGGGTACCCTGCGAAAACCCTCAGCCATGGACAGTTAAATGCTACTCGATGCGCGCTGATCGATAGCGTCATGACGTAAAGCTCAAGCAATCCGAAACCCAAGTTTTGGAAGTGGAACTGCAATCAAGGGTACCTCGAAATCACATGTGCAGCAAAAGATACACTAAGTGGCCGCAGGATGCCACAGCTACAATAAACCTCTGAGAAGGCGCTTCATTGGAAGCCGTTGATGCGTCACAGATTACAAAACAAGCGCTTTGTACCGGGTGTTTTCCCATCAGCAATACGACAATTTCTGCGCAGAACGTTGGAGGGTCGTGAAGAGAAGCACGGTCCTCAAAACGATAGAGCTCCTTTTGGGGGTAGATGAGGCTTCAGTGAAACTAACAACCACCCAACACAACGAGGACAACCAGCTGAAATGCGTATTTGGAAAGGCTAGAATGTGCTAGTTGAAGGGTGCCGAACGTGAAAGTTGTAGGCAAGCATGGACAAGCATGGGAAAAATCATTTCACGAAACGATCAATTTGAAATCATTCACCAACATGCTCTTACTGTGAAACCCGATCTCGGCAACCCTTCTTGTGCAGAGTTACGCGTTCGTGCGAAAGCCAGAAGCAAAACACAACTGAAAAAAAGTGACAGCGCCCGGCTATGATTCATTCTCCATCGCATACGTAGTGTTTTGAATGAAAGCAGAAAGGATCGCAAATGAATGCATTCTTTCATTCACAAAGATTCATTTCAAAACATTCACCGGATCGTTCTAATAAAAAAAAACTTGTCGTTCTTGTTTATAGACCTATGAAATTTTCACTTGGTGATCTCTTATTGTTGAGTAAGTAGTTTGCAATGTGCTGGTGGAAAAAAATAACTTAAAACGATTCCGTGCATATCACAATATCAATTTCAAGTGGATTGTAGTGCAATCTACTTCTCAACATTGATTATAGTGTACATTTGCACTATAAAGTTGACCTAACCCAACCAGAGAATACGATGTCACATTCATTTGTGAACTAAAAGTTGATTCACTTGTGAATGTTTACAGTACAATCTAGTACGTGTCATTCTTTTACTTGGCTCACATCTTCGGAAGTTCATCTCTACCTACGTTCAGTTGTGTTCTTTTGGAGAGTTTTAGTCGGATCGTGAATGAACGACTGGCTGCTGTCAAAGCAATGAGCGGATTCGCCAAGAATCATGCGAATGAATGATAATTCCCATCCCTGAGGATGGACTGAAAAAGCTCCTTCCAATACGGAACACATCACGAAGGACTTCTGATCACAGCAAGCCTGCAGCAACGGTAACGAGTGCATCGGTGGCAGCCTGTCTCATGAGCTATACACGAAAGCACCCTACCATATGCGGCTCACGAGCTGATACGCAAGGTGAGGATCGAAAACGCCCTGTAGGCGAAGGTGCCCAAACGGCAAGAGCCGAAGCAAATACTGGGCCAAAAAAGACCACTGGAAGGTCGAACAGCACACAGCCTGCGACTAGCCGTCGGCGCAATAAATGGGACGAAGCATAAAAGATAAAGAGTTGGCACGTTTCTGACGAACCTAGTTTGTCGGATTACACCTGGAACAGTCGAAAAGAACGGAGAGTAAGATCCAATCTCCAGCAGATCTGGATAATCTCTATCCGATCATAAATATATATTTTTCGATGTCACCTTCAATGTGGTAACATATCATAATCCTGAATCTACAAACTGGGTCCTCTTTTTGGAAAACTTGGCGACTAAATTTCATGGATATTTTCCAACAATTAGTCAACTAGACGACTGAGATGACGTCGTGGATACGACAAACTCATTAATATCCTACGAAGAAGCTTGTCCACTTCGTACTGTTAAATCGACTAGGGGAACCCCTTGATGGAGGACTGATGTTGAGAGAATGAAGAAAGTTATGAGAAGAGGTTGGAACCGGCGTCAGCGTGATGACTACAGGGCTTTCAGGTCAGCTCGTAGTGCATATAAGAAATGTCTTAGATCTGCAGAACAGGCTGGCTGGCAAAGCCTATGCACTTATGTCTCTAGTCTGAACGAGGCTAGCAGGTTAAATAAAATTCTCTCCAAATCGAATGATTTTCAGATGAACTCCTTAAAAACCAGAGATGATGTTTATGTGACGGACGAAAAAGATGTTCTTAATTGTCTCTTAGACACACACTTTCCAGGTTGTATTGAACCGGAGTTGAACAATGTTCACAGATCTTATTCTGGACTCGTGGGCGTTAGCACGCGCATTGGTTTCCACTGAATCGGTCAAGTGGGCAGTTGACAGCTTTGCTTCATACAAATCACCCGGAAAAGATGGGATACTTCCCGTGCTACTGCAAAAGGGTTTTGATATTCTTAAACATATCTTGAAAAAGATTTTGTTTTCCTGTCTTGCTACCGGGTATATCCCGATAGCATGGCGAGAAATAACTGTTAGATTTATTCCCAAAGGGGGGCGCTCAAGCTATGAAGAAGCCAAGAGTTTTAGGCCTATCAGCTTAAGTTCTTTTCTTCTGAAAGCTTTGGAACGGATAATCGATCATCACATCAGGAACGTTAGTTTAGTTGAATATCCTCTGCACAAAATGCAACATGCATATCAGTGTGGGAAATCCACGATCACTCTGCTTCACGATGTTGTTTACAACATTGAGAAAGCCTTCTCGCTCAAGCAATCTAGCTTGGGTGTATTCCTAGATATTGAGGGTGCTTTTGACAATGTGTCCTTCCAGTCTATTCTGGAAGCGACGCGCGGTCATGGGATACCTGCATGTATCTCAGGTTGGATAAACGCAATGCTTAGTAACCGCATACTTTGCTCGTCACTGCGACAGGCTGAGATACGGAAGTTGAGTATTTGCGGTTGTCCTCAGGGCGGCGTTCTGTCACCTTTGTTATGGAACTTAGTAGCTGACGGCTTGTTGAAGAAACTCAATGAGCTTGGATTTCCGACCTACGGGTTTGCTGACGATTACCAAATACTAATTACTGGATTTTGCATCGGAACAATCTTTGACTTGATGCAACAGGCATTAAGAGCTGTCGAACAGTGGTGTCGACAAGTTAAACTATCAGTTAACCCAAGCAAAACTTCAATGGTTCTTTTCACGAAGAAGCGAATAACAACCGGGGTTCGTCCCTTGCAGTTCTTTGATTCTGAGCTACTGTGTGCAGATCAAGTCAAATACGTTGGAGTCATATTGGATTCCAAACTGAATTGGTCTGCTCACATTGAGTTCAGATTCAAGAAAGCGTGCATGGCCTTCGGGCAGTGCAGACGAACTTTTGGAACGACCTGGGGTCTCAAACCTAAATACATCTATTGGATTTAGACGACAATTGCACGTCCAATACTGTCATACGGATGCCTTGTGTGGTGGCAGAGGGGAGAGGTGGTGACAGTCCAGTCAAAGCTAAACCATCTGCAAAGAATGGCGCTCATGGCGTTGACTGGTGCTTTCACCACGACTCCGACTGCTGCTCTTGAGGCACTTCTAAATATCAAACCATTACACATACACCTCAAACAAGAAGCACTATCATGTGCACAAAGACTGCAGCTTACTGGGCTTTGGAACAGTAACCAAGTTGATCTTGTTACCAGTCATATACGATTGTGGCCACAAATGGTTACATGGGGTGAAGATATTCTTGCTCCCAGGGATATTACACTCACTTGTAGTTTTCCTTACAGGACATTTCATGTGAAGATTCCCTCTCGAGAGGAGTGGTTGTCTGGCTATATGGAAAGACAACAACAAACGCAAGTGGTCTGATACACTGACGGTTCTCTGATGGAAGGACGTGCTGGTGCTGGTGTCTACTGTCGTGAAATGAGATTGGAACAATCTCACTCACTAGGTAGATACTGTACTGTATTCCAAGCAGAAATCTTTGCGATTATGTGCGGGGTACAAACGACCCTTCACCTGAGTTTGTCCGGCAGAGTTATAAACTTCTGCTCCGATAGTCAGGCTGCAATCAAGGCCCTTACCTCAGACAAATCCCGGTACAAGCTAGTGATCGCGTGCCGAACCCAAATCGAAGAACTAAGCATTCTCAACACTATCTACCTGTTCTGGGTGCCCGGACATTGCGGTATTACTGAAAATGAATGGGCTGAAAAATTTGCCAGGGCAGGTTCAGCGATTGACTTCGTTGGTCCTGAGCCCGCGCTGCCCATTTGACAAATTGGATAAGGGAAAAAATTCGGTCCTGCGCTTTGTACGAGCACCGCAATTATTGAAGAAATCTACAAACGTGTCGCCAAACAAAGGCGTTTCTAGAACAACCGTGCCCAGGTATTTCGAAAAATCTCCTACCTTTTTCGAAGCTCCACTGCGGCATGCTGA
Organism: Topomyia yanbarensis; assembly: GCF_030247195.1. Taxonomy (NCBI): domain Eukaryota; kingdom Metazoa; phylum Arthropoda; class Insecta; order Diptera; family Culicidae; genus Topomyia; species Topomyia yanbarensis. Next base: position 60,282,266 of record NC_080670.1, read on the forward strand.
CCAGTGCTTTAACCGGCCACTGCAAACTCAATTACCACATCACAACTATTCAGCGCGCTTAGTCTTTTTCATGTGATCTTTGTGAATCCGACTACGGAACCTCATATCATCTGATATGCAACTGTCCAGCGGTAGCGCAATTGCGATTTCGAGTCTTCGGCCGTCCTTATATAGACGAAACCATGTTTGGACGACTGAAACTCAGAAACATACTAAAGTTTCTTATCCAATGTGATAAAGAGCTTTCCGCTTATTCGCAGGCAAGTTGAACTACTTGTGAGTTTAAGTTACCTGTTGTTTATTTTTGTTTTTGTGCTGTTATTTTTCCCGCACTTCCAATTCTACTTCCCCACACCTCCTTGTCTTTTCCTTCCGCTCAGGAAATGATTAAAACATACGGCAAGGTACAAATCCCCGACTACATACAGGGAACGTGCCATTTAAGCCAATATATTCTGAATCCTGAAGATCCAATCTTCAGCAGATCTGAATAATGCGGCAAACGACCTACAAAAGAGGATCATAACCGCCCATAATGACAGTACCATTTTTGCTGGAAGGAAAATCTAGCAACACTTAAAAATGAAGTTGGACGCCTGTTCAATAAAACGAAGATTACTGGTAAGTGGTCGGACCACAGGACCGCTCTTACCAAATACAAAACTGAGTTGTGAAAGGCTAAAAAGTTATCAGTGCGCGAGTTTTGTGAAACCATCGGAAACTTTCCAGAGGTAATTCGTCTCCAAAAAATCTTATCACTCAAATGACCCAGGGCAAGTAAAAAAGGCGATGCTTCTCTCACAATTGACAATAGTGAAACATTGGATTGAACTTTCCTGGGTCGCTTGCGAAAGACGAGAATTCTATAGGTCAGGGTTTTGTTGGACTCCGTCCTAACATGACTTGTGAGGCATCACAGAAACTGACCTGTCAGATTTTCACACCATCTCGAATAAAACGGGCTATCAACACCTTCGAACCCTACAAATCCCCCGGCCTTGCTAATATTCTTCCAACATTCAAAAATCGGTAGGCATAACTCTTCCGGATCTACTAAACATTAATACTTATACCAAAAAACAGGTTAGAAAAGCACCATCAGAAGTTTTTCCGAGAGGTCCCACGAGGGTAATTATGTGTGAAGTTGGACAACTTCCATTTGAATATTTTGCCAGTATGAGAGAGGCCAGCACTATTATCCGGTTACTGGAGGTAAAAAGACGTTGCCTGATCTAGCAATCGTGAAAGGAGTCAATCATGGTTCTCAGAATTACTCGGAGTTGACTTTCTCGAAATCACTAAATTATGCAGGATGAATATGCCACGATGGGATCATAAAATGGACTGGCCAATCCATAATTTTATTTGCGCTGCGCCGAAAATGAAGGAAGTTCATCTAGAGACAATGAAAGATTCTCTAAAAGATATCATATGTTCGCCGATGGGTCCGGGATAAGTAGGATACGACATTTTTAAATGGACAACACCACTTGAGGTGGATTAAAAACGAATATTCCATATTATCATCTGAAATAACGACTATTTGCACGGTGATCAAGTGTGTTCCATAGAATAAGAAAACCGCATTTTTTTACAGATAGCGCTAGCAGTCTCAAAGTGCTGGAAACAGGATACTCGCAAAAATTAATAGGTTTATGTTTCCTTATTCAATCTATAATGCAATACTCACTATTAAACATATATTATACATATTTTACGAGAATAAGGAACAAGTGTAACATAACCGAAACTTTTGTACACATATATTTAATTCTATTGGAGAGTAAGATATGTTTGAAGCTGGTGAACCACTAAATAAAATAGTATTATCCACCTGTCATTAATCTTCTTAGTTTATATTGACTATGAAGGCTTTGCGACGGTGGAGTCACCTGTAACGTGAATGGTTGGCGACACTCGATCTTCAACAAGGAATAGATCGCAAGCACTCTAGTTAGCTGTGTTGAAATAAGATTCAACAATTTTGCGATCTGTAAGACATACAGTCACGGTTTTGAACATCAATCGGATTGCAATGCTATCACAACACAACTAGTATTTACTTGACACTTTTCAACATCTAAACCATATATTGGCGATGGTTCTCCATTACATGATTGTTCCAAGAACTACTCTGCTATCACAATGACTCTTCAGCCGCTTTTGTATTTCTTCCTGTATAATCTAGTAATGACTGATTATTATCAACACTGGATGCTGTTTATGTTTCTACCCGCTACGATCCAGTTCACAATGCCAAAACAACGTGATCGAGTAAACACTTCAAATGGGCCAGCCGCCTTCAGTAGAACATAATCAACACTGCTCTCTATGCACTGATTCTAAATGGGTTACATCAACTTCCGGTGCCCTTTCTACCTACCTAGACCCAGAATACACTATTCACTGCGCAACCCTTTGGCACACTGTCGGCACTACTATCATCCCGATCGAGCCACTCTGGGATCAAGTCCGATGCGAAGAACATCCGTTCACTGTCGACGCTGGGTCGTATCTGCCGTTGAACTAACGCCGTCGCTGCCACTCGGGGTTGAACAGTTTATGGTGGTGGATCCAGTGACTTAGTTAGGGCATTATCTTGTTAGTCCTACAAACGGAAAACAAGATGCGAACGAGCCCGTCGCCATCAGTCGCCTCAGCATCACACAGCTGAAGCGCTAGTCTAATCTTGTTTGAAGTGAAACACACACGCGCTCTTTTTTTCGCGGTAGGGTTATCAAAACTATGTTCCGCGAATGATGATGAAAAGACGTCGCGCCGGTATGGACCGTCGCGTCGGTTTGCCTGTCCTCCTGATTGGCATTTATCGCCGTGTTGACACGGACGGACTGTGAGCTTAGAATAAATCCATATCTCGATAAGAAGAGAGCTTCCGTCCCGGTAGCGAAGCTAGAGTTGGCCGCAGGTTTCTAATCGACCATTATTCAATTCCGCCGTTGATTACATATACGTTACGTTTTCATGAATTTGAGCATTACTGGAGGTGAAAGATCATGTCGCATTTAGCTTTAATGAATAAGGCGCAGATGTTGCCTGTAAATAGCGTTAAATGATTGAACTTTTAGAAGCTGACAAAGTCGGCCTAGGCTATATATTTTATGTCTTAAGTATTATGAAGCACGAAAACAGTAATTATTGCTACACAGTGAATGTAGCATCGCATCTTCGGTATTTATCGAATATAAACAAAATTTGTAGAAAAGTTTTGCACAAAAATTTAATCAACATATTGGAGATTATTTGGTGCAATTTTCGACACATTCACTGCATGAAACTCTTAAGAGCTTGTACAGTCGTATTCGCTACAATTTTTATCCACTTCCTAAACATACCATATGCATTCTTTACTATGTACTTATTTTTCTTAGTTCTCGCTTCGTTATGGTCTAATAGACTTCAATTATGGATAGTTTTGGACAATTCCGTTGATTCATGTCCTTGAGGAAGTTTTTGGAATGGTAACAAGACGCTAAATCTAGTCATAATAAGGAGTTTTTCATTGTGCTTCTACAAAAATGGCGAAATACAGTTTGTAGACGATCCGTTTTGTAAATACTCTCGCATTCCTTAACCGCAGATGGTATTTCTATCTGAATTTCTGAGACGATCCGCTACATTGAACATTTTTTTGTGTAAAACTTCTGTTCTGTTATTGGTTGTACATCTGCTTCGACTAGGGTGTCGGTTCATTGAAAAATACAAAAAAATCAGAGAATTCAATTTGATCTAGAACAACCTAGAATTTTCAAGTAATTTCCATCAAAACAAAGGCAAAACATTAATTTAATACTTTTTTTAAATTCTGACACTCTCAACCAAACCTAGCGGTAGTAAACGTATGCTTTTCTACTTCGAGCGTATCTCAATATTAATTCGTTAAAAGGGCGAAAGTGTTTTTTTGTAAACAAACTTGTTTCGCTCATTAGTCTGCTGCGGAGTGGAATTTCTTGAAAAATATGCGTTAATGTATATTTTTACCCTTCGTAGAAGTAATTTCAATTGTTTTCTGCTTTGAAATTACCAACCCAAAAAACCATACACCACTTATTAGTTCACAATCTATCCCGATAACTACAAATAGCGTACAGCCGGGAGACATTGTTTTTCGAGAAATTTATGAGAACAGCCGCAAAGCAAACTACCACTTTTAGCGAAAATTTTGGTACAACAGAGATTGCATTAGCAAATTTCCTTTTCTGTTATTAGGAATCAGAGTATATTGGCTTTATTAGCACGTTTCCCATGTTGTTCGGAGATTTGTGGCTTTCCATGGCGTCACACCACTTTTCTAAATGAAAGGGAAAATGAGGTGAGAGAAAAAAGTAGGAAAAATGACAATATAATACATACACAACACAAAATAATAAACAAAATAATGAACCATACTGATAAAGGCTACAGCTGGAAAATCACAAATCCGGATACGCAATTGCAGGGGAGTTACATATCAAATGATATGAAATTCCGTAATCGGATTTACAAAGATCGCACAAATAATACTCAACACCCTGAATAGTAGCCATGTGATAAATAAGTTTTCCTTATTCAGTCCGTGCCCTGACTAGAATATTGCAATTGTGCTTAGAAAAATGTAACAAATAATTTAACTTTTTCAAACTCACTCTGTTTTTGTTTGAACGCAAGTTTGCAAGCAACGTGACTTTTGTGCTTTATCCAACTTACTGACAGTTGAAAAATTGGTTCTGGACATACGAAGTCATTCGTAGCGCCTGCTCTAGCCAGCTTGTCTGCCTATTCATTTTCAGTAATACCGGAATGACCGGGTACCTATAAAACGAAGATAGCATTTGAAACCTTAAGTTCTTCGATATGAGTTCGACTTTCGATTACGAATCTTCCTCCTCCAAAAATGTCGATCTCTAGTCTACTGAACTAAGTGTTTTTGGGGCAACATGAGTATCAGAGCAAAATGAATTCTTTTACTATAAATTTCTGGTTCAAATGACGATTATTCGCCCCACAGAATCGCGAAAATTTCTGCTTTGTAAGTAGGAATTTGCCCACTACTCTGGTTCTTATATGTCTCCCGAAACAGCGTATCAAGGATGTCTTTTCTTCACCGTGGTCTGACACCATCTATCTAACTCGATGGCCGCCTTTCACCTCGACCGAAAGCAAACACCAACACAAAAAACCGTACCGCCGCATAGCTGTCATCACCTATGTGCAGCATAACCAAACTTCAGCAATAGGAGAGCGGTGCCCTAGCTAAGTCCTATGTTATTTATTTACAAATGTTAAACAAAACTTACTACACCTATCTGAACTAACAAAATCGTTCACAAACAAAAATATAAACAAAATTTTACGTAAAAAGTGAACGGAACAGTGATGAGCAATATTGCAAAACAATACACTCTACGGAGAGAGTGCGCACAAACAGGTATATTTCCACCCAGTGCATAATTGTGACCCTGACGGGTTACAGTTTGTAATACGGTACGGTATCAACTAAGCGAATGAGATTGGATTAATCTCATTTCATGACAATAATCACCAGCACCGGCATGGCCCTCCAACCAAGAACCGTCAGTATAACAAACTGCATATTCTTCAAGTTGTCGCCCCGTCCAGCCAGACAACCATTTCTCGCAAGGAATAATTCGCACATTGAAAGCTTTAAAAGGAAAACTACAGGTGAGTATAAGGTCACTGGGAGCAAGTGTACACTCATTAAGGACATTATACATTATACAACATAGCTTCTGCACCGCACACACCCCCCTGTCTAACTATGTATCTGACATGAGCAAATATAAAAATACGTTTTTCACTAACCTTTCCGGTGTACCACGAAACTGATACTTGTGGAAGCTAGAACATTTCCCTATACAATCAACCCGAGTTTTTGACGGAATTCCATCTATAGCTCTTATTTTGTGCGAAAATATCACCCCTCTTCACTTGGGGTTTCTTTTCGAAACGCTTTTATTTTTCTTCTTCTCATTTTCAGAACACTTTTTCAAATGCACTTTAATCATACACCATTGAAAAAACACCCGCGAAACTTTAATCGTTTACTAATTAAACTTCAAATTTTCTGCCAATGTGCAGATTACCGAAGGAAAATGTCCGAAAAGTATCATTTGTGCGTTTGAATTTTCACTTCGAATTCCATTTTTTTCTCAATGTAAACAAGCGCGTTGGTGTCTAGCAACAAGCGTGCGTTGCTGGCATCCACATATCTTCACCTTAAGGCATTGCAACAAACACTCATTTTTGAAATCTCAAACCCCCCCCCCCTACATATTGTGATGTCAAAGTAAAATCAAAGTAAACTCAGTTGCAAAATTTCACATCATTTGGGCAATTTTAGGCCCCCGCTTCACTTGAAGTTTCTGACATTCGTATTATGGGAAAACATGAGGAAAAAATATATTAAATGCTATAACTTTTCAAGCAGCATTCGAAAAATTTGAGTTTATACCTTCTTTGAAGAAAACATTTTTAGCATTTCAATAGAAATATTTCCGTTCCTCGAAAAATACGGGAAGCTGGAGTATTTTGACATTTTGCCCAAAACTCTCGTATTCTTAATTATTGAATAACTGCATTCTGCTCTATGTTGCAAATCATACATATTTTGCAATATTTGGTCGGTGTTAAGTCAGACCGGACTAAGTGACAAAATATTCATTTCGAGAAAAATGAGTTTAAAGTTTGCATCGCAGCATCCTTTACATTATGATTGGAAATTAATTTTTGCCATAATTCTTGTTTATTGTTACACATTTCAAATCTGGCAAAGGTCGAATGTAGCTGACTAAATTCTTTATCAAGTGCTTTCATTATCTCATTTTTTTGATGTTTTGCGACTTAGTTCGGTCTGACTTAACATCGACCATTTGTAATGTGAAAAAATCAGCAATCGAATGTACCTGTGCCAGAATACGAATACGAAAAGTTGAGGTTGGGGAAGGCTTTTTGGTCCGGATCAGCGATTCACACGATTGTAAGTAGCATACAATAAAAAAAAACCTGTTTTAATCCACCTAGCGGTACAATTGTGCCTTTCTCATTTCTCCAAACTATGGCACGGAGGCTTTTTATGTTCAACATAATTGTGGAAATGTCCATTACATTCTTAGTACACTTTGCACTTATACACAATAGCATGCCAGCCACGAACTTGATGAGCTACGTGTCGACGGTGAAACACTTGAAACAAAAAATATCATACTCCATTAGCCTAATCAGCATTAGATCAATGTTATCTGCTTGCTAGCTCATTTTGTCATGCGGGTATGTGAGGAGGGCGAAAGTCCCATGAACGAACGACTCCCCAGCTTAAATTGGTATGCTTTGTGATATAGTGGTGGTTTAAAGATGATGGGGTTGAAAGGGAGGGGTATGAGGGCCAGATGGGGTGGTGGTCTGAGGGGTGATTTAAGGAGATTTTTAAAGGAGGGGAGTGAACAGTAGAGGGGGGGGGGTGTAACCCCTCTCCGTAAACCATCAACTACGCCCCTGTTAAAATCCAGAAACCTTAAGCGAGTCGAAAAAAAAATTATGTTGACGTTTTTCAGAGTGATTGCATAACCTTTCTATATGAGAAAGGCAAAAATGTGCCAAAATCCAAAAAAGTGAATCGTCGTCAAATTTTTTTTCGAGTTTGCATCACACACATACAGACTATTTCCGATCTCGACGAACTGAGTCGAATGGGATATGACACTCGGCCCTCCGGGCCGGGATTATGTTGACGTTTTTCAGAGTGATTATATACTATATGAGAAAGGCAAAAAGTGTAAAACTGAAGACCGTGCGTTTGATCATTTGATTGGTGTCCATGTCCATGAGTCAACCTTGAGCCTCCGAACCTCAAGCTCGTGCTAGCCAGCAAAAGAGACCTTTGTAGTCCACCCCAGACGGTCCCCGTGGCTCTGACCAGGGACTAGGGGCAACGTAATAGTGGGTCCTTCTGATCCGCTAGGAACAAGATATATGCACAAGAAGATGATAAAATTTAATATAACGAAATGCCCTAGAGCCCCAACTTCTCGTATTCTGACAAAGCTTGCAAAGGTTCCGTTCGATTCTTGGGATTTTTTCACATTAGAAAAGCTGTAAAATATGTATGATTTGCAGCATAGAGCAAAATGGTTATTAGAAACAGGGAGTTTTTGGAACATAATGTCCCAAAACTCCAGCTCACAGTATTTTTCGTGTAACGTCTTCCCATTTAAATGCTTAGAATGTTTCCTTTGAACAAAAGTAAAAACTGTAATTTTCCGAGCGCTACTTCAAAAGTTTTAGCATTTAGCATATTTTTTGCCTTTCTCATATAGAAAGGTTATGCAATCACTCTGAAAAACGTCAACCTAATCCCGGCCCGGAGGGCCGAGTGTCATATCCCATTCGACTCAGTTCGTCGAGATCGGAAAAAGTCTGTATGTGTGTGTATGTGTTTATGTATGTGTGTATGCGTGTGTGTGTGTGTGTATGTGTGTATGTATGTGCGTATGTGTCAAATAATGTCACTCATTTTTCTCAGAGATGGCTGGACCGATTTGCCCAAACTTAGTCTCAAATGAAAGGTGCAACCTTCCCATCGGCTGCTATTGAATTTTGGATCGATCGGAATTCTGGTTCCGGAATTACGGGTTTCAGAGTGCGGCCACACAGAAATTTCTCATAAAAACTATAGGAAAAATTAAAAATAGAATTTTATTTTTGATGCTAAATGTATTCAAGGTGCATAAAACGTCGAGATTTGATGCAAACACGAAAAAAATTTGACGAAGATTTAATTTTTTGGATTTTGCACATTTTTGCCTTACTCATATAGAAAGGTTATGCAATCACTCTGAAAAACGTCAACCTAATTTTTTTTTCGACTCGCATCAGGTTTCTGGATTTTAACAGGGGTGTAGTTGATGGTTTACGGAGAGGGGTTACACCCCCCCCCCCCTCTACTGTTCACTCCCCTCCTTTAAAAATCTCCTTAAATCACCCCTCAGACCACCACCTCATACCCCTCCCTTTCAATCCCATCATCTTGAAACCACCACTATATTACAAAGCATACCAATTTAAGCTGGGGAGTCGTTCGTTCATGGGACTTTCGCCCTCCTCGCATACCCATCCCCGCATGACAAAATGAGTTAGCAAGCAGATAACATTGATCTAATGCTGATTAGGCTAATGGAGTATGATATTTTTTTTGTTTCAAGTGTTTCACCGTCGACACGTAGCTCATCAAGTTCGTAGCTGGCATGCCATTGTGTATAAGTGCAAAGTATACTAAGAATGTAATGGACATTTCCACAATTATGTTGAACATAAAAAGCCTCCGTGCCATAGTTTAGAGAAATGAGAAAGGCACAATTGCACCGCTAGGTGGATTAAAACAGGTTTTCATATTCTCATAGTATCAAGATCAAATACTTCAAGCTAAGTGGGTGGGAGTCTAAAATTGACCAAATGATGTGAAATTTGGCATCTGAGTTTACTTTGACATTTGTCACAATATGAAAAGGTATCAAAAAAATTAGAGGGTTGTGTACAAGACACGGCCACCGACATTGAAAATGCGACATGACTAGCGAGCACCATGTGCACCATCATCGCATTTATGCAGCTTTATTTTTCAGGGTACATACGCATTACTTTGTTACTTTTAACAAATTTAAGACAAGCTAATAAAAAGGATTTTTGCATCATGTGTGAAAATTTGTTTATATTATGATTCACTGGTAAAAGTACAGAATTAACAAGTACAAACTTAATACAAATTATTAAAGGAATTTTATAATTGAATTCTTTTCCCATTATGTATTTGTCCTAATAAGGACGGTTTGCTGATAACTATGTTTTGTGATACGGAACGAGAGTCCTTTGAAACGATTCGAATCTTCCCGGAGATTCGCTTCTGCTGCGTGCACACACGAATGTTGCCCTTTCGCAGCTCATGTCAAATAAGCACTTTGTGGAAAAAGGTTATCTCCTTTATCAACTTTTTAGCGTACTTTAGTGCAGATGGACCATTCTTTTATACGACAAATAAAACTATTCTCATCGTTCTTTTTTGTGTGGCTTTAGCTTAGTGGCAGTGTTGCCACATTAATTCATTTTGCAAAAGCCTTCTAGTTTGTACATTATTAGTTTGAAGAATATTTGCTTATATTATGATTTATTGGTAAAGGTACAGAATTAATAAGCAGAAACTTAATACAAGCTAATGAAAGGAATTGTTTTCATAAATTCCTTTTCAATTATGCATTCGTCCTAATAAGGACGGTTTGCTAAGAACTGTCTTATGAGTTCTGATTCAGGAAACGATTTGAGCTCTGCCTGCACGACTAAACGCTCTGCATAAACCAGCAATTCAACATCTCGCTTTTGTTCCGCCATTGTCGCTTGGAATTGCGAGTAACATCCTTCCAATACACACAAACACTTCCCTTCTGTGGCCCGTTTCGTATGAAAGATATAACAGATATCCTACCAGCAGCAGTAGCGATAACCTACCTCGTTCTATCAGCAGAGTAGGTATGGCAATGAAGGAATTTGGTCCGAAGCATTCCTTCTATATCAAGCGATGAAATGTGTAAGACGTTTAAGAGTGTCGAGATGAGGTCTGTGTTAGGGAAAGTGTTGCGCAAATTTTGTGAGAATTATATATGTTATCCCTATTTTTTGCAGATCCGCGGATTTTTCAACAGTGTGCTAATAAAATACACAGACAAACTTAATAACATATTGTTAATGGCAATTTTCTGAATCGATTGGTGTTCGAATCATGAAAATTCACCAACAATTAACAAAACTTAGGTGAAAACTTTTTCTGTTTTGTTACGTTTTCTTAATGGATTTACAATAAGACGGATTTTTCAATAGTTTACTGTTAAAATACCAATTTAAAGTTGCAATTAGTTTTGAAGATGAATCGATTGGTATATAAATTATGCAAATCCATCAACAATTAACAGTGCTACAGTCGTTTAAAATTATGTCACATTTTCGTGACACGGATCGAATTTTTTTTTTATTTCGATTATAGAGGTTTTAACCTTAAGGTCATTCGCCTCTTCGGGTTAGAAAAATCTCTTATGAAAAATTTCTAACCCTATGTGCGGGGTCGGGACTCGAACCCAGGTGCGCTGCGTACAAGGCAATCGATTTACCAACTACGCTACGCCCACCCCGATAGGATCGAATTTTGGATTTCAGTTTAACACCTAGTCCCAGCCCTATAGGGGAGAGCGGGTACGCTTGATCCCACTTTTTTTTTTTCTAATAACTTTTCAACGAAATAAAAATTTTGATTGGGAAATTCGCCATCATGTAGTCAATTCCAATTGTAAGAGCTATGAATAATGTGTAAATCCGAATACTATGCCGAGGTTTTTGTGAAAACGTGTGGTAATTTGATCCCCCACCTACTTGGGCTAACGAAACAAAGCACACTATGACCTATAGACACGAAAGTTCAACTAACCACCTGTCCTGACAAATTAATTAATGGTACTACCTTTTTAGATGCAAGACATACTTTAACCACAGTAGAAAGTTAAGACAAGTATTTATGGTAAATCAGTGCTGTTTAACTGGCTTTTCCAACTTTCAATAACTTATATCATGATTTGTTCACGGAAAAAAACATTTTAGATCAATTAATAGTGCCCGGTACTTTATGAAAATGATGTTTTTCTATTTCTATACATTTCGAAAGAAACTGGGATCAAGAATACCCAGTGTTGCAGGGATCAAAGATACCTGTTGTATAAGGTGAACCAAATTTAAATTTTTTTGCATGTGTTGCGAAGTTCTTTATACAAAAAAAACGTGTTTTTCTAGACAAAAGCCCTTAGAAAGTAATAGTAAATTAAAATATTCATAAATAATTAGTTTGACTATCTCATACAAGCGCTCAAAAAATTTGTAAAAAGATCTTCGAGATGGATTTAAACATATATTTTCTAGAATATATCATAACTTTTCAAAACCAAATGTAATACATCAGATTTCCTTTTTAAACATCATAAACGAGCATATACATCATTTTCTTTTTATATTGCGATAAATTTATTCGTATAGATTATGAGATATGGCCAGGGAATCAAATATCCCCAAGGATCAAGTGTCCTCACTCTCCCCTATAGTTGAGTAAAGCATTTTCAATGCCAAAAATACCTCCATTCGAAACTATTCTCAACGGTTTCTACAAAGATTAGCATACTCTTTTTTTAATAGCAGTAAGAATGCCCTAGATAACGGTATATAATCCATTCTTAAGCTTAACAAACCGTAAGATTATTAAAATCACTACTTTCTCAGCTGAAGTTTCTGCTGAGTCTGTGAATGACGGTCCGATTCAGCTTTCCGCTGATTCGCTGGACCGAAGGAAACAAATCTTTAAAAGGGATTTTCGCTACCAACCGCGAGCCCGAACATCACCAGATAATTTAAATATATATTCATATTTATGAAGACTCCGTCTCCACTGACTGTCATTTAACTTAGAAGAAAGCGTGGAAAATTCTTATATTTGTGCAGATGCACCTTTTCTTTGAGTGAGTGAAAACATGGAGCAGACTGATTAAATGAGCAATAAAATAACGGATTAACATTCCAACTTACTTCTTTCAATAGGCTCCGATATTTAGCGGTGAGATTCGTTTATGATAATCGACTTTTGGCAGATGTCTTGTGTTAGAGAAATTAGTATTATTTATGCTTTCAATATCTCCGACAATAGAGTACTTTTGTTACGCAATAATAGATAGATTTTCTTTTTAATTCCACCTAGTACTACTATCAATTGATGTGAATTATGTTTATACATGCTATGGACTCGGTAGTTGCTGCATACATCCGACTCCTAGCGTGATGTCACCGATTTATTTTCCTCGCGTTATTCTTTTCATTTGCGCCCATGCAGCTGATTTGTGTGACAAAAAATATAAATAAGAAAATATAAAGTGAGCAAATATTAAACATTCAACAGGGGAAGCAATACGATTTAACGCTAGCACACTTAAACCTTAAAACTAGAACCAATTAAAGGTAAACAATGAATTAAATTCCACGAAAGTGTTCCTCTCTTGCTTTTTGAAATATTACGAACCACACTTTCCTACACCCAAAACAGACCCTGTAAGAATCGCTTACATTAATGCAATAAATATGAGCGAAAATTGCAAGCGTTCTGGTAATGTGCAAAAATTGCAAGAAGCTTCCTTGCATGAAATACAAGAAACAGAAAAAACGAATTTTGCCTATGTATTAGCGATGTATGTGTATTGGTAAGTAATTTTAGTTAAACAAAAAAGGCAACTGGCATTGAAAAATGAGCCCCCCGCGGGGAGATCACTAACCAACACTTAGTTCATCCAACCATGCTATCAGACGATTATGATTGGATAAAAGTCGTATATTAACACTTGGATGATTTCACGATTAATAAAAAAGTGAAAGACGCACCCAGATTTGAACTCACGTCCTTGTGCATCATTGCAATGACTATAGACGCTTTTCTATCTTAGCACATGTGGATAGAGCATTAAAACTCGTAGAATTGGCACATCCGCCATTTGGTGCCGTCTCGTGTGTGATGAATAAACCACAAAACTGCGTTTCATGATGTTGGTGAGGAATGAATAAAAAGTAGACGGAAAATAAAAACTCGCCGTGCGTTGCTATATCAACCAGCATAGGCATGTGAATGTAGTGGTAATCCTTTGACAGTTCTGTTGAAGAAACGTATGTAACGTAGCAAACGTAGCACGAGATGAAGTGATTTTATATGCTTGCAATAATTGCAAGCAGCTTTCACTGCAAAATTGCAAGCGATGCTAGCATTATTTGCAAGTGATTGTCGCTTGCAACTATTGCAAGAGATTTTTGTTTTGGGTGTATGTTAGATTTGGAGAAGAGAATTTACAGTCTGCCTAAAAGTTACGATTTATTACAGTAAATTAACACCGATTACAAATTAGCTCAACCCGTGCTCAGGTACCAGGAAGTTTTAGTATCAAAGCAAAATAAAACCAACAACATAAAAAATATTTTCCAGTGAAAAGGGTTAATTCTCTAGAGTGCATCATCGAGATGGCTGAGAGCACGAGGAAAAACTTTGGGACGTGTAAAATTGTTTTTATGCTTTCACCTGTGATAATAAAATTTGCAATGTTTTTGACAAAACTGACGAAATAAGTTTATTGATGTTCAGTGAGTTATCGTTGAGAAACGAAAAGCAGAATAAAGCAGGGTATTGCGGCAGGATGGTATTTCCTGACGGAATGCATTTTCAGGAACCACACACTAACAGCAGACGCAGGGTAAAGTAGCTTTTTTACAAACTGCTGTTTCTCACATTTAGAATAATAATCAAATTTCTCTTCAACCCGAGCACTGAAGTCATTACCCGTTTCCGTATCCGAATAAAAGCTATTCGAAGCACGACAATAATGTCTTTCGCATAGCCGGTCTCCGTGTATCCTTCCAACCAATATGTGTTTGGACACACCAAAAGCACCAATCCGTAGGGAGTCAGTGTAGAACGATTCACACAAATTTTTGCTTTAGTGCATCGCAAATTTCTTCGCTAAGATATCAAACATAGCCTTCACAAGGTAAAGTAACTTAAGTTACGGCAGTCAAATTTTCAAACAAAGCTGCCCGATTGCGACACAAACTAGTACTAAAACATATCCTAATACCCTAGATATGCTAGTGATATAGGTCATTCCCTGATGTCCAAGCGCAGGAAATATTGTTACACCTACCATCTTGGTGCATCGGTGCGCTGGATAGTGACAGAGCGAAAAGCGAAACGGAAACCAAGCTCGGACACTTGTTCTGACACCTTGGGATGACATTTTCGGTGACTAATTGACTCTGCCCGGAGAGATGAAGAAAACGGGAACCGTGGATGGAACTTTCTGCTAATTTGCATTTACGTAGGGTTGCCACCCCTCCGGGTTTGACCCGGAGACTCCGGTTTTCTGGAGCGATCTCCGGACCTTTGGGTTTTACATCAATTTCTCCGGGTTTGGTGAGAAGAAACATAGTATCATTTTTTTTTTGGAATTATTGATTCTTTACAAAATATTTAAAAAGTCATAGTTAACTATTACTCTGGTTCAGAATTATTTTTCCCAACTAACCCTTCCTTTCAAGGCGGTGAAGATGAGTGCACCAAATATTGATGATTTGTTTCACAAAGCACTGAAAATGAAAAACAAATAAAATTTACAACCATTTAAGGTAAGTAATATTTCGCTATAGGCTACAATTGAAATGTTGCATTCTACTAAGTCGCTTAAAATGGTGTAAATTGCTGCAAATTTTACCTAGTCACTTCACTGTTAGTGGTGCTTATCACCAGCTGCACCAAGGTATGGCAGATTTTTTCTAATCCAACTGACTAGGTCAACATCAAACGAGTTCTTCCGGTATTGTTGCTACTCCTGCAACGACCCTTGTGTGTTGGGTAGGGGTTGCCCCCTGTTTTGCCCTTTTGTTGCGACCTCTGGTAATGAATAACCGACACCACATAGTGCTTCCCATGTGATGCCGCAGTCCTGTCTCCTTTTCCTGTTAGTTGTGCTCGTGCGACTTATCGTCCACAGTGAGAGTAGCTGGTGCTTTTGTATTGTTGACACTTAGGCGGGAAGTGAAATACTACACCAGATTAAACTGATAAAACCATTTTTAAACGTTAAAAATTTACAGTTTTACTTTAACGTAGTTATAAAAAGCGATAAAAGTGCTCTAAAATGCCGAGCAATCGCTTTGGTTCCAATTTCTGTCTCGTTCCACTCAAAATTCACCACCCCCAAGTCAGTGAAAATCTCCGGGTCAAAGCATCTCCAGAGGTGGCAACCCTACATTTACGAGTTGGTCGAAGCTACTCGGTTTGGTTAATTTTCGAGCTCCGCTCTTGCGGAACTACTTTAAATTAACTAATTTTTACTATTCCTATTCTAATAAACATATTCACTTATTTCAGTTCGCACCTTTTCCCGCGATGACAGGGAAAGATGAGGTAAAACGCACCCCCGGGGTAAAATGCACCCCTTTCTTATATCGAAAACAGCTGAAAATTTTTGAGAAAAGGGTAACACCACTCGGAAGTCCGCCATAGTAAAATGCCCTCTTCTTTGTATTTGCTGATTTTTTAATCGAAAACAGAAAAATCGTTCCAAAAATCAATCCACCAAATTGCACTCACCTTCAAACCATCGAACACAATAGTGAAGATGCTCTATAGTGAAGATGCTCTTTCAAAGGACTGGCAATGCAGCGGGAAATATGTAGAATTCCAAAAAAAAAATGGACTAAATCGTTTCTGTTTTTAGTCTTGTTCTCTTATTTTCTAGTGTTTTTATTTTTTTTTGTTTTCTTGGTTCCTGTTTTCTTGTTTTCTTGTTTTCTTGTTTTCTTGTTTTCTTGTTTTCTTGTTTTCTTGTTTTCTTGTTTTCTTGTTTTCTTGTTTTCTTGTTTTCTTGTTTTCTTGTTTTCTTGTTTTCTTGTTTTCTTGTTTTCTTGTTTTCTTGTTTTCTTGTTTTCTTGTTTTCTTGTTTTCTTGTTTTCTTGTTTTCTTGTTTTCTTGTTTTCTTGTTTTCTTGTTTTCTTGTTTTCTTGTTTTCTTGTTTTCTTGTTTTCTTGTTTTCTTGTTTTCTTGTTTTCTTGTTTTCTTGTTTTCTTGTTTTCTTGTTTTCTTGTTTTCTTGTTTTCTTGTTTTCTTGTTTTCTTGTTTTCTTGTTTTCTTGTTTTCTTGTTTTCTTGTTTTCTTGTTTTCTTGTTTTCTTGTTTTCTTGTTTTCTTGTTTTCTTGTTTTCTTGTTTTCTTGTTTTCTTGTTTTCTTGTTTTCTTGTTTTCTTGTTTTCTTGTTTTCTTGTTTTCTTGTTTTCTTGTTTTCTTGTTTTCTTGTTTTCTTGTTTTCTTGTTTTCTTGTTTTCTTGTTTTCTTGTTTTCTTGTTTTCTTGTTTTCTTGTTTTCTTGTTTTCTTGTTTTCTTGTTTTCTTGTTTTCTTGTTTTCTTGTTTTCTTGTTTTCTTGTTTTCTTGTTTTCTTGTTTTCTTGTTTTCTTGTTTTCTTGTTTTCTTGTTTTCTTGTTTTCTTGTTTTCTTGTTTTCTTGTTTTCTTGTTTTCTTGTTTTCTTGTTTTCTTGTTTTCTTGTTTTCTTGTTTTCTTGTTTTCTTGTTTTCTTGTTTTCTTGTTTTCTTGTTTTCTTGTTTTCTTGTTTTCTTGTTTTCTTGTTTTCTTGTTTTCTTGTTTTCTTGTTTTCTTGTTTTCTTGTTTTCTTGTTTTCTTGTTTTCTTGTTTTCTTGTTTTCTTGTTTTCTTGTTTTCTTGTTTTCTTGTTTTCTTGTTTTCTTGTTTTCTTGTTTTCTTGTTTTCTTGTTTTCTTGTTTTCTTGTTTTCTTGTTTTCTTGTTTTCTTGTTTTCTTGTTTTCTTGTTTTCTTGTTTTCTTGTTTTCTTGTTTTCTTGTTTTCTTGTTTTCTTGTTTTCTTGTTTTCTTGTTTTCTTGTTTTCTTGTTTTCTTGTTTTCTTGTTTTCTTGTTTTCTTGTTTTCTTGTTTTCTTGTTTTCTTGTTTTCTTGTTTTCTTGTTTTCTTGTTTTCTTGTTTTCTTGTTTTCTTGTTTTCTTGTTTTCTTGTTTTCTTGTTTTCTTGTTTTCTTGTTTTCTTGTTTTCTTGTTTTCTTGTTTTCTTGTTTTCTTGTTTTCTTGTTTTCTTGTTTTCTTGTTTTCTTGTTTTCTTGTTTTCTTGTTTTCTTGTTTTCTTGTTTTCTTGTTTTCTTGTTTTCTTGTTTTCTTGTTTTCTTGTTTTCTTGTTTTCTTGTTTTCTTGTTTTCTTGTTTTCTTGTTTTCTTGTTTTCTTGTTTTCTTGTTTTCTTGTTTTCTTGTTTTCTTGTTTTCTTGTTTTCTTGTTTTCTTGTTTTCTTGTTTTCTTGTTTTCTTGTTTTCTTGTTTTCTTGTTTTCTTGTTTTCTTGTTTTCTTGTTTTCTTGTTTTCTTGTTTTCTTGTTTTCTTGTTTTCTTGTTTTCTTGTTTTCTTGTTTTCTTGTTTTCTTGTTTTCTTGTTTTCTTGTTTTCTTGTTTTCTTGTTTTCTTGTTTTCTTGTTTTCTTGTTTTCTTGTTTTCTTGTTTTCTTGTTTTCTTGTTTTCTTGTTTTCTTGTTTTCTTGTTTTCTTGTTTTCTTGTTTTCTTGTTTTCTTGTTTTCTTGTTTTCTTGTTTTCTTGTTTTCTTGTTTTCTTGTTTTCTTGTTTTCTTGTTTTCTTGTTTTCTTGTTTTCTTGTTTTCTTGTTTTCTTGTTTTCTTGTTTTCTTGTTTTCTTGTTTTCTTGTTTTCTTGTTTTCTTGTTTTCTTGTTTTCTTGTTTTCTTGTTTTCTTGTTTTCTTGTTTTCTTGTTTTCTTGTTTTCTTGTTTTCTTGTTTTCTTGTTTTCTTGTTTTCTTGTTTTCTTGTTTTCTTGTTTTCTTGTTTTCTTGTTTTCTTGTTTTCTTGTTTTCTTGTTTTCTTGTTTTCTTGTTTTCTTGTTTTCTTGTTTTCTTGTTTTCTTGTTTTCTTGTTTTCTTGTTTTCTTGTTTTCTTGTTTTCTTGTTTTCTTGTTTTCTTGTTTTCTTGTTTTCTTGTTTTCTTGTTTTCTTGTTTTCTTGTTTTCTTGTTTTCTTGTTTTCTTGTTTTCTTGTTTTCTTGTTTTCTTGTTTTCTTGTTTTCTTGTTTTCTTGTTTTCTTGTTTTCTTGTTTTCTTGTTTTCTTGTTTTCTTGTTTTCTTGTTTTCTTGTTTTCTTGTTTTCTTGTTTTCTTGTTTTCTTGTTTTCTTGTTTTCTTGTTTTCTTGTTTTCTTGTTTTCTTGTTTTCTTGTTTTCTTGTTTTCTTGTTTTCTTGTTTTCTTGTTTTCTTGTTTTCTTGTTTTCTTGTTTTCTTGTTTTCTTGTTTTCTTGTTTTCTTGTTTTCTTGTTTTCTTGTTTTCTTGTTTTCTTGTTTTCTTGTTTTCTTGTTTTCTTGTTTTCTTGTTTTCTTGTTTTCTTGTTTTCTTGTTTTCTTGTTTTCTTGTTTTCTTGTTTTCTTGTTTTCTTGTTTTCTTGTTTTCTTGTTTTCTTGTTTTCTTGTTTTCTTGTTTTCTTGTTTTCTTGTTTTCTTGTTTTCTTGTTTTCTTGTTTTCTTGTTTTCTTGTTTTCTTGTTTTCTTGTTTTCTTGTTTTCTTGTTTTCTTGTTTTCTTGTTTTCTTGTTTTCTTGTTTTCTTGTTTTCTTGTTTTCTTGTTTTCTTGTTTTCTTGTTTTCTTGTTTTCTTGTTTTCTTGTTTTCTTGTTTTCTTGTTTTCTTGTTTTCTTGTTTTCTTGTTTTCTTGTTTTCTTGTTTTCTTGTTTTCTTGTTTTCTTGTTTTCTTGTTTTCTTGTTTTCTTGTTTTCTTGTTTTCTTGTTTTCTTGTTTTCTTGTTTTCTTGTTTTCTTGTTTTCTTGTTTTCTTGTTTTCTTGTTTTCTTGTTTTCTTGTTTTCTTGTTTTCTTGTTTTCTTGTTTTCTTGTTTTCTTGTTTTCTTGTTTTCTTGTTTTCTTGTTTTCTTGTTTTCTTGTTTTCTTGTTTTCTTGTTTTCTTGTTTTCTTGTTTTCTTGTTTTCTTGTTTTCTTGTTTTCTTGTTTTCTTGTTTTCTTGTTTTCTTGTTTTCTTGTTTTCTTGTTTTCTTGTTTTCTTGTTTTCTTGTTTTCTTGTTTTCTTGTTTTCTTGTTTTCTTGTTTTCTTGTTTTCTTGTTTTCTTGTTTTCTTGTTTTCTTGTTTTCTTGTTTTCTTGTTTTCTTGTTTTCTTGTTTTCTTGTTTTCTTGTTTTCTTGTTTTCTTGTTTTCTTGTTTTCTTGTTTTCTTGTTTTCTTGTTTTCTTGTTTTCTTGTTTTCTTGTTTTCTTGTTTTCTTGTTTTCTTGTTTTCTTGTTTTCTTGTTTTCTTGTTTTCTTGTTTTCTTGTTTTCTTGTTTTCTTGTTTTCTTGTTTTCTTGTTTTCTTGTTTTCTTGTTTTCTTGTTTTCTTGTTTTCTTGTTTTCTTGTTTTCTTGTTTTCTTGTTTTCTTGTTTTCTTGTTTTCTTGTTTTCTTGTTTTCTTGTTTTCTTGTTTTCTTGTTTTCTTGTTTTCTTGTTTTCTTGTTTTCTTGTTTTCTTGTTTTCTTGTTTTCTTGTTTTCTTGTTTTCTTGTTTTCTTGTTTTCTTGTTTTCTTGTTTTCTTGTTTTCTTGTTTTCTTGTTTTCTTGTTTTCTTGTTTTCTTGTTTTCTTGTTTTCTTGTTTTCTTGTTTTCTTGTTTTCTTGTTTTCTTGTTTTCTTGTTTTCTTGTTTTCTTGTTTTCTTGTTTTCTTGTTTTCTTGTTTTCTTGTTTTCTTGTTTTCTTGTTTTCTTGCTTTCTTGTTTTCTTGTTTTCTTGTTTTCTTGTTTTCTTGTTTTCTTGTTTTCTTGTTTTCTTGTTTTCTTGTTTTCTTGTTTTCTTGTTTTCTTGTTTTCTTGTTTTCTTGTTTTCTTGTTTTCTTGTTTTCTTGTTTTCTTGTTTTCTTGTTTTCTTGTTTTCTTGTTTTCTTGTTTTCTTGTTTTCTTGTTTTCTTGTTTTCTTGTTTTCTTGTTTTCTTGTTTTCTTGTTTTCTTGTTTTCTTGTTTTCTTGTTTTCTTGTTTTCTTGTTTTCTTGTTTTCTTGTTTTCTTGTTTTCTTGTTTTCTTGTTTTCTTGTTTTCTTGTTTTCTTGTTTTCTTGTTTTCTTGTTTTCTTGTTTTCTTGTTTTCTTGTTTTCTTGTTTTCTTGTTTTCTTGTTTTCTTGTTTTCTTGTTTTCTTGTTTTCTTGTTTTCTTGTTTTCTTGTTTTCTTGTTTTCTTGTTTTCTTGTTTTCTTGTTTTCTTGTTTTCTTGTTTTCTTGTTTTCTTGTTTTCTTGTTTTCTTGTTTTCTTGTTTTCTTGTTTTCTTGTTTTCTTGTTTTCTTGTTTTCTTGTTTTCTTGTTTTCTTGTTTTCTTGTTTTCTTGTTTTCTTGTTTTCTTGTTTTCTTGTTTTCTTGTTTTCTTGTTTTCTTGTTTTCTTGTTGTCTTGTTGTCTTGTTGTCTTGTTGTCTTGTTGTCTTGTTGTCTTGTTGTCTTGTTGTCTTGTTGTCTTGTTGTCTTGTTGTCTTGTTGTCTTGTTGTCTTGTTTTCTTGTTTTCTTGTTTTCTTGTTTTCTTGTTTTCTTGTTTTCTTGTTTTCTTGTTTTCTTGTTTTCTTGTTTTCTTGTTTTCTTGTTTTCTTGTTTTCTTGTTTTCTTGTTTTCTTGTTTTCTTGTTTTCTTGTTTTCTTGTTTTCTTGTTTTCTTGTTTTCTTGTTTTCTTTTTTTTTTAGTTTCTTGGTTTCTTGTTTTCTTGTTTTCTTATTTTCTTGCTTTGTTGTGGTCTTGTTTTCTTGTTTTCTTGTTTTCTTGTTTTCTTGTTTTCTTGTTTTCTTGTTTTCTTGTTTTCTTGCTTTCTTGCTTTCTTGCTTTCTTGCTTACTTGTTTTCTTGCTTTCTTGTTGTCTTGTTTTCTGGTTTTCTGGTTTTCTTGTTTTCTTGTTTTCCTGTTTTCTTGTTTTCTTGCTTTCTTGTTTTCTTGTTTTCTTGTTTTCTTGTTTTCTTGTTTTCTTGTTTTCTTGTTTTCTTGTTTTCTTGTTTTCTTGTTTTCTTGTTTTCTTGTTTTCTTGTTTTCTTGTTTTCTTGTTTTCTTGTTTTCTTGTTTTCTTGTTTTCTTGTTTTCTTGTTTTCTTGTTTTCTTGTTTTCTTGTTTTCTTGTTTTCTTGTTTTCTTGTTTTCTTGTTTTCTTGTTTTCTTGTTTTCTCGTTTTCTTGTTTTCTTGTTTTCTTGTTTTCTTGTTTTCTTGTTTTCTTGTTTTCTTGTTTTCTTGTTTTCTTGTTTTCTTGTTTTCTTGTTTTCTTGTTTTCTTGTTTTCTTGTTTTCTTGTTTTCTTGTTTTCTTGTTTTCTTGTTTTCTTGTTTTCTTGTTTTCTTGTTTTCTTGTTTTCTTGTTTTCTTGTTTTCTTGTTTTCTTGTTTTCTTGTTTTCTTGTTTTCTTGTTTTCTTGTTTTCTTGCTTTCTTGCTTTCTTGCTTTCTTGCTTTCTTGTTTTCTTGTTTTTTGGTTTTCTTGTTTTCTTGTTTTCTTGTTTTCTTGTTGTCTTGTTTTCTTCTTGTCTTGTTTTCTTGTTTTCTTGTTTTCTTGTTTTCTTGTTTTCTTGTTTCCTTGTTTTCTTGTTTTCTTGTTTTCTTGTTTTCTTGTTTTCTTGTTTTCTTGTTTTCTTGTTTTCTTGTTTTCTTGTTTTCTTGTTTTCTTGTTTTCTTGTTTTCTTGTTTTCTTGTTTTCTTGTTTTATGTTTCGTGGTTTCTTGTTTCTTGTTCCATGTTCCTTGTACCTTGTACCTTGTTTCGTGTTCTTTGTTCCTTGTTCCTAATTCCTTGCTCTTGATCCTTGTTACTGGTTCTTGTTCCCTGTACCTTTCTCCTTATTCCTTCTTCCTTGTTCTCTGTTCTTAGTTCTTTGCTCCTTGTTCTGTGTTCCTTGTTACTTGCTTCCTATTACTTGTTGAAAAGTGAATAGTGAACAGTGAACTGTGAACTATAAACGGTGAACGGAGAACATTGAACAGTGAAAAATAAAATTAAAAAGAGAAAAGTGGAGAGTGAAAAGTTGAAAGTTAAAAGTGAAAAAAGAAATGAAAGTGAAATGTCAAAAGAAATAAGCGTAAAATGAAAAATGAACTTGCGAAGTTAAAAGTGTAAAGCGAGGAGTGATAAAGAAACAAATCGAAAAGCATAAAGTGAAAAATAAAAAGTTAGTAGTGAAAACTGAAGACAAAGGAAAATGGAAACGTAGAAATGAGAAAATGAAAAATGGGAAAGTGAAAAGTCGACAGCGAAAATTGAAAGCTGAAATCAGAATTAGAATCAAAAATCTTTACTGTTGTTGAGCCATGATTCTCTTGGCAACTTTGTCTCATGAATCCTTACAGCTGTGTTAGACTTCCTACTAAGAAACTTTTTACTGTTGGATTTTTCGATCAATTATTGAACTTTAGGACAAGCCAGATCCTCGGGAACACAAGGATTCTCTTAGTTTGAGACTCTCAAACGAATCAGGACAATTCATAGACGACTCTTGGTATTTTAAACTGTCTGATACTGTCGGATTCTTTAACACGACTCTTTAACGGATCCCACACTGGAGCAGTTGAAGTGTTAGCTCAAAGAACACTTGGACTTTTATACTCTTTAAGAGCTCATTCGTGGTCTTTAGGATTCGCGGATTATTGAACTCATTTCAATTGAACTCCTGAACACTTAAGCTCTAATAATCTTGATCTCTTGGACATATGTACTCATGAGCTTTGGGATTCTTGAACACTTGGAAACTTGCACTTGCACTTTTGGGATTCATTGACGTCTAAACTTATAAACTACAACACAATTCTTGATCTGTTCGACGGCTCTTGGCGTGTTTTAGATGACACTTGGATGGCTTTGATACAATTGAACTCTTAGACGACCCTTTGTCTCTTGAACAACCCTCGGATTCTTGGACTTTTACACTTTTGCATGGACAATATTATTGATCTCTTGAAAAACTTTGAACACCAGGAAAACTTCTACCCTGGTACATCGTTATGGTATATTGGACCACACAGTCGAAAGCTCACAAGTTTTGAACGCACGCTGACTTTTGAACACTTGGATGCCTGAACTATTGAATTGATTTAAACTTATATTCATTGTCTCCACTACAGTCTGCATCGGTCTTGATTTTTCAGGACTGGTATTGACATTTTGAACATAGTTGATTTGAATTTTAAACACTTGGGCTCACTATAGAATTTATAAAGGGTTTTCCGAAGAACTGGAATAATTCAAACCTACTAATGTTATAAATCTGACGATGTATTGATACTTTTTGAAAGTTTAAAAAAAATCTAATTGAAGGCATCTTAATTTTATATTTATTCAAACTCCTATTTGTCAGTCATCATAATAAATCACTTGATCTTTCGAAGAACCACGAAACCGATCCCCTCCTGCTTCAGGTTTTTGGAATTTATGACTTTTATCGAAGCTTCCATAATAATTCGGTCCTGCTTGGGTTCGATTTCCGCCCGCGATGTACGGATTACGATATCTATCTGTTGCCACATCATATCCATTGGCGGCATCGTATTCTCCGACCATTTCTTCCGGTTGTTGTATTATAACATCACCAACGTCCTTCCGTCGTGTGGCACCCGCAGTCATTACCATTACCTGCAATAAAAAAAATAATTTCAATACCTAGGCGGACTCAATCCTACCATCACTTAGCTCACAGTCGGATTCATAGTGTCCATGTGTTCCTTCAAGCAGCTCTGCAGCATGTTTAAAAAGTACAGAAATGCCAGTAGTGTGAGCGCCGAAAGAGCTGCTCCTTTCCCTTTTTTCGATTTTGGACTTGAAAAGTGAAATGTTGGATGATGTGTATGAGCTGGCATACGAGGATGATATTCATATCCCCCTCCGGATGATGAAGGACCCGGTGGTCCATAGGATGAGCCATGGCCGGTGCTACCTCCTCCATAACCGGATCCACTCGGTGGTCCAAACTTAGAACTATAACCCTGAGACATGTCAGCTGCCTGGTACACCGGATACGGTGGACCCGCTGCTGGTCCGGTTAAGGGTGGATGCTGTGGCCCATACTGTAGGTACGGATTGTAGCCTGGGTTGTACATGGTGTGGAAAAACGGATACGGACGGTAAAACGAATACTGACGGTCGATGGAATCGGTACCAGCCGGTCCGCCCGGTGTGCTCGCTGGTTTGCTCGGAACTGAGTTAACTACCATCGCTAGAAAGACAATTTTTTTTCCGGATAGAGTTTGAGTTCTGGTACCGTTAGCTGGTCTTGATAGACTGATGGCGGTGTGGAAAAAATGCAGTTTTGGTTGGAGTAATTATGTTGGGCACAGGGGCGTCAACTTGCAGAGAAGTGCAACTGTAGCTGAAAGCAGTGACATTGAAATGCTTGCAGCGTGACGAAAAGTGTGATGTGTTCGGTCACGGAAGGACGGTGCTCTTCGTCTTGTAGCACGAGTTTAGACCCGAAACAACGTACAACTTTTCGACTATTCTAGATAATAATGTGTTAGTTGCGCTGTTCGGTCTACCCACGGGTGAATGTATCCGGTTTATAAATTTGTTTTATTTTTATCGTCTCAGACTTCTCATGACGGAATTATTTTACGACGTAATTACAGATGAAACATTCTAGATTATCAGACAGTAAAACAAGCGGAATATTATATTACTATATTGCACTATCTCCGCGTGTAAGAACACAGCGAACCTTTCCCAAAATGGTGTTGTGGGTTCGTTTCGAGTATTCAAACAATAACGCGAAGATAAACGTGATTTACTGTGGTAGCGTGAGGAACACCGTTTTAATGCTTCTTCAGTTTGTTTTATCGCCCGTGTGTCGCCACCGGCAGGTTGTCAAGGCATTCTCGAGTTCGCGAACAAGATAAACACCGAACTTGGCCTAGTCTAGATTTGCGGAAAAATTCACTCCCAAACGGCGACGGGTGTCAGAAATGCGTCACGTCTGGGGTTAATTTTATCTGAGATACAGAGGTTTGTTCCTGTACATGCTTCTTGCTCCTAGTTGTTCCGGAGCAAACAGGAGCAACGTGTTACTTTTTACTCCGCTTTGCTACCAAAAGAAGAAAAACGAGAAACAAAATAATACAGAAATTGTTTGTTTGCTCCGGACTACTTCCAGTTTCATCTGGTACTGGAACGAACCTACAAATCAATAGGCGCAATCAAGCCATGAAAATCGCGAAAAATAAGGTAAAGTATCAAACTTCCATAACGGAGACAAAATAAGTTGCAGTAGTTTCGGGTCCAATTATTCCACATAGTTAACTCCGCCGCAACCATGACGACCGGAAGCGAAATATTAGGGAAAGTGTCGTGGTTAAATTTGTAAATGCCTTGACCGTGCGCTGGAGAACCGATGAGGAAGATTTTAAACTAACAACAGCTCGTTTATGACCGATACGGTTTTGCGTCTCAGTCGCAGTTGGCTGGATAAGTGGAAGAATACATTCTTGTCCAATTTTATTATGGTAATATTCATTGCGTGAAAAAGTAATTCTTGATTTGGCGGATGATGAGACACGTACGTAACCTTGGGTTATTTCGGTTCATGAAACTATGTACAGGTTAAATCTACACAAACCAATTTGATAAATCAGTTTTATTTATCATTTTACGTGCAAAAAAAATTAAAAAAGTTCATTTGCGTATCTACAACGTCAAGATTAAATACAGCATATGGCTTAATTACCATATTCTAATGTTGGTCTTTTCATATGCAACTGACGCTAGAGATAGGTAGCGGACATTGTTTCTCTTTTTGTAAGTAGAAAAATATTTTTTTTATTGAATTAATAGGGTCACACAGTAGATACAGAACACCAAATTATCATTTTCGCTAGCGTCAGTGGTAGAAACATCATTGTTTTGATACTGGTATTATCCAGAGTTTTATATGGTAGAGTTGCGTAAAGAGGATTGGCAACATTTGGTCAATCATTGGTCTTTTTTTAAATTTTGGCAACCTTTTATTTTTAGTTAAAATTCAAATGACTTCACCCGACCGCTTCAGTTTGAAGTTAATTTGGTGCATTTAAAAAATTAAAATGAAGTGATTAGTTTTAATTTGTAAAAATTTGTACGATAAATAACATCGCATAAAAAATTTAAGCAATTCGGTTCCCAACTGATCCGCAACTAAGAACGAAATGGATTGCTTCTTGCCAGGGTTGCCACAATAAGATCTATAATTTTTCGTGAAAAATCTGGAAATCTGCATCGCGGGAAAAAAATCTGTATCGAAAATCTGTATTCAAAAACTAACTAGAAGCTTCCCAAAAAATAATATTTTGACAATGAAAAATTAATTAATCTATGTTTGTAGAACAAATTATATCAAAATTTGACACTTTTGTTCCACGGCTTAGTGATTTCTTAAGATCTGAGTGTTTTAAGTGTTATTCGAAATTCTGATAGACTGGGTACATATCTACATATCTACACTGAAAATCTGTATTTTAGCCAAAAATCTGTAATCTGTATATACAGAATCTTGGTCGTAAATTATCTAGAAAAATCTGTGAAATACAGAATAATCTGTATATGTGGTAACCCTGCTC
Organism: Topomyia yanbarensis; assembly: GCF_030247195.1. NCBI lineage: Eukaryota > Metazoa > Arthropoda > Insecta > Diptera > Culicidae > Topomyia > Topomyia yanbarensis. The sequence goes on from NC_080670.1 coordinate 60,309,456, forward strand.
CTCACCCTGCTGTGAGATTTGAAACTGCAAACACGAATGGGTTCGTTTGTGCAAAAAATTGCCATGCCCCACTTATCGCATCGTCCGGACGTTATTATCCAGAACCGACTCGTGCGAAAATTGAGCAAAGACTGACGCAAACGAACTCGCGGTACCTCTATAAATAGCCTCCCGTGTCTGACTGAGTTGCTTGGGTGCTCCCTATTGACGGCTCTGATGTATTGGAGTTTTCACGCTTTCCAAGATCTATTCATTATTGCTGTCTTTTTTCAATAGTGTGCTATTGGAATACAAAAACAGTATGGCAATAAAACATAATTTTAGTTAATACCAAACCGGGGACAACTTGACATCTCCCATATATTGAACTCATAAGCAAATTTTGTGGTGATTTGGTGATGTCATGGCGGCTCGAATGGAGCAAAATTTGAAAAAGGCGCATCCCATTTACTATTTTCCATATCTAAAAAATAATCAATTTAAGCATTTCTTTCATCAAATTTATTTCGCTGTTCACATTAGAAACTGCCCTCATTCCCTCATACTTAAACAGAAACATAGATTCCATTTGGAATTTAAAAAATCCGAAAAAAAATAAATCGATTTTCGGAAATACAAGAAGATGACTTTCAAAATCAAACCACTACCACTTATATTGGAATTTCCGACAATCTTCCGAAACTAATCAACATCTCCTAAATGAAATGAAATTCTCCGGTAGAGCCGAGGAAAATGCCAGAATAATTCTGAAGGGATCCATACCAAAACCATCACAACATCTTCCGGACAGAATTATTGCAAAAGTCGAACAAAACTCTGGCCGAAAAGCACACAAATTTTATTCAAAACCAATTTTGCTAAATGTGTAGAAAATCCTACATATATTGTTTATTCTCCCAATCAAAATGCTAGAATTCTTGACGTTCTTAATGAACTTGAAACAAGATGTCGCAGGTTCACGAATTGTCAGCTTGGTGATTTACTTTCATTGGCCAAAAAGTTTTTCATTTATATTTCATTTATAACACCAATGATTTACCGATTACAAACTTCACACAACAAGAAAACCAAAACATTTTTAGGAAGGAAGAGAGCCGGTTGCTAAAAACAACACCTTCCAGCTAAATCAGTAATAAGATTTATGTAACTTTGCTGACGGTTTCCAATCAGGGATAAATTTATTCTCTAATAATATTTTTCTTTATCCACATTTTGGAATACGCTTTTTCTAAATGTTGTTCTGGCCGCATTGACGGCGTTCATAACACACGTAACGAAACACGCTTTTCTCTTGAAACTTTTTCGTGTCGTTGTTCGTGGTAGTCGTACAGAAAAGGCATACTAGCGCCACCATCAAATCGGTGGTACATATATGAAACAAGCACTATCTGTCAAGTTGTCCCCGGGCTGGTTAATACCGAATTGTTTGGTGATAACCAGACGAAAATACGTTTATAAATAACAAAGTTATTAGCGTTCAAAATAGTGACGCAAAACGTGACATCTTTTGATTTTAGATTTTAGAATGACACCCTGCCCCAGATAGTGCAGTAAGACATTTTCAATGTCAAAAAACCTCTCAACCAAATCTTTATAAAAGTGTTTCCAGTTTTGTTAAATGATCAATTTCTTTCGAAGAAATATCGGGAAGCGTTTAATTGCACCACCCAAACAAACTAGAAAGCGCACATTTGAGAAATTTTACTTCGCGATTTGGAATGTTTGCTTGAGGGCGACATTTTGTTTCAACAAAACTTGATACCCTTGAATAATCCTTCCATATGACACATACTTCTAAGCGGATCATAACGGAGGAAATAATACAACTAATGTGTTTGTCATAGCACTTCTGCACATATGTTAAGAATGATAAGTATTATGTTGGAATTAATCACAGCTTGCTGGTTTTGACTATTTTGACAGCGACTTTGGCCAAGATAGTAAATGGATGGTGGAAGTTTTTCTATGTAACGGTGCTGTTGTCAAATTTGAGAAGTGAAATAGAAAACAAGACGAAAAACAAATCATATATTTCGTTTTTCTAAAGGATAATATTATATGTGAAATGTTCGGGTTACCATACAATGCGGATATTCATTACCAGAACATTTCATACTTGCGACAAATGCACAAAAACAACCATTTAAAATTACATGCTAAATAATGCGATGTACTACTGAAACATTATTAGTTGACTATTAGTTAGTTATAGCAAAAGCCAGACAATGCTATTTACTACTAATGTCAGAACACGACAGGGATGCCAGGTGCACAGATTTATCTGTGAATCACAGATTTTCAATATGCTGCACAGATTGCAAAAACTGCACAGATTTCCACAGTTTTCTGTTTTAACGCACAGATTTCGACAGCTTTCTTCCAGAATGCACAGATTTCTCAATTCACCACATCTTGTTTTGAGCCAAATTTGTACTTTTCCGTGACACAGATAGACAACAGATTTTTAAATGGGCCGCGCACAGATTTTTCAAAATATCACCTGGCATCTCTAGAACACGATGGATTTGACGTAGCTAATCGAACAGAGTATCTTCTTCCGGGATTTCGTTTGGGAAGTATTGTGGTAATAGCAGCTTTTAAACTTGGTCGTGACGAATGAATAACTTATTTAAAGTCACGCAAATAAAACAATCAATCATTTTGAACTTGGTTGGCTCCTTGCGGATGAAATCGCCAAACCAACGCTTTGCAATTCCAAAAAGGATTCCTAGTGTCAATTCTAGCATGTACTAGATATACAGTTTTGTACTCTGAGTACTGAACAAGTTCTAAAAAGAAGAATCGAATAGATAAAATAACTAGTGAAGCGCATGTGTACACAATTAGAAATATTCGTCGTGTTGGGTAATTTTTTCGCGAAATTTCAGCAGCTGTGATGTGGAGTTTTCTATACCCCAAAATGGGATTGCGCCAGCCTTGAGATAGCTAGGCCTGGTATTATATAACGACGCTGAATCCCTCTGGATAAAGACTCGACACGTCAATCGTTGGTTTACCATTTATCTGTCAGTGTCATTCCAATCGAGCACGAGGCCTGTTAATGGCCCTCGTTCCAGAAGGATTCGAAGCGATTTTCTTTGGAATGAGGGCTTTCGACAGGTCTCGTGCTCGAATGGAATGGCACTGACAGATGAATGGTAAACAAACGATTGACGTGTTGAGTCTTTATCAAGAGGAATTCAGCGTCTTTATTAATATACAATAATCAACTGTTCAATTTGCCACAATCCCTCACCCTACTCACCAAATCGTAATACGTGTATACTATCCCACAGAAAAACGAAGCTCTCCATGATATTAGCTTCCCATGTTCGACAACCGCATCAGTTCCCAAAACAAAGCGTCCACCCTTTACTTACCATCTTGATAATCATCCAGGAAAAATAAATAAACATAAATGTCACCGGTTGTTCAGAGATGCTAAAATAAACCTTATAGATGAAATTAACATAGACTAACTAACTTGCATTGCCTCAAAAAAATTAGTTGGGAGATTTTCAGATATATTTTCAAATTAGTATTAGAAATTAGAAATCAAATAACTTGAACGTTGGCATTAAGCTACAATAAAACCACAGACTAACAGACATAACACTATGAGAGAATTCCCTCAAAAAACATCGATCCGGGAATTTTATCAAAACACTAGTTCCACCTTTTATTCACGGTCCCAAACACTCATTTACTGGTGGGTTACCCCTCAGGTTTGGGAACAATTTTTCACTAGTGGTCTATCCCCCATATGGTTGTTCATATGTCAGTGGCGCGATAAATGTGGTCACAGTTCCAACTACAAATATATTTAAAATGACCGTTAAAGCGGCTGAAGCTTTGTTTTGAGTGTCTGTTAGTCTGTGATAAAACTGTGTTATGACTACTAAAATAGTTGTTTTATGTTAGTTTTATTCCAGCTTTAAAAAAAGTATTCAGAACCGTTTAAGAACCATTCTTAAAACTAGTACTCTAAAGCTTTATCGTGGTAGTCATAGCAAAGTTTTATAGCGTAACTACGGAGCAAATAAAATGAAAACTGCATAAAACCATAATAAAATCCTCGGCTTCAAGGAATCCTTCTTAAAACCAAACTAAAGCAATGTTAGACACTCCAAGCATTTTGATTGTTACTTAGGCAGAGCTGTTTCGGTGTTTGAAATAGTACAAAATTTAAATAACAGTACACACCTATTTTTTAATAATTATACCTTTAGGGATTTCCCTGGTTTGAAATAATGTTAATATAACATCATTGAATTTTTCTCATAATTATAATCACATAATAACGATACTCCCCACGCATTCGAGCATTGTTATTCTTCATGTCCGATAGGTACACGCCTCCGAAAAACTACCTAAAATTGAGTACTTTTGACTCAATATCGTGGTATCGTGCAGGAAGGTAAAATTAGGTAAACCGTTTTGAAAGTAGTTTCCATTTAACTACGGCAAAAATAATAACTCAGCCTTGAGTTTAATTTACTTAAATTTAAGTTGAATTTACCTAATTTTGAGTATACCCCAAACAACTCAAAAGTACCTTACTGCACAGAAGACCTCGACTGAGTCGAATCTCTCGCTTTGTTTTTGACAACACTAATAAGTGCGAAAGCGACGCACAGCTCAAAAATACCTAAATATAAGTTTAAAGAACTTATTGTGTAGTTATGTTATCGTTGCGTATAGACATTTTGAGTGTTCAATAGGTAGATTTGCTTCAGTCTGTGCGCAACTGTTCTTTATAAACTGTGGTATTATCGTTACAGTTGAAACCTGGACAGGGGCGGATCCAGAAAAAAATCGGAGAGGGTCCAAAATTTCGATTATGAAATGATCATTATACAATAAGTAATATCCAATAACCTCATTCAATTAAAATCAATTTTGGCTGTCGAATCTGATTTGGAATGATTTTGAGTTTAGAACGAATTGAAATAGAAACTATTTCAAAATTTCTCAACAAATTGAAAAAATTCGGAAGGGGTCCGGACCCCCGAGAACCTCCCCCTGGATCTGCCACTGAACCTGAAAAATCAAACCAAATCAATTTTTTCTCTTGTTTAGTGCTAATCCATGATGTCGGAAGTAGTGCGCTGCATAGCGCATCATTGTACGAAAACAGCGCAATATTTCCGACGTGATTCCCTTGTGTAGGACCTGAGAAAATACATTAACGCTAGGTGTATTTTTCAGTTGCAACCATATATACCTATCAAATGGGTAAAAGAAAAATAAAAAAAATCCTCTTTCGCCGTTCCATAGCGGCTAATCATTTTTGTTTCTTTTAGCCAGCAAACCAATGACCATTCTTGGCTGGTGTATTTTCATTAATTAGAATGCACAAATTGTCTAAACCTGTACAGAATTTTTATAAATTTTCATTTCCTTGTGCGGTATATTCACTCTTTCATTTCATAACAATAACAGTCGAAAATTTACACCGCGAAAATTCGCTATGTTGAATCTATTGGTTTTACATGATTTTTTTTGCAATTTGTAGCAGCACACAAAAATTACCTGTCACACATAAATATCAGGTGAAGACTACTGAAATACATGTGGAGTGCATTAAAATTATAATAAAATGCCACATAGAATTTTGTTTTATACCAAATTTCACATTATTTTTCTGTCTGCCTCTGCCTGCAGCATAAAAGAGGCGGAAATGAAAATTATGCAAATTGTGAATTTTACCAATTTGACGTTAAACTAAACAGTTTAAAAACTTGGGATACAATTATTTTCCTTTTAGTTCAGCTACATGGTGATCCGGTGAGTGGAGCTCTAGTGATATGGAAGATCTCACTTTCGAAGTTGCATACACGTTAGCACACGCGACATACAAATGCACACGTGGCCGAACACATTAACGTATAAACGCTCGAGGACTTCGCGATGGTACACTCGCTCGCAAAATCCCTACGCCCGCACATACCGTACAGTAAATATCACATTCAGAACCACGGCCCGCTACAGATTTGAAATATGTAACAAAAAACAAGAATTATGGCAAAAATTAAATTTCAATTATAATGTGAAGGATGCTACCATTAGAACTTTAAACTTGTTTTTCTAGAAATCAATATTTTGTCACTTAGTCCGATCTAACTTAAAACCAACCAGTTTGAAACAGTCATTCGTCAAGTTTGAAATTCAGCAAAACCTTTTGTTATTTTTAAAAGGCCTGATTCTTCTGCGTTCAAATAACTTCGAAAATCCAGCCAAATAGAAACAATTTTTCAAAGTTTACTTTAGGAAGAGGTACCAAGCGTTCAAAACTACAAGTTTTCCGGGGTTTTCATTAATCTAAACACAAACAACAAACACTGTTTCCAAACGAATAACTGGTTCAATTGCACTCGCATAGGCGCTTACTTTCGGAAAATCCCATTTGGAACGGCAATTCAAACAAAGCTCTAGAACGTATCAACATGAAATACCTATGTACCGATAGGGTATTTTTTGGTCTTCTAGAATAGTGAACCTCTTTGCGGTTTCACTATAGTTGTAATACAAATTATAAAAACTGCCAATGTTATTAATATAAGTGTCACAATAATGCTGGCAATTGGAATCGAGTCCAGCACTCAATTCCATTTTTCCAGGGTTTGGAATGCACATTTTTACCGTCATAGGAAACTACATCGATAAAAACAAAACGAAAACAAGCGGAATTTCCACTTCAGAACACAATCTGAAAATAAAAACCGATTGGAAGCCCCGCAACCATTCACCAACAAATTTGAAGCTTCGCAGGTGAAATTCTCCGTTTTTACCATTTTCATATTTTTCACTAATTTCGCCGACGGTGGCACTTTGGAATGGCTTATATTTGTGTTTTTAATTTGTACTACATATTTTCGGCCAAATGAATTCGTTTGATTTTCCGTTAGCTCAGAACTATAGCGGCTCAAACTAACCAAACACCGCTGCGTCTCTGCTGTGATTTGGGTACCCGGTTTTATTTCGGTTTGCAAAATATGTATAGGCAAGAAGTCAAATAAAGAGTGTACGAAATAAAATTGCATCACAATAGGTCCGGTTTTGTTCCTACCCGAATAGAAATGTACAGTAACAAAACTATTTTTTTTTTTTTTTTATTTCAATTATAGAGGTTTTAACCTTAAGGTCATTCGCCTCTTCGGGTTAGAAAAATCTCTTAGGAAAAATTTCTAACCCTATGTGCGGGGTCGGGACTCGAACCCAGGTGCGCTGCGTACAAGGCAATCGATTTACCAATACGCTGCGCCCACTCCCAACAAAACTATGAATTTCGCTGTGACAGTACAGCAATTTTACAATAATTTACAGTGAATTCTAGTGTTATGCTACAATACAAAAACAATAAACTTTGACGTTTCTACAGTAAATTTCAATGTAAAATCGACTTTTACAGTATAAAAGGGGGGTGGTTATGTATCTTAACATTAAAAAAATCGATTTTTTTCCATACATTTTTCTCACGTAAACAGTAAAATTTAATGTGAATTTACTGTATCGGTTTTTTGTTGAACAATAATATTGATTGTTACTTGAAATTTTATTGTAAATCTATTGCGAGAACTCTGCGTCAAACAATTGTGAAACAGTAATAACTATAATATTTATTGTTTTATGATTGTTTGTTGCATTGCATTGCGTTGCGTTGCATTGCGTTGTGACGATGATTTTGGCGGATTGCACACTGACTTCATCATGTTTGACTGCTGATTATCTAATAAGAGTTGCTTAGGAAGTGGTAAGTAGGAATTCATACCAATCCGACCCATATTAAAACCTCAACAGCATGATAGCCATCATTGCCGGCCGCCCCCATCTCCATCGTTCACGGGGAAGGATAAAGGATAAGGTAGACAGGAAGTGTTGATGCTCCACCTACTTAACGGAAGGACGACGATTCATCAGACTCTTCCATAGGTGTCGCGGAGTTGGTGGTTTGGAAGGGTATCAGGTCTAGGATTCGCTCCAAGCAAACGATGCGACCTGTAAAGCATATTTTATTAGGTAGTTGTTTAGTTAGTCTTCGAGTGCACGATCACTCGAAAAAGAGATGATCTTGTTTAGTTTTTGGTTATTTTTAAACTCTGGGCAGCCGGCTACCGAGAGTATACTATGTTCCCTAAACAAAAACAATTTGAACTCCACACAGCCGATCGTGGGAGTATTGCCTGGAAAAGCTAATCTTATCTGCGTAATGGGCCGGATCACTATTTATTGCAACAGTATTTGGACAGAACTCGCTACTTCTTTACGATATATTTATTGGCTTGAAAACTACCAAGTGACAGCATATTATACTGGCAAAAATAGCGCGAGATGTTATAAATCAAGGAAAGTATTTCTTATTTTCCATATCGGATTGTTTGTGGAATACAAGTATACAAGCGATAATACCGAACACTGAAGGGAAATATAAAGGATTGTTAATCTGATGCACGGGCTTGTTAGCAATAACGGAGCTTTAAATTAGGTTCATAAAAACAGACGCGGCGAATTTTCAATACGTATTGAGCCGTGTTCATAGATACTAGTCAGATTAGTCGTATTGGGGCTAATTTCCGATCAACTATTCATTTTTACGGCAATGTTTTCTCGACTAGATCTGTTCGCACCCTCTCATTCTGTTCGCACCCTCTCATTCTGCGGTCTAAGGACCAAATGTCATCAATAGACTTAGAATCGCGTGGAGGCATGAGATAGGAAACTTGTAAGAATTTTGCTATCCCACCGTTTGACTACCAGAATGGATGGGAGAACAGTAATACTAGCAAATACCGACTACCATAAGAGCGGTGCAAATTTGAACGAGTGACGTAGAGTACTGCACTGAAAAAAGGACCAGGAGTGCGATTTTACGAAGTTTTAGCTTCCGATGGCCCTACATTTTCTGACAAAGTGAAGTTCTTGAATGTTGAGATTTTTATTACTGTTTAGAAAAGCAAAAGTATCATAAAGCTAGTGTCAGGCCTTCATGAGACCTCAAGAAGTCACTTTTGGAGGTATTCGTAAATGTAGATTTGTCGGTAGACGGTTTCAAATATAATAGAAAAATACCTAATTTAACACAACTACAGATCACTTGCAACATAAAAAGCTTTTTGTGAAATTCGACAGCTCCATCTTAGGCCAATTCAATAAATTTCCTGCATGAAAGTTTCCATTTTTTAAAAACGGTTTTTAAGCCAAAGCTTTGGAAGTTAAACCTTGGCGTGGAAGTGCCGGTATATTAATATATTCTGTTACTTAGTGTAGAATTAGATTTCGTCATTTACGGCTAATATACAACCGCCAGAAGAAACTTAAAACGTTGGTACACAATCAAGAAAGGCGAATCAGAAAAGGTATATGTCAGTGATTCACTAAATACAGACTGGAAAGAGGGTAATATGGAAAACCTTAAGGTCCGCCCAGATTAAGTCTTCGGTACGGAACAAAACCTCGGCCTAGGAACTCCTAGCATGTTGTTAGTCGCCTCTTGCGACATGGGAGCAGTTCCCAGAGGTTCTATTCTTGGTTGAAATAGTGCAAATAAAGGGTTGTGTACAGGACACGACCACGGTGACATTAAAAATGTAGCTTTTTTCAAGAGCGTGCAAATGTATTTTATCTATCACACATATCGACTCAAGTTCTTGCTCACTCGCCTGTTTTTTATGTTACAATTTGCTATATACCCTCCCCATTAAAACATAATTTATTGAAGGTCTTTTAACGGTAATCTATTAATTAATCAAGTATCTCACTAGGTAATTGGCATTATTTGGCTAATCCATCTAGTAAAAATAGGCTGGTCTGTCCAGAAAATATATTTAAAAGAAAAGTTCCATATTTAGAACCGTGACGAGGAAGCCCACGCCCAGCAACGGAAATATACAGATTCTTCATGAAATATGAAATTTCATTTTCCATTTAAATTTTCAATAATGTATTAATGAACTTAAGTAAACAATCTTAAGGTTAAGTATTTCTTGATCGATTAGTGGTGAAAAAAAAATGAAATTATTTGATAAATTACATTGTTATGCAACGTTCGCACTACCAGTTAAAGCGGGTTTTATGCTATCTTGGTGACATTTTCTCTTGTTGCTAATTATTAAAACGTGTTATAACTCTGTAGTGTAAACATTGTATTATTAAACCAATTCTACAGCGTTTTATGTTATATAGGTGTTTTATGTGGTAATAGGACTGACATAATTATATCTTCAGTGCAGCGGTTTGTTGCATAATTTCAAACAGATATATTTTAAAATTTAAATTAGTATACCCAACCGTTCTATTTGTTGTATACTTTAAAACGCAATTAGAACTGTGTTTTAAATACATAGGGCAGGACAGATACTCTGACTGGATAAACTGGGAAAACAATTTTAAGTCCAGTATCGATTAAGACATGGCTTGAATTTGAATCGAAAAAGAACACCCGCCTAAACTGCTGCTGGGACGGTAAGTTCTGTTTTAAAATTTTCCGTTGTGTACAGTACGAAACAAAAGTGTTTGAAATTAGAAAACATAAAGTTCTGCTGGGAATGTGATTGTTTCCGATGCAATTACACTCAGGTTTTTTTACGCAGGGGATACAGGCCGTGCAAATGAAAACCGCCTAAATTTCAAAAAAACGCGTAAATGAAAACCGCGGAAATTTCAAAATTCGCGTAAAAAATACCGCGTAATAAAACCTGAGTGTACTCCCTATATAAAATACTACGCTGCTGAACAGTGCAATAACTACAGAAGCACGTTGTCAGATGCCTTACTGATAAAAAACATATAACCAAAATATGAAACATATGAAAACCAATAGGCTTTTTACCCTAGGCAGCTACAATGTGCCGTAAACATGGATTAACAAGTTACAACGCACACGCATGCATAAAAATAAATATATTTTATTCAAACGCAACACTCTTAAGCAGCACACACCGTATTGAATTAAATCCAAACCACCCCACCCACCCACTTTGCAAATCATTCTGACACCGTGCTGGTACCCGAAAAATCCGCACACGGCCACCGCTGCCGAAAATGCATAGCGTCTACCGCTTATTGTAGTGCCCACACGCTGCAGCCATGATCTTACCCGTTCGACATAAAAACAAAAACTGATTCAAACGGGTACGCGTCACCTCTATTTATAAACTAACCGTATATGGTTTAGTCACATAGGTGCGAGTGTGTGCAAATGCCAACGTTGCCGAAAATCGATAGCGCTTATTGCATCGCCCGGAGACGATGTTGTTCGTATGAGACAAGAGCAACAACTGATTTAAACGGACATGCGTCGCTTCTATTTATGACTTTTCGTCTTTCATTGAGTCACTAAGCTGCCCTCTTTTGACGGCTGTGTCTGAGAAATCTGCCTCACGAATGGTAATTTTCCCGTTTTTCGTGAACTTTTTAATTTTATCAATTTCCAAAAGTCTACTTTTATTGGGGAGATATTAAATTATTACCAATATTTAAGTTAGGTGTTTCTGAATCGGTTGGTGTATGAATGATTAAAATCCATCTAGTAATATCGGAGTTATAAGCGTGCAAACCTTACATAGTTTCGTTACATGGGAGATAGTTTAGATTTTAGAATGACACCTAGCCCCAGATAGTGGAGTAAGACATTTTTAATGTCAAAAGATTTCAGCCCGCCGGACACCACACGGCTTTATTGTTTTATGATTGTTTGTAGGGTAAATACTATTGTAAAATTCTATTCGGGTATTTTGCGTTAGAATTTTGCAGCTCCTGATTGGTTGATTCTGACAAGATGCACACGCTCATTAATAACAACTCAAATTTGAGTGGCATGCCACTCTATTTCATAAAAAGTGCACGTAGTCAAAAAATGAGTTTGTCTAATTCACTCAGTTTTGAGTTTGGGATGCAAATGTCAAATTTGAGTACGTTTTACTCAAAAAGAAAATGAGAAAAATAATCATTCAGTATTTTTAATTTTATTATAAATAATGTCAACGGTACTTCAACTATCATTTACCTGTACCTCCAAGCGCTAGCGATGTCTGGAAATATAATCCGACGACGTTTTTGGACATCTCTTTAAGGGCCAATCGGCACTTCGTAGTAATGGTAGAAACTATAAAAACAAGATAGAAAGTTAGATTTGAATAGAACTAATACTCAGAGAAACCTACCTTTCAATTTTCTGAATGTACCGCGTTGGCTTTACAGCTAATAGGTCCGAGGCATAATCTTTTATCATGGTTTCAATCGACGTCAAATTCTACGCACTTTTTATTGAGAATAACTATTTTTTTCACCCGAAAGTTTAAAAATATAATGGTTACTCATCAGTAGAGTTAATTCTACTCAAATTAAAACTCATTTTTTGACATATTGCCTATATTTTTGAAATTGAGTGCTCTGTACTCAAATTTTGAGTAATTTTGAATGAGCGTGCATCACAAAAATTGTTACTGCAGGCAGGGTTGCCACTATTTTTCAAAGAATATCTGGCATATCAACTGAAAATGTCGCAAAATCTGTCACTTAACAGCGACCTCAAAGTCATTAAAATTTATCAATCGATTTTTGATAAATTTGGGAAAATATGCCACATATGAAAATATGTGTGTGCAAACACTTCTTTAATTTAAAAATCTTGCAGGATGAGAGGTTTGTCTTTTTGTCTGGAAGCTGCAAAAAACTCTGGCAGTGCCAGATAAATCTGGCATAATGGCATCCCTGACTGCAGGCACTAATGTGGTTTTCGTTTGAAGCGAAACTGAGTCAGTTTCTAACCCCAACTGCTGTCAAAATGTATGAACTGACAGCGGTTGGGGTTAGAACCTGACTCGCCATAAAGGCCTATTTACACCCTCGGTGAAAATGAACGTGAACTCGATGCGAACCAAATTGTTTTTTCCAATATCTCACTTATTAGTGCATAGAAATTGATGAAAATGGAACTAAACAATAGTTCATTAATAGACTTAGCGAATCCATGCACAATTATTCGATATAATTGAACCAATGTAATAATATTCGTATTCCCCGATCATTTTAAATATTCCACGGTGAAATATGTTCGCAGTGGATATTTCACTTGTTCACCAGGAGTGTAAACGGGCTGATGGACGGAATTGATGCGGAGTGGTGAATATGTCATCGCTGTTCACGGTGAACGTTCACCTTCGAATACCAAATTGCATTCTGACAAACTGTAAACTGCCAGTTGAGCGTGAAATCGTAGTTCGCTGATGAAACTGTTCACGACGTCCTCCGCCGTGAACAATGGAAGGTATTCAACACATGTTCACTTTCATTTTCACCGGGAGTCTAAATCTCGACAAACATATGATTACGGCCTAAAAGCCAACTGTCAAAATCCACTTTGAACGGAAATTCCAGACAAACCGTTACTAGTCGAACACAGTTCACAACAGTTTATGAAAGAGAAATCTTTTCTCTTTCGTTTACTACCAACATCTGTGATTGGCGTGTAACGGTTTGTCCGGAATTTCTATTCAAAGTGGATTTTGACAGTTGGCTTTTAGGCCGTAATCATACGTTTGTCGAGAAATAGTGCTTAAGAGAAGAGACAACAACAGGCTTCTTGCTCTTCTTAATTTTCTCTACTAGACCCTGCCATAAATTTAAAGACAACAAGCGTTCATCGTTGCCAGATTCCTTTCGCATGCTTTTCACAATTGCTGAAAGCAATATTACCTCAAAAATCGCACTTCAACCAGGGATTCACAACACTAGTTGCATTTAAAAATTAAATAGATACCAAGGCCCGGGTTTTTATTATCGTGTGATGTCTAATTTTTAGTTCATTACCCATCGTACTTCGGTGGGCGACAGAGCTAATGAAGACAGTCTCTACGCATCGCTCGATCGAGATAGAAGTGTTTTGTTTTCGGTCTGTTGGAAAAAGAACAGTGCAGTAATCCGCGTTCAAGGTTATTTTGCCATTCCCTGCCTCTTCGAGGTTTGGACTTTTATTCTTTTGTGCGTGTGTTAACCGTTAGGCCACATTCCTCAACCTTTTGTTCGTAAAGCGAGGATTGAACAATAACCAGCTATTTAAGCTGGACTGGTGCGTCGTGGGAAACGAGTATGCAGATAAGTGAAATCTACCTTTTTGATACATTTACGGCTTTTTCCCGTCTGCGCGGGTGCTGACCCCGTGCATTGACGGTGTCGATGGCTTCCTCCCCGGATGGCCAAATGGAGATCGAGTCGACTCCTAAGGCTCTCCCCCGACCCAAACAATATCCAGAGCTCTCGACCGGTCCCTTTGTGGGCTTTTTTCGGCCCAAAACAAAATCGCTGAATCTATTACAGATTTCAAAAGACCTGACGGAACGGTTCTCGGCTGTGACCGAAATAAAAAAGGTCCGCTCAGACAGGCTGAGGGTCGTGCTGACTAACTCAAAGCAGGGGAACGATATTGCTTGCTGCGAGCACTTTACGAAGGATTATCACGTGTATATTCCAGCTGTAAAAGTACAGTCTGAAGGCGTTGTCACCGATGACAGTTTGACATGCGAGGATCTGCTGCAGTACGGGGTTGGCCGTTTTAGAGACCGCATACTTCAGCCAGTGAAAATACTCGAGTGCAAGCGTTTGCACACAGTAGTAGTTGCGGGGGATGGCTCAAAAACGTACCCCCAATCAAACTCTTATAGGTTGACCTTCGCTGGTACCGCTTTGCCAAATTACGTCCTCTTGCACAAGGTTCGTCTGCCTGTGCGTCTGTTTGTGCCGCGGGTCATGAATTGCACAAAGTGTAAACAATTGGGTCACACACTCACCCATTGTAGCAATAAGGCCCGCTGTGGAAAATGCGGGGAGAATCATCTAGATGATTCGTGCAGTAAGAATGCTGAGAAGTGTCCTTACTGTGCAGAGAATCTGCATGATATCTCGGCATGTCCCGCGTACAAACTACTCGGGGATAAACTAAAACGTTCCCTTTCGGGACGATCCGAACGTTCTTTCGCAGAAATGCTAAAGAAAGCTATACCACCAACCTCAACAAACATCTATGCTCACTTGCCTCCTAACGAGGGCGAGGCTGATGACCCACAAGAGGGAACATCTACTAGGGCGCCTAGAAGTTATAGGAAGAGGAGTAACATTTCCTCTCCTAAAGTTCGTTGTAAAGGCCAGAAGGTGTCCCTTGACGGGACTCCGAAAGTCACATCTATTGGAAGTGTTGCAACCAAACCGAAGCAATTAGCTCCTGGTCTCGGAGGATTAAACTCAGAGAAGGAGTTCCCAGCACTTCCCGGAACATCAAAAATCCCAAGTGTCCCTCTGTTTCAGTTCGAGAATAATCGCGGCACTGGAATTATCAAACTCTCGGATATTGTGGACTGGATAATAAAAACTTTCAATATAACTGATCCTATTAAAAGTCTTATGTTAGCTTTTCTCCCTACAGTAAGAACATTTTTGAAGCAGTTGACTGCTAAATGGCCCCTCCTTTCAGCGATTGTATCCTTCGATGGCTAACTCATCGAACGAGGTCACGGATTTGATCACTGTTCTACAGTGGAATTGCAGAAGTATCATCCCGAAAATCGATTCCTTCAAAATTTTAATAAATAATTTGAGTTGCGATGCATTTGCATTATGTGAAACTTGGTTAACTTCCGACATAGATCTCAACTTCCACGACTTTAATATTATTCGCCTGGATCGAGACACCCCCTATGGAGGAGTGCTTTTGGGGATCAAAAAGCGCTATTCCTTCTACAGAATTAACCTTCCCTCGATAACAGGTATTGAAGTTGTCGCTTGTCAAGTAACAACCAAAGGCAAAGATCTTTGCATAGCTTCCATATATATTCCCCCCAACACCGCGATTGGGCATCGCCGGCTACATGACATCATAGAATCCCTGCCTGCACCGCGACTAGTCTTAGGCGACTTTAACTCTCATGGGAATGGGGTTGCCTTTATGATGATAACCGTTCCTTTTTAATTCACAATATTTGCGACAACTTCAACATGACAATTCTAAACACGGGTGAAATGACACGGATTCCTCCCCCACCAGCGCGCCCAAGCGCATTAGATTTATCCCTTTGCTCGACCTCGCTAAAGTTAGAATGCGCGTGGAAGGTAATCCCTGATCCCCACGGTAGCGACCATCTGCCGATCATAGTCTCAATCAATAACGGCTCAAGGCCATTGGAAACAATCAATATTTCGTATGACCTCACACGAAATATCGATTGGAAGAGCTATGCTGCCGCGATATCCGACAACATCGAATCTACTCAAGAACTTCCTCCGGAGGAAGAGTACAGCTTTTTGGCTGGCTTGATTCTCGACAGCGCGAATCAAGCTCAGACTAAGCCAGTACCCGGCGCGAACATACAAAAACGTTCTCCCAATCCCTGGTGGGATAAAGAGTGCTCAGACGTGTACGCAGAGAAGGCCGCCGCGTTTAAGACCTTCCGGAACGACGGGTTACCCGCTAGTTTTCGACAGTACGCGACGTTAGACAAGCGAATGAAGAGTTTGATGAAAGCCAAAAAACGCGGTTATTGGCGCCGGTTCGTCGACGGATTAACGAGAGAAACATCGATGAGCACTCTTTGGGGAACAGCCCGACGTATGCGAAATCGAAACAGTACTAATGAGAGCGTGGAATATTCAAACCGTTGGATATTCGATTTCGCCAAGAAGGTTTGTCCGGATTCCGCCCCGGCACAGAAGATCTACCGCGCCGCGTCCCGTCACGATAACGCGAACGAAACACCTTTTTCGATGGTGGAGTTCTCACTTGCTCTTTTGTCGTGTAACAATAAAGCTCCAGGGCCAGACAGAATCAAATTCAACTTGTTGAAGAATCTGCCAGACTCTGCCAAGAGACGCTTGTTGAACTTATTTAATAAGTTTCTTTAGGCTAACATTGTCCCACACGATTGGAGGCAAGTGAAGGTCATCGCCATCCAAAAACCAGGAAAACCAGCCTCCGACCACAATTCGTATCGACCGATCGCAATGCTATCTTGTATCCGGAAGTTGTTCGAGAAAATGATCCTATCCCGCCTCGACAATTGGGTCGAAGCAAATGGCTTACTGTCAGATACACAGTTTGGCTTTCGCAAAGGCAAAGGGACGAACGATTGTCTTGCGTTGCTCTCAACCGAAATTCAAATGGCCTATGCTAGTAAAGAGCAGATGCCATCAGTGTTCCTAGATATAAAGGGGGCTTTTGATTCAGTTTCTATCAACATTCTTTCAGAGAAGCTGCACCAGCATGGTCTTTCAGCGACTTTAAACAACTTTTTACTAAACTTGTTGTCGGAAAAGCACATGCATTTTTCGCATGGTGACTTATCGACATCACGATTTAGCTACATGGGCCTTCCCCAGGGCTCATGTCTAAGCCCCCTGTTATACAATTTCTACGTCAACGACATTGATGAATGTCTTGACAATTCCTGCACGTTAAGACAACTTGCAGACGATGGCGTGGTGTCTGTTACGGGACCCAAAGCTGTCGATCTACAAGGACCATTACAGAATACCTTGGACAATTTGTCTGCATGGGCTATTAAGCTGGGTATCGAATTCTCCACGGAGAAAACTGAGCTAGTTGTATTTTCTAGGAAGCGTGAACCAGCACAACTACAGCTTCTATTAATGGGTCAAACTATAGCTCAGGTCTTCACAGTAAAATATCTAGGGGTCTGGTTCGACTCGAAAGGTACTTGGGGATGCCATATTCGGTATCTGAAACAGAAATGCCAACAAAGGATCAACTTTCTTCGTACAATAACCGGAACGTGGTGGGGTGCCCACCCAGGAGACCTAATTAGGTTGTATCAAACAACGATACTGTCGGTACTGGAATACGGATGCTTCTGCTTTCGATCCGCCGCGAACATACATTTCATCAAACTCGAAAGAATTCAGTATCGTTGTTTGCGTATCGCCTTAGGGTGCATGCAGTCGACCCATACGATGAGTCTCGAAGTCCTGTCGGGCGTTCTCCCGCTGAAAAATCGATTTTGGGAACTCTCATATCGATTGCTCATTCGATGCGATATCTTGAACCCGTTGGTGATTGAAAATTTCGAAAGGCTTGTTGAGCTCAATTCTCAGACCCGTTTTATGTCCCTGTACTTTGACTACATGGCGCAAAATATTAATCCTTCTTCTTACAATCCCAACCGTGTGCATTTCATAAATACTTCTGAATCTACTGTTTTCTTCGACACATCCATGAAAGACGAGATTAGTGGAATTCCGGACCACATACGCCCACAAGTGGTTCCAAACATTTTTTATAATAAATTCCGAGAAGTCGACTGTTCTAAGATGTTCTATACTGACGGATGAAACCTCGAAGGATCCACTGGCTTCGGTATTTTCAATCAAAAGTTCACCGCCTCCTACAAACTCAGTGACCCTGCTTCAGTTTACGCCGCAGAACTAGCTGCTATTCAGTATACCCTTGGAGTCATTGACACATTACCCGCAGACCATTACTTCATCATCTCGGATAGTCTGAGTTCTATTGACGCTATTCGCTCGATGAAACATGGAAAGCATTCCTCGTATTTTTTGGGGAAAATACGGGAGCTACTGAGTGCTTTATCTGACAAATCTTTCCAGATTACCTTGGTGTGGGTCGCTTCTCATTGCTCCATTCCGGGCAATGAGAAGGCGGACTCCTTAGCTAAGGTGGGTGCCATTGAAGGTGACGTTTTTGAAAGACCAATTTGCTTCCACGAATTTTTCAGTATTACTCATCAGAGAACCCTCGAAAGTTGGCAAACCTCGTGGAGCAATGGGGAGCTAGGAAGGTGGCTACATTCGATAGTCCCTAAGGTATCGACGAAACCTTGGTTCAAGGGGATGGATGTGGGTCGTGACTTCATTCGTGTGATGTCCCGATTCATGGCGAACCATTACACGCTGGATGCACATCTCCGACGTATTGGGCTCGTGGAGAGTGGTATCTGCGCTTGTGGCGACGGTTATCACGATATAGAGCACATAGTCTGGGCGTGCACCGAGTTCCGCCAGGTCTCGGCTTATGGACACCCTCCGGGCCCGAGGAAGATCACCCAACGTCCCGGTTCGAGATGTGTTGGCAAGCCGCGATGTCCTCTATATGTCCCTTATATACACCTTCATAAAAACCATCAATATCCAACTTTAACTGCCCCTTTTTCCTTATCATTCTCAGAAACGCTCTCTTTCACCTGTACCATACACCCACGATGGTTTGATGCGACTCCAAGGCGACACAAAACATCGCTGTCGAATGAGCCAACAAACACGGGACCTAAAGCACGAACATCACACGCACAACTCGAAATGTAGCCGATCAACATCTGAGCCGCACTACGAAATCGTCTGGAGAAACCCCTGCCATCTTGAGAACGACCACCCGGCGTCCCAGTACATGATTCTTCCTGATGAAGGCCACCCTGATTCTGTAATCCATCCGTTGATCTCCCGAAGTCTGAAACTGAAATAATGTTCTCCCCCTGCCATGTTTGTCCACCCTACTTCCCCTGACTCTTATACACAGAAGTAACACCCCTTAACCCCCCAAATATCTTCATGAAGCATTTAGCTCTTCTTGCCTTTTCTAGTTTTAACTATTATATTATATGATCTCGTCGAAAATGCCCAACTCTACTACCACATAAAATAACTCTAATTAATGTCTCCGAATCTTTACAAAATTTAATCACACCCTCTAATTATTTCTACTTTTAAGATAGTCGTAAAAATTTTCCCCCTTAGTTAAACATTATTTGCTCCAATAATCTCATTGCTAAAAATGTCAAACCATATTGCCATAAAAACTAAATGACCCCCTAATCTTACGAAAATTATATTACCCCCTTGTGTATATGTATAGCTAATCAATATGTAATCCCTTAGTTTTAAGTAATTTAAAATGTAAAACAAAACAAAATTGGCACCTTTAAGCTAACACAAACCTGCCTTATCAAATAAACGAATTGGAAAAAAAAGAGCTAATGAAGACTGTCGATTTCTGGTCCCTTGCCCAGTGAACAGAGGTATGACGGAAGCGAACCCGCCCGTTCGAATTAAACTAATAATTCAAATTTTTTGTCTTTTGACTTAAATGCCGAGTTGCGAGTTCGAGTCTCGCCTCTGGGGGGAATTTTTTTCACATGATTGCTTAGCTTCAC
Source organism: Topomyia yanbarensis (assembly GCF_030247195.1). Taxonomy (NCBI): domain Eukaryota; kingdom Metazoa; phylum Arthropoda; class Insecta; order Diptera; family Culicidae; genus Topomyia; species Topomyia yanbarensis. Next base: position 60,329,624 of record NC_080670.1, read on the forward strand.
TCACCATTTCCGATCGTTTTCCCCGTTGGATACTACCAGCCATAACTTTTGACACATAAAATTATTATCGTCGAATGAGTAAAAATGATCAAATCGAACAGAAATTGTGCGGCAAAGCAGAACATGTATTTTCCATATATTTGCCGTAGCAACCAATACAGAATTCAAAGATTCTCAAAAAAATGGATTCATCAGACCATTCTAGATGCTATTTACATGGATTTATCTGCGGCCTTCGACAAAATCAATCATGATATCGCAATAGCGAAGCTGGACAAACTCGGTATTCATGGACAACTACTGCGCTGGTTTCGTTCCAACCTCGATGGAAGGCAACTCCAAATCAGCATTAAGGACTGTCTATCTACACCATTTTTCGTTACATCCGGCATCCCACAAGGAAGCCATCTCGGTCCAGTGATATTCCTCCTCTACTTTAATGATGTCAACATCAAATTACAAGGACCCCGCCTTTCTTTTGCCGACGACATGAAAATTTTTCAACAAATACGGGATAAAACCGATGCCGAGCTTCTTCAGAGGGAACTGGACAGCTTTAGCACGTGGTGTGATCTAAACAGAATGGTTTTAAACCCGAGCAAATGCTCAATCGTTACGTTCACGCGGAAACGCTATCCGATTCAGTTTAACTACCATCTCTTCGACTCGAGTATTCCAAGACACTCTAACGTCAAGGATCTCGGAGTCATCATGGATTCGGCACTAACGTTCAAACCACATACATCATCCATTTGGGATAAGGCTTCAAGACAGCTTGGGTTCATCTTCCGAATAGCGAAAAACTTTAAGGACGTATACTGTTTAAAATCTCTCTATTGTGCGCTGGTTCGCTCAACACTGGAATATTGTTCTGCTGTTTGGAACCCTTACTACCAGAACGGTGTCGACAGAATCGAGGCCGTCCAACGCCGATTCATACACTTTGCATTCCGACATCTTCCTTGGCATAACAGATTTCAGCTGCCGAGCTACGAAAACCGTTGTCAGTTAATACAGCTCGATACGACCAATTTCTTCACTTGGATGAAAACCAGTTTTCGTTGAAAACCAGTTTTCGGCTAATTGATCACCAGCAACCCGAAAACTGGTTTTCAGCGAAAACCGGTTTTCATCCAGTGAAGAAATTGGCCATAAGCATCCGGCAGGAACTACTCTCGAGCCCTGTTCGTCTCGGACTTACTGTCTGCCAGGGTGGATTGCCCTACAATCCTCGGACGCCTCGATCTTCAAGCTCGCGTTCGAGCTCTGCGCAATAACTCTCTTCTGCGAGTCCCGTTCAGGAGAACTAACTATGGGCGCCAGAGCGCTGTTACCGGATTCCAGCGTGTGTTTAACAGTGTGGCGACGGCGTTTGACTTCAACCTGACAAGGAATTCGATAAAAACTAAAATAATTCGTATTCTGAAATGTAATTAGTTTAAGTAACCACCATTGGGGCCAAGGGGTCTGTTGGTGACGGTACAACCACAGAGAACAGACATCCATGATCGAGCAAAAATATTTAAAAAACGTGTGTAAACATTTGAATTAATACGCGAAAAACACTAGCGCCGCCACACCAACCTATCCCAACTATCCGTCAAATCGATTCCGGAACCGGTTCGAAATCCTGGATGGATTCAGCATGGAATCTAGCTCAAAGAAAACAACCGATTCCGACTCTATCGGTTGACGCATTTGAGCTGGAATTCATGCTGGAAGTTCGAATCGGTTTCGGACTAGTTTGACTGGGTAGAGGAATAACCGCTGTCAATTCTGTCGCACTCAGACACAAAAAAACATGACGACAGTAGCGCACCTGGTTTAGATATCCAAACTACCTTCGAAAACGTTAAAGATTTTACACAAGTTGAATGCTGAAGATGGACGTCTGTTCTCTGTGGTACAACAAATAAACAAATAAACCCATAACACGAAACACGGTGCCCTTCATCAATATAGTGGATCCAAGATACAAAAAATATTGCAGACATAAACTATTGCCCATCCTATGAATTTTAAGACCCTAGCGCGTGAAATTTTCAGCCCGGGGACAACTTGACAGATAGTGCTTGTTTCATATATGTACCACCGATTTGATGGTGGCGCTAGTATGCCTTTTTTGTACGACTACCACGAACAACGACACGAAAAAGTTTCAAGAGAAAAGCGTGTTTCGTTACGTGTGTTATGAACGCCGTCAATGCGGCTAGAACAACATTTAGAAAAAGCGTATTCCAAAATGTGGATAAAGAAAAATATTATTAGAGAATAAATTTATCCCTGATTGGAAACCGTCAGCAAAGTTACATAAATCTTATTATAGATTTAGTTGGAAGGTGTTGTTTTTAGCAACCGGCTCTCTTCCTTCCTAAAAATGTTTTGGTTTTCTTGTTGTGTGAAGTTTGTAATCGGTAAATCATTGGTGTTATAAATGAAATATAAATGAAAAACTTTTTGGCCAATGAAAGTATATCACCAAGCTTAACAATTCGTGAACCTGCGACATCTTGTTTCAAGTTCATTAAGAACGTCAAGAATTCTAGCATTTTGATTGGGAGAATAAACAATATATGTAGGATTTTCTACACATTTAGCAAAATTGGTTTTGAATAAAATTTGTGTGCTTTTATCAGAATTCTGGCATCAAACCAGTAGTGCTCAGTTTCAGCAAGAATGCTGCCAGGAATGTACAATTTTGTTCGACTTCGGCCAGAGTTTTGTTCGACTTTTGCAATAATTCTGTCCGGAAGATGTTGCGATGGTTTTGGTATGGATCCCTTCAGAATTATTCTGGCATTTTCCTCGGCTCTACCGGAGGATGCCTTAGGAGATGTTGATTAGTTTCGGAAGATTTTCGGAAATTCCAATATAAGTGGTAGTGGCTTGATTTTGAAAGTCATCTTCTTGTATTTCCGAAAATCGATTTATTTTCTTTCGGATTTTTTAAATTCCAAATGGAATCTATGTTTCTGTTTAAGTATGGGGGAATGAGGGCAGTTTCTAATGTGAACAGCGAAATAAATTTGATGAAAGAAATGCTTAAATTGATTATTTTTTAGATATGGAAAATAGTAAATGGGATGCGCCTTTTTCAAATTTTGCTCCATTCGAGCCGCCATGACATCACCAAATCACCACAAAATTTGCTTATGAGTTCAATATATGGGAGCTGTCAAGTTGTCCCCGGGCTGGAAATTTTTGACTGCTAGTTTTTCTCACTCACTAATACTCATGCAGAATTTCGACAGCAGTATATGTCGGAACTCTGGCTTTTAAAATCTCATACCACAATCAGCAGCCAGCGACCAAGCAATTCTTCCGGCAATTTGTTCTGAGAAAATCTGCTTTCACTTTGTTGTCAACATTTTCTGCTTTGCTGATATCCATTCCGATGTCGGACAAGCTTAAGCTGTATTAAATCATTTCAGTTGACAACGCAGCATCAAGAAAGGCATCGTAACGCAACAGATCGTTACGAGAATAGTTGATTCTTTTTAAGCGCTCTTCACCTTCCGGATACGAATCCGGGAATTGTAAATCGTAATCATTTGTTGTTTCAATCCGTGTTTACCGGGGCTGGAAACGATTCTGCAATAACATAATATCACATGGTTTAGTCTTTTGTTATAAAATATTGAAAAATATCTACCTAATTTATCAGCAGCAAATTGTAACCACAAAACAAAACGAACTGTCAGATAGGGTATGAGAATACAGAACGCATATGTATATGTGTAGTGAGGAAAATGCACTGTGCAAATATTTTCAACGCAGGAGTCTTGTTAGGTGCAAAATGCGCAATAAATCAACAAGAACTAATTTTCATAAATGAAAGTAGCAACACTGTTCGGAAGATTTCAGCAGGGGTAATTGGTCATTGCACAGTGACGTCATGTACTAAATGTGACAGGTGGTGGTCCTGTTGATTACATCTTGAACTTAGAGATTATTCATATTCTCAAAATGATATATTGGGAAGCACTTGAAATATATTGGGAATCATGTTTTTGGAAGTATAAATGTTCTATAGAACGTCATACAATTAAATTGTCCTATTCTCTACTGTAGGAAAATGTATATGCAAGATCAAATAAGTGAACTAATTATTTGTTTATCAATTACTTCTAGTGTTCTCTGAATCGGTAAGTAGTTTTGCGGTAAAATTTCTTGGGAATTAATTATTAGCACTAAGCTTATTTTAATGGATTCCACATTTGTTAAGTCCAAACTGTAAACAAAAGGACCAGCACCTGTCAAATTTGTGAGGATAAGGCATTTCATACAATGGTTAATAAAATGTGCGAAAAGAAAAAAGTCGAAGGAAAGACAAGAAGCCAATAGTCACGTCAACCTCGCACATAGGGTAAGAGATTTTTTCAAGTGATTTTTCTAACCCGAAAAGAGGCAAATGACCCCAAGGTTAAAACCTGTATGATCAGAACAAAAAAAAACCGCAGTACGAGAACCTCTGTCTGAATCGCTTTTTCATTCTATCACCCTGTAAACAACCTTTCTGAACTGTCATCATGCAATTTTCCATTTTACTGCATAAGTTAAATTGACATATTCACTTGAGAAGGGCTGTGCCGTTATCATTATTCCATTAATCGAACTTTTGTATCCTGAAAATAAACTTCGAATCAATTATCCACGATCTGGCGGAATCTGTACGCTGCATTCACTCAACTATGCGGTGGATTGCGGAATAAGTACCCAAGAGATGGAATGCTTGTGTTTCCGAAATGAAATTAAAATTTTAAATAAAACAAAAATATGCTTTCATGCGGGGCAGCAAAAAAAACGATTAATCTGGAGTGGGACGGATGTTGGAGAAACAATTTGACTCATGTTTAATTCATGTGTTCATGGGAAAATTACATGAAGGGTAAAGTGGAAGAATTTGTCCCGGAATGATACCAAACCAAGTTTAACGTACAGTTAAATAAAGTGACCAGATGTTTGCGGAATTAATTCGGGACGCACCTATGAAATCTATTAAGGATGTGAATTTTCCAGATATTTGGATACATTTTGTAATACAGAGATATTTTTCGCAAAGATTTACGTGCTGTCTCTTACTCAAAGAAGATATAAGTACTAGATCAATATAAAAGACTCCCTTGGCACGTTCCCCACGTTGTCCGAAGATATTCGGAGTTGTTCGGAGATAAAATACCGTGACTTAAAATATTTTAGGATTGTTCTGTACAAAATAGAGTAGATGAGCCTTTATTCATCTCATTAGTCATGATGTCACACTATTTCGATTGTAACTCGGCTTATGCTTAAAAAGGTATCAGTATGCTTGCTTCGTTCTTAAAAAGCAGTACATTGAAAACTCGTTTTTATCAGCCCCCAAATTTGTCAGCTTTTCGACCCGATTTCGTCACCCGTTATCCATTGCTGTTAATGTGTAGTTAATGAATTCGAGTAGATTTGTACTTGTAGAACGCCCTTTGAAAAAACCATGTTGCACATGGGTAATTCTGTTCTTGATTTGGTGGAATAAATTTTCATTAACAATCGCCTCGAAAATCTTGGGAATGCACGAGATGATAGCTATTCCACGATAGTTACGCACATCGGATTTTTTACCATTTTTAAAAATTGGAACTAGGAAAGAGCTTTTCCATGTTTTAGGAAAACAACCTGATTCTAGAGACATGTTAAAAAGCCAAAATAAAGGAGCGGTTAGTTCTATTGACAAAGTTTTTAAAAACACCGGTGGAACGCCATCAGGTCCAGGGCTTTTAGAGCTATCCAAGTTTTTTAAGGCATCCATGATTGTATGTACTTTTATCTGTTTAATGTTAATATCTCTTGAAAGTTCTGGGAGGAATGAAAAGTATTCACGCTCTCGATCCTTCTCTGAAAATGTAGTGTAAACTTCCTGGAAGAATGTTGCAAAAAGATTGCAGATTTCCTCTGAGTTATCGCCTACCTTTCCATCAAGATGCATTTCAAGTTTTTATATTGCGTTCTGTTCTTGCATTGTACTCTTCAAACGCGATATCAATGGCAAGGTTCAATTGATCGCATAGATTTAAATAATTTGTTAAGTTATCTTCGCTGTTGTATTTTTTGTAGATTTTGTGTGCTTTCTGCTTACGATTTTTTAAATTTTTGATTTCTCTATTAAACCAGATGGGATGTTTTGAGTTATAGTGACGCCTTCTTCTTTTCAATGGTATATCTTCGTGAATGACTTCAAATAATATTTTGTAGAATATGTCTACGGCAGCTTCAACATTTTCTTCATTTCTTAAAATCATTTGCCAGTTTATTGCATTAATTTTTTGCCTCAAGCTTTCATAGTTAGCGGACTCGTAATCAAATACCTCCTCAAATTCACTATCACCAGGTCTGTCGTTAACATGCAAGAATATAGAAAACTCAATGGCTGTATGATAAGCTTCATTCTTCCATAAGGGAGTAAGTGATTCCGTTACACAGAAGTCTTCGTCTATATTCGTCATTAATAAATCTAAATAGCAATGTCGCTGATTTCTTATGTGATTTATTTGATTAAGTCCTAAACTGGCAGATTTATCGCAAATGAACTGCAAAGTTTCATTTTCCCCTACAACAGGAAGTAGGATGCTCTCATTATCAGCATCTGGTATGAAATCAATACCGCGTTGATTGAAATCGCCATATATGTGAACTTTTACGTGCGGGGAAAGACTATTAATAATGCATTCAGCAGCATGATAAAACTTTTCGTAAGTCGTTTTTCGAGTAAAATTTGGAGGAAAATACACCGAAGCGAAAACGTGAGTTTCGTCTTTAACATGTACTTTCACCCACACATGCTCGAATTCTTTTGATTTTATAGTTTTGATAACTTCTGCATTTAGTTTTGCTGAAATCGCAATCAAAGCGCCCCCTCCTGACTTCTTACCAGATACATGACAATCACGGTCATCCCTAAATACATTGTAATTGCTCCCGAAAACTTCTTCACTTCTCACTGTTTCGTCCCAACTAGTCTCAGTTGCTAAAATTACGGAATAATGACAACCTAATATTTTGTTTTGAATCACATTCATCTTAGCTGCACTTTTCATGCGGTTAAAGTTTTGGCAATAGACCAAGATTTCTGTTCTTGACTGAGATTCTCTAGGAGAAGTGTTAGTTGAATGGGAATTAATTAGACCTAGCTCTACCTCTTCTAAATCTTGAATCGCAATATTATTTGTCAATTCATTATTATCTTGCTCTAATGAGCGCGTCGATAGCGGCAAAAACACTGACAGGCGCCAATTCCGGAGGGGTACATACACTCAAAAAAAAGTAAACGTTATGCCTATTGATTTTACACATAGATTTTTGCAATTAACGGAGGCATATAGACACTATTTGCTGGCACATAAACCTAATGTGTGTATTTACAAGAAATATTAATCTTACATTCACATTTCATAACTATTAGGCACATAAAACCCCATTCTATAACAATATGCACATATAACTTATGTGTGTGCATACATAGTTTATACAGTTGACACATAGAAGGTATGTGTGCGCGTGATAACAATAGCATTCCTTTTTCATTTGAATTTTAAGCGGTTTGAGGCGAATAGATTTAACGTTTGGATTTTTTTCAGTGTAGGTGTGGCAGCAGCTGTTCGATGTGAGGTGCTAGGTTGGTCGGTAGGGCACGGGTTTAAAACATCACCTCTGTGGAATGCAATGGTAGGTCTGAACGAAGTTGAAGGTGGCCTCGAAAAACGTTTCTTTGCCTCAGCCAGTAGCTCTCTATCCAACGGAAGATTGTCGATGTCACGGCGTTTGTTATCGTGGTACGCAAATCTGCTGTGGTTGTAATTACATCCGTTATTTTTGTCGAAAATTGTGTGGTGCTTGTAACCGTGATTCTTGCGACGCTTAGTATTATTATTACTGTTTCGGGTGGTGTCAAGTGCATTAGCGGGCCTCTGTTTATTCCGTTTCTTCTTTATTCTTGCTTTCTCCTCCGCTTTTTGTTGATTGAGACGACGCAATTTACGTGCGTCGTATTCGGACCAATCAGCCTTCCATACCTTAGAGTTGCCAAGGAAACGCCAGCCTGAGTTACTGGCTGCCTCGACGGACATCTCAGCCTCTAAACTAGGGGAGGAATCTGTTGCGGGTGAAGCAGCAGTCTTTTGTTCCAGTGAGTTTACTGCACTAGAAATTTGCTTTAACTCATCGATAATATCATCCGTGAATATTGGGTTTACATAATTCATATTCTGAGCCGAACAGTTGTTAGCCATGTCAGTTATCACGCTGCTGACCTTTTCAATTTCTGAACAAATTTGTTTCAACTCGCGTGTCATATCGGTGGTCAGTTCATTGACATAGGCTGCGATGTTGTTTTTCGTAGCTTTCATCGATATGTCGAATAATGATGTTAAGTGATTTTTTGTGGCAACGACATCAGTTTTGCCAGTTTTGTTGGAAGCAGCCAGCTCATTCCACAACTCCGAGGTTTTGGCTATGTGTGCAACCGCGTTATTATGATTAGCTGCAGTTGTTTTAATTTCGCCTTTCAACTCGTTTAAGAGCATTTCGATACATTCAAATCCATCTCGGACATTGAAGTTGCTAAATGTGGATGTGAGTTTGTGATTCGACTCCATAACTAGCTTGTTGAGGTTGATGGCTTCTTGTTGTTGTCTGTACAGTTTATCGAAATTTAACTCCATCACGAGACGCTTCTGGCACTCGTAGCATATTGGCAGCATGTATGTAATGTTGAGTTTTTTCACAACTTCGGTTATTAAAAGAAATAAATAAATATGTGTTGTTGCCCCCATGTTGTCAACTAAAATACACCAAAGGTTCTGATAAAAGCGGTTTTCGGTGCAACATAAAAAATCTGGATTGGAAGAGGTAAAATACTCGCGGTTGAGTGAAGTGAAAAGACGAGTACAACGCACCCTTATTCATCCTACCATTTGACCTGATTCGTTGAATAGAGAGAGCAGACACTGCTCTAACTAATGTAATAGTTGGTATGAACACAGGAGCTAAGATGAATTAGGGCACTGTAACCCTATATGCTCAATATGAGTTTTTTAAATATTATTTTCTATTTGATTATATTGTTTTGTTTAGTTCTAATTTAGTATATTGGGTGTTCAGCCACAAGTGGTGAATTTTCATCCCTATTGTTTACATGATTCAGTTAATTGTTATTAAGTTATAATATGCTTTCGCAGTTAAGTATTTTTTTCAGTAGGATGTTTTAAACCTACTTGTCTTCTGAATAAGGAGTTAAACAAATCTTATAAACTATAAAGAAAGCTAATCGTTGAAATTGAAGATTGCATCGATTTTTTGTCGGAAGTTGCTTATAATACTGTTTGTCATAATTTCTAATGTTTGCGAGTCTGTGCAACTCATTTGTGCTAAACCAGGGAGGACGCTTCAAAATCATTTTCAGAATTTTATTCTGAATCCTTTGAAGCGTTTTCTTCCTAGTAGCACAACAACTTGTCCAGATTGGCACTGCATATAGCACTGTCGGTCTAAATATTTGTTTATAAATTAATAGTTTGTTCTTTATGCAGAGCCTAGAATTCCTATTTATAAGAGGGTATAAACATTTTATATATTTGTTGCATTTTGTTTGGATTCCTTCAATGTGATCCTTAAAGGTGAGTTTTTTATCGTAAATCAAACCCAAGTATTTAACTTGATCTGACCACGTTAAATTCAAACCATTAAATTTAATAATATGGTTATTATTTGGTTTAAGAGAAGAAGCTCTTGGCTTATGCGGAAACAAAATCAATTGTGTTTTTGCCGCATTAGTGGAAATTTTCCATTTTTTTAGGTAATCATTGAAAATATTTAGGCTTCGTTGCAGTCGACTGCAGATAATACGAAGACTCCTCTCAGTGGCTGAGATCCTAATATCATCACAGAAAAGTGACTTTTCACAGCCTGTAGGTAGATTTGGAAGATCGGAGGTAAAAATATTGGATAGGATTGGTGCGACGCTTGATCCTTGAGGGACGCCTGCTTTAACGGGTAGCTTAATAAGTAGCCCTTTCAAGACAGCCTTGAATGGTCTAACTGTCTTGAAATCATATGAATAAAATTTATATAACTTCTCCGTAAGATACTGGAGTAGTCGTTTGTGGCCAATCAATTCTTCCGATGTAACTCGACATTCTCCTCTTCGGCCAATCTGAAAAGAGACTTTCACGTCCGGAAGGAACGTCGAAAGCTCAGTTCGAAATGCCTTGAAGTCGGAGATCATCACTGTTATAGGCGGAGGTGATTGCGTTTTCTTCTCATTGGCATTATGCGCAATGGGAGGAAATTTAGAAATTTTATCAGCTTCACATTCGGATAAAACATGGAATGAGTTGCTGCAGTCAATTGAATTATCGGGCGAAGAAGATACGGAAAAACGGAAAAAGCTTTAATTTTTGGCACACGGCCTTTCTGGGAGGACCAGGAGCGGATCCAGAAAAAAAATCGGAGGGGGTCCGAAATTTCGATGTTGAAATGTTCATTGTACGATACGTAATATGTAATACCCTCATTTAATGAAAATCAGTTTCGGTGGTTGAAGCTGGTTTGGAATGATTTTGTATGTAGAACCAATTTAAAATAGAAACTATTTTAAATTTTCTCAAGAAGCTAAAAATTTTCGAGGGGGGGGGGGGTGGATCCAGACCCCCAGGATCCCCCTGAATCCGCCACTAGGGAGGACCCAGACATGTTGGAAGAATTAAATATTTCTTTAGGCTGAATTGTTTTTGAAAAATGTTTTTGTCTTGAAAAAGACTGATTGAGTAGAAAAAGTAGGTAGTCTTGAGAAAGACTAATTGTCGAAAAAAAAGTATAGGTAGTCTTGAGAAAGGCTGATCGAGTCAAAATATAGGTAACCTTGAGGAAGACTGTTGCTGTTGAAAACCTCTAGGTTAACCAGGAGCTATCAAGTTTTGTGACCGGTTCGAACGGAGGTTCAAGCCGGTATGACTCAATATGAGTATTTTGGAACAAAAATCATTATATTGGAAATGTGAAACACCGGGATGTTTGGTCACGCGGAACATGTGCTTTGGACTCCGGGACGTCCGGTCATTTTATGTGTTAAAAATTCACTCTAGGTTTAAATTCGAAGAATTTGATTGCAACATGGCTCTATAAACAAACAAACCCGCTAACAGCACAGCATGTTTCGTTCATGTAACGTTACCAGATCATTTTTTTATTTCATCAATTTTATTTTTGCGATACAGACAAATCAGGTATTGCAATTTAATTGTTTGGTGAACCAAAAAGAGCAGGTTATTTTTAAAGTGATCTTGGCGTATTTAATTAGTATTTGTTTAAACCTAAAGTTTAAAAGAACCAACCCTACTACCCTATTACATTAAAATTTCAAACAAATAATAAAGAATGTTAAATTCTCGACAAACACATGATTACGGCTTAAAAGCCAGCTGTCAAAATTCTCTTTGAAAGGAAATTCCGGACAAACCGTTACTCGCCAATCACACATGTTAGTAGTAAACAAAAGAGAAAAGTTTTCTCTTTCATTAATTGATATGAACTGTGTTTAGCCAGTAACGGTTTGTCCGGAATTTCCTTTCAAAGAGAGTTTTGACAGTTGGCTTTTAAGCCGTAATCATATGTTTGTCGAGAATTGACCTTTTCAGTAATGCGCCGCCACATCGTGCGCCGAACTACACGCCCAGTCGATGTGCATCAGTGCGAGCGAGAAAACGAGGTTTATGGTTGTTTCGCTCGCACACCCGTATCGCAACAACGCGACTAAATGACATTTCCTCGGTATAGAGAGCAATGATCAGAGGAAAAAGAGGTTTCCTGCCAAAAAAGTGGAACGGGGTTTCGAACGGATTTGTCAGTATCAACTCGCCGAGTTTTATCTAAGAGAAGAGACGACAACAGGCTTCTTGCTCTTCTTAATTTTATCTACCAGGCCCTGTCGTAATTCCAAAGACAATAAGCATCCATCGTTGCCAGATTCCATTTGCATGGTTTTCACAATTGCTAAAAATAATTGTACCACAAATATCGACCCTCAGTCAAGAATTCACAATACTAGCTGCATTTAAAAATTGAATTTTAAGTTTATTTGTATCTTTCTTAACAATACACGTAGTTATATCGTCATTCAGGGTATTTATTCAATTTACATGAAATGTTCATGTATATGAAATGTAGCCAAAATAAATTCAGCAGCACTGTTTTTCATCCCGTTTGAAAATATTATAAACGCTCTTGACTGGCAAAACGACCAATCAGAAGCTGGTTCAATATTGAGGTTAGGACTGGTTCATATTGGCTACGCGATTGTCTTCTCTTCTCTTAGAGTTTTATAAGCAACGGTTTTGAGCAAAGACGGCAACGGTAATCTCTAGACTGATCACCAAAAAATATTCCTTTTCAGTTTATCTTAGATTAAACATTATACTATAGTTTCGTATAATTTCAAAATAAAATTTGTAAAGGCCTGAAATAGAAATAGAGTGGTATTTTATTTGGTATTTTCACCCTATATGGCTTCCAATATCCTGCATCTCCTATATCAACAGAACGAGTGCAATCTGGATACATATGTATCACAGATATTGTAATCAGATTAATCTCATGGAGACTGATTCGTGGTATGACAAGGTAAGTTTCAACAAAAATGCATCCAACATGCATCTCAAGTATGTAATTGTGGTGACCATTGAATGTTTGTTGATTGTCCATTTTCGTGAAATGATCGGAAAATGATACCTTTCTCAGAATAAAGTATCAGTGCACAGGTGCTTAAATATCTACATAATTGCATTAAAATATATTTTTATTTAGGTTTATGTTGTAGTTTGACAGCACTGGTGATTCTCTAGGTATGCTGAAAGATTGTTTTGATTATGATAGTGTAGCAAACATGGCAAAAAATAAAACCTTCGTATTTTTGAATCAACTGGCCAACTGTAGCGTTTAACGAGTGCGTTTATAGTGATTTAACCAAAAACGAATTCTCCAGTGAAAATAAAGAAGCAGGGTAAAGAGCCTGTTTTGGCCGTACTAGGGAGGGTGTCGCACTCTTTCATCAATTATTTCATTCAATTAGTTCTGTTCTTAAGAACCAATATATTAACAAAACAGCCTGAAAACGGTGAAATGCTCTTGCTTGAACGCAACGAAAACTCTAACGGTGTGCCCAAATTATCGCCCAATAGGGCATCGCAAACAATTTTTTTTTTTGGATTCTCAAAGGCCCTCTTTCTCATATTGTGACAAATGTCAAAGTAAGCTCAGATGCCAAATTTCACATCATTTGGACAATTATAGACCCCGCCCATACCTCGTTTAAAATAAAAATAACCTTAGTATTTGAATGTAGATATTTCTATTTTTTTCGAAGAATACGGGAAAGTAGGGTACTGTTTCATTTTGTCCCCGAAATTCCCTCTTCTTAACATTTTTTCTGTTCCGTGATGCAAATTATACATATTTTGCAGTTTTTCTAAAGTAAAAAATCTCAGAAATCGAACATACCCTTTCTGACCTTTGTCCGAATACGAAAAGTTGGGATTATAGTGCTTTTTGTCATTCATGTTAAATTTTATCATTCTCTCGTGCATATTTCTCTATTATTCTTCATTCGATTTTAATAAACTGTATCTCGTTAAACGTGGAAAATCCTCAATAAATATAAATTCGTTACCTCAATAAATATAAATTCGTTACCAGAAAATTCAAATTCAAGCATCAAATTGCCTAGCATTTAGTCTCGATTTCACATTTTTATCATTAAATCGCACATAATAACTCCATTTAACAATAAATTCTTACTTAATTTATAACATTTCAATATCAATTCTTCAAAAGGGCTAATAAGATTTTGGTAAACAAACTTATTTCGCTCATTATTCCGCTGTCAAGTTGAATTTCATGAAAGATACACATGAATCAACATCTTTACCCTTGGTAGAATCAATTTCAAATGTCTTCTGTGTTGAAAATATAACAAATTAAGAGAAATCAGCAAAACAAAAGTTTGTTTACAAATCTTATTAGCCCAATTCAAATCTTGATATGGATTTAGTGTAAAATACTCTTAGGGATCACATGAGAAAAGTTTCATTCCTGGAAAAATGGGGGAAGTTGAGGTATTAGGACATTTAATGAAAAATGTTATTTGTATAGTTAATGACAAAAAATTGATGTTTCTGAGTTTTACCGGTAACAAATCTGTTTTTGTTAATTGAAGAATAACAGAGATATATGCAAGAGACAATGATAAATGAATGACAAAAGGCCCTATAACCCCAACATCTCGTATTCGGACAAAGGACAAAAAGATTTCGTTCGATTGCACATTAGAAAAACTGCAAAATATGTATGATTTGCATCACGGAGCAGAAAGATTATTAAAAATAGGGGATTTTGAGGACAAACTGCCCAGTACACCACTCTTTCGTATTTTTAGAGAAACAGAAATACCTCCATTTAAATACTAAGGCTATTTTTTGTTTTTTAAATAAGGTATTAATTGTGATTGTCTGAGTGCTACTTCAAAAGTTATAGCATTTAATATATGCACTGATAATATAAATTCGTAAATATAATGAAATCGATCATACAATACACGAATTCATTCGTCGTTTTCTGCAACGAAGTATTTTCGTGCATTCTAAATAGTAGGTTTCGTTCATTTCATGAACAAGAATGGCCGATTGGTGAACGAAATCTTTCGTAAATTTTACACGTTTAATGTATACTGCACGAATGCTATCGTTGATAACGTCATTATTTTTCGTGAACGAAACGAATTGTTTCGTGTATTTCAATAAATGTTTATGTATATGATGAACGATTTCGTTGGTCGCACGATTTCGTTTCGTTCATCTTAGGAAAGTTTTCGTATTCATTAGCATATTATTTTTTCAATCGATATTTTAGGATCGATGTTTGACAACAACGATTTTTTCAATTAACTAAAAGGATCGATCTGGCAAAATCAATTTTAATTCAACCTGCTCCCTTCTATTGAGGACTAAAAAGATTGTGGTGTGAAGTAATGGCCGCTTGATGAACGAAAGTTTTCGTAAATTTCACATATTTAGTGTACATTACATGAATGTTATTGTTGAAAACGGCATTATTTTTCGGGAATGAAACGAAATGTTTCGTTTATTTTAATAAACAGTTGTGTAAATTACAAACGATTTCGTTGGTCGCACGAATTCATTTTGTACATCTTAGAAAAGTTTTCGTATTATTAGCCTCTTATTGTTTTCAGTTTATCATTTGGGATCGATGTTTGACAACATCGATTTTTTTTATTTAAAAAAATCCATGTGGCCAAATCGATTTTACTGTGGTACGAAGAAATGGCCGCTTGATGAACGAAAATTTTCGTGAATTTTACTTATTTAGGTTACATTGCACGAATGTAATCGTTGATAACGACATTATTTTTCGTGAACGAAACGAAATGTTTCGTGTATTATAATAAACGTTTATGTATATTACAAACGATTTACTTGTCGCATTCGATGTTTTAGGATCAATGTTTGACAGCACCGATTTTTTATTAATTAAAAAGATCGATCTGGCAAATTCGATTCTGTTTCAACCTGCTCATCATTATTGAGTACTAGAAAAATTGTGTTGTGAAGAAATGGATGCTTGATGAACAAAAGTTTTAGTAACTTTTACTTATCAAGTGTACATGGCACAAATGTTTTCGTCGATAACGACATTATTTATCGTGAATGAAATGAAATCATTCGTTTATTACAATAAATGTTTGTGTATATTACGAACGACTTCGTTGGTCGCACGAATTCATTTCGTTTATCTTAGAAAAGTTTTCGTATTTATTATCTTCTTATTTTTTATTCGATCTTTTGGGATCGATGTTTGACAACACCGATTTTTTTTAGTTAAAGAAACAGATCTGGCAAAATCGATTTTATTGTGATATGAATAAATGGTCGCTTGATGAACGAAAGTTTTCGTGAATTTTACTTATTTAGTGTACATTGCACGAATGCTGTCGTTGAAAATTAATTTTCGTGAATGAAACGAAATGTTTTGTTTATTTTAATAAACGTCTATGCATCTCGTTGGTCGCACTAATTCATTTCGTTCATCTAAGAGAAGTTTTCGTATTTAATAGCATATTCTTTTACATTGCTCCGGCAGAGAAAAACTCAAAATTATTCATGCAAAACCATCGAGCGATGGCTCAATTGAATCCGTACTGCTCCGGATTCTGAATCAACTAGAAGCGGAAGAGGTTTAGAAAATCTTCCTGAAACCGGCGGACACGGATACGGCTACTAAATAGCCAGATCGAGACCGTCGTGAACATCAACAATTATCTGACGTATAGCAACAATGACTCCATATTCTACCTCTATTGAAGCTCTGTTGACGTTGACGGTTCGACGAATTGTGCTCGTAAATATTATAAAGATATTCGTATATAGCAGCGAACAATTCGTTTGCCGAACGAAGCTGTTTCGTAATAAGCCAACGAAAGTCGTTTCGTGGTTTTCACGAAAAACTCGTAATAAAATATAAATGTGTTTCAATAGAACTACGAACGATTCATTATATGTACGAAAAATTCGAATATCTTATGAAAATTATCTGTACGAAACTAATGCATAGCGATTTACGAATATATTCCATCAGTGTGTTTCCTCCATATTTTCCCATAGAACCAAGTTCAAAAAATTCAATTGAAGTGGGCGGGGGTCTAGAATTGTCCAAATGATGTGAAATTTTCCATCTGAGTTTACTTTGACATTTGTCACAATATGAGAGGGGAGCGGTGGGGGGGGGGCTTTGAGAACCCAAAAAAAAAATTTTGCGATGCCCTTTCGCCCAACCATTTGAGCGAAGATGGCAGAAACTGCTCTCACCATCAACTTGAAATGGCTTGAGTAATAATAGGAACAGATCGGTTTCGAATGCGTTGGGTAAAAATAGGCCTATTATCCTATCAGTGCAATGTTTAATATATTTGTGGCGGAATATGAGGTGGTAATTGGCCATTCGTATTTGTGGTTTTGCTAAACGCCGTTACAACCTGTTTTGGTATATTATGTGAATGAAGCGACTTACCAGATATTTCCAGGTATTTTAAACAAAAGTTAGAATTAGTTGATAGCACTGAACAAATATGTTCTTAATGAATCGACAAAATAATCTGATGTTATCATTATACATCTTTTCGGCCCAATTGATATTTCCATTATCTCATATGCATATGTAGCTATAATTTCATTAGCAACTCTGACTGGCTTCTGTAAGAAATCGGTGTTTACTTCTGATCTAAGATTCCGACGGAAACCGACCAGTAAAGCGAATGAGATTCCCGGTGGGATTAACTGGGACATGCATGGTAAATTGTATCATGCCGATCAGGTTATATTCAGAAAACTTACTAAAGCTCGCGAGTTATTATAATTTCACGCGACATTAGTTGCAATTTTCGAGATACTTCCGGAAAGGTCTGGCCTGTGAAATTTATATTAAAAATAAAACAAAATAAACCCTTCATAATCCATTCGGTTGTTTTCAAAAGATAATGATTTTATTCAGTGGCCTGAGAAAGGCAAGAAAGCTACCCAACTCAAATGGAGTTTTCCCCACTCTGTCTTTTTATTATATGGTTTCTGAAAGTGGGATGGACGTATGAAAATAAATGAAAATATAAATAGATGTATTGGTGCTCGGTTTGTCAAATATGTTAAAACTCACAGACGCACCACGAATAGAAATGTATAGGAACAAAACCATAATTTTCACTGTGACAGCACAGTAATTGTTCGAAAACTTACAGTAAAGTCTATTTGCGTTGCTACAATGCAGAATCAATAAACTTTAACGTTTCTACAGTAAATTTCAATGTAAACTTGACTTTAACAGTTAAAAAGGGGGTGGTTAGTATCTTAACATCTGAAAATCGGTGATTTCCATCCATTTTTTTCTAAGAAACAACAATATAATTCATTGTATCATTTCGCTGGACAGTAAAATTTACTGTCACCTGAAGTTTTATTGTAAATCTACTGCGAGAACGTTACGTCAAACATTGTTGAAACAGAAATAACCTCACTGTATCGATTTTGTTGGAATTTTCGGCAAATTTAAGGCTAAGAGAAACGAGAATAATGAAACGGTCGACGGTAAAACATGACGATGAGTTATGTTCTATCAGCGACCATGCAGTAGACTTGGGTGCAACGCCCAACTCCTGCTTAGCAGAAGGCAAAGGATTCTTCATAGTTCCTTTCGATCGTGTCCATATAAGCCTGCCAAATCCCAATTTTCCATTCTAAGTTTATAAGTAACACTAGCTTTTCAACGGAGTGAGATAGGAATCAGTCGTCCTATACATAGTTGTAAAACAAGCTTTTCTCAGTAATTCTTTCGAACATCTGGGTTTTCTGCATATAAATTGACGAAAAATTCGATATAAACTTCAGGAACGTTGGTCCATTAGCTAGCGTGTCCGATTTGCTTCAAATTTGGAGCAAGTACTCCTAGTGGGACTAGGAATCGACTCAGGGGTGGGACGATTGAGTTTTTAAAAATTCATTATATTTCTGGGCAGTCTAGGCCTGACGTAAGCACCAGATCATCCTACGATTACTAGACAGCATACGGTGGTCTCCTTTTGATGCAACTTCTGGAAGGCTATGAATGATACCGAAACTATAAAATTAATCGATTGGGCATCGGCAACCGACTTTCAGCGAAGTTCATCCGAATTAGATTCTATCCAAACCGGAATTCCCTTAACGAACCACTAACTTCAAATAAAGTTATTACTACAATCCCGTTAGGGTAGATTGTTCGAATGTTTTTACACGATATTTTCAAGATAATTTCAGCGCAAGTGCCGTTATCGCATACCGACACAAAAACGTTTTCGGTTTTACCTGGTATACCGGATAGACAGGAAATAGATTGATTACACTCAAGCTTGAATGACTACACCGGTGTAGTGCACTGTCAAAAACAAAAATACCGTCAAATTCTCCAACTATTAGGCGACCAAAAAGATCACCTTCATTATGGCTTTTAACTTTTATTAACGCGAAAAAAATCCTAAAAAAATTGCCTAAATGTTTTGAAAGCGCTGACTATAATAAATAAACATTACTACGAGTATAAACTAGTGACGCAATTAAATTCACTACCATTTTTCACTTCTTCTTCAACCCACTAACACTGATTAGATCGGAAAACGACGCCTGCTTTGACGGTGCAACTTTCGACGGTGTTTGTCGCTTCTGATTTTTCGGACGTTTGCCGTGCGCCGGTGCTTTCTTGTAGTTGGGTTGATACTCGTCATGTTCCTCCTCGCTCAGGTGTAGATCGTTCTTCTGTAGAAACGGGTACTGTTGTTGATTTTCCTTGGTTGCCCCGGATGACAGGACGATTACCTTTTTGGAATTGAAAAGCTTTACGATGTTGGTAAGGAAGCGTTTCCGATGGGACTCGCAGTTTACTCACCGTCGGTGTGTTGGTTGTCGAATAATCCCGGATGTAGTTTTGTAGCACACTGAGGAAGAATAGGAATCCGATGAATGTTAAAACTGCGACGGAGGCTCCCTTGAAGCGAGTTTTGCCAAACTTGCCATATGGAGCTCGAAATGGAAAGGGTGGTAGTGGTGGCGGCGGTGGCACAGGGGGACCACCGGGGAAGAAACCAGGACCACTTTCACCCTGCCAGAAGTCTCCACCGTCTTCGTAGATGTCCGGTCCAGAGCCGGGACCGTAAACCGGATACTTGACGAACGGCTCATGGTGAATCCGTTGGCTAAGTGTCGCCATTGACGAAGGCGGTCCAGCCGTACTGGAGCTTCCCATGGTAGCGAAGCGTTGCAGAAGATGCTCTGCCATGACGGTTGTCTCCGCTATTTGGCCTTTCGATCCAGTTAGTGTAGGTCTTGTAATGTCAACGTTCCAACAGAAACTAACCGTTGGAATCATCCAGCAGAAACATTTTACTTTCGATAACTTGAACCGAGACTTGCTGACATGCTACGGTTCAGCGACTCGGCCGTTTCACGAGACGGAAGGGAGCTAAGTTCCCGTGAAATGATTTACGAAAATTGTCCCAGCCGACCCGGCAGACGTTTTTGTCAAATTAGAGAGAGACTGAGAAAGGGGGAGATGTCCGGACAAAAGTGCACTTCAAGCGACGGTACGCAATGCAAGTGCAGCAGGCGTGAAATTGACGAAATTATGACAAATCAGCATACTCTGGTGGAAGGCACTATTTTGTACACACGTGCAATAGAGGATTCATATTTTTTTGCATTTTTTAGATTCATTCAGCTTAGCAGCATTCATGTAAGGAGAGGATAATCTCACTTCTTTTCAAAATTTCCGGTGAAAATGATGAACGTGAAATACGCGTGTGTTTCCGTCAAAGAATGAAGCAAAAAAAGTGCAATAGGATGTTGACTATTGAACCCATTTTCGTCCTATTCCTACACTGCAATTAATCTACACTTTTTTCAAAGAGATTTGACACATGAGTTTTAAGTGTCAATCAACACTGAGATTTCAAGAACTTTCCCATTGCCCTTTAATAAAATTACACATAAATTTTAAGTATGCCGCCCGATGATATGATCGACTGTCATCACATTTAAATTTTAAGTGTCGACGTATTAATTCATAAATATTTTCCCATGGAATTCATAGTTTTGACAAATGCGGTAACATTAGGTGTCATCGCAACGCAATTCTGCATATGACTATAAATAATGTTCACTTTTTTTGAAGAGATTTGACACATAAGGTTTAAGTTGGAAACTACACTGAAGAATTGATTATTTTTCTTTTGGTCTTTAATAAAATATTACACTTAAAATATAAGTGTGCCACCAGATGACATGATCAACTGTCATAGCATTTAAATTTTCAGTGTCGGCGTATTAAATCATAAATGTTTCCTCCATAGAATCAAGGGTTTTGACAAATGTGGCAACAGTAAGTGTAAAAACAACTTAATACAATTTTACTGTTCAACAATCGGCCTAAAACTTGCGGAAATATCTAATCCGAGGTTTTCATAAGATATTTGGAAGATTTTGGATGGTAAGTAAATACTCGAAAATATTTTTTGCATGATTTGTATATAAGCTTATGTTTGCAGGTTACAAAATCGATGGTCCATAATTTTACAGAACAAATGATTTTTATATCCTGGAAGACAGGTCAGGCGTTAAAAAAGTTTATTTTAGTGTAAGTAAGATTACTCTATTATAAACGTACATATACATACTCCTTATTTTTTGTTAAATTCAAATAGAAAAAAATAATGAAACGTAAATATATTTAAATCATTTAGATACCAATATTCTCCCACTTAAAAATCAACATTGTTCACATGGCTTTTATAGTAAATGATATAATATTCAATTTGATGCAAACTTAAATTCTATATGAATAACATTTAACAACCATTTGTCAGACACTTAACTTCAATACGCCATGTATATAAAACTGAAGTGTGGCATCTATTGGAATTATCGTGTTTTCAAAGAAGTGCATTATTACGTGACTGACACATGAGATCTAAGTGTCAAGACAGATGCGGCAAAATTAAATGTAAAACACTTGAGTTCAATGTGCGGATTATTTGCAGTGTATGATCACAGTAGCCATTTGGTATGGTTAGTACGCTTTATGTCCTCCTGGTTCAGTGTATTTTCTCAAACGGTTGGTAAGACGAAAATTGGAACGCTTGATCCAAATTTTTATTTCAAGCAAAAAATAAGTGGTTGGCCTTATCAGAGAGGGTGCCACTCTATTTCAGTAATTGTTCGGTTTCTAATCGAAGGAGGGTTTAGAAATTTGTATTAACACACTCAACTCATTTTGGTAAATTCTGCATATCCGAACGGTCAGTAAATGTGTTCAGCAGTAGTATTTTATTGATTTTCAACAATATATTTTTCGATTTTCAGTAAAACACTGTAGGGGAGAGTGAGGACACTTGATCCTTGGGGATATTTGATTCCCTGGCCATATCTTATAATCTATACGAATAAAGTTATCACAATATAAAAAGAAAATGAAGTATTTGCTCGTTTATGATGTTTAAAAAACAAATCTGGTGTCAATGTATTTGGTTTGGAAATGTTGTAATATTTTAGAAAATATGTGTTTAAATCCATCTCGGAGATCTTTTTACAAATTTTTTGAGCGGTTGAATGAGATAGTCGAACTAATTATTTATGAATATTTTCATTTACAACTCCTTTCTATGGACTTTTGTCTAGAAAAACACGTTATTTGAATAAACAAAGAAATTTTAATTTTGTTCACCTTATACAACAGGTATCTTTGATCCCTGTGACAATAGGTATTCTTGATCCCTATCATTAGTTCTCTTAAACACTTTCGAAATGTATAGAAATAGAAAAGCATCATTTTCATAAAGTACCGGGCTCTATTAATTGATTTAAAATGTTTTTTCCGTGAACAAATCATGATATAAGTTATTGAAAATTGGAAAAGCCAGTTAAACAGCGCTGATTTACCGTAAATACTTGTCTTGACTTTCTACTGTGGTTAAAGTATGTCGTGCATCTAAAAAGGTAGTATCATTAGTTAATTTGTCAGAACAGGTGACTAACTGAACTTTCGTGTCTATTAGGGTGGGGAAAAATGATCGTTTTTCAGCACAGCACTTTTTTGGTTCCTTTTGGGGTCCCAAATAACTGTGCAAAATTTGGGGTCGATTGGTGTTCACCCGACGTAGCGCATTGCGTTTGAAATTTGTATGGAGATTAGTATGGGAAAACCTACTTTTTTGCATTTTTAATTCTACAGACTACAATTCTTCCTGTAGTATGCCAACAAATAGATAGAAGTGTAGTCCAGGATATGCTGAACATAATAGTAATGATGAAACAAAACATACTGTATCCTTTTGCCTTCACATTTACCAATAGAAGTTACGTTACAAACTGAATCAACTGATGTCGAGTTGATATGTCAAAGGATTGCATTGATTATATTTCGGTTTAATATGCATTATGATTTGATAGCATGCTCATTTTGTTGCTGTTCGATCACGAGGCGTAAAGCTAATTTCTGGATTTCAACATGAAATCCACCAGATCCCTACAGCAGTTTTTGCTTCAGGTGATCGAACAACAACGAAATAAGCATGCTATCAAATCATAATGGATATTAAACCGAAATATAATCAATGCAATCCTCTGACATATCAACTCGACATCAGTTGATTCAGTCTGTAACGTAACTTCTATTGCTAAATGTCAAGGCAAAGGGATACAATATGTTTTGTTTCATCGTTACTATTATGCGTAGGACATTGTGTAAATGTATTGAAAAAAATTCATCTGAACTTTCCAACTCGACAATATTTCAGTTCGAATTTCTACATATTAAAGACCCCCCCCCTCACCCCTCACTACACTCTATTGCTCTGCTCAACTACCTACGCTCATGAAATTGAGCTAAGGCTTTTGAATAATTCATACAAACATACCAATGTGGTATATCTAAAATATATGATGTTATTTTGGAATGCTATATGAAATATCATTGGTACACCCGCAGTGTTGGCAATAAAAATGATTTTTTAATTCGATGTATCGAATTTTGAACAGCTATAGCTTGGTTTAGAGACATTCTAACACCATATCTTCGACAAAGTTGTTCAGCATATCCTGGACTACACTTCTATCTATTTGTTGGCATACTACAGGAAGAATTGTAGTCTGTAGAATTAAAAATGCAAAAAAGTAGGTTTTCCCATACTAATCTCCATACAAATTTCAAACGCAATGCGCTACGCTGGGTCAACACCAATCGACCCCAAATTTTTCAGTTATTTGGGACCCCAAAAGGAGCCAAAAAAGTGCTGTGCTCGGTTGATGTGGTTATGATTACGTTTTTATATATAACAATGCCCCACCCTAGTGTCTATAGGTCATAGTGTGCTTTGTTTCTTTAGCCCTAGTAGGCGGGGGATCAAATTACCACGCGTTTTCACAAAAACCTCGTTTTGACATGATTTTCAAAACTATTCATGTTACTGACAGGATATAGTATTCGGATTGACACATTATTCATAGCTCTTACAATTCCAATTGACTACAAGATGGCGAATTTTGCAATTAAAATTTTTATTTCGTTGAAAAGTTATTAGAAAAAAACAAAAGTGGGATCAAGCGTACCCACTCTCCCCTACTCATATTTCGGTAAACGCTTTATTTCTTGAGGGCTCGGATGTGTAGAACTCGATAAAAGATGCGAAAAAAAAATCTGAGATACGGTAATAAGAAATAAAGTGTGGACGCCATTACTTCAATCCAAAACAACTAAATAATAAAAGTTATATAGTATAGTGCAATATTGCCATATACTCATGTAACTTTTGTTATTTAGTTTTGTTGGTATAAATCAAAAGCATAAAATTATCTCAAAAACTCTTGGTAGGGGTCAGGTATTGTTTACATAGAATGTGCATGCAAAATTTGAAATAAATCGGTTAAGTAGTTTATGAATGGCAGTTAACACCGCAAATCATGTTTTTTTTTATTTCGATTATAGAGGTTTTAACCTTAAGGTCATTCGCTCCTTCGGGTTAGGAAAATCTCTTATGAAAAATTTCTAACCCTATGTGCGGGGTCGCGACTCGAACCCAGGTGCGCTGCGTACAAGGCAATCGATTTACCAACTACGCTACGCCCACCCCCGCAAAACATGTTTTTTCCAGAGACGTTCTACAAAAAGGTTCGTCACCAATCGTTTGTGGATATTTTTACATAAAAACAATTACAGAATGTTGATGATATGATACATTATAATGCACAAAAGTTTTGAAATTCGCTTCGTCCAAAATTTGTAAAAAAAAATCGCAAAAAGTGTTTTTTTTTTCAAGCTGAAACCCTTACCAACCCCTCCCCCCCGCTTTATACCAATTGATGTGACTTCCATTGAGTATAGACCGAACAATTACTGAAAGAGAGTGGCACCCTCGCAATAAAGCTAACCACTTTATTTAGTAGGCGATTAGCTTATGGTCAACTGATTAGATTATGCATTACGGGTGATTTTCGTACATTTGATTTTCAAAATATTTGAACTTTCAATCTGATGTGGGTGATGTGCCTATTTAATATCAATTAGGAAATGTAGTTCGATAAGGGTTTGGCCGACAATCGACAGAATGCGTATTCATTGTTATTTTAGGGAAACCAGGGGCTCGCTGGCGGTTGGGGTAAGTTGGCGTAGTCTCATTTTCTCCGTTAGCCATATGGAGTTGTGTACATCAAGTAATGTGAAATACGTTTTTCAATGTTGCATAACATTTTATTTTGTAGAAGTTTTGGGCGATGTTGTGTTTTGGAACATACTATCCAAATTCTGAGGATGTTATCGGCTAAATCAGTAAAAATAAAGCGGCAAAAATAAATATTACTTCTTAACCCGACAGTTTCAGTGATTTTATTTCATCTGTGTCAAGGACCCTATGAAATGAAAATATTTCCGTTACTATTGCTGAAACCGCACTGCGCACTTACTATTCTTCTATTAAATTCTTCTCATAGACTGGTTAGTTCGACTGGTCTATCTATGAAAGTACCATCTCTATCAGTTGAAATATATGTATTTTGACAGCTCGCAGTTTTCAGTAGCAGTTTGATAACTCGCACGTTGAAAGTTCAGAGTCCAGGTTGGCGGAAAGTGCGAAATATTGTCTGTAGTTTTCTTGTACTCACTGAAACAGTTTGTATTTTGGTTTAGTGCGTTCAAAAGCTCGTCTCGTTTTAATGCTTTCATAGCAGTGAACTAGGGGTAAAATTCTTTTGCACAAAGCGAAAAATGTGGTGCTATCTTTCTTACTTCTCCACTACTTTTGATTCGGTGATAGTGTGTAATACACATGCACATTACTGCTCGGTGCTCATATTTTCTTGCGTGTTATATTGGTTGTAAATAGAGGTTCCATCTCGGGAATTTATTTCCCGGGATTTTTGGCTTTGGCGGGATTTCCTAATCCCGGGAAATTTTTATTATTTTAAAAATTATTTCTTAATTTATTCCATAAAACTTACCTTCTGTAAAAAATTCTGCAAAGTTTCGACCGGCAAACACTTGGAGTGGGTAGTAATTTTAAATTATACGTATTTAACTGGTTCGTAGATCAATGAGCGATATATCTTTGAACTCGGTAATATGAAGATATTTTTTGTGATTTTTAAGGTATAGTGTCCAAACCTTAGGCAAGTTTTTGCTAAAAAATGTTTATGCTTTCATGACAAATTCGCCGGCTATTACTGCAAACCATTTTTTACAGTAGCGTTAGTGGTGCACATGATATCTCTGCAACCGATGAGCCAATATATGGATTTTTATATAGTTTTTTTGCCTTTCTCATATAGAAAGGCTATGCAATCACTCTACAAATCGTCAACCTAATCCCGGCGTGATTTTTTTTTTGACTTATTTGGGCGTAGGTAAGAGTATGTAATCAGGGGTCGCTATTTTAAAATTGAAACTCGTTTAAAATTTCTTAACACCAACAAACCATGGAATCGTAGTTTGGACAAATGAGAAAGGCACAATTGCACCACTAGGTGGATTAAAACAGGTTTTAAAAAGGGACCATTCATAAATACGTAACGCAAAAATTGCCCAAAATTGACCCCCCCTCCCCCTATGTAACAAATTGTCACAAATTTTTCCATCCCCCCCTCCCCTGTTACGTAACAAATTCCAAGAAAAAATTTTTTTCTTCGATGAAAACATGTTACGTAACGATCTAGTTAACACCCCCTCCCCCCTATGTCACAACTTGTCGTACCCCCTCCCCCCCCCCCCCCTAAAAGCGTTACGTAATTTATGAATGGTCCCTAACTAGATCTAGAACGAAAGTGTTTGCAAATAGAGATTAGTTACGGAAATTAAGCTGATTTCTTTAAAAAATCAATTAGAATGGTTTGTAAGGTTATCGTGTTCAACGGTTATTTGGTCCATTCATCGAATGCAACGCAAGCGTTTTTTTTTCGAGTATGGTGATTTGGCTTTGAATATGTTTTTCATGTTCTCATCGTGTACAGTGATAAAAATTCAGTTCATGGTGGTCGTCTAACCTACTGACGCCTACCTTTCGATTTTAATAATTCCACTTTACTATCATCAGCTCACTAAATGGTACGCCACTTTTCGACGGTCTACTTGACGTGAAATTCGACAAAGTTCAGACGATTGTGAAGGTGCCGTATTGTGAGTTGTGGCACTTTTCTCGGACTTCCTGCATGCAAATTGGTCTTAATCAATCGTTTTCTACTCATTGACATTGCAATAATGTTCCAGGTCTTTCTAGAATTCCCTCGAAGACGTAAACCAATATTGTTTTGCTATCCGACCCATCAGTTTGTTGAGTTTGAACGGATGTTGTTCGCTATCTACCGCTAGTTTCACATTTGTTTGTCCAGTGCAATGCATTGTGTATCTTTGTGGCAGAACACTGTAAAAGTTCCTGGACTTCACGGTATGTTTTGCCATTAGCATTCAACCGTTTGATGAGATTTCGCTCCTCGCCTGTACAGTGCCTCGGACGACCCATTTTCGTGAAATACTACAATATGCAAACTTATAATTTCGGGTTAATTGTAAGCGTACACTCAAAAAAAAGTAAACGTTATGCCTATTGATTTTACACATAGATTTTTGCAATTAACGGAGGCATATAGACACTATTTGCTGGCACATAAACCTAATGTGTGTATTCACAAGAAATATTAATCTTACATTCACATTTCATAACTATTAGGCACATAAAACCCCATTCTATAATAATATGCACATATAACTTATGTGTGTGCATACATAGTTTATACAGTTGACACATAGAAGGTATGTGTGCGCGTGATAACAATAGCCTTTCTTCTTCATATGAATTTTAAGCGGTTTGAAGCAAATAGAATTAACATTTGGATTTCTTTCAGTGTAGGAATACTATTCCGAACAAAATAGATTGACTACACTGAAAATCTTGGAAACTTTAGCGATTTGAAAACCTTTTGTGGTAGCGCTGCTATTTTTACGAACAGCTTTATATCGACTTTCTTCCGAAATGACAGCTGTTTATCGTAATCAATAAGCCAATGATTCCAAATGGTGGCGTGTTCTACTCTTCGTACTATAGGTCCTAAAATATTCACTATGGATTTTGTTCTACCGCGTAAAAAACCTAAGTGTATATACTTTTTCATTCCTTCTGTAATTTGTCTTAAATTTTAATCCCGGTTGGTTGGAAAATTATCAAAATTACACAATCACCGTGGAGTGATCTCGTCTATATCGTCAAAATAAAGCTGTAAATTTTTCATGTTTGTTAACGGTTTTGTCGGTTTTATTGGTGTACATATTTTCTCTTCTCCGGCTAAGCACAAAGAATACAAAAGCACCAGCCATTCTCGCTGCGGAGGATAAGTCGAGCATTGCTCTGATCCACAACTAACAGAAGAAGGAGAAGTACTTTGTGGCCTCGGGAATTCGTCACCAGACACCAACAAGCCCCGGTCTAATCTATTTTTTCTATTTTTGGCATGCTCCCATTTTGACACACTCCGATTTTGGCAACAAATGGGTTCCATTTTTGGCAACATTATTGGTGTACATAATAAGTCTTTGAAAAATGTGCAGAAGATATTTTTTTCGTATCAATTGACATCACATTTCACTTTATTTTCAAACATGGGAGTCATATTAACCCACAAAGGCGCAAATCATTTTTTTAAATTTTGTTGAAATTGTCTCGAAGATTCAATACATTACTGTGATAATTTTGAGATGTTTTTCGCAATGTTGTTTTAAAACAGCGTCATAATTTAAGGGTTAACTATATTTTACACTATAGGTGTCGTAATGATTACAATAAGTATAGAAATGTATTATTTATGTATAATATAACTGATAACAGTGTAACTAGTGCCTGACGGAATCAATTTTTATAGTAAGACCCAGAGCCTGTGCACTTTAATAGTCAAGTACAGCGGAATGCGCTACACGGCATAATAAGACCAGTTCTGGAGAAAATTTACAATTGCGAGCCTCTTTTTCTTTCAATTATTACGACGTCACTACAAAACTAAATTTTCATTATATAGCCCGTATTTAGGAATACAATACTGATAGCTTCCAAATAGTTTGTTTTAGCTTTATGGTGTCTTTGGCAAATTTGTTAGTTTTTTTAGCCATTTTTTTTTTTCAAATGAATGGAATTAGGGTGGTCCTTATGGTTAAGGCGTTCAAAGTATCGACTGATTAGATGGGTGATGTTTACTTGCGCAATGCCCTACAATAAAATAAACACAAATAGATTGAAGCAAGTTTGCTGAATAAACAAGGCTATCTTTAATGTTTAATTTATAAAGATTTTTTTAAAGATTTGAGGTAGGGTGGCTCTTGAAAAATTGTTCTTTAATTTTCAGAAAGAAGAGATAATAGCCCCAGTAGCGAAATTAACACTACCATGCAGTGAATTGTTTGAGTTTTGACGTCCATTGGGCCGAAGAAAAGCGTTTCGAATTAAATGATATGCTACACCTCCGTAATGAGAGGCGTTGTACTCGAGAAATGCGCGAAGATTGTGAGAATTCTACTGGACGACGCACAATGTCGCATATCCGTACAAAACCTCAAAATTTTATTTTGGATATTTCATGATTTAATATATTTCTCTGTTTGTAAACAGGTTGAATAGAGTCTTCTAAAATATTAAGTCTTGAAGACAAAAGATAGATTTTTTACAGACCCTCAATGGTGAAATAGATGATCAATTCTGGTAAAAAAAAACTGTGTTCAAACCTATGTTATTCAAATGAATATATCGGTTTTGTTAAGATTCCGATTAGGATCGAACTGATTTCATTAGTAAGGTTATTCGCATTCAATTTAGTCGATACAAGGTTTTCTTATCAGTCACTCTTTCTGAAGAACAAATAATAAATCGTGCATTAAATTAAAATTATTTGTTCAAAGTGGCTGTACTTTTTTTCGAAACAGTTCGGAAGGATCGCTTGTAGTTCATGACTCTTGAAAATTTGTATACTTTTCGAAAATAAATGTTTTGTTTTGCCCCTTTCTGCCCCGAGGTATGAATAAAGGTGATTTTTCATGATAAGTCTGAAGGAGACGTTTGATTACCCAGGGTTCGCAAAATAATTTACAAATGTCTCTTAGCATTCTCAACAATTGAAAAAATGTGTATTCTGCTAAAAATTTACCAAACCAATTTTTTAAAGTGAATTTTCAGATATATACTTTATAGTCGTAAATGTTGAATTTTCAAACCACCCTAGGTGCCAAAATCTCGAGGTAAAAAAATTACACGAAATATGAATTCAGGGACTTAAAATTACCCAATGTGAAGTTTTCATCAAATTCGGACCCCTTTTGAGGTTTTGTCCGACTTTTGTATGGAAGGTGATCATTGTGCGATGACTGAATTTGATAAAACATGAATAAAATTGAATTTTCTTATTTTTTTTCTTTCATCTCATCCCATTTCACAAATGATTAAAAATCCTTGAAACATTTTGAAGTAAATTGAAAATCTAAACTTTAGAAATTAGGTTCCATTTTTAGCACGGTTCCGAATACTCAGAATACTACACGAATTTATACAGTATCAAATGTCTGCATTATTTTTTTTTTCTTTGCCGACCCCATAACGTCAATAGCGCGCTAACTATTTCACTAGCAGGAGTATTTATTTTCTAAGTGAAATCGGCTTCTTATTTTTCCTTCGACATTAGGTTTGTTCCAGTACCAGGAGAAACTGGAAGTACTCCGGAGCAAACAGGGAGAAAATCGTTCCTGTACTATCATCTTCTCTTTTTTCTTCTTCTGGTGGCAAACCGGAGTGAAAAGGAGCAAGAATTTTTTGCTCCGGAGCAACAAGGAGTAACTTCCATGTACTGGAACAAACCTATTCTTCTTTTCGCAACATTTTCTCCCTGCCGAAATCTTCCGAACAGTGTTGCTATTTTTATTAATGAAAATGGAGTCTTGTTAATTTATTTTATGCCGTAAATATTTTGTATCTTTATTCCACTATATTGATGAAGGGAACCGTTTTTCCATGTCATGGGTGTTTAGTAAGGTGTAACGAAACCATTTTCTGAAAAATTTTAGATTATGGTGTGGTTTCTGTCTTATTTTTGTTAATGTTGTAACCAGTGTATTTGTTTCTGGATAAGATTTGTGAGATTGTCGCGTTTAGTTTACGTTTATTAAATCTGTGTATGTCGAGAAAAGATCTGTGAAGTGTCTAAAAGGCGAACACCGTCAGAAGGCCAGAACGCAGCCAGAAAAACTCGCCACAATTTCCGTAAACCACCACCAGGTGCCGGATTCAGCAAACAAGCGGCCATTGGGGGTGGCGATAATAGAGGATTTGGGCGGAATTCATTGGCGAACCAAAGGGTCAACGGTCGAGGGTATGAGGTCAATAACCACCAAAACCTGAGTTCAATTGCCCGGTAACTATCGACGAGGAAAGTTAGAATTTTCAAGTCAAGCCAGAAGAGGCAATAAAAGTCGAAGTAAAGAGAAGTGAAGCTGAGTGTTAAATTACAAAAGAGTGAAGTGAAGTAAAAAAAGCAGAAATAAGGAACTGGATAGTTAACCGGAGAATCCAGACTTCCAGGTAATTGACCGTCCCCTAAACTAACCCATGTGACGCCTCGACCGTCCCCCCCAAAGCCAATCCGCCATTTTGACATCCCCCATTGTGTTCGCAGGACCCCGTAGTTTATAACTTGAAGCCGTGGTTTTAGTGTATAACCCCTGTGAACCCAGAAAGCCCTACCGTGTCCGACCGTCGAATACTCACGCGGGAAACCGGGCATAGCCGACGAATAGAACCCCTCGTCGAAGCTCGAGATCGTCAAACACTCGAGGCCGCGTAGACGACCGGTAGCGAGCGACGTGCGGCAGCCGTAGAACACCGTGTGGAACCGCAGAATCAACGGAGTGAAGCAGTGGAGTACGGTGGTGGAGTGGCAGCGACAACGACTGGAGTGGAAAAGGGGCCCCGAAGAAAACCGAAGAATAAAGAAGTGCTAAGGTAGGAGATAGACAGTAAGAAAGTGGGAGAAAAAGAATAAAAGTGTCGACGAAAAGGGAAATAAAAGTTGTGTTTGCTTGAGGATAAAGATCAGGTGTTTTCTTGACCGCGATTAGCCACGAGCGTATGCCGACCCTGAGGCGTTGAGAAAGGGAGTCTCATATTTGCTAGGCAGTAGCGATACGCAAGTTACAATGTTAATCAACCACGTATACGGTAAATGCATGATAAATACTTGTTTCACCTTGCCATACAATTTCTGTTCAATTTAGTCATTTTTACTTTTTTAACGATAATAATTTTATTTGTCAAAAGTAATGACAATCTTTTCCTATAAATATAGCAACACTGCCAACCATCATTTCGCAATCCCTGTAGTAACATTGCGTACTGTGCAAAAAGTCAGAATCAACCAATCAGGAGCCGGACCATTCTGACGTAAAATTGGAACAAAAACGACCCCCCCCCTATTGTCACGTCTTGTCTTAGAGTGAAAACAAAACTGCACTGATAATATATATTCGTAAATATAATAAAATCGATCATGCTATGCACGAATTCATTCGTCGTTTTCTGCAACGAAGTATTTTCGTGCATTCTAAATAAACAAAAATGGTCGCTTGGTGAACGAAAGCTTTCGTAAATTTTACACATTTAATATACACTGCACGAATGTTATCGTTGATAACGACATTATTTTTCTTGAATGAAACGAAATGTTTTGTTTATTTTAATAAACGTGTCTGTATATTACGAACGATTTCGTTGGTCGCACGAATTCATTTCGTTTAGGGGCCATGCATAAATGTCGTAGCATTTTGGGGGGTAGGGAGGGTATACCAAATTTGTGACGAAGTGTGACGAGGGGGAGGGTAGGGTCAGAAGTTGTGCGACGTAGCATTAAGTTTAATTTTTTTTTGACGGGCACCCGTTAATTCTGGGGGCAGATCACTTGTGATGCATGTTTAAAAATCAGCTAAATTAAATGCATTTCTTTCCATCAAAATAAAAATTCAAAATGTATTTTGCGTTGCGTGCAATGTATTTTGCGTTGTGTGTAAGACGTCAAAACCCTACAAAAAATCAGTCCTACATTCAATAAAACGTCGAACAAAGTGAATCAGCGTAGGACATTTGTTAAACAAAATTTTCGGCGAGGGAGTGCAAAGTTGATGCAAAAATGGAAATTAAATGCATTTTTTCTAATTTGATGCAAATTTGTTATATATTTCTAGAGTGATCTGCCCCTAGTATTAATTAGATTAATTAGAGAAAACAATTTAATGTTCCTCCATTCCCAAGTTGCTTTTCATGCGGTTTTTCATTTTGTAAATTTTACTGTTCGAGGAATGGCAGGCTCGCAAAGAAATTGAAAGATTTTTCATGCGGATTTAAATTTCCACATTAGTTAGCTAATATTGCTAACTAGTAGACTTATTTTGGTAGCTGAATTAAATTTTCTTTCAGATTCAATCAAAGAAAATTTAGTAATTTAGTTGAGCTTATACCACAGACTAACAGACATAACACTATGAGGGAATTCCCTAAAAAACATCGATCCGACAATTTTCGCAGAACACTAGCTCCACCTTTTATTCACGGTCCCAAACACTCAATTACTGGTGGGTTTCCCCTCAGGTTTGGGAATAATTTTCACTAATGGTCTATCCCCCATATGCTTGTTCATATGTCAGTAGCGCCATAATTTCAAATGTGGCCACAGTCCCAACTGTAAATATATTTAAAATGACCGTTAAAGCGGGCGAAGCTTTGTTTTTGAGTGTTATGTCTGTTAGTCTGTGCTTATACTTCCTAAAATCGTTGACCGCTGCAGGATTGTGAACTTCTTTTCATGCTATATGACATGTAAAATGCTAAACAAAACTATCCACATTATATTTGTCATAAAATGGGCTTGTTTAGTAGGCAATTTGCTGTTATAATGAAAATGTTGATAAAAGTCGTCAAACATTTTGTAAGGACATATATTTAAAAGAATTGAAAAACATATGTAATTTTTTCATCTCCCTGTCGCGTTGTATGGGGGGGGATTAGTAAAATGCTACGTCATTTACAAGGGGGAGGTTAGAATTTTGTGACCAAATGCTACGAGGGGGGAGGGAGGGGTCGAAAATCGCCAGAAAAAAGCTACGTCATTTGTGTACGGCCCCTTATCTTAGAAAAGTTTTCGTATTTGTTATCCTCTTATTGTTTTCAGTCGATCTTTTGGGATCGATGTTTGACAACATCGATTTTTTTTTAATTTAAAAATATCGATGCGGCCAAATCGATTTTATTGTGGTACGGAGAAATGGCCGCTTGATGAACGAAAGTTTTCGTAAATTTTAGTTATTTAGTTTAAATTGCACGAATGTTATCGTTGATAACATTATTTTTCGTGAATGAAACGAAATGTTTCGTTTATTCTAATAAACGTTTATGTATATCGAATAATTTCATTGCTGTCACGAATTTATTTCGTTCATCTTAGGAAAGTTTTCGTATTCATTAGCATATTATTTTTTCAATCGATAATTTTGGATCGATGTTTGACAACAACGATTTTTTTAATTAATTAAAAGGATCGATCTGGCGAAATCGATTTTATTTTAGCCTACTCACCTCCATTGAGGAGTAGAAATATTGTGGTTTGAAGACTTAGTAATTTACTTAACATTAACTACATTAACAGGGTCCAAAATATGTAGGGGTCTAAATTAGGTTGGTTACTCTAGCTGAGCTAGATTGAAAGAGCAGCCGATTAATTTGTGAGCCAGAATGAGAGAGTATGTGAACAGCAGTGGAAACGAAAAATTAAACATCTATCCGTACTAGTTTGAAATGAACGAAAAATGGTAGTACCATTAATGTAACAGGTAACACATTGTTTACATTACGGAGCTAAAAGTCATTTTAATAATTAGCAATAAGAAAAAATGTCACCAAGATAGCGTTCAAACACATTTTAACTCGTAGTGTGAATATAGTATACCAAAACTATTCCGACATGGCAGGCTGTCTTGACTCAATAGTTGTAATAAACGTTTAATGCGAAAAAGAGCCAAAACAATACCGTTTGATACTGAAAACTACAGGTTAATTTCTTATTAGACGATAGATGCAAACAAAAATATACACGATCACACTGATAGAATATATTCGTAAATCGCTTGGCATTAGTTTCGTACAGATATACATAAAATATACGAATTTTTCGTTCATATCATTAGTTCTATTGAAACACATTTATTTTTTGTTACTAATTTTTCGTGAAAACCACGAAACGACTTTCGTTGGCTTATTACGAAACAGCTTCGTTCGGCAAACGAATTGTTCGCTGTTATTTACGAATATCTTTATAATATTTACGAGCATTATTCGTCAAACCGTCAACGTCAAAAAGCTTCAATATGGAGTTATTGTTGCTATACGTCAGATAATTGTTGATCATAACGACGGTCTCGGTCTGAATATTTAGTAGCCGTATCCGTGTTCGTCGGTTTCAGGAAGATTTCCTGAACCTCTTTCGCTTCCATTTGTTCCAGAATCCGGAGCAGTACGGATTCAGTTGAGCCATCGCGAACTGCTCGTTGGTTTTGTATGAATTAGTTTGAGCTTTCTCGGTCGGAGCAAAGCCAAAATAATATGCTACTTAATACGAAAACTTCTTTTAGATGAACGAAATGAATTCGTGCGACCATCGAGATTGTTCGTAATATACACAAACGGTTATTAAAATAAACGAAACATTTCGTTTCATTCACGAAAAATAATGCCGTTATCAACGATTACATTCGTGCAATTTACACTGAATAAATAAAATTTACGTAAACTTTCGTGCATCAAGCGGTCATTCCTTCATACCACAGTAAAAACGATTTGGCCACATCGATTTTTTTAAATAAAAAAAATCGATGTTGTCAAACGTCGATCCCAAATGATCGACTGAAAGCAATAATAAGCTAATAAATACGAAAACTTTTCTAAGATAAACTAAATGAATTCGCGCCACCAACGAAATCGTTCATCATATACATAAACATTTATTGAAATAAACAAATCATTTTGTTTCATTCACAAAAAATAAAGTCGTTATCAACGTCGTCCTGCAATGTACACTAAATATGTAAAATTTACGAAAACTTTCATTCATCAAGCGGCCATTACTTCAAACCACAATCTTTCTACTCCTCAATGGAGGTGAGTAGGCTAAAATAAAATCGATTTCGCCAGATCGATCCTTTTAATTAATTAAAAAAAAATCGTTGTTGTCAAACATCGATCCAAAATTATCGATTGAAAAAATAATATGCCAATGAATACGAAAACTTTCCTAAGATGAACGAAATAAATTTGTGCCAGCAATGAAATTATTCGATATACATAAACGTTTATTAGAATAAACGAA
Source organism: Topomyia yanbarensis (assembly GCF_030247195.1). Lineage (NCBI taxonomy): Eukaryota > Metazoa > Arthropoda > Insecta > Diptera > Culicidae > Topomyia > Topomyia yanbarensis. The sequence continues at coordinate 60,366,157 of NC_080670.1, forward strand.
ACATTTCGTTTCATTCACGAAAAATGATGTTATCAACGATAACATTCGTGCAATTTAAACTAAATAACTAAAATTTACGAAAACTTTCGTTCATCAAGCGGTCATTTCTCCGTACCACAATAAAATCGATTGTTTTAAATTAAAAAAAATCGATGTTGTCAAACATCGATCCCAAAAGATCGACTGAAAACAATAAGAGGATAACAAATACGAAAACTTTTCTAAGATAAACGAAATGAATTCGTGCGACCAACGAAATCGTTCGAAATATACAGACACGTTTATTAAAATAAACAAAACATTTCGTTTCATTCATGAAAAATAATGTCGCTATCAACGATATCATTCGTGCAGTGTACATTAAATGTGTAAAATTTACGAAAGCTTTCGTTCACCAAGCGACCATTCTTGTTTATGAAATGAACGAAACCTACTATTTAGAATGCACGAAAATACTTCGTTGCAGAAAACGACGAATGAATTCGTGCATTGCATGATCGATTTTATTATATTTACGAATATATATTATCAGTGTAAATATATAGTCCAGCCTGACATTTTCTTGTTCGTTTTCTCTTGTGGTCCGTGTTCAATGAGTAACGACTCCGGAATTTCTTCTTAAAAGAAATTATGAAACTTGGTTTTGTTCTTTTTTTCTAAGATTATGTGGAGTGTGTTCGATTTGGAAATAAAATTAAATAAGCAAAAATCTACATCTATAAATTCTGATGAAATGAATCTACCCCAAAAGATAACAAACATGAATCCAAAACTCAAAGAGCTTTTTTTTTCTTTCAATCATCTTTCTTTTAATGTTGATAAAGATAAACAGGATTCTCAACCCAAAATTGCAATAAAATCCGTCGTTTATTACAATGACTCGAACTGTCTTCTTTAGTTCATTCAAATATAAAGCTTTGAATTTAAGCCAATTGTATTTTACCAGGCAGGATTGGATCAGGAAGAAGGGTCATTCTAGTTTACATTAGCTATCTCCTAGAGCGAGAAAAGAAATGAAAAAGGCATGATAAAATCCGTTGCTACATTAATCAACACCTTGAAAAGGTATAAGATTATCGAATAAATTTCCTTTCACACCTCCTTGTACATAAAGTGTCATTTTCGCCCAAGACCCGAAAGAATCTGAAAATATTTTTTTATACTGAGAATTGGACTTTGTATACATTGAAATTTATCTGAATTTATTGTTCATTTAAACCCAACATTTTTTTGTAAATCCTTGTTTATTGACTTCTTAATCCATAAGCCCCGCGCACACCGCAAAACTGATCAAATTTTAATAACTTTCTCGGGTTATTTTACATCGATTTATAGCATTCTACGAAGTTGCGGACAATGAGATTGTTGATCAGATTCTCACTTTTAGTATTTTTTGACTCTCTATAATACCAATTAGTAGCAAAAATGCGAATTAATTTCATTAAAAACTTAAGTTTTCAATCAAAAAGCTTTAAAATAATAAGTTGTTCTAGACCCTCCGACGGAATATTTTAATTTTACTTTCAAGTGAAAGGGAAAAGTGCATTCTTTCATATCCCGAAGTTTTATAGATGACGAATTTTATTTAATAAAGTTGTCCGACAAAGACACCGTGTTGGGTTTTATGGAGCGTTTCTTTTTTTAACATTTTACAAAAAATAGAGGTTTAACTCACATGTACGGATTTTTCTTAGTCGTAGAATTGAATAGTCTTTCATGTAAAAAAAGCTACAAAACATATATAAATAAATTTGAGTTAGTTTATTATAAAAAATGCCATAGTTCATCCACTATTGGGTCATCTCCCCTAGTGTATCTTAATTTTTAATTCGCACGCGTGCTTTGTCCTAGATCGTTGTCTCATTTTTATTTTTTGGCAAAATTCTATGGCATCGAAAGTAGTGTTGTTCATTCATAATTTTTGCCTCAGTTTGATAAACGAATGGCATTTTTTGGCTGATTCGTCTATAGAGAACTGACACCTATATGAATTCACAGGAAGCATTTTCATTCAAGATTTTGAAAAGCTACAGTACTTAAGAAGTAGGTACACTTTGGAACAGAAGACCAACTACACACATACCACAGGAACTAAAACTGATTACTTCCCTTATATTCCGCTGGCTCGTTGATCGTTTCCCACTCAATGCACTGACAACGCGAAGCAACTGTGGCAATGCTTAAGTGCATTAAATGAAATTTTCATATACATGCTATGTTGGATTTCGATACACGTTTAATATTGATGAGTTTAAACTTGAAATTTAGGGTAAAATTAATAATGTTGTAGAGCTTTATCCAATGGAGATATCCGTTTTTTCTATCCAGGTTTGAGTCTTCACTTAAGCTGGCGATGTTCTCTTTTTGTTCCTTTTTCTGCACTTTTCGTTTGGCGGTTGAGATAATTTCGCCTCGATGTAGACAAATTGTATATTGTAGACATCTCAAATTAGCAATAATGCATATATGGGGTTACGGTTTAAAGCGCACGTTTATTCCATGTCGTAATTGAATCCGAATTGGGAAAACACTTGGAATTCAAAACAAGATCATTGGCTATTAGATATTGAAGACGCTATTCGCCATCTCCATCGTTTGTTTGCCTTTTATCTGTCAGTGTCATTCCAATCGAGCACGAGATCTGTGAATGGCCCTTGTTTGATCCAGATTTAGCGTCTTTGGCTATTATGACGACTAGATAAAAAGGGATTCCTTCGAAAATTTTGGGAAGTATACTTTTTTGTACTCCTTGGGACAGATTCTACTGTTCATCTATAGCTAACTTATGTATGCCAGCGATGTTGATTTAAATTTCGAGGACACTTCTATGTTAGTGGAAGATGAATGAGTCTCATTTGTTTGCCAAACATATTCGTTGTTTTAACCCTCCGGCACTCGCGCGGTTGTATTTAGTGCAACACCTTCAGAAACTCTAGCGAAATCTGCTTTCAGCACCAGTTGCTGCTCATTTGGGGAGCCATTCGCGCGAGTCCCGGAGGGTTAAGCGGAAGAAATCCTCACGGTTTCGATCATGCTGTTCTCAATTACCCCGCAAATCCATAATTCAATAATTCTGACAATTAGCAATCTGCCCAGTTAACAATAAGATAAACGGACTTCATTATAATAACTGTGAACAAGAGTTTTGGAATTGTCAAAGCCATTTATTTCCACACAGGGTTCGAAATATAATTGATTATTTTCTTAACACTAACGATGAAATTTTGCACGTATTTATACTCTATTTTCGTCGACATAAGTCTTGTTCCGTTTCATTTGTACAGGGATTCTAAAGCGGCTCTTTTTCACTCCTAATACTAAAAGACAAAATCTTCTATATGTTTCATAAATGCGCCCGACAGGGGGATATGTCCGTTTGAGCTGATTTCGCTGATAATGCCTATTGTTATTTTTTTATGAGGGGGGTTCGGTTTTTGTTGTTTGACAGTAAAACTTTGCACTTGCATCGATTGTTGTGGTTTTGTAGCTAGCTGTTTTGTGGATTCACGGTCACTGAATGGACTGTTAACTCCGAAGCTTTCTTATTCACAAAAGCGTTGCAAGCAACGTCGTAACCATCAGGATTCCCAGTTGACTGGCGATGACGTGAGCTGAGCTGGACCATTTCAGACCGGAGAAGTTGATATTGGGAAGGCGTTGCTCTGCAGAAAAAATGTGCATCGTCAAAAAAAACCCATAACAAGCGGGAGCATTCCAAAAAGTTTGACATACCTTTTGCTTGGAAAGATAAAAAAGCAAACACAGCACGCAACAAAAAATAACTAAACTAAGCAAACAATTCAATACGACACTGGGATAACCGATTCTAAAAGAAACGAAAAAACGAAACTATAACATTAAATAAATTAAAAAACATACACATACTGAGCGGAAACTACCGCTTACCATAGAGGTTCAGTCTCGCTTCGGCGTGGCCTACTTTGTTGGAAGCTTTGCAGATGTAGTCACCATAGTGTGAGCTTTCGACGGAGCTGATCTTCACCACAGAAGTGGTCACATCATCCGGTTGACCAGTCTGGGAAATACTGTAAACATAAACCAAATTAGCTACTGATTTCCTTAATTTCAAACGGGTACCTTACCTGTACGAGCCACCATTGTGAATCGGATGGCCATTCTTCAGCCAGGAAATCGATGGTGATGGGAACGCCTGCACCACGCACTCCAGTTCGATGTCATACTCGGTTGCCTGAGCTACCTTAGGTCGAGGGATTGAGATGACGGGAGCAAATTCCACTTCCAGATGGATGGTCCTTGAGTCGGGCCTTCCTACGCCATTATCTGCGAGACAAAGGTACGTGCCACGATCCTCCTTGGTCAGTGACGACAACGACAGTACGTTTCCATTGTAGATTTGTCCACCAATTGGAAGGATTGTGTTGTACTCTCGCTTCCAGGTAATCGACGGGCGAGGATACCCTTCAGCCGAGCAGGTCAGCTTTACGTCTTCACCTTCTGCCTTGCTAACGGTTGTGGCAGCCAGATTATCCTGCAGAATTGGTGGATGACGCACCTGAAGCTCAACAGTGGCGGTCACTTTGTTGGTGCTATTCACCTGAATCTGACACTCGTACAAACCGGCGTCGGTATTAACGATGTCGCTAATCTAAAACGATAGGGCATGGATGCAAGAATGTGAGGGATGCGTAAATGCAATCACAAAAGGGTTGCTAATTAGATTTCTGTCTGCCGTGGAATAAGTCCCGGTGGGATTTCGACTACGACATGTGCTCTATAGGGGAAAATGTGTAGCCATTGTGATGAAGTTATTAAAATGCATAATTGATGAGTTGTTCTTGACATTCAATCCACAGGGTAGCGTGCACTCATATATTAGGGTTGGCTCGAAATATTTGCACTTACCGTCAGTTTGTATTTCATCGTATTGTTCTCCTTATCGACACTCACATTAAACCGTTCCTCTGCTACGGCTAATGTTGGGCCCAGCGAAATAGTATTAATATTTTGAGATCTCTCCCGATTACTTTTCTGCCAACCAACGGTGAATTTACCCACATTGTTGATATCGCACTCCAACGAAACACTCTCCCCAATATCTTTGATCTGCTCCGGACTGATGGATGCGATGGTTGGTGCTGCCTGCTGCGATGCGCCTAAAGGATACAACACACAGGACAACAAATATAGAATAAATGCCAATTTCAGAACACTCGACCTCAAGACCCTACTGCTACTGAAAAGTTCGCAAAGCAGATAACTGCGGCATTATAAAAGCAAATCACCACGATACGCATCACTCCCAGGCGCGCGTCCTGTTTCTTATCGCCACATATTTTCTACGTTCACTTTCATTCATCAAAGCATCCTCTCAACGAGCCAACGACCGACCAACGGGCGGTACGTCACTCCATCACATATTCATATCTCTAGAACAAGAATCCGGCGGCTATCGCCATGGTAACACTTACACAGCTTCACTGCGATCAGGCAGCAAATCACAATCAAATCCAGCCGAAGAAGGCTCATCGTAGCTGAACCGCGAAGGCCGTGAAAAACACACGTTCAGTATTCAACCACCCACACTTTGCTGGCGGTTAGAAAACGATACGATGAATGCCTTCGGAAAAAAGGGAACAGCGCACACCGAGGGGGATCTCCTACCACACGATGGATGGCTTGGAATGCTAAACTCAAGCACAAGCAGCTCTCCTAAACCCTCCCTTGGTTGGAGTGGAAAAAATGACACCAAAAAAACAGCACGTTTCAAATACCGTAGAACGGAAACCCAAACAAATGATGTGCGAGTGCCGACCGGTCGAGAACAACTGATGCTGCGAGAGCACTACAGGACCCGGCGAAGCATAAAAGCTCCTCGGGAGAGGCTGGGAAAGTACAGAGAAATTTTATGATCACGCACACAATTATGCATGCATCAGAAGAAGAACAGAATGCGAGTAGAATGGGAAGTATTGGGATTACGCGCTCAGATCAATTTTTCGAAACTGGTTAACAGGTCGTCTATATAGTGAATAACACAGTGCTACAATCAGGAATGCCAAGTGTTTTTTTTCGGAAAATCTGTAATATTTAATGAAAAAGGCTGGATATGTCTTAATGGACTAAAATTTATGGAGAACCATTGGACATTCATGAGCTGTTTTATTGCAGATTGTTAATGAAACATTTATGTAAAATAGAGTTTAAAAAACGTTTTTAATCCACCTAACAGTATGATGGGACATTTCTTATAACTCTTATCACTCTCTTCGGATATTATATCGATTGAGAATATTTAGAACTTTATGTTTCGCGATGTTTTTGATAACACATGCAGAGAACTAAAAACTAAAAATTGAAGCTCTTGGTATCACGCTACCTCTGAAGTGCATGCGTGCATAGTTCTAACTTTACTTTGATATCGACTTTTTCTAAAAGTGACTTCCCAGTAGTTTGAATTATTATCGCTCATCCTAATGCGAAAGAACAAATAAAGAACTCTCGAAACCCGTTAAAGAAAATCATCACTGGAATTTTCGTTTCCACAAAAGTTTTCGATAACGCTCCGTCACTTGTGTTAGTGCACTGGGTGCACGCTGCTCTGAAAATCTAACGAAATCGTCTTAGGGCACCAGCGGCTCTCATTCCGAGCCATTTGCGTGATTTTCGGCGGGTTAAATCTGTAAAGAATTCTAAAAACTAACTTCAATTACGTAATTTTCAGTTCAGCAATTCGAGAAATCGTGCTCACCGCAAGCCATGAAAAATAAACTGCTTTGTGGAGCGACTGTCACTACTCCGTTTACTAAAGCTATTAATAATTCTCAAATACATTCTAATTTTTACAACCTTATTAGGGAAAGTTGTTTTATAAGCTTTTGTAATATTGTGTAGGGAAAAAGCCGAAAATTTCTGTATTTTCTCAATCCGCAACATATAAGCCCTTAAGTATACCAATTAATTTAGGAAGCCTTTTTAATATAAACTATCGCACGAATGAGAAAAGGTTCACGAAACTTTTGGAAGATGTCGATTAAATAACTTCTTGAAAACTACCAAAAAATTGGTGTAGTTCGATGCAATTGAAAAAAAAATATCCTCAAAAATGGGATGTACCTATCAATGTGGGACACAGTGAATAATAAATATAGCAATGACCCGTTTTTATCAGTTTCATGGCGTATTTTAAGCTGACATTGACTAAATCAAGACATATTTCTTTCCTTCTTTATAATAAACTGAAGCTGTTAAAATATTCTTCCCTTCCCTTGATCTAGCCTGATAGCTATTTCTGATTATATAATATAAATTTCTCTTAAAGAGGCCTTCTAGAGCAAATTAAAAAAAAATGAATTTTTGATTTTTGCATATTTGCATCTTTAAGGTAAGAAAAATATGCTCAAGAAAGGATTTACTCGAATTCAGCCTTGTTAGTCTGTTGGAGCCCATCAAACATATTTTCATATGAGACTGATAAAATTGGGAGTAGACTAAATCGGGGGCTAATTAAATGGGGTCTTCACTGTATTATAATAGATAGGTAGTCTTCGAAGATGTTTCTTGTGGACGAGTGTAGAACGACTTTGTTTCTACTTACTTAGAGTCAGCGGCGTAGCTAGAAATTCGGTTTGGTGAAAATCGAACCTATTTGAAGTTTTAAAATTATGGAGAATTAATTTTTCAAAAAATAGTAACAGAGTACGTTTCATTAGCGAATTTGTTGAGACTATCATTTAAAACAACTTTATTGCAGGAATGAATACTATGTGTAGGGAGTATATCGAATTTTAAAATATTTACGAAATGTTCCTTACGTTACGAGCTTCACAAACTAAAGGTTTGGATAAAATGTAAAATTTATTTTTTATAAACAGTAGAAGATCATACACAGTAAAATGATAATAAATTATTTTAAAGGTACAAATAGCCTAAAATATGTTGATACCCCAAACACACGGAGCCTTCATGTCTTCAACAAAGTGGTTTGTAATTGAACTTCCCAAAATTTTGCTGCAGACATTAAGTCTCGAACTAATTTGTTTGAAGAGTAAATTCTTCATAAATACTTCTTGGAGGATATAACGCCAAAGTTATTGTATCAGATGATGTGCTGTTTAACGTTTGTAAAATTTATCGAAGATACTAAACCTCTGAAATTAGCGGTTGCAAAATGATGTAATCTTGACCTAAAACTACTGTTTGCGAACATTTATTTTGCCTATTCATATAATTGGTAATACAACAAAAATTAAAAGCTCATCGAAATTGATCATGACCTGCTAGAGTCGAACGGAAAACGCCATTTTTCATAAGTTTAACTCGACTTTCGGAAAGTGTTATCCTCGTTATTAATTTTTTACGTTTTAACGACATTCAATTAGCTAGAGATTACTGGGTAGGGAAAGTTATGAAACTTAGAGCCATAGTACTCAAGTGAGAGCAAGGATGTGAAGTAAACAGATCGGAAAACTAGAAGTGGCAGGGTCATTAGAACAGGCTTAATATCGTGCGGGCTTAATTTTTGCCTTCTGATAATGAGGGTCGAGCTTAGGCAGAATAACTACGAATCACCCGAGTTCACTATCATGTGTCCTTGATAAAGGTAGACGTATCTATCTTTACCGTGACAACCGGCAAAAATTAAGCCACGCAAGATCACCACTGAAAACCTGTCGTTATTAATCATATTACGTTTTCGTCTCAACTCCCAAAATAAAGGCATGTTCGGCAAATGCTGAATGCTGTGCAATTTTTCGGTGAGCAGTGCTATGTTTCATGTTTATGTGTTTCCAACCTCGCTTCCTATTAAAAAGACCCTACTCCATATTACAGTACATCCATTCAAAAGTGAACTCAATATGATAGGAAATCTGAGCATTATGATTGATTTCATAACTCTGGAATGAGTATCTATTGGAATGTTTTCAGGCAGGTATTTGATATTGATGTGATTAGACAACTGTTAGATCAAGGCCAATAGATCAGTTACAGGTCAGGATCCCATTCCCACAACTTTTCAAAAGTCCTTATGATGTCTAAAACGACAGGTTATCAATGTAATGATTTGATAATTATTATTGTAATATTGAATGAAGTCAGTCAGCATCAATGAATTATTCTCACCAATCCAGTTATTTTTTGGGTGGGCTGCAGGGGGTAGAGTTGAATCCTGAAGACTTCTCTTGGCTACGCCGTTGCTTGGAGTTATTTATATAGCTTTTCATTTTCCAAGATACGTTTCAGATCGATCCGTTGTTTGTAACTTAGGAACTTTGCAGTCATCAGGTTCGCGCAAATGAACATTTTTGCATCGATAAGTTATCAAGTTCCATGTAGACAACTTGGAATTGTTCGGCGGTTACTTCTAGCGATTGTAGATAGAAAAACAAAATACGAAATTCGTTTTATCAAAATAATATTTGGCTAATTTGAATGCTTTACTACTATATTGAACAATAAGTAGGCGACAAAGGGTAATCCACAAACAACAAGCTATTACTTTTAAAGTATTCAAAATTGATATTTGATGTCTTCAGTAAAGTTATTCGCAAAAGTAAGAGCTACAAATTTGCTGAAGACATCATTTCAATACAATCACTTCCAAGAAAATTTATGAAAATATCTCACTCGTAGGTGGATTAATCAGCAAAAAAATAATACCAAAAGAAAAACCATATTGCATCCATTAAATTCTCCAAAGATGCTATTGACCTGAAATTAGTCGTTTTGGCTTTAAAAATAGATTGCATGTTTTGGTCTTATTTGTGGCTATGGGAAATTTTTTTTTTTTTTTTTTTGTGTTTATTAAAGACACTTTACATCAATTTTATGATGCATTCGTGTCTGAAAAAAAAAAGAAATGAATACAATATTGTACTTACAATTCATGTTTAGATTTTTGTATATAACTGCGTATTTTTGAGAAAATTTAGTATTTTTGTTTCTACATTACCATCATTCCTTAAGGCTGCTCTTAAACTCGTCGTTTCAACACCACATTTTCTTCTTTCATCCTCGTACTTTCTGCATTCGAGCACTATGTGGCGCACATCTGCAGTAACACCACAACTTTCACATATAGGGGGCGAAGATTTTGTTAGAAGAAACTCGTGCGTCAGTCTAGTGTGACCTATACGCAGTCGAGTTAAAACTCGCTGGTCAGCCATATTATTTCGATCTTTCCATCTTTCTACGTCGTTTTTCACTTCCCTCAGCTTCGCATCTCTAAGCGATGCCCATCTATTTTCCCAATGGAGTTTAATCCTCGATTTCATGTTTCTTGTTGCATCTGCTGTCGGAATGGGGATATCCAATGGAGCACTATTTCTTCCTTCAGTAGCAAGCCTATCCGCTTCTTCATTTCCGTGTATACCTGCATGACCGGGGATCCAGCAGAATATGACCGGTTTGTATCGCACAAGGTACTCGATCTCTTGAATCCACGGGTGCTTAGACGATCCAGCTTCAATTGCCAACAAACAGCTGGCCGAGTCTGATAAGATAAGAGACCCATTTGGCGGTATTGGGTTGGCTACTGCTGTCTTTAGCGCGAAAGCCTCCGCAGAGAAGACACTGCATTGCGATGGAAGGCCCACGGACTTCTGCCAGCCTTCACTGAAAACGCTTGCTCCTACCGTGTCACAACTTTTTGATCCATCCGTATAAATTACTTGGTAGTGAGGAAACTGCTCCATCAATAGTTGCTGGACCACGGGACGTACTATGTTTGGGGGATCACCAGCTTTTACTCGTTTTTTTACATTCCACGTTACATGGGGTTTGGGCTCAAACCACTTTCGGCTGGTTAGGTTCAAGCGAACATTGATCTTCGGAAGCCGCATCCCTATTTCCTCCTCAAGTCGCTGTGAGACCCGCTGAACCAGTGGGAGACTTTCATTTTCGTGATTCTTCTCCAGCAGTCGAAAAGCAAGACGTGTGATTGACTGAAGGAAAACTAGTTCGAAAGGTAAAACTCCGACTTCGGCCATGATAGACGCAATCGGACTGGTAACAAATGCTCCTGAGGCGAATCGAACCATGCGATTGTATAGTGGGGCTAGCGCTTGTACTACAGTTTCCCCTCCTCTACTTATAAGCCCCACCCCGTAGATGAGTCGTGATGTAATGATTGCTGAACCGATTTGTAGCAACGAGGTACGTTCGCCTCGGGGTAATCTACCTCCGATAATTTTCAGGATCCGCAGTCTCGATTCGCAGGATTCCTTAACCTGTTTGCAGTGGGCTTTAAAATTCAGTGTACGGTCGAGGACCACACCTAGAATTTTTAATTTCGTTGTCTTCGGGATTGCTTGGCGGTCGATGCAAATGTTTCCAGTTGGCTCACGACGAAGATTAGGGCTACCATAGAAGATAGTGGACTTAGCAGCGGAGATGCAGAATCCAACACTTGTTGCCCATTTGTTCACGGCCTTAACCGCTTTTTGTAGTTTTCGATATAACGGCTGTCCTTTCGCTCCTCGCACTATGAGAAGGATATCGTCGGCATAAACTAGAATTTTCACGTTATTTGATACTACTCGAAAAACTGGTTGGATCGCTACTAGGAACAGCGTAACCGATAGTACTGATCCTTGGGGTACACCATTCTCCAACTCAAACAGACGAGAGATATACCCTCCGGCGTAGACTTGGAAGGTTCGTTTCGACATAAAGCTGTTCAGCATGTTGAACATTCGGCCTCGGATCTGCCATCTCTTCAGTGTTCGCATGATACCATACCTCCATGTCGTATCGTACGCCTTCGATAGGTCGAGTGATGCTATCCAACAATGTTCGTCTTTATTCGGCAGCGTCCTCTCGAGCTCCGCTAGGTATGATTCGGTACCGCAACCAGGTCTAAATGCATGTTGACGTTTATCCAGCCGTCCGTTTAATTCTAGTTCGGTAGAAAGCCGTCGATTTAGCATCCGCTCGAATATTTTCGCCACGCAGCTTATTAACGTGATAGGTCGGAGAGCGGCGGGTCCGGAGTCAACAGAATTCTGCTTCGGGATTGGGATAATCAAACCTGATCGCCAGTTAGCTGGGAACACACCACTGTGCCAGAGTCGATTCAACAATTCCAGGAAAGCGGTTTTCACGGAAAACGGTAAATGTCGAAGCATTGGATATCCCACCGAATCTGTTCCTGTAGATGCGCTGTGACCTCTGTCGAGTGCCCACAAAAGCTCATCCATCGTGAAATCGATATTATATTTCTCCCTAGTATCCGGATCGGTACCGAAACGTTTTCGTTCGGCCTTGGTCTTCGTCTTTTGAAACAATGGTGTATAATTAGAGGTCGCCGATCGATTGCTATAATGTTTACCAAGTTCTTCCAATGCATCTTCAATGTTTTCGGTGCATCCTGTTGCCCGTTCTATACCAGCCGTACTTTGGTGTCGTTTACCTCGAAGGACGTTTACCGTTCGCCACATTTCCGTAGCTGAACTATTTGGGGAAATTCGCGAAACAAAGTCTTCCCATGACTGCTTCTTTGAATTTTTAATTACCTTCTTCGCGTATGAACGGGCTTCCTGGAAACATTTAAGAGCATGTGGTCTCCCTGTCTCGTCTGTCTGCATTCGTTTGAGGGCTCTAAGTGCTTTTCTCCGTCGTTTTACGGCAGTTTCTACTTCCGTGCACCACCACGGTACTGCCTTCGGACCAATCTTGCCACTAGAACGGGGTATACTTGCGGTCGCGGCTGCTATCAATCGATCGGTGAAAGTGTCTACATCTATCACGTCTCCTGGCCGGATGGTTTCAGCAGTCATTCGCTCGTATTTCGTCCAATCAGCACGATTGTATAGCCACCTCTTTCTTTTTTCTGTCGTCTGAGACCACCCGGGAATAGAGAGTACTATTGGGAAGTGGTCGCTGTTGTGTGAATCATTGAGTGTCCTCCAAACAAATTTTGCTGCAATGGACTCTGAGCACATCGTTAGATCAATCGCTGAAGTTTTTCCAGTTCCCGGGTCGATACGAGTAGGTGATCCATTGTTCAAAATAACGAGCTTATTTTGCAACGATTTATCGGCAATGTATCGTCCGAGCCCGTTACATGTGCTCGATCCCCAGGCAAGGTGGTGTGCATTAAAATCACCTAGTAGCAGAACGGGGCTCGGGAGTTTTTCTACGAGTTCGTCTAATGGTAGTTGATTTTGTTGGGAGTTAGGTGGCACATAGATCGATACAATCGTCATAGGCTGTGGAGATTGTATTCGTACAGCGATTGCTTGAACACTGGTCTCGATCTCCAGTCGCTCAAACGACATCCCTTCTCTGATGGCAAGTCCAACACCTTGTTGCCAATGGCATCTGTTGCCGGTTTGGAGTAACAATGTATAATTGCATCCGATGAAATCAACTGATGTCACCCGGCGATCAACTTTCGTTTCTTGTAATGCTATTACGTTCGGTTCGAGGGTAGCGATAAGCTGCTTTAGTTCGTTGAGGTTTCCTCGAAGGCCACGGATGTTCCATTGTAATGCGAAGCACCTATTATTTTCGGTTACAATTGTCGATGAGGATTCATGAGATGCGGATTGCCGTGAGATCGTTGGATCGACCGGATTCCAGGAGGAGTTAGTAAGTGTAAGACACTCTTGACTGATCCCACTCCCTTCCCCCTGGATAGTCATTCCGTGGTTAGGGAGGGGGGAGGTTACTTCACGCTCTCCCTCCCCTCGTCGATTGTGTGTGTAGCTGCTAGTAACCGAGTTGTTTCCGTTTCCGATTCGTTGGTGGCGATGCGTTGTGTAACTGGAGGTTTGTTGGCATGGGTTTTGTGTGGAGCGTACGGAGAGTGTTTTGCGGGTTGTTTCTGTGGTGGATGTGGTGTGGGTGGTAGGTGGGATGTAAGAATCAGAATCGGCCGCAGAGGGGGATTCTCCATCAACAGGTTGGGGTAGGACGTCCTGGATGGATCCTCCCACCTGCTGCGCTCTCACTTGTAAGAGTGGAGGAGGTACTTCACTTTCCCTCACTCCAAACCGATTGTTATTGGTTTTCGGTACAGTAGTCCGGTTAGTATAGCTGGTCATTGGTCGTTCATAGAAGTTGAGATTATCGAACAGGTTAGTTTGATGGTGTTACATCGATCTCTAGAACTTCATCTGTATCAACATCCTCCTGATCAGAATACTCTTGATCATTCGTTGTTGTTTTTTTGGGGGGCGGACTTCGTCTATCTGGAGAGATTTCGGGTTTCTTATTTCCTATCGCACTTTGTCGCTTTGATTTCTTAGAAGGTTCTTCACGTTTCTCCGTTATTGCTGGCGATCTGTTCCTGAGCTGCATTTGTAATCCTGTAACTTGTGTCGTGCTCCGCGTTTCTTTAGTTGGTTGGCTTCTTGTTTGGCTCTGTTCATGTTGAATTCTCGACTTTTGGATATACGTCGCCATTTTCTCTATTTGCTCATCTTTTTTCTTCATCGCAACCAGGAGTTGAGTAATCTGTGCGTCTTTTTCTTGCATCTTTTTCTCCAGTGCTTCCAGTTTCAGTCTGTCGGCGCTTTGCTGGGCTGCGATTGTTGCGTAACTTTCTCTCTCCCCGCCAGCTCGTTTTCTCGCTTCCGGATAGGTTAAGTTATGATCCACCTTGAGACGGATTACATCCATTTCCTTTTTGTAGATGGGACACTGTCGGCTGTTTGGCCTATGATTGCCGTCGCAGTTTATACAATGGGCTGTTGCTCCACATTCTTCGGCTTCATGTTCACCAGAGCAGTTGAAGCACCGCTGTGGTCCAGGGCAACGTAGACGAGGGTGACCGAATTTAAAACATCCGTAGCACAGTAGCGGATTTGGGTAATAAGGGCGCGTGGTTGTACGTAGAAGACCGATTTTAACGTGGCTAGGGTAGGTGCATTTGTTAAACGTTAGGATTAAGGCTGATGTGTTGACTCGGCTTCCATTTTCCATTCGAGTAATTCGTTTGACGAGGGTCACGCCTTGCTCAGCCAGCTCTAACAAGATGTCTTTTTCCTCCATGTGGATTAAATCGAAGCAGGAGATGACGCAACGACTGACGTTAAGGTTGGGATGTGACTGAACAGTAACTTCTGTGCCATCGATAAGGGATGACATACGCAGTAGTTTATCGACCTGCGCGGGATTACGTACTCTTAGTGTATACCGTGTGCCCTGCGCCTCTGTAACTGCACCTTCAATTTGTCCTCCGACGACATGTTCAACGGATTTGCCAATGACGAATGGATTTTTGGGAAGTGGTGCATCATTTTTCCCTACAAGTTGCAGGAAAGTTAGTTCTCCGAAGTTATTTGTTGGATCCATATAACGTGGTAATCTCCTACCTACGTACCCTCCAGGGTCACCACTGCTAGCAGCGGCCATCGTCACCGGAGAGAACCACCACCACTACCACTCAACCACTTCGTTGGAAACTAATAATGAAGTGGCACCGGTCACCCGGTACCTACCCCAAACAGATAGTGAAATAAAATTTCCTACCTTGTTCCTTCAACGACACCTGCTGCAAATGAAAACCACCGACAGATTCTGCTAACACAATAAATCACCACTATCTTCTTATCCGGCACGGTTGGTAGGATACTTTTGCCCTGCGGGACGGATTTATCACTTCTTCGTACACTCGCACTGTTCAACGATTGGGTGCCAACACTTCAAAGATGCTTTCAAAATCTTTTAACGCACGCGGGCGTTTTGACACGGTATCACTTTGGCCCACAGTGGTAGTCTAACAACGCTAGCCTGCAGCTGCGCTACCGAACGAAGCACTCTGGCTGGGAGCGATGGCGCGCGATTGTTTACTATCACACCTTTGGTTTTTCACTGTTTTTATGCACTTTTTGGTCGATTTCCACTAATCTTCCACGAGTGATAACTTCTACGTCACTTGCTGGTACCGTTTAAATACTTACACGGTAGATCACCCGCGTAGAAACGCGAATAAAGACTAAAATATATGAGGTCGTGAGACACTGTTCCGTACAGGCGCAGTGGGCTGAACTCGAATGCTATGGGAAATGATAAAAATCTTTCGTCCGCATTTAATGTTAAATATCTCATTTGATAATAGTCCAATTTCAACGATCTATAGCTCGTTCGAAAGGTATTAATATAGGCTGTCTAAAGATATATAAAGTGTTTATCTATGTCGCTAATTTTGGCAGATAATTTTAAAAAAAAAAAAAAGTGCAAAAAACACCATTTTTACATTTTCAAACATTCATATCTTGGAAACCAAACATCAGAATCAAAAACAAATTGCTATCGTTCTGTCTGGGTGATAGGCCTTTCATTTAAAATTGATTGGGATAAGATCGGTTCAGCCATTGATGAGAAACACGAATGAAAGTTTGTCCGTTGCATACACACACACAGATACACACACAGACATTGTCCCAAATCGTCGAGCTGAGTCGATTGGTATATAAGACTCGACCCTCCGGGCCTCGGAAAAAATATTGAAAGTTAGAGCGAATTCTATACATTTCTTTTATAAGAAATGTAAAAAAAAGTGTCTACTTTTGAAAGTAGTCATACATATTCTGATTGTATTTAGATTTAATAGCTTGAGAAATATTCACTAAACCACCTTCATCAGTGTTCAACTTAACATAAGCTTTCGTAACCAATATTCCACGCATTGTAGAAACGTCCAACCTGTTTCGGGCTTTAGTTTTGTTAATATTGTAATCCGAAAACAGTGTTTCAACTTCCGCTGATGAGTGTGGTAAAATCAACAAGCTTGGTATAAATTGCCTGAGTTGGGGAAATGCCATCTCACCACCACATCTTCTAGTTGATATATTTTTTCCCCAAAATTTAATACCTTCACTCTTATCATCTTTCGAGTATTTCAATGTTGCGAAGTTCTCTGAATTCTTCGTCAAGCTGTAGAAATTTTTCTCGTGGGGCGATATGTGCGAAAAATTTTCCATGAGAGGCAAAATTGAACGATGCCTTCTGTTAATTATATTTTCAGGGTCCAAAATACTCAGGTTCTTCATGATTGGGTCGTCAAAATTTATTCTTTTCTTAACCTGATGCGAGAGAGTTATGTAGAACCGCATTGCGTTGAGCTTGAAATCGTTCAGCTGATGTAGGGAAATGGTGTTGGTTTTCAGGTACTCTTTGATGAGCATTTCAGCAGTTGTCCCAACATATATGCTATCCAATCTCTCGTAGTTTTTCGGTTCGAATTCGATCTCACTTAAATCTGTTAGTGAATGCATGTATTCGCTTTTAAAGATGTTGTCCAAAACTGTTCGGAATAGTCTTGAAATGCTCAAATTGAGAATCTGTATTTCCGGCTTCTGGCTCTGAAAGAGCTTATTCATTTGGTTCACTAAATTGAGAATATATGATAAGAAATCCAAATAGAGTTTTGTTGCAGAATTATTCAAGCATGCGTGTATGCTCATAACTTTGGCCTTTTCTACGTGATCTACATTCGTTAGGAAACCGAAGTATATCCTAAGCGCCTCAAATCTACCTAGAACTCTTTAAACCACGCTTTGCAACGACAACCATCTTGTAGCACAAGGATGTAACATTTTCAATGGTTTCAAATCAAGGAGCTCTTGAATTTCATCAAATTTGCTTGTTTGCAAGGGACTACAACTCAGGTAACTATAATATATATATATATATATATATATATATATATATATATATATATATATATATATATATATATATATATATATATATATATATATATATATATATATATATATATATATATATATATATATATATATATATATATATATATATATATATATATATATATATATATATATATATATATATATATATATATATATATATATATATATATATATATATATATATATATATATATCACGACACATCTGCTCTATGCAGTCCGGATGCTTACAATAATATGACGAACATAGAGCGAAACTGTGGCAAACACACTTCACCACGAAAAGTGACGCACAATCCTTTTTCAAATAAGCTCCCAATGACTTTTCGGCTGCTGTCATATTGTTAGCGCCATCTGCCGCATATCCAATCATTTTATCTCGATATGGAATATCATCTCTTTCGAACAAAGATGTAATGTCGCGGAATCCGTTTCTACAACTTGAATCAAATCATAGAAACAATCTTTAATAATCAGTATGTCCTCGTTCCAGAAATAGGTTCGAGTGACTAGAGCTAGCGCCTTCTTATTGGATAAGTTAGTTTATTCGTCAGCTATTAAACTAAACGGATAGTTTTGCAGACGCGAGGCTAGCTCATCATTCTGACCCTCCCCTAAAACATTTTTTATCATACATGTGGCTTTCGTTCAACCTAGGTTGATTCCTTTAGCAATATCGGAATCAGTTCAGCATTACGCACTTTCTCACCCAAACCGGTGTTGGTGAACTTCTCGATCGTTGACGTCTGTTGCAAGGAACTTTCTCTTGTGCTTTTCAGTCGCCGCATGTTTCCTTCAGACCACCTAAATATTTTATATCTTTATTACACACTTTACAAAACCAAGCATGCTTGTCTAAGCTCTGAGAAAGCCCCACGAGTACTTGCACACCTAATCTTTTGAAAAAACTTTGAATTGCTCTCTTTTTTTTATTTCTGGAGTATCATCGACATCCTACAAACAATAACAATAATTAAATTGCAAATTTTGGTCTTATTTAGTTTTATTAAAAAAAACTGGAGTTTTATAAAAATTGGAGAGTTTAGTTTTATAAGTTTTATAAAAAAAATGGATTATGACTTGTAAGCATAATGTATATTCCTACTTGTAGCCAAATGTTTGTCAATGCACTTTATTCGGCAATGGAGGTCAACAGTCAATCCCGTATTCCTATTGTAAATAAGAGTTTATCTAAATTTTATTTTATTTAAATTCCTAAAATGGGGCCTTGTAGGAAAAAAGATCGTATATTTGAAAAATAATTGAAACTCAATGAACGCCATTTATTATTTAGATTGCAAATCGATTTGATCAACTATTTGCATTAGTCAAAAAGTTGCATCAACCCTTTCGGCATTGTAAATAAGGATACCCAGTGTTAACCCTTTCATGCCCAACTTTTTTCTAGTGCAGGTAGGGTTTCAAACCTATTTTTCCTTTGAAACGGTGGGGTCAAGAAACTCGAAAAACCTTTTTTCATAAAGGTAGGTGCTTTCCTTGCAGTGCTAGAAGGTGCTCAATTTTTACCTTCTAATGCTCAGTACAATTCTCCTAGAATATTTACAATAGTCCAACTGCGTGGAAAACGTAGCCAAAAATAGTCTAAATTGATAAGTTTTATCAGTTTTCACTAATATTGCAACATAACAAAGTTATATGAAAAATTCATTTTCCGTCGTCAACGTAAACGGTCCCTGGCAGCACTGCTCCATCGGAGTTCAATCAGATTAATTGCAATAACTTCAGTTCTAGAGCTGATCCTTGTAACCGTTAATACTCAAATGTAAGCCAACATGTAACATTTATTAGCCTTACTTGTTTTTGTGAGCAAATCTTGCCTTAATCAAAAGTTATAGCTGTTTAAAAACGTTGTTGTCCACAAACAACATGGGCATGAATGGGTTAAGTTAGATGATACAGATTTTTAGTCAGTACCATGATGGAAAGTTGGTGCTTTTAGGCTCCATATCAAAATTAAGCTTACCGGGTCTTCCTAATCTCCTGCTAAATCTTCCGCTTTATCATCATATGATGTTCGATCGTTTAAGGAATGATTTCGAATAGTGTTACTGGGCGCAACTTCTTCCTGTTGTCGAATTTCTTCAACGATGCTGCTAGCCGAAACGGCATCATCATCCTTTGGGTTTAAATTTATTATAAAGGGCATCGATATTAAAACAAAACATAAACTCACCGAAGTTTCAGCATTTGCCAATAATGGACTTTCCTCCATAGTCACATTACTTACAGGCATTACCTTAGAAATCTCGATTTTGGTTCCACAACTGCCATTAAAGGGCGAACACGAAATTATTGCGACACCGAAAATGTCATGCCAATTTTCTTATAATGTTTAAAATCAAACTAAAATTTTAGGGTAGTTTTATACATATATTTACTGCAAAAATCAAAAGAAAAGTTAATCGATGGAGCCTTGAGTGTAAAATTGAACGCATTTTCGCTTGATGCCCTCCATCAAAGTCTTTACAATGTCATCCGGTACCAGTTTCTCAGTTTTTTTCATTTTCTTAACATGTCCTTCTCGTCTTTGACTGTCTTCTTGCTGTTCCGAAGTTCCCGCTTCATCATTGCCCAGTATAAGAACGGCAAAAGGCGCTTCTCGAGGCACTCAGATTTGTAGATCTCGCCATTTACTGTGCCCTTTGTCACGAAAGGCTCACTCCTCAGTTCGCAAGAGCAGATGGCCTGCCAAATGAGATATTTGGAGGCGAACTTCGACATTTTCTTCTTCTTAAATTTGTCATCCACATAGAACTTGCTCTTGCCGGTGAAAAACTCCAACCCCGGAATTGGCTTAAAATCGGCTTTTATATACGTTTCGTCGTCCATCACACAGCAGCCATATTTTGTCAGCATCTTCTCGTAGAGCTTCCGTGCCCGAGTTTTAGCCGTCGATTTTTGCCGCTCATCGCGGTTTGGGAAGCTCTGTACCTTGTATGTATGTAGTCCAGCTCTCTTCTTTGCATTCTGGACGTAGCTCTGCGACATGCCGATCTTTTTAGCCAAATCACGGCTTGAGACATTGGGATTTGCTTTAATCATCCGCTTCACCTTTCCCTCCGTCTTTTTGTTCTCCGGTCCCGGTTTTCTTCCAGCTCCTTTGCCGTGGTCCAACGCCAACCGCTCCTGGAACCGCTTCAACACTCTGGAAACGGTTGAATGGTGTTTGTTCAACATTATTCCCAACTGCCGGTGCGACATGTCAGCAGGAAATTCCAGGTGTTTGGAAAGAATTTGTTCTCTCGACTCGCGTTGGTTCACCTCCATTTTCGTTGAATCGAAAAACACGACTTCGAGTTTGACAGCATGTAAACAATACACATCAATGAGAAAGTGTGCAAAATTTGGTTGATTTTTACCCGATGGTAAAAAAGTTATGCCCTGTTGAATGTGTCGCAATAATTTCGTGTTCGCCCTTTAGTAGTAGAGCGATTTTCACGATTGCTGATTTCTATAAAATATCCATTTAAATTTACGTTTATCTCGCATCAACACTGGAGTACGTACCTTAAACAGAAAAATAGCTTCGAATATCTGTGTTTCTTTTTGACATTGTCGAAATTATAATGGCTAATAAAAAAAACTTTCTTGCACTTTAATTTTCATTCAATTTTATTTGGTCAATGTATAATGCAACGGACGCTGTGCGTGAATGAAAGGCTATTTCAATTTCATATCTAAAGGATAGATGAATGGAAACCATTGGAGCGAAAGAGAATGAATGCGTTTCTCTCAATGACTTCATACCGAACTTCCCACAATATTTTCGCAGTAAATCGTAAGTTACGGCACGTAGCCTAGAACAATGTTTCAATAGCCTAGCGCACACAAGCGTCTCTTTCAACTCGCCTAATCGCCTTATGAGTTACAGGTTTTCATAGTACGGTACAGTGATATAAGCGCCCTGGGAATCAGTTTAGCTAAATTAATAACCCACATATAATTAAAAAACTTCTGATATTGTTTTTTTTAATTATCTGGATAAATCTGGATGATACTCGGAAATCTGGAGCAGACATCCAATAATCTGTATGTCCGGATATGCAAAAATCTGGATAAATCCAGATAAATTTGGAAGCTTGGCATCCCTGTTTAGGAACATTTCGACGCAGAATATTGTATATGCTAGAACGTAGAACGCCACAACGGCATAATCCAAATAATGTCCATCCAGTATACCACGTCATTTGAAATTGCAGCGAGCAAAGTCGAAGTTGTTAGTTTTAAATGAGAGTTACTATCGCCGTTACGCGAATCAAATTTAAAATCAAAAGGTTTGAGTATAAATATCGGAGGCTTAATCAGTTGGAACACATCCGTTTCATTGACGAAAACGAAATCGAGGATGGGTCCATTCACGATACAAGGAGAGCAAATTTGATAAAAATCACCAACGACCAACGTTTCTATGATGGCCGTCTCTTATTCAGATTTTGCATTTTAAGGAAGGTAGCACTTATAATCGTCTTTAAAAATTTATCACCTGCAACAGGTACATTACCTGAAATGTTAGATTTGCCAAGAATATTTTGGACCGCAGAGGAGTGAACGTTATACAAATCAGGGTCGCTATTCGGTCTCTGATAGCAGCAGCAAAAGTTCAATGATCGCCCAGGCACGACAACCTGTTCCTGCATTCACATCCAGGCATATTTAGCACAGTCTCGGTTTGATTTTTCTTTATCGCGATGAGAACACCACCGTCGCGACGTAGACGACTCGTACAATAGTGAGCTCAGTGTTTAATATGTCATCACGTACACAAGTTCCGGTAAGAACAATAATGACATAGTTATAAGAAGGGCTGCGGATTTGTTCTCATTCCACGAACGTTCTGATACTAGACGGACAGGAAGTTTTGTTAGCTCTAATTGACGGGATTGATGGATTGGTGAGAAGCAGAGCTTATTTGAATGCTAACGGCGTCTCCACCGTGATTAGGGGTGGAAACAAAATGCGCGAGAGTCTCCAAAAATTCGCGGAACCGAATACTTATTGGCCATGTATCTGCTGACATAGCTTTTGCCTTGAGACTATCTGGCATGGTCACCGTGAACGACACAAAGTTGCACAACCGAATGCATTTCGTGTGTCTGAGGATTGAGTCAATCAGCCCCGTGAAAACTGTTTGTTGCCTGAAGCTGCCACCAAATGCCAGTAGCGCTAGCTACGTTTCAAATGTTTAAGGTCTATTCACATGAACTGTACACCACTGTTTGAAAGTGGGAATCAAAATAAGTCAATAATAACAATATATGAAAAAGCACGATTTTTCTTGCATTGCTTATTCTCCATGAAATCCGAACGCTTTTATCAACTAAGTTCCAGTTAAGCACATCAAAATGAAGTTTGTTTGCGTTCGACAAGCTTAAGGTCGTGTTAACAATATTGGCTCGTAGCAATGTGAACGTTGCTTAAAGCGCGTTCGCTGTCATTTTTGGCAACTATCCGAGCCAGGAAGCCAGCTTATGTTGGCTTCACTCATTTTTCAAAGAAACGTCAAAATATTCACCCTCTTGGAGTCAATTCAATAGTTTGTTTAGTTTTTGTCAATATAGTTATGACTCTCAGAATCAGATGGCGCTCTCTCCAAAAATCGTGCGTCGAGAGATACACTACTCAATGATTGATTGATATTGTGAGGGGCATAAGCAGCATTGGAGCATCGTGCGGACCTGCGGGAGAATAAATAGAAATTGTGTACATGGAAGTTCATTCAACTCGTCGCAATGGAAATACCGCAAGCGAAATCCGCGACCTATTTGAAACATTCTTCCACGACATCTATACTATTTTGTTTGAACAATCGCTATTATTTGGCTTTTCTTTCTGTGTTTTCTATGGACATCAGTGACATGACGTAGTGGAGGACATTTTCAATGCTCGGAAGCAGTGGATTCTCAACCTGAGGTCTGCGGACCCCTAGGGGCCGTGAAGTCGTTTCTGGGGGTCCACGAAGAAAAATATATTTTTCGATTGAATTGTTGTTTGTATATCGAAGTTTTTTGAATCAATTATTAACGAAAACTATTTTCCAGAACTATTTTGCACTAACAATAGTATTGCTCGATACTTCAGTGTATCACTGACAAAATATTAAAAGCTCGTGGAATTAAAATACACACTTTATATTCTCAGTGGTTTATTTGTTTGCATTTTGGTCCATATAATATGGATTTTTCCCTCACACAGTTAAAGTCATGAAAAGGCACGAGCTAAAGTTGTTGAATAGCTCTCTCTTTGAGAATGGCCACCATTTCTCACTCTCCCGCTCTCACAATAACATTTTCCTTGTATCTTTTATTCTTATCCTGCACACAAAACAACTTCTAACTTCACAGAAAAGCCGCCTGCTGCGCAGCATAGCTACATTAAGGGCAAAAGTCTGGAACAAAACATAATGAAAACATAAAGAGTAACCTGTTTTACAGTCTCATACCGAACACACGTTACCGTGTAGTGCACTACCATCTCATATTTTCCGTACCCGTAGGCTTGATGCCGCTCTGATTCCGATGAAACATATCCTTTAAGAGCAGACAAACAGAGACCAACCAATCAAGTCTGGCAGACGATGAGCTTGCAGGCAAAACATAGGCGTCCCAATCATCGCAACTAATGTTACGGGAAAAAGGATTCCGACCCGACGGCGCACTGAATCCTAACAGCGAAGATGGGTAAAAAGAGGAGCGCAAAGAAAACCCAATTGTTTACCGGTTTGGTGACTTCACACCTCGCCTCGGTGGCTCCATGTCCGACAGCCCTCTATTCGGCTTGAGGACTCTTCGTTTTTTGAGGTTTTCGGTTTCATAATATGTCAGCCACGAAGCCTAGGTGCTCTTGCAGGTTGCCTCCTCGGCGCAATTAGTGCATATGGCAAAGTAGTGTACCAGGTAGGTAGTGGGATCAAATCCCGCTTAGAGAACTTTTTTTCATATCATTTTTTTTCTTAGAGTGTGTAGAGTATGTGACAATTATAATTATAAACTAATTCGAACGGGATATCTCTGATGGGGAAAATTACATATATTAAATAAACTAAGATTTTTTTTTGCAATTGAGAAAACTCAGCTCGACTTCAAAAAAGTATGGAAAATGAAACGTGTTAGACTGAAAGATGAAAATGTCAGCTATTTTCCATTGTCTCGACAGGATTGCGGAAATTTTATACCAAAGGGAAAAAGCTGGCTGGAGTATGAAGGATTAATTTCAAACGTGACTTTAAGTAGGTAGTTCCCTCGTGTGCTCTCAGACATTGCGTGTTTATTGCAGGGGTTGATTTGATGATGTTTGCGATCGTCCTCACATTACGCTACGGAGACGAGTGTAGGATGCATTCTTTCAAACATAATGAGGGGTTCAATTTCGTTTGGTCCTTGCGGTTCTCAAAGTGTGTCGCACGTTAAGGATGTACCATGTAGGTAAGGAGAAAAGAAAATTTGACTGGTAAATAATAAACCCTTTCGAAATTACAGAAGTGTGAAATGGTTAATCAACATACCAATCCCAAGCCTATTCAAATTAGCTAAGTTAACTGTTTTAAAAAGATTTTTTGAAATATCACTTACAGTAATGTATTTGAATATTCACAGATTAACACAACAGAAATGACGCATTTGCTTTTGAACGAGAACGATTATACATAGATCGAAATAATATATCATGCCGGATTGGCGTAAAACAATGGCATTTGAAAACAATCGAATGCAAAAAGCTCATCAATGTGTTCAAACTATTTATAACGTCCATATTGACATTTTCTTCATTTTCCCACTAATCTCACGCATATGCGAAACTGACATCATCATCTATAAGCACGAGTGGTCGGCGGTCACGTTGCGTTGTTTTTACACATGTCCTGTTTTGAGTTAAATAACACTTCCGTTTTCACTCTAATTTCATTCACTTAAAATCACAAAACTGGACAGTAAACAACGAACGAAATTCAAAACTTTTTTATCCCCAACGAAAGTGATTCATATTTTAACAATCTTTGGTTGGCTCGCAATGCAAACCAGTTAGATTATATTTTATAGCATCCGATTAGTTTCTATTCCAATCTCAATAGAAATTAATCCCAGCTGTGCTCTAGCATCGCTCATTCAGCACATTTTCATGCTGCCAGATTATTCGTATTCAAATCTAGATCGGAATATCTCAAATCTGGGCCCCGTTAGGCATAGGCGTGTGAAACCTTTTCTAAAAGAGGGTGGGGTGTAAACAACTCAAATACTTTCAGTTTTATCCAGCCTTCATTTCAGTTAGATTTTTGGTCGAAGTTTCGATACCAAAACATTTATTTTACTTATATTTTTCTATTTTATTTTTCGTTGACCTCTCACACTCACAGATTTTTTACATGGGATAATCAAAACAACCATGGTTAGGTTTGAACCCAGACGCACTAGGGTGATGTACGGTCACGCTAACCACACAATCACTGGCGCCGTCAAATATTTTACTTAGTTATTGAAATCCACGTTATTTATTTATTTACTAAATCCAGAAACTGGTTCGACAAAAAAGGTAATCAAAGTATTTTCCGCAGATCTTATTTGTTTGCATTTTAATGAGTCATGAAATTAATTTAATATGTGGCATTTCATGTCAGATTGTGATTTTTAGATTGTAGTTTATAAAATTGACAATTTTATTGGTAACTCGTAAACTATTTTTTTGTTATGTTACTATGTTTTAATTGCCGCAAGGTTCTACTGTATCGATTTTGTTGGCTATTTTCGGCAAATTTGAGACTAAGAGAAACGAAAGCAATGAAAATTGAAAGACGGATAGGTATTCTAGAGCGAATCAGTTATAAACTTAGAACGGAAAACTAGAACTAGGCAGGCTCATATGGGCATGATCGAAAGGAAAATGTGAAGAATTCTTTGCCTTATGCAGAGTAGGAGTTGGGCGTTGCACCCAAGTCTACCGCATGGTCTATGGTAGAACATAACTCATCATCATGTTTTACCGCCGACGCCGGCAAACTTAGTTTCATATGAAAGGTATAACACTCCCATATTTATTTATTTATTAACAGATTAAGGCCGAAGTGGCCTGTGCCGTATACAAAAGATTCCTCCATTCCACTCGGTCCATGGCCGCGCGTCGCCAGCCACGCAGTCTGCGAAGGGTCCGCAAATCGTCTTCCACCTGGTCGATCCATCGTGCTCGCTGCGCGCCACGTCTTCTTGTACCGGTCGGATTGCAATCGAGAACCGTTTTCACCGGGCTATTGTCCGACATTCTGGCTACGTGCCCGGCCCACCGTAGTCGTCCGATTTTCGCGGTATGACAGATGGGCGGCTCCCCCAACAGCTGATGCAGCTCATGGTTCGTTCGCCGTCTCCATGTGCCGTCTTCCATCTGCACTCCACCGTAGATGGTACGCAGCACTTTCCGTTCGAAGACACCAAGTGCGCGTTGGTCCTCCACGAGCATGGTCCAGGTCTCGTGCCCGTAGAGAACTACCGGTCTAATCAGCGTCTTGTAGATGGTCAACTTCGTACGACGGCGAATTCTGTTCGACCGAAGTGTCTTGCGGAGGCCAAAGTAAGCACGATTTCCTGCCACGATGCGTCTACGAATCTCTCTGCTGGTATCATTGTCGGCAGTCACCAGTGAGCCTAAGTACACGAACTCTTCAACCACCTCGATTTCGTCGCCACCGATGCAAACTCGAAGCGGGCGGTTCTCATTCTCTTCTCGTGAACCTCTTCCTATCATGTACTTTGTTTTCGACGTGTTGATGGCAAGTCCGACGCGCTTGGCTTCTCTTTTCAGTCTGATGTAGGCTTCCTCCATCTTCTCAAAGTTTCGTGCAATAATATCAACGTCATCGGCGAAGCCAAGTAGCTGAACGGACTTTATGAAAATCGTACCACTCGTGTCGATCCCTGCTCTTCTTATTACACCTTCCAGCGCGATGTTGAATAACAGACACGAGAGACCATCATCTTGCCGTAACCCTCTGCGTGATTCGAAGGGACTCGAGAGCGTCCCTGAGACACGTACTACGCACATCACCCGATCCATCGTCGCCTTCACTAATCGCGTCAGTTTGTCCGGGAATCCGTACTCGTGCATAATCTGCCATAGCTGATCTCGATCGATAGTGTCGTATGCGGCTTTGAAGTCGATGAACAAATGATGTGTGGACACATTGTACTCGCGGCATTTCTGCAGTACTTGACGAAGAGCGAACACCTGGTCCGTGGTAGATCGTTCGCTCATGAAACCCGCCTGGTACTGCCCCACGAACTCTCTTGCAATTGGTGATAGTCGACGGCATAGTATTTGGGAGAGTACCTTGTAGGCGGCGTTCAGCAGGGTGATTGCTCGGTAATTACAGCAATCCAGCTTGTCGCCCTTTTTGTAGATAGGACACACGACACCTTCCATCCACTCCTCCGGTAAAATCTCCTCCTCCCAAATCTTGGTAATCACCCAGTGCAGCGCTTTAGCCAGTGGCTCGCCACCGTGTTTTAGTAGCTCGCTTGGTATTTGGTCAACCCCAGCGGCTTTATTATTTTTGAGCCGGCTAATCTCCTCCTGGATTTCTTGGAGATCCGGAGCCGGTAGTGTAATGTCTTCCGCGCGTGCTCCCAGGTGCGTTACCGTGCCATCCTCGTCGTCTGCTGCATCGCCGTTCAGGTGTTCTTCGTAGTGCTGCCGCCACCTCTGGATCACCTCACACTGGTCCGTGAGAAGATTCCCGTTTGTATCTCTGCACATGTCGGCCTGTGGTACGTGGCCCCTGCGCGAGCGGTTCAACTTCTCGTAGAATTTCCGTGTGTCTTTAGCGCGGTACAGCTGCTCCATCGCTTCGCGATCTCGGTCTTCCTGCTGGCGCTTTTTGGTCCGGAAAACCGAGTTCTGCCTGTTCCGTGCCTGTTTATATCGCGCCTCGTTCGCCCTCGTGCGGTGTTGCAGCATTCTCGCCCATGCTGCATTCTTCTCTTCGACTAACTGCTCGCATTCGCCGTCGTACCAGTCGCTTCTTCGGTCCGGGCCCACCGTACCTAGTGCAGTGGCTGCGGTGCTACCTATGGCGGATCGGATATCTCTCCAGCCATCTTCAAGGGCAACTGCGCCTAGCTGCTCTTCCCATAAGCTGCTATTGAATTTTTAGTTGATCCGACTTCCGGTTCCGGAGTTACGGGTTGAAGAGTGCGGTCACACAGCAAATTCCCATATAAATTGGTACCACCATGATGTTCAAATGATGTAAAACATATTAAAATTGATGTAACATTACTCTAGTTTGCGGGTCTGGATCACTAATGATCAATCAAAGCAGCTTTGACCACATTGGCCACCTATGACAGTTCATGACGCCCCCGGGGAACCCGCCAAGTTCCTAAGCTAATATCACACCCATTCCCCAACGAATTCTATACCGATTTTTACAAACTTGATTTCAAATGAAAGATACAGTAATACCATTGACTGCTGCTGAATTTCATTCTGTTCTGACTCTTGCTTCCGGAGTTACAGGGGTGTTAGTAAGGATACACTGGAATTTCCCATATAAATCAGTACAATCGTAATACCTCAGAGGCTAAAAACTATTGAAATGGTCACCAAATTACTTCTAATCGCAGATCTAGATTACTGATTGCCAATCAAACATTCTTTGAATATATTGTCCACTATCGACGATTCCAGAAGTCCGGAATTCCGGGCATATTACACAAATAAAGTCACATCGGTTCTTCGGTGATGACTGAACCGATTTTCTCAAACCAAGTCTCAAATGGAAGGCAAAATATGCAGCTGAGTATTGCATCAGAGCCCCACCGCCCCCCCCCCCCGCCTTGCCCTTACATCTCCCTCCTTCATCACTACCGTCCCCTTGGACCACCCTCACGCCCGCATTTCCTTCATCCACCCCTTATACCAAAATAAGATGAAGGATTTCTGACGCATCCTCCACTCCCACTCTACTAACCCCCCATTCCCTCCACTTTTATACCCATTCCACCAACATTTCAAAATATAATCACATGAAGATAACATTGAACTCATGCTGATTAAGCTAATTAAATACTATTCTTTTGCCTTTCTCATATAGAAAGGTTACGCAATTGCTCCAAAAACCGACTTTCTAACCGAGGCCCGGAGGGCCGAGTCTCATATAACATTCGACTCAGTTCGCCGAGATCGCAAAATATCTGTGTGTATGTATGTGTGTATGTGTGTATGTATGTATGTATGTATGTATGTATGTATGTATGTATGTATGTACGTATGTATGTATGTATGTATGTATGTATGTATGTATGTATGTATGTATGTGTGTATGTGCGGATTTGTTAACAAAATGTCCACATCGGTTTTTTGGAGATGGCTGAACCGATTTTTACAAACTAAGATTCAAATGAAAGGTACACTATTCCCATAGGTTGCTATTGAATTTGATTTTCAACCGATATCTTGTCCCGGATTACGAGTTGAAGAGTATGGTTACAAAACAAAATTTGTTGATTTATCCACATCGGTTTCTCGGAATTTTCTGAACCGATTTTGACAAACTTGATTTTAAATGGAAGGTCCATCAGCTGCTGTTGAATTTTGTGTGGATCCGAGTTCTGGTTCCTGAATTACAGGGTGATACGTACAATCACGCAGTAAATCTCGATTCTAACGAATTCTGCGATGAATGTAAAAAGGTGAAATTTTTGCCTTTCTCAATAGAAAGGTATTGCAATTGCTCTGAAAACCGACATTTTAACGGAGGCCCGGAGGGCCGAGTGACATATACCATTCGATTCAGTTCGTTGAGTTCGGCAAATGTCTGTGTGTGTATGTATGTATGTGTGTGTATGTGCGTATGTGTGTGTATGTTACCAAAAATGTCACTCATTTTTCTCAGAGATGGCTGAACCGATTTTGACCAACTTAGTCTCAAATGAAAGGTGCAACGTTCCCATAGGCTGCTATTGAATTTCTAATGGATCCGACTTCCGGTTCCGGAATTACAGGGTGATGAGTACGAACACGCAGAAAATGTCGATTTTAATAAATTCTGCAATGAATGCATAAAGGTAAAATTTTTTCGAAAATATGACCACAACTGCTTCGATTTGTAGTATTAGGTCACTAACATCCATTCAAAGTCTATTTGGCCACATTGGCCACCATCATCGGTTCAGGAAGCCCCGGCGGAAGTATCTAAATTCAGAATAACAGTCACATCGGTTTCTCGGAGATGGCTAGACCGGTTCGACTAAACTTGGCCTCAAATGAAAAGTATTGCGTCCCCGTAAATGGCTATTTAATTTCATCCCGATCCGACTTCCGGTTCCGGAGTTATAGGTTGTGGCGTGCGATCACATAGCAAATTGTGATTCAAACCGATACTCCGATGAAAGCAAAAAAGGTAAAAATTTCGCTAAAATGTCTCTCAAACAACTTAAATTTGCTGTTCTAGGTCACCGACGACCAACCAAACTTTCGTTCACTACATTGACCACCATAGACGGTTCCGGAAGTGCCCGGGAAAAGCGGCCATCTTTCAAAATTTACGAACTCACATCAGTTTCCCGGAAATGGTTGGGCCGATTTTCACAAATTTAGTCCCAAATGATAGCTATAATATCCCCACAGATGTTTATAAAATTTCGTACGGATCGCTTATATGGGGCCGGAAATATAGACTAAATTGTCCGGTCACTAGGGCATTGCAAAAAAAACTTTTTTTTGAATTCTCAAAGGCCCCCCCTCTTATATTGTGACAGATGTCAAAGTAAGCTCAGATGCCAAATTTCACATCATTTGGACAATTTTAGACCCCCGCCCACTTCGCTTGAAATTTTTTGAAATTGGTACTATGGGAAAATATGAAGGAAAAATACATTAAATGCTATAACTTTTGAAGTAGCAATCAGAAAATTACAATTTATACCTCTTTTGGAAGGAAATAATCTAAGTATTTGAATGAAGACATATTTGTTTCTTGAAAAATACGGGAAAGTGGGGTACTGGGTCTTTTTGGCCCCAAAATCCCCTATTTTTAATGATTTTTCTGCTCCGTGATGCAAATCATACATATTTTGTAGTTTTTCTAATGTGAAAAAATCTCAGAAATCGAACGGAACCCTTTTGACCTTAGTTCGAATACGAGAAGTTGGGGTTATAGGGCTTTTTGTCTGTCATATTAAATTTTATCATTTTCTCATGCATATATCTCTATTATTCTTCAATCAATTTTCATAAAATGTAACTTATTGAACGTGTAAAATTCTGAGGAATAAAACAAAAATAAAAACGTTAAAGGTAAAATTCAGAAACATCAAACTTTTTGATATTTACTCTACAAATCTCATTTTTTCATTATTTGTCATAATACCTCAACTTCCCCTATTTTTCCAGGAATGAAACTTTTCTCATGTGATCCCTTAGCATATTTTACACTAAAAAAAGTAAATTAAATAAAAATTTTGTTGTTAAATGGAGTTAATATGTGCGATTTTATGATAAAAATGTGAAATCGACACTATATGTCAGATAATTTGATGTTCCTGAATTTTACCGGTAACGAGTATATTTTTGTTATAATCCCAAAGATTTTCCACGTTCAACAAGGTATAGTTTATGAAAATTGAGTGAAGAACAATAGAGATATATTCACGAGAAAATGATGAAGTTTAATATGAATGTCAAAAGGCCATTTAACCCCAACTTCTCGTATTCGGACTAAGGTCAAAAGGGTTCCGTTCGATTTATGAGATTTTTTTACATTAGAAAAACTACAAAATATGTATGATTTGCATCACGGAGCAGAAAAATCATTAAAAATAGGGGATTTTGGGGCCAAAATGACCCAGTACCCCACTTTCCCGTATTTTTCTAGAAACAAATATATCTCCATTCAAATACTAAGATTATTTCCTTCCAAAAGAGGTATAAGTTGTAATTTTCTGATTGCTACTTCAAAAGTTATAGCATTTAATGTATTTTTCCTCCATATTTTCCCATAGTACCAATTTCAAAAAATTTCAAGCGAAGTGGGCGGGGGTCTAAAATTGTCCAAATGATGTGAAATTTGGCATCTGAGCTTACTTTGACATTTGTCACAATATGAGAGGGGGGGCCTTTGAGAATTCAAAAAAAAATTTTTTTTGCAATGCCCTACCGGTCACATATGAAATTCTCATATAAGCCGGAACTCAAATTTTTTTTTCAAAGGGGGGACCCCATGAAATTTCAGAAATCGAATTCGTATTTTTGATGCAAAACATCTTTAAAATGCATGAAACGTCGAGATTTTATGTTATCTCGAAAAATTTTTTTTTGTAAAAATCGACTTTTTGGGACTTTGCCGATTTCGCACCTTTTTTCAGTTCAATATTACCTTGGCTGTTTTTTCTTCTTCAAAATTTTTGAACTCGAATAATGATTTATTTTCCTGTATATAGTTGTCATGTGATGTACAATAATAAAATGTAATGTATGCATTTAAAAGCTTTTAATGAATATAAACAACGCACACATTCTCGTGATTCATGATTGAGAAAGGCACAATTGCACCGCTAGGTGGATTAAAATAGGTTTTTATAAGCGGATCTAGCCTAATCACGAGCTACCGGTGGGGTGTCGAGGTGGGTCCGACGATTCAGGTAAAGCCTGACGTCCGGTTCACGGGCGCTCCGACGACCCGAACCCGGTACAACGTCGCGTATTACTCGACTGGTCCCCGGCGATGGAACTAGTCTACGCCTATGCCGATTAGTAGTTTCACGGCATCTCGCTAGCCGATGGCGCTACTTTGTTGGTCCCTTTGCCGCTATCTCTGTGAATCGGAAAATATACTCGTAACCAATCAGTTGACAGCGTTCCCTGTGTGTTCGTTGTGGCACATCTCTTCGACAATATTGTCAATTGTCACACCAAGCATATCCCTACGAATATCTTCAAACTTAGAGCATTCAAGGACACGTGTTCTGGTGTCTTTTGCACGTTCATACACTGCGGGCAAAAGTGTGACGAAACATGTGCAAACCGATGCAAGTACTTCCGGAAGCATCCGTGTCCGGACAAAAACTCTGTCAAATGGAAGTTCATCTCTCCATGCTTCCTATGCACCCACGCAGACACATTTGGGATGAGTGGTTGGGTCCACATTCCTTTCTCCGAGTTGTCCCATGTTTCGTGCATTTCTCTGTTGGTAGCATACCACGCCCTCAGCCAAAGTGATGCAGATGGGAATCATCCCGGCAATTACGCATACCGCCTCCGACGATATCGTTCTGTGCGCACTGGCGACACGAACAGACATTAGGCGGAACGTGCTTGTCAACTTCGTCCGGTTTCGCTTTGAGTTCAGCGCAGCAGCCCATGCCGGAAAGCCATACGTTAGTTTTGAGAATGAGATACCCGCCAGGAGACGTCTCGTGCTGCATCTTGCTCCTCCGTGATTCGGCATGTTCCTTGCCAATGCGTTAACTAAGGACAACTGTCCTTGCAGTCTTATCGCATACATAGTCGGCATGGCTGTTGTAATTTAATCGATCGTCGACCATCACACCCAGATGCTTCAGCGAACGCATCGATGGGATAGATTGTCCTTCAACGCTGATCACGATACAATGGATTATTTTACGGTTGCTGACCCTTACAACTCCCTGGGTAGTTCCAGTGTTGATACTCCATTGTACATTATATTCCAGAGCGTCGAGCCAAGCATGGAGCGCTGAAGTACTCCCGGCGCGACCCTTATCGACCTTTTTTCATGTTCGTTTCATAGACCAATACTCGGTTCTGAAAGTAACTTTTCAGAACCTTGCACAGATAGTCCAGAACTCCTGCATTCTGTTCAGCGTTACGGCGATCGCCATTTAGCTGGCACTGTTGAAAACGTTCTTCACGTCAATCATTATCACGGCGCAGTAGAGATTACCCCTTCTCTTTTGCTTCAACGCTTTCTCCGCGCTCGTGATGGCTGCGGACGGCGTTCACCGTCGATATCCCTTTCCGGAATCCCAACTGCCATTGCGACAATCCGCTCTCACTTTCAGCGTAGCTCGTCAGCATGTTAAGGATGACCCTTTCCAGAAGTTTACCAAGAGTATCCAGCAGACATATAGACCGATGCGATGCAGGATCTTCCGGTGGCTTCCCTGGTTTTGGCAGCAACACCAGCTTCTGGATCTTCCATCTATCCGGGAAGTAGCCTTCGCCCAGGCATTTCTGTAGAACTAGCCTGAACATGTCCGAAAATGCCAGGATCGCGGTCTTCATCGTCACGTTGGGCATACCATCCGGCCCGGGAGCTTTCAGCCCTTTTGCCACTATAAGGAGCTCGTCACAGTCTGCATCAACGTACGGTGTAAGCGGCCATTTGTGCTTCGGGATATTTTTCCACGACAATTTTCAGTTTGTCAGCGCACTTTTCGACTGGCGTCATTGGACCCTTCATCCTGGCCATAACGACACGGTAAGCAGTGCCCCAAGGGTTAGCGTCTACTTCTCTGCACATCTTCTTGTAGCAGTTGGACTTGTTTAGCACTATATCATATTTAAAATATTTTCCTCGGTTTTGTTTTCTTTTATTTTGATTATAGTCATTTTAACCTTAGGGTCATTAGTTTTTTTTAGGGTTAGAGAAATCTCTTTTGGAAAAATCTCTAACCAAAATCTAATCTAATGGGAATCGAACCCAGGTGAGCTGCGTACAAGGCAATCGATTTACCAACTACGCTATGCCCGTCCCCCTTCGGCATTGCTATATAACATACCCTCGCTTTTCTTTCTGACGGCTCATAGGCACTCGCAATTGGATTGGCGCTGTCAGCACAAAGTGGTTTCAGAAAAAAGGTCCTTGTCGGAGTCCTTTATTTCCCAATTCCGCTCGCCAGTCCTCACTCTCCGCGTCACATGTGTATGTATGTATGCGTGTATATATGCATGTGTTGAACTTCGTGTATATATGTATGTGTTGAACTTCGTGTATATAGGTTTTTTTTTGTTTAGAGAGCCGTAAAAAATTTTCAGGAGAACCCTGATTGAGGGAAAATGTACAAAAACCCCAACGTCTCAGGGAACGGGTTTGGGCTGCCATCACCCGACCCGCTAAAAACCACTGCTCTTGCACAGAACCTGATTCCTCCCCGGCACTACCTTACGGCATTACGTCGGGGAGGGGTTTTTATGTGCATAGCACACACTCTAATTCAACTACTTACTAGTTCGTTTCTTCCGCAGGGTTACAGCCCCACTCCTCTACACACCACCAATTCTCTACCATCCACACAGACTGGCAAGTTCTGCATGGCAGTCGGAAAGCTGGCTGTGAGTCGAGGCTTAGTACTCCTCCCCTACGAGTACAGTCTGGGCGGCAAACTTCAGACTGTCTAATTCACCGAGCCCTTCGGCTCCCTTGTGCCAGTTAGCACCGCAACTCCCTTCTCGCACCATTCAGCGCCGTTTGCTCATTGAGCACTAGATTTGTTCGCGAACTACTCGGTCTAGTCCCCGACGATGGACCTAGCCTACTCCGACGGAGAATTCCCCGACGAGAGAAGTTCTCCCGAAACCGAGCCAACCAACCAGGTGTTGAGGTCAGTTCCGGTGGAGCAGGGCGTCCGGTTCGCTGATGCCCCGACGACCTGCGACTAGTGGTATTTCGTCTCGGTCTACTCAGTCTAGTCCCCGGCGGTGGATCTAGCTTATGCCGACGGAGAGTTCCCCGGCGAAGGAGGCTCTCCCGATACCGATTCTTCTTTTGTTTTAGCACCACAATTTCTTGAGCCCTTTAGCTTCCTCTCGTTCCGTTTCGCTCCGCGTCGTCCCGATCTACTCGATCTAGTCCCCGGCGGTGGATCTAGCCTACTCAACGGGCGTGTATATATGTATGTGTTGAACTTCGTGTATATATGTATGTGTTGAACTTGCGTGTATATATGTATGTGTTGAATTTTGAAACTTCGTTTCAAAGAAAAGGTATAACGCTCCCAATCCCTTAGAGCTAGTGAATTTTTAGTTGATCTCACTTCCGGTCCCAGAGTTAAGAGTTGGAGAGTGCGATCACACAGCAAATTCCCATATAAACTGCTAACATCATGATGTCCGGATGATGTCATACATATTAACTTGGATTTGTAGGTCTAGATTACTTATAACCATGAAATTAGCTTGACCACATTGGCTACCTATGAAGGTTCTTGATTCCCCCAGGGAGCTCACCAAGTTCCTAAACTAACATCACACCTATTTCCCAACGAATTCTCGATCGATTTTTACACACTTGATTTCAAATGAAAGATACAGTAATCCCATTAACTGATATTAAATGTCATTCGGTTCCGAGGGTACAGGTTGGTTAGTAAAGCCACACAGGAATTTCCTATGTAAACCGTTACAATCGTAATACCTCAGAGGCTAAAAATTCATTGGAATGTTCACCAAATTATATCCATTCGCAGATATCGACCATTGATTGCACATTAAACATTCTTTGAATATATTGTTTACTATCGATAATTCCGGAAGTCCCGGCTTTCGGGTATATTTCACAATTAGAGTCACATCGGTTCTTCGGTGATGACTTAACCGATTTTATGAAATCAAGCGCAATGAACACACACACATTTATTTCTATATATGGAATCAAAATATCCAATCCAGATCAAAATCAAACGGTTTTTTTAATCTTCCCGAATGAATCACTGAATCGATCAAGACTCGATTTTTTTCGAGAGGATCTGACAGGATCCGCTCACTAAACTGAATCGGTTTGCCCATCTCTAATACAGGTGCAAATTTGTCGATGTTCATGGGAAGTCTAGGTGCAACATTCTCATCGGCTGCTATTGAATGTCTTTCTGATCCGACTTGCGGCTCCGGAGTTACGAGTTGATGAGTGCAATCGTACTGTAAATTCCCATATAAACTCCATATTAACTGGTACCACCGTGATATCTACATGATGAAAAACTTATTAAAATGGGTCCAAAAGTATTTTGATTTGCTGGTTTTTATCACTGATGTCCAACCGAAGTCTCTTTAATTACATTAGACACCTGCAGCGGTCCTTGATGTTCCGGCAGGACTTCCAAATTCCTGAGCTAATTGCACACCGATTTCTCAAAAAATTCTTCATCGATTTTCGCAATCTTGATTCCAAATGCCTCATACAAAATTTCAATTGACTACTATTGAATTTTCTTCCGATCTATCTCTGCTCTTTAACCGAGGCCCGGAGAGCCGAATATTTATACCATTCGACTCAGTTTGTCGAGATCAAAGAAATGTTTTTATGTGTGACTCTGTGTATGTGTCCCAAAACGTATCATTTTCTCAGAGACGAATACCGAAGCGAATTAATCGAATTTTGCAAGAATATGTTAATCGCACAGATAAACAGACGCAACAGCTTGAAGAATATTCCAAAAAAATCTTCACCCACGAACATCTGTTGAACACACTGCACAAAATGTGGTTCTGGCAACCATGGCAAACAAATATTTTTCAACCGAAGCTCTGACAACAATGCACACACCGTTTCTCAAATGCTCGATGAAAAATCAAAAAATGGGATTATATTTGCATTTGTCAAATTTGGTATGGACGGTCATCGATTTTTTTTCGGTGAAAATTAAAACAAACTGCATTTTACCGGATGTTTCGACCTACTAACATGTTCAGTCATCCTCAGCGGCTTACTAAAATATAATATTTGTTACATTCTAACACTCAAACTCAAACAACTGTCAAATTTGAAGAGCGAAATAGCAAAATCGTACATGGCGCATACTTCAATTTTCCATGGAATAATAATTGCAATTGTAAATTTAAATAATGCAGAGTAACGACAGCATTGTTTTGACCCATCATAATTATTTATTGTTCTATATTTGGGAATTTAAGCAACGGTAAAATAGTTTTTTTTGTGGAAGAAAATAATTCGTGTTGTTGTTCTTTGCTCGTATCATTGTTTACTGTCTATATTTTACCCATTCATGCCCATGTTGTTTGTGGACAACATCGTTTTTAAACAGCTATAACTTCTGATTAAGGCCGAATTTGCTCACAAAAACAAGTAAGGCTAATAAATGTGACTATTGCCTTTCATTTGAGTATTAATAATTTCAAGGACCAGCTCTAGAACTGAAGTTATTGCAATTAGTCTTATTGGATTTCGATGGAGCCGTGCTGCCAGGAACAGTTTATGTTGACGACGGAAAATGAATTTATCATATATCTTCGTTATGTTGCAATATTATTGAAAATTGATAAAACTTATCAATTTAGACTGTCTTTGGCTACATTTTCCACGCAATTGGACTATTGTAAATATTCTAGAAGAATTGTATTTAGCATTGGAAGGTAAAAATTGAGCAGATTCTAGCACTGCGAGGGAAGCATCTATCTTTATGAAAGAAGACTTTTTGTGTTTCTTGACAGCACCGTTTTCAATGAAAAATAATTTTGAAATCCTACATGCACGAGAAAAAAGTTGGGCATGAAAGGGTTAATTTGCTTTGCCGTCGCTCTTATAAGGGGCCCTTACACGCGTATTAAAAGTGTCATTACTAAGTAGTGTCATTACTGCAATTGTATGGGAAATCCATCATTACTCGCCTTACACGTTCATTAAAAGTGACATTACTGCTCAGTAATGACATTACTAACGCCTCGTGTACGGGGCCCTATAGAATCCCTCAGACATCAGGTGCACCTACACGAATCGTTATTAATGTTTTTATGGCGTAGCAATGTCACTTTTAATGATCGTGTAAGGCGCGTAATGACGGAATTCCCATACAGTTTCAGAAATGCCATTACATAGTAATGAAACTTTTAATGCACGTTTTAAGTGCCGTTAGGAAGGCAGGCACTTTATTTTTTTCTCCCGGCTGGCGTTTGCTTTACTTCTTGTAAGTACAACACTTTGTAGTTTATTTTTAAAGAGTCGGCAGTACCGTCGGGGTCATCAATAGATCTAGATCGCGGAGACACAACCCCTAAAATTTTCTCTCCAATATCAGAATGGATTACATTCGTACATAAGGGGTTAGTAATGTCATTACTGAGCAGTAAACACTCTTTTGATGAACGTGTAGGGCGAGTAGTGATGGAATTCCCGTACACGAGGCATTAGTAATGTCTTTACTGAGCAGTAATGTCACTTTTAATGAACGTGTAAGGCGAGTAATGATGGATTTCCCATACAATTCCAGTAATGACACTACTTAGTAATGACACTTTTAATACGCGTGTAAGGGCCCCTATACAATTCTAGTAATGTTATTACTTAGTAGTGAAACTTTTATTGCGCGTGTAAGGGCCCCGTGTTGCGCCCAGCCCCACGAAAACTGTTTGTTGCCTGAAGCTACCACCAAATGCCAGTAGCGCTGGCTACGCTCCAAGTATTTAAGGTCTGTTCACATGAGCTGTACAACTCTGTTTGAAAGTGGGATTCAGAATAAATAAATATTAACAATATGTGAGAAAGCACGCTTTTTCTTGCATTGCTTCTTCTCTATAAAATCCGTTCGTTTTTATCGCCTGAATACCGGCTAAGCACATCAAAATGAAGTTTGTTTACATTCGACAAGTTTCAGGTCGTGTTAACAACATTGGCTCGTAGCAATGTGAATGTTGCTTAAAGCGCGTTCGCTGTCATTTTTGGCAACTATCCAAGCCAGGAAGCCAGCTTATGTTGGTTTCACTCAGTTTTCAAAGAAACGTCAATACATTCACCCTCTTGGTTGCGCCTATTTGTCTGTATTAGTCATTTTATCGATTAAGGGAGGCGTCTGGTGTTGTGGGCAAAAATGACTTCTTTTATCCGCTTAATTGTTAGTAGCTTCTTTTTTTATCCGCTTAATTGTTATAGCACAGCGAACAGACATATAAGCTAGAACAAATTTTCCTGAAAAACGTGTGTAAGCATTTAAATGAAAATACGTTGAAAACCAGCATCGCATACAGGTTAGCATGCATGAGGCTCCTTTGTATCCACGCACGCAACGCCCGTATAGCGTTTGCTTACCGATTGTAGCGCCGGCTAGTAGCAAGTTGCTACACTTGACTTGTATGTCAGTTCTGAGTGTTAGTATTGAACTTGTAGAATAGTCTCCCGCAATCTCGGTGGTCACGCTGAACTTCTTTTGTTTTAAATAGCCATGAATTCCTCGCGTGTGTTTGCTGTAACACACGCGGAATTGAATATATCGGCAAAATTTTTCGAAAAATTGACAGCGATATAAATACAGGGGGTTATTCTGACGGTCACTTTCGGTGAGGTGACACAAATCTCACGTGACTAAGGTGATCGGAAATTTTCAAGTCATCTCACTTAAAGTGAGAGATGTCACCAAGGTGACAAATTTTGTCACATTAGGTGACTAAGGGAATATGGAAAGTGACTAATGGGGGTGACTTTTGGAATAAGAAAAAACGATGCAACTGAGGTGAGGCGGTTGATAATTTGAATTTTGATTGTCGATTTTATTTTTTACATTTTAGCAACTCTGTAAATCTTTTGGAAATTTGTAATGAAGTATGAGTTTCTATAATTTTATTAACGATTGAAATTAATTTAACCAGTTTTTTGTGACTCTGGTATATGAAATATTTTTGAGATTGGAGCGACAAATGGAACTATCTACTGCACAACGATTTTTTGATTAATATTTGCATCAGATGGAATGTGTTAAAGGTTTGGAGTTATCCTCCTCCGCTATATTATTCTGAGCTACGATAACGACCATAAAAGCACTGATGAAATAAAAGATGGCAACAATAGCTGTTGGTTTTTTAGAAGTAATAATTGTCAAACAAAAAGTCATTTTTATTAGGCACGACTTGTGTTACAAATTTGTTTTTGGATAACATTTTGGGATGTGGAGGATGGTACAAACAAGGGGAAATAAGGAAAGTGACAGCTTCAGGATACGCTTGAAACAGTTCGTTACAAATAAATGGTTGTTGGAGATAATAAGCTTTGTTTGCACTCCTGTTAGTCTGTGGATAGTATTTTCCAGTTAAAAATGAAACTTATGATTTCAATTTGCACAATGTGGTTGGATAAGACCAAATAAACATAGAAGCTTTTTCATTTTGCAACATATATTTTATTTAGGCCATCAATCAATATAGATAATTGGGAATGCGCCTCTACTTGGTACTAAAAGTCAATTGAAGAGATGTTTTGATGGGATCTAAAAGCATGTTCCATTACGGCATAGATCAACTTTTAAGAGTATGTAGCTCCAGGGGAAAATAAACTCATCGTTACATGTAAGTTCTTATTCGTTATATGTGAGATGTTGGTTATTTGTGTTACTGTTTGTGGGTTCGCGGCTACTCTCATCCCCCGGGGATAGTCGTTGCGATTCCGGAAGGGGTCTGCTTCCCATCGCTTGGTATTGACGTTCTAAGGTGGAAATGGAAAGCCTCTTTTTGGTCTTCGGGTATCGGGTACTAAAATTGGAGCATATCCCACCATGAGTATTTCGGAAATTGTGTTCCTATTGAAAATAATGAAAAAATAATAACTACTAACAAATTGAAAACATTATTATGACGGACATAGTATATCTATGATTGCTGTAATTACTCTATATGGTCATTGCCGCATTTTTCAGAAGTATCATGAACATAAATTGTTGCGGGGGTCCTGTGGAATTTTAGTCGAACCCTTTTGGAGAAAGTGTTTTTATGAAGATCTACGACCGATTAAGTAAATAGATACTTTATTTCAGACATTCTATGTTGACTGACTGAATATTTTACGCTTATGATTTAAATATTGAGTTTGGGAGGGACTATTGCAACGATTTGAACAGTTGTTAACATTTAGTAAATATATGGTGGGCTCTCCTCACCCATTAGGATTGCATTTTACTACCATTGCACAGTGGCCGGAAACGCCAAAAACGTGAACTTAATTCACTACAGGGCAAACCATCGATTATATTCACAGGGTGTCTTTGTAGAAATTGTTCGTGTGATTGTTCCCCACAATCTGATAACAATTGAAATTAGACATGGCTTACTATGATCGAACTAAAAAAA
This sequence comes from Topomyia yanbarensis, assembly GCF_030247195.1. Taxonomy (NCBI): domain Eukaryota; kingdom Metazoa; phylum Arthropoda; class Insecta; order Diptera; family Culicidae; genus Topomyia; species Topomyia yanbarensis. The sequence continues at coordinate 60,408,842 of NC_080670.1, forward strand.
TTAACTTTTTATACTTACGAGGTAGAAAGTTGGTGTCTTCGACAAAGTTTTAGAAATGCTCATGATGAAGAATTTTGTTGAAGAACTTATGCTTGTAGGATTAAAGGTTGTAGATTTATAAGGCGTTTTCTATGGCAACCCCCTTAAATCTAGTTTTTTTTAATATAACTTTTTTCATTGTGACTTCTCGTGCAAACTACGTTCAAGACAAATGTGTAGGTTTAAAAACTACATAATATTGTCGAAGACTGTTTGTAAAAATACTCATTCGTTTCAAAGTTATTGAGGATTTTTACATTTTTGTACACCAACTTCAACTACGTATAAGAAAGAAAGGTGCAAACCAAAATGCACGAACAGGCACTTTTTTAACTGCCTAAACTATGCACAATAAAGGTAAGAAGGTTTGGTGCGTGGCACTCTAGAACCCTATGAATATGGTAAGTTTACTTTATCATGTTTTTTGACTTTTTCCATACAAAAAACAGCAAAAAAAAATTTTTTTCATTTTTCCCGTAAAATTAAAAATTAATGGTATGAGATCCTTTTGTAAGCGTTAAATTCATTATGACATGTCTATTTGAGTATATAGTAGTTTGGGATCACCAATGATATTAAAAACTTCACAATTTTGCTCCCACGTTTATAAAATCTGAAATATTTAGGTATAAGTGAAAATAATACTTGTAATTGAATATCAAACCAAGAATTTCAAAAATTGGGGCAAAAAAACTTAAAAAAATTTTTTTGCTGATTTTTGTATAGAAAAAGTCAAAAAACATGATAAAGTAAGCTTACCATATTCATAGGGTTCTAGAGTGCCACGCACCAAACCTTCTTACCTTTATTGTGCATAGTTTAGGCAGTTAAAAAAGGGCCTGTTCGTGCATTTTGGTTTGCACCTTTCTTTCTTATACGTAGTTGAATATGGTGTACAAAAATGTAAAAATCCTCAATAACTTTGAAACGAATAAATATTTTTACAAACAGTCTTCGACAATATTATGTAGTTTTTAAACCTACACATTTGTCTTAAACATAGTTTGCACGAGAAGTCACAATGAAAAAAGTTATATTAAAAAAACTAGATTTAAGGGGGTTGCCGTAGAAAACGCCTTATAAATCTATAACCTTTAATCCTACAAGCTCAAGTTCTTCAATAAAATTCTTCATCATGAGCATTTCTAAAACTTTGTCGAAGACATCAACTTTCTACCTCGTCAGTATAAAAAGTTAATTTTTTTAGTTCGATCATAGTAAGCCATGTCTAATTTCAATTGTTATCAGATTGTGGGGAACATTCATACGAACAATTTCTTCAAAGACACCCTGTGAATATATTCGATGGTTTGGTCTCTAGTGAATTAAGTTCACGTTTTTGGCGTTTCCGACCACTGTGCATTGCGATCAATTACAGTGGCCCAGTACGATAATTGAGGAAATTACATTTCCCGTTAAATCTGGTGCTTCTGGGTTCATGTCGTTTTCGAATCGTCTTTTCGCATAATTGGGTGCAGCGAACTCTGGCGTGTGTTTGCTGAAAACAATTTCATGCACTCACTATATTTCTTGGCAAATAGGATTTTCTGGCAGGAAATTTTTTAGAATGGTGGATAAATTGGTTTCTGAGATTTCGTGGTGGCGTGACGTTAGAACTTTTCAACGCATGCACGCATTTTCAGAATTCCTTTATAAACAATTGTCATCGTGATAAGAATGTGTAATCCCGATTGAGCATCATTGAATTGTAAATGCTATAATAAGGGGCAGATTAGTGCAAATGTATAATCTTGGGCGAATGGAGAACAGTGAGTCTAATGATGTAAGGTATGAAAACTATGCTCAATGGAACTATTCAAGTCAGTCTTGGATCACATACATTTGGAGCAACATCAGATGTTGCTTCAAGATGTTCTCAACCCCGATTTGGCAGCTTTCACGCCGCCACCCTCGTTACGGCTTGGTGAGGCTAGACTGGTGTCGAAAGGGGTCAATTAAGGCTGTCTGACGTATTCTTTATCGTCACATCATTACCGTTTCTGCATTAAAATAGGCAGACGGCCTTTGTTGATTTTAAAATTAGGGAATATGTATGAATTGACATATAATGTCTTTTTTGCTTCAGATAGTTGATATTTACGTCACCAGAGTTCCAAATTTCTTTGGCGGATTCAATGACAGAGATATCGATTCTATGAGACGATCGACTGACGTTGTCAAAATAGCAGAAGAGATGAGCAGTGGTAAGCTGCAACTTAGTATGTAAATTTTAAAAGAGGAAGTGAGACAGTACCCCTGAAATGTAATCTGTAAGTAGCACTAACATACATTATTATTCCAGCTCAAACAGTTCAGGGACTGTACGGGATGGCGCTAGGCCTGTGACCTTCGACTGGCATGGTCCATTCTCATTGGTTCGAATGTCTTCAGGGCTGGTTGGTAAACGTGTGCTCTACTTACAAATGGATGTATCTTTTCCCTTGGATGGAGGGATATGTGAATCCTGTTGGTTATCGACTTTGACCTTGGGCTTCGGGAAAGGAGTACAGGAGTGATACCTAAAAATAGTCAATTATTCAGGGCTTTTTATGGTCATTTAGCTTGACCAAGCACAATGGCCCTTGGAAATGGTAAGCAACCCTTTCGGGTCGATGCGGTCTGTTTAAGTCGAACCAGATCGACATTCGTTTCGAGAAAAATTTATATGTAATCGTGGATAAATATTTCTCATGTCCTTTATGGGCAGAGATTCTTTTTATGAAACTCTAAAACGCCTTCTCCCGTCTAGCTGCTCAGCATAACGATGATAGAAAAAATTGAGGATCGTAACAAATGTGAATATTTACTAGAACAGGGATAATCGAATTCTGTTATAAGATGAATGTGAAATAGCACAGTCGCAAGAAAAAGTATTCGCGAGTAAGGACTAACACTGCGACTACTATGTTTACCGTATCCATTAACAGTCAATTGATACGCTTCGGATCTAGGAGACAAAAAGGAGATTATAAAGAGATAGAAGCGGATTCAATGCGAAATTTTCCACTATGACGTGGGCTCTAACGCGATGGTCGGATAATTTTTCATAGAATTGAACAGACTAGATGACACCTTACACGCTCTCTGAAACAAACGCGTCAAATATGTATGTATATAGGAGTGTAAGCTCGTATGTATGAATGTATGCCTGTATGTGTGGATATGCATAGGAGCAATAGGTTTGTTCCAGTACACGGAAGTCACTCCGGAGTAAACAGGAGCAAAAAATCTTTGCTCCTTTTTACTCCGGTTTGCTACCAGAAGAAGAAAAAAGAGAAGAAGAGAGTACTTCCAGTTTCTCCTGGTACTGGAACAGACCTAATGTATCCCTAAGCAACATGGAAAGACAGGCTCTGAGCCGCCATAACGCTCATGGGAAGCCGGGTGCGCGGTCATAGGTGCATAAAGCTCTGCACACACTGACATATGCAACGGTGAAACGGTAGGCGTACAGTTAATGCCCATAGGTTTCAAAAATAGGTTATTGAGACTGCCCGATTGCACACTGATAAATAACAATAACATTAGTGCAAATATATAGACAATTTTGTGCAATGGTTCAATCGCCGTCCTATGATCGTTGATTCAATGCTTATGGTTACTTAGGTTCCTTGCTATGTTCTGCGCTTTCAAAAAAAGAATCTCTGCCCATAAATAATTTGAGTTATATTTTCTGCGTTTACCCAAATTTTCCCGAATCAAAGGTCTATCTGGTTCGGTTCGAATAGATTACACCGACCCGAAAAGGAAATTCAGCATATCAACACAGAGAACAGACATCCATGATCGAACAAAAATATTTAAAAAACGTGTGTAAACATTTTAATTAATATACGATACACACTAGCGCCGTCACACAAACCTATCCCAACTATCCGTCAAATCCATTCCGGAACCGGTTCGAAATCCTGACTGGATTCAGTATGGAATCTTGCTCAAAGAAAACAACCGATTCCGACTCTTTCGGTTGATGCATTTGAGCTGGAATTCATGCTGGAAGTCCGAACCAGTTCCGGACTAGTTTGACTGGATAGAGGAATAACCGCTGTCAATTCTGTCGAACTCATCCACAAAAAACATAACGACAGTAGCGCACCTGGTTTGGATATCCCAACTAGCTTCGAAACCGTTAGATATTTTACACAAGTTGAATGCTGAAGATGGACGTCTGTTCTCTGTGATTTCAATAAGCTGCTGTACTTGTGCGAACCAAATAACCATAAAAACGAGTCCTGAATACTGATCTATTTCTTAGTTGCCAGTCCTGCACTCCTTTCCTGAACTAGCTTCATACCAAAGGTAAAAAAGTCGACAACTAGCAGGACTGTGTTCCCCACCCAAGTGAATTGATCCACCCACTTGCAATTAGGAGCACACATCTACCAAAACCAGCCAAGAAGACTTCCGAGCCAATGTGAATAGACCATGCCAGTCGAACGCCACAGGCCCAGCGTCATCCCGAACAGTTCCTGAAATTATATATGCATTAGTGCTAATTACAGATTTCATTTCAGTGGTAGCAAGTGTTTCAATCCCTCTTGTAAAACTCGTTTACCGCTTCTCAACTCTTCTGGCATTTCATCGAAACCTGAATTTTCTTCTGAACTCGTATATGAGACGGTCAAGGAGCTTTACTGGAGCGAAAATGATATTAATCACTTTATACATATTCCCTAATCTTATAATCAACAAAGGCTGTCTGACGATTCTAATGCAGAAACGCCAATGATCCAACAAGAATACGTCAGACAACGGAGTGAAAACTGTCAAATAGGGGTTGAGGACCGCTTGAAGCAACATCTGATGTTGCTCCAAATGTATGTGATCCAAAAATGACTTGGATAGTTCCATTGAGCGTAGCTTGAATAGCTTACATAACTAGACTCACTGTTCTCCATTCCCCCGCGAAAACAGCTTAGCAGCCATCATTTAATACAAAATGTTTAAGTTTGCAGACACACATGCAAAATGTATTGAGACTTTTCGGTCTTTGCTGGAATGGTACAATAAAATAAAATTCAAATCGTTTACAAAAATTCTTTTGAAGATGAAAAATTTGAATCAAAAGTTTTCGCCGAAATTGTATTTTCCCCATAAATTGTCGTTCTGTCCATTGTATATCGATTGTGGTTGCTGAACTTACTGCAATAGGTAGTAGTACCACATCATTATCAGCACAAATTATGATTTAGGAAAATTGACCTTATCTAATAAAAATAGTTGCTATTTCTACTAAATTCCTGTTAATGGGGAAATGTTAAACGATTCGTCAACATATAATAAATGGCAAATGTTGATCTAAATTTAAATCGTATTTTGGCATACTAATATATCAACAAGAAAAAAATGAATATCCGATTTTAGGAAAATATACAAACTGTTAACGTACTTAGTATTGCCTGGTACGCAGCCGACTTGGGCTCAACTCTCATTCCAGATTCATAAAATAGCAATCCGTATTATCAAAACTAATTGCTTTAAATTAGCAGTCGCCATCACAATCAGATCACGACCTAGATTAGAGCGGTTCTTTATTCACAATTGAAGAAAAACAGGACATTATCATACGGTTCAAGATAAACTGTTTTGGTCTCACTAAAAAAATCTAGTCTCTCGTTTACCATAATAGACCAGACGGTGTTTTCCCTACGAAATAATAGATTCCCAATCAATAGATTTCTCAAGACGCAAAATATTGCACCAATTCAATGGCACCCCGTGTTCATTCACTTTACCAAATAGCATTTGGGCTGAATGAGATCGTCGAAAAAATCATCCGGGATGTCAGGCTAACGACCACATTAGTAACATCAAAGCAAAAAAGGCTGATTCGAAATTGAATGATACCTTTTAATGTTTAGTTATTACATATCAACCTAGTGTACATGGAACTGTTGATGAAATAAGATTTATACGTAAGAACGCAGAAAAATCTATTTCCGAGTTTCTGTGTCCAATGAAACAGTACCTACGAAACCTGTCATCCGAAAAAGAACTTCATGGTAGAGTAGAATTTAGTCATAACATTATTATTAAGCTTATTCTGCATTACGACGGATCACTTTTCGAACGAATGTGATTTGCATTCTCAATAGAACGACACGATTCGGATGCGATCGAACCGCATACGTTTGAAAAATCAAACCGTCGTAATACACAATAAGCTTGTTTAACTTTATACTTTTTAAAAATTTATGACGCCTTTTGATAACGCTGCCAGTGGTTTTTACAAATACAAATTTATTAGTCAGCTTTCCCGAATTAATTTTTTAAATTAACAACACTGCTACGAATAGTTGTAATATATTATGCATTTACTTGAAAAGTAACAAATGCGACGAATACCAGTTAATCAAAATTTATACGGACAACGATTCCGTATTCAATGTTTATTTTTTACCATCGTCATCCCTCATTTTTTTCTTCCCTTTTCTGTCACCTGAAGCGACTAACAGAATGCGGTGACACACCAGAATAGCGTGACAGAGAGTCACGTGAGTGACTCGTCTCACCTTAGGTGACTTCGGTGATCGCGCGAGTGAGAAAAAGTGTCACCTCACCTAAAGTGACTGTTCGGAATAACCCCCACAGTGTAAACAATACACTCTAAACTAATTCTACGCAAATTTTCAAGAGGAAATACCCAATGGGTTATTTTCTACAGCGTTTTTGTCGTGATGCATTTTGAGGTGGGATACCCTTTAATATGGAACCGCGTTGTTCAAATTGGTGAACATGATAACTCAAAACTAATCAACGAATTGACTTGATTTTTGTATGAGACTGTATAATATGTGAAGTCTGTCGATGCACCACAGAAAAGACAAATATAAAAGTTTTCGGTTTTCATGAAGCCATTTTGCGAAACTTAAACATCTTCTATTTTTACATTTCTTACAAAAGAAATGTATAAGATTCGCTCAAACTTTGAAAACTTTTTCCGAGGCCCGGAGGGCCGAGTCTCATATACCAATCGACTCAGCTCGACAAATTGAGACAATGTCTGTATGTGTGTGTGTGTGTGTATGTGTGTATGTATGTATGTACAAAATGTCATGTAATTATCTCAGCAATGGCTGAACCGATCTTAATGAAATTAGTTTCAAATGAAAGGCCTAACGTTGCCATTTGACACTATTATTTTTGATTTTCGATATGTTGTTTACTTTCTGAGATATGAGCGATTTTGTAAAAACGCGGCAGGTTTTTTGCAAATAACTTTCGAACAATACATTATTGTCCAACAAGCTGCACATAAATAGAAAGCTTGTAAAAATACCTTTCTAACAAGCTATAGATTGTCTAAATCTGTGCACGAGCGGCGGAGATATTAACCATTTTGTATTTTTAGTCCTCGCTTACCAATTTCCACTAATTAAAAATGAGATTGTTTCATGCAGAGTATTGCTTTACTGGTGTTTTAGGGGCAAAACTAAACCGATTTTGAATATCGGGGTATGAAAACACATCTACGTGATTCAAGGAATTCGATGTTGAGAACATTTTGTGAATTACCTTTATAATAAAAGAACTATTTCTCAAAAATCAATATATAAGTTCACTTCAAAGACAAAATAATGCGTTGATAAAGAAACAGTGAGTTCTAGTATTTATTCCTTGGATTAGGCATTGCGTTCAATCATGAGGTAAATGTTGGATGGTATATCAATACACAAATCAAAAAGTAATTCACCTAGTAGTGAGATAAAAGATTTCTAATATAATTATACTTGTGGCGTCACCGAAAGCAACTGTATGTTTGAAGCCCAAAAATCTAGCGAAAATTTAGCTCTTTTGCAAGATTTAGGTTATACTGGTTATGGAGCAAAACTTACTACTTACATTATTTATGATAAGAATGTAAGAATCAATATATCATAATAATATACTATAAAAATAATGTCACTGCATTAACCATCATTTGCCGTTTCTCACACGCCCCCCCATCTCTCTCTCACTCTCTCTCTCTCTCTCTCTCTCTCTCTCTCTCTTTCTCTCTCTGTCTCTCTTCTATCGCATCTATCTAGCTATTTCTGTATGCATTTCTAAGTTGTGTGATAAGATCTTCTGCCAATCTGAAATATTTATTAATTGTAATTGCGAAGGTTTGAGAAAACAAAACTATTTTTTGTCTGCTGCTACATCAACTCAACTTTAATTCAATTGTATTCAAAGCCTGTATCTACACTATAATTAAGGAAATTCATGGCTATATCAGAAAAATATTTGGCTTAACTGGGTAATATGAAAGTATGACGATGGAAATTTTCAAAAGAGACATTCCACGTGCGATATTTAAACTATTCGTATCTCTATTGAATTTTGAATGAAATATATGCTCAAAGACTTAAAGCTGAAGCCAGGATTTCGAAGACAAAATACATGAGAGGAAGAGGTTCTAGAGACGACAATGTGAACCTCCCACCCGAGTTCGGATTGACGGTGACGAAATCGAGATGGTCGACGAATTCATGTATTTGGGCTCACTGGTAACCGACGACAATGATAACAGCAGAGAAATTCAGACACGGATCATAGCGGGAAATCGTGCCTACTTTGGACTCCAGAGGACGCTCCGGTCGAACAAAATTCGCCGCCGCACGAAGTTGATTATCTTCAAGACGCTGATTAGATCGGTGGTCCTCTACGGCCACGAGACCTGGACTATGCTCGTGGAGGACCAACGCGCCCTTGGAGTTTTCGAACGAAAAGTGTTGCGTACCATCTATGGTGGCGTGCAGATGGAAGACGGAACGTTGCGCAGGCGAATGAACCATGAGTTGTATCAGCTGCACATTCGTTGTATTGGTACGAACTTTCATGAAAAATAACGGATCAAAGACCAAAAATATCCACAAATTAGATCCAGGAAAAGAAGTCCCCAAAGTACCCACTTTCGATGGGGGATGCAACTACAATGTGTCTTCTAACTTATCGTCGTCCATATTTGGATATACTGAGTAGTTTGAACCATTTCTTTTTCACAATATTGGTCTGTATAGGACTTATTTATCCATATTTCCTACACGAGAATTCCGAACGAAACAATACAAATACGGCTTTTATGCAATCGACATAGCCTAGACATTTCACACTATTTACTTCAATGCAAATAAAAACATTGAAATATCTACCTGTCTCATTCACGAATCGCATTCTCCCTGTCGTTCTCTGTTCAAGGGGCTTGAAAGCACATGTGACCTTGTCTCACTTTACTATATTCAATTGCGCGTTAAAATACTGGACCAGTAAATTCTGTTCTGCACATAAATCTTTTTTCGGGAATATGTGACCAAAAAGTAAACTTTGAATTCGTCAAGTAAAGAAGCATGAAAACAAAAAGAATAAAACCAAAAAAAGATGGAAGCCCTAGAAAGTCCATTGCATATTTATTAGCCTTTTCTCAGAAGATGGGATTTTCAAAAACATTTCAAAACTTTCTGATGCAATGGTTTTCATATTCGTACAATCCGGTTTATTCATTATCTTTATTCAAAAATGTGTTTGGCTTCAAATATATGACCATTTCATTTTAATTAATAATTTCATTCCGCATCTTTTTATTCGTTTTGTTCATCTGCGTTCATATTACTTAGTTTATTCGTTTCATTCTTTGGATTCACTCTGATCAGTTTATTCTTTTTGTGCATTTTACTCATATCATTCATTGTTTTCATTGTATGCATTTTATTATTTTATTCCAGTTTATTCATTTTGTTCAGTTTCTTCATTTTAATAATCTGACTACTTTTTCAGTTTTAATCATTTCATCCAAATAATTTATTTGATTCAATTTATTTCTTTATATTAATTTATAACCTTTAACTGTTGTTCAATTTTTCATTTCAATCAATGCATTTAATTCTGCTCATTTTCTTCTTTTTATTCATTTTATCACTCCAGCTCATTTTATTTATTTGATTCGTTTGTTTTATTAATGCATTTCATTTATTTTTTACTTTATTCATTTTGTTGATCCATTCTTTTTATTCATTTGATCCATTTCATTAATTTGATTCATTGTATTCACTGGATGAATTAAATCAATTTGATTCATTTAATTCATTTGATTCATGTGATTCGTGTGATTCATGTGATTTATTTGATTCATATGATTTATTTGATGCATTTCATTTGATTCATTTGATTCATTTGATTCATTTGATTCTTTTGATTTATTTGATTTATTTGATTGATTTAATTCATTTGATTCATTTGATTCATTTGATTCATTTGATTCATTTGATTTATTTGATTTATTTGATTTATTTGATTTATTTGATTTATTTGATTGATTTAATTCATTTGATTCATTTGATTCATTTGATTCATTTGATTCATTTGATTCATTTGATTCATTTGATTCATTTGATTCATTTGATTCATTTGATTCATTTGATTCATTTGATCCATTTGACTCATTTGATTCATTTGATTCATTTGATTCATTTGATTCATTTGATTCATTTGATTCATTTGATTCATATGATTCATTTGATTCATTTGATTCATTTGATTCATTTGATTCATTTGATTCATTTGATTCATTTGATTCATTTGATTCATTTGATTCATTTGATTCATTTGATTCATTTGATTCATTTGATTCATTTGATTCATTTGATTCATTTGATTCATTTGATTCATTTGATTCATTTGATTCATTTGATTCATTTGATTCATTTGATTTATTTGATTCATTTGATTCATTTGATTCATTTGATTCATTTGATTCATTTGATTCATTTGATTCATTTGATTCATTTGATTTATCTGATTCATTTTATTCGTATCTTTAATTTTATGCATTTCATGTTCAGTCATTCGTTTTATTTCATTCAATTTGTTAGTATGAGTCAATTTATTCTATTAATCTTATAACTATTTCTAAATATAATCTTAATTTTTATGTAATAACCTAATCTAATTTGATTCGTGTATTTGGATCAAAACTATAATGATTTCCATTAATTTTTCTACTTATTTTATGAATTTAAAAACCTATTGTTTCATTTTTTGCTTTACTTTCTTATTTCGGTCGTTTTGTTGATTTCTATAATTTATTCAGTTTATTCGAGATTTTATTCGTGCAAGACTAGAAACTGTTTTCATCCCACCTCTAATTGGGTGCCTACTTCTCGTGAGTTCTGCAAACTAATCCAATAGTGAAATGTGTAATCTCACTGCTAGGTGGATTAAATCGGTTTTTTGGTTCATCGAGTAACTACAAGTGTAAGCTTGACAAATCTTATTGAATTTCCTGTGTCAGACAATTTTATCAAGAGTTATCTTGTTCGCCGCGGTGCTCTTCGACGTGAAAATAGAACGCATGAGCGTATGTGTGGATCTGCGTGACTGAAAACATTTTTTTTCGTGCACAATGAATATATAAATAAATGTTAACATTACATAAAAGATTCATTGTTTCTTTGCCTTCAAAATCGTAAAACAAAATAACTTTCGATATGAACAGTTTACACCAGACGCCCACTTAATCGATGAATGTATTAATCGAATATTCGACTATTACAATAACTGATTTAACGATTAATCGATTATAGTATTATTCGACGATACTATTAATCGATAAATGTATAATTCGATAGATCGAATAATCGTTAAGTCGACTATCAGAATAATCGAATTACGTAATAAATTTCTAGTCAATTATTAAATAAGTTGATTATCATATACTGAATGATGATTTCATTATAGTTATATTTGATATTTCCTATAAAATGATATTATATTATTGTATAAATTGTTTAATCGATTAATCAATTAATACCAATATCAATTATTCGACCAATCGACTGTAATATTACCGATTACCGATACCGATGGTAATATTACCGATTACTCGATAAATTGTTTAATACAATAATCGAGGTCGATCAATCGATTAATCGAACAAACATTATCGATATTTCAATTATTACAAAAATTGATAAATAGACTATTACAATAATAGAATAATCAATTAATCGAATATCACAATATCATAATATCGATTATAGTAATAATCGAATATTCGATTATTGAATTCACTGAATGGTCGTATGATCAATTGATCGAATGTTTAACCGATGAATCGATTAATCGATTAGTCAATTATTACAATAATCAATTATAACAATAGTCAATTAATCGGTAATTAGACTAGTCGTTTAATCGCATTATCGATTAATCGATTATTACAATATTGTATATTAATTCGTTTACCGATTAAGCAATTGATGTATCGATCAATTAACTACTCGCTTAGTCGATTATTCGATTCTATAATCGATTAGTCGAGAATTGTATACAAATTGTATTAAAATCGATTATTCGATTAATACAATAAGCGACAAATCTAATACTTGACTAATCCAATAATCAATCAACTTATGTACAATATGAATTATTCGATTGAGCGACTAATCGAATAATTGATTAATCGATTAATTGATTGATCGTATTATCAATTAATCGATTGGTGCATTACTCGAATAATTGACTAATCGGTCGGTTGATCGGATATTGAAAAAATCGATGATTCCATAATTCATTAATACAATAAATCTTTACTATTATAATTACAATTATAATTACTATTATAATAACCAACCAATCGATTAATTGATCAATGCAAAAATTAGACGATTAATCCATTAATGTATTAAGCGATCATCTGCTTATTCGTGTATTGTACCAATCGAATAATTTATAAATCATTTATTACAATAATAGATTACTGAGAATCGATTGATTCACTAATCGAGTAATAGTTTAAAATAGTAAAAAATTAATCGATCAACCGATCAGTTCATTATTCACTCATTCGATTGATCGATTATTAGATCCATCGATTAATTGATTATTTGATTAATTAAATAATCGATAATTCGACCCATCGATTAATCCATTATTGTATTAATGTATTGATTAATCGACTAATCAATTATTCGACTAGTCAGTCGACCTATTGCTAATCAAGTAAAGGGCGAACTCGAAATTATTGCGACACCGAAAATGTCATGCCAATTTTCTTATAATGTTTAAAATCAAACCAAAATTTTAGGGTAGTTTTATACATATATTTACTTCAAAAATCAAAAGAAAAGTTAATCGATGGAGCCTTGAGTGTAAAATTGAACGCATTTTCGCTTGATGCCCTCCATCAAAGTCTTTACAGTGTCATCCGGTACCAGTTTCTCAGTTTTTTTCCATTTTCTTAACATGTTCTTCTCGTCTTTGACTGTCTTCTTGCTCTTCCGAAGTTCCCGCTTCATCATTGCCGAGTACTGCTCCACCGGGCGCAGCTCCGGACAGTTTGGCGGATTCATGTCCTTTGGAACAAAATGGACAGAATTGGCCTCATACCACTCCAGGACACTTTTAGAATAGTGGCATGATGCCAAATCTGGCCAAAATAGCGTAGCTTCGTCGTGCTGCTGCAAGAACGGCAAAAGGCGCTTCTCGAGGCACTCAGATTTGTAGATCTCGCCATTTACTGTACCCTTTGTCACGAAAGGCTCACCCCTCAGTCCGCAAGAGCAGATGGCCTGCCAAATGAGATATTTGGAGGCGAACTTCGACATTTTCTTCTTCTTAAATTTGTCGTCCACATAGAACTTGCTCTTACCGGTGAAAAATTCCAACCCCGGAATTTGCTTAAAATCGGCTTTTATATACGTTTCGTCGTCCATCACACAGCAGCCATATTTTGTCAGCATCTTCTCGTAGAGCTTCCGTGCCCGAGTTTTAGCCGTCGATTGTTGCCGCTCATCGCGGTCTGGGAAGTTCTGTGCCTTGTATGTATGTAGTCCAGCTCTCTTCTTTGAATTCTGGACGTAGCTCTGCGACATGCCGATCTTTTTAGCAAAATCACGGCTTGAGACGTTGGGATTTGCTTTAATCATCCGCTTCACCTTTCCCTCCGTCTTTTTGTTCTCCGGTCCCGGTTTTCTTCCAGCTCCTTTGCCGTGGTCCAACGTCAACCGCTCTTGGAACCGCTTCAACACTCTGGAGACGGTTGAATGGTGAATGTTCAACATTATTCCCAACTGCCGGTGCGACATGTCAGCAGGAAATTCCAGGTGTTTGGAAAGAATTTGTTCTCTCGGCTCGCGTTGGTTCACATCCATTTTCGTTGAATTGAAAAACACGACTTCGAGTTTGACAGCATGTAAACAATACACATCAATGAGAAAGTGTGCAAAATTTGGTTGATTTTTATCCAATGGTAAAAAAGTTATGCCCTGTTGAATGTGTCGCAATAATTTCGTGTTCCCCCTTTAATCTCTTAATCGATCCTTGATTTTATTTTCAATTACTGTAGTAACCATAATGATCGATCGACACATTAATCGATGATTCGATTAATCGATTAATAGATTATTGCAATTACAATTAATCGATGAACACAATAATCTATTATTTGATTAATGAAATAATTGATCAATCAATCAATTGGTTATTACAATAATCGGCTATAACAATATTCGATGGATCGATTATTACAATAAATTATTATTATAATATGAATCGATATATACTCGGTAATTGGATATTACACTGTTTTATCTAAATTTGGTCTTATCAGAATTCTGTAAAAGAATACATCAGAATCCTGAGCAAAATCGCATCAGAACAATGAGCGGAACAACGTTAAAAATCTGAGAAATTCTTCATCCTGAGAATCCTGAGCACAATTGCGGCAGATCACTCAAAAATAATGAGTTTGATATGTGAGCCAAACAATTTTACTGAAAATACAATACACAGATTTTCATAGATTTTAGCAACATTACACGGATGTAACATAAAATGACCGGACATTCCTGGACAATATTAAAAAGTTTTAAATTATTTGTTGTTCACATCGATTTCCTGAGCATGTGCTGTTGATCAATATCAAATGTTCATCAAAATGTCGCCACTTTGACGTATGCTGTTGACCAAAAAGCATATGCTTCGTTTAAAAAACCAAATTCCAAAATCTGTTTAAAAATAATATTAAATCGAACTCCAACCCATTTGCTCTCATACAACTGACAACGGCATCACGCTTGTTTTCCGCTCATCAAAAACATATAAACCCTCATGCGTCTCCATCGATGCAATAAATCATCAATCACATATCAAAAAGGTTCCTCCCACGGTCCTAAACCCATTACTGTAGCCACTGCACTCTTCCGACGGAAGGGATCCAAAAACAGAGATGAAACTAGAACACGGCGTCAACTTCCCCCTACCCACCCACCTACTATTGCTTCTGCTAATAGTCTCCGCGCATATTGCTTGATGCCAAACTCGCTACCAATAAGTATATAGTAACTATAGTACGTACAAATATAGGTATGTTTATGTAGTGTACACCCAGACCCACACGCGCTATCCGGCCGCTGCTTTGACTGGCTCTGACTTTGAAATCGCGGTTCTTCCTCTCAGTCTAGTTCCGATTTTGCTACGATTAAGACGCGCTACTACTACTACTCGCTGCTGTCACTAGTGCAGTATACTACACCCCTAGAAGCAATAGAACACTTCTGGCTGTGGAACCGAAATCCACACCCAACCCCCCATCATCATCTGTTGGCGCCAAAGGTCGAGCGATAAATCTGTGACGCGACGCGTGTGACACTCCGGAACGGACAAACTTAATTAGGTGCATTGTTTACTACCGAAAAGTTGAGGCGGCAATAAAAGCAATCATCGTCGACAATCTTTATTAACGATCATCGCGGAATTGTGCCGAAATCAAAACAATCCAGCAAACGACGTGTGCGGGACGTGGGAAATATGATCTAACGGGTTCGAGTTTTCTGGAAGTGAAATGTTGAAAATCGCTTTGCAAGCAACGATGATGTGGAAATTAGCAACAGTTTTCCTGCTAGGTGAGCATCGAAACGCGCGTCAGTCGGATAGGCGTGGAAATCGGCGGGATTCGAGAGTATGGATGGTGGAAACAAGCTGGTGATGCAAATTTTCTAAATTTAATGTGCTACCCTGAGGGGGAGTAAAAATCGATTGGAAAAGTAAATGAGGTGAAATGATGCAAAAAGCGCTCTCGTGAAGAAATCTGGATGTTGATTGTGATGGACGTGCAGGTTGGAGGTAGAGAAAAAAATTATCAGAGATTCAGAAGATAACATTAACGCTGAGTCGATATTGATTGAGTTCATAGAACGAAAATTTCAAAACAAAAGTTCAAACATTTTTATGGAATTTTTTTATTAAACCATACGGTGAGATTAAGTATGATTTTGACCATTTATATGATAATCCCCCTTAATAGATTCGGTATTTTCAATAAGAGTAATTCGGACCGGAATAAATCAAATACCTTCAATTGCTTCCAAAATGTATGAACTAAAAGTGACTCTATTTCGGGGTGAAGCAAAGACGGAATAAATAACACTTGCATAAATATTAAAATATGAATTTGCTGAGAAAAATAACTCGTATCTATAAATATTCACAATGGATTTGGTTCTAGCCCCATAAAGTTCAGTCGGAAGTGATTTCTGGATGGTTCTAGTTAGTATCCCTGTACTAGTGACTTAACTAGAGCTTCCAACCCGGGAATTTATTTCCTGGGAATCCCGGGATTTTTACTTTTCCCAGTGAATTTATTTTTAATACTTCCCGGGATTCGGGAATCCCGGGAAATGTGTTTTCTTTTTTTGCCAAAGATTTATGATCTTCAATAGAATTTCTACAGGTAATATTTCGATGTGCACATTTTGAAGTCGTTATTAATATATTTGGATTGATTTGGATGTTATTGTTCACGAGACTAACAGTAGTTTTTACAACATTCTTTTTGTGGTAAAACTAAACACAGTCGACATCGTAATACACCATATTTTTCAATCAATTAATATTCCACTTTGCTAACAGAGTTTTCTGAACGGGGAAATTCCCGTATGGTTTACTAATTCGTGATTCTCGCGGTCCTTGCAGTAGGAATATAATGAAGGTTCTTTGTTATATTGAATCTTGTGAAACGAATTGTTGTGAAACCTTATTTAATCCAATTATACTACCAATATAATTTGTTTGCAAACAATCCCAATTGCCTTTCACTGCAATTTCCATTATTTTTAAAAAACCATGAAAATGTGTCCAAATGAAGATGACATTGTATGAACTGAGCACAAGTTATCAACGTACAGGATTACTTCAATGATTTGTATTACACTAAACAGACTAATCAGTAAATGACTGCGCAAGTATTTTTTTAAAGGATATACCAAAATCAATCGGTTTCCAAAATCACACAGGACACGAAAAAATTATTTTTTTTTAAATAAAAGCTATACACTTTTCATTTTTTATGCCGTATTCTCGGGATTTCGCTGGAATTTAGTTTTTTACTTCTCGAATCTCGGGAAATGGAAGCTTTAGTCACAACCGATTCTAATTACAAAATATACCATAGCATAAAGTGAAAAGGCAATTTCTTTTTCTTTCCGGAACACTCGAAAAATTGAAAATCGTTTGAAAAATGGCGGTAGCAAATTTTTTTTGTGCTGAGCATCCCAAAATATAGTTTTTTTTGTCATGAATTACGATTTTGAGAGTGTACAACATCTTTCATACATTATTTTGCGTTGCTTTCGAGGAGATCTACAACCTATACTAGGTCACTTCACAAGTGCTTCCCTATAGCACCGTGTTATTACTCGTAAATTGTATTGAATTTTTATTACGTGGAAAGTGATCTTATTACAAGCGATAAACTTCTTCAACATCTACCTAATGGATATGCGTGTATAGTGAAACCGAATGCTATGCGTGTTGGCTCAGCTTGAAAGAATCGAAAATCCTTTCTTTTTTCTACGTTTCGAATTTTTGGTGTTGGCCAAATTCATGTCTTTAGAGGCAATAAAAGTATCATTACTAAGTAATGACATGACTGGAATTGCATGGAAATTCCGCCATTACTCACTTTACACGATCATTAAAAGTGACATTAAAAATAATATATTGCACCCCTATTTCGTTTTTATTGAACAAACATTAGCCATCATCTCTACGGGTACATAAATAACGGGTCCCACTGACAGCTCAGATTGTTCTGCTCATCAATCCGCACTAAATAGAAGAAAAGTGTAGTTTCCGGTGTGTTGATGAATGACTATTACTTTACATCATGATACAACAATAATAAAACCAGTTCGAACATCGAAAAGTCTGGTTCATATGGGATGGATTCCGTAGATTGTGGATAGACCTTAACGCGACGTTTTAGATCTTGACTTGAAAATCATGGCAGCGTAGCAGATACCTGGTAGCTACCAATATGAGCTTCGCTTCCGACCGATCTGCGCCGCCGATGCATTTTTCCCTCGCCGACAATTCGCGAACTCTAAAATTGTTGACTTATAATTTTATCCACAAATCTAGAAACATTGTCTATGGACCGAATATACGACGTTAACAGATTGATGATTTATCACATCTTGATCATTATTTGGTATTAGTGGTCGTCAATTGGATTACAAAATTAAAATAATCTTGATATTTTCTCGAAAACCATTACACGACACTCGTTATATATTTCAAAGATCCATTCTTGCTTCGTCAACTGGTTATGATTGTGAGCATATAAGTTTCAATTCACCATTCGTGTGCATGAAATGGTCCACAAATTAAAAAAAAAACTTCCACTTTCAAAATATATGTGACTGAAATTTACGATTATGTGCCTGATCCTAATCTTTGTACGTAATCAATTTAACTGGAACGCAGTGTATTATTCATTGATTTTTTAACCGATTCTAAATTCCTAATATACTACACACGATTCACCAGTCGAGCTCGTGAAACTGTTCATGATGTAATTCATTTTTAATAATTAATTTTCCATATAATCTTATTATACTTATGTAAACAATTACAAGGAACTCAGACTATTATTCATGGATTATTCGCTCTGCTTTTTGGTTTTGAAATTTCTATGTAAGCTATTGTGTACAACTGCTAGCAATCAGTATCATAGGCACGAGCATTAGATACAAAGACATTACTAGGACCTGTAACCCTGCTATTCCTTTGTTAAAATTCAGAGAAATGTTCGGAATTAAATGAAACTTCGCTGTGAAAAATACATTACCTAGTCACAATTCATGTCCGTGAAATAATTTAGAAAACTATAAGACACGTAACTCTGTGTAAAAAATCCAACGGTAAGCTCAAGACTAAAATATCACGATAACATGACGAGAATTTACGAAAATCGTTACACGTCGTACAATTCTTGATTGTTTTAGTCAATAAAGTTATTACAAATCAATGTTTCATCGAGTTATGAATTAGAATCATAAAAATATTAAACATATTCAGACACAACCACCTACTAAAAATTTGAGTATAATGTCATCTTTTTTTGCGTGAACTAGTTTTGTGAAAACTTAAACATTATTTTCAATACGAGGTTATTTATAATTGATTGAATCGTGACCTATTTTATTTTTTTTTTCTCGAAGAATAGTTGAGCAAAGTGATCTTGACTTTTCGCGACGCTGGTGCACAGATGTGGCGATGCGGGGCGGGGTGCAGGTGCTACGAAAACTAGAAATACGCTCAGACCATTTTCAATCAGACTTGTTTAGTGATCAGTTTCAACCTACCAGGAGCTAACACGTCAAGTCGTGGAATGATTATGATTGATAGTAACTGTATATTTAGGTTTCGTCAGGGTGTAGATATGTATGATTCCAGCACATCGAGCATACTTTGCACTTAAGATAGAAGCAGATCGTACGTTGTAAGAAAATGTAGTGCCAGGGAATCGTATTCCTTATCGTCGTGGCGATTTTGTACTTACAAGAAATAAAAGTAAACACCAGCCTGGAAAATGAAATAATGTGTCTACATTGAAAAGTGTCCTTACACGATCATTAAAAGTAACATTTCTGCGCAGTAATGCCAATAATAACGCCTCGTGTTAGAGTACCTTATATCTGCGGGATTCTAAAAGAGCGACGGTAAACAACCCAGGGACAACTTGACAGATAGTGCTCGTTTCATATATGCACCACCGATTTGATGGTGGCGCTAGTATGCCTTCTCTGTATGAGTACCACGAACAACGAAACGAAAAAGTTTCAAGAGAAAAGCGTGTTTCGTTACGTGTGTTATGAACGCCGTCAATGCGGCTAGAACAACATTTAGAAAAAGTTTATTCCAAAATGTGAATAAAGGAAACTATTATTAGAGAATAAATTTATCCCTAACTGAAAACCGTCAGCAAAGTTACATAAATCTTATTATATATTTAGCTGGAGGTCGTTGTTTTTAACAACCGGCTCTCTTCCTTCCTAAACATGTTTTGGTTTTCTTGTTGTGTGAAGTTTGAAATCGTTAAATCATTTGTGCTTTTTATCTCGAGAAATGTAAATGAAAAACATTTCGGCCAATGAAAGTACATCACCACCAAGCTTAACAATTCGTTTTGAATAGAATTTGTGTTTTTATCATAATTCTAGCAGCAAAAAGAAATGGTAGAAATAGTAGAAATGCTTAACAGTTATGTGTCCAGAAAAAAAACCTTTAACAGGCCAACGAGGGTACCCGGGTACCCACAAATTGAAATACTCATAACTATGGCTTCCTTTAACCGATTTGGACACTTTTAGATGTTTTGGACTCAGGAACTCGCCTACTTTTTGATTCTGTACAATAGAATGGATCTGGTTTTTTGTAATCCGGATTTTCCGGAGTAATGTTCCAGTACTAGGATGTGATTTGTAAATTTTAATAATGCCCTAGCAATATGAGTATCAAAACTCTTCAAATTGTCTCGGAAGTCTTTTTTATTGTTACGGAACCCTATGGCAATTTGAAAAATGGAATTGGAATGGAATGGCCACTCACGGCCCCATGGAAACCTGCTCCGGAATGTCCGTTCCGGGGTCAAACCACCAAATGGTTCCAAAACCACGAGATACGGCCTACTGATGCAATTCCAAGAATTTTGATACCCATATTGCTAGTATTCCATTGAAGTTCGCAAATAGTACCCCAGCTCTGGAACCTGCTTCCGGAAACCCGGATTCGCGGGAACCGAACGAAGTAACCCGATTCATTTTTACCAAGTCCAAAAGTGGATGAGTTCCTGAATCCAAAACGGCCAAAAGTATCGAAATCGGTTGGATATTACCTTAGTTATGGGCATTTTAGTTTTGTGGGTACCCGGGTACCCACGTCGGCCTGTTACGTAATAAAAAAATTCAGGAGCTCCTCCTCACTCCCACCCTTTCTATATCAACAATATTATTAACCCAAAAGCTTGACTTAGTGAAGTTCTAAGATGTCACAAAATTTCAATTTCCAGCTATGGATAAAACATATTAATTAATTGAAACTTAAAAAGGTACCCGGGTACCGCGTCGGACACACAACGGTTAAAATGATTATTTTCCACAGATATGGAAAATAATAAATGGAATGCGCCTTTTTCAAATTTTGCTCCATTCGAGCCGCCATGACATCACCAAATCACCCCAAAATTTGCTTATAAATACAATATATGGGAGCTGTCAATTGTCCCCGGGCTTACGGTAAAGATGACTAAATAGAAACAAAAAACAATGAAACGACAACAACAATTAATTTCCTCAAACAAAACAAAAACTGTTTTACCGTTGCTTAATTTCCCAAATATAGAACAATAAATAATTATTATGGGTCATTGAAATAGAGTCGTTACTCTGCATTCTTCAAATTTTTCCATTGCAATCATTATTTCATGCGAAGTCGTAGTATGCGACATCGACAATTTTTCTATTTCGTTCTTCAAATTTTACAACTGTAAAAATAGTTCCACCTTTCAATTACATTTTGTGTTTTGAGAATTACATTTTGTGCAATGTGTTCGACAGATGTCGCTAGCACATCGTGGGCGATGATTATTTTAGATTTTCTTTAAGCTGTAACGTTTGTTTGTATGTGCTGTGAAGTCTGTTACAATAGAAACCGAAAATTTGAGAAAGGAATTGTACTGTCAAGAATTTTTTTAGTTACATAGGCGTCAATATTCGTCACGCCGACACACGCCGGCGCACCGCCGCCGATGGAATCCAACGGCGTGACGCCGTCAACGCCGCCGCCACCGGCCAAAAATGTCGCTTACGCCGCCGCCGATTAAAAGTGCATCAGCGCACACCTCTATTCAGCATCTCCTACCAGTGGCTTATTACCATCTATATATCCTATTCGCGAATATGTTTCCAGTTCATAAAAAGGGAAATAAGCGAGATGTCAATATTTATCGTGGAATAACTTAATTGAGTGCTGTCCCCATTTTTTTCGAGCTGGTTGGTTCTTAAAGCTGATTTAAAGTTGGTTCTTAAAGTTGAATGTTTGACAGCGACTAATGGTCTATGTCTATCATTCTACAATATCCTACATAATAGAGAGTATAGAATGTCTCGATTAATTTGATGTTATTTGCACCAACCAATCTGCCGCTTTTGATAAAGTGAAAAACGATATAATAATCGCAAAAA
Organism: Topomyia yanbarensis; assembly: GCF_030247195.1. Taxonomy (NCBI): domain Eukaryota; kingdom Metazoa; phylum Arthropoda; class Insecta; order Diptera; family Culicidae; genus Topomyia; species Topomyia yanbarensis. Next base: position 60,431,383 of record NC_080670.1, read on the forward strand.
TGAAGATATTTGGAGTCAATAATAATTTTTGTAGTACTGTGGATGTTTCTGCTGTATTTCAATGATGTACATCTAATACTGAAGACTTTACGACTGTCCTTCGCAGATGATTGCCACATATTTCATCTGATTCGCTCAATTGAAACTCGAAGATTTCTCCAACATCACCCTCCAGTTTTTGTTGTTCTGTATAGCAGCAACAGTATGTGGGTAAATCTGAAGAAGTGCTCGATAGTCTCATTCTCACGAAAGAAAGACCAGGTTGGTTTTAACTATCTGCAACAATTGTACGAGATTTATTTCACTAGCGAAAACCGCCAGGCACATTCGAGCGGATAGTGCCGTCAAATTAATCTTGCATCAGAGGGAAAGGGGTTGCCCTCTTGACTGTCCTGGGGTTTTTCGTATAATACAGTCACAATAGTGAGAGATATTCTACTACAGAAAACTATCACACTAGCAGTGAGATAAGACATTTTTCTAACACTAAATGGATACACAGAGCCGTCTTAAGACCACTCGTGGCCCCTGGGCACAACTGAGCTGAAGGGCCCCTATAATTGAACAGGTATAAACTGCTGTACTGCAGGATGATCTAAAAATGATCCCCAGCATAAGAGAACCACCTATGCCGCCTTGAGATTTATTTGTCAAATTTAAGCCAAATCATTGAACCATGTGAAAGTATTAAAAGAAGTGCAAGAATCAAAATATATGGAAAAAATTAGATTTCCATCACTATAGGTGGCATTGTAAATGTCCAGGTACGGTCGAAAAACGAAAGATGATTTTGATAGATCTTAAAAAGATATTAGCATTTCTGACCAATCTGACCGAAAATGGCAAAGGGCCTAACACACTATATGCGGTTGTGGGAGTTCGAACTTACGTGAGCTGCGTACAGTGTAATGGACTCACCAGCTGCGCTATCCCCTCTCCATATGATATAATCTGACCTTCATAGTTGTAAAACGTTGTTTGAGGCTGAAGAGTGCCTCCGTCAATAATGAGGAATCACGGAATAAGACGATGTCGATGATTCATTCAATGATAGTCCTTACACTATGATAATCTAGGAAAAATGTTTAGCAATATGCCAATAAAACTAATAACTGTCTCGAAAACTCAACGTAGGGGTTAGTATTTTTTTACATAGAATGTGTATGCAAAATTTGAAATCAATAGGTTTAGTAGTTTTTGAAGGGTAGCTAACACCGAAAATCGTGTTTTTTGCAAGAGACGTTCTACAAAAAGCTTCATCACCAAGTCGTTTGTCGATATTTTTGCATGAAAAAATTACAGAATATTATTGAAATGAAACAATATAATACACAAAAGTTTTAGTCAATTCGCTTCACCCAAAGTTCTAAAAAAAATCGCAAAAAAGTGATTTTAATTCTTGCTAAAACCCTTATCCCCCCTTAAATACCTTTGGCCATTTCGTAACTTTTAAGACTAGTTCATATAAAAAGAATTTTATGAAAAATATAACTCAATATTATATTTACGTGTGAATTACTAACCTCCGGAGTATTGCAATAATTTAATTCCATACCTTCGTCCGTCTGTCAGTGAAACAAAATGTTTAAAATATCCTATGTTGTATTTTACGGTGAACTAGTTTAACTCAACAATGAGATCAGTTGAATTCCAGTCGTTTGTGTTCTGGCTGAAACGGTAGTGTACCGATATATGCGGTTGTGTCCGGACTGAAGCAAACGTTACAAACTGAGACAAGCGTTTCAAGTTTTAACTCAGGTTAGCTTTTCAAGTTTTGTACTAGACTGAAACGTTCTTGTCCAGATTGAGACTTCAGCAAAAACTTAGTTTGCCCAAATATCAAATAGATGAAATCGAACAATCAACTATGTTTTAGGTGAAATAGTGATGAATTGGTTTTCCGTGTTGTCACTGTTGTCACTGGAGCCGGAATATTAACTGGCACCAGGCAGCATTGCGGCTCATTTTCTGATTAAACTAACTCAGTATTTAAGAAGAGGGTCCATCCATACATGGCGTTGGATTAAATGAGGAAGTATTTTGTGACGATACGTGACGACAGGAAGGTAGGTGGTCATACTAATCCACGTAGCATATTGTTAATATAATTTAAAATTGCATTTGCAATCACTCAAGCAATGAACGGTACAGATGAGCCAACTAGTAAATAAAAATCACGATAATTTTCCATATCATTCAATATTGTACACATGGTTAACATGTGTCAAGTCAAACCCAACGCATCTTCATACTTCACGTTAGCATTTTCTATTTGCCGCTGCGTCCTAAATTTTATTACACAATTAATGATCAAAGCTGCGACCTCGCAGTCAACAGCAAACCTTTTCCGTTTTCCATATTATGACACCTTCCTTAGTGTTTCCACATGCGCGCAAACATAAAAATCTTTTATACAAACATTGTCACCAATGTTTTCCAGACTCTATCCCTTCGCTTAGGTCGCATCCTTTACCAGCTTTTTGACACTGAAAATGTCTTACTGTACTATCTGGGGTTGGATGTCATTTTAAAATCTAAAATCAAACGATGTCACGGATGAAATTCAATAGCAGCCAATTGAAGCATTGCAAAAATTGTTGAGGAATAGGTGTGACATCAATTTTGAACATTGGCAAGTTCTCCGAGGCATAAAGACCGTCCTAGGTGGCCAATGTGATTGAATTGACTATGGTCCTGCAAATCTAAGTATTTTAACACTTATTAAAATGAGTTTTGCATCTTCTAAATATCACGATGCTGCTAGTTTATATGGAGATTTACTGGATGAGCGCATTTCTCAACCAGTACTCCGGAACCGGATGTTGGATCAGAATTAAATTCAATTACAACCTATGCGTTTCATTTGAGTCTAAGTTTGAGAACATCGGTTCCATCATCTTCGAGTGCGATTGCTGGTCACATACCTACACACATACATACACACATATTTACCGAACTCGACTAACTCAGTCGAATGGTAAAAGAGACTCAGCCCTCCGGACCCCTGTTAAAAGGTCAATTTTCAGATTAATTGCTTAGCCTTTCTATAAGAAAATTGTGTGACTCTAATTTCTGAACTTGGCCATTTCTTTGGATCTTCCGGAATCCTCAATGGTTGCCCAAGTCGTCACAGAGGCTTTGATTTGCAACTAGTGATCAGGACCAACAATTTCAACCCGTAACACGGGAACCAGACATCCGATTCCAATGAAATTTTATAGCAATTAATAGGGATGCTGTAGCTTTCATTTGAGACTAAATCTGAGAAAATCAGAGTCAGGCACCTCCAAGAATCAGATGTGAATTTAATTCAGGTACTTTGCCACCGGTTCCGCCGAAGGGGTCCAAAGTGGTCAACGTGGTTTTGATTGGGTATCAGTGAGCTGAAACTATAAATTCAAACAATTAAGAACACATTTTATGAAGTTTTGGATCTTTTAGATAACATGCTGATTCCGATTTATATGCCTATTTCACACTCTTCCACCCGTAACTCCGGAACCAGAAGTCAGAAATACATGAAATTCAATAGCAACCTATGGGAAAGTTGTACCTTTCATTTGAGATTAAGTTTGATAAAATAGGTTCAGCCATATCCGAGTTACCGATGTGCATTTTTTGGTTACATTCATACATGCACACGCGTACACATACACACGCGGCGAACTGAGTCGAATTGTATAAGAGACTTAGACCTCCGGGCCTCGGTTAAGAGGTCGGTTTTCATAGTTGATTCTATAGGAGAAAGGGAAAAAATTAATTTAATTTTTTGAAAATACATTTTGAGATATAGTGCACTTTACATTCGCAAATGTTTAATTTTTAAATCACCCTAAAATTAAATTGAAAACAATGAATAATAAGTATCGAATATGAATTCAACGCCACGAAATTTCGCTTAGGTGAAGTTTTCATCAAGTTCGGTCAACTTTTGAGATTTTAGCCGACTTTTGTATGGAAGGTGACAGTCAAACGTTTAAAAATCCGCCCTATTATCGTAACGCGGGTCGAATTTTAAATTTTAGTTTTACACCTAGCCCCAGACCCGTACAGTTGAGTTCAGCATTTTCAAGGCTAAAAAATACGCGTTTTTGACGCTTTTCCTCTAATGATATCGTTCGATTCGATCATCTAACCGGTCGTTCGATGTGCGATCCGAGATCTTCATATGTTGCACGAATCGGAAAACTTGAAACGAGCGGGGAAAATTTGCGCAGTTTCCACGCCCTGGATTACGTCATCGCGTGTTGAACTGATTGGAACCTCTATGACTAGTCCCAATACAGGCACTTTCGCTGACTGGGGTTTGTGTACTACGTGTTGCTTGTTGTAAATCTGCGTCTGTTTTTCGTATTTGCAGAGTGCCAGGGAGGCGTGAAGGATCACAGAGAACAGACTTTCGGGCTCGAACGAATAAGTTTCAAACACTTTGAATCAAAACTCGTCAAAACTCTAACGCTACCAAACCAGTACATCACGAATATATATTTCAATATAATTCCACAACTGAAATGCCCGAGATGGACATCTGTTCTCTGTAGAGAAAAGTATGTTTGTAAAAACTGTAAACGAAATGTTTTTGGGCATGCTTCCAGAATTATATAAAAAGCTATACTAAACTAATGAGAGCGAAACACATTTAATATTAGTCATAGCTATAGATGAAGGACGGTAAGATTGCAACAATTATACGTCAAGCAAATTGTAACTAATTACAATATGCCAACAATGTGCAATCAATTGTTTGCAATTCACTAGTAATGAAGTTTAATGTTGAGTTTAAATTGTGTATCATTTACTTTTACTCTATCGATTTGTTGGTTATTTTCCACTAGAGGAGCTCACGATCGCATCGAAACCCTACGCAAACTCATCATTATGCTTTCCCAATTTCAACCTATTTAAATTTTATCGTTATTAAATTAGTCAATAACGAGACGACCTCGGTCCTGTTTTGCAATCAAGCTCAACGGCTTCCCACTTTGGCAGCGTAAGATAGCCGCCACCGCCATCGTTTCAAGAACCGTGATATGCTCTATACGTTCCTGCAGTGATCCGCCACGCGTAGTACTACAAGATCAAACGTGGGTTCAAAGTTTGGCGCGGCTTTCGCTATATGGTAACGGTTCGCTTTGACGGGATCACGAGCGAGCGTGGTGGAGCGCCGTCCGTGGCATGTGTCAACGGTGGTGCGTGGGGCGACGAACCGAACGGCTCGCACGACGCTCGGTGTGCTGCTGGTTGGTTTGCATTTGCCTCACTCAAGTTCAAGTTCAAGCCAGGAGGCGATGCGATGTATGGCATAACTTTAAAGGGTGTTCGGTTTGTTTACCAATTACCTATCTACAACCGCTGGATTGGAATGTTTGGATTAGGCAGCTCACTCATGTATTCTGCTATTGGCCCGCCCGGTTTCGTAATGCAAACACACTTGACAGGCTGAGAACCGGAATGAAGAAATTTCATGTTTCGATATAAATTAGGTGGACGATCAAGTTACTGGGCTGGGTGTGTTTGGGTATGTGTATGTTTACGAATGTTCGCGCCGTTGTCGTCGTTTTAAGTGGACAGAAGTAGCTCACTCATAGTGTTTGTTTTGAATAGAAAAGAAAGAGCTCTTAATGGAGAACTGCTCCTCAATTACTTAATTACGTAATCTTCCTATCAAATAGATGAGACGAGTTTAATCGGAAATACTGATCACTTGAAATCGATTCATCAGCGATGTTGATTATAATTGTTACGAAATGGGTTATCTTCTGTTGGGTACTTTAAATATACTTGATTATGTTGATTAATTGAAAAATCAACCGTTTAGGGTAGTTAGTGAACCGATTGCCTTGTACGCAGCTCATCTAAGTTCGATTTCCCCGCGCATAGAGTTGGAGATTTTTTCAAACCAAAAAGACGGGTGGGTAATGTCTGATATATAACCGGGGTGTTGTGACTACAATTCGGAGTTATTTCAAATCTATCTATGATATTCTACGGAATCACGTTAGAATGGGAACGTTTCAAATTTTACTTTATAATAATTGTGATGGTTCGAGAAAGAACTTTTAATATTTGCATTGGGGTTGACCGGTGTTGCGCTGAATTCAAAGATCGTGGGATGCTACTGATTTATGTCGGCATGGTGTAGGTTAGGGTGACAGGAAAAAAATGACCCCTATCGGCCCACCTCTGCGTCGATTCCTAGTCCCACCAGGAGTACTTGCACCAAATTTGAAGCAAATCGGACAAGTCTAACTACCGGACCAACGTGCCTGAAGTTTGTATGAGATTTTTCGACAATTTACATGGAGAAAACCCACTAACTCGCATTTTTGCCGCTAGGTGGCACTGTTCGCATCGTATTATCACTGTAAGTGAAAATAAGAAAGATAATTTAATTGTCTACAACTTTGTCGAAGACTGCTAGTGAATACGGCTTTGTTAAAAGAAGTTATTAAACTTTTAGCGAAGTGATGTCTGAGTCAGTTTTCCATAGGGCCTATCAGTGCATGGTTGTGCATCAGTACTCGATTCGCACGAACTAATCATTTTTGTGAAATAACCGTTAGATTTAGCTCAATAGTATGTTCAGAGGAATTGTAGTAAATAATAGGAGTTATGCTTTGGTTAGAAAATTTTAGTTCCACATTGTACCGCATAGAGGGCGCCAACACTAACTTTTCAACGGAAAGAGATGGAAAGTTGGTGTCTTCTACAAAGTTATAGAACAGGCATTTTTCAGTATTTCTTCTGAACATCTTGATACTCTATCTCTCTTCTAGGAAAAGTTAGTGGTGGCGCCCTCTATGCGGTCACAGGTGGAACTAAAATTTTCTAACCAAAACATAACTCGTATTATTTATTATAATTCTTGTAAACATACTATTCGGCTAAATCTAACCATTATTTCACAAAAATATATAGTTCGCGGGAGTCGAGTACTGATATACAACCATGCACTGCTAGGCCCCATGCAAAACTGACTCAGACATCACTTCGTTAAAAGTTTAATAACTTCTTTTAACATAGCCGGATTTACTAGCAGTCTTCGACAAAGTTGTAGATAATTAAAATATCTTTCTTATTTTCACTTACAGTGATAATACGTTGTATACAGTGCCACCTAGCGGCGAAAATACGAGCTAGTGAGTTTTCTCCATGTAAATTGTTGAAAAATCCAGTATAAACTTCAGGCACGTTGGTCCGGTAGTTAGACTTGTCCGATTTGCTTCAAATTTGGTACAAGTACTCCTGGTGGGACTAGGATTCGACTCAGGGGTGGGCCGATTGAGTTTTCAAAAATTCATCATTTTTCTGGGCAGTCTAGTGTAGGTGTAGGTCGTCAACTTTACCATATGTTGTATATTACAGATTCCTATCAATTCAATAATGCTTTGACCAGTGATATGAAAAGTACAAAATATATCTTCTACTTTCTACACCGACGCTTTCTCTTTATCAAACTCGTTATCAGCGCATAAGGTTCAACTGAGAACGCCTCAATAAGCGGCCATCTTGGAAAACGAAAGTTTTTTCTCACACCTTGCGAAAATCTCAACATGGCCAGATGTTGTTTGCTTCGGATTTTTGGCAGAGTTTGCTCTTACTAGTATATTTGGCGGCCTTTCAAGAGAAATTTTTTTTTAGCGAAGTCCCATTTGCTTGAAATTAGTGCAATACTGCATATGTTAAGCGCGGCACAAGCAACTTGATTGAACCTAGCGTCAATTCGCCGCTAGCTTAGTCTTATCACTAAGATAGTGCCGGATTCTGATGAGACGAAATCGAAAAGTAAATTCCATAACTAATGCAGACGATCCTTGTGTCGAAGAAGATGCAAAACAGTCTCGTCAAAGATGACACTAGTTTGAAGGGGCACACCATTAAATACCGTCCGGTGCGATTGTAATTCAAAATCTTCGCTCACTGGAGCAAGGGGTCCTTGAAATAGCCAATTCCATCCTTCAGTAGATCCACGCTTACCAAGTTCGAATCGATAACTACACCATCGATCTCAACTTTGTGAGCGGACATGTAAACGCGTTAGTTCTTCTTAAGGGGGGGAGGGGGGAGGGGGGTGGTAAAGGTTTCAGCAAAAATAAAAAAATCACTTTGCTTGAAATTTTTTTTACAACTTTGGGTAAAGCGAATAGACCAAAACTTTTGCGTGTTATAATGTATCATTTCAATAACATTCTGTAATTTTACCATGCAAAAATATCCACAAGCGACTCAGTGATGAAGCTTTTTGTAGAACGTCTCTGGAAAAAACACGATTTGCGGTGTTACCTGCCATTCAAAAACTACTTAACCAATTTACTTTAAACTTTGCATATACATTCTATGTGAAAAATACCTAACCTCTACGTTGAATGAAATTGAACACAATAAAAAAACAATGTCATGAAGCGTTGAGATCTGGTGTAATGTTGACAAATGGGATATTTTTGAATTAAGATGGGAATTGAGTTTGGAAATGCAGCATTAATTTTTTTGTATGCCAAATATTTTAGAAATCCATGACATGTCGAAATCTTGTGTCAATTCGAAAAAAACATTTTTTTTTGATTTTTATTTGTAAATCCGTTATTTCATGAATTTCTAAAACATATAAAAGCAGCACTTTCAAACCCCAGTATCAACTCAAATCAAGAATGTTCCAAGTTACATAAAGGTTATCCTAAAAAAAATTCAATGTGGCAGTAGATCTCGACGTCTCATTACATCCTAAGCCATTTAGAATTATAAATTTGAATTAAATCTCTGAATATTGTAAGGGTTCTTTTGTGTTTTTCCACGGGTGCAAATTTTTGCGCTTTTGCCATTTTGCGCAACCCCTTAATCGTGTCCGATTGAACTAAAATATTGCAAAGAGACTTTTTTCGAGGTGGTAATGCTGTTGAGGTGCGTCCAGTTATTGAATTCAATAATTGTCTGGTTCCCATACATGCCATTGACACCCTAATATACAGTCTTCTGAATAGATGCTTCCTCCGTCGCCTTCAAACAACTAGCGTCAACTGATTTCATAAATATTCAGTAAAAGATTTGTGGCTGGAATTTACGTGACATGAACGACAGACAAACATGAATTAAGTAGAGAGTAGGTGTGCCATCTCCATGTACACAAATTATTTTTTGAAGGCAGGAGCTGGAAAAGAAAACCAAAGTACAAAGAACAGACGTCCATCTTCAGCATACAACTTGTGTAAAATCTCTAACGGTTTCGAAAGTAGTTGGGATATCCAAACCAGGTGCGCTACTGTCGTCATGTTTTTTGTGGCTGAGTTCGGCAGAATTGACAGCGGTTATTCCTCTACCCAGTCAAACTAGTCCGGAACCGGTTCGGACTTCCAGCATGAATTCCAGCTCAAACGCATCAACCGATAGAGTCGGAATCGGTTTTTTCTTTGAGCAAGATTCCAAACTGAATCCATTCAGGATTTCGAACCGGTTCCGGAATAGATTTGACGGATAGTTGGGATAGGTTGGTGTGACGGCGCTAGTGTTTATCGTATATTAATTCAAATGTTTACACACGTTTTTTAAATATTTTTGTTCGATCATGGATGTCTGTTCTCTGTGAACAAAGTAACTACCAAAGGGGCGCAAAACTGAAACTCCTCCAAGAGCGCCAGAGGACCACGCTACGGCCTGCCTACACCAATCATATCCGAATCGCATCAGGAATTCCACGAAAATCCGTCCAAAAATCTTTAAAATCGTGATCGACCATCTTAGATTCCGATGAAACTTTATTCGTTTCACCGGCATGGAAGACTAAACATTTTCCACAGTCAATAAGATTATTCTAACTCAAAAGCATTTTTTTAAACGCGTGAAAGTTCCTATATGTAGCATTCTCGAAAAAAAAAATCGATTGCAGTATTCTATACAACAATAACAAGAGAACAAGAAACATGAAATGAATACTTCTACACGAAGAAAATATACACTGAAAAACGTTGTGTCATTTTACACAGCAACAAAAGTTTATGTTAAAATTTTAAATTGCCAAATACCATTTTTTATATTTTGTCAAGAAAAACCTAAACAGAAATGAAACAATTTGAATGTGATTGCATGATGGAGAACATATCGGTGAAAAAGTTTTTCTAGCAATAACTTTATAAAAGTTTTAAAATTTCATACTAAGTCAGGGTGTGTTTGGTCGAACAAGTTTATTAGAAAAAATCGGCATCGCTAAATCTTCAGCATGTGATAGAATGGACTTTTCCCATTCATTTCAAATCAAAATTAAAATATTCTGTTTGGGGCTCCAGAATAACTTTTTATTTTGAAGTGTTTTTTGTTTGAAAACAGGTTTTACAATGAAACGGGTTCACATTTTTGCCCCAAGGTGGTACTATAGACATTCAAATATTACCATAAGTTAGAATCTGATGGACAATTTCATTGTCTACGACATTGTAGAAAATTATAACTCGATCTAAAATCACTAGTAAAATTTTATCAAAGTTTCCAGATTCCAAAATCATGTTCCTTTGTAAAAAATTATTCGTCGTATTTTAAAAGTGTGTGCAGAAGACCTTGAGTGCTAATGAAGTCAGCCCTTCAAGCGGAAAAAACATATTTTCAGATTCCACCGGTTTATGCGCACCAATGATATTATATGAACAAGGAGATATAGAGAAGAGTAGAAATTCGTACTCATTTCCAAGATGCTGGGTAATACAGAAAAAGGATAACAAATTATTTCGATGTGATTTATGTTCAAGTTTGTTAACTTTTGGGATAAATTCGAGGATTTCTGTGCATTCTTGTACTTAAATGACGCTTTGTTTTCAAAAGGAAGAAATTTCACATAACTAGCAAAAAAGGTGTCAAGCCCACTATCATTCTTTTCTTTGAGAAGAAATTCTAGAATCGCTGTACACTGAACTGAAATCGCAATGATAAATGAGAAATAAAAGTTTTGTCTATTGTACAAAGATAGCGATCTCAATATAAAAGTAAATATAGAAAGTACCACCTTTGCTCGAAAGAGATGTTGCTGTTACTGTCTTCAGATTCTAAGCTGAACTGGCAACTCTGTCTTCTTGATATGTGGTCTTCACTCTTAGACCATATTAAGAGGGAAATCAAAATACAGAATTTACTGAATGTATGGTCCAGCGTAAAGTAAAGTTTCTGATTAGTTTCACAACTGTTATTGATGTTTGCATACTTAACACTATTGGTCAGCTCTATAGTTACATAGTTGCACAATCAGTTTAAAAACCCGTGGAAATTCTTTTCAAATATATCCAACAATAAAAGATATTGTGTAGCAGTTGTGCAACATTTAAAACTTTCAACAAGTTGCAATTGCTACTTGGGCAGGCTGGATAGGAGCAGGAAGAAAGGTCATTCTAGATTACCTTAGCTATCTTCTAGTGCGAGGCACGAATACAAGATAAAATCCGTTACTATATTAATCTGCATCTTGGAGAGGTAAGAATATCGTATAAATTTGGTGAACGCCTTTCCCCCTTTACATAAAATGTCACTGGCGGCCAAGAACCGGAGGAATCTGAAAATATATTTTTTCTGCTGAGAATTGGACTTTGTAGACATTCAAATTCATCTGAACACACTGTTCATCCATACCCAACAATTTTTTGAGGGTCCTTGTTAATCGGCTTCTTAACCAACAGGCCTGAAACTGATAAAATTGTAATAACTTTCTCGCATAAATTTACATGGAATTAAAGCTTTCTACGAAATTGTAGACAGTCAGATTGTTTATCAGATTCTCACTTTTAGTATTATTTGAATGTCCATAGTTTTCAAACAAAAATCTTTAAAATAAAAAGTGGTTCTAGACTCCCCCGACCGATTATTTCGCTTGAAGTCAAATGAAAGGGAAAAGTTCATTCTTTAATATCCTGAAATTTTAAAGATGCCGGATTTTTTTAAATAAAGTTGCTTTACAAAGACACCGTGAATTGACATACAACACTATAATTTTATTACAGAATATAAGTGTCATTTCAAATCAAAATGTATTTAACAACAAAATTCCAAAATGCGATGGTTGTGGAGATATTTTGAATTTCGCTACAACAAAAACAATCAATTCGTGTAAGTATGCCCTTTTTAAAAGTTAGTCGCGTTTCTCCATCATTAGCTGTCAATAATCATATGACCCTACGGTTGCATACTATTTTGATTATTTCAATTCAGGAAGTTAGCCACTTCGCCAAATCCGTCGGAGGTAGCCAAGGTTGTCAAAAGGTGTTCGGATTTTACTGAGCTGGAATTATGACTTCAAACAATTTATAACATTCTTCAATAAATTCTACGAATTTACATGGACACTCTTCAACCCATAACTCCGGAACCAGAAGTCTGATCTGAATGCAATTGAATAGCAGTTTATGGCGGGCTTACACCTTGCAATTGAGCACAACATTGTTGAAATCGGCTCACATACATAAATACACGCACACACAGACAGTCGGTTTTGATGATGCAGGGTAATTTCAGGAGAGATGCCGCACTCTCTATATCTCCTATATGGGGTCACTTTCATACGGTAATACGATATTGTGAGATTGTCTTTCGAAGAATTACAACGCTGGAGATGTAAAATAATCCTTATTAATAACTCACGAAATTTTTTTTAATGATTATGTGCGTCCAGTTGCATCACGGAGCGTAGAAAATTTTTCAGCACTTTAAAATTTCTTTTTTTAATGTGTTCGTTCTTTTTTTGGTAAATTGTGTATCTGTTGAATATCTGGGGGCATTCTGATCATGAGCACGGTCATCCATAGTTTCAGAGGAAAATGTCGTCGTGCGGCATCTCTCCCCTACAATTGGGATAGATGCCGCATCAAAATTGCGGATGAGATGCCGCACATGATGGCGGAGGATCAGTTGCTAAAAAGTATTTTTTTTCACATCGGAATGTCATTAAATGAACATTTGCGTTAGGTATATGCTCTTTGTAAGGTATATCCACAAACCAAAGGACCTATCACAGTGACATACAGGATTGAGTCTATTTATCTATATATTTAAACGCGCGATAAGTAACTAAGTATTAGTTACTTCGGTTTATTCTTTAAACTTTCAGGCACAAATTTTCGTGAACGCATTGATTTGTAGTTATGTCAATATTGGGATAAAAACAAAAATTTCAACGATTTGATGCTTTTTTTAAATGAATCTTTCAAGAACAAACCTAAGTGATATAAATTATTTGTTGGGAGAAACAGCCAAACACTGCTTTTAAGGAATCACTGCCAACACACACACACATATATATATATATATATATATATATATATATATATATATATATATATATATATATATATATATATATATATATATATATATATATATATATATATATATATATATATATATATATATATATATATATATATATATATATATATATATATATATATATATATATATATATATATATATATATATATCGCTCGTACAAACATATAGATAAATGGTACCCTTAATTAAGTTACTCCAACTTAACCGTTACACAATGTTGCTGAAGAAAAACATTTTTAAAATTTTGAATAAAAAAATGTTTCTAGAAATGGTAGTACTCCCTTAAGAAAAGTAAAGATACTAGCCGATTTTTAGGTTTAATCAAGCTTCATGAAACTCAGCTGAAGACACTTAATCACAAAAACATCAAAGCTAAAAAACACTTTGTTCACCATTTTTCAGTTTGTGACCACGGTGCGGCGTCTCACCCGCAAATACGGTATCTCTCCTGCAATGACCTCTTTTTGTAAAATGTTCGTCGAAATTTGATGTATTTTTTTTTCATGGCAAAACCATTTCACAGTATTTTGGAAACTTGTCGCAATTGTTTAAAATGATTTTATCAATTATTGAATGGTTTACTTTGATGCAGGATCGATTTTTAGAAATGTGTGGCATCTCTCACCAAATTACCCTATTATAGTCAAAATAAAAAAATGAAAAGATATTCGAATAATGTTAGCTTATCAGAGCCGTAGCAGATACTACGCGGTTCGGTCTTCAATAATCGCAGCATCGCGATACGGACCCAATGTCGGGCCCCAGGATCCCAAACCTGCAGTATTCTTTCAAGTTGACCTGAGAATTTCAGGTCATGAACGGAAACCTTCTTCCAATGGAAGTTTATCAGAGCCTCGAAGATCTGCAACTACTAGTATTCTGTGCTGCAGTGTGTTACCTAACGATTTAACAAGGCTCTACGGCAGAACCGACTCTTGTGCTGGAAACGCAGGATCGGCTAGCTACCGGGTAATCAAGGGCTACGCGGATAAAGAACAAAAACATAGAACTTTCACTTTTCTTGCACTTTTTATTCAGGTGTATTTGTAGTGTGTGGGTGTGGGGTGTAATTTACAATTTTTACTGTGGAGTGTATACTATTATTTTCACCAAACGTACCGTACTGTTGCTGCTTCGGCTGGTGGGCGTCGCGTTGCTGGCTTGGATGCAGGCAGGCGTCTTCCCTCCTTGGCGAGCATCGGCGTGACCGCGGCGAACCGCAATGGCCAACGCCGAGAGGGGACCCTCCTTTGCAATTAGGGCCTTTGCCCGAGGGTGTGGAACGATGGCACGCAGCACCGGATGACGGACGACGGTCCTTTAAGATTAGGCGCGGAATCCTCCCGGATTCGCGTGCCGAACCGTGTGCTGGTGTATGGTGCTAAGATGCGCTAAGAGGTCCTGAACGATCGCAACACTTTTTTAAAACTATCTTCCCGCCCCAAAGGGGGGGGGGGTGTCTATACACTTCACCAGTTAAATTACTTCAGTACACGGACGCCTGATATTGAAAGAGACCAAAGTTATGCACTACTGGTCCTTTTATATAATTTTGAGGTGCATTTCCCTCCAATTTTTACCCGAAAACTATTTTTAAAATTTCAGTATCGCGCGTCTCCAGACTGGGTGGTTCCCCTACCCACTGAGACGGACTCCCGAGCAAATACTCATGGGTTAAAACACCACATAGCCCCTTGAAAAGACCTTAAACATGGTCCGTGCTAAAATTCACAACCATCAAGACACCATAAAATGGTCTCAGTAACCCATAAATATACCAACATATGATATTTCATATGGGATCTACCGGACCATGGTGAGGGTGTTTTCATGGATTGAACCCATTTCAAACACCCATGTCAAGCCCCATGAGCATGGGGGTATTATGAGCTTTTCATTTGCTCGAGCTGACAGCTTACAGCGGTACGCACCCTTTCGCTACCATGCTTACTGTTGTTGTGTATTTAGTACACAAACGTGAATGTTCTACAAACAACAAATATTATTTACAACAAAAATCTAAACGATGGAACCAACGGTTACAAGTGGCAAACGTTAGATGTCACTAGCTTTTGAACCAATATTTCGGACGCCCCCGTACAACATCGCGAAGGGTAACCGTGGCTAAGGCGCGAGTATTCTCCGTCAAAACCAATGATATACGCGAGGCAGATTTTTGTAAATATTGTGATTTTTCACAGATTTTTTGGAAATTTATTACAGATTTTCACGGATTTTTTTCCTGTTTTAGTCATCACAGAGGGTAAAATTATTTTTTTTTACGGAAACACAGATTTCAATATGGCATCCCTGCTCAAGATGCGGAACATTCTAGACCGCAATACGTCCACCCACTTCTGGGATGCAAAGTTTTGGAGACGCTTTGGTCTAGGTGCCGCCCAATTCCTTAGGCGGCATCTAGACCAGAGCGTCTCCAACACTTTGCAGCTCAGAAGTGGGGTAGACGTATTGCGGTCTAGTATGTTGCCACCATAATTGACGTCGCCGTTCCATTGGACCACAATCTGCTAGATACTCACGGTGGAAAAATTGCCAGATATCAGCCGCAGAGTTGAAGGGAATTTCTTGGTTGGATGAGGTTCCGAGAATTGTTCTTGTTGTGCTATCGACGACTGGAATCATTCCGAGAAAGCTACTAAGTTCCGAGCTCCTGAAGCTGGAGAAGGAGCTGGCTACTATCCAGAAGTCAGTGATTCTCAGCACCTGCGCGATCGTCATGACGATATGCCGGTTTCAGAAATTTAGCTGAGCCAAGTTTTAATGCATGATAAAACTTTTTGATACTGCTTACGTTTGTTAAAGTGCATCTTTTTGAAAGGAGACAGACCATTCCCAATCAAATTATTCGTAGCATGTTTGGTAACTATCAGAACTCCGGCTCCTGATTTCAAAACCGATTGAGCTAAATGAGTTCCACAACATATTAAAAATAACTAAAATAATTTTTGGCACACCATCATAACTTGCAGAGAACCTTTTGATTGCATACATAATCTTCATACCGATAAATACCGATTTTTGATTTAAAGGCATACCGATATTTCATAAAGCTATCTGACAAAGCTGGTTCCGAAGATACACTTTCAAATGCAATGCGCCCTTTGAAAGGGCTCTAAATTTTACAAAATCATGCTAAAGTTATACCGAGGCCATATTCCAAACGGTGTCATTGCTACAAATTAGGTCAAAGTACAAAAGCTGTTTTGCTGTTTCCAGTCACACTGTCTGCCACCATGGCAAGCATCCTCTTCCATAACCTTCCTGGCTGGTTGCCTTGGATGCCAAAGCTTCCCACGAAGATTGTGTTACCACCCGAAATTGGCCGTACCGCAACATATCCGAGATAAAATCAATAAATTGTCTATGTTGAACACCAGTCTACCGAGAAAAGCACGGCTAAAAATGGGACCAAATCCCACACACCCCCGACGCGAAGCCATCGTCGAACGGAAACCAAACCAGAACAATCTCTGCTGGCTGGCGATGCCATTGGTGACTTTTGATAACAAGCAGCCGGTTTGGGTTTAGGAAAGGATACGGAAAAAAACTAACAGACGGTTTTACGACTCTGTAGGATCACAGGCGCCAGTCAACAGTTCTCATGGCCGTGGGAGAATTCCAAAGATAGGACCGTTTAGTACTTGCCCAACGAAAGGTGGAATCGACTATCAGTTGTCGTTTAGAAGGATGTTTATTTTCAAAACTATGTACAGTCAGCATCAATACACATTCCTTTGGCGTGCAAATCATGCAGTGATTGCCACTCCTATACTGTTTTTTGAATGGGAGCATGTTGCGGCATATTATGTAAAATGACGAGAACAATCCATCGTCATGATTACATTAGTCGATTGGCTTAATTTTGATTTTCTTTTCGAACCAAGATAGCACTCCCACGCGCCAATAAATTAATGATAATCTGCTATATTATCGGCATGCAACAGCCGCTAATGGTGCTATCTTTATAAAGTTCCGTCTCCCCGCACTCCGGATGGGAATGTGATCCGTATCCCTTTAGACGAAGCCTCCGTCGGATCGATTACAAGGTCGTTTCCGGTTACTCGGCTGCGACAGATGTTTCCTATCGGCGCTTGCTCGAGCATAATCGAACTAATGGAAATTTCAACTCCCATCAAACGGCCGGTCGGCACATTTGTTTACACGCCTCTATTTCCAAGAATTTTCACAACCACACGGCTCGATCCACATGTAAACAACTGTGTCCATTGTTTGTTTACTGAACCGCGGTGGCGGTCTGGTCTGTGAACGTGCTCTCCTGTCGGATCCGCATGGTGCAAAAGGGTCCGCTAGAATGGTGTTAGTAGGACAGTATTTCAGTAAACGGAACCGATTGTCGTGGTCATTTGATCAGCCTGCCACTGAATGTGAAAACACTCATTGTATCTTTGCTCTATGTGAGAAACTATAATTCGGAAACTTTCACCGACTCATGTGATTATTTTTCTTTCAAATGCCACTCAATTTTCTCCTGTCTGATGGAACAACAAAAATTCGCGTAAAGTCGATCAAAACAAATAGTACTTGTCAGCTGTCGCGCGCCACCTCAGCACCAGAGTCGGCTGCTATGATCGTAAGAAATTTGTTTTGCATCATAACAACAAAATTTGTTCTGGTTTGCTTGCGTTGAGCGTCTCGCACCATCATTCTACGTGATCATGACGTAACAATTTAGTAAAATGTCACATGGTGGCAGAGAGCAATAAATAAACCTTGGCTGCTACTGAATATTGGTGATGGAAATCATCACCTAAGTGGATGAATATTTATATCCACACATACGCGACATTCCAACGGTGCTCATTGACATTGATCTTAGAATACGTGCTTTGCGGTTATTATGCCTGTTTCTATATATCTCATACGCAGCATTGCATCTGGTGTGAATTATTAATACATGCCGATCGCGGGGGGCTTGGTAGTAGTTCGCATATAATCTGTTATTTGTGCTGAAAAAGTATAAATACGCTGCACTGATAAATCATTTCAGACCTATTCAATTGGCCCAATTGGTTAGACTCATCTAGGTTTTCAGCTATCATTGGACTTTATCAGCTCCTTCGTTACGGGTATTTGATATTCTAGACCACGACTGTGTGATACAATGCCAATTTCACACCCCCGCACCAAAGTAGGCATCGTAATTATTTCTCGAATGTAGAGTGCGTGCGGCGAGTTCTAAGAGCGCCGCTATTCCGTCTTGAGTGATGATCCCACCTGAACAAAGCACGAATCTCTATCGTTGTATGTGTTTCCACTCTGAGAATGTGTTTGCTAGTAAACAATGCAATTATGATGCGTTATCCGTTTCGATGCGGATAGCCAGGTTATTTCTAAATGACTCATTATTCACCCCCTGTTTATGTTTATATTTTCAGCTTCAACGGTATTGGCAGTCTTCCCAATGGTAGTCGCCAACCAGCTCAGATCTGCTCAGCGAATCAAATGTCTTAACCCTAACCGTGAAAAGGTAGTCCCTGGGATGAATTAGTGATAGATTTCGTGTCCTTGACGATCGATTTACCTCTCGCTTATTTTAAGGTACAGGACAACATCACATTACACCACCGACTAACAGCACTGCGCAACGAGATGCGCACGAGGTCGTCAACCCAGACTACCGAGATAGACGCCTACATTGTGACGACGTACGATGAACATATGTCCGACCAGCTGATGGAATCGGATCGACGGTTGAAATTCTTGACAGGTTTTTCTGGTCCTGGGCTTGCCGTAGTTACGATCAGGTCTGCTGCCCTGTGGATTGACAGGTCACTTCATCTGCAGACAGAACACGAAGTAAATTGCAATTGGAAGATTTTTCACAACGATGAACATGCAACCGTCAGGGAGTGGATTGCGGTGAGATGTCCCTATCAGTTATTAGTTTCATAATCATGAAATCAATCTTTTGTAGAATGAATTATCACCTGAATCTCGTGTTGGTGCCGATCCTCAACTAGTACCACATTCCTTGTGGCATAGCTTGGAACGTCAGCTTAATCTACACTCTATCAAACTCATCAAGGTCCATCGTAATCTCGTTGATCTCGTGTGGGGCTCTCAACGACCTGCATCGAAATCAAATTCCATCAAAGTGCACCCGGTTCGATTTGCTGGCGAACGCTGGGATAGCAAGGTTAACAAACTTCGTTCCAATCTGACCTCGCTTCGCTGTGAAGCAATGATCGTAACATCGCTCACTGAAGTGGCGTATATTTTGAATCTTCGAGGTTGTGACATCCCCTACACTCCCGTCTTTAAAAGCTACCTTCTTGTCAGTAACCGAGAGATCGTTCTCTACACAAATCGAACGCATATCACCACCGGATTGATCAACCATCTCAAATCACACAACTGCCACAATGAGTACTGTGTTCAGTAAGTTCCTTTAACAAAAAAAAACTTCAAATCATTTTCTCAAATACAATTTGATCACTTTTAGAGTGAAAGACTACGAGGACGTGTGGCGAGATTTACGAACCCTGTCGCAGCACTGGAAGCGAATCCTCGTTCCATCGACTGTCGTATTCGACTTGGGAGCCTCGGAAGCGATCTATTCCGTTATACCGCGTGAGTTAGTCTTGAACAAACCTTCACCTATCATATTTCTTCGTGCGCAGAAAAACGAAGTCGAGCGGCAGGGTATGAGGCGAGCTCACATCCGGGATGCGGCTGCTTTTTGTGAAGCTTTGAGCTATCTGGAGAAACGGGTATGAACATCAGTGTGCGATAGTATCGGAATAACAGACTCTACTGATAATCTTTTTCCCAGTTCATCGCAGGGGACGACTTCACAGAGCAATCGTTTGCCCGAGAAATTGACCGGAGCAGAAAAATTCAAGACCTGTCGGAGGGTACATCATTCAAGAGCGTTGTTGCGTTCGGTCCCAACAGTGGTGATCCGCACTACACAACAAGCAATCTGACCGACCACGGAATCGGCGATGACAACACAATAATCATCGACTCTGGAGGTCAGTACCAGGACGGGACAACGGATGTCACCAGAACCATTCACCTGGGAGAGCCAAAGGCACGCCACGTCGAGGCGTACACAAATGTATTGATCGGACTGATTCATATGTCAATGACGACTTTTCCGGAAAATTTAAAACCCGCAGAGCTGGACGCACTAGCCAGAGGACCTGTTCAGGGAAGTCGAGTCGCGTTCCCTTATGGATCAGGTCACGGTATTGGATCCTACCTTTCTGTTCGTGAATGTAAGACCTCAAATGTTTAAGGAAATCACCCGTATTAGCTTCTATCTATTACAGCTCCCATTAGTTCCGCTCATACTGTGAAACAGCGCCACACGTTCAGGGAAGGCTACTTCTTCGCATACGGTAAAAGCAACTTTCCACCTTTTAGAGATTAAATACTAATAATCCACGCTTTATTTCAGACCCGGGCTACTACATACCGTCAGAATTCGGTATTCGATTAGAAAACGTTTTGGAAGTCCAGGATACGGGAACAGTTCACCCTTCTGGATACAAGTTCTTCTCCTTTCAAGATGCTACCCTGATTCCGTTCGAGCCCAAACTGATCGATAGCGAAATGTTGAGCACAACAGAGGTAAACCGGAATCGACACTAAGTACTCACTTGTCACAAGTATAATTTCTTCCCACAACAGGTCAAATGGATCAACGACTACAACGCCCGTATCCGGCAGTTGGTGGGCGATGAACTAAAACGGAAGCAGAAAATGGAGGCCTTCTACTGGATGATGAACAAAACGCGAAACATTCCCGATCCTACCCATTCTGGAGCCTATGCTACTGTTATGACCTGTCGAGCAGCGATGCTGCTGTTAGTTGCACTAGCAGCAAGACTTGCAATGATTTTCTAACTTCTGTTGGAAGCCTTTAGACTACATCAAGAACCTCCGACTTTTACAATGCTCTCTGTCTCACACTGTCTCTCACACTATCCAGCTTTTTACGTGCCATAATGGTGAGGAAATTATTCTTTTTAGAAATGCTTTTGTAGCCCCTGTTTTGAAAATACAGTCGTGATCAGCTGATCGGCCCATCATCGAGGCTCCGCTCAACTAATTAATACGATATGTTAGATGAGTTGTCGAATGTCAATACCGGAAGCTAGCAGAGAATGCAATTGTTTACATTTTGTTTCTGTTTATAGACTTTCTGTTTATAGTCGTGATTCATTGGTTAGGCCATGCCTTTTCTCTCCAACTAACCAATCAGATTCGTTTGTTTAGTATTAGGTTCTTTACAGACACAGTTAACCTCACTTTTCTTGACAGTTCGTTGTACTGTTTACATGGACTTAGAAAAAAAATGTGGACGACTAGATTCACTAGAAGCAAATCGTAAAGAATTTTTCTAAGTCCATGTAAACAGTACAAGCGAACTGTCAAAAATGAACACTCCGTTCATTTGTGACGTCACCGTAAAGTATTCAATAGAGTGACAGATGTCAAACCCTGGACAAAGGAGATGCTAGTAGTGTAGAATAATTCTGCTAGCATCTTTAACTAACGCGACGCGACTTGCTAAATAAATTTGAAATGAGATTTTGATATTTATTTACTGTTCAGTAGAATTGCAAATATTAAAATTCATTGAATGAAAATTGATCATGTTTATCCGCATTCATTTTCAATATTCAGTGACGCAACTGAAAACGTCAGAGGAACAAACTACCTATTCATTCAATGCAGGTTTTCATCCGTCTCCAATTACAGTCGTGATTCGCTGGGTGGACACTTATTAACTAGATCGTTTTTGAGTTGGATCTCTGCTAGTTGGACCATTGTCCAACTAAAAAGC
This sequence comes from Topomyia yanbarensis, assembly GCF_030247195.1. Lineage (NCBI taxonomy): Eukaryota > Metazoa > Arthropoda > Insecta > Diptera > Culicidae > Topomyia > Topomyia yanbarensis. The sequence goes on from NC_080670.1 coordinate 60,453,515, forward strand.
ATCTGAATATCAAAATATTATGTCAAATTTACTTTGACAATCAATCTGACTAATATTAGTCTGTCAATCGGTTCAACTACTAAAGTAGGCCCTGGCACAATGAATGCGATGATAATTAATATTGTATATATTTTACAGGCTTTTTGGAACATTTACCTAGAAATATTAAGTGTGAATATAATTGTACGATATTCAACTGAATGAATAACATGGATTTTTGAATGAATTCTGTCCGTGAATTTCTAAAGGAGACGCGACGATTATTTTTCGTCGCAGCAAAATTTGTATTCGGCGAACGATTCGTCGCAATGTATTTCTTAAAGAATGAATGACACTTTAAACAAAGATGGTGCAATTTTGTGTAAGAACCTTATTGCAAATAAAGCATAAAAAACCTGAAACGTTAGAGGCACAGATTTCTGTCAGTTTTATTGGCAATTCAGTTAATGTAAACAATTAACACACATTTAACTTAGGCAATACATATTTTTCGATGTTTTTCAGCATTTATTATCAAATGCGCCTATTCAATTCGCTGGCGGCCTTTCAAAACGACAGTTTTATTTCTTACACATATTGAAAAGTTTACTTGTATGTCTGTTCTCAGTGATTGTAATTTGTTTGTTGAACCACCACCTCCGTCCAACTAATGATTTAGATCTCAGTTCCCATCCGAACAGAAAGTAATATCGAAATTGATCGTAGAAACGTTGAATTTACAACAGTTTTATTTGTTAACAACAACTTTTGTTGTAACATCAATATACTTATGATGCAGTCCTGCATGCCTCCAAAATCTACAATGGAAAAACAATGTAAATCAATGTTTTTGATTTCAGAATATATGGGAAAAGATCAATTTTTTCATTGTTACATCCCTTAACGACCCCCCTTTTTCCATGTAAAAATCGGGTTTACAATGAAATTGAATGTAGAAACAACAAATGTGATTATATTTCCATTATAAATTTTCCAGAATAACATTGTTTTTCGTTGTAATTTAACAATAAAAAATGCTATAATACTGTTGTGCATTTCTATTCGGGCAGTCAAACCATTCGGAATCCTCAGTGAAACCAGTATGGATTGCAGCTCAAATGCGTCAACCGGTTCCGAAAACGATTGAGTCGAAATCGATTGTTGCATTGGAGCCAAAATCCACTCTGATTCCATTCAAGGCTCCATACCAGTTTGGGAATGGGTTTGATTGGTTTGAAATGACTGACTAATGTCAAAAAATGATCAAAGGGGATAATAGTAATGCACAATTCATCTGCTCGCATCTCTAACTGATGTCTGTCTGTTTGTCAAAGTCAATTTGAGGAGCGGTTTTGACATTCAGTTTCTTTCGGTTGGAAAATTATCCTAACAGAGGTCCTACTACAAATAGTCCACCTCTGGGAGCAGGGTTACCACATATACAGATTATTCTGTATTTTACAGATTTTTCAAGATAATTTACAACCAAGATTCTGTATATACAGATTACAGATTTTTCGCTAAAATACAGATTTTACAGATTTTCGGTGTAGGTTAGTAGAACCCAGGCTATCAGAATTTCATATAACGCTTAAAAAGCATCCTATGCAGTTCAGACCTTAAGTAACCGCTAAAGGCTAGTATACAGTTCGAAAAACGTGTAATGGGATTTGGGTTGGCTGTGTACTTTAAATGGAGCTCGGGATTACGGGATTTGAACTTTACATTTACACAAAAATGACAGTTTTCATGAAGTGTAAACCCAACCGCAGGAAACATCAAGAGATTTTATAACTCTTCACACAGAAATCCGGCCGGGAGCAATTCAATACAAATTGTTTCTGAAGTGGAAAATTGTATTTTTATTAGTTTTAAAATTCTGTGCTATTTTGATGCTGTTGGTGCTTTTTAGAAGCAGCAGATCTTTTGTTTTGACAGTTTGGAGAGATCTCGACGGAAAATTTTCCCTGATCAAATCCTGACACAAATCCTGTGACCGATTTCCCGAACTGTAAACTAGTCATGGAACAAAAACGCCAAATTTAGAAATAATTTGTTCTACAGATAAAAAATAAAATCAATCTGATTGTTTTATTTGTGATCGGTTATCACAATTAATTTTTTACTGTCAAAATATTGTTTTTTGGGAAACTTCTAGTTCATTTTTGAATACAGATTTTCGATTCAGAATTTTTCTCCCGCGATACAGATGTACAGATTTTTTCACGAAAAAATACAGATTTCAATATGGCAACCCTGCTAGGGAGAGATGTTTGAAGACGCTCTATTGGGCCAGTGAAACTGTCAAAATTTTAAGTAAGCTAATACAAACCAGCCATTATTTGCAAATATGGACCAACAGGACTGTGCCACAAAAAAGAAGCCATTATATGGTGACACTGCTAGCTTTTAACAATGGAACGAAAGGTTCCCAATTTGTCTGTTTTTTCCTCCGCACATCTCTGACTATGAGGATAACAACTACAAAGTAATCCAGTTAAAAAAATCTAACTGTGTTTTCAATATAACGGTTGTGAACGTATTTCATAAAATTGTTATTGTCCTTTGGTACGGTCCGTAGAAAGCTGGATTAGGCTAGACTCTTGGCACCCGCAGTTAAAAATCATCTATCTGTCTTTCTAGTTGGTAGGATACTGGATAGGAAAAGTATGAATCGTTCAAACACTTATTTATTAATAGTAATTTGTATCTATGTTGATTTCCTCGAACACGGGGAAAAGTGATATTTTGAAACAGTAACTTATTGGAGATTAAATGAATACTAGTCCGAGCCCGAGACAACGTTCAGTAATAGATCCGAACAATCCTAAGTCAAGCAACAACCGCAATATCACAGATAACAGACATTTAGGCTAGAACAAAATTTCTTCAAAAACCTGTGTAAACTTTCAAATTGATAAACGTTGGGAATTCGTGTTTCACTATTGCCATCTGCGCAACTGTTTGCTATACGTGTTTGACATCTGCACTCTAACTGCATTGTATCGTTAGAGAATCGTGCTTCAGACGTCTGATTTATTCGCAGTAGCGTGTATAAATACGATTCAAATCAAGCCTAAACGTCTGTTATCTGTGGAATTATCTTCCAGATAGTGTTCCAGGTATCCCTGCAAAATGATCTTTTAGAGAAAATTACCATCCCTGCTAATTCAAAGCAAAAAAATCGACTGCTGCATTGAAAAAGAATAAAAAAAGCTTTTCGTTGACCAAAATCAACAAAACATGTTTTAACTCAAATATGCTAGTTTTTTCTACAATTGATAGCAGCGGCATGCGCCCTCTACACTGATTTTGTGCATGCTGATTTTAAAACACGTTTAGAACTGTGTTTTAAATAAATGCAAAGTTTTCAGCACAGACACTTAGACCCGATAGACTGGGGAAAAATAAATTTGAATGCAGTAACACTGAAGGAATGGTGAGACATGAATTTTAAACTGAATAGAACATCCGCTAAAACTGCTGCTGGGTACAGAAAGTTCCAGTTTTAAAATTTTCAGTTTTATATTATAGAACTATCAAAATTATAAATCTAAAACTAAAACACTCCTGAACATGCTCTAAGACAAGACGTGACAATAGAGGTGGCCGTTTTTGTTCCAATTTTACGTCAGAATGTTCCAGCTCCTGATTGGTTATTTCTGGGGCCCTATTCTCACAGTCACGTCACTTAGTGACTAGAAGGAAAATTCTTTCTAGTCACTAGGTGACGTGACTGTGAGAATAGGGCCCCTGACTTTTTGTACCGTACGCAATGTTACTGCAGGGATATTGAAATGATGGTTGGCAGTGTTGCTATATTTATAGAAAAAGATTGTCATTACTTTTGACACATAAAATTATAATCGTTAAAAAAGTAAAAAATGATTAAATTGATCAGAAATTGTGTCGCAAAGTAAAATAAGTATTTATCATGCATTTACCGTATATGTGGTTGATCAACTTAAACAAAAATAAGACAGAAACCACATAATAATCTAAATTTTTTCAGAAAATTGTTTCATCAAACCTTACTAAACACCCATGACATGTAAAAACGGCGCCCTTCATCAATATAGTGGAATAAAGATACAAAATATTGCCGGCATAAAATAAATTAACTAGACTCCATTTTCATTAATAAAAATAGCAACACTGTTCGGAAGATTTTGGCAGGGTAAAAATGTGCGAAAAGAAGAACGTCGAAGGAAAAATAAGAAGCCGTTTGTCACGTCTTGTCTTAGGATGGATAGACCGAATATGTCCAATGCATAAAATTTACAGCAGAAGAAACGAGAGGCAGATAGAAAAGTATGCTATCTATGCATAAATAAAATTCTGCGTGTACTATACACTGAAAAAAATCCAAACATTAATTCTATTTGCTTCAAACCGCTTAAAATTCATATGAAGAAGAAATGCTATTGTTATCACGCGCACACATACCTTCTATGTGTCAACTGTATGAACTATGTATGCACACATATAAGTTATATGTGTATATTGTTATAGAGTGGGGTTTTATGTGCCTAATAGTTATGAAATGTAAATGTAAGATTAAGATTTCTTGTAAATACACACATTCGGTTTATGTGCCAGCAAATAGTGTCTATATGCCTCCGTTAATCGCAAAAATCTATGTGTAAAATCAATAGGCATAACGTTTACTTTTTTCGAGAGTAGTATCACTTCTTTCCTCTCAGAGATGCCAGATACTTTTTTCAAATGTTTGCAAATAATAATTTTTAAAGTCTGGGAAATACCAAAAATGCCTAAAGTAGATACAGATAGTTTAAAACTAGTATAACCAAAAGCCTTTATTTCAAAAATCTGTAAATATCTGCAACCAAACTAAAAAAACTGTAAATATCTGCAACCAAATTAAGAAATCTGCAAATATCTGCGTCATCGATAAAATCTGTAGCTGAAATTAAGTCTGCAATTTTTCAGACATGTCTGCAAATCTGGCGTCTCTGTTTCCGCTTGCCTGATGATTTCAAATTTTGAAATCATGCTTGGTAATAAACAAGCTTGATTCACCCCTCGCTAGCACGCACAAATGCAGAGATGCTAGATTTGCAGACTTGTGTGCAAATGTTCAGACTTTTAATTAAATGCAGATTTTTTTCATTGAAAAGATATTTCTCGACAAACATATGATTAAGGCTTAAAAGCCAACTGTCAAAACTCTCTTTGAAAGGAAATTTCGGACAAACCGTTACTCGCCTCTCACAGACATTGGTAGTAAACAAAAGAGAAAAGTTTTCTCTTTTTATTAACTGCTATGAAATGTGTTTAGTCATTAACGGTTTGTCCGGAATTCCCTTTCAAAGAGAATTTTGACAGTTGGCTTTTAAGCCGTAATCATATGTTTGGCGAGATTTGCAGATTTTTTTTTATTTAGATAGCTGATATTTACAGATTTTTAAAAATAAAGGCTTTTGGTTGCACTAGTTTAAAAGCTCACCCGAATAGAAATGTACAGTAACACAACCATGATTTTCACTGTGACAGTACAGTAATATTACAATAATTTACAGTAAGTTTTAGTGTTATGCTACATTATAAAAACAATAAACTTTAACGTTTTTACAGTAAATTTCAATGTAAAATAGTCTATTACAGTGAAAGAGGGGGGTAGTTCTGTATCTTAACATTAAAAAAATCAATCTTTCTCCATCCATTTTTTTCTCAAAAACATTAAAATTTAATGTGAATGCACTGTATCAGTTTTTTGCTGAACAGTGAAATTTATTGTTACATGAAATTTTATTGTAAATCTACTGTGAGAACTTGGCATCGAACAATGTTGAAACAGTAATAACTATAATATTTATTGTTTTATGATTGTTTGTAGGGTAAATGCTATTGTAAAATTCTACCCGGGCAGCGTTATTACTTTAGGTTACTCCATAAGCTATTTCTCTCTACTTACATACCCCATAAATGCACTATTTTCTTTTAATATTACAAGTCATTAATAAGACTTTTTGACGAAAGTTAGTTTTCCTGACATTTTTTGTACTTCCCAGACCATTAGAATTTTCCATGTAGACATTTAAAAAAGTACCTGGCATCTCTGCACGCATGCTCGCCGAAATGAACAAAAAGTACACACCACTACTACCACCAACGGGAAAGCAGTGCAAAAAATGTTCCCATCGTGGTGTGTTGGCTGTCGCCGGACGGCATTTCTCCTGACACGGTGTTTTCGACAGCAGAAGGTACTTCGGGTTTCAGTTTCGTCAACGAAAGCAATCGCGTGTGCGACACATTTCCGTAACTCGTTTCTCAGCGAAAAGTTGTCAATTCAGTGCTCGTCGGGTTGTGTTTATCCCGGTAGCTTTCAACTTGTTCGACCATTTAAATCCACGACAGCAGCCACGGGAAGTTCCTGCATCGCAATGACCGGCGTTGGCAAATACCAGATCGTCGAACGGGGCGCTCCAAATTCGACAGATTATCGGCTTTTCTTCAGTGAGTACCGCCAGTGTTTTACAAGTTTCGGTGGTGGTGATTTTGGTTTTTTTTTTCTTTCTGACCTAATGATTGAAAAGTTCATTGAATAATGGGGTGATTTAATTGGCTGTGCAATAACATAGCGGGAAGTAGCCGTCTGGTATGTTGCATAACCTTAAAGCTCCGGTGCACGGACGGGTATGTGTTACAGTACAACCTCGGTACTGCGTAAATTATAGTTTCAATTAGCTTAGAAAGGGAACCAGCTGCAGTTTATTTTACCTTTAACGACAGGGATACTGAAAGCCAGAAAAATGTAGAATATTAGCTAAGTTATTAGCTATTCAACGATTTCTCATTGTTCTAATTTGACCAATTTGACACGTAGGCGCATCTAACGAATTGGCTCAATTACATTGTAGAGTAATTATTGGGGGGCTTGTTTGTTCAACCACGAGAATTTTCCTTAACCTGGCTTAAAAGTGCACCAATATAGCCAGTAGAATGTAGTGAACTAGTAAATCATAATCATGTATTCCACGTTACCTCTGTTATATTTGTGAAGAACATATTGATTTTATTCAAAGCGCAATTCATCGATTATAGATGGGTTCATGCTGGTCACATCTCCTTATCTAGGTTTTCAAATTCTATTTGGATTTGTGTAATAAGTTAGAATGAGTATAATAATAACTGGATCGACGTAAATCAATATCAAAAATTAAAAATGGCATTTAAATTTAAATTTCGAGATTTGATGGAATTGCAGTTAGTATAACAACAATGGCATTTTCGTTTTTGATATTGCATTACAGTGGTACAGTCGCTGCTAAAACGGTGTAGTATCGTGAAGCAAAAACGCTGTTTTTCTGGCTGAACGCGCAAACCCGAAATTCACACAGCATGCGTGATTATACGCGCGAAAGTTTATTGTTATTGGCACGTGGCTCAGAACGCATACAACTTTACCTATCCGTTGCGTGTGACAATTCGTCTATAAAAAGCAAGAGAAGTGACCTTTACTCAGTGAACACCTTATCAACAAGCGCAGTGTGTTTCCGTTTACACTGACGGCGTTGCCTTATCAGATAATTTGATCAGTGAAGCGCTGGGCATGAGTAATACGACAGTAGGGGCGGCACTTACACTCAAATTAAAAGCAACTCGGGAAAACTCACTGATAATAAGGTCCTTTATCATTTTAGTGATACGTCATGCATCATTTTAATTGTAAGACTCAGTATCTAATCACGTCAGAATATTTTTTTTATAGTGTTTTGAATTTATAAGCATTGTTTAGGAGTGGCTGCTACTACTTCGAGTTAATGCACCGAAAAGATGTAGAGAAAGAGCAAATAGAATAATTATTGAGGTTGATAGACAACTACGCTAATTGAAGTGGTCTGTGTTAAGCCAAAGAGGACAGCGTCATTTGGAGGTACCTGCCTGAGAATTGCTATCGCGTTTAATGTAGCACTAGAAATAACTATATCAATTTATTTCTGAAAACTCAAATCAAAGTAATCGAAAGCAAATAAGTATCCATAAACATTCTATGATAATGATAAATTATCGAAAAATGAATTTTGGTATTAAAAATACGAGGAAAAGTTTATGGCGCTCAGTTCAGTTTGGCTTAGCGCAGGCAAAGTTTGAAAAACTGAAAACGGTAAGGCTGTTGCCTAGGATGAAATTAATTTTAATCTGATTTGATCACAAGTAGTTTCATTTTAAAGGGCATTTAAATAACTTTGTTAGTCATTTCAACATGTTCGCCTAATTTGATTCGAACTATGTTATTTTTACAAATATATAGCATATTCTTTTTTCACAAATGTGTTCTGTACAATCAGGTGAAACAGTTCGGAACGCTCACTTATTATACATTGTATGGGAAATCATCTCTACTTTGCGAATTTCAAGGTCTCGTTTTGCCCCTTTTTACGCGGAAGGGTTTAAAATCGACATTTTTAAATGTTTGCTGGTACGGAGGAGCCTGGTGATTGGAGCAAAAACAACAACTGAATAATACGTAAACAAGCACTTTATGTGGAAATTGAAAGTAGTTTTATCCAATTATGTTGTTATTGATATTGCTAATCAGTAAAAAAAAAGATATGAAAATGGTATTATGCTTATAAGAAAGGCTCGATATCACTGTATGGGAAAATTTATCTCATCTTTTATAATTTTTGATATTAATTTTCAGCGAGATTGGGCAACATTTTTGGTTTTGTTGTTCGAAGACCCGCCACTGTGCGTCTGCTCTGGCTGGAAGAACTGCCTTCGGATTATTGTGAATTCACCCCTGTTCCGTTTGCATTGAACGGACATTCGCCAATATCTCTGCGGGCGCACAAATTATAGAGCGCACTAACGGATAAGATTGTTCTGTTCATTTTGCAGCAAGCTCGACCCGCATTGGATGGAAACAATACGGCTCGTCTAGATCTTGAGATGTTTACCATCTCCATGTTGTTGAAGGACACTTTACACCATGATGCATCAATAATAAAACAAATTTGAACATCGCCAAATCGTGTCGTATGAAATGAATTCCGTTGATTGTGGATCGGTCTTAAAGTACGATTCACACCGCACACGATACGACGACACAGAACGTTTGACGTACGGCACGTGTGAACGGGCACAAGAGAAACGCATTTAACTTATCCTGACGGAACGATGACGCTCCGATAACGTTGATGGAAGCTGATGTATCGTCTGAATCGCCCTTAATACGACGACGAGCCAACATCTAGGATTGAAAATCACGGTGGCGAAGCAGATACCTGGAATTTACCCGAAAGTATTTTTTTTTTTTGAACGGGTATTGCAATTAACACGGTTTCTGCTTTTATAGTAGACCTTTTGAATGCACAGAATTTGAAGATTTTCGGAAAAGTGGAAAAGGCGACCTTGAAGATTCCCGCTGGCGCACACTTCAACAATCTGGTTGCTTTTGGAACAGTATTAACGATTAGACGCCAAATGTCCATGTCTGAGGCCATTTTAAAAACCAAGATGGCAACTTCCGGTTCAGTGGAATTCTCTGAAACCCCGTCATTGCGGGTAGTTTTGGAACGGGATTGATGAGTGCACGTCAGATATCGATGTTTAAGGTCATTTTGAAATCCCAAATGGCGACTTCCAGTTCAGTGGAACTCTAAAAAACCCAATAAATATGGTATTGATAAGTAGATGCCAGATGTCGATGTCCGAGGCCATTTTAAAAACCAGGGTGACCACTTCGGTCTAGTAAAATTTTCAATTACCTATGTGAGAATTTTTTGCAATAGCGTTGATGAATAGACACCGGATGTAAATTTCGTAAGTCATGTTTTTATCCAAGATGGCGACTTCTAATTTAGTAGACATCTCATTCATCTTAATAATATAGCAAAGACCAGATTTTATTATTCACCCCGATTTTATTATTCACCCTTGATTTTTAAAATGCTTTCAGACATGCGGGCCAAAAGGAAAGATGCGACACTACAAAACTTCTAAGCAACTAAAATAGAAGCAGAAACCGTGCAAAAAAGTTCAAAAATTTCCTTCAAAAAGACATTTTTGATAAACCTCCGAAATCACCTCTTTTCCTAAAATCATCTAAGTCGCGGTTTTTTTTGCACGGATTTCGCAAATAACGCGGTTTTTTGCACGGTTTCTTTACACGGTGCCTATCTGCGTGCAAAAAAACTTTAGTGTATTTGTAACTAGAGTTGTTAACGCTGAATTCAACTTTACCGCCGATAACAATGAATTTAGCTCCATTACCTTCGAAATTCCGTGCAAAATTCCGTGCTGAATTCTGCGCGAAAGTCCTTGATAAAATCCGCGTAAAGTTTTGCGTGAAGTACCGCAAAATCCCGCGAGAAATTCCGTGTGAAATTCCGCGTGAAATCCCGTGCGAAATTCCGGGCAGAATTCCTTGTAAAATTCAGTGCGAAATTTTGTAAGAAATTCCGCGCGATGTATCGTGCGAAATATCCCGCGAAATTCCTTGCGAAATTCCGTGTGAGATGCCGCGTGAAATTCTGTGTGAAATTACGTGTCAAATTCCGCGTGAAACTCCGCGCGAGATTCTGCGTGAAATTGCGTACGAAATTCCGTGTTAAATTCCACGTGAAATTTCGTGCAAAATTCCTCGCAAAATTCCGTCTGAAATTCTGCGCGAAATTACGCGTGAAATTCCGTTCGAAATTCCGCGTGAAATCCCATGCGAAATTCCGCGTGAAATTCCGTGCAATATTCCGTTTGAAATTCCGTGCGAGATTCCGTTCGAAATTTCGTGTGAAATTTCGCGTGAAATTCCGCGCGAAATTCCGTGCGAAATTTCTCGCGAAATCCCGTTCGAAATTGCATGAAATTCCGCGCGAAATTTCGTGTTAAATTCCACGTAAAATTGCGAGCGAAATTCCTCACAAAATTCCGTCTGAAATTCCGCGCGAAATTTCTTCCAAAATTCCGCTCGAAATTCACAAAATTCCGTGTGAAATTCCGTGCGAAATTCCGCGTGAAATTCCGTTCAAAATTCCGCTCAAAATTCCGTTTTAAATCCCTGTGAAATTCCGTTCGAAATTCAGCGTAAAATTTCGTGTGAAATTCCACTTGAAATTCCGTGCAAAATTCCGTTCGAAATTCCGTGCGAAATTTCTTCCCAAATTCCGCTCGAAATTCACAAAATTCCGTGTGAAGTTCCGTGTCAAATGCCGAGCGAAATTCCGCGTGAAATTCCGTTCAAAATTCCGCTCAAAATTCCGGTTTAAATCCCGTGTGAAATTCCGTTCGAAATTCAGCGTAAAATTTCGTGTGAAATTCCACTTGAAATTCCGTTTGAAGTTTCGTGTGAAATTCCGCGCGAAATTCCGCATGAAATTGTGTGCGAAATTCCGTGTTAAATTCTACGTGAAATTTCGCGTAAAGTTGTGTGCAAAATTCCGAGCGACATTTCGCTCGAAATCCCGTGCGAAATTGCATGAAATTCCGCGTGAAATTCCGCACGAAATTCCGTGAGAAAATCGCGCAAAATTACGTCTGAAATTCCGCGCGGAATCTCATGCGAGATTTCCCGAGAAATTTCGCTCAAAATTCACGAAATTCTGCGCGAAATTCCGCTCGAAATTTAGAGTGAAATTCCGTGTGAAATTCCGCACGAAATTCTTTGCAAAATTTCGCGCGAATCTCCTTGTGCAATTCTGCATAAAATTCCGTGCAAAATTCTGTGTGAAATTCCGCGTGAGACTCCGCCCGAAATCCCGTGCAAAATTTCGCGCGAGATTCCGTGCGACATTCCTTGTGAAATTTTGCTTGCAATTTCGTACGAAATTCCGTGTGAAATTTTGCTCGAAATTCCGCGTGAAATTTTGCGCGAAATTCCGTGCGAAATGCCGCACAAAATTCCACGCTAAATTCGTGCGAAATTCCACTCTAAATTCCGTGTGAAATGGCGCACGAAATTCCGTGCGAAATTCCACGTGAAACTCGGAGCAAAATTCCGCGCGAGATTGCGTGCGAAATTTCACTCGAAACTTCGTGTGAAATTCTGCACGAAATTCCGTGTGAAATTCCGCGTGAAATTCCGCGTGAAATTCCGTGTGAATTTCCGCGTGAAACTCCGCGCGAAATTTCGTTCGAAATTCCACGCGAAACTCCGTGCGAGATTCTGCGTGAAATTGCGTGCGAAATTCCGTGTTAAATTCCATGTGAAAAAATCGCGTGAAATTCCGCGCGAAATTCCGTGTGAAATTCCGCACGAAATTCCTCGCTAAATTTCGCGCGAATCTCCTTGCGCAATTCTCCATAAAATTCCCTGCGAAATTCCGTGCAAAATTCCGCGCGAAATTTCGTGCGAAATTATACTCTGATTTCCGTGTGAAATTTTGCGCGAAATTCCGTGCGAAAATCCACTCGAAAATCCGTGTAAAATGCCGCGCGAAATTCCACGTGAAACTCGGAACAAAATTCCGCGCGAGATTCCGTGCGAAATTCTGCGTGAAACTCCGCGCGAAATTTCGTTCTAAATTCCACGCGAAACTCCGCGCGAGATTCTGCGTGAAATTGCGTGCGAAATTCCTTGTCAAATCCCGCGTGAAATTCCGCGCGAAATTCCGTGTGAAAATCGCGCAAAATTACGTCTGAAATTCCGCGCGGAATCTCATGCGAGATTTCCCGAGAAATTTCGCTCAAAATTCACGAAATTCTGCGCGAAATTCCGCACGAAATTTAGAGTGAAATTCCGCACGAAATTCTTTGCAAAATTTCGCGCGAATCTCCTTGTGCAATTCTGCATAAAATTCCGTGCAAAATTCTGTGTGAAATTCCGCGTGAGACTCAGCCCGAAATTCCGTGCAAAATTTCGCGCGAGATTCCGTGCGAAATTCCTTGTGAAATTTTGCTTGCAATTTCGTGCGAAATTCCGTGTGAAATTTTGCTCGAAATTCCGCGTGAAATTTTGCGCGAAATTCCGTGCGAAATGCCGCACAAAATTCCACGCTAAATTCGTGCGAAATTCCACTCTAAATTCCGTGTGAAATGGCGCACGAAATTCCGTGCGAAATTCCACGTGAAACTCGGAGCAAAATTCCGCGCGAGATTGCGTGCGAAATTTCACTCGAAACTTCGTGTGAAATTCTGCACGAAATTCCGTGTGAAATTCCGCGTGAAATTCCGCGTGAAATTCCGTGTGAATTTCCGCGTGAAACTCCGCGCGAAATTTCGTTCGAAATTCCACGCGAAACTCCGTGCGAGATTCTGCGTGAAATTGCGTGCGAAATTCCGTGTTAAATTCCATGTGAAAAAATCGCGTGAAATTCCGCGCGAAATTCCGTGTGAAATTCCGCACGAAATTCCTCGCTAAATTTCACGCGAATCTCCTTGCGCAATTCTGCATAAAATTCCCTGCGAAATTCCGTGCAAAATTCCGCGCGAAATTTCGTGCGAAATTATACTCTGATTTCCGTGTGAAATTTTGCGCGAAATTCCGTGCGAAAATCCACTCGAAAATCCGTGTAAAATGCCGCGCGAAATTCCACGTGAAACTCGGAACAAAATTCCGCGCGAGATTCCGTGCGAAATTCTGCGTGAAACTCCGCGCGAAATTTCGTTCTAAATTCCACGCGAAACTCCGCGCGAGATTCTGCGTGAAATTGCGTGCGAAATTCCGTGTCAAATCCCGCGTGAAATTCCGCGCGAAATTCCGTGTGAAATTCCGCACGAAATTCCTCGCAAAATTTCGCGCGAATCTCCTTGTGCAATTCTGCATAAAGCTCTCCGCGAAATTCCATGCAAAATTCTGTGTGAAATTCCACGTGAGATTCCGCCCGAAATCCCGTGCAAAGTTTCGCGCGAGATTACATGCGAAATTCCTTCTGAAATTTTGCGTGCAATTCCGTGCGAAATTCCGTGTGAAATTTTGCGCGAAATTCCGTGCGAAATGCCGCACGAAATTCCACGCTAAATTCGGAGCAAAATTCCGCGCGAAATTTTGTGCGAAATTCCACTCTAAATTCCGTGTGAAATGGCGCGCGAAATTCCGTGCGAAATTCCACGTGAAACTCGGAGCAAAATTCCGCGCGAGATTCCGTGCGAAATTCCACGTGAAACTCGGAGCAAAATTCTGCGCGAGATTCCGTGCGAAATTCCACTCGAAACTCCGTGTGAAATTCCGCACGAAATTCCGTGTGAAATTACGCGTGACATTCCGTGTGAATTTTTGCGTGAAACTCCGCGTGTAATTTCGTTCGAAATTCTACGCGAAACACCGTGCGAGATTCTGCGTGAAATTGCGTGCGAAATTTCGTGTTAAATTCCATGTGAGAAAATCGCGCGAAATTCCGTGTGAAATTTCGCGCGAATCTCCTTGCGCAATTCTGCATAAAATTTCCCTGCGAAATTCCGTGCAAAATTCCGCGCGAAATTTCGTGCGAAATTATACTCTGAATTCCGTGTGAAATTTTGCGCGAAATTCCACTCGAAATTCCGTGTAAAATGCCGCGCGAAATTCCACGTGAAATTCGGAACAATATTCCGCGCGAGATTCCTCGCGAAATTTCGTTCGAAATTCTGTGCAAAATTACACGTGCAACGGCATCGCGTTGAAATAACCCTGATTGTAACCCATGTTGCTGGAATAGAAAAATGTTGCTTGAAGATCGTTTAAGGAACCATAATTTATTTGAACAAGAGTTAAACGGGAACTAACCCATACACTCTTTACAAAGCACGCACAACCCTCCAAAACACAAAACTGATCGAAACTAATTAGATGTCATTAACTCAATATAAATAAATATAAATTAGAGCTTCTAACTGTAAACAAGCTTTAGGATGGTTCAAAGCCGCTTGCAGTATGTACAACTTTGCCGTACCTTTTTCGAATCCGTGTTGTTTAAATGGTTAACTCAAGTCAATATATCATCTGCAATGAATTTCTTCATTGCTGACAGTAATGTCGTGTCGCATGATAAGATCTACAAACGCGTCGGCAATGTTTACCACAGCGAATATACTCAATAATATCAATTGGGTTCCTTTTGAAGATGGTTCCCCTTCCTTCAAATAAAGTTCATGGCCATATAGGGTGATGTGCCTATTATGGCAGTAGAGCCTATTGTGACCCTATTTCGTATCCCTTGGTTTTGAACCAAGCATATGAGATAATGACAATATCGATTTGGCTAAAACAGGTGTGCAAAAAAAGCTCAAGTTATATTCTTTATTTGTTGTGCACATACGTATTCAGAACTATCCACTAAATCCAACTTTTAATTAAAACAAAATCACCTTATTGAAATATCTGCTGATCCGCCTCACTCGCGTAGTGAACCGAAACAGGACGCAACGGCGCTTAGCAAAATAAACACTTTCGAGCCAGCATTTACCGCCTCATATCTCGTTATTCCGGCACAAATATATTAAATATTGCACTGATACATACCTTTATTTTAGCTGGAGAACCTTTTTACGATTATTTCACTTTAAAAGCACTCGTCAAACACTAGAATAGGCCTAGTGTTATAATAGGATAAAACTAAATACGGGGGTTCCTATTATTGGCATGTTTTGCTGATACACTACCACAATCAAAACCAACTTTTTGCATCCATCATACAGAAAAGAATCACCAGTGCGGCCAAACCAAAACATGAACTTGAAAACATAATGTTATGCAATTTCAGGTATAAGTAATCAATTATTTCAAGTTATTCAACTATTTGTTGATTGCAGATATTTTATTTTCATCTGCACATACAATTTGGATCGGGAGGAAGTAATGTGTGATGTGAACTTTATATTCCAGTTGTTAACTTTCGCACGGTTATTTCCTGCATGCGCAGTTCTGGGCGCTCTTCTATTAACAGCTGATGAGTTTCTTTCGTGTGCGTGATGTTTACGTTTGTTTTGTTCGGCTGAAAAAAGCAGAATAATTCGTTTTACAAATCACGCGTTGGCGTCCATGATCTGGATACCTAGTTAGAATCGACGCAAATGAAATATGAGGCATTGCGTTTCAACTAGATTGTTTTTCGATGAGGTGGAAATCGGCACACACATGATGCGATAATTGGAACGTTCAGGTGGGAATAGATGCACAGAATAGAACATTTATTTTCATTTATGCTGAAAATTGAGACAATTCTGCCAAATAAGCATTATACAGATGTTTAAGAAACAGTGCACTGATACTTTATTCTGAAAAAGGTTATAGGTAATATGGCTTCTTTTTAAGTTGTTCAAAAAATAGTGCGACCCTCTCCATAATGGTGCCAAAATAGGCTCATCACCCTATTTAGCTTTCCAAAAACTTCGCTTTTATTATCTGCGTGTCAATTAGCATTAGGCTGCTACTTCCAACCAGGGTTCGCGAAAAAGAATTTTCTACGGATGGATATCGAAGCTTTTTTGCAACTAACTAAAAATATATTGTTTGAATACGATGTTAAACCATGGGGGTCGACAACAACCCAAGCTGATTTCAAAGGGGTTTTTTTATTTCTAGATTTTCTAGATATTTGTATCATCACCAAGCGCTGTAACAAAATTTTTGCTTATATTGTAACCATTACAGAAACTGATGACGGCCAGGCTGTATCTCCCCTGCACGACATTCCCCTGTACGCCAACGATGTGAAGACGGTGCTAAACATGGTCGTTGAGGTACCCCGCTGGACCAACGCCAAGATGGAGATCAGTCTCGGCGAAGGTTTGAATCCCATCAAACAGGACGTCAAGAAGGGCAAACTGCGGTTCGTTGCTAACTGCTTTCCGCATCACGGGTACATCTGGAATTATGGAGCCTTCCCGCAGACGTGGGAAAACCCAGACCATCTGGATCCGAACACCGGTTGCAAGGGAGACAACGATCCGATCGATGTGCTGGAGATCGGATCACGGGTGGCCAAACGAGGCGATGTGGTACAGGTTAAGATTCTCGGAACGGTCGCACTAATCGATGAGGGTGAAACGGACTGGAAAATCATTACGATTGATGTGAGTGATCCGGTTGCCGAGCAGCTTCACGATATCGGTGACGTGGAAAAGGTATTTCCTGGTCTGCTGAAGGCTACCATCGAGTGGTTTAAGATCTACAAGATTCCTGATGGTAAACCGGAAAACCAGTTCGCCTTCAACGGTGAAGCAAAAGATGCGGCTTTCGCCACCAAGGTAGTAGAAGAAACTCACCGATTCTGGCGAGCGTTGGTCAACAAGGAGATTGAGGGAACCGGCATTTCATGGTGAGATTACTCTAAAACTGGCATTAACGTGAGTGTATTCATGAACAAAAAAAATTCTTTATAGTTTGAACACTACTGTTGAGGGATCTCCATACCTTGTTGCCGCTGATACTGGTATCGAAGTACTCGCCAAAAGTTCGACCGGTGGAGCATCGCAGCCTTACAATGATAGCAGTAAGTACCTTTTTGCCACTAATAGAATTAACGTTCATATCCATCAAAAGACTAATAAGTAGATTCGAGATCCGTTTTTTATCGCTTTTCATGCACATAAACCTTCGTAGTGATCCTGTACCTGTACACATTTACATTCTTATTTTTTACACTTATCCACCGCACAGTTCACAAATGGCACTTTCGCGACGAGAATGCCTACTCCAAGCTGTAGTTCAACACTTTCAACGAGGCCACCATGTAGTCAAGTAGTTACTTCCTCTGGCGAACAAGGGATCAAAACTGCATTTTTTGTTGCTTAATACTTGTTTCACGCAGTAGATTTATATTTATTATTTAGTTACATACTTTAAACATAATTCCAAGTTGCAATGGTTTAATTTTCCATATTTAAGCATAATGCCAATTTCCAATGGTTTAATTTTTCATCTAGTAGTCAATAGGTTAGATTGAATAAAGTAAAACAAATATAACGACCGTTAACACCAATCAGGAGTGGTACGGGTCCGAACTGTCCTGTCATAATCTTAGATATGAAATTTTCTTTCTATTTTCAGACGACAAGTGGCACTATATCACTCTCAAGTAAATTAGAAAATGTAACTTATAATTTCAACGTCTCAACATGAAAGTCTTGAAAGAGATTCGCCGTAAAGAAGCACATACTCGATGGGAACTGTTTAAAATAAATTGCACTCGAAATACGATCAATGATGTTTAGATATTTTTTTCAGGGCGAAAGAGGACTTGCTAATTGAGAAACTGGACAAATTTTAAATTTTCATACATCCAATTCATGTATATTTTGCTTGGATCTATCGATCTGGTACATGGTTTATTAGTTTATTTAATAAAATAACGACCGTCAATATGGAGAAAGATGCAAGAAGGGTGACAGAGAATTATTTATTCAGTTCATCTATTTGTAAGGTTTGAGGTGCCGATTCTTTTTACATTTGAAATCTAGGGGATTACACATTAAAATATAATAGTTTTACAGCTATCGTAAAGCTAGGGTACATTTCGGTATACAAGAGGAGAAAATATAATTTTATTAAGGAGAGTCACCTAGAGCTATTTTTATTAGTATAACGGTTTAGCATTTTTATTTATTTATTTTTTCGATCTTCGTCAGATACCGTACAGATTAAGTGTTAAAAGTTTATAATCGCTTACTTATAACTAGATTTAGTAATATGATAGCCAGAGAGTTCGGAAGTTTCGTTAAATATACGGATTATTCTGGCCGTATGCAGTACACGAGGAAGAACAAACAAATCCTTGAAAGATTATTGGGACAGTCGATATTGCTCGACAACATATCGAAAATGAACATTCTTTGCAAGAATGTACGACGTGACTCAAGCGTTGGTAAATTTAGCAACATACATCTATTATTAAACATTGGCAGACGGATAGGGTCGTTCCATGGCAATTTCCTTAAAGCAAACCGTACAAAGCTTCTTTGAACACGATCCAGTCGATTGCTTTGCACGGCGTTGTACGGCGCTCATACTTGTACAGTGTACTCCAAAATACTCCGTATGTATACTTCAGAGTATACAAATCCTCGAAATCAGCAGCGTTTCGTTTCAAAAAACTGAATGTTGCAAAAGCTTTAGCCGTTGTCGCTGTGATGTGGTTGGCAAAGCGAAGTTTTCTGTCAAATAACACTCCCAGGTCACGGATAGATTTCACGCTTTCGATGACACACGCCCAAAGGGTATATTCGCAGCGCATCAGAGTTGTCGAGCGCCCGAAACTAGTCACCTTAAATAAATTTTATCGACGTTGATCTGCACTCCATTCAGCGAGCACCACTCTTCAATATTGACTATATCCTCTTGGAGCACAGCTGAATCGAGTCTCGAAGTAATTGAGCGAAAGATTTTCAGGTCATCAGCGTAGAGCAATTTGCTAGACTTGATGCGGTTGGAGAAGTCGTTGATGAATAATATAAAGAAAAGTGGCCCTAGGAGACTTCCGGTTGGCGCTTCAAATACGCTTGAGTATGTGGTGCCGATTCTAACAAAAGCGGATCGTTCAGAAAGGTATGATTGTAGCCATCTAGTTACTCACGGAGGAAATCCTAGTCGCTGCAATTTCATAACCGGAAGGTTGTGCGGTATCGAATGATTTAGCGAAATCAAAATATATTGCATCAACTTGCTGGCGCTTTTCGACAGCTGGAATTAGACAACTTGTGTACGTCACCAAGTTCGAAGTGGTCGAGCGTTTCTTTACAAAGCCATGCTGACGTTCATCAATTATGTGCGAAGATGCAGCGTACATCGCATTTTTCAGAAACGAGATCCCTCTATAATTTTCAATATTTTAAGTATTTCCTGCCTTATGGATAGGAACTATAGCAGCTTCTTTCAACACACTTGGGCAAACATTTTTCGTGATCGAGCGCTTGAAAGTAATGCTTACTGGTACAGGAAGCGCCTGGGGCACAATGTTTTATGAACAAAGGGGGCAAACAATTCGGAGCTGGCCTTTCGACGGGTTTATCAAGAAAGATTAAAGAAGCAATTAATTATGTTAACTGAGAGGAACAATTTTACAACCATCTTAAAACTGCGAATTCAGTTAGCGCTTAACCTCCGAGTTGTGCAAACGTGTTTAAAATCGCTGGTCATTGGAAGTCGTTCGCGAGCTATTATTTTCGAGCTTATCACGAGGCTTGAAGGCATCGCCAGCTTGTTTTTCGAGTGACTTTTGCGAGCAGTGTCAAAATAAGACGTCACGAGAGCACGTTCCGCATCGATTATGCCCATCTACCACGGAAGCTATCTTATGAAGAGCTTCATCACTTCGTCAGTACCGTTTTGGAGTTGTAAAAGAATCAAGTTGTGCGAATTCAACCAAGACGAAGCCACGGTTTTTCGTTTGTTAAGGTCAACGAACTTGCGTGGCACAGGCAATTGTCGAAAAACACGACAATGTACACGGGACAGAGATCGACGAAAAGATCTACAAACTTCTGATAACATTGGAGCACGGGGCTGCGCAAGTAAAAATCTACAATCTCTACGAAGATGTAACAAACGAAGATATCATTAGATCGAGTTTCCTCAAGTGTATGTAGACATACTATCACTCCATGAGGTGATGTGGAACGAGATATTCGCCTTCGGTGGCATCCCAATTGGTGTTTGAGTCGTGAAGATGATGCTAAAAACGAACATTCCATCGTTTGTCACCATCGATGAAGAGATAACAGCTCTATCCTACTACAGACAAACCAAACGTGCCGACACTGCAACGAATCCGTCCACAGCGAAGCTTTGCAAGAATAGGGATGCTAGGCGACTTGCTGGTTGCACGCGTATCAAAGTAGCAGAGTTCACAATCCGCAAACGAAGTTACGCATCACGCCTGACGATCGGGCGGGGAAGTGATCGTGTGTTCTGCCGAGCCACCGTTTGTAGTCGAAGGAGGGCGATACATTCGAGCCAGCACCCGAAATGAAAACGCCCAAGCAAGCCCCTAGGGCTACATAGGTGGAACGGGACCACATGCCTTAAGTCTCTTATTTCCTGAGTCTGTGAAAGCCACACAGTGATTAAAAGTCGAGTTTTATAAAAATATACATGATTAACTTTGCTATTTGGTTCCGTTAGCCGTTACGATTCCCGGAACTTTATGAATTGGCACAATTATTCGCCGCTTGAAGTGAAAAAATTTGCACCACAGATCAAGTGCATAAAGTGACTCGGTGCTAGAAAATCTGGACCCCCCTCATCCAAAATTAAGACCAAATTTTTTCAATGAAAAATGGCAGTGACTCAGAACTGACGAACGGTCGTCCGTCAGCATACGACCACGCTAATCCTAGTGAAGCCAACGGAAGGCCAGAGAAAGGAAGAGCTGTAGAGCAAGCCACGCGGCAAGACGGCAACGAAAACTGGTGGCCATCGGCCGATAGAACACGCGGACAGCATCAGCAGCGGCAACACGTGGAAGCAGCCATCGTCGACGAATCAACGCAGTGACCAGTGAGTTAATAAAAAAATTTCCCCCATTCTCGGGTTTTCAAAGTAGTTTATTAAAATTAAATTGGTTTTTGGACTTTTCTGACGCAACATTGCTTGCGTGCGGCCTTGAAATTGTTTTCAGGTTGAGACCAAATCGTGGTTAGAGTATTCAGGACCGTTGATTCAGGTGAGTCTCCTATCGCGGTTGCCGACCCTGTGAAGCTATCGAGGGTCTTATTACTGAGCTAGGCGGCCATTAGATACAACACATACCTTACACACAACTCGATGTCCATATCGTCTCTCAATTACGATTTCAAACTTATGTAGCGCATTATTAAAGCGATAATTGCAAACGTATTGCGAAATCACCGAGTTTTGAGCGGCGTTCAAAAATGCTCCAACGACGATCGCAATATCTTCCAAGCCACTCTTTCGTTAAAGGATATAATCGCTCAGCTTATTCATAGTAAACAGAGAGTCAAGCTAATATCTTTCGATTTGTATTCCGCGATCGATCTGGTCGATCTAACATGTGCGCGCTCGGATTCAATCGCTGATTAGTTGATCTCCTGCTTTTCCGCGATATCGTCATCTCCCTTATCCGTAAACGGACATCTTTTCGCCGCCTTTCCTGTACAAAGATCGGTACAGCAAGGAAGCCCGATCTGAAGCTGTTTATTTAGCATGTATCTATAACCACTTCTCACGAAGATCGAGCGAAAATGTAGTGTGGGTCTTGTTGTAGCATACGCTGACGATATAAGCGTTATGGATAGAACCGTACGAAAAATTAAGGCCACACACGATTTGTTAACCCGTTTCTCTCGTGTTTCGGGAGCGAAACTAAACCTCGCCAAAAACAACGGCAATAGACGTTGGCTTCGTCAATGGAAACGCTCTCAATGTGCCATGGTTACGTACGTAAAACACTGTTAAAATTCTGGGTGTAACCTACAGCAATTCAATTCGATGCGATCATTAGCACTGCCGAAAAAAGTGACGCTGCTAAATACGTTTATAACAGTGAGGATTTGGTATCTTCCCTCTATCTTACCCCCGTCCAACACCCATATAGCAAAGCTGACAGCATCAATCAGAACTTTCCTGTGAAGAGGAATCCCGGGTAGTTTACATATCTAGTAACTAGCACGAAATTACGAAGAAGGTGGATTGAAACTGCAATTACCAGCACTCAAATGCATAATCTAATCAACAGGCATTTGAAAGAAATTTAATCCATTCCCTTTAACAAATCTTACGTTTTTCCAAACCATTTCAACCCATTAAACCTTCCTGTAGACTACCCTTGCCTGAAAGTAATTGTGGAGATCGCATCGCATCTTCTTCCACACATTCAGCAACACGTTTCTGCCAACCTCCTTAATCAGTTTTATGTGAACAATACAGACAAGTTCAAAGTTGAACGAGATAACCGTCACGTGGAATGACCTCGGATATGGAGAGACATCCATCGAAAGGATTTTCATCTCAGCAACGAACCGAATTGTTACTAATAGTAATCAGGAAAACGATACATAGACATCTCAGTGTACTTCACTCACTACAACGTAGCAATCGAATTGGTAGTAGAAGTATGGACATTACTAGTAGTAGAAGCATGGACACTACTACAGCGAAGGTTTGCGACATTATTACACGGATGGCGAAGAGTCTGCTTTACGGACTTAGTACAACCGACGTTCAATGGAATACAGCGAAACAGCAACAATTCTTAGATTGTTCGTAGTTTATATACAGGGTGGCGATTCCTGGAAAAAACCTGGAAAATCAGGGAATTCTATTTGACCTGGAAAAACCTGGAATTTTCAGGGAATTTGTAATCAAATCAGGGAAAAATTTCGACCTGCTGTTAATATTTTTTTATAAATGCGACTGGAAAGTATTGGCTCAAATATTCAGTTGAACGCACTTACTCCCCTCAACACATTTTATACTAGTGAAAATAACAATATCTGATCCATCTCATAATTACAACTTCTCACAACAATGGTTGTATGGGTCAGTTGAATTCCTTCGATTTTTTTTTCTTGCATTCTTTAGCTAAAAATAATTGACACGTATTTTTTGTTTTGGCTGAATATGATACTTTTTTCAAGTTATTAGATTTTTAACTTTTGAAGTTTATAAAATGGAACATTTTTCAATCACTGATAACTCGGAAAGTATTTGATGCATGGAAAAAAAATGATTCACAAAAAGTTGTTTTTGCATGAGCTTACCGAAAAAAAACATAAAAAATATTTTTTGTTATATAACTTATGAAATCTGCAATTATTATAAACAAATTGATTTTTTTACTATGCGAGATATTACAGTATAAACTGAAAACAAGCCAATTTTACACTAAACGACCGGTGACAGACCTGTTATAATTGTATTATCTCGTGAAGTACTTGGCGATCCATTCCGAAATTTCTACCGAATCTTCGCAATATAATTATAAATGATTTAAAAAAATAATAACAAAATGTTTTTGGATCAACTTAAAAAAAATTCGCTTCTAGTATTTGCAGAATACATAAGTTACATAGCAAAAACATATATGCATTGCAAAAACAATTTCGGTGAGCTCATGCGAAAAGGCAACTTTTATTATTTAATATTTTTATACAAATTGAATATTTTTTGAGTAGAAGATTCTTTGATTCCAGCGGATACTGAGTAGGTGTAATTGCCTACGGGTCCGCTACCCCCCTTTTGGCCTTTCATACAGTGGTATGCTGAATGCAGAATTGTAACGAAATTTGAGCCTACTGTTAAGTGGAGCCGCATGCAGAGCAAGACTCGAGCTAGGATGGTGGCTACCAACATACATACATACATACAAATTGAATAGTTTCTGAGTTATCAGTGATTGAAAAATGTTCAATTCAATAAAATTCGAAATTTTACAAACTCATAAATTGAAAAAAAGAATCGTATTCCTCAAAAACAAAACTTAGTGCGAACAATTTTCAGCTAAAGATCGCAAAAAAATTTGGTTGTAAATCTGACGTGGACTGACTCATATATAATATTTAATACGGATGCCAAATTGATTTATCGACGGCCTTCTTGTGATTCTTCTGACTCTGTAAGGTAAATACATATAAGTACGCTTGGTGTGCACAGGCCGTTTACTTTGACACGGCTCAATGCATTAGCTTGGCCGAACCGTGGGTATTTTTTTATGTTTACAAATTGTAGACGAAAAATGGTCAATAATGTTAGAGATACAGAGTGGTAGAGTAATTATGCCTATTAAATCGAACATATTGTTGATAATCTAGTTGCATTTCCAAAATAATAAAGCAATAATAACAGTATATCGCATTGTAGCTGATCTCTTGTTTTGCGGCAGCTTTTTTTTGCTTATATGACCAATTTTGGGGTTTGTAATCAACTAATTCTCAACGGTGTAAACTTGTTTTATTCAAGTTCATTCAAGTACTAGCCATCGAGTTAATTCTAAGCGCAACCCAAGTAACCATACGCATTAAGCCATTGCACTATATTGGCTATACATTTGCACTAATGTTGCATTGAAACTCCATTACAGCATTAACAACGCAATAAAGCTCTTTATTAGCATCAATAATGCATAACTGCACAGCCGACATATAGCATTATAGCTTGCTCTATATGCGTATATAAAGCTGATATAACGCGTACATGCTTCAAGGATCTTTAAAGCATATAAGCTTTACAAGTGCATTCAATGCCATTATAGAGCATATCAAAAGCTTATATAATGCTATTGTAATGCTGTGGGTTTATTTGTTATGCAACTCTTCTTGATGATTATATTCGGCATATTTCATTTCAATCGAACATATGCAATATAGTCCAGGAAGCAAACGCAGCGCACTTACCGTGAAGGACGAGGCAAGGTACCTCAGTTCGAGACTTACTAAAGGTAATTTTCTTAAACAATCTTATCTTGTGAGAACGAAAACCCATTAAGGATATTCATTACAATGCAATAGAACAGAGTCAATTACGGTTTTAAATAAAATATTTCATTTTAAAATTTTTCCTTTTTGCTCATCATACCGAAAGGAAACATAAGAAATGGTTTTAAAACCATGGCGGACAATGACAACCAACTGAAGCTTTTTAATAGCATTAGTAGTGCCAATATAAGGCTTTCAAATTTGACATTTGTTCGCTTTTGCTATATAATAGCATTAGTACTGCAGAAACTAGCTGTCAATCTCCGCACAGTAATAGCACTATATTTCGCCTTTTCTGGCATAATATCAGCATTAAATAAGTATTTAGAGCTTCACGGCTTTTTAGGACAGCTTTATATGTGGATCTAAAGCAGATATTAGGCTACGTTATAATACTTATTGGTTACTTGGGAACTCAATTCCACTCGCGTTAAGTGCTAGTCCATAGCGGCATTAGGTAACGCACAGCTTTCATGTTGTTTTTTTGTCTGCATCTGAAGTCATTTGTCTGCTCCGCTCACTGAAAGACAGAATTATTAAGCAACTAAATAAAGTTGTGAAGACCGCTCCGGGGTCAAATTATCAGATAGTCCCATGACGATTGTTAACAATCTCTGTGGCAAACCCAAGAATTTTGACATCCATATTGCTAGGATTCTTTGAAATTTACAAATAGTATTTCAAAGCTGGGACACACCTCCAGGACCGGTTGTCCGGAAACAAGATCTTATACGATTCCTTATAGCAGGTTTAAAAAAGTAGATGACTTCTTGATTCCAAACCATCTACAAATATTTGAATAAGTTTAAAATTATAATTGTAATGACCATTACCCTGTCAGTCTGCTATGCGGTAGAAACGACCAAAACGTTCCCCTCAGGCCCATTTACTACATCTTCAATTTTATCTCACTAAAATTCATGCCTAGTGATGTACTATGATGTCACCAAGTTTCAGGTTCTAGTTATGGAAAGCAAATTGTAATTTTAAATGAAATCTGGAAAGGTACTCGCGTACTATGTCGTTACCTAACGGTTAAACACTCAACTCCGCTTAAAAATTCAACGTTTTAGATATGGGTTTCCGTATATAACAGGACTGTATGAAGATGACTTTCGCAAGCTCCAGTTTCAATATCACCTTCCTCTAACAGACGGGCGGATACGACAATATTTAAAATCAACAATTAGTGCATTTAACCGAAGTTCGCCTCCCTTTTGCTGCGAAGCTTCACTCATCTCACAACGTGCTGCTATTGCCAGATTGCATTAAAAATCGCTTTATTTATTTATTTGTTTGTATTTATTATATTCCAAGATGGAATTTCCAACTGACCTTTTCACTGCCGTTCAACGCATAATTGTCCTATGTATGTGATTATTCGACATTTTCTTGAATTATGCCCCTATTTTAAAGTTGTGAAAAAGTGCTGGATGATTTTGTATCAACAACGCAATTATTATTAACCCTCCGGAAGTCGCGCAAATGGCCCACTGAACGAGCAGCCGCTGGTGCGCTCAGACGATTTCGCTAGATTTTCAGAGCAGCGTGCACTCAGTGCACTAGCATGACTTCCGGAAGGTTAAAAAGAAGAATCCAAATCTAACCAGAACATAAAAAGCGGATTATTACTGCACAGAAGTGATTAAACCGTTTCTGTAAACAATCTTCTTAGTACATATTCTGCGATACCTTCCTGTTGGTATGAAGTTTTTACTGGTTCACCCATTGTTGCAGAAGACCTGCTTAACCAATTATTTCTTGAGAAACTTAGACTTCTCTATCGTTCAGAATTACTTTAATACTTCATTTCGTTACATGCCATGAAGCTTGGTTGAAGTCTTCTACGTCCAAGTTTTGTAATCCATTGCCACACAGGAAACATTGGTAGAATATCCACGTTACAATTTTCGAAGAAGTGTTTAGCCCTCATATTCTGCCTATCACTATAATTCGAAATAATCAATACCTTCAATGACTTCGTTCCTTGATGATGCTTCGAATTATGCACAAACACATTTGACGTTTTTATTTTATTATTATTTTATTAGTGTACGAACAGAATGTTTGTCTCACTATCGAATCCATTTGGTCGTTTCTTAAGATTGTATTTTGCATTTCTTTTATATGTAGCTGATGGCAATTGAGTATTAGACGTTTTGGAAACAGTGTGAACAGAGCTTGCCGATTAGCCAAGCTTTTTAGAACTATTCCAATGAGATATCTTTTGATTTCCGTTTGGACCGCACATATTATTTCTAATACGCATTTCTTTCTACCCATTTTTGAAATGAATTATGTATTTTTAGATAAAAAAGACATACGTCCATATTTGTGAAAAATATTTCATTTTTGGTTGAATACATCAAGAGATCTATGTGTTTTTAGGTTTCCATATTTTATCGCGAACAAACTTTACATTGAAAATTGACGTAAGAATGGGTTACGACCACCTTCAAGGGTATTTGGAATATGATAGAGTATGTTAAAACGGTGCCGCGCATATGGCCCACTGAATGAGCAGCCGCAGTTGCCCAAAGACAATTTGCTAGCTTTTCAAAGCAGCGTGCACTCAGTGCACCAGCGCGACTGCCAGAAGGTTAACGGAAGATCCCAGACTCATCACCATTTCCACACAGACTAAAATACATAACACTATGAGGAAATTCATCCCTAAAATGTCAATCCGCTAATTTTTCCATAACACTAGCTCCTCCTTTTATACACACTCTAGAAAACATTTTTATTTAAAATTTTAGAGGATGAAACTTGTTTAGATTTGGAAATATTTAAATTACATGGCAGTTAAAAGACCAAAAGTGGTTTAATTGAAATGGAAGATACAAAAGGTTTAAAACTAACTAAAAATGCAAAAATGGTGTAAGCTCAAACGATAGACATTGAAAAATATGAATTTAATTTGATTTGTTTGGGCACTCTGGAAATTTTTTAAAAAGGTCTGGAAAAACCTGGAAAATCAGGGAATTTCATTTTCAGAAATGAGTCGACACCCTGATATAAAATACATTACCGTAAGTGAAAAAAAGGTAATTTACGTGCACTAGAAAATGAGCTGTAAATATTTTATAAATAAACTAAACCACTAATTTTACAAAAATACAGTTCGGTAAAAGGGGGGGGGGGCTAGATTGAATTTTATTAAGATTAAGTGGATCAATTAAAGATACATAAATAGGATAGGAAATATGCTTCGAGAAGGTATTCAGAGGGAGGGGGATGGAACTTGAATTCCTGCATGTGGGTATCAGAGACAGGGGCGGGAATAGGGTTGCCACCTCCGGCGAGGCATTCACACGGAGATTTTTACTGATCTGAGATACAAGCCTAGTGTATGCACGAGTGAGTGTACATTTAACCAGACCTACCTGCTGAATTGAAGTGAGATAAGAATACTCTTGCAGTCCTTTAGTAAATCGTCAAGGTATCAATTACCAAAATTGACTCACATTCACCATTTAGTGGTTTGTTATGGCGAAGCATAATGCATACCACTGTTCTGAGCCTATCTCATTACGCTATCAATTTTTCGCGTTTGTAAACCATTTCATTGATTTATATACGTGGGAAATTTCAATTCTTCGGCTAACGCCAAACAATCCGAAAGCCCCAGCCACTCCCGCTGTGGAGGATAAGCTGGACAAGGATTGCCCTCTGCCACAGCTAACAGGAGAAGTAGAGTGAAGCAGGCAGTAGACTACCCATGATCGCATATTTGTCCCGTTTTCTATGAGATTTCCTATCTTTATGGGACTGGTATGCCATCATGGGCAGCATAGGGTCAACGAAATTTTTGCTGAGCTCGAATTCGGTTATTCATCATCACAATTGCTAGGAAGGTTCCAACAAAGGAACGAATCTGTTCTCTCTGGTCAACAGCTAATGACCGCTGCAGGTGCAGCTGACATTGACACCAGAAGAACTCGTTCAAAGCATGCAATTTCAGTTAAAATTATTCATCGTCTCACTCGACCCGGAGAAATTTATATAAAACCCGGAGGCCCGGAGATCGGCTCCAAAAACCGGAGTCTCCGGGTCGAACCCGGAGGGGTGGCAACCATAGGCGGGAAGGTGGTGAATTGTATATAAGCCGAGACATCACACCCAATCCACATCCATTCATCTAAACCAAAGTTTCATTGATACCTTCGGAGCGATAAAATGTAACCACCGTCCTAACTCTCCATTACTCCACGATGTCTGCCAACTTTCTATCGTTTTCTGACGAGAGACCGCCTTAGCTAAAGAGTCCGTTTCTTCATTACACGAAATTGAGCAATGCGAAGGGACCCAAACAAAGGTGAACTTGTACGATCTTACAGATGGAATGTGCTCTCAGAGTTTCACCGAACGAAGAGTCTCTATTGAGCTGAGGTTGTCCGAAACAATACGATAATGGTCGGTGGGCAAAATATCTAATACCAAGGTTCTCGAAATTTACTCGTGGACTTATGTGATCCGAGAATCTCTTTCATGGATGTATCGAAAAATACAGTTGAATCAGAAGCTTGAACGATCGACACGATTGGGATACTGCTTTGTGCCATGTAATCGAAGTACAATATATTTACGCTCTGACGGCTTGGTGATCGTATTACATCGATGCAGCTCTTCGGGGATTCTTACGCGGTTTATCGTGCGGATCGACGTGCTCGCGACAGTATCCATGGTCGCGGCGGGGGAGTTTTTATTGCTGTTTCTTCCGCACTTGCCTTCTGTGATTTTGGTGTGGATAGTTCATCAAGCATGGAAGCAGTTTGGACGAAGATTACTACGCAAACGAAGAACTACTTTATTGGAACTGTTTACATTCTTCCAGAAAAACGACTAGATTAGATTGCTCTATTACGCAGTTTCATCTAGACGCCATAGAGCGCGCTTCTTTTCAGACAGGTGCAAACGATGTTATGATAGTCCTTGGCGATTTCAACCAACCAGGACTCATGTGGGTTTCTTCTGGACGTTATCCTCGACAACAAATCCTGCCAGCCGATTACTTCTGGACGGGATGGTTTTTCACGGACTAAGTCAAGTAAGCACGATTTCCAACCATCATTCTCGTTTTCTTCACCTTGTCTTCGTCGATGAGAATACTTTGCCTGAGTGTTCTGTGAGTGAAGCTTCCAGTGTGATCGTTCGTTTGGATAACTATCATCCCGCTTTAGAAATATTCATTTCAATATTAATTCGTCAAAAGGGCGAAAGTGTTTTTTGTAAACAAACTTGTTTCGCTCATTAGTCTGCTGCAGAGTGGAATTTCATGAAAAATATGCGTTAATGTAAATTTTTACCCTTCGTAGAAGTAATTTCAATTGTTTTTTGCTTTGAAATTATAAATTAAGAGAAAGCATCAAAATAAAAGTTTGTTAACAAATCTTATTCGCCCTTTTGCAAATTTAATATGGATTTCCACCATAAGTTCACCACTATATGAAGAAGCTGTCAATCGTCGTAATTTTCGCAAAACTGATCTAGTAGCTCTACTAGATCAGTTTTGTAGTGTACTACTTGATCAAGTAGATGTAGATGCTGCGGTTGATCTCTGTAATCGATTACTCCTTGACTGTGTTGACTGTGTTGTTCTGTTCCAATTTATCAACCTCCAGGAAGCCTCCCTGATCAAACGCAATGCTTCGGAATATGAAACGCATCCATGTCAAAGCTCTACGTGCGTACACAAATCGACGAGGCCCTATTCTCAAACGCTTCTTCGCAATACCCAGTAATGAGTACCACAGTTACAATAAATTTCCGTATAAAGGATATGTGAACCGCATCCATCAAAACTTACGATGAATGGTGTCTGGACTTTTGTTAATACGAAGAGAAAGGAAGCAGGTCTTCCGTCGAGGATGGTATACAATGGCGAAGTAGGCACAACGACGGCGACAAAATGCTCCCTATTTGCCAGCTTCTTTTCGAGTGTCTTCAGGGCTGATGCGCCATCTGCCTTCAAGCTCGATTCTCACTGCAATACAAAAAAAAAACGAAATCCGATATTTTAGAGACTTTTTCAACGTGTCACTTCAACAACAAAAATTTCCCGATGATTAGAAGTGCTTAGTGCATGTTTCCGGTACACAAGAAAGGCAACAAAAGTAACATCGAGAACTACTGGGGAATCACTTCGCTGAGAGTCGAGTCAAAACTTGTCATTACATTACATAAGCACTTGTCCAATAATTTCGGAGTTCCTCAAGGTAGTACACTAAGTCCATTACTATTTTCATTGTTCGTGAATGATGTGGTCTTCATTCTAATGCATGGAGGGAAACTGTTTTTCACTGATGATTTGAAAATATTTCATGTCATAAGGAATGAAGCCGATTGCCGTGAGCTACAGTGTCATATCGATACATTTTACAATTGAAACATGTTGATTCATTGTGTTGCAAAATGTTTTGTCATCAGTTTTCATCGTACAAGGGACATGCTTGATTTCAACTACAACATTGCTGGAACTCAGCTGCAAGGCGTTGACCACGTAAAGCATCTAGGCGTTATTCTTGATGAAAGGCTAACTTATACCAATCACTTATAAACGACTATTAGCAAAGGGAATCGATTGCTGGGTTTTCTGTTCAATATTTCTAGTGAATTCGGGCAACGTGGATTGAAAAGGTTGAAGCTGTCCAACGCAAATTTATACGATGCTTTACGTCCATCGCTTTCGAAAGATCCGTTGAACCTGCCACCACATGAGAACCGTTACAGGCTATTAGGACTACATACTTTGCAAGAACGTAGACACGCTTCGCAGGCCATTTCCATGTCGAAGCTTATGTTGGCTGAGTTCGATGTACCCGATCTCCTTGGACAAATTGACCTCTACGCCGCAATCCGTTCTTCGTCCTCGAACATTGCTACACATCGAAATTCGTAACACTAACTACGCTGTCAATAGTCCGATTGTAGCGATGGTTCGTTGCTTCAACGAGTTTGCCGAGCACTTCGACTTCGATACCAATTCATCATAATTTCGTCACTCTTTGTTGTTAGGTTAATTATTTTTAGTTTACAAATATAAATACAAATACAAAACGCTGAGATTCGTCGCTTCAGAGCTAATCCACTGCCTATTGGCAGAATTTCGTCAAGTTACGCTTCCTGCTACACTACGAACCGTAATTCAACATGAAGTTACGCACCATATTATTACTAAAGGACCTCCAATAGCGTCGAAGGTGCGTCGGTAGGTAAGGTAAATAAAAATAAGGTAAAAACAGCAAATGAAGAATTTGCTTGAATGGCGAAGCTTTGAATAAGCAGGCCTGCCGGTGGCAGCTGGGCCAGTCCACTCCATTGCGGTCCCAAGGAGAACGGGCAGTGGACATTCGTCGGTGACTATCGACAGCTTAACAGAGTTACTACCCCGAATCGATATCCGGTGCCGCACGTACACACTAGAGTGGCCCAAAGTTGTATGAAAAAATGCAAGGTGCGGAATTTCAAACCTTGCACCTGAAAATGATA
Source organism: Topomyia yanbarensis (assembly GCF_030247195.1). Taxonomy (NCBI): domain Eukaryota; kingdom Metazoa; phylum Arthropoda; class Insecta; order Diptera; family Culicidae; genus Topomyia; species Topomyia yanbarensis. The sequence goes on from NC_080670.1 coordinate 60,486,293, forward strand.
GTTTGGGTGGCCAATAAGCTTCCCTGAAAATTTCAGCTCATTTGGTACACTGGAAGTGGATCCGCAAATGGCTCAAAGTTTGTATGGAAAAAATTGACCAAATGTATGGAGAAACGCACCAGTTTCACATTTCCAGATCTAAGTGGCGCTGTAATCGATCAATGTTTTCCGTGAGAAAAAATAAGAATCCTTTTGTAACAACAAATCGACTCGTGAAGACTGCAAGTCAATCCAACAAAAACTGACATAGTTATAAGCGCGCAAAGTTGAGGGTGTCATGGGTTGTAGTTGGGGTGGCTCTGTCGAAAGTGAAAAAAGCGGCTTACGATGAACGCACGATTTGCACGAGGTAGATAACTACATGAATTTCAACTTTTAATAACACGAAATGAACAGGCTAATGCAGAATTATCCCACCAGAAGGCGCTAGGGAGTATGCAAATGACCTATAGTTAATTTATATATTTGGTCATATCCCGTGATCGGAAATACTTTGGGGGGTTGATGCTTCGACAAAGTAAATCATTAGATCAAGGGCTTTCCGATGAAATACACTTTAAATTTACAAATTCTTCCACTGGATGGCGCTAGAGTGCCTGAGAATTTCCTATACATTTAATATTGGGTCATACCAATGGGAGTGGAACGAACGGTATGACGAAAGCAAGTCGATTTATTCTGTGATCACTCACAGCACTCATGTAAGATGCATCTTACGAATACCAAAGTGCCGTCTTCGCCATACCTTTATATACCACATTGACTGCCAACAACTGTGAAGGAGCTACGCCAATGAGGTTGATACTAAGGTGTGGCAATGCTGTTGCTCTCTCGCTCAATCTCTGTAAAACACGTGGACAGCAGATATATGGAAAATATATGGAGTTGAACTTTATTACGTAATAAAGTTACAGAGATTGAGCGAGAGAGCAATACAGCATTGCCACACCTTAGTATCCAGTACATTGGAGCTACGCAGATTTTTGGCTTTGCTAAACGATCACAAACGGTTTATACCTAAATCGGTTGACATACAATCATAATTACGAAAGCCTATACCTAACAATAGGAAGAATGATACTAGGAAGCAGAGATGCCATTAGGCCAGATTTATCTGGCACAGCCAGAGATTTTTGTAGCTTCCAGATAAATAGAAAAACCTGTCATTCTGTCAGATTTTTAAATTATAGAAATGTTTGCATCCTCATAAAGAAAGATACTTACGCTACATACAGGAATTTAAAACGGACATACGTTATATAAGTGGTATGGAAAACACTGTAGCTGTTGCCCTCTCTCACAGCAATCGATATGGCATCCATCGCTAAAGAGCAGACCATCGATGAGGAACTGAACAAATCATGATATTACCGTCGTCGCAAATCGAAAATATTCCCATTCCAAAAATAGCTCGCCCTGTATATTGTGATGATTCCGTTCCAAATCGAAACCGTGCTTTCGTTCCAGAGAAACATCGGATCGCCATGATGCAGCAACTTCACGGTATGGCTTATCCTGGGACACGAACATCCAGAAGGCTCATTACAGACACGTTCATATGGCCTACTATGGAAAAAGACGTTAACCAGTTCGTTAGGAGGTGCATGGGTTGTCGAATCTCGAAAGTCACGCGTCACACCATCTCACCTGTCGGTACATTCAGCCCTCCGAATACTAAATTTCGGCACATATATATTGATTTGGTGGGTCCTCTAACACTATCGAAGGGAAGACGATATATTCTCCCTCGCTGGCCGAAGGCTATCCTGTTTGCAGATATGACGGCACCTTCTGTTGCGAAGGCGATGATGTCAACATGGTTTTCACGGTTTGGTTCTCCCGAAACAATAAAACACGACCAAGGCCGTCAATTTGAGTCGGAACCGTTTTATGAGTTGGCATACACCTTGAAGGGCTCTCACCATATTCACACGACTGCTTACCACCCGCGATCCAACAGTGTGGTTGAACGATTTCATTGAGCATTAAAAGCAGCGTTAATGTGCCAAAAGGTGACAAGTGGAACTATGAGTTGCAATTCGTGCTTCTTGGGCTATGAACAGCACATCTCAAGTGTTCTTCGGAAGATCTTGTATATCGCTAACCTTTGCGCATCCCTGGTGAGTGTTTTGACTCTCCAGCAACGGATGTAAACAAAACGGGAGAGATCTTCAATTTGGCAAACTAAGATTTCCACCAACCGCCCATCATGCCAAGCCGTCTGCATTCCTGCACACCAAGATTAACACGTACACCCATGTGTTCATTCGCATTGACATGGTAAAACGTTAACTTCAGCGGTCATATGAAGGGCCGTACGAGGTCGGGGTGAGAAGTACATCGATGTATTAATTTCCGGAAAGAAGCAACGATTCATTATAGATCTAGTGAAACCAGAATATACGTGCGATGATTACATCACCAGTCATCTAAGTGACGACAAACGGACCATAGTTACGCAGAAATCTTGTCCGATTCTTGACGTAACTGGGGAAACCTCTGTGGGTTGCTGTTTAAGGTTCACCGAAACGTACACGCCGCGCCAGCTTCTTACTAAAGGCCGCTATAAGGTTGCCAGCAGGTGCTTGGTGCAACTAGTACTTCTATTTGATTATAACCAATTTTATCAATTCTGTCATCTAAAAAGAATTTTTGAAGTTTACTGAATATGGTGAATTTGGCACCACTTGCATCTGGTATATTCAACCTGCACAAAACGTTACATAACGCGGGGGTGATTTTTGGCAGAGATGATGCTTATAGAGATGCGCGAAACATATTCAGACAGATATTTTGTCTGATTGGCTAAGCGCGGTGTTTCATGAAGGTCATTTCTTTCGATCGCTAATAATGCTGTTATATGTACATGACTAAGTTTTTGTTCAAATTTCAGTTGAGTAAACCTTTATAACACCAAGTAAGTAGCCTTCTCGGACATGTTATATTTGTTTCCCTTTTTCTATGGTGAATTGAAGCTCCAGTATTCGATTATTATGACGTGTCACCACTGCACCAAACGTTCTATGGAGCAATCCGAATAGCCAGCTCCGCTGTTAAAAACGGCGAATTCAAACCAATTTTCCATAGTCCGCCATTTACTTCAATGCCCACTTACCACTAACGGATGGAAACTTCACCCCTCCGTGGCATAGTTTTGACAGACCAACCATCCTCCCCGGTCTGCCTCTTTCTCAAGGACAAGGAATGTTTTCCTAGTGGTGCGCATGACCGCACGTCATTTCGTCGTCCTTGCTCGGGCCGGAGGGCGAACCGTGCCGAAGCTTACTGCCGAACAGCAGCCCTATTCCCTATTCGGATGGTTTGCGACGACCATACCAATTTGTCTCGGGCGTTTCACGGTGTCGGAAGTGCGTCTACGTCCTCTGCATCTGGGTGCGTCGTTCCGTGGTGGTATTCTCCTGCTGTGGTCTGGTGGAATTTTTCAAGCCCTTCCTTAGCGAAGAGCCTATTGTGATTGGAAAGTGGATTACTGAAGATTAGTGTTCTTTTCTTGGGATGTTTCAATGTGATTTCTGTAGGTTAGTGGAGATCTGCAACCGCAAAAGTTCCCCGCAGTCCGCATTCTGTCTGGATTAGTGGCAGGTGAAAAGTTTTCGCGAGCGTTGTGCGAATCAGTGTTGTCAGGAGTTTCGTAACTAGTCGGAATAAATCTTTGTGAATATCGTTCGGAAACCTTCTAAAAGTACACAATTTGTGGCAAGAGTTTGCAGTGTTTGTTTTAAAGTGAAACCCATCCAATAATTTGGATTCGAAGGAAAATTTGACAACTCCCAACTTTACTTGCACAAACACCACCACCACCATCGTTTCACCACCCACATCATGGGCCGATTGAGCTTCACGTTGAAGCTTCTGCTGCTGCTGCTGGCCATCGTCGGCATGTTCGTAGCGGATGCTAAGAAGAAGCCGAACAAGTACGGGGATGGCGATTTCGAGTTCGTCGATGAGGTAAGCCCTCAATTTTACAGTGAAAAGCACTTTTGCGTTGTCCAGCGGCGCCCAGTGGATGGGAATATGGTCATTGAATTTGTTCCACTATGAAACGTTTATTTTTTTTTAAGTGTGAAAAACAATGAGGAATAGATTGCATACTTTATGGTCCTTTAGGGGCAGAAATGATTTTTTTTTTAAATAGTACTACATCTAAGCGTTATATGTCTAATTTGTATAACTGGAAGATATCGCAAGCTTAGAAAAAGCTCGGAGGAAGCGAACAATCAGCACAACTCACCGGCATCAGGCGATTTTGGTTGGTTTCAGACGATTTTAAGCTGGATTAGTCTAAAAGGTTTTTGTCGTGACCAACGACTATCCCTTCAATACAGTGGATTAGCTTCAAATTTGTAGCTTTTATTGTACTGAATTGAATTGCAGGGTCATCAACATTGAGAAATTATGAATATAGGTCAGCAGTCTGTACCATTATTGAAATTTGGCTGTTCGAAGAGGATAAATTTCTGCTTGGAAAACTAAATCGGTTAAGTGAAAAAAGAATATTAGAAGCTGCATTCAGAAGCGGTATTGTTCTGTTCTCTATTATTGAGGCGTTTTTGCACTGGAAGGGTTCCCTACCTTCAACGTACTAAATTACGTACTATCATCAATATCTGGCACTGACTTAGCACCAGATAGATGCTAAAACCAAAAATGTTACACAACTTGTATTCGCGAAGCGAATGGTTGAGGTCTCTGAAGCACAAAAGTTCTGCTTTGGTAAGGATACAGCGAAATTGAAAGCTGGTTCGGCTAACTAGTCAAAGTAACCGCTCTTTTTGTGTAAATTTCAGTCTATTTTGAATTGCTTATTTGTAATTTCATTCAAATTATTCTAAATTTATGGTATTGATCTTCCAACATAGTTTAGTATTCATACTATTTTATTCATAATTAATTTTGGATTAATTCATGCCAGAAAGCCAATTATCAAAAATCACTTAGAGCAATAATTTCGGACGTCCTGTTACTCACAGAACAAATATCACATCAGCAAGAGAAAACTTCTCTTTTGTTATTGCGAATCTTAAAAAATCCACGTCTTGATATTTCCGTCATGGGCCACCAGGCCGGCGTCGAATTAAAAAAAAACTATTGTTTGTGATTAGCTGTAATATCTATACTGAATATTTTTTTTTAATCGCCATATTGAAGAACATACTCGTTCGTGGAATAGTTGGAAACTCACCATATTTTTTATTTTTTAAAAATTTCTTATCGAAAACCCAATATCGCCCACAACTTGTAAAGTAACGTTAGGCCATTGCAAATCTTTTTTAAAAATTATGTCACCCCCCCCTTCAAAATCGCTGAAAAAAATCAGGGGGCAAATAATTTTTTTTAAATAACCAAAATTCAAAAAATTGTCACGTTTTATAGAGCAACAATAGCTTCCATAGAGTTTTGCTTTTCGTAACAGAAAAATATTATGGTAGTTTTAGAAATTACCATCCCATGATAATTTTTATTTTGACCATTCTCGGGTAAATGTGAATTTTAAATGAGATCATCGATCCAGTCCAACATCAAATGAAACGTTTGCTGGTCGCGGAAGGAAGGACCCATCTGTGCATTATCAAACGAAAATCTCATGGAAAGGCTAATACAGACCGACTTCTGAATCGATTCCATTTTTAACGCAACAGTCGATAGAGACATAATCGATCGTTGCATTCAAAAATAATTTCGATAAGGAAACAATCTGAATTCAAATCAGACTCCTGGAGATTTATGTGTGATTCAATATTCAATATACATGAGCTTTACCGAAAGGTTTTTGACATTTAAAGATTTCATATGGGATCGTAGTATTCATACCGTATTTCCGCAGCCATATGTGCGATTCTTATGAACTTGATCAGATCAAAATCTGCTACCAAACCTTCCATTTAAGGCTAAGCTTGTGAAAATCGAATAAGTCGTTTTCCAAGAAGCCGAAGAGACATTAATTCTGAAATATTCCAAGAACCAGAAACATGCGAAATTTTCGAGATGGACGCTGGAATCAAAAGAACTTTGTCTGGCCATCAGCGATCAAGAATGCTCTAGCAAAGCTAAATATAGATCTTACAAATAATGATATCATCGGCAATTACCGCAGGGGGAACCGGCAATCCATTATCGATGTCAATTTTTGTAGCTTTGGAGTAACCGGAAAGATGGACTGAAAAGTGTGCGAGGATATATCCACAGCGACCACCAAGCTTTCTGGTACAGCATTGATAACAGGACTATGAACAACACATGAATATGAATATGTGAGAGAGATATATAAACGAGTGAAGATGGAAAACAGTGATTTTTCACAGGAACGTATCCGTCGAAGAACTTGTATTTGAGGGTATCCTCTTCAACCTAAATGCGAACGAGTTCACGGCACTACTAACAAGGGCGTGTAATGCGACCATACCAAGGGATGGGAAACCGAGAAACGGTCGCCGGGTGCAATACGACGATTGTCGATCTACGTATAAGTTGCCTCCGAGCTTGGAGAAGAAGTCGGAGATCACTTCGGTTTCTCATCTCGCTCAGTTCAGAAGCTAGAAATCGCTCCGCTGCAATAGCAGGGCAAATAATCAAATTTACCCGTGCGACGTTTGGTCTATTAACCATTAACCATTGTGCAGCAGCCCAACAGCTGCTGTGGCAGTCGGTCTCGGAGTCGAGGACAGATGTCGCCCTCTTATCAGACCCGTACCGCATCCCTGCCGGCAACGGCAATTGGGTGTCGGACGGGTCTGGAATGGTGGCAATCTGTACAACGGGACGGTTCCCGGTTCAAGAGGTAATACACTCCTCCGCCGAGGGTGTTGCGATTGCCAAGCTCAATGGGGTGTTCTATTGCAGCTGCTACGCTCCACCAAGCTGGCCAATAGAACAGTTCAACCAGATTATCGACAGGCTCTCGTCGGACCTAGTGGGCCGGAAACCGGTAGTTATAGCGGGAGACTTTAACGCTTGGGCAGTGGAGTGGGGCAGCCGCTGTACAAATAGTAGGGGCCAAGCGCTAATGGAGGCGCTTGCGAAACTCGATACTGTGCTAGCTAATAATGGCTCCGCTAGTACATTCCGTAGAAACGGGGTGGAGGAGTGGATTAACGTAACATTTGCCAGCCCGAGTCTGGCTCCAGGCATGGAATGGAGGGCAGACGAAGGCTACACCCATAGCGATCATTTAGCAATCCGCTTTAGGATCAACTATGGTGTGCAGCATCCGAGGGCGGGAGATCCCTGTCAGGTACGCGTGTGGAAGTCCAATCACTTCGACAGCGAAGCTTTCACCGCGGCCCTGGGACTAAAGGCCAACACCGACAGTCTAAGCGGGGATGCGCTGGTAGCTGTTCTATCACGCGCGTGCGACGCCACTATGCCGAGAAAAACACTGCCAAGAAACGGCAGATGCCCGGTATATTAGTGGAGTGCCGAGATTGCAGCTCTACGGTCAGCCTGCCTCAGAGCTAGACGTAGGATGCAAAGAGCTCGCACCGAGGATGCAAGAGAGAACCGCCGTGAAGTGTTTCGAGCTGCGAGATTGGCCCTTAACAAGGCCATTAAAAGCAGCAAGAGAGCGTGTTTCGACAACCTGTGTGAGAGTGCCAACGCGAATCCGTGGGGTGACGCCTACAGGATTGTGATGGCCAAGACCAAAGGGGGCTCCTCACCCCCAGAACGGTCTCCGGACCGGTTGGCAACGATTATCGAAGTACTCCTCCCGTCTCGAGCCACAAGCCCCTGGCCACCTGCACTACGAGACAGTGCGGGCACGGCCGAAATGGTGGCTCCAGTGACGAATGAAGAGCTACTCGCAGTGGCTAAATCCCTAGCAATGAACAAAGCTCCAGGGCCGGATGGAGTTCCAAACAACGCTCTCAAGGCAGCGATCATAGCGAACCCGAACATGTTCAGGCTAGTTATGCAGAGATGCCTTGACGAGTGCCGTTTCCCCGATAGATGGAAAAGGCAGAAATTGGTGCTGTTGCCGAAGCCCGGAAAGCCGTCAGGCGACTCATCGGCGTACAGACCAATCTGTCTGATCGACACGACTGGCAAACTGCTTGAGAGGATCATCCTCAACAGGCTAACCCCGTACGCGGAAGGTACGGACGGTCTGTCAAGCAACCAGTTTGGCTTTCGGAAGGGTAAGTCCACAGTGGACGCTCTCAACTCAGTGATAAATACTGCCGAGATAGCGATCCAACGGAAAAGGCGAGGTATTCGATACTGTGCGTTAGTGACACTTGACGTGAAGAACGCATTCAACAGCGCAAGCTGGGATGCCATCGCGCTCTCGTTACACCGGCTTAGCCTACCGGTGGGTCTGTACCGGATCCTGGAAAGTTACTTCCAGAACCGTGTACTGCTATACGAGACCGATGCCGGTCAGAAAAGGGTTCCGATTACCGCCGGAGTCCCGCAGGGCTCGATTCTAGGCCCGGTGCTATGGAACCTCATATATGACGGGGTTCTGAAACTGAAGTTCCATCCTGGGGTCAAGATCGTCGGCTTTGCTGACGACGTAACCTTGGAGGTCTACGAGGAGTCAATTCCTGAGGTAGAACTAACCGCAGAACACGCGATCAGCACGGTGGAGGAATGGATGAGCGCGAGAGGCCTGGAGCTCGCTCATCATAAGACGGAGGAAGTTATCGTCAACAACCGCAAGTCGGCACAACATGCAGTTATCCATGTGGGAGAAGTCGCGATCACTTCACAGCGAAGTCTGAAGTCTCTCGGAGTCATTATAGACGACAAGCTGACAATCCATGTCGCCTATACATGCAAGAGAGCGTCGACTGCGGTTGCGGCACTATCGAGAATGATGTCCAACAGCTCAAAGGTGTGCGCCAGTAGACGTAGGTTACTGGCAGGCGTTGCCATATCTATCCTCAGGTACGGCGGCCCGTCATGGTCAAGAGCACTCAGGGTAACCAGTTACCTACAGAAACTGGAGAGCACCTACCGCGTGATGTGCCTCAGAGTGATATCTGCCTACCGCACGGTATCACACGATGCATCCTGCGTGATAGCGAGCATGATGCCAGTCGGGCTGGTCATTCGGGAAGATGAGGAGTGCTTCGAGCTACGTGGAAATAGGGGAGCCCGCGAGCGTACCAGGGTGACCTCTGTTGCCAGATAGCAGCGTGAGTGGGACAACTCCTCGAAAGGTAGGTGGACCCACCGGCTGATACCTAGCATATCGAGCTGGGTGGGAAGACCCCATGGGGAAGTTCACTTCCACCTGACACAATTCCTGTCAGGCCATGGCTGTTTCAGACAGTACCTCCACAGGTTCGGGCACGCGGATGTCCCAGTCTGCCCGGACTGCCCAGGTGTAGACGAAACTGCCGAACACATACTGTTCGTATGTCATCGGTTCGACGTCGAAAGAAGAGCAATGCTTGACGTCTGTGGCTGGGACACAACCCCTGATACCCTTATTCAGCGGATGTGTCAATCGGTGGAGAAGTGGAACGCAGTCTCGGCTGCTACCATCCAGATTGCCAGTAGGCTACAGGTAATCTGGCGCACCGAGCAACAGACGACGGGCACGGCTAACTAGGTTAGCTGGAGCGAAAAAGGCCAAGCGCAAAAAAGGGAGTGAATGGTCTGTTCATGCCAAGGCAGGTTTGGCGCAGCGAATGGCAAACGCGTAAGGGGTAAACCCAGCCACCCCGAAGCAAGACAGAAGAGTGAGTGTATAGGCGTATAAGTGGACTGCCTCATGCCAAGACGGGAGGGTCGTAGTGTAGTATGTTGGGACTTAGCTATCGATACCTCATGGCGTGGCAGAGTGAAAGGGTGAGCATCCAAGTCAGTTTCACACGGCATGTTAAGGGTGAGCACGAAAGTCAGCCTCACATGGTATGGTAGAGGCTAGCACAAAAGTAAGCCTAGCAAGGAATGAAAAAGGTGAGCACACAAGCCAGCCTCGCATGGTATGTCAGAAGTGGGGCCTAAGAAAAATGTCCCACATGGGATGCCACGGGGAGTGACAGAGGTACAATAGAGTGGCACGATCGAGAGTGAATCAGGTGATAGGGTGAGCACCCAAGTCAGCCTCACATGGTATGGATGGGGCGAGCACAAAAGTAAGCCTAGCAAGGAATGAGTAAGGTGAGCACACAAGTCAGCCTCGCAAGGAACGAAAAAGGTGAGCACAAAAGTCAGCCTCATGTGGGAGTGTTTGAGAGTGAATCAAAGTGCGATAGAGAGAGCACCCAAGTAAGCCTCATACAGGACGTATGAACGCGTGAGTGAGAGTGAATGAGTACATTATGTACAGCCATCCCCCCAGAAGTAATACCGAGAGGTAGTTCCTGGGAGGAACGATGGCGGAGCCCAATGGAGTTTAGTCGGTATTAATGGCAGCGTCACCATTCGAGCCCGACACGCCCCCAGTGCACCCCGTGTGGTAGATTGGACCCTACCAATAGCACGTGTACTGGGCTAGGACGTAAAGGTCTTCTCCATTGTAAAAAAAAAGATATCGACGAACTGAATCTAGTGGTATATGACACTCGACACTCCGGGTGTAGCTTAAAAAGTCGAATTTCAGAGTGATTGCACAGTCTTCCTTATATGAAAAAGGCAAAAAATGAACTGATGATTGCTATACATTTCATAAATCCGTACGACTATCAAATGAATTTATCTGATGTGGCTACATACTGCGCAACAAGATGGAGAAAAATGCAAAGATTTCGAAGATGTACACGGAAACGAGCCGAATTACTATCATGGACCAAACAAACAAATCTACAAGTCTTCAAGCACAAGCGATAAACCAAAGCTGATGTTTCCACTAGAGTTTGAAAAAGTATAGTATGCACAGGATGTACGTTCGCCAGGCTACTGTATACGAAATACGCAATAGAAAAAAATATCAGAGAAAACCATATCTGAGATGAATAATTCCATTGACGCACACTTTACTTTTGGATTCATTCCAGAATGTTTTCCAAAAGTCTATAAGTGAAATGTTGCAATCCTGTTTCTGTACATTGTTATCAAGCAGGTGCACCTTTGACCGATTTTCATGCCTTGTGTGTACAGTCGGTCCATGTGCCGCCACAACGGAACGAAAACTATTCAAGCAACCAAAAGTTAATACCTTAAAGTACTCTTAAATGTTTACATTAAGTTCTTAGAGAACTTTCAAGCTTTTATTGGGAATTTAATAAGTGCACTGTTGGGAAAATTATTTAAAACGAAAACTTTAGCATCCCTTTCCTATGTGAACTTTGGATTGATTCAGTAATGTTTGCTTGAATTTGCTAGTAAAACAAATAGCTCAACCCCGCTATACGAAATCACCCTGCGGAAACGTCCACGAGAACAATCGAAAGAAAACGCAAAAAGAAAAAAAAATGTGTTTATTAAAATAAATATTTATTTTTTGTTTGCCCCCCCCTTCAGAAAAAAAATTGTACTTGGACATAATTTTTAAAAAAGATTTGTAATGGCCTTAGAGAACGATTTTTTTGTTTCGATTATAGAGGTTCTATCCCCAGGATCACTCGCCTCTTTTTCTGGTTAGTTAGAAAAACCTCTATCGCTATGTACGAGGTTGGGAATCGAACCTGGTGAGCTGCGCGTACAAGGTATTGCAACTCAAGTCGGTACAGGTATGCACATTTTATTTTCTATGTTTGCGTGTGATTGTCATTTTACTTCGATAGAACCCATAAAACAAGGGGAAATGAAAGAGAAAAACATAAACAAGTGACGCAAACGGAGGGGCCCATATTATTGGCTCGAATCAAAACTCGTCGAAATGTCAATTGACGATAGGTTCATCCGGAGTGTTCATTTGTGTTTACCTTTTGCTAGCGTTGCCAATTTTATTTTGTGTCCAGCACCCAATGTGGCTACGCCACATCGCTTTTGCACGTGCTGTCCGACGGGCCCATATTATTGGCTCGAATCAAAACTCGTCGAAATGTCAATTGACGATAGGTTCATCCGGAGTGTTCATTTGTGTTTACATTTTGCTAGCGTTGCCAATTTTATTTTGTGTCCAGCACCCAATGTGGCTACGCCACATCGCTTTTGCGCGTGCTGTCCGACTTCGCTACCGCTCAGTCGGACTTAAACTAGGGATAGCCCCTATGTTTGAGTAAGCCAGGCAAACGAGTGGATCACAGGTTCGCTTGCTTCCGATGGCGGGTCGGTGGCCACCTCGTCCGGCGGATCCTCAGCGGCTTTGCGCCGCTTCGGTTCCTAGGCCTCGGTTATGCGGCTAAGCCGCATCGAAAAGGTACCCCTTAAACATTCTAACTTGAATCGGTTGTGTCACCGGAGCCAGAATACGAATTAGAACCAGCCAGCATTCCGACTGAGTTAAACTGGGAAGTTTAGTAAAATTGAATCTGGAAATAAATTTTTTTTGGCAACGCTCCAGCACTCCGTTGATTTCACCACCTGGGCGCCAGGTTGACGATATGAAATGAACTTTGTTTACTTTCGACAAGTTTTGATTCGAGCCAACAACATCCAGCCCTGTCCGACTTCGCTACCGCTCAGTCGGACTTAAACTAGGGATAGCCCCTATGTTTGAGTAAGCCGGGCAAACGAGTGGATCACAGGTTCGCTTGCTTCCGACGGCGGGTCGGTGGCCACCTCGCCCGGGCCTCGGTTATGCGGCTAAGTCGCATCGATATGGCACCCCTTAAACATTCTAACTTGAATCGGTTGTGTCACCGGAGCCGGAATACGAATTAGATCCAGCCAGCATTCCGGCTGAGTTAAACTGGGAAGTTTAGTAAAATTTAATCTCGAAATAAATTTTTTTTTTGGCAACGCTCCAGCACCCCGCTGATTTCACCACCTGGGCGCCAGGTTGACGATATGAAATGAACTTTGTTTACTTTCGACAAGTTTTGATTCGAGCCAACAACATCCAGCCCAAACGGAGAAAAAGAAAAATGTTAAGTAGCATATTATTTATCACAATTTTAACATTAATTGCTTTTAAACATTGACATGCATATTATGTATGCACCGCAAGAATAAGTTTTATGCATTGCCATGCATTTTATGATTTTATTATTTTCCGTGCATAAAGCGCTACTAGCGTTACTCTTAGGACTTAACCATTTTTTATTTATACGTTTGCTCGCAAAAGATCTCTAACGTCTAACAATTTGATTTTGATTTCTCTTATGCATTTTTCATATTTCTGCGAGTTTTAGTTTTTCCGACGTTTTCAATGCGCTGATATTCGCCCAGGTATTATTGTTTTATATTATAAAACGAGTTAAAGTAGATCCGAAGTGTCCGCGTGCTGGAATTTGAGCCTCAAGAAATTCGATCCGGTAATTTACGCTTCAGGTAAGCTATACGTACCGAAAATTAATAGATCTACTGTCAGAAATGGAGCTGTAAATGTGAGGACATGTTCCCTCACAGATGACTCAATATGAAAATTAAAACATTGTATTTGTATTTGGTTTAGTGTTCATTAAGAAAGCCCGCTGTTTCTGATACTGTTTTTTTTTCTTTTTACACAGGAGCCTGTTGTTATCTGTTGTCGTGACAATTGCGCGTAGAGACGATAATCATATAAAATCTGTGTAATAAACATCGGATTTAACATTTATGATAGGCAATTTTGTTAAATATTCTACCAATTTCATTGAAATGTTTCGCTTAGTATGTAACTATTCCGTTGAAGCATATTTTCAATTATTGGCAGCATTTAAATGAAATTAAGAGAATATTTGATAAAATTGTTTGCTTTTTTCATTTTAATTTTTAAGTTCAAATATTTCGAAAAAATAAACATGCAAAAACAAATCTGTCGTTGATCAAACGTATTTTATGCATTGTTAGAATGAAATTGCAATAAGCATTCCCAAAATAAAAATAAATTATGCTATGATAGCATATTACCATATTTATGCATTCCAATGGGTGAATAGACCGAATATGGTTTTTGCATAAAATTTATGCTATTTAGTATTTTTCTTTTTCTCCGTGCAGTGGGTTGTTCTGTTGCCATAAGATTTTTATCTCAAGATAACAAGTGTCTCTAAGTTTTCGAATCCGATGATCCGTGGTGAAGCTCTTCCTTTTCTGTCTTTTATGGATTCCATGAGAAACCGGCCGACCATTATCTCACAATTGCAATATTTTGAAACAAGAGCAATTTTTTAAAAGGGGGGTAGACAGTGAGCATTAATTTCAAAATTTTTTTGTTCTATTACTGTATTTTATACAGCAAAACTTTCTGAGAACGAGTTATAGGGGATGAATATTTCTGTACGAAAAAAATATACACTGAAAAAAATGTGTCATTTTTCACAAAAACAAAAATTGGGTTAAAAATTTAAATTGCAAAAAACCCATTTTTTCTATTTTTTTATTTTGTTAACAAAATGTGTTTGTCTGATGGAGAACTTATTGGTAAAAAAGTTTTTCTAACAATAACTTTATTCATGTTTTTAAATTGCATAACTTTTGACATACAAAACAGTAATTTTATTACAGAATATAATTCTAAATATTTTAAATTAAAATGTATTTAACAAAAATCTTCCAAAATGCGATAATTTTCGAAATATTTGGAATTTTGTTCCAGCAAAAAAGTTAATTCGACTGATTATGCCCTTTTCAAAAGTTATTCGCGTTACTCCATCATAAAATGTTAAAAATCTAATGTTTATCGTTTTAAAGACGTAAAAGAAACTTTTTCAGTATGTTTAGATCATGGAGAAGCTTTCAATATAAAAGTTTTCCTAACAACAACTTTCGACATATTTTCAAAATTCATACTATTTGCAGACAAAAATACAATTTTCTTTTTGAATACGATTCTACACGCCATTTTAAATCCAAATGCTCATAACAAAAAAATTCTGAAATGTGGTTCTCGAGATATTTTTGAAATTTTGTTTCAACAACACAATTCTTTTGCTTTATTACGACCTCTTCAGAAGTTATTCGCGTTTCTCCGTCAACAGCAAATTTTTCAAAAGGCCCATAACATTTCCTGTAACTTTCTCTTTGATATCAAACATTCGAAAACTTTACGAAAACAATCAAACTAATATTCAACCAAAGCGTCTGATGATTAAACTAAATACTTCGATCATATTTTGGTTGTTTTAATGTTGCTTTCAAATAGGTTATAATATCTCGTTTATGTCAAAGGAGAAGTTACAGGAAATGTGATGGGCCTTTGAAAAAATTATTGTTGTTGATGGAGAAATGTGAATAACTTATGAAAAGTTCGTAATAAAATAAAATATTTGCGTTGCTGAAACAAAATTTTAAATATCTCGAGAACTACTATATTTCAGAAAATTTTTGTTATGCGCATTCTGATTGAAAATGGCGTTAAGAATCATATTCAAAAATAAAATTGTATTTTTTACTGCAAATAGTATGAATTAGAAAAATGTGTCGAAGGCTGTTGACTTTTTTACTGAAACCTTCTCCATGATCCAAATATACTGAAAAAGTTTCTGTTTCGTCTTTAAAACGATAAACATTAGATTTTTGACATTTTGATAGGGTAACGCGAATAACTTTGAAAAAGGGCATAATCACACGAATTAACTGTTCTTGTTGGAACAAAATTTCAAATATCTCGAAAATTATCGCATATTGGAAGATTTTTGTTAAATGCATTTTGATTTAAAATGATACTTAGAATTATATTCTGTTATAAAATTACAGTTTTTTGTGTCAATTAATATGAAATTTAAAAACATATATAAAGTTATTGTAAACTTTTTTACCAATAAGTTCTCCATCATACAATCACATTCAAATTGTTTCTTTTCTTTTTAGGTTTTTGTTGACGAAATATAAAAAAAATAGAAAAAATGGGTTTTTTTGTAATTAAAGCTTTTTTTTTGTGAAAAATGACATATTTTTTTCAGCGCATATTTTTTTCGTAGAGAAATGTTTATTCCCTGTAACTCATTCACACAAAGTTTTGTTGTATAAAATACAGCAATCGAACAATTTTTTTTTTGGAATTATAGCTCGTGGAAATGTCTGCGTCCTTTTAAAAAATTACTCGTGAGTCAAAATAATCTTACTGATTGTGAAAAATGTTTAGTCTGTCATGCCGGTGAAACGTGCAAAGTTTAATAGGAATCTAAGATGGTCGGTCACGATTTTAAATATTTTCGGACGGATGTTTGTGGAATTTCTCCTTTTCATAATGCGCCATAGAATCTGGATCGTTCAGCCGTTTATGTTTACTTCTAGAAGTTCAGACGCCATGTTTAATTTTACAAATATAAAACTAATACACTCAAAAGTAACAAATGTTACCCCCTTTCATTTTCTTCGTCTTGACTCCAACAAATTTATCAACTATGCTATGCAATTATCTTGGAGAATTCATTCCACGTTACTAAAAGTACATACACAGCTATATCGACATAGATCTCTTATTAGGGCTTCAATCGCAAATGTAAACAAACTGAGTTTTCGCTATTATGGCTTTATGCGACTAAAATACTACAAGATTGAGGTGAAAATTAAATAAAATGGGTTTTAGTTCGATTTATATTTAAAGAAAACAAAACGGCGAAACATGCATTTTCCTCGAGATTTCGAATTAAGCCTTCTCCACATATGGAATTTAAAGGCCAAACTTACATTTTTGGATAGATCCAGGCCGAATGGTAATTATTCTCAAAATGGCGGTTCTATTATATAAATGATAAATATTATCTACAATGATCATGTTTACTCGGTGGTTGTTGCACATAAACATACGAATATTTCGATTTTTTAATGAAATTTGAAAAAAGATATACACGCCCTTTTATTTGCATTGGGCTTCTATGCGCCCATTTGCTGAACCCCATTAGAAAACGTCCTGTCAAGCCCGCTTATTTAGCCAGCCATACCTAGTAAGACAAAGTCAGTTCAGCCTATTTACCGCACCCTTCTGAAACTCATGTTCACGCAAATAGCGATTACTGAAGGGCGAAATCACGACTGGAATGCAAATTGGGCATAGGCATTCGTTTAGTTTCTACCCGCTACAAGCATATATTGTTATAAGGTTTAACCAGAGATGCATTGGGAAAAACATGGTCATAAAGTAAGTTATACCTACAATAAAAGCCACATTTAGAAAAGCATCGTCGAATATTGAAACTGATTTTTCTCTGTGTCGATATATCTAATGAAAAGGGATTCCGCCAACTAATCCCGAGCTCTCTTACTCCAGCGTGAAAAGCCTGCAGCAAACCCTCTTGTTTGTCTGCTCGAGGCCATGTACAGTCGCCCCTACTGGTCAAATATTACCGAACCAATATTCCACAAACCATTTTTTGTTTGTTTTTGGTGCGAAAGTTGCCCACGATCGAGCGAATTGAGTTTCTTGTACCGGATGAAATTTAGCCTTAAATTGGCCATCAAATTCATTACTGGAGAATTCACGTTGTTCGTGAGAGATCCGCACAAGACAAGAGCGTTTTTTGAAACAACGCTTTTTTAAAACATGCAGACGTGATAAAATCTGAACCTTCTTGAAACTGAAAATTTTCAGTTTATGCATAAACTGTACAAGTTTTTAAATAGAGTGTAGTCGTGCCTACGGCTTAATAACACAGACTAACAGACATAACACTATGAAGGAATTCCCTCAAAAATATCGATCCAGACATTTTCCCAGAACACTAGCTTCACCTTACATTCACGGTCCCAAACACTCATTAGCAGCCCCAAGTGATGTCTGATTTTTTCAAATAATCGATTATCCGTTAATCGAATAATTTTTGAGAGCTTGCTTAAATCATTCGATTGATCGACCAAGATAATCGATTAAAATCAATAATCGATTACTTAGTAAATCCTAGTTTGTCAACCAAAAAAAAATGTCGCTCGACACATTTTGAAAAATTTGGAGAAGTCTGGTCATATTTTTTTTGCTCAGCGACTTTCATTTTCAATGCCACCCTTCATTAATTATGCTCTCGATTAATTGATAGTAGCTACTCGATTTGCTCGATTATACCGGAAGCTTGTAATCGATTATTGATTTTTCGATTATTTTAAAAATTAATCGATTATTTGCGTTAATCGAGTAAAAAAAGACATCACTAAGCCCTTACACGTTCAATATTTTTGACAATACAAGAGGGTATTGACCAAAGTATTGTACGTGTAATAGAAAAAAGTTGTATTTACGATGTGGATTTCAAATGGGATTGAAATATTGTAACAATATCGTCAATACTGTCTATTGACAAAAATGTTTCACTAGTGGTGGTTCACTAGTGGTCTATCCCCCAGAAACTTGTTCATATGTCAGTGGCGCCATAATTACAAATGTGGACACAGTCCCAACTACAAATATATATACCGTTCAAGCAGGTTAAAGTTAAAGCATTGTATTCGAGTGTTATGTCTGTGTTAATAACTAGAACGACTAAAATATGGCAGTCACGCACAGAGTGTCGTCGGTATTACCCTTGCTATTTTAAGTGAATCTCTGACACAGTGGACGTTATGGAAAGAAATCGAAATCTCGAGAAAACAAAGAAACAGCACAGTAAATAATCGTCCTTTTATGTTTCATATCACAATGTCTGACAACACTTCCAAGCAGTCCTTTAGTGCATTTAGTTTTAAATCCGAACGTCTGCTGATGTCACTTTCGTCCAATCACGAACTTGTTCAGAATTGGTTCAAAAACAGGGGGCAGAGCTGACGGATCCTGTCCTATGGGAAAGCCATTGTCAAGTAATACCGATAGTGTCAAACAGGAGCGTATTCAAGCACATATGCTTATGCTCAATCTCAATGGGCTGATGCTAACATAAGTCACTCTTTCAGATAAGATTCAACTTTACCTTCCAATTACCGGAGCTGTGGCTTTCGCTTCATCACAATTTATCTGTCAGAACTTCACACTTCTCACGCACATATGTATATTTTTTCGCACTCGTCTTGAGTAGCTAAACCCCCTGGAGGAAACCGCACCGAGAATATGTACACATTCTAGAAACGCTGCTGTGCCTTTGCCACGCGGTTGTTTGCAATTTGGCGGCCAGATAAATTGAGTAGACGCCAGAGGCAAAGTTGGCTTCTTTGCTTCGCCGGTTACCAACATAAGCAAAAAAAAAAGAAAATGGAACCGACAGACTGGTCTTATCTGGGCGCATCCGTCAGTGACGATTGATGCCCCGATACCAGTGAGTTAACGAAGAGTTAGATGACTTCCTAAGCTCTTGGGAGTCAGGCGGAAACCTTGGCGGGTGAGATAACAAAACTATACACGGCTCGAAAAGATCTAGCAACTTTGTATCGGACACACGAAAATTCGTTAGGCACAGCCCCGTGAAAACTTTTTATTGCCTGAAGCTGCCACCAAATGCCAGTAGCGCTAGCTACGTTTCAAATGTTCAAGGTCTGTTCACATCAACTGTACAACACTGTTTAAAAGTTGGATTCAAAACAAGTAATTATTAACAATATATGAAAAATCACGCTTTTTCTTGCATCGCTTCTTCTCCACAAAATTCGAACGCTTTTATCACCTGAGTACCAGTTAAGCACAACCAAATGAAGTTTGTTTGCATTCGATAACTTTCAGGTCGAGTTAACAACATTGGCTCGTAACGATGTGAACGTTGCTTAAAGCGCGTTCGCTGTCATTTTTGGCAACTATCCGAGCCAGCAAGCCAGCTTATGTTGGCTTCACTCATTTTACAAAAAAACGTCAAAACATTCACCCTCTTGGTTAGGCATAATGCACATAGTGATGTCTGATTTTTGCAAATAATCGATTATCCGTTAATCGAATAATATTTGAGAGATTGATTCATTCATTCGATTAATCGACAAAAATAATCGATTAAAATCAATAATCGATTACTTAGTAAATCCTAGTTTGTCAACCAAAAAAAAAAGGTCGCTCGACACATTTTGAAAAATTTGGAGAAGTCTGGTCATATTTTTTTGCTCTGCGACTTTCGTTTTCAATGCCACCCTTCATTAATTATGCTCTTGATTAATTGATATCAGCTACTCGATTTGCTCGATTATATCGAAAGCTTGTAATCGATTATTGATTTTTCGATTGTTTTAGAAATTAATCGATTATTTGCGTTAATCGAGTAAAAAAAGACATCACTAAATGCACATTACACATAACATGGTTTGGTATACTGTAGGTTTGGCACTATTGCATAATTTACAACGTTGATATTAAATATAAATATGAATTATTGACAAAGTAAATACGATTCCACGAAATAATTTCTCCAGAGCTTCACGAATTTGCCGAGACGTCCCTCTTTTGCAAAACTTTTCATTGTAAAGTGTAAATTTTGCGACATTTTTAAACGCATTTAAGCTTCTCAGTGTTTAAGCTTCCTCCCCTTGAAGAGCTGTGTACAAGATACGACCACGGTTGTCACACGCGTGCAATATTATCCCCGAATGAAGATTCATCTATCAAAACTATCGATTCAGGAAATAATGAGTCCGAGAGAGTAAATAGTTTTGATTAATTAATTTATTTGTCTAGTGATGAATACAGCATTGTTAATGTCCCCGTCTTGTAAACAAATCTTTAATTTTTTTTAAGTCAGCCAATTGTTTTTGAATGTTTAGTTTTTCAAAAGCATTGCTGACCAGAGATTAGTGTGCGTATGTGCAAAACATTGTAGTATATATTAAAAAGCAATCATCTAACTGTTGAGTTTTATTAGTTGGGCCGTTCTTGCACTGAAATCCCTCATACAGTGGCGAGCAAAACTGGATATATGTTTTAAATATTTTGTATTTTTGATAATATATGTAAACTACTATTCCGTATTAAGAAACTATTACACTAATTATTAAACTGAGTGTGTGTTCCGACTTTTGAAAGGTAACGTGTAGCTTTGGTCGCCCTATACTGTTACTGAAAATCTTTGCATCCCTATGTTGCCATGTATCCACTTTTGCTCCTTTTCAAAAGTCATTTTCGGTTACCATCAATTTCAACTATTGCCATTATTATCCGAACTTTTTGTTGTTGTTTACGATCTTTTCTCAAGAAACGATCATTTTAATAAGTGTTTGGAAAAATCTCTCAGAAATCTTTGTGTATTCGAATCGATAACATTACACGTTGGGAAATATGAGAAAAATATCAAAAGATCTAGAAAATATAATTGTGGTCCTTTATGAAAAGGGTTTACCTGCACGAACGTTTGCTAGCTTGGTGAACGTTTGTCACAGAACAAATTTGTAGATCGAAAATGGATGGAATATTACAATGAATCTTTTTTTATTTTTTTTATTTCGACTAGTATGCAGTACCATTTTTTAAATTTTCAATGACACTCAGTTAGCCACAGATTACTAAGTACGGAAAGTTATGGATATTAATAGCAAGGATGTGAAATATACAGATTGGAAAACTCCAAGTCATTAGACACAGGCTTAAAAACTTACGAACTAATCTTTTGTCTTCTGCTGGTAGGGTCGAGCTTAGGCAGAGTTATTACGAATCGTTCGAGTCTACCAACATGTCTCACGGCAAAGACAGACTTGTCCCTCTTTACCACGAGAACCGAATAAAAATGTAAAAGTACGATTGAAATTCTGCAAGGATAATAAAAGCTAGATCGAGGTCGACTGGAAGCGAATTATCGGACGGTAAGGAATATTTTTGGCATCTGCCGAATGAAAGTCTTCAAAAACACCAAGTGAAGCAAACCGTAAAACATGGAGAAGGGAGTTTGATGGTGTGGGGTTGCTTTACATGGTGGCATGTTGGACCTCTAGTGCGAATAGAGGGGATTATGAAAAGAGAAGATTACCTAAAGATATTTCAAAATAGTTTACCTGATTTTGTCCACGAATGTGCATATCCCGAATACGAGATCATTTTCCAGAAAAATGGTGATCCAAAACACATAGCCAAAATAGTCAAAGCTTGAGTACAAGAACAAAAACTCAATGTATTATAATAACTTTGTGCTCTGATTTGAACCCAATAGAAAATTTGTAGGTAATTGTGAAAAGGAAACTTTCACAATATGACTCACTCCTCCCCCCCAAGAATATAAACGAGCTGCGGTTCAGAGTTGAAGGGGAATGGTGCAGAATTCCAATCCATATAATCGAAACATTGGTCGAGAGCCTCCCACAGTGTCTAAAAATCTAATAAAAAATAAAGGACTTTGGATCAAATGCTAGGATACTAGTAAAGTTCTATTGATAATAATCGAGCAAAAGTGGATAAATGGACCTTAAACGGATTATTATGTTTCTTTACTAGCAGAATGGAATAAAAGGCGATTTCTTTCAATCTTCATATCTGTCATTATATAGATGATAAAAGAAAATAAACATGTCTTGAAAGTGTGGTGAAATAAAAAAGCTAGTATAAGCTCATATAAATTTTTAAATTTTGTATCCAGTTTTGCTCGCCACTGTATATGTGGCTGTGTCACGAGTGCCAGTATCAGATTTCACTGCAAAGTTCCTACCCCCACCAATCGTTGAACACAAACCAGCAAATGCCTGTATGACGTTCGCGCTGCGACAGGCGACGGTCTATCGCCCGACATTAAGGCGTATCTCCTGTATGCGTGGGTACCTCCCCGTAAGGCAATATTATTTTGTATATAAGAATAGCAGGCCTAGTTCAGCAACCGTTGATGACTTGACAGAGAATTCTGTCATGTTGAATACTGTCACATTACTGTCTTATGGGGGTTTATCGCTGCTCCCTATTGTTTCAACACAAATTGGGAAAAAGGTTTCAAATACACCGCTGGGACAAAGTAGGCGGCAATTGGTCATTGCACAGTGACTTCATGTACTAAATGTGACAGGTGGTGGTCCTGTTGATTACATCTTGAACTTAGAGATTATTCATATTCTCAAAAAGATATATTGGGAAGCACTTGAAATATATTGGGAATCCTGTTTTTGGAAGTATAAATGTTCTATAGAACGTCATACAATTAAATTGTCCTATTCCCTACTGTAGGAAAATGTATATGCAAGATCAAATAAGTGAACTAATTATTTGTTTATCAATTACTTCTAGTGTTCTCTGAATCGGTAAGTAGTTTTGCGGTAAAATTTCTTGGGAATTAATTATTAGCACTAAGCTTATTATTTTAATGGATTCCACATTTGTTAAGTCCAAACTGTAAACAAAAGGACCAGCACCTGTCAAATTTGTGAGGTTAAGGCATTTCATACAATGGTCAATAGTACTGTTGGTCATTGGTTTATTGAAGGCATCTGTATAGTGCTGATTGCGTGCATGAGAAGCATTTGCTCTGGTGTGAGTGGTTCATCGTTGTAATAAGGTTGCAAACTAATTAATCATTGTACCAGTCCGTCCAAATATTTCGTATCCCCTGGGCCTAGGTTATAGTTTGCGCCGAAAGCGTTCAAGAAATATTGGACATTTGAATTGCTCCTTCAATCACAATAATATATAAGTTTGAAGTGTCAAAACAATATATACACCAAAAAGAGAAAACGTTTGTTTCCCTGCTATTTTCAGAGTCAAAATAACTGAATGTTACAATGGAATGGATGACAGTCTGTAAGGAAATATTGTTGACGTTGCATTGGAAAGTATTAACGTTGGAATGAACCCGTGCAACAAAAATCGAGAAACAACGGGGTTTCAAGCAAGTTTCATTGGTCATAAATTATAGAGTAATTTAGGGAGAGTTGCAACATCGGGTGAACTGTAGTGGGAGATAGGAAGGTTAACACACACACACACAGTTGCAACATCGGGTGAACTGCACTCTCTACTTCTTGCAGATTCACTTTACTACAATAATATGACATTAGAAGTTTGTCCTGTAAAATAATCATTATTTGCCCACAAAAAATTATTAACCGTTGTGTGCCCAACAAAAAAAATAACAGGTCGACGAGGACACTGGGTACCCGTAAATTGAAATGCTCATAACTATGGCTTTCTTTATCCGGTTTGGACACTTAAATGTTTGGATTCAGGAACTCGTCCACCTTTTGATTCTGTGAAATTGAACCGGTTAAATATATCTGGTTCTGGTCCCCTTATTATATCAACAATATTATTAGTCCAAAAGCTTAGCTCAGTGATGTTCTAAGATGTCACAAATTTTCAATTTCCAGCTATGGATAAAACATTGGAATTTCATTAATTGAAACCTAAAAAAGGCACCCGGGTACCCCATCGGACACATAACGGTTAATGAAAGTTTCAGAAACTAACTTTCCTGAACGTATTTACTTTTACTAATGTCATTTTTGGGATAAAAACAAAAAATTTCAGCCAGCGTAAGCGAAAAAGAAAATAAAAACCGGCTTAAAAAGTGGAACCTGTTAGCCGACACAAAGAATACGGCAACTGTCAAATTCAGTTTTGTTTCTCTTTGTTTTAATTTCGCCATGTTTACGTTTTAGATGTCAAATTTCAAAAAAAGAGCGAATAGTGCTTTAACCTACGTATTATTATTTAGATATTGACGGATAAGAGTACTATAACCACCAGCACTGCCTGATTTTAGGCTAACTTTAACCAACGAACACAATGAGAACTGTCAGATCTACTCTGTGCATTTAGAGACAAACACCATAATGCCGTATTCTTTATTCTCATATTTAATTTTTGTATTTAGTATAAACATTTTGCTCTTATCATAAATATATTTGTAAATATGGTCTGTTATGTGTCTAACAAAAAAAAACACCTTTAACAGGCCAACGTGGGTACCCGAACACTCACAAATTGAAATGCTTATTACTATGGCTTCCTTTATCCGATTTGGACACTTTTAGATTTTTTAGATTCAGGAACTCGTCCACTTTTTGATTTGTAAAATTGAACTGGGTGAATGGATCTGGTGCTTGATAATTTCTTAATTTCCGGGGTAATGTTCCAGTGCTAGGGTATGATTTGTAAATTTTAATAATGTCCTAGCAATATGAGCATTAAAACTCTTCAAATTGTCTCGGAAGTCAGTTATTTATTGTTACGGGACCCTATGGCAATTTTAAAAATGGAATGGCCACTCACGGCCCCACGGGAACCTGTTCCGGAATATCCGTTCCGGGGCCAAATCACCAAATGGTTCCAAAACCACGAGATACAGTCTACTGATGCAATTCCAAGAATTTTGATACCCATATTGCTAGTATTCCATTGAAGTTCACAAATAGTATCCCAGTACTGGAATCTGCTTCCGGAAATCCGGATTCCCGGGAACCGAATGATGTAACCCGATTCAATTTTACCATGTCCAAAAGCGGATGAGTTCCTGAATTGAAAACACCGAAAGCATAAAAATCGGTTGGAAATTACCTTAGTTATTGGCATTTCAGTTTTGTGGTAACCCGGGTACCCACGTCGGCCTGTTACGTAGTAAAAAAAATAAGGTCCCCTCCTAACTACCCCCCTAACTATATCAACAATATTATTAACCCATAAGCTTGACTTAGTTAAGTTCTAAGATGTCACAAAGTTTCAATTTTCAGCTATGGATAAAACAGGAATTTCATTAATTGAAACCTAAAAAGGTACCCGGGTACCGCGTCGGGCACATAACGGTTTATATTAAAAAACAAAGCAAAAATTGTAGCTTGGTGCTGCTGATCGTGCCTGGTAAAAAATCCGACAGGAAAATCCGAAACAAAACCATTGATAACCGTTAGGCGATCACATATTGGACCTATAAATAAAACTAATGCCATCAACAGTGACAATCGAGCCGATATCGATGCCTCACTAGAATAAGCCTAAATGGGCCAGTTTATTTCAATCGTCCGCAGAAAGAACCTACTGCTAGGATGGTTCGACATTCGTCGAGGATACTATTAACATAGATAGTACAATAGAACAGATAAAAAAGCTTTGGTTTAGTTTTTTTTTCATCGATGGAATGGCACATGGGAAAACCATATTGTCACATTCGACGACCAGTGCCAACCAATGCCAATCGCGCCTGATAAAACTCAAAGATCAAACCAGTCACTAGAACCGCCTCACCTACTGCATATGTGTGATGCTGAGTGTGGATGTGTTTTTACGAAAAGAGGTCACACACTAGCGGTTGCCATCGATATGGGTATCGAAGGCACTAAACTGGATTGTGAACTAGTTTTTAGACAATGGGAATTGTTCAAGTTTTTCTATTGGCACCACGATAGAAATAGAATGATTAAAACTAAATCTGATTGGAATTGTAGTAGAGTAGCAGAATTCCATGACAAAACAGCAGGTAAAACTCGACCACATCAGATTCGTGCGAGATTTGGTAGTTGTTGCGTTCGATTTATCAAGGGGACCTTCTCCTGGATTCGGCGGAAAATCGAAGCAATATTTAAGAATATTTTGTGGAAAATTAAAAAAATCTACGAACTTCTGTTTTCGATCGTTTATTTGTATCGATAATTAGAAAATGTTTTTTTTAAAGGGGCGGCTTCAAACTGGTGTTTTTCTCAAAACCATTTTTTTTTCTTCTAACGGCAATAACAGGGCTTGTTCTATTGATATGATTTCCTTTATTCAGAAAATATTTGGAAGTATATACTTTTTTATACGACTTATACCTAACATTGGCATGAAGTCATTTATTTTTAATTTGTAAACGAGACTACAGTAAAAAAGCGACAATTTTTTCTTTCTTAAACGTCTATAAAATTGATTTTTTTTTTCATTTAAATTTATTAAATTAGTTATAGGTTATTGGAAATTTTATCTATTTTTTTAAAGTTATATCAATTTTTCATTTCGGTTAACTATGCGAGGCCCTGCACTTGACGAAGTAGGATGATGTATCGCCCGCAGGGGCCAACGAGATCCGCCATTTTGAATTATCGAAAAAACCATTCTAATTATCGATAAATAACGAATAAAAGATCAAAATCAGAAGTTCGTATGTCTTTTTATCATTTTCCCGCAAAAAATCTCAAATAATGCTCGATTTTCCGCCGAATCCAGGAGAAGGGCCCCTTAATTTTTCACGGGAAAGCGGGCCAATTGAATAAATCGTAGTGGCCATACTTTTATTTTTTTATTTTTGTCAGTGAATGCCTAAAGCGACAGGAAATCTATTGTAGGGTTGCTGCGCCCTAATTCATCTTAGCTCTTCTATTCATCCCACCCATTTGAACACATGAGATAGAGCAGTGTCTGCTATCTCTGTTCAACGTATTAGCTCAAATGGTAGGATGAGTATTATTAACTACTGTTTCTTAGGAACGAAGCAAAGATGATGATAGCTATTTCAGCGCAATCCAGTTACTCTTAGTTGGGTTATCAACGAAATGGTGTGACATTCTGACTAATGAGATGAATAAGGGCTCGTCTACCCTATATGTTTGATTCAACCATGCGGAGGTCACGAAAATGGCTTACCGAACTAGCAGCCGCTAGTGCTGATAGACGATTTCGTTAGATTCATTGAATTTTCAGTGCATCGTGCACTCAGTGCACTCTAGCGCGTCTGCCGGAAAGTTAGCCAATCAGTAGCAGTACAATTGTTTTTCCATATCTGCGTTTCACTATTGCCATCTACGCAACTGTTTGCTACACCTGTTTGGCAGCAGCACTCAAGCCGCATTGCATTGATCACTGGGCCACCTACAAACGTCTGCCAAACGTGTTTTAGACGTCTGATTTATTCGGAATTTCAGTAGCAGGTATTCACACGCACATTTCGAATCTAGCCTGAACGTCTGGTATCAAATTTAGAAACATTTTTGTATCAAAAATTACAAAAATGTTTCTAAATACATTTGTCACAGGACTGAACTTTTGAAAACTGTTTTTTATTGTTTCTTATTGTTTTTAGAATAGAATGAATTCTGCTGGACTGATTTTGTTCCTGAACTTTCAAAATATTATTTAAGTTACCATCTCCACCCTCCAAAACCTAATTTCTGGCTACGTCACTAGTTCCGACGATTCTGTTACCTAAATAAATGATAGATTTCCTCACCATTTACACTTAGAAAAACTGAAAATTATATTGGATGTAAACAACATTGCGACGTATTTTGCTGTCTAATAATAGAATTTTATATGTTTTAACATGTAAACTAAAATATTATACCGCTTTTGATGCAAAACTCGGCTAAAGAATATGATGGATTATGAACGAGGCACATTTTTACACATGCTTGAAATTAAATTCAAGTGAATTGTGATGCTCCTTTTAGGTGCATATTGCAAGATTTAAATATGTATATTTAAGTGTGTACCTTTCAATTGAGCGATCCACAATAAAAGTCGCAAGGACAGAAGATGCTTCGTAAAACCCGTTTTAAATATATTAGAATATAAAAACTGGATATAAACTATAAAAACGGACTGGGACTCTCCTTTGTAAGAGTCGGATAAAAAATACCTTCAATATAAAAACCGGAAAAAACATTTTTTTTTTTTCATACGTTTATTTGACACGGCATTTGCAAAAGCTTTTTACGCCAGTTTCTTTTTTTACATAGCACGTTACAAAAATCCTTAAGACTAATTTTAACTATACTAGTACTTTGTCTAAAACTAACACTGAAATCACTTTATTGTTTGCTTTTTTCCTTACATTGTTGTATTTCATAATGATCTAGTATTTTCGGGTGTATTTATTTACTTTTTTTCTGTTATTGTCTAAATTTAAAAACTAAATATTCTAGGACACTTTAATTGGTGAATGATTAGCCTTGGATGAGAGTATGAGGAGATGAATTTAATTAAATTTTGACAGACGCTGTTTTTAGAAAATGATAGATAAGTTCCATGTATAGAGGATCGCGATACGCCAGGATGTCTCTAACAGGAACATGGATTGGTCTTCCTCGGACTTGTAAAGAATCTACTAATTGTGATCTGGCTTCACGATATTCAGTGCAGGACCAAACAACATGCTCAATGTCATGGTAACCCTCTCCACAAGCACAATGATTACCCTCAGCGAGCCCAATACGACGGAGATGCGCATCTAAAGTATAATGATTGGACATGAGCCTTGACATCACACGGATGAAGTCCCGACTTACATCCAATCCTTTGAACCATGCCTTCGTTGATACTTTAGGGATAATTGAGTGTAGCCATCGTCCCATATCTCCATTGTCCCAAGATGTTTGCCAACTAGCAAGTGTCCTCTGTCGAGAAGCGCTATAAAATTCATTGTAAGCGATGGGTCTTTCATATATTTCACCATCTAGTGCACCAATCTTGGCTAAATTATCAGCTTTCTCATTGCCCGCAATAGAGCAATGGGCGGGGAGCCACACTAGGGTAAATTTATAACATTTTTTTGTTAGGTTACTCAGAGATTCTCGTATCTTCCCCAAAAAGAATGGATCTTGATTATCAATCCTCTTTGAGCGTAGAGCTGCAATTGTGCTTAGACTATCAGTGAGGATAAAGTAATGGTTCGGGGGTAAAGTATTAATTATTTGAAAACTATAGTGAACTGCTGCTAGTTCCGCTATATAAACAGAGGCGGGTTCTGCAAGTTTGAGAGAAATTGAAAAATTATTGTTGAAAATACCGAAACCAGTGGCCTCACTGATTCGTGACCCATCAGTGTAAAACATTTTAAGGCAGTCTATGTGTTGATATTTACTTGTGAATATTTTAGGGATCTCCCGCGAGCGTAGATAATCCGGAATTCCACGAATCTCTGCTTGCATGGACGTGTCGAAGAATAAAGTGGATTCAGGAGTATCTAGTATATTGACGTATCTGGGAACATAACTAGCAGGCGTTATTTCTTGTGACATGTGATTGAAATACACTGTCATGAATCTGGTTTGGGGTCGAAGCTCGACAAGTCTTTCAAAATTTTCAATTACCAGTGGGTTCATAACCTCACATCGAATAAGTAAACGAGAAGAGAGATCCCAGAATCGGTCTTTTAAAGGAAGAACTCCCGCTAGTACTTCAAGACTCATCGTATGGGTCGACTGCATGCAACCTAAGGCAATTCGTAAACAGCGATACTGTATCCGTTCCAGTTTAATAATGTGAGTGTTCGCAGCTGAACGGAAACAGATGCACCCATATTCCATTACTGAAAGTATTGTTGTTTGATACAATCTTATCATGTCACTTGGATGAGAACCCCACCGTGATCCAGTTATTGTTCGCAGAAAATTTATCCTTTGTTGGCATTTCGTTATTAGATACCTAATGTGGCCTCCCCATGTGCCTTTAGAATCGAACCAAATTCCAAGGTATTTAAAAGTCAGGACTTGGGCTATCGTTCTACCAACCAACTGAAGCTGAAGCTGAGCTGGATCACGCTTCCTTGAAAAAACAACCAACTCTGTTTTCTCCGTAGAGAAATCGATGCCTAACTTCAAAGCCCAACTTGATAAATTATCCAAACTATCTTGCAGTGGTTGTTGTAAATTTAAGGCTTTTGGTCCTGTAACAGAAACCACGCCATCATCTGCAAGTTGCCTTAGAGTGCATGGGCTGACAATACAATTATCAATATCATTCACGTAAAAATTGTAGAGAAGGGGGCTTAAACAAGAACCTTGTGGGAGGCCCATGTAACTTATTCTGAGTGTCGCCAAATCGCCATATGAAAAATGCATGTGCTTTTCTGACAATAAATTGTATAAATAATTATTTAATATCGGTGAAAGACCACATTGATGTAGCTTCTCCAAGAGAACATCAATGGAGACTGAGTCGAATGCTCCTTTTATGTCTAAGAACACAGACGCCATTTGTTCTTTTTTTGCGTAAGCGAGTTGGATTTCTGACGAAAATAGCGCCAGACAATCATTCGTTCCCTTTCCCCTCCGAAAACCAAACTGGGTATCTGATAGCAAGCCGTTCGCCTCAACCCAATTGTCGAGGCGTCGTAGGATAATTTTTTCCAACAATTTCCTGATGCAGGATAGCATTGCAATCGGTCGATACGAGTTATGATCGGAGGCTGGTTTTCCCGGTTTTGGAATAGCGATAACTCTCACTTGTCTCCAGTCGTGCGGGACAATGTTCTGCTCAAGAAGCTTATTGAATAAATTCAACAAGCGTCTTTTTGCTAGGTCAGGCAGATTCTTCACCAAGTTGAATTTAATTCTGTCTAGTCCCGGAGCATTATTGTTGCATGAGAGGAGTGCAATTGAGAATTCCATCATTGTCAAAGGCGAATCTATGAAATCGTTACTTGTGGGAGCATCGCGAGTGATTTTCTGCGCAGGAGCAGAATCGGGACAAATTTTCTTGGCAAAATTAAATATCCAACGATTCGAAAAATCTTCGCTTTCATTAGTCACGTTTCGATTCCTCATTCTTCTGGCTGTGTTCCAAAGAGTACTCATTGATGTTTCTCTTGACAAGCCATTAACGAAGTGTCTCCAATAACTAGATTTTTTGGCACGACGTATACTGTCAAATTTGTTTTGCAAAATGAAATAATTTTCAAAGTTCTCACGTATACCCCCTTTCTGTTTCATAATTTCTTTGTAGGCAACTTGTTTAGCTTCATATGCATCAGAGCACTCTTTGTCCCACCAAGGATTAGGGGGCCGTCTATTTATTGTCATTCCAGGATTGCATTTCGTTTGGGCGTGTTCTGCTGCTTCAATAATTAAACCCGCTAAGAATTCATATTCTTCGGTAGGGGGTAGCTCTTCTGTCGAAGCAAGAGAAGTGGAAATTAACGTTTCGTATGTTTTCCAATCAATATTTCGTGTTAAGTCATAAGGAACATTGATTGAATTCGTAAGGCCTAATTCACTGTTAATTGAAACAACGATTGGCAAATGATCGCTACCGTGAGGATCAGGTACAACCTTCCACGTGCAATCTAACCGAAGTGATGTCGAGCACAGAGATAGATCTAATGCCCTTGGACGTGCAGGAGGTCTGGGGATGCGTGTTGTTTCGCCAGTATTTAAAACTGTCATATTAAATTCGTAACAAACATTGTATATCAAAGAGGATCGATTATCATTGTAGAGGGAACCCCACAATACTCCGTGCGAGTTGAAGTCTCCCAGTATCAGACGCGGAGCAGCCATGGATTCCACTATCTCAAAAATTTGATGTTGTCCAATTTGAACTTTGGGAGGTATATATATAGAAGCGATAGACATGTCTTTGCCTTTAATGTTCGTTTGGACAGCTACAGCCTCAATGCCCGCAAACAAGGGGATGTTAATTCTATAGAAAGAATAGCACTTTTTAATTCCTAGAAGCACTCCTCCATACGGGGTGTCTCGGTCTAGGCGAATAATGTTGAAATCATTTAAGTTGAAATTAATGTTTGAGGTAAGCCATGTTTCACATAGAGCAAAAGCATCGCATTTTAAATTATGCAGTAAAATTTTTAAGGAATCAATTTTAGGTATGATACTTCTGCAATTCCACTGTAAAACAGTGATGGAATCTTTCATTGGAGGAGGTGAATTACCCATTGAAAGATACAATCGCTGCAAGGATGGGCCATTGAGCAATCAGCTGCTCTAAAAATGTTCTAATTGTTGGGAGGAAAGCTGAAAGTATACTCTTTAGTGGTTCAGAAATATTGAATGCTTTAAAAATCCAATCAACAATTTCAGAAAATTTCAATAATCCTACCCCCGGCTGAGGCTCAGAGGAAGTCGAAATTTTATTATTTCCAGTAATGGTGTTCTGTTTGGATTGTACGTTCCCAAAACCGGGCGGAATCGATTTCGGTTTTGAATCGGAATTTTTCGGTTTTGGGCGCAGTTTATCTATAGGTGGAGAAATTTTAAGGCCCTTTCTTGGCAGCTTGGGAAAAGAAGACTGTTTTCTTTTTCTGGAATTTCCGGGTAAAACAAATGATGTACCTTCGCACGCTCCGTCAGAGTCAGACTGTTCCGAAGATAGAGATGTGTAAGTGTTTTCTAAGAAGATGGGTTTAGGGGTAGCATTTTTCAACATTTCTGCATAGGAGCGCTTAGACCTCTCCTTCAAGGATCGTTTAATTTTATCCTCACGCAATTTATAAATGGGGCATGCAGGGAGCTCATATGAGTTTTCTCCGCACATTAAACATTTTTCTGAATTTTCATTGCATGTATCCTCTTGATGAGAACCCCCACATTTGCCACACCGTGCCTTATTGGAACAGTAAGTGGCTGTGTGGCCAAGCTGTTTGCAATTAAGGCAATTCATTACACGAGGGATAAAAAGACGAACAGGGAGACGAATCTTATCGATAATGACATAGTTGGGCAGCGCAGAACCAGCGAAAGTCACTCGAAATGAGTCAGACAGTCGATAAACTTTTTTATCTCCTTCGTGTGATACTGAATGCAATTGCTTGCATTCAAGTATTTTTACGTCTTTAAGTATGGTGTCTTTGAAACGACCAACCCCATGCTTAACTAAGTCATCAACAGTCAAACTCGATTCTGTGATGACCCCATCAATTTCAATTTCCTTTGAAGGAATATACGCTCTATATTCACGCGTAAAAAGCTCGCAACAAGCAATTGCATTGGCTTGTTTGAGACTACCAACGACAATGCGTATTTTATCTTTATTAACTTTGACGATCTCTTTTACATCCGAGAATCGCGAAGTCAAATCTTTAGAAATTTGAATGATATTTAGCGCCTTTGCTTTACGCCTAATAAATACAATCCATGGTCCCGTTGACGACTCTGGGTAAATTTTAATTCTAGTCGGATTTACATTTTCAGCATAAGGCTTAGGGGGAGGGTCTGTTACTCGTTCTCCCATCTCTTCATCCATTTTACCTAGTAAGAAAAACTATCACAAAAAGGAATGAAAAATATACCTGTTATCTGCTCTCTATTAGGTGACGAAGACACCGGTAGAACACACCTCATGTGTTACGTTGTAAACTCGGTGCCCGTTGTTTGACAATGTGACACTTGCTGTCCTTCTTCGTCGCGTTGCTTCTTCAGTAGAGAAATAGTCCTACCTGCAACACTTCAAAACTGTCTCCGATTAAGCTGCTCGTCGGTATCACCACCACAAGCGCGCTCTCTCCGTTTCCACCACCTCGGTAGACAAATGTGGCTACCTGTGGCTTGCTGCGAAAATCCCACTGTCGATGCGGCACTTTTCGGTGCCACTTGTTTTCCTTATTCGTCGTACCACTTCTGCGGTAGACAAATAGAGCAAATGGGTCTACCTGTGACGCTTCCCTCTCGTCGATTAGAATTGCCCGACGACACCAATACACTATATTTTTTTCTGTGTGTACAGGCACGATCACTGTCGATTTCTGCCACCGCTGTAGGCAAATTCGTCTACCCGCCGTTTGCTGTCAAAACACCACTTGTCGAGGATGCCGTTGACCACGCCTCCGACGTATCAACTGTCGACTCACACTTAACAAACTCGTCTCTCTCTCTCTCTCTCTCTCTCTCTCTCCCACAATAACGCATACAGCGTCTCGCACTCCGTCACTCTCTCGAGAACAAAACCTTCCACCTGGAAGCACAACCGTCTCGGTCGGTTGCAAAAACTGTTATGGAAAAAAAAAACATTTTCGACTCAAACAAATTAGTTTTTTTAGCCGACTTTTAATCTTGAACATCGCGATATACGGATACTCCTGCTTACGATTTATTCATTTTTAACGGGTTTTTATACTGGAGGTGCAACCTGATCGAGTTTTACAGGTGAGAACTTTTTATACGATTCTTATGCTGAAGGATTACTGTGCGCTTGAAGTTTATTCTCGATTTTTATATTCTAATACCGTGGTTTTCAACCTTTTTCGTTCCACGTACCCCTTTCTGAATATTGATACCCGTGATGTACCCCTTTCTGAAAATTGCTTACCATCATAACCATGTCAAAACATGATTTTCAATTGAATGAAAATGATAGCTTGCCAATTAAAACTCTGTTCCTGAAAACTCAGTAAGCAACAATATATAAAGACAAATATCCGACGGGAATGATAGGGCCAAAGTTAGAATTTACCCTGCATAATTCACCCCCTACAATGGTCTAATTTACCCCTGTGGGTGAATTCACTCCGGTTGAAAACCACTGTTCTAATATATTTGAAACTGGTTTTACGAAGCATCTTTTGTCCATGTGACTTTTATTTTCGGTCACTCAATTGCTATACAGCTAAAAAAAAGTCTTGTTATTTAACATCTTTTAAGATGCACATAAAAGGAGTGTCCCAATTGTTAATTCGCCGACACTAGATGTGTGCCGCTCGAGGACCGCGATCCCTGGTCACAGCACGGGGATCTAGTGAAGGTGGGCTATAAAAAGCCTCTGTTAGAGTGACTAGTTCGGCCGTAAGTAGGGATGACCGGGGCTGGTTGGCCGAAGGGGTAGGTTGGCCGAGTGCCTTTTATGAAAAGGCTCTTATGCGCAATAGCGACATCTATAGTGATTTTGGTGGGGTATTAGGTCACCAATGTACGGACGTAATTTCAGGTGTTTTGGTGGTGTCGTTTGTACAGGAGCACGTTTGTTCTTTTTTCGGCACTGGTGAGTAAATTTCTGTTTCTGAAAAATAATATGTGTATTTTACATCCGATTTCCAATAAATTTGTACTGCTGGAAAGGGAATTCAAAACCCAACAAAATGGTATAACGGTTACCAGTGTAACCTTATATATGTTTGTGTAAATCGTGATTGTTCTCGAAAATATACATTGAGGTATGTTGGCCGAATTCTGTGCGGGGCTGGTTGGCCGAGTTGTAAATTTAGTGTAGAGTAATGTAATTGATATTTGTGAAATGCCAACCTTTTTCAAAGCAAAATGCCAACCTTTTTCAAAGCAACCTTTTTCAAAGCCAACCTTTTTCAAGGAAATTGTTTATAAAAAAGTTGATTCCGATATTTTATGAATTAAATGCCAAGCAGGTTTCTGAGTCTCTGGCGTGTGCCGCTTCAATCCTGAAATTCTTCCTCCTGAGGAGTTTCTGGCAGCATTTGTCACAGATCAACCCAACCCCGAACAAAACTCGTCCATTAGCATAGAATCTGCTGCAGATGTAAGCCTCTCTGAAGACGTCAGACCTCTTCCCAAGGCGAGTGCGCGATCTGATTCGAAGAAGTGGCATGGTCGTAAACGCCGATCGACTCAAATTTTGACCGATTCCCCAATAAAAGTAATATTCGAGGAGCAGAAAAATGAAATCAAACGAAAGCGTACGCTGGCGGAGGAAAAAAATCAGCGAGAGCTGGTAAAAAGTTCACTAAAGCTGCCAAAGGTAAGTTCAAAAAGGTTGAAAAGACTAAAAAGTGAAGAGTGAAAAAACGATATTTTTTTAATTAAAAGTTTTCCACTGATACAATTTACGTGTTTAACTAATTTTACCAAACTCGGCCAACCTACCCCAGCCCCGGGGTTGGTTGGCCGATTTTTCTTTCCGCATTTGTTTGCTAATAATTTTTTCCTTGATTTTTTTTTTTCATGAATGAAAAAAATTACATATGTCTTCAAGGGTTGTATCTTCATGACAGCGCAAACCGGTTTTCAAAAAGTCTAACCATTACCAGTACTGAGTACAGAAACTCCGACAGCAAAACTCGGCCAACCAGCCCCGGTCTCCCCTAGTGTTCTCGCTCTCAGGGTCGGCTTTTACAGGGAAGAACCGATCAAGTGATCAATAAACAAGAACAAGTACGAATATGACAGATTTTATTGAGTAAGGGGTTACATCACTAGAATTTAAAAAAAAACGATTTTTTATTTATTAGTCTAAAATGTGCTTTAGAATTTAGAAATACGAAAGACAAAAACAATGCATAAATGTTCCAATTTTCAATTCTGCCGCAACGTCTCTTTTTTTGAGCAGGGCGGAAATGCAACTCTGATCGCTTTGAAATTTTCACAGTATATTTGAGATTGATTTCTCCTGCGACGTACGTAGGATTTTATTTTTTCATTGCTTGTTTTCAATTAAAAATCAAAGTATCGTAAGAGTCCTACGTACATTGCTTGCTATTGACATAAGGAATCAGAAAAACTTTTGTTTTTGGCTCTGGGTTGAAAATTGCGAGAGATAGATTTCCGGCCGTGGACCCCTTCCAAAACGCGCATGGGGGAAAATGTTGCACAGCCTGTGAAAAAAAAAATATAAATATTATAAATCCCATTTAACAAGATCTCGATTCACCTTTTATTGCGTCAAGAAAAGTTCTCGAAATATGCCTATTTTTACGTGCTCTATAGTGGTTCGATTAAGGGCTTACCGAACTTATCGTGTGTGTTATGTGTGGTTTGCCGGCCGGCGGGTGCTTTTTCTGCTGGCGATTCGACTGACGATGCTCAGGGCCGGCGGAAAGCGTGGGTAGTATGGGTAGTACTACCCACTCGAAAATAACCGAGTGGGTAATTACCCACTCGAAATTTTGACCCATTTCAAAAAAATTAGATGTGCAACGCATGTATCTAGCACTACACACATTTGTAAACATCGATGTACCACAATTCCAATGTAATGTAAGCGTGTGCATTGCGAAAAGGGAAAAAATCCTTACTAATGGACCTCTCACCCTATGCTTTCTACCCACTCGGGCATATAGTGTTTCGCCGTCCCTGACGATGCTGATGCTGCCGACGTGTTTACGGGTGACCCCGGTGCAGCCACGGTTTCTGCTAGCGATATTGGCTGTTGGAATGCGGATGTCGATAATGCCGACGTTTCTGCGGGCGGTGTTGACGATGATAATTTCACAAAACTTAATTTAGTTGGAACCCTAAATCCCTGCCATCTTATTTTTTTTTGAAATCATAAGGCATTACGATAAAAATATTTACATTCGAATTTTTTTTCGAAAATTTCTTGGAAGTTCTTGGAACTAAAAAAAAATTAAAATTTGTTTTTAGCGGTTTTCGTTTGTTTTGACACTAGATGCTGATGTTTAATGCTATTTTAGACATATTTCATATTTTTTTTTTCGATTTTCGACATTTCTCCCTTTATATTTTTTCAAATATTTTGAAATCAATATTCAAACGCCACACCTCCTTAATGATGTCCGATTAAGCTAAAAAATTGCCTAGATTCCTTTTCCGATGTAATAAGAATTTTATGTAAGACTTTATGCGAAAATTTAAGATGACTTCCCTCTTGAACACCCCTAGCTTCCCATCAGTGGCGTAGCCAGGGGGAAGGGGGTTGGGGATTAAACCAAAATTAATTGGATTTAAAGCATTAATTGACACTGACGAATTTTATTAAATATTCCACAAAATATTTTTGGAAAAATATTTTCCGATCACTGGATTGAGAACCGTGTTTAAAGCGTCATGAGGACTTTTGTAAAATTATGGGAAGGGGATCTTGTAACATATATCTAAGCCGAAATCCTATAGTTGTCAAATTACTTCAATTTAAAATGAAATAACTGTCTGAATTATTATGAGCTCATTTTTGTAAAGATGCTCCAAAATATGGATTAGAGACAATTTTTCGAATGAAAAGCTAAGTTTGAATAGGTTGATTGTCTATAAAAAAAACGTATTCACCGAAAACTTGCATACATTTGAACATTTACTGGAAATGTTTTTTTTAGATTGCGTAGAATTTAGACAAAAATTCAATATGGTTAATAACAAAAATAACATTTCGGAAACTATTTGGAAGTTTATGATAAATGACGTTTACAGTTTGTCTCTAGCAGGGCAGCATCGGTTTTTATGTACATTTGATTTTTGAACTATATGAATAGCCTCTAAGCAGAATTGGAATTAATAAATATATCAATATATGTCAAGTTAGTGGCTAATAATGGTGTATATTTGAGTGCTGAGTTGAATGGCGTACTAAAATTTCGTGTACTAGGTACTAGAACTCGTTGTCAAGTTGTGAGCTTGTATAAAAAAGAAAAGTAAAATCAATGCTCGCTAAATTTTTAACGGTCACGATCACATTCATTCGAAACTGCCAAATTTCGATATTAAGTAACATTGAGAATTTCAAAACGTAAAACTGTTCATCTTCTCATAAAATAATTTTGGCAGTTAATCCTCCTAGAAGTAATTATAGAGAATTTACTGTTCAAGCAAACTTGGGTCGAGACTTAATGTCTCCAGCAAAGTTTTCGAAAATGCTATTTCAACCAACTCTGTCGACTATTCAGAGTATCGAAATATAGTAGTAGAAATCCTTTACAGCAAGTTATTCTAATATTACTGTATTTGATAAATCTCTTCTGCGGTTAATAAACAATAAATTCACATTAAATTCAAGGTATGAGTCTCCGAAGCTTACAAAAAAGATATATTTAAAAATACTAGCTTTAAAAACATTCCTAAATATTAAACGGACAAGGCATTGCCCAGACACATAAAGAGTGTTTCCGTTTTTTGGAGCTAGCATCAATTCGGCGCTAGCTTAGTCCTGTCACTAAGTTAGTGTCAGACTCTGATGAGATGAAGTCGAAACGCAAATTCCAAATTTAGTTATAGGTTGTGTGTTCTCAACTCGCAATGTTTTCTTCACTAAGGAGAAATATAGCATGTTTATTTATATCTCGATATGCCGCATTCATTAAGCCTTCATATTTTGAACAAAATTGTTTAAAATGTTATTATCAACAACTTTACTGAAGGCACCAAGTCTCTTACTATTTTTGAAGAGTTAATTTTCCATAATTACCTCTATGAGAATTAATCACTAAAATTATTATATCAGAGTATGCGCTGTTTTATATTGGAAAACTTCTAGAAGTTGTCAAACCTTCAAAGCCAAGTATTATTAAATTGGGTGATCTTGAACGCCGAATTTTTTTTTCGAAAATTTATCCCACTTTAAAAGATCGCAATCTTTGACTTCATTGACATATTATACAAGAAAATAATCTTTGAAAACTGTTTCATGCTGATTTTTCTTGTCTGTAAACTGTAATGATATGTGTTAGATACTTATGTTTCTGAATTTTAAATGATTTATCAAACTCATGCTAAATTTTAGCATTTTTCGAAAAATTTACGATTTTTATCAAAACCCCCTCCAAACCAAACCAAATTTCTGGCTACGCCACTGCTCTCAATACAAACTTTGGTTTTTAACTGTTAAGCCCCGTTCCAATTTTTTTCAAAAATTTCTTCATGGTTTTCCTGAGACCCCAAACTTTTGACATTTTTTTCGTTCTGCTCCCTGATCGTGTGTTGAACAGTGTAATCAGCGAACAGCTGCCCATGCGGGTTGCTTTGCTGGTCTCAAACGATGCACCAGCGATGTACCTGAGAATGGCGACGGTTTCTCCGATCGTTCTTGCTTCGTGCGGGGACCTTCGGGTAACGGACTGTTTTATGTGGTGCCAACGCTGCGGACATGCAAGTGGGAATAGAAAAATCTCATCCATGGTAGTTAATCCGCGTGCGCGTGGTTGCACCGGTAGACTGTGGATTTCTTGCAGATAAAAACTTCGGGTCCTGGTAAGGAATCATCCATAAATGACGTAGTATTTTTTGAGTGATTTTTAACACCCCCTCCCCCATCGTAGCATTTCGTCACAAACCTCTAAATACCCCCTGGTAATTACGTAGCTTGACGGTAATCCTCCCCCTCCCCCGTTGTCCCCGCAAATTTAAAAAAAAAATGAAAAACGATGTTAGATAAAACGGGTAACATTGTCGTGACATCAGGTTAACCCTAGGGGCAGATCACTCTAGGAATGTATAACAAATTCGCATCAACTTAGAAAAAATGCATTTAATTTCCATTTTTGCATCAACTTTGCACTGCAAAAGATTACTTAACAATCGTCCTACGCTGATCCACTTTGTTCGATGTTTTGTTGAATGTAGGGCTGTTTTTTGTAGGGTTTTGACGTCTTACACGCAACGCAAAATGCATTACGAATCTCTA
Organism: Topomyia yanbarensis; assembly: GCF_030247195.1. NCBI lineage: Eukaryota > Metazoa > Arthropoda > Insecta > Diptera > Culicidae > Topomyia > Topomyia yanbarensis. The sequence continues at coordinate 60,527,052 of NC_080670.1, forward strand.
TTTTGATGGAAAGAAATGCATTTAATTTCGCTGATTTTTAAAAATGCATCACAAGTGATCTGCCACTATGGTTAACCCCTATTCCCCTTTTAAAAAGCTACGTAGCATGACATGAGCCTCTACCCTCCTGTCATCACACATCATCCATCACAAAACACAAAACTACCCCTCCCCCATATAAAGCTACGTCATTTATGGATGGTTCCTAATGAAATGAAGCGAATTGCGGGAAAGGCGATATCAGAGGGCTACTGTATCGTGGAATTCAGTCGGGTTGGACAGAGGATGGGCAAAAATCGAAAACGAAAAAAACAGTTTTCCTCCACACCGTATGTTAGATCTTCATAAAAATAAATCAGCTTATGTAGAATGTTGTTAAAGTACTGCTGATTGATTTTTATGAAGATCTAACATACGTTATGGAAAAAATCTGCTTTTTTCATTTTAGATTTTTACCCATTCTTTGTTCAACCTTATCCACGTATGGTTTTTGCTTTGCTACCTCATTCGAAGTGTCTATAGGCACTAGATAAATGTGTCTAAGACGAAGTACATGCTGGCTGGCGGAACCGATCGCGATAGGGAACGCTTGGGCAGTAGTATTACGATCGACGGCGACGACTTAGAGGTGGTTGACGAGTTCATCTATCTAGGCTCATTGGTGACTGTGAACAATAACACCAGCCGTGAGATCAGAAGTCGTATTATCTCTGGAAGTCGTGCTTACTATGGGCTCCACAAAACTTTGAGATCCAGGAAGTTTCACCACCGCACGAAATGCGCCATGTACAACACACTGATTAGACCGGTGGTTCTCTACAGGCACGAAACGTGGACAATGCTCGAGAAGGATCTACAAGCACTCGAAGTCTTCGAAAGAAGGGTGCTGAGAACGATCTTCGGTGGTGTGCAGGAGGATGGCGTGTGGAGGAGAAGGATGAACCACGAACTTGCGCGACTCTATGGTGAGCCAAGTATCCGGAAAGTAGCTCAAGCTGGAAGGGTACGGTGGGCGGGGCATGTTTGTGAGGATGCCGGACAACAACCCCACCAAGTTGGTTTTCACCTCCAACCCGGCAGGTACAAGACGGAGAGGAGCGCAGCGTTCCCGGTGGCTGGACTAAGTGGAGCAGAACCTGGCGAATATCGGGCACCTGAGAGGTTGGAGACAAGCTGCAACTGACCGAGTGACGTGGTGGAATATTGTGGAACAGATTAAATCATGTTAATATGATGTATAATCAGGAAACAATAATAGGCACTAACGATTCCCTTCGCGGGATCACTATTTAGCACTTTAATATATTCGTGTGGTTGACGACTCAAATGCAAAAGAACTTGTACTTTCCCTCGACCCAGTAGCTTAACCTCTTTTTCTCTTGTCTTTCTTTTGATTTCCCCTTTTCACGATTGCGACAATTGTTTCTTTTGGTAGCAGTATCAGAGTAGTGTGCAGTGTGTCTTGTTTGTTATTTAACATATTTTGCTCTAGTAATCTCTATTTTTAAGCTGTCTTGGAGTGTATCTATTATTTGTTCTTTATTTTTAACCTAGTCTAATATTTTTTAACGTGTTTGTCTGTTCGATATATTTAACAAAAAAATTATTTTGTTTTTTCTTGAATTCTAAGTACACAAATAACAATATTAATAAATAACGGTCAATTAAAATATAGTTACCATGAGAGTTGCGTCGCAACGGTAGCACAATTTACATAAATTCACATTTCATTACATGAAAAAATGTTAGTTGTTCGCATTTCGCTAGTTTATTCAGTCTGAGTTTTACATCAAAAGAGTCAATATTTTATTTCGCATTTCAGATCATATGAAATCCCATTAACAGACAGAGCAATACGTCGCTTCGTCAAATGTGATTTTTATTTTTTCTAAGTGTGAAGGCAAACACTTTTGTTGTGCGTTAAGCGCTCCTATACTAATGAAACTTTCTATCCGTGATCCATATTCTGGTTTCAGTTGAAAACTGGAAAATCCAACCAGCGACAATCCTTTCTCTGGTTCTAAACAATGGAATCACGTCGGAAGTAGTGCGATTTATTCGTACAATGATGCGATATAAAGTGCACTACAACTGACGTCATAGATTGGCAGTAAACAAGAGAAAAAAAATTGTTACTGGTTGGGTTTTTCCAGGTTCAACTGTATCGATAATAGTAATAAGATACCTGACCGGGCACTAAAAGTGGCATACTGTTGATAGCGCTGAATATCGGATCTGTGAAGTGTGTTAGCCGATGAATTCTGTCCAATGGTGTTGAAATATGGAAACTGCTTTCTGAATGGTTTCTCTTTTATTAAAGACCACATATGAAGAAGACTGATAGCTCTGGCCATAGTTTTGTGACAGTAGCAGCAACATCGCTTGCGTGTAAAACTGGTACTTTCCATAGTGATATACGAACACATATCTATGTTTACATTGAGCTTCCTACCTTCGTACAATTGACTTATTTGACGTCTAGAACACCAACACCGTTGTAATGTGTATAGACAACATACATATAACGCGATGTTTGCAATTCGCCATCTGATTTAACCTCATTTGGCTAAAAATCCACACGATTTAACCTCAATCTAGCACTAACACAACTGCACATGGATTAGTCAATAGAACCGCTGTAACCTCTGTCACTTTATATATGGATGAAAGAAGGAAAGAGATATCAGTTCTCTTGATATGTAGTCTTCGCTTTACTTTAGAAGATTGGTAGGCGGATAAACTCTGCGTAGAAGATTTATGAGCCTTTTCGTCAGGTCTACCTGGATCTAGGGGCAGATCACTTGTGATGCATTTTTAAAAATCAGCGAAATTAAATGCATTTATTTCCATCAAAATAGAAATTCATAATGTATTTTGCGTTGCGTGCAATGTTTTTGCGTTGCATGCAATGTTGTTTGCGTTGCGTGTAAGACGTCAAAACCCTACAGAAAAACTAGCCCTACATTAACAAAACGTCGAACAAAGTGGATCAGCGTAGGACGTTTGTTAAACTTTTCTGCGAGGGAGTGCAAAGCTGATGCAAAAATGGAAATTAAATGCATTTTTTCTAATTTGATGCAAATTTGTTATACATTCTTAGAGTGATCAGCCCCTAGACCTGGATCCATTTTCAAACCAGCAAAAACTATGCGTTTCCTTGTGGAATGTCCTAACTCATTATATCCTAGCGTATCAAATTTTATACGTAGAACTATCCATCGTTTAGGGCTTGTTCAGGAGCGTTTTATTTTGCATAGGAGTTTCAAAATAGAATTGGAACTGAAACATTCACATCCCCAGCAGAGCGTTTTGTTTTATAATTTCGAACAGTTTTGTTTTAAAATTTAAAACTGTTAGTCGATGCCGTTCTATTTGTTGCTGATTTTAAAGCACGTTTAGAACTGTGTTTGAAATACATGAAGAGTACTCAGCACAGACACTTAGACCCGATAGCCTGGGGAAAATAAATTTGCATGCAGTAACGCTGAAGGCATGGCGGGACATGAATTTTAAATTGAATAAAACACCCGCTAAAACTGCTGCTGGGAACAGCAAGTTCCAGTTTTAAAATTTTCAGTTTTGTATTTAGAACTGTCAAAATTATGCATTTATAACTGAAACACTCCTGAACATGCCCTTAACACGTATTAACTGCAGAATTTCTACATCCAACTGCTTTATTATTGCACTAATGGGAACATTATACAACAAACTAACAGACATAACACTATGAGGAAATTCCTCTAAAAAATATCGATCAGCTCATTTTCCCAGAACACTAGCTCCACCTTTTATACATGGTCCCAAATACTCATTTGCTAGAGTGTTAACCCTCAGGAACAATTCTTCACTAGTGGTCTATCCCCCGCAAGCTTGTTCAGATTTCAATGGCGCCATCATCGCAAATACGACCACAGTCCCAACTGCAAATATATTTAAAATTACAGTTAAAGCGAACGATAAGGGGCGGCGAAAAACTTTACGCCCGAGTGGGTAGAAAGCATAGGGTGAGGGGTCCATTAGTAACGATTTTTTCTCTTTTCGCAATGCACACGCTTTCATTAAATTCACATTAAATCACGTTCGTTTATGCAAATGGAATTGTGGTACATCGATGTTTTCGAATGTGTGTAGTGCAAGATACATGCGTTGCACATCTAATTTTTTTGAAATGGTTCAAAATTTCGAGTGGGTAATTACCCACTCGGTTATTTTCGAGTGGGTAGTACTACCCATACTACCCACGCTTTCCGCCGGCTCTGCGAACGATTCATTGTTTTTGAGTGTTATGTCTTTGTCTGTTATTATACATTGCATACCTTTGTGAAACAAGACAGCGGCCAATTTTTGTCGTTTCATTTAGATTTTTGAGCCTTGTATAGTTGGTGCAAATGGCGGCTGAAAAGTAAGCAATAATTTTAATTGCATTTTATTGTTAGAATTCGTGCTAATAATTAGAAAAACTCTAGTAAGAGAACAGCGGAGAGAAAAACAGCATTTTTGGCAACGTATGCCCCGGCATTACATGGCAACACGTCCAATGTTATAAGGATATGCAATGTTCGATTGGATTCGTTTTTTGACAGCTAAACGCTAATCCAATCGATCCAAAATGGAGTCTCCGCAGTTCTCTTTCTAGAGTTTTTCTACAAATAATTCCATTAGGGGAAGATGGGGTAAAACGCACCCCCGGGGCAAAATGCACCCTTTCCTTATATCGAAAACAGCTGGAAATTTCTAGAAACGGTAACACCAGTCGGAAGTCGAAAACAGAAAAATCGTTCTGAAAACCTACCAATTGCATAACCTAAGGCTATTTAATGGCACACTTTTGTGAAATCTCGTCAGAAAACAAAACTACTTGCTTGTTCGCCGAGCATTATGCCCCGTTGTTGCGATGCATTCTACCCCGTTGTTGTAGTGTATTATGCCCCGTTGTTGTGGTGCATTTTGCCCCCGCACAGGTGCGTTTTGCCCCGCTTATTTTTCAAAAGGTGATTTTTAATGATTTTGAAGAATTGAATTATTTTCATGTTTTTGAATATTTTAGAAAGCGTTATGATTTTGATTACAGAGGAAAATGTTGGCTAAACGAAATCATTAATTAAATTGCCCCAATTGAAGTTCTATAGCTTAGTTATGATCATTTTTCCTTAGGGGGTGCGTTTTACCCCATCTTCCCCTATGTGACTAAACGTTGCAACCGGTGTAAAAGAACTGTTGTCTGTCAGAAAATCCGAAGACATGTGAAAAAACTTTATATTTGTTTTTATTTACGCGCATGAAATTTTTTGAATGAGATAATTTCATTCTCAAGACCATATTGTGTTTCCCATAATCTTTGATATATTTTTTGGTGGAATTGAAGATATCACTGCACTTGGCTCACTTTAGAAAACTCTGGGTTATAATTGATTAAAGTATATCTTTGCCAATATGGATCTTTACGGGTGTGCGGGTTAAGGAATATTCTGATGCAGAATAGTACCGTGAGTTAATATCTCAGTCCTTTTTCAATGTTTAGCCCCGACACTATTGAGAAAAACATTTTTAGTTTATTTCTTTTTAGGGCAATAACACATCCAAACCCATGCGACTTGCACGACTCTATAGGTTGCCTTATCAGATTTATCATAGTTTGCCGATGAAACTTGGGATGGCAGGCTGCTAGCGGATTACAAAAGTACCAGATCATGCTGAGGCGAACGAGATATTTGCAGATACGTCATTTAGTAGAACCACTGTCAGTTTGTTAGTTGAATTTAATTTGGTTTTTATTAATTTAAAAATCAGAAAACAATAATTAAGGAATTAAGAATGATATGAGTGTACTCGTAAGGACACCCGCTATCAATACATATAAAAAACTGACGCAATTTTTCCAAATTGAAAATCCCTATTCGATAAGATGCCATACTTTTTCTTCAATTATTCGTCCTGCTTTCAATTGGCTTCACAAAAATAGTAAGTGCCAATGTAATCTATTCGTTCCTAAAGGTGATATTTTATAACCAATCTAACCGGAAAAATTAAAAATTCCATTTATTTGTGCAACGTAAAATTTCGAAACGCACACCCAAATTTTCACGACAATTTTTAACCAAAGCATTGCGTTGAACAAACAGGTTCAAATGTGTAGCATGCCGATTATGAAAGCGATAAATATGTGCTTAAATAGCCCAATTGAAAACTTTTCGACATTCAGCTATATTCCGGAATTAATGCACTAATAACCGCTTTAATTTCGATTTTCGTGGTAATAATGGTACATTCAATTGCCTGCGTTATTTCCCTCGTCCTGGACATTATTTCCAGCATTTCACAAGCGAGGGATGAGGAAAATGCAAATATCAAAAGCAGAAAGTAAGTATCCATCCGGATCGACTCGGTCAATCTTTAACGAGAAAGCAAGGCACCATGGGGGGGGGGGGCTTCGAAGAAAATATACTTTTCTTCCAACTTGGCACAAAAGCTCTCAAGCTGTTTATTGCGCCAAGGTGGCGAAGTTTATAGATTGATTGGTGGCTTTGACATAAAAGAGGCGTAGCGCTGCGGTACGCTATTATACAGAAGAAGTGTTTTGGAAATGATTCTATCAATACTGATGGGATCTATCGGTTTTTGAGCAGATACACCCAAAAGTACAGGTCAAATTCATAAACCCGATTGCAATATCAAAAATAGATCCTAGATGTTAGAAAAAATTCTAAACATTTGTGAAATGATAATAAGACTAATTAACTGAATAGTAATATGAAATATATGTAAGGAGGAACGGTTATCGAAGTATGTGGTAGGAAGTTTGTGCCTTCGATTGCGTCTTATCAGTATCATGGTAGACTGACTTGGACACCTAGAAGTGCCTAATCCACTAGGTACGAGTTTCACACCAAATTTGACGATCTTTAGCTATCATTGAAGTGTGCGCACTCTTTAAAACTGTGATGAAAGAGCGCGATCCCGTCAAATCCCCTTAAAAAGTTCTGTGCACTTATTTGTTATAACCCAATAAAGTAGTGCACTGAAAGCACTCAGACGTGAAGGTGCACTTTTATCACTCGTTGAAGTAGGGTGCAGAATTGTGTGATAATCTAAATTACGTATTTAATATTTGATAATAATAATGTCAATAATCAACAGCTGGTTCGAAAGGTATTCGTATATGTTTTCTGATGACATACAAAACGTATGTCCAGTTTGTCCAGATTAATATCAAAAACTAAAAAAAAACATCTTTTTAACATGCACAAATATTCATATCTTGAGAACTAGTTTAGATAAGATCGGTTCAGCCATTGCTGAGAAGCACGAATGACAGTTTGCCACATACATACACATTGTCCCAAAATCGTCAAGCTGAGTCGATTAGTATATATGATCGACCTTCCGCGTCTTAGATAAAATCTTGACAGTTTGAGCGAATTTTATATATTTTCTTAAAAGAAATGTAATAGGGTAGACGAGCCCTTATTAATCTCATTAGTCAGGATGTCACACTATTTCGATTGTAACTCGGCTTACAGTGATTGGATTGCGCTTAAATAGGTATCAGCATGCTTGCTTCGTCTTAAGAACGAAGCAGTAGCATATAAAAATCTGGTTTGGGAAATGTAAAATACTGGCGTTTGAGCCTAGTGAAAAGTCGAGTACAACGCATCCTTATTCATTCTACTATTTAACCTAATGCGTTGAATAGAGAGAGCAGACACTGCTCTAACTAATGTATTTAAATGGGTGGGATGAATACAGAAGCTAAGATGAATTAGGGCACAGTAAACCTAATAAGAGAAATAATAAAACGGCGAAAAATCTCGTCTCGTGCAAGAATGTTCTTGGAAATTGAAAGAAAACTTTAGCACGGAAAATTGCGCATGGAATGCTGTGTAATGACAGCCGCGCATTCTTCTAACGGTTTCTGCCTCCCCAGTTCAGAACAGAAACACATAACCTAGCTGTCTGAGCAAAAACTCTTTGAGATTCATGGTTTTCTATTCAAGAAGCCATCGTAGTCGCGTTAGCAAATTGAAAAGAGCATTATGGTTGGGGCGCAGTCTGGTGAGCGTCAGTGGGTCGGTGGTTGGTGAATCGAAAGCATAGCCCTAGATACCAAAGTACAGCAATAGCCGATAATGAGAACCGGCCGGATCAAATACTGCCAATGCGATGGGTGGTCTACGTGACGGGAAGGCTGCGACGGGTTGGCAAAAGTCCTTTCTTCTTACTTTTCCGTTCGGCGTGCTACACGCTAAGCAGATGAAGATGAAGATTTCGTTCATTCATCCATTCATTTATCCGTTCAAGATGGAAAATGTTTCTCTATTCAGTCATCCAGTGAGCGATCCGGAAATGATGCGGCGGGTGGAGAGAAATCGGGGAATGATTGGTAGGCTGTCAGATACTGAAGAGGGTAAAGCGTATTTGAGTATTCTGTGGGAAGAAATATGTAGATTTTCGAGCAAGCAGTCGAGACTTGAGGGTCGATTGAAGTGTCGAAAACAGCTCCATTTAGAGGGGATGCATTCCGAATGTTTACATTTAGGGAACGGAATGTGATTTCAATGGCATGAATTCAACTTGACATGATCATCAGAAAAATAAATTCTAATCAAACTGCTTGATTCAATCCTACCCAGATGAATAAGAACAAACGAGAATGTCTTTTTCTCGAAGTAAGCCCTTATCAAAACCCAACCCCACCAGACCGCGTTGGTTGTCGCGACTTCTGCATCTGACATCGTATAAATGTAGCTCTCTTGTTTTGTTGGCACTTGCTAATGGAAAATGTTTTATCGTTTGGCTGCTGCTGCTGTCGGCATTGCGGCAGAACTCGAAACCCTCATCTCAAAATCAGTGGGTAAACTTTGGCCTCTGTAGGTGGATTGAGTCCACCCGAGCGCAGCTTTTGGCTGGAAAATAAACATTTTCGGGATTTTGCCCTTCCACCACATCGGAAAACGCAAACAAATTGAAGCTGCTGTGAATTTATCATTCATGGTTGTTTTCTGTACCTACGCCAAATAGGTGATCCATTCGTTTGTCTACTGGAAGGAAGATTGGCGCTCGATTTTTTTTGGCATGTTGTGTCTTTTTACCAATAAAATATATGATTGTGCGCTGGAAGTTCAAATATCTAAATTCACTGTTGTCAGCTGAACTAGTAGGACAATTACATTGATAGTTACAGCAAGTTCAACTGTTGCCAATAAATTTAGTCGACAGTTATCTTGAGATTCCGAGCAGTCAGCTCATATCGCTTCTCGATGGAGAAAAATGGAATATTTGGATCATGTGCAAAGAAATATTGTTAAAATACTGAGATTTATCGCTTGTGCTTTTTCGTCTCTTTCGTTGTAATTTTTTTTGTGTCATCGATCGTTCGTTATTTTTGGCAGTAGATCTTTTCGATGTGTTGTACTGTGCCTATATATTTGCGAACCAGTTGTTACTTTTGCTATAATAAAAATATGTATTAATTTTAGCGATATTTAATGCGATTTTAACACGATTTCAAATGTCTGCCACCTGCTGGTGAATCCACCTTTGCATCGTCATTCGTTTTCGAGCACTCGGTTGAGACACAAGAGTGTTTTGTTTCCAGTCCGTGCAGTGTATAACGATAAACAACAGTGTTAATCCGCGTTCAAGGTTATCTTGCGCATTATCTGCCTCATCGAGTATTTTTTTCCGTCGTTTGTGTTTCTGCGGGTTTACCGTTATCCGGCCAGTGACCAGCGTTTTTATACACCCAATTCAAGTATCACTATTATTTTACGCTTCTCCTTCTTGGTTCTCCTAATAACGTGCACTGGGTAATTAACCGGTAAAAAATGACTTTCCCTGACAGTGGTTCATCTCAAGGTGTGATGGATAACGAAACAAAATCCATGCTCGGCCACCGTGATCTTCTTGCGTACCAAAGATAAAAAGTGTTTGAATTTACTAAAAATTGCAAACGTTTGCATTCAGCGTCAGTCACAGTTGACGGAAAGAGGACATAAGTCAACTCAGACTCGTAGCGGGTGATCTTCGCCGGGTCTGCCCTACCTAGCTACTTCCTCTTTGACAAGGTTAGTTTGCCTATTCGCCCTTTTGTGCTGCGGGTCATGAACTGTACGAATTGCAAACAATGGAGACATACAGGCTCCCATTGTAGCAATAAGGTTCGTTGTGGGAAATACGGTGGAAATCCTATGGATGTCGAAAAGTGGTTCTACTCTGTAGGAAACCCACATGATCTCCCGACATGTCCCGCGTGCAAACAGCGCAAAGAGAAACTTAAGCGTTCCCAGGAGGGAAGATCTTCCGCTGTGCATAGAAGCAAAAGTAAAAGGTGAAACATTTTCTCCCCCAAGCTTCGTTGTGCACGCCAGAAGTGGCTCAGGGCCACCGAATACAATCAATGTTTCCTATGACCTCACACATATTTATTGGAAAAGCTACGCGTCCACGATATCTAGAAAAGTAGATCGACACAAGAGTTTCCTCCGGAGGAAGAGTATGGGTTCCTGCATGGCTTGATTCTCGACCACGCGATTCAAGCTCAGAATGAATGACGAATGAAGAATTTAGTGAATGCCAAGAAACGTAGCTACTGGCGCCGGTTTTTTGACGGGCTAACGAGAGAAACATCGCTGAACACTTTTTGGGGCACGGCCCGGCGCTTATGAAACAGTACTAACGAGAATGTCGAATATTCAAATCGTTGGATATTTGATTTCTCCCAGTAGGCTTGTGCGGATTCCTCCCCGGCACAGAAGAACGACCGCTGCGTCCCCTCACGTTACACGAACGAAAAACCGTTTTCGATGATGGAGTTCTCATTGGCTCTCATATCATGTAACAATAAAGCCCCAGGACCAGACAGAATCAAGTTCAACTTATTAAAGAATCTACCAGAATCTTCCAAGAGACGTTTGTTGAATTTATTTAAAAAGTTTCTTGAGGGTAACATTGTCCCCCATGACTGGAGGCAAGTGAAGGTCATCGCCATCCAAAAACCAGGAAAAGCAGCCTCCGACCACAACTCGTATCGACCGATTGCAATGCTGTACTGAATCCGAAAGTTGTTCGAGTAAATGATCTTATTTCGCCTCTACAAATGGGGTTGAAGCAAATGGCTTACTGTCAGATACACATTTTGTCTTCCACAAAAGCAAAGGGACGAACGTTTGTCTTGCGTTGCTCTCAACCAAAATTCAAATGTGCTACGCTAGAAAAAAGCAGATGGCATCAGTTTTTGTTGGATATTATGGGGCTTTTAATTCAGATTCTATCAAAATTCTTTCAGAGAAGCTGCACCACCATGGTCTTTCACCGACTCTACTTTTTGCGCAACTTGTCTGAAAAACACATGCATTTTTCGCATGGTAATCTATCGACGTCACGAAATAGCTACATGGGTCTTCCGCAGGGCTCATGTATAAGCCCCCTTCTCTACACCTTTTACGTGATTAGCATTGACGAATGTCTTGTCAATTCCTGCACGTTAAGACAGCAGGCAGATGACGGTGTGGTCTCTTTTACAGGTCTCAAAGCCGTCGGTTGGCAAGGACCATTGTAAGATACCTTGGACAAATTGTCTGCTTGAGCCCACCAGCTGGGTATGGTGTTCTCCAAGGAGAAAACTGAGCTAGCAGTATTTTCAAGGAAGCGTGAGCCTTCGCTACTGCAACTTCAATTAATGGGACATACTATTGCTCAGGTTTCAACTTTCAAATATCTCGGGGTCTGGTTCAACTCTGAAGGTACCTGGGGATGTCACATTAGGTATCTGAAACAGAAATCCCAACAAAGGATCAACTTTCTCCGTACAATAACCGGAACAGGCTGGGGTGCCCACCCAGGAGACCTGATCAGGCTGTACCAAACAACGATATTATTGGTTTTCTCGACACATCCATGAAAGAAGAGATTCGTGGAGTCCCGGATCACATACGTCCGCAAGTGATCCCAAGCATCTTTCATAGTAAAGTCGACAGCAACAAGATGTTTTACACCGACGGGTCAAGCATCGACGGCTCCACTGGCTTCGGTATATTCAATCAAAACCTCACCGCCTCATTCAAACTCAACGATCCTGCTTCAGTTTACGCAGCAGAACTTGCTGCCTTTCAGTACACCCTTGAGATTATTGATACTTTGCCCACCGACCATTACTTTATGGTTTCGGATAGCCTCAGCTCAATAAATCCTAGAAAGCACATATCATATTTTCTGGAGCTCTTGCGTGCTTTGTCTGTAAGATTGTTCAAGATTACCTTAGCTTGGGTTCCCTCGCAAACGCTAAGCGGACTCTCTAGCTAAGGCGGGCGCTTTAGAAGGTGACATCTACGAAAGACCAATCTGCAGTAATATTTTTTTCAATATCTCGTCAGAAAACGCTAGTAAGTTGGCAGACATCGTGGAGCAATGGAAAGTTAGTACGGTGGCTACATTCTATCATCCCGAAGGTATCAACTTGTCTGCCTATCTCAGGACACATGCTAGTGAACTCGGGTGATTCGTAGTTATGCTGCCTAAGTTCGACCCTCATTAGCAGAAGACAAAAATTAAGCCCGTACGATATTAAGCCTGTTCTAATGACCCTGCCATTTCTAGTTTTCCGATTTGTTTGCTTCACATCCTTACTCTCACTTGAGTACTATGGCTCTAATTTTCATAACTTTCCCTACCCAGTAATCTCTAGCTAATTGAATGTCTTTAAAAGAAAAATGTGACTAACATAGTCGAAATAAAAAAAGAAGGTATCAACGAAACCTTGTTTCAGAGGAATGGATGTGTGTTGGGATTTCATTCGTGTGTTATCTCGGCTCATGTCCAATCGCTACACGTTAGACGATCATCTCCGACGTATTGCGCTCGTAAATAGCGGTATCTGCGCTTGTGGCAACGGTTATCACGCTATCGAACATATTGTCTGGGCATGCGCCGAGTACTGTTCTGCCAGATCTCAACTTTTGGATTCCCTTCGGGCCCGAGGAAGATCACCTAATGTTCCGGTTCGAGATGTACTGGCAAGCCGCGATCTCCTATATATGTCCCTCGTGTACAGCTTCCTAAAAACCGCCGCTATATAGATTTAACTGCCCTTAACATTTTTCTTATCATTCTCAGAAGTGCCCTCTTCCGACTGTACCGTACACCAACATTGGTTTGATGCGACTTCAAACTGACACGGAACATCTCTCTCATATAGCACAAATATCACACGCGTAACGCGGTGTGTTGCCAATCCTCATCTGAGTCGTACTATGAAATCGTCTGGAGGAACCCCTGCCGGTTCGAGGAAGACAGCCCGGCGTCCCAGTACATGATTCTTCCTGATGAAGTCTGTCCGAGTCTGTAATCCTTACCGTTGATTTCTTGATGCCGGAAACTGGTAGTTAATATTTTTCTCCACCCTGTCAGCTTTGTCCACCCTGTCCCCCTGTCTATGATACCCAGATGTAGGAATTCACCACTCCCTCCCCCTTCTGAATATCTTCCCAAAACTTATTTACCTCTTTTTTACATTTTAACGACATTCAATTAGCTAGAGATTACTGGGTAGGGAAAGTTATGAAACTTAGAGCCATAGTACTCAAGTGAGAGCAAGGATGTAGAACAGGCTTAATATCGTACGGGCTTAATCTTTGTCTTCTGTTAATGAAGGTCGAGCTTAGGCAGAATAACTACGAATCACCCGAGTTCACTAACGTGTGTCCTGATAAAGGTAGACGTGTCTATCTTTACCTCCCTGTCTTTACTAGTTGTAGTTGTTCAATATATACTCTCGTTAAGAAAAGCGCTACAGTACTACTACTCATAATAATAGCCCTAATTAACCCCCCCCCCCAATCTTAATAAAATTGAATCACTCCCTCTAGTAACATCTAGTTTTAAAATGGGTGTAAAATTTTCCGCTTAGTTAATAATTAATTGCTCTAAAAAATCCTGAAGTGCCTAACTATATAAAAACACACTAAATGACACCCTTCCCCTAACCTTACGAATATTAAATTATCCCCCTTTGTATATGTATCAGTTAGCTGTAAAATTTCTTTAACCCTCCGGAAGTCGTGCAAATGGCTTATTGAACGAGCAGTCGCAGCTGCTCTAAGACGATTTCGCTAGATTGTCAGAGCAGCGTGCACTTAGTGCACTAGCGCGACTGCCGGAAGGTTAATTTTATTATATATAAAAAAAATATTTGAGTATGTAGTAGCCTTAAGAAATTCAAAATATAAAACAAAGATAATAATTGGCATCTGTAAGCTAACGCAAACGTGCCTTATCAAATCTCGATTAACATATGATTACGGTGTAAAAGCCGACTCTCAAAATTCTCTTTAAAGGTAAATTCCGGACAAATTGTTACTAGCCGAGTATAGTTCACAGCACTAAATGCAAGAGAAAACTTTTCTCTTTTGTTCACTACCAAAATCTGTAATTGGTTGAGTGACCGTTTGTCCGGAATTTTCATTCAAAGTGAATTATGACGAATTCTCAAGTGTTTTTTTAAAGGGCCAAAAAGCATGCTGTCAAAATTCACTTTTAGACAAAATTCTGAACAAACCGTAACTCGCCGAGAATAAATGTTAACATTTTATGATAGAGAAAAGTTTTCTCTTTCGTCTGCTGCTGTGATTTTTAATCGGCGATCAATGCTTTGCTCAAAGTGAATTTTCACAGCATGCTTATTGGCCCTTCTCAAAAAAACACGAGAGAATTGAAAAAACACGTCAATCGTTACAACCCTGTTGTCCACAGAAAAAAATTAACAGCGTTATCACTTGAGTTCCCAGTCACCGTGCCCTAGCAGAAAGTTAACAGGAGTTGAGCAAAGCGAAATTGATTCTGGCAGAGTTTCTGCCGGCATTTTGCGCGATTTGTGCAACAACCATTTCTGACAGAAGTGGTTTGACTAACCGATGCTGCTCGCTTCCGGAATCCAGCCAGGAATGTACGGCCAAGATTTCTGTACGCTTCCTGCCAGATGTTTTGCTCGATTCGTGCTAAAATTCTACCAAGTAGGAATTGCCAGGATCTTTGCACTACAGACACTTTATACACAGACTAGCGAAGTGTCAAAAATTGCAGTCAAACGAGCATGAGGATTTTGGGAGGGGAAGTACAAGAGAAAGCCCATGCAAAGCTTATGGGAGCTTCCGTTATGCCAGTTTACATTCATGGTTGCTAGTTTTATTGTTTTTCTCTCCGCAAGTCTGTTATATAAAGTGTCTGTACTTTGTACGGTTTATTTTCGAGTTGGGCCAGGGCTTTGCTCGGTTCCTATCAGAATTTGCCAGAAAACGCGAGCGAAACCGAGTTCGCCCTAGTTCAGCTAACCCGACAGGATGCGCGCAAAAATCTGACAGGGCTGCTAAACCAAGACTGATAGAAAGCTGGCAGAACGGCCTCTGCCAGAAAATTTGGTAACTGGGTTGCACTAACCTTGGCAGTAATCTTGGTTGCAGTAATCAGCCACAAAAAATAACCTGAATAGTGGTCGCAGTGGCTAAGTTTCCCCTAACAAAAAAAACCTTGGGTAAAACCAGAGACAGGCTCTGGCAGTAAGGTTTAGAATACAATAGGGTAAAAGGGTATAATGCGCCCCACCGGGGCAAAATGCCCCTCTTTGATTCCCACGATTCCTGAATTATCTAAAAAGTAAAAATGACTGATAACAGTATCGTTTCATGAAATCAACGTACTAAGTTAGTTTGGTATTTTTAATATGTTGCAAAACAACAATATACACAAAAGCTTCAAAAGAGCTACTTTAATGTAAGCTCCCACTTTTTACAATAGCATTACAACCAGAAACAGTCGGATTCGATAGAACTATTTTGAGTAGCTTACTAGAATATTATAGTTACTATCTTAATTTTAGCTTGGCTTAAAATTATGTGTGTGTGTAGAATTATTCATGTATTCACAACAGCTCATCACCGGCCAAAACGCCCCACCCATTGTTGTGGGGCATACTCACCGATTGCTGTGGGGCATACCATCCTCTTGTTGTGGGGCAAATTACACTTTCACCGGGGGCATTTTGCCCTGGGTGAAAGGAAAAACTAGAATTTGGGCATCTTTGGAAAATTTATTTCATGGACTTGTCGACTTTTCTCGATGAAATGAAAACTCCAGATTCTCCATTCACTCTCGTTCACTCTCCACCGCTAGGCGGGCGATCACTCTTCGACTGTGGAGAGTGAACGAGAGTGAATGGAGATGCGTGATATAAGTTTATGCGTCCGACGATGGCTGAAGAGCAGTAAGCCGAAACGTTACGTGTGGTAATGGGAAAATTTGGAGTTTTCATTTTCACCGAGAAAAGTCAACAAGTCCATGAAATAAATCTGTTGCGGTGACCATAAAATCTTATATCTTTGGAAAATGTTTAATAGTATTTGTATCAGGATGTTTTTAATAAAAAATGAAACAGGTACTAATTTCTAACTAATATAACAATAAATTAGAGTAATTAGTGAGAAGATCATAGTGTCGAATGGTGAAATATAACTATTTTTGCTTAAGGGGAGCGTATTAGACCAGTTTACCCTAGATAAAGCTTACACCCAACTAGCAAACCTTTTACATTATGAGATTTTGGCTCTATCACACGACAAGCTCCAAAGCACTAAAATATATGCGCGCAGAAAAATTAAGAATATTTAAACCAAAAATATGTGTTACTAAATTCAATCATTTATTGTTTATTAGTTCAAACAACAAACTTATTGGTCTCAAAACCTTTTTTATTAGAGTAACAATACATTTTTTGCTTTCAATAAAAACAGTTTTAATTTCATTTTTTTTTTCATTTTAAGAAAAATTTTATTAAAGAATTGAACAATAATTTTTTTTCAATTGAAGCAATAAATAAATTTTATTGAATTCAAAAAATAAATTTATTGTCTCCCGACCAATAGTTTTGTTTATTAAATTTAATCCATATTTTTATTGAACCTACAAATCTTTTTTCTGCGTGTAAATTTTTCTTGCACGTTAGACACATGAACAAACAGGTAGGTTACTAAAGTGATACTAACCCAATAAAATGAAGTCTGTTAAGTCCGTAAACATGTCAGCTCGATTGGAGTGCTAAACGTTATATTTTATTTTTATTTTTTCAAATTATGACTATCGTCAGACGGGAGCGTTTTTCAGTGATGACACATTATTGCAATGAAATTTAAATGCAATCTGCTATGTAATCAACATTTGAAACAATTTCAAACTTCGGCGATCTTTGAAAGATTTTTGATTTATTTATTTTAAATCATATAACAAATTCTCCACTACTGTCGTTTTAACCAAACCCCCAAATTTCTGGTGTGCCTATGTATCCTTTTAAGTACATGACACTCACTAAACAAGCTAATTTATTTTCTGGCCGATCCGGCCATTCAGGCGTCTGAAGTGAGTGTGAGTAAACTGTGCCGAACCCTCGTTATCTGGGATCATTTTTCACATCGGTTTCCCCGACAAGTCTCATCCGTTTCAGTCTGTTCTCACTGGAATGTCGGCATCCGGATCCAGTTTGCTTTTCCAGAGTAAGAGAAATGGATGTTTTTTCTTCTGTGGAATCACGCAGAGATTTATCTGGAGACGAGTTATTTATCTTACGTGCCACAAAAATAGATCAATAACTCGGACGGCAGCATAACGATTTGTTTGGGAAAATCAATGGAGGGTGCATTGAAAGGTTATTTTCTTAGACCGGGCTGGCGAACATTGCGGTGAACCTACAGCTAAGTGAATGCCATAAACAATTTCGAGTAGAACGAAATGGACAGACCTGCTGAACAGTAGGATGTTGGAGCTCATATTTAATTTAGTTGTTAGTGAAACAGCAAGAAACAACTGTGTACTTCCACGATTTTGGTTTTGATGGAGGCGCGCGATGTTTTATCTGGCGAAAGTTCGACTAAACTTTAATTCGGGGAACATTTCATTGCTACCTATTCGAGTGGCACTCAGCGTTAATTTATCATGTTGGCATTGAACGAGTATTGCAGCTTCATATTATTGTTCAAAGTTAAATTCAGAAATACTTTTAAAAATATGTATTCAGTTTGTTGATTTTTATCGGTGAAATTAATTAATTTCACCGAGAAAAATCAACAAACCGAATACATAGCAATTTTGCAATGACCAATAAACCCTAAAACTTTCAAAAATAGACTGGAAATTCTCTATTCCCAATGAAAGAGCATAAGTAGTTGCCGAAGAAAAACTGTCTATCAGTAATTTTGATTGTTCACGATAACGAATCTGGAATTTTAATTTAACAGCTGCCTACTTTGACTTGAAACTCATTCCTTAATGAAAGTTTGATTCGAATCGAACTAAACGAAAGTATCCCCAGTAAGCTGCTACAAAGCTCTGCAATTCGGTGCTGGTTTCCGTTGAAAAAGTTAAATATAGAAAGCACCGAACAAGTGAATGGAACTGATGAAATGACCGATAATCCAGACCGAGAATGACAGCCAATTCGCTCACCCGGTTTCTCGTCAATCTCATCACCGCCGTCGTTGAGCAGATGAAGGTACGATGTTAAGACGACATCCAACAAGAGGGTGTCAAATGATAGATGTTTATCTAAAAACTTTGATCGTCAACGACACAGAAATAGGATATTCGAGAGCGCTTCGCATACCTACCTCCAAGCACAAGTCTCAAAATTGGTTGGGTTTCATAAACACAATAACTCACCGGCGACGATGCCACACAGAATAAAAGTATTTCAAACTTGCCCCAACTAATTTGGAACCGTAACAAATTCAGTTATGACCGTGAGCTTTTACTCTCCGACCAAACGGTAAACGGACAGATCGGACACATCCAGTTCGTCACCGTCGATATGGGAAAAGTTTAGTCGATGAACTTTGCCGAGAGACAGTGAAACGCCGGACAGCCTACATTACTGCATGCCACAAGGCAAGGATCGCCACTGACTCGTTTCGGAGCGGCGGTTGATGATAAATCTTGATTATTAGCAATTTATCGAGCCGAAAGCCCTCCCCAAACACCTAGCAAACTTAATTGACATCGAGCTACTGTTTGCCGTCCGGTGCCGTTCGTTCGAACCGTACGGCTCCTGGCTAGTGGTCCCAACAAGCGACCAGGCCATAGCGGAAATATTTTTATGTCGCTCTATCGTGGTCTCTGGTGACCCATAAATCAAAGTGAGAGTGGCAGTTGACCCCCTCACACTATCATGCCATATCTGCTGGCTGGCCTGGCGGGGGTATGTCAGTAGCTGATGGGTTCATAAACGAATGAATGAGCACTGACTGCTTTCAAAGGGGGGGGGGGGGGAGGGGATGAGGTATCTGAATGGGCTATTGTGCGGTCGAGGTGCAGATTATGTTGTACTAGGCTATGAAACATTATTGGACCATCAGGTCGTCTTTCACAGTTTGGTAGTTGAAAACAGAAAGGATGGAGGGAATGCGCCTATTTTTGACTTTTCCGATAAATTAACTTACTATTATACTGGAACGGTGCAGTATATCAAAAAATGACTTGAAGTTTATTTTTTGGCAATTTATTCTTGTTGCTTGTTGCAAGCGTTTGTTCTGAAAAAATCAATTTGAAGATCTACATCTGCACTATGCTATATTTCTCCTTAGTGGAGAAACATTAGGGTAAAAACTAATTTTTCTCCGCTAAAGAGAATATTGTTCAACACCACATTTGCGCGATAAAGGCCTATAATTAAATTAGTTATTGAATTCGCGTTTCGACTTCGTCTCATCAGAATCCGACACTAACTTAGGGAAAGCAATAAGCTAACGCCGGATTGACGCTAGCTTATTCCTGTCACTAAGTTAGTGTCGGATTCTGATGAGAAGAAGTCGAAACGACAATTTTTATAACTTGTTCAAATATACATCTACTTTTTGGATCTGGCCGATAGGAATGCTCTAAGCGCGCAAAAGATGTAGGGCCATTGCGATATGTTGAGCTTAATCAATGAATGAATCTTTTCTTGAGCAGAAGAGCGAATATAGTACTGTTGCGAATCTATCGCATCATAACCTAAAGATCAACATAACAAGTGGCAAAACTGTTTTGTGTCTGTACGGTTACCGTTCGACCAGCGAAATCTAGGTTCTCTAAATTTCCTTTCGTTTTATCAACACAATGTCGCTGTTGTCACGTTAGCTGGCTACAACGTTTGCCATCGGACTAGCGGGTCAGACGGACGGCAAGAGAAATGAATTTAATTTCAATTTGCACTTGTTTTAGTCGCTGTTCTTAAACAGAAGTTTTTCTCCGGCATTTCCATGGATGAGAAATAATGAAATTTTAATTGTTTGTGAGATTTGCCTTTTTCTTTGTTTTTTGTTGTTGTTGTTTCTCTATCTCCCAGTTTTTTTTTCTGATTCGACGAGAAATTGAAAATGATTCAATTTAGCGCTCGAATGTATTGCTATGATTAGTTATCTAGAACGCGGAAAAGAAATTGTGTTTTTGAAATTATAAAAACTACACATTTGATCAGACTTTAGGCTTATTTTATTAATCATGAAAACTACATACCGTACTATTGATTGATTCCGAACAAATGTGGGATAATGTTTGGGATATAAACGAAGTGTCGTGACTGAACTTAGGGCAGTTAATTAATATTGAAAAGCTACCCTTATACGATCAGTAGAGTTAATGCGATTGTATTTTGTCACTGGTTTTGACAAAAAAGCACTCGTTGGAAAGTTTATACATATGGCAACGTTTTGGCAATAATAATTTTATTCCTGGTTAAATATTTTTCAAGCTAAATCCAACAATGCGAAGGTCCTTTTTTCGATGTTTCCAAAATCTGGGGTCGATAGGTCACTATATTCGAGGTTAAATAATACAATGTACAAGCCTAGAAAATCACCGCTTCAACTTTTATTTGAAGAGTATGAATACCGCAAATTATATTAATAAGACAAATTATAAATGCATTGCATTGACGTCAGGTAAGAAAGTGAGGAAGTGGCAAATGATGTGAAAAATCATGAAACCGCAGAAGGAAATGTGAAAAAAACATATTTTTTCAGCAGCTGCGTCTGACTTTGTACTTGTGAATGACTTCCTCGGTGTCCTCGTCGTCGTCAGAGTGTGGAATTGAAGTTGTGCATTCTTGCTCACGTGATTGTTTAGCTATGCGATAATCACGTTTGCGCTTCGGAGCATTTTTTATTCCTTTTCCTTCTCTTTTTCGATCGTATTTTTTCGATTATCTACTTCAACAACACCTTAAATTATTATAATGTTAACTCACGCGAAATATCTGACGCACTTTTATTGATAACAAGCACTTTCCGTTCACACGAGCACGTAATGTTTCGAACGGAACCTTGAATTGTTTAGAGGGTGATCGAATACTGGCGCCAGCAGATGCAATTGCGTTCTTTATGTCCTCTTCACTTCGTTGTGGTGTTATTCGCACGAAATTGCACACAATTTTACTGTCAAAATAATTCAAATTTACATTGTAGTGCTCGTAAACGGCTGACCTATCATTCCCCCAAAAATATCGAAAACCCAATTTTTTAGTAGTCAATGGGAACCAGTAGTCGGTCCAACCATCTCCGAGAAACTGATGTGAGTTTGGTAATTTTGAAAGATGGGCATTTTTCTCGCGATTGCCTGAAACTTTTGTGGTGGTCAATGTGACCAGGACTTCGAAGGGGGAAAAGAGATGAGTCTTCGAGGGGGGGGGGATTACCTCTTCCATTTGATACTTGGTTTGTGAAAACCCGGAACTTCCGGAATTGTCTATAGTGGACAGTAACTGCAAAGAATCTGCAATAGGCCATCAGTGATCTAGATCTGTGAAGCGAAGTAATTTGATGTCCAATACAGTAGATTTTAAACCTTTGAGGTATTACGATTGTAACGGTTTATATGGGAAATTACTGTGTGACCGTACTAACCAACTTATGACTCCAGAAATAAAAGTAAAATCTGAATAAAAATCAATGACAGTTAATGGGAGTATCATCTCTTTCATTTGAAATCAAGTTTGTAAAAATTGAAGAATTCGCTGAAAAATAGATGAGACAGGACTTTGGCAAGCTCTCCGGGGGCATCAAGAAGCGTCATAAGCGGCCAATGTAGTCAAAGCTACTTCGATTGGTCATTAGCGATCTAGACCCGCAAAGCCAAGGAATTTTGCATTCATTTTATTATGTATTACATAATTTGACCATCATGGCGGTACAAGTCTATATGGGAATTTGCTGTGTGGCCGCACTCTTCAACCCGTAACTCGAGAACCGGACCTCCAATCCAAATGAAATTTAATAGCGACCTATGGCGATGCTCCACCTTTCATTCGAAATATTATATCACTGAAATCGACTCAGCTATCTCTGAGAAAAATAAGTGAGTTCATTTGACACATACATAACTACATACATACATACATACACATACAGAAGCCACCCTCCAACCGGAATCGCTAGATCGATCACGGCATCCAACTGGTCAACGTAGAGAGGAATGCATGTAAAATATCATGACGTGCAGGACTGATATGACGGTTATGAGACCAGCGAAATCTAGTATGGCTAGCTAGATCTAGAATCAAGCGAAGTGTATTAGCACGCCTTCCCCCGAAGTAGTAATTTCGAATGGAATCCTAACTACTGAACGTGTGCTGAGTTGGCGTAAAAGCTTTACCATCAAGTGAAAAAAAATGTATACACATATACACACATGCTCGATTCCATCGATATCAGGAGCAATCTACCGCCAGGAAATTAGAGTAGATTCGCTACCGTGGACTACCCGACAGAATCGTGACAAAAAGGGGAGCTAATTGGTTCACAAAACAAACATCGGTACCGAAAGAAATTCTGTTGTCGGGGAATTCTTAGTCGGAGTAGGATAATATCTTAGTTGATCTCGATAAAGCTAAATGGCTCAAGGAAGCGGGTATCGTTGTCGACGAAAATTCCTCCGTCGAGGAAAATTCCTCCGTCGAGGAACTATTGGTCGGAGTAGGGTGAGTTCACCGTTGGGTACTATCCAAGTAGATCGTGATAAGGCCGGGAACTGAATAGCTCACGGAAACACGAGCTAAAGGCTCAAGGAGTCAGCAGTTAAACGGCTCACGGGGACGAGAGCTAAACGACGTCGTAATAGATGGAGACATAAGTAATAGAAGATTCGAAAGTTAAATCAAAGCATCACTCCATGAATCAAGTGAGACTCCGAGACAGAGCAGAAGAAACAGGTGCGCCGAAAGCACAACGATTCCCCCACGAAGTGATACCTTGTCGTAGTTGCGTGGGGAAGAAAGGCGTGAAAAGTACGGATTGTTTTAGTGGTTTACAGCCGATAAGGCGTTGTAAGTAGGAAAAGTTACGCTTGGTTGATCGAGATGCCCATTGAGAGCTACGAGAGAATAAACCAGCGGAGAAATGTTTCAATTATTAGGCTTTGGACATTTGGCAGGGGCTTGCAAAGGCCCGGATAGATCCAGAATGTGCAGCAAATGCGGGTAAACGGGCCATCTTGCGAGAGACTGCACGCAGAGGCCGAAGTTCCTCCTTTGCACTCCAGCGGACGGAAGTGACCATCAGACGGGTAGCTTTAAATTCCCTGCCTACAAGAATTCGACTGCACGCCAACGGTTATGGATATAACCCAGATGAATCTGAATCAATGTGACACCGCACGGCAACTGTGGTGGCAGTCTACGACAAAAAACAATGTGTGATGTCGCTTTAATTGCAGAGTCATATCAAGTCCCCCCTGATAACGGTAACTGGGTGGTGGATAGATAGCGAATGGCTACTATTCAAGTTTTGGGCAGATTCCCGATTCAAGAAGTGGTAGAACGCTCATACGAGGGTTTCGTGATCGCCAAAATAAACTGTGTCTTCGTGCGCAGCTTTACGCTCCTCAAAGGTGGACAGTATAGCTGCGAAACGTATACACATAGCGACCACCAGGCGATTCGCTACCTATCGGTCAACGGAACCCTCTTAGAGCACGGACCGCTTCGTTGAGGCACTTCAGTTGACCTAACAAGAAGGATTGTGGCGGCTTGTGACGTCACCATGTCGCGAAAACTGGAACCACGCAACAAACGGCGGCCAGCTTACTGGTGGAACGAGACGCTTAGCACGCTACGCGCTGCTTGTCTCAAAGCCAGAAGGCGGACTCAAAGAACAATATCGGAACCAGATAGAGAAGAGCACAAGGCAGCGTTTCGGGAAGCTAGGGCCGCTTTAAAACGGTAGATCAGACTTAGCAAGCCAGATTGCGTCAAGGAGCTGTGTCGAGAAGTAGATACCAATTCCTGGGGCGGCGCGTACCGAGTTGTGATTGTGAAAATGAAGGGCTCGACGACGCCTGCCGAAATGTGCCCGATTAAGCTGAAGATAATCATCGAGGACCTTTTCCCGAAGCACGATCCAACTATCTGGCCACTGACATCGTACGGCGAAGAAGAAGGAGCAAACACGGACGATCGGCAAGTGTCTAACGACGAGCAGGCAGAAGCATCGTAGCGTCTGAAATCAAAGAAAGCCCCCGGTCTGGATGGAATACCAAACGTGGTGCTGAAAACCACGATCCTGGCATATCCGGACATGTTCAGGATGGTGCTGCAGAAGTGTCTTAATGAAGGCAACTTCCCCGAAATGTGGAAGGTCCAGAAGCTGGTGTTGCTGCCGAGGCCAGGGAAGCCACCGGGCCATCCGGCCTCTATATGCCCATATGTCTGCTTGATACACTCGGAAAACTCGACAGTGCTCGAGAGTGCTGAAAAGGCATCTAAACAGAAGCGAAGAAGAGATCGATACTGGGCTGTGGTCACAATTGATGCGAAGAATGCATCTAACAGCGCCAACTGGGAAGCCATCGCTGCAGCACTTCACAGAATGAAGGTTCCCAACTATCTATGTCACATCCTGGAGAGCTACTTTCAAAGCAGAGTGCTGCTGTACGAGACGAGTGAGGGATAGAAGTTAATGCAAGTTACAGTGAGTGTTCCTCAGGGCTTCATTCTCGGTTGAACTCTATGGAGTGGGATGTACGATGGGGTCTTAACACAGCGGCAGCCCAGGAAGGTGAACATCGTGTGTTTCGCGGACGACGTGTCACCAACAGTGAAGGGTGAGACACTTGAAGAAGACAAAAAGACGAAGACAAAAGACGCGGACGAGAGCTGGATGAACATGGTCAAGCTGCAAATAGTTAACCACAAGACGGAAGTGTTGTTAATCAGCAACTGCAAAGCGGTTCAGCGGATGCAGATCGACGGCGAAGGGCACGTGATTGCATTAAAGCGTACCCTGAAGCAATTCGGAGTGATAATCGACGACCGGTTAAGCTTCAACAACCACGTCGACTACGCTTGTGAAAAATCGGCGAAGGCAACGAACGCAAAAGCGAGAATCATGCCAAATATCGTCGGCCCGAGAAGTAGCACGAGACGTTTGCTATCTACTGTTTCATCATTGATACTCTGATATGGGGTTCCTACTAGGGGTGCTGCGCTGAAAACCAAGCGGAACCATGAAAAGCTGAACAAGACATACGAGCCGATGGTCGTGCGAGTCGCGAATGCTTACAGAACAATATCGTCGGAGGCAGTAAGCGTTATCGCCAGGATGAGTTCCATCTGCATCACTCTGGCTGAGGACGTGGAATGCTGCCAGCGGAGAAATGCACGTAATGCAAGGGGACTCGTCCGAGCAGACTCGCAGGCTAAGTGGCAGCGGGAATAGGACAACGCGGAGGGAGGATGGTGGACCCACCGACTCATACCGAATGTGTCGGCTTGGGTGCATAGGAATCATGGAAAGGCAAACTTCCATTTGATGCAGCTTTTGTCCAGGCATTGATGCTTCCGGAAATACTTGTATTGGCTTGGACATACTACATCACCCCTTTTCCCGGAGTGTGTGAACGAGCAAAAGATACCGGAACACGTGCTCTTCGACTGCCCTAGATTCGAAGAAGTTCGTAGGGGTATGCCTACTGGTGTCACAGTGGACAATATCGTCGAAGAGATGTGCCACGACGAGCATACCTGGGACGCTGTCAACAGAGTGGTTACGAGTATACCCTTCGAGCTGCAAAGAAAGTAGCGATGGGACCAACAATGTAGCGCTATTGGATAGAGAGCCACCGTGAAACTACAAATGAGGATTCGAGAAATTCTGCCGTCAGAGAACTCTCCGTCCGTGTAGACTAGGTCCACCGCCGGGCACCAGTAGAGTAGTACGCGACATAGTACCGGGTTCGGGTTGTCGGGGACGTCAGGTTTCACTGAAATCGCCAGACCGATACCGACACCTTTTTGGGTAGCTCGTGAGTAGGCTAGATCCACCGCCGGGGATTACACCAAGCAGACCGCGTCGAATAGCTAGCAGTGGGGGCGCCAGCGAACCGGAATCTATGCTCCATCCGAAATCGCTGGATGGACCTCAGCACCTACTGGCTGGCCCGTAGAGTTGACCTAGCCACCACCGGGGATTATATCGAGTAAATCGGAACGAAGTGGGGAGCTAAATGGCTCACGAAAACGAAAATCAGTATCAGGAGAAATCTACCGCTTCGGGAGAGCCTCTTTCGCCGGGGAATTCTCCGTCGGAGTATGCTAGATTCATCGTAGGGTTCGCGAACAAGATTTTAGTAAAGTTGGACTCATCGGGGAAGTGGGGCGAAATGGAATGAGAGGGGAACCGAAAGCCTAAAGGAGTAGCGATGCTAAATGGCACCGGACAGGAAGACAAAGGGCTCAAATAGTTGTGATGCTCAAACCAAAGAAGAATCGGTATCGGGAGAACTTCCTTCGTTGGGGAACTCTCAGTCGGCGTAAATTAGATTCACCGCCGGAGACTAGACTGAGTAGACCGCGACGAGACAAGTAATGCCGTAAGGAAGTGCCAGGAAGGACCCAGGTTCTAGGTAAGAGAAGTGGTTTTTACCGAGATAAGTATTCTAGAGCGAATCAGCTATAAATTTAGAACACAAAACTAAGATTAGGCCGTATTGCTAGTGCATTCATGCGACACTAAGCTATTAGTGCCGTGCCGATCCTTTTGTAATTGAACTACTTGTTCTACAGTGGTAACACCTAACAAGTAAACAGCTCGAAAGTGATTAAATAGAATAGCGGGAATTGAAAACTGTAGAAAATAAAATTTTGTGCTGCTTACTATATTCGAATCTAGCGTCCATAGCGACTTAAATTTCCACTCGGAAATTGATTTGGAATCCTGAATGGATTCTGTATGGACTGCAATGCTACAACCGATTGAGTATATATCGGTTGTTGCATTTGAAATGGAATTCATTCAGAATCCGTTCAGACTTTCGAATCGGTTCAGGAATGGGTTTGACCGGGCACTTGAACCAATGCGTTGAACAAAGATGGCAGACGCTGCTCCAGGCAACGGCTTCAAATTGATTTAGTAATAATAGGTTCATTACACTACTATCAACAGCTTTTTTCCATTGCGGCTATTTATGTTTTTATATTCAGTTTTCTTGTTTTAAATTAAAAGAAATATATAATGAATGGAAATGGCAATAAAAGTTATAACGCTGACTGTCAGAAAAAAGTGATCCATTTCATTGCCCTCATTTTCCGCATTTTTTCTCGTCATTACCAACCTATGAATGCATTACTACGCTGAGTAGTAATGCTGTGCTGTAAAAGTTGATAAATTAATCACGAGCTTGACATCTGACTGCAGGACGGACGCAGCAGATGGAAGGGCGCGGACGGATTCTCAGATGACGAAATTGTTGGGTTGCTTTCGCTTCGGAGCAGAGTTGGAGAAAGACTTTTATTTCAGCTGTAATAACATGCAATATGGTGAAGCGAAAGTGGAACATTAATATTTAAATGTAATTCAAGAGAAGAAACATTTGCTCGGTAAAATGAAGAAATATGATACACGGTTGTGAAAAGCCGGGAGAATTGGTTGCATCTTTTTGAGGGCTCGCTGTATGAATGAAGCTGCCTGAATGGGTTCGTGTGTTCCTACATTGCGACTAGTCGATGGAGACATCTATCATAACCCTTTTTTTGGTATTTTACCGAACGACTTCTTACTTTCCTGTGAGTGCTCCTCTGGAGGAATGTTTGTTATTTATTGATATTTAAATTCAAGAGTAGAAAATCTAAAACGCGTCACTGAACAAGCCATCGTTTAATAAAGCAATAAAAGTAGAGCTACACGATCTCTCAGCAAATTCTGTCATGTCATTAACTTCACCTATGATACTTTACCGAAAACAGGAAACCTCCAGGATGATTACCAAAGCTGCTAAAAATTTTGTTTATTGAAAATGGCATCCTGACCCCCAGACCATCCAGCTTGATTGAGATAAAAACTTTTGTGAACCATACACCGACTATAAAGCAATTGATATTCGAAAGATAGCATCGCTTAAGACATAAAAAACAGCTAGCAGAATAAGCCTGTTAATGGAGTTAAATAAATCCTACTACTTCTCGTTTTAAACTCATGGCAGGTCAATTCAGCCCAAAACGATTAGCACGTGAAACATCAGCGAATGATATTCTCTAGTTCATCACCACCTATCTTCCTCTCGGAGTCTTCATTTCAAAGCCGATTATATAGTTTAACCTGGATTTTCGGCTACGTGAAGGGGTAAGGAAAATCTTTTGGCAGAACGAATCCGATGAACAGCCCGGAAGAGATAATCATCCTGAATACTCCATACATACTCTTGAGCGAACACTGCCAGCTAGCTCGGGCGGTTCCCATTCGCATCCCGTGCCTGCCTGCGGGGTCAAACGGGTTAACGACGAAAGCAATCAAGCGATGCCGAAACTATGAACGTGTATCCTGAGCTATGGGCGGTTAGATCGATATTTGATTTTTTTTCTTTGCGAAAGTGCAAACCCTGAACAAACGCTTGGCGAAATAAATTCAAATTTAATACACTACCGTCAGCGGGGGTAACTTCATGCCATCATTGAAGATTGTTTCTGGTTTATTCTGTATAGCGTTTTACTTGTCAAGATTTTGTTTCTGAGAGGAGGGAGAGGGGTCTAGTTTAGAAAATTGATACATACTTATAATCACTGATTTCAAATTAGATTTTTTTATTACTTTGCATGTTTTAATTTACTTTAGTTACAACAATGGATAATGAATGGTTCAAAGTATTTAAAAACTAAGCGAATATAACAATCCAATGTAATCTAGATCACACCTTTATAAGGTGTGGAGGACGGCAAATCGTCGCTGTTGTGCTATCTTATGACAAACGCCATTTTGGGGTAAACTAAGTTAGATATGCCACATTATTTGTTTGAAAAATCTCTACAAAGTGGCGTTTTCAGAATTTTGAAATTTTACTTGGTTACTTAGATATAACGAGAAACATGATGAGAAATTGTGAGTTTTGTGCTTCAAATCACTGTATCTAGGGATTTGCTCAAGTTATATTGATGTTTTAGATGTTTTTATGTGTGAATATGTCTGAGGAATACAATGGCATAAACATTTTCAAAAGAAAATTACACGAGCTGTGAGAAAAACACAGTTTTTGTTTTAAACTGGAAATGAAGCATATTTGGCAACATTGTAATCAAAAATAATAATTTTATCTAGATTCCCTGACTCATTTCCTTCAAAATGCATTTCACCGATGGCTTATAGACCATATGAACGCAAAGATATGAATAAAAGTTAAAAATTGATGTTTTTTTTCTAAGGAAAATTTTCCATGCACGATTACAAATTTTGTCATCAATACACGCCTATGACACGTGTGAGTGCGACTTTTGTTTACATTCATAGTAGAAACTCGCAACATAGTCAACCGATCTTCGTAATATTTGAGAGATTAATGCAGAGTAGATAGAAACATCAATTGTCTTCTTTGGATTGTATATACCATTTATAAGTTTCAAGATATTCAATCTCAAACTTTAAAAATCGTTTTTCTCGAAATGTGCTAAATGGCGCTTGTCATAAGATAGCACAACAGCGACGAAATCGGAATAAGCAGCAAAATGTGCGCTTTGAATTATAGGCGGCTCGAGTTTTGGAAATTTATTATTTAACACGGTTCGGATGCCACGAGGTAATTTTTCTGGCCCAACATCACATATAAATTCTGCATTCTTGAAGAACAGCGTGTACAACAATGTACCCTTTTTGCTTTCTTGTGTGACTGCTGATTAGTTGCTAAACTAAGAAGAAACGCGAAGATTTATGTACCATTTCGCTAGTCAAATAAAACACCAGTTTGTTAGTAGACGTTTATTTGGCCGAAGATCACCTTTAAACTGCTATTCTTTGCCTTTCACTGACTTAGGCACATCCCTTCTTCCACGAAAAGCAGATTCCCGTAAAAGTAATACTAATTGAGCTCATCCCTTAGGGTCGTTCTAGCTTCCATATTGGAGCCGGTAGTTTCAGGAAAACCGCAGAAAATGAAATAAGAGAACAACAAGCACAAGTCCAAGTTCAAATGTTGATTCAATCACAATCATTAAAGGTTGAGAAACTTTGTTTCTCAGTCATTGGTCAGTTCATTAATATCTAATATCTTACGGTATCTTTTGAAGGGTTGCACAGTGGTCCCCCATAGGCCAATAATACAAAAAAATGTTTCGGCAAAGGCGTGTTTTTATCTTGCGATTACATCGTTCTCGATGTATATTTCATAGTTTCATGATGAATTTTGTCAAAAATGAACTGATTTTCTTAGTATATAGAAGAATGTATGGGGTGGTTCATTATTTACCGAAAATGTAAATAATATTGATAATCAATTGATCGCCAGAAAAAGGTTTTTGTCGATCTGTAATTTTTAATATTTATATTTTTTTTCAGACAACGCTACCATTAACTGTGTATTGAATGATAAATTTCGGTTTTTGGAGTGTAAGGAGAGCAAAAGAATGGATTTATTTGAATATGTAATAGAAAAACTAACCTAAATTTTTTTAATATGACTTTAACTAACTTTGTCCCTCGATATCCTTCCCGAACTTCTTTTCAAAATGGTCGTTAGGCTGTCCAGTTCCACTTAAACTACGATTCAGTTGCGCATATCTGCGCCCAGACTGCCTAGAGAATATAAGATGTTGTATATGTTTAACCCTTTATAAAGCAGTGGCAACTATGTTGCCACCTTTTCGTTTCGTTCAAACCGCAGGAATATGAAGCGAGAAGTGTTCCAATCTTCTGAAATCTACTTGTTAAGAGTTTGGAAACTTATTACTTTTTGTTGAGATACAGTAGTGTCAGATTGGTGAAGAGTTTTTGAAAAAAGTACGGCGATTTCCTTTTGGACAATAAAATTAGCTCGATTTTGAAAAAAATGCTCTAGACCCTATAAGTTGGTGATGCAAATTTGCAAAAACAACTATTTTTAATCCGAAAATTTGGCTTATAAGTGTAAAAACTGCAAATGTGAAATGAATAAATGAACGTCTGTAATCTGTGGTCTCATTTTTCAACTTATCCTCAGAATCCAGGGGTCATTTACTGTTAATCAGGTAAAAACCAGTAAACCCGCCTTAATTTCTTTTTGAATTTCTGATCCAGCTTGGTATGTCTTTATATTTGCACTAATCTCGTTGGAAAAACATCAAACATTACAAAGACTGATGTTTTTAACAGGCGGTAGCAGTATATTTTCAAAACAGTTTTGATTACGAAATAAATGTAAATATATTCTAAAATAAGTGAGAGAACCGTGTTTCTATTAATATAACATCCATTAATAGCCCCAAACTTTGGGCCTTATATAGGGTTAACGGGATAATGCAAGAAGAAAAACTTTATATCACATTGTCAAATTATATTACGTTAATAATTACTACTGATATCAAAACTAAATAGCTTCATTACTATTCCTAAAAAAATCTATTAATCGAATTATTAGAACTTGAGTTATATTAATTTATTTGACACTTCTCTTTGAAATACATGTCGCTACGGAATATTCAATGTACGAGGCAAATGTCTCACTCCAATTCGTATTACAATTACGTTCTCAAGTGCGTTGAAAAAGCCCAATGCGATTAATATTTATGAATAAACTTGAAATCGTAAACTATTTCTCGTTTCTTCATTTTAAAATAGCTAGTATTCTAACGGAGGTTTTTTTTATTATGGGATAAAGTTTAATGTAGGCAAACATAATTTTTATTCACGAAAACCATAATTTTAAAGGAAAAAATACACGATTTATTTAAAATTCTTTCGTTAACTTGCTATAATAATTACGAACAACATATGCAGATTGGTCTGTGAGTTGTGAGTCACGAGATATTATGCTCACCGAAAACGATATCATAATATTTGCGTTCAGGTGCAAAAGCAACAATTTAGAGAACTTTCAATGAATAACTATTCATTTTTATACCAGCGCAGCACAACTTGTACTATTCGATACTACAAAAATTCTGGAGCAAAAAAAAAATAATGTGAACCTTCAT
This sequence comes from Topomyia yanbarensis, assembly GCF_030247195.1. Classification (NCBI taxonomy): domain Eukaryota; kingdom Metazoa; phylum Arthropoda; class Insecta; order Diptera; family Culicidae; genus Topomyia; species Topomyia yanbarensis. The sequence goes on from NC_080670.1 coordinate 60,559,489, forward strand.
GTAATAAGAAACGCCATATCACACTGTTAGGTGGATATAATCGATTTTTCATTGCGAAATTTGAATTCAGCGACCCAAATTTAGTATAGAAATGTAGTTTTGTATCAAAATTTGCATTGAATAGATTTACGACCGCCTCCCTTAAGGAATGGAACCACTGTGGGTTGATACCTCAGACGCTATCTTAGTTGAAAGCAAGTTACTTAGAACAATTGATCGGTAGTCTTAACAACTTAACAGTAGTCTCAAACAACAAAACACAGTCAGAACTCGGTGCTTCTAGCTGTACGGCTGAGTGCCGATAAAACTCGATGAATGTGTTTCGATCGACGATGAAACTTATGCGAAAACCAATTTCAAATAAATCATGGGGTTCAAATTTTACAAGGCTACTTAGCTACTACGGGTACTAGCAGATTACGGTTGGTTTTCGCAGATGAATTATCGAAAAAAAAAAATGATTTGGCAAGGGAACTGTTCCTGGGGCAAGCAAATCAGAATCAACTGTCCCATGGTGGTCTAGGTTTGATTGGCTGCCATAACAGCAAGCTAAATTCACAAAATTATGCACAGTTCCGTCCAGTAGAGACATATTGGACGATAATGAAGCGGAAGCGGAAGATGTCGCCAGCAACATTGGTCAAACGAAGAATTGATGGAATTAGATTGCCATGACCGGGACTGAAGTAGATGGGCGACAAAGTTTCTCGATAGAGTTGTTTTTAGAAACTACCACAAATCATTTCGTTTTGCTCAGAATATATTTCCTATGGTATATCTATTTTGGACACAATAATTCCCTTTACGGATAATCAGTGAAATGTCTTAGAACATACATGTGTTTAATTCACTGCTGATTGTCTAGACATTTGCCACAACATGAGTACTACAACTGGTAGTTTTACACTTTATCGATTACAACGAATCATGTATCCTGAAGCAACTCAATCTTTTAATTCAGTAGTCCAGTCAGCTCTAACTCGGCCAGATACTGTAACCGTGCAAAGTAACAGATTTAAATTTTTTGTTTACTTGTACATTGTACGAAAACAAAAAACAATGTGTTATATTCTTGCAATGTTAAATTACACCGTAGCGGTTGATGTTCAGTATTGACGTGCGTATTCGTCTATTCGTGGGTTCAAGATGTAGTACTAAAGAGAGGAGATATTTCCAGATTTTCTTAATGGTATCGAGTGATGGGAAAGTGACAAGCCTACCAATAACTACCAGACCTGACGATATCAAATTACAAGTCCAAGCTGTGTAGTGTACACCAGATCACTAGTACTTGAGGAAGATGGCATATTAAGAAAGCCGTTTTCATGTGCTTTAAAAAAAATCTAGTGCTATCGAAATTGGTATACAGTTTCTAATATCCACTGTTCCCCGGCAAGTGCAACAGCTACACCTAGTATCTAGGAGATGGATTGTTGAGCGTAAAATTAAAATTAATGTATTATCTTGAGTTGCGTGGGTCGGTTTAGTGATTGCTTGAGGGATACTACTTTCTTCAAACTCGAAGCTGGTAGATACTAGATACTCTATTTTCAACAATAAATCAACTAAGTATCCTCAGTTTACTAGATTGGATTCCCTCTTCTACCACATCTCGAGCACAATTCACTGTACAACACTCTTATGCTGAAGTACGATTTTTCTGATCCTCTCCTTTGAACTTCAAAACATCTTCCTCTTATGACACCACGTCTTCATTTTACACTCGCCACCAAATCACATTTCTCACCATTCGAAGCGATCTGCGCGGATCGTGCGTAAAATTTTGTACTAAATCAGTGTTCGTTCTTTTATATCAGCAGACTGCCACAAACTAATTATGTCGGTACATATCGAATAATGGAAACTAATAAGCACTTTTCTTATGAAACATTCCCATATAAGCATATTTTAAATATCAATGTATTTGCAACGAATGGGAAATATGACTTTTTGGGAATGTTTCTTGAGCAATGACCAATAATGTGGGGTATTATAATTTTAATGGTTACGAATTATAATTTGTTCAGTACGATGGAAATTTCCCATAACCATTAAAATTATAATACCACATTATTGGTCATTATTTTGAAATGGGTACATATATTGAAAGTTTTGATCAAGGTAAAACTGGGCGGTAAAGTGAGTTTCCAGTTTGTAAGTTCGAGTTTTCAACTACACTCTACAGAGGCATAGTTTTTTGCCAACACTTGTGCTTGTTTATGTTCGCTAATATTTTGTGCTCCGTATATTCCAAGTGTTTTCGCTGTTAAACAGCCTATTCTTCCGTACAATCACCGTTAGATATTCCGACTAACAGCTTCGCCTGTCGCTGCAAATCGTATCACTGCGCAGCCTCCAGGTAGGCCTCAAAAATCCGCAATTGAATCCCACGCCACTCGCCAATTCTACCGATCGTTATTCGCAACGAGATACCCGAGCAAACGGAAAGCCCATAATACCCCCATTAGGGCATTGCAAAAAAAACTTTTTTTTGAATTCTCAAAGGCCCCCCCTCTTATATTGTGACAGATGTCAAAGTAAGCTCAGATGCCAAATTTCACATCATTTGGACAATTTTAGACCCCCGCCCACTTCGCTTGAAATTTTTTGAAATTGGTACTATGGGAAAATATGAAGGAAAAATACATTAAATGCTATAACTTTTGAAGTAGCAATCAGAAAATTACAATTTATACCTCTTTTGAAAGGAAATAATCTAAGTATTTGAATGAAGACATATTTGTTTCTTGAAAAATACGGGAAAGTGGGGTACTGGGTCTTTTTGGCCCCAAAATCCCCTATTTTTAATGATTTTTCTGCTCCGTGATGCAAATCATAAATATTTTGTAGTTTTTCTAATGTGAAAAAATCTCAGAAATCGAACGGAACCCTTTTGACCTTAGTTCGAATACGAGAAGTTGGGGTTATAGGGCTTTTTGTCTGTCATATTAAATTTTATCATTTTCTCATGCATATATCTCTATTATTCTTCAATCAATTTTCATAAAATGTAACTTATTGAACGTGTAAAATTCTGAGGAATAAAACAAAAATAAAAACGTTAAAGGTAAAATTCAGAAACATCAAACTTTTTGATATTTACTCTACAAATCTCATTTTTTCATTATTTGTCATAATACCTCAACTTCCCCTATTTTTCCAGGAATGAAACTTTTCTCATGTGATCCCTTAGCATATTTTACACTAAAAAAAGTAAATTAAATAAAAATTTTGTTGTTAAATGGAGTTAATATGTGCGATTTTATGATAAAAATGTGAAATCGACACTATATGTCAGATAATTTGATGTTCCTGAATTTTACCGGTAACGAGTATATTTTTGTTATAATCCTAAGGATTTTCCACGTTCAACAAGGTATAGTTTATGAAAATTGAGTGAAGAACAATAGAGATATATTCACGAGAAAATGATGAAGTTTAATATGAATGTCAAAAGGCCATTTAACCCCAACTTCTCGTATTCGGACTAAGGTCAAAAGGACTCCGTTCGATTTCTGAGATTTTTTTACATTAGAAAAACTACAAAATATGTATGATTTGCATCACGGAGCAGAAAAATCATTAAAAATAGGGGATTGTGGGGCCAAAATGACCCAGTACCCCACTTTCCCGTATTTTTCTAGAAACAAATATATCTCCATTCAAATACTTAGATTATTTCCTTCCAAAAGAGGTATAAGTTGTAATTTTCTGATTGCTACTTCAAAAGTTATAGCATTTAATGTATTTTTCCTCCATATTTTCCCATAGTACCAATTTCAAAAAATTTCAAGCGAAGTGGGCGGGGGTCTAAAATTGTCCAAATGATGTGAAATTTGGCATCTGAGCTTACTTTGACATTTGTCACAATATGAGAGGGGGGGCCTTTGAGAATTCAAAAAAAAATTTTTTTTGCAATGCCCTAACCCCCATGCTCATGGGGCTTGACATGGGTGTTTGAAATGGGTTCAACCCATGAAAACACCATTACCATGGTCCGTTAGATCCCATATAAAATACTATATGTTGGTGTATTTATGGGTTATTTAGACCATTTTATGGTGTCTTGATGGCTGGGAATTTTGGCAAGGACCATGTTTAAGGTCTTTTCAAGGGGCTATGTGGTGTTTGAACCCATGAGCATTTACTCGGGTAGACCGCCACCGCCGCTCGTCCAACTCGCACAAACGACCGACCCCATTAATCAACAGCAGTTAACCTCACTACGTCGTATCATCAGAATCATCAGAAATTTGGTAATAAGGGCATCTTTATACAACTTCCGCACTCAACGAAAAAAAAACAGATTTCGCTTGCTGTGTTTTTATTTCAACGAGATAGAGAAAGATCAACCATCCGTCCAAACTATACAGCGTTCAACACACACAATTACATCTGCGCAGCTCCCGCTCAGGATGGTATATTAAAGGGTGTGTATGTAGTGGTGCGGTTGTCAATTTTTTCGCGAAATCAGAAAAAAGCAAAAAAGTGTGTCGTCATATGCTCTTTGTTTACTGATACGTCCTAAACTGTGTCTATCTAAAGGAGGATAAATTTGGAAAAAAGTGATTTCATACGTTGTCATAGTATCACGTTCTACTAAAAAAACACCAATGAAGTGTGCGGTGCCAGATTGTGCAACAAACAACAAAAAGACGGCAACAAAGTCCGTATCATTTAATCGGTACCCGATACGTAATGATCAGCGGAAAAAGTGGATCCGGTTCTGCCGCCTGCCATCTAATACGACGAGGAAATTTTTCATTTGCTCAAAGCATTTCAGCGTCGAGAGCTTCGAGCGGAATCCTGCACTGCAGGAAGCAATGGGTCAGATTAACTTTCGCAGAGTATTGATTAAATAAGGTATGTTTCTTGTTTTGTTTGTTTATCAAAATATGAATTAGTACGTACTATTTCAGCTATTCCGACTATTCGAAAGCCGGTAAAAGTCTCGAAGCGCTCCGAGCGTGCTGCAAAAAAAATCTAGAATAGCAATAATAGCAGATTTCAATAGTAATTCTTCAAAAGGGCTAATGAGACTTTTGTAAACAAACTTATTTCGCTCATTATTCCGCCACCGAGTTAAATTTTATGAAAAATACATATGAATCAACATCTTTACCCTTGGCAGAATCAATTTCAAATATTTTCTGTGTTGAAATGATAACACATTAAGAGAAATCAGTAAAACAAAAGTTTGTTTACAAATCTTATTAGCCCTATTCAAATGTTGATATGGATTTGATGAAAGCAGAAAGTGCTGAAAATACTGATTCAAAGAGGATGTTTTGGAGAAGCCATAGAAATACAAAGAAAAATTCTGGATGATATGGCGTATTTTATATCCTCTATGAGAATATTAAGAAACCACAAACGACCAGTAAAGCAATATGTCCAGGTAGCCATATCATCATTGGTCTAAATGATTATATGTTATTTTTTGTTTTTGGTAGGTTTTCCAGAAAGCAATCTTGATGTCAATAAACTCTATCCAAAGTCTTTTCGCCGATATGCAATGTTCGTTTGGGATTCGATTCATCATGACCTATAAAGTAAACCAGGATTGTTTGGAAAATTTGTTCGGACAAATTCGCCAAAACGAGGGACCGCATAATCATCCTTCTCCTTTAGACGCACTAAACCGGTTAGGGCTTATAATGCTTGGTAGAGGATTAAAACGACAGCTAAGTCGAAATCAAAATTCACAGGTAATACGCATTCAAGAAGACTTTGCCATATGTCGCATTTTCAAAGAAGTGCATATTTTTCCGGAAGAGGAAGAATCGGACGAAGTGGATATTTCGAACTGTCTCGATGATTGCAACCATGAAGCTGACGACAAGGAATGGACACTAGAAGAAAAAGATGGATTTTCTTATGCCATGGGATTCGTCGCTCAAGCATAATCATTCTCAGATCGGGTCATATGCGCACAAAATTGAGGAACTGGGTGTATCAGCTATGAGCAGTCTCAATAACGACTACGTAATGGAATTGTCGCACGGTGGATTGATGCAACCATCAGAAGATTGGTTAAAAGATGCAAGAAATATGGATTCGGTATTCAACAATCTTCATAATGGTCATAGCTCTGGATTTAAGCAACATAAAAAAGTTAAACAGATAACTACTAAAGTACTGCAGGACAAGTTTCCCCACGTCAATGAGAAAGTTATCAAACACTTCACAAAAACGAAAATAAATATTCGTGTGAGGAGCATAAAGAAGAATATTAAAGAACAGAAATATCTTAAGTCAAAACTAAACAAAAATCAATGTGATAAACGAAGTGCTGTAGTGCGAAAAAATGATAAAAAAATTAAACATTTCCGAAACTGATTTTTGAGAAATCAATAAAGTTAATTTTTTTGTCAGAGTATAATATTTTTACTAATCACCAAACAAATCTGAAAATTTTCCAATGTTTTCTTGCTGTTATGGGTGTTATGACGTCACACAATTCCAACCGTTTTCACGACGATCACAAACACAGTCACAACCCGAAAATGCTCCCACCCTTTATATATCATCCTGGCTCCCGCTAGTGTTTTCGTCCCTCGTTGCTTCACTGCTGTTAGTACCACTCACCAAACCAATCTCATTCATCGATTATTACATCCATCGCATGGTTTCTGACGACAGCGCTATCTAACTGTGAGATTCATAGCCGTGTTGCCATTTACACAGAACCAAACAAAATGACCGGTTGATGTGAAAAATGCACAACCAACGTGGCAGGAGATTAAATGCGGCGGTTTTTGCTCGTCTGGATTTTGTTAACTTTGTTCTGGGATGAAACCGGAAATTCACGATGCGTTGAAATTGAGTGACCCCTGATTTGGATGCGCTATGCCCGTAAAAATATCCCGAGCAAAGCTCGTTTTTCGAATGATTTAATATCAGCGAATAGAGCGAATGAAAACATAATTGATTCGCTCAAAACCGACATCAAAGATGCCATTCTCGCAGACATTCGGTCTGAAAATCGCACCAATCTCAAGGCCCTGATTGACTCTGTCTCTGCAAGTTTCGTTTTGACACTTCGTGTGTATCAATCAGTTCTGCGATCCAGAGCTAAAAGACAGCGCGACACCGACAACGACGAGGATAGCACGTCCCACCGCCCGGCGAAATTGTAACACTGATCCGGAACTATCGCGAACGACGAACCAAAGTTCTGGGGTGGCATAGCGCATCTCGAAACGAAAGGTTTATTGTGTGCAAGCTTGTATGAAAAAGTCGATTCGAAATGGTTCCATAATGTCGCCCCCCCCTTTCCGGAATTGACCCGCAGGTACTTTACGACACCGTACTGCAAATGGTGCGTACAAGACTGGATTCTGAGGAAGTGAAGGCAGATAAGCTGGTTCCTAGAGGCATAGAAGTGCGCTCGCTGAGCTTTGTAGCCTTTAAGGTGAGCATGCCAGTTAGTCTTAAGGCAAAAGCTATGTCAGCGGATACATAGCCAATAGGTGTTCGGTTTCGCAAAGTTGAGGATACAGGACGAGCCGGTCAGAATTTTTGGAGACCTCCGCACATCCCAATTCCACCCCTGATCGCTGTGGAGACGCCGCTAACATCCAAGTAAGCTCCGATTCTCATCGATCCATTCATACCACACACTTGACCTCTGAAGATTACCTGTCCGTCTACTACCAAAACGTCTGTGGAATGAGAACAAAAACTAAGACCTTCACGCTTGCCCTTACCTCACGCGATTACGACATTATTGCTCTCACCGAAACCTGGCTACGCGATAATATATTAAATTCTGAGCTTACGACGAACTACGCTATTTATCGTTGCGATCGTAATTCTTCTACCAGTGGTGTTCTTATTGCGATAAAGAAAAATCTTGCTGCGACTGAACTAAAAATGCCTAGATGTGAATGTTTGGAACAGGTTGTCGTACGCGTTTGCCTACCAGGTCGTTATTTATTTGCTGCATTTATCTGAGGCCGAACAGTGATCCGGACTTGTATATCGTTCACTTCTCCCCGGTTCACAGCATTTTTGACAAAGCAAGCAGGCGAGACAATGTACTTGTTGTTTGTGATTACAACCTTCCTCATCTCCGGTGGTCTTTCGATGACGACCTTAAATGCTACATTCCAGTAAATGCAACATCGTAGCAAGAGACGGTCAGCACAGAAACTTTGGTCTCTGATGGTTTATAACAAATCGGACACTCGATCTAGCCTTTGTCAACGACACGAACGTGTTCGAACTTATCGAGCATGCGACATCTATACTTAAGGTAGACCCTCGCCATAAGCCCTTCGTTTTAAGATTTGACACGTGTTCTAACGACGGCAACGATTCTGATACAACTAATGACGACCTCAACTTTGATTTTACTCGGTGCAACCTCGATGAAGTCTCATCAGCCATTGGTGCAGTCAATTGACGTGATATGCTGGATGGAAACGATTTGGATCTGGCAGAATATTCCTAAAAACGTACTACTAAAAGCAGATTATAATTATCCGTGGTGGAACGCTGAGCTTGGCCGACAGCGAAACGTACTTCTGAAGCAACGTAAGCGATTCTTTCATCACAGGACCAACGACAACAAAGCTATTCTTCGACAAATTGAGCTGCAATATGAAACAACCCGGAACAGTGCATTCGATGAGTATTTCAACCAAGTCCAATGCAACTTGCGGAATAATCCCTCGACATTCTTGAAGTTTATAAACAGCAGAAAACCCTCCGGGGGTATTCCAGAAAATGTTTATCTATGAGACAAAAGTTCACAGTCCGCCGCCGAATCGGTGGATCTTTTTGCAGATCACTTCCTAGATGCATTTATCAGCCTTCCTGTCTACCCATCGCAAGACTACCTTGAAACATTTCCAACCTATAATATCAACCTCCCCCGCCCTAACGTAAACGATTCCGAATTTTTGAGTGCTTTGTCCAGCGTTGACCAGTTGAAAGGGCCAGGTCCGGATTGCTTGCCCCCTTTGTTCTTAAAATATTGTGCCCAAGCGCTTTCTGTACCAGTAAGCGCCCGATCACGGAAAATGTTTTTCCAAGTGGAGCCCCCAGCGCTTTGAAAGTTTAATCACATGGGATACTAATCAATGCGCGATTTCGAACTACTCTGCTACCGATTCATTAAAATGAGGCTTTGGGATATTGGATAAACAACACCAGTGTAAACTTTAAACTATAAACGACTTTCAATTCAAATTTCTTCCATCTTAAAAACGCATTGAAGAGATACGAATATTTGAGTTACCTTTTTACGACCATAGGTTAGAATGGATTTTTATGCATCCTTAGTGCGGGCCCCGAAATTCTGGGGCCCAGGCCCAGTGGGGCCATTTTTAAAGACTACGATTACTCACATTACTCACAGAAAAACTTCGCTCTTATCCGAAGAAAACTGCAATACCAGTTAACGCGATTGGCCGATGGGCTAATTCTGTGGCCTTTCGCCCCAAAATGCGCCGTAGTAAATAGCTGTAAATCACACCGTACAGTAACCGGTAGACCAGTTACCCTGGAAGGCACCAAAAACCTAAAGTAAGCAAGAAACCTGGGAAGAGTAATTGAGACAGAATCACTCTCCAGTGAATTCAAGAAAGGCTGCAAAGCGGCTTAAACATGATTTTTTGGCGGATCATGAAAAATCTAAGTCATAATCGAAAACAGATAGCGCTTGAGCGTCTTCGAGAAAGTTGTAGAAAAGAGTATTTCAACCTGTTTATGAACCCATAAAACCTTATGATTGATAAACACTGCAATTGAAGCACGTATTCTTCTGATTGAGGTGTATATTTCCTACAAAACGGTGGTAAAACTGTTTGTCTGTAAGCATCCGTTCAGACATTATACATTGTTGAAATCTTTGTCACGGACCCTCCGATTGTCACGTTAATGGCTCAATGAACAAACAAGAGTGAAATTACAATTTCCTAAAAGGTGATGTTCACTTTTATCTTGGTGCCGTTTCTTTCCCCTTTCAAAAACATTCTGGAAAACAGCTTATTATTTACACCTCTAGAAATTCTAGCTCATTTCAAAAGGTATTCATTCGAACAAAAAAACGCTCATGCAAATGCTACCTTTAATCCGAAAATTGTCCGCATTATGTACCATTACAAAGAATTACTTTCCGAATTGAGAAGGCACGAAAATCTCCACCATGTTGAGTAGTCAATTGAGTCGATTGCAGTCAAAAACGACAACGAAAAAAATATTTATTGGAAGATTACGAGTGCTATTTTCGGATTCATTTTCATTCCACTGCGAGCGCTGTACCGGCGTACAGAGGTGCTTTTTTCGTCCGTCTGGCCGGAAGGTGGGCTATCGAGGTCCGTGTGCAATTTCATTGAAAATGATGAGGATTTTCGAATCAGGTTGAATTTCGATTTGGGAATTTTATTTCACCGCCCGCCCGCCGGATGATGCAATATGAAAGGATTAGTGTGGATCGAGACACTGGCAGAAATTTGTTGGTCATTTTGATGAAAAGTGTGAAACAATAGCTTCTCCGTAAAATTCGTGGCACGTCTCACGGTAATCGCCCACTGTCCAGAAATTCCAAAGTTCGAAGTTGGTTTGTGTTGGCAAAAAAGAAAGTCCTGATTTTACAGTGCTGTTTGGTTGGAGAAAGGCACCATTCCCCCACCGGGCGATACTGTGCTGGCGTGAAAGTCGATTGGAGAAGTAAAATGAGATTTTCATCGTTGTAATGCAATGAAATTGTTCGATCGGAATAACTGATTACCCTATATATAGCTGTGCGGGACCTATGTATGAGCTGCAGTGAATTGCAATGGATCCAACATTTTCGTATATTGTGTGGGTGATGGGAGTGTTAGCGGGGTCTTGCGCGAAGCAAAATGTAATTTATCCAGTCAATGCGTGTCATGTTTGGTGGAATGGTGTGAACTGGTTTGGCCTGATGATCTAAGCAAAATTATTTCTAGTTGGGTAAATTCAGGGCTGGCGTAGTGTAGATAGTAGGGCGTAAGACCCAGAATGGTTGCATGATTCTGGGTTCGAATTACAAACTTCGTATATCGGATGATTTTTTTTTAATCCGAACAATGAAACGTATGACTCTAATCCATTATTAAAAAAGCAAAAAAATAAATGAAGCCAAGTTAATATCTCATAGATGTTTGCTAAATTGGATATTCAAAACTATTTCAAAAATCAAATTCAAGATTTTGTCCGTTTCGACCCTTTAACCCTTTCATGCCGTACTTTTTCTAATACAGGTGTGGTTCCAAAAAGATTTTTTCTCGCATACCGTTTGTGTCAAGGAACATGTAAAACTTATTTTGATCAAGTTCGATTCCTCTATCACCTTATTAAAAGCAGCCCAATTTTATCGCCCAATGCCCAATAAACGTCTCCTAAACTTTCTACAATAATCCAACTGCATCAAAAAAGTAGTCGAAATTAGTATAAATAGCACAGAGAACAGACATCCATGATCGAACAAAAATATTTAAAAAACGTGTAAACATTTGAATTAATAATCGATAAACACTAGTGTCGTCAAACCAACTTATCCCAACTATCCGTCAAATCCATTCCGGAACCGGTTTTGAAATCCCGAATAGATTCAGTATGAAATCTTGCCCAAAGAAAACAACCGATTCCGACTCTATCGGTTCATGCATTTGAGCTGGAATGCATACTGGAAATCCGAACCGGTTCCAGTTTAGTTTGACTGGGTAGAGGAATAACCGCTGTCAATTCAGTCGAACTCAGCCACAAAAAATTAAAGGGTTGTGTACAGGACACGACCACGGTGACATTAAAAATATAGCTTTTTTATCTATCACACATATCGACACACGTTCTTGTTCACTCGCCTGTTTTCATATGTTACAATTTGCTATATACCCTCCCCATTAAAACATAATTTATTGAAGGTCTTTTAACGGTAATCTATTAATTAATCAAGTATCTCACTAGGTGATTGGCATTATTTGGCTGATCCATCTAGTAAAAATAGGCTGGTCTGTCCAGAAAATATATTCAAAAGAAAAGTTCCATATTGAGAGTTGTGATGAGGAAACCCACGCTCGCCAACGGAAATATACAGATTCTCCATAAAATATGAAATTTCATTTTCCATTTAAATTTTCAATAATGTACTAATGAACTTAAGTAAACAATCTTAAGTGTAAGTATTTCTTGATCGATTAGTGGTGGAAAAATGAAATTATTTGATAAATTACATTGTTATGCAACGTTCGCACTACCAGTTAAAACGGGTTTTTATGCTATCTTGGTGACATTTTTCTTGTTGCTAATTATTAAAACGTGTTATAACTCTGTAGTGTAAACATTGTATTATTAAACCAATTCTGCAGCGTTTTATGTTATATAGGTGTTTTATGTGGTAATAGGACTGACATAATTATATCTTCAGTACAGCGGTTTGTTTCATAATTTAAAACAGATTTATTTTAAAATTTAAATTAGTATACCCAACCGTATTTGTTGTATACCTTAAAACGCAATTAGAACTGTGTTTTAAATACATAGGGTAGGACAGATATTCTGACTGGTTAAACTGGGAAAACAATTTTAAGTCCAGTAACGCTTAAGACATGGCTTGAATTTGAATCGAAAAAGAACACCTGCTTCAACTGCTGCTGGGACGGTAAGTTCTGTTTTAAAATTTTCCGTTGTGTGCAGTACGAAACAAAAGTGTTTGAAATTAGAAAACAAAAAGTTCTGCTGGGAATGTGATTGTTTCCGATGCAATTACACTCAGATTTTTCACGCAGGGGATACAGGCCGTGTAAATGAAAACCGCGTAAATTTAAAAAAAACGCGTTAATGAAAACCGCGTAAATTTCAAAATCCGCGTAAAAAACCTGAGTGTGCTCTCCTATATAAAATACTACGCTGCTGAACAGTGCAATAACTACAGAAGCACGTTGCCAGATGCCTTACTGATAAAAAACATATAACCGAAATATGAAACATGAAAACCAATTGGCTCTTTACCCTACGCAGCTACAAAGCGCCGTAAACATGGATTAACAAGTTACAACGCACACGCATGCATAAAAATAAATATTTTTTTTTCAAACGCAACACTCTTAAGCAGCACACACCGTATTGAATTAAATCCAAACCACCCCGCCCACCCACTTTGCAAATCATTCTGTGACACCATGCTGATACCCGATAAATCCGCACACGGCCACCGCTGCCGAAAATGCATAGCGTCTACCGCTTATTGTAGTGCCCAGACGCTGCAGCCATGATCTTACCCGTTCGACATAAGAACAAAAACTGATTCAAACGGGTACGCGTCACCTCTATTTATAAACTAACCGTATATAGTTTAGTCACTTAGGTGCGAGTGTGTGCAAATGCCAACGTTACCGAAAATCGATAGCGCTTATTGCATCGCCCGGAGACGACGTTGCTCGTGTGGGATAAGAGCAACAACTGATTTAAACGGACATGCGTTGCTTCTATTTATGACTTTTCGTGTTTCATTGAGCAACTAAGCTGCCCTCTTTTGACGGCTGTGTCTGAGAAATCTGCCTCACGAATGGTATTTTTCCCGTTTTTGCGAACTTTTTAATTTTACCAATTTCCAAAAGTCTACTTTTATTGGGGAGATATTAAATTATTACCAATATTTAAGTTAGGTGTTTCTGAATCGGTTGGTGTATGAATGATTAAAATCCATCTAGTAATATCGGAGTTATAAGCGTGCAAACCTTACATAGTTTCGTTACATGGGAGATAGTTTAGATTTTAGAATGACACCTAGCCCCAGATAGTGGAGTAAGACATTTTTAATGTCAAAAAAACATGACGACAGTAGCGCACCTGGTTTGGACATCCCAACTACCTTCGGAACCGTTAGAGATTTTTACACAAGTTGAATGCTGAAGATGGACGTCTGTTCTCTGTGTTGATAGGTTTTATCAGTTTTCAATTATGTTTCAAGATAATGAAGATATTTCAAAACTTTATATCTCATCATTACCTCAAATTGTATTTGGCCGCACTGCATCGTTAGATTGTGATCAGATGTTTATATGCGCAAATGTACAATAACAATAACTTCAGTTCTACTGTTTGTTCTTATAATTGTTGGGGCATAAATGAAAATTAATAGCCCCAGTTATAAACCTTACTTATTTATGTGAGCAAATGCTATCTGGATTTTTGAAAACGTATATTAACATCATGGGCATGAAGGGGTTAAAGTGCGGCCAGCCTATTTGCCTATTACGGGACCATCGAATTGGTTTCCTGCACACGATTGCGCGACGGAACCACTTTATATGCTAACCGTACATAAGCATTAAATGGCGCTCAGCACTCGAAATGCATATTTGAGTATAGTATGATGGAATGAAAGGCACTCCACGTAAAAGAAAACTTGGCCGCTTTTGATACTGAAGGGCAAAGCCATGTACTGTACTACATTCAATCGACCAAATCAGGTCAACGGTGTATATGAAACATTCCCTTACCCCATTTGGCGGGGCATAATTATAATGAGATTTTGAGGGAATATTCAAATTACCATGTTCCCAGTATTGGGCAGTTCGGATGGTACCTGACGTGATGTGGTGAAGCAATTTATGGCCCCCTACTAAATATTTCAACCGTAGCTTAATTTGTGTCAGAAAACTACAATAAATTACACGGTGCTACAGTGATTTTATACTTTTCAAATGACCTAGTATAGGTTGTAGATCTCATGAAATTGAACACAAAATAACGTATGAAAAATGTTGTATACTCTTAGAATCTTGATTTATATCAAAAAATCACTTCTTAGGACTTTCGGCACTACGCTGTCAATTTTTAGTCGATTTTCAATTTTTAAGTGCTTTCGAAAGGAGAGGAAATGACCTTTCCAACGGTATGCTATGTTTTGTTCGCATATTAAAAATACTATGCGGTTTTGGGACAACAATATAAAAACAATGTTTCATGAAAATTATGAAAATTACTCAACATTCTTCCTAGGAAGTGTATCTGGTTCAATAAACATTTAGAGATTTTGAGAAATTAGTCCCCTTAAAAGTGCAAGCAAGCTTCTAATTGAAAAAAAATAATAACTCTGCCAGTTTTCAACCGATTTTTAAGATAAATAGATCGGGATGCGGAATTAAACATTCTCTTTAAAATTTTATTAAACAAAGACGCTTCTTAATAAAAATGTAGAGCAACTTTCATATTTTTCATGACAAAGTCGTAAAATAATGGTTGATTTCATATTGTGGTCCCCAAACCGCATAGTATTCTTAACAAAAGAGCATAACCTAGCATATCGTTTAAAAGGTAATTGCTTCTCGTTTTCAGAACACCCAAAAGTTTGAAAATTCGTTGAAGAATGACAGCGTAGAAAATTTGTTAGTGTCGAAAGTCCTGAAAAATAGTTTTTTTTTGCTATAAATCAAGACAGGCCCGTGCGCAGAAAATTCTCAAGAGAGGGGTTATGATTTTTCGTTCCTTTTGTAAGAAAGGTATGGAAACCCTCAAAGATGAAGATTTCTTTCTGAAGGGTTGAGGCTTGTGTCGACAAATTGTGGCAATGTCTGTTATCGAGAAGGAATCTTGAACAGACACAACCACCTGCTGGCTCATGGTAGTGCCGAATTCTTACTGTGGTGGTTTGTAGTAAGCGCCTACCGACTAAGTCGAAACCTCTTGTTCCTCCCAATCCGCATCATTCCGGGGCCACCGTTAGGTATTACTATAGGAGGGATTGTGCTCTTGCTCTTTTTATTTTCTGTCAACCGTTTGTATTTTTGTCTATTGATGCTGTTTCCAGTTTGCTAGATAACTGACGTGCTGAGGTCAGTTTCAAATACCGTCAAATATCGAGACGCGAACAGATCCACAGATGCCGAACATAACGACTTACATCTCTTTACAGCTATCTTCGTAGGGTTTTTTATACTTCTTGGCGATACTCAGTCCCAATTATCTACTAGCTGGTGCTGAGAGTTTTGTGGCAGCGGTATTTCTCCGGATACCGATGCCCGTTTTCGTAAGCCTTTTTGTTTTCAGCCACTCTGGCACAGCGATCACCTGCGGTGAAGTTTCTCTAGATTATGATACCCCGATTTTCTCCTAATTTATGTTGTTCGTTCGTTATTTTTTCCCCTTAGCTGCTTTTGCTAACTACCTGACCGATCTTGGCTGTGCAACTGACGTACTCATAACTTTTGTTAATATCAAAACTTGTCCAGACGTAAACTGATCCAGCGACGTCGACCAACTGACTTACATGCTTTTACAGCCACCCTCGCAGGGTTTCTTCAAAAACCTGTTTCTAGAACGGCCGAACTCAAATCGTCGCTGTTGTGCTATTTTATGACAAGCGCCATTTAGCACATTTCGAGACAAACGATTTTTAAAGTTTGAGATTGAATATCTTTAAACTTATAAATGCTATAAACAATTCAACGAAGACAGTTTTTACTATAAATGTAAACAAAAGTCGCACCTACACGTTTCATAAAATTTGTATGGCGTGTCATAATCGTGCATGGAAATTTTTCCATAGAAAAAAATCATCAATTATTATCTTTTATTCATGTCTTTGGCTTCATTTGGTCTATAAACAATGCGTTGCGTAAGCACGGTATACTTCGTAGATTGCAAACTGATGACTCTCATTTCCGGCCAGACTACTTGAGGAGCATTGTTTGGGAATAACAATTGATCCAGTCCAAGCGAGAGTTTCGCCTGAGAGCCAACATTGCGGGCCACGACCATCTTTACCGTAACTTGGGATGAGAAAGGAAGTGTTGATGTGGTACTTACTTAACGGAAGGCCCCGACTCAGTGACACTCCCATAAGTACCACGGATTGGGTAGGGGGTTGGTTGTTAGTCAGGATTCGCTTCAAGCAAGCGATGCGACTGAGACTATATTTTCGCGCATGTTTGAATAGTTTATTGACTGTAGGATACGTAAATCTTCTAGGCGTTTAAACTCTGGCTAATCGTTTATCGAGATTGTTTCATCGAAAAAAACTTGAAATCTGGACAGCCGGCTGTCGGGAGTGTTGTCGACAATGTAAAATGGACCATAAACAATGAGTTTAAAAGTGGGATGGTGGAACATTAAAAAATTATGTCACGCAGATTACCCAATACTAACTAACTCTCTGTCATATTACTACGTTATTTTTCCCCTTGGTCTAATACGAATTAAATTCTTTTAGTTTTTCCTTCATTTTTAGTGCCACTTTTACGCTACTCGCAAAAAGTGTTTATGTTCTATGGAATTTCCTATATACATGGCGCAATCGTGCGTAAATGGCCGATTGCGTCAAAGAACATGACGTGCTCCCCTCCCATTTATGTCACAATTAGTCATATCTCTTCCTTCCTTCCTGGCAGAATTCATAAATGGTCCTTATTAATATAATCACAAGCATATTGAGATCCCGTAACTTGAAATTTGCCACCTCGTTCGAGTATACGTTCCGATATTACAATGAAGACGCGAAACAGAAAAAATATAAATGCTGCGTACCTAAACGATATTAACATCATGCACGAATCAAACACCCTCCGTTTCCAAATAGTACGTACTTATTCTTAGCTCAGTATAATTGACTGATGAGTTAATGGAATAAAAGTAAAGCATTAAATATGACCATAAAACATTTGTTCCCCGTGCTGAAATGATTGCCGCAAATTGGTAATTGGATTTGAATTGATCTTTCGAATTGTCAATTCTCCACCCTCATACATAATTCAAAAGTCATTCACTCAGACAAGACCATGCGTATTTCCCACCCGCATTAAAGACCCAGTGGATTCGTTTCCTAGTTGGTCAAATAAACACTAAACAAACAAATAAATAAGTTTGTTCAGTCTAAAGAAATGTCAGCTCGATTGGCATCAACCGGCGGATACGTGTTCCCTTACAATGCCATCAAATGAAAGTGCATTTAAAATTACATACGACAAAATCAGTGCGGTAAAATATCAATTTCAAACGAAAATATTCGTTTCAAGTGCAACTGCGAGTCTTTCACTGTAAGCATACCACCACTATATCAGTTGAGTTCTGCTGCCGTCTTCGTTTGAGTCACTCAGAGTTCACTGTCAATTGAATAATAGGTTCTGGTCATTTGACGTTCTGCCTGTTTAGTTTCTATTGAAAACCAACCTCACAAATGAATATGAATGAACGCTCACTGACATGAAAATGACTCCGACCAAGATAATAAATACATACAGAGTAAAGGCTATGATAAGACGAGGCAACTCAAGACGGATACAGGTAGGAATATTTTTTCTCTGTATGAGTGAGGTTGCTGATAAATCAGGAGGATATGAAAAAGAAAAGAATAAACAAATGATGTAGTGGGCTTTTCTGTTAATATAAGTTTTGTTTTGGTTTAGTAATGATTATTTTTTATTAGTAGTTTTGAGATAAAAATTGTCCCTAAGTAATCGAATCGGAAGATCCGAGGTGAAACCCGACCTTTTCTCTCTTTTCATCGTGCGCCAAAGAATCGTGATGCTCGTCCGGATGTTTATGTTAACTACCAGGGGCCCGGCGGCCATGCTTAATTTTACAAATATAAAATAAATACACTCAAAAATGACAAATGTCCCGAACCTTTCTTTCTCTTCATCTTGGAGCAGTTGTCTCTGTATTTTTAGTTTTCTTGCTTTTCTTGAACCCTGCTGAATAATTGTTGACAGATGACTGTATGCAGCTAACGAGATTGGCAGTGCAGCCAATTTCTTTGTCACATTTAGATATGTTGCTATAATACACATAATAATGACCGTTTTATTAACTCACATTTCGCCAAAATGTATCTGGAACTAATCAACCCAACATTTTTATCACATACTACATGTTTCTAGCAAATTTGGCCAGCATAACAGCCTATTCATTAGAATCAAATTTGCCACCAAAATTGAAATAGAGATGGACGTACTACCAAAATTCAGAAATATACAGAAATCGTATTACTAATTGCCTTGTCTTAGGAGTAAACGATCGAACTCGTTAAAGGTCAAAGATGATAGATCACGGAAATTGATGGTTAAAGTCATTCTTTTAAAATGAAGGCGCAGTTGGTTGAGTAGTAAGCGTGACAGCCACCCATCCCAGTTGATCTGGGTTCAATCCCAGCCGAGGTCGTTGAGATTTTTCTGAGGTGAAAAATCTTCCTTTGGAAGGGAAGTAAAGCCATTAGTTCCCAGTCTATGAGTTGATGGGTCGATATCTAGTTACTACCAAATATCCTCCTCCCGTGATTCTTGTGGAGTGCGCAGTAGTTTATACGGCCTCTAGCAAAAGCAAGTATCGGACTAACGTTTCTTCCGCGATCGACATTCGGGCCTGGCCGGCGCCGGTTTTGATCAATAAACACTTTAGGATTACCAGGAGTTGCACATTAAAAGATGTTTCCCTAATCCCAAGAATAATTATCTACTGAGTCCCTGTGCAACTTCAGCTAGTCCAGTTCGATAACGGAGTAGCAACCAGGTCGCCCAAGGTCAAGCTCAAGCTCGATGGTTAAAGTCATTTTGAAATCAGAGATGAGGGCAACATGGATACCATTTAAAAGGAGGTGAGGCCATTTTGAAATCCAAGATGGCGGCCTTACCACCAAGAAACAGTGAAAATAACTATCAATATGGGGATCATTTAAAGTAGTAATAAAATCCCGGAATTTTTAAATTTAGGCCATTTTGAAAACAAAGATGGCGGTTTCCGGTAACCACCAAAGTGAAAATCATAATCAATATATATCTATATCGCTTTTGCAAGGCTGGTCAGTAGATGACAGAAACTGATGATTGAGGACATTTTGCAATGAATCCAATATGGCGACTTTTGGTTACCTCAAATCAATAAACCCACCTTCGATATGACCTATTTATAGCATTCATATCGAGCAAAATCTTTTCGAATTCTTTCTGAAAGAGAACATCGACTATTCTCGTGTCTGTTGGATGTGCTCGGAACCAGTGTGGAAGTGTTTTACCCCTTTACCATGTCATCGGAATTGTGTACAGGAAAATATTGGTAGAGGTGCAAAGAAAATAGCTGAATTACATATCTGATTTTAGCAATGAATTTGACAGCTTCGTACAATTATGATAGCATACTGCGGCTATCATATTTATTTTTCAAAATTTCTCAAATTCGCAGATTTCAGGCGAAAAATTATGAATCTAGCAATAACAGCTTATTGGAATTGGTTGCAATGAAAAACGTTATTTGGTAGTACGTTCGTCTCTATTATATTTAGTACCAGATAAATGTTGGCAACATTTATGTTAATTAAACGGTCATTATTATGTATTTTATAGCAACATATCTAAATATGACAAAGAAATTGGCTGCACTGCCAACCTCGCTAGCTGCATACACTCATCTGTCATCTGGCACAAGAAAGGTAAGATAACAATACGAAGCCAGTTGTCTCTTCCTGTCTTAGGTTTACCAGGATCCCATTTGACTGGTGCTCATTGCGTAAATTGAAAGCGGATCTATTCATTTGAGAGAATCAAACGAATGATGTTGAATATGAATCGAGACTCATTTGAAAGCAACGGTGAGTGAAGTGCCATGAACCGAACTTCAGATCAACAGCAACTGATGCGTTAAATGAATATGAATGCTACCATAGACGACTGATTGACCGCGTTTATTCAGTTTCGTTTGAATGAAATGAAATTTTACTGCACTGGACACAATATGTGCAATTCAGAATATAACGAAATGAAGATTGCTTAATTATTTGCAATTAAAAAAAAGATCATAAAAAATTAGTTGCATAACCAAGGTGGTTCATTTTCAAAGATAGCACTGCCGATGAATCACTGTATAAAAATTGGCGATAAGGGATGCGGATGAAAATAGCTGACCACCGCCTTCATTTGGTCTATAAACAATGGGTGAAATACATTTTGAAGGAAATGAGTCAGGGAATCTAAAAATAGTTATTTTTGGTTATGCTATATTTCCAGTTTTAAACTAAAACTGCATTTTTCTCACACTTTGTGTATTGAAAATGATTATGCCATTGTGTTCCTCAGATACTTTTACACATAATAACATCTTATACATCAAGATAACTTGAGCCAATCCCCGGACACAGTGATTTGAAGCAAAACATTAAAAAATTCTCGCTATATCTCAGTAACCAAACAGAATGTCAAAATTCTGAAAACGCCACTTTGTAGAGATTTTTTAGACAAGTGATGGGCCATATCAAATTCAGTTTACCCCAAAATGGCGTTTGTCATAAGATAGCACAACAGCGACGAAATGACACTGTGTGTCAAAATTTTTATTCCTAATCAGAAGTTAAAATATTTTGCTATGAGCAGTTATGCATTGTGAATGTGTGCCCGTGCCCATAATCCTCGAGTTCTCTGTGAAATGGCCAATTTTTAAACGAATCCTCATCATCGTCATATTCGTAGTGATCCGAATTCCGTGGGGTCCAACATAAGGGTCTCCACCGAACAATGGAAGGAATAAGTTCTTGATCCATTGAAAACAATATCTTTTTATTCAGTCTGATCATTTAGACAGGCACAGTACTATTACAGCTTGAAGGTACCATTTGTTGCATTTTACATTTTAAGTTTTTTTAAAATTAGGGGATTATAATATGAGATTTTCAAAACTAAATTTAAAATTTATTAATTATTCAGACAAGTGAGGGGTGGCTAATCGGATATAGATTACTATGCAAATGATTTCACTCCCACTACTTGGGGATTTGTTTTCCTCCAGCTGTCATATGTAAAACTGCCAGTCAATTGAAACGTTTGTCAATCGCTTGCCCAAAGTATGTGTGACTGTGAAACTTATTCCGGAGGCTACAATACCGGTTAGGTTGGATCCAACATGCAAATAATCCGACCGAAAAGCTTTTTTCGATATGTTTACCTCTACCTATCAGAAATTATGGCAGATGGAGGAAATCAAATCGTTGAACACACTAATACAGTTACAGATTATCAGGTACTCTATAAATACTATAAATCTTGAGTTTTTATTCAAAACGTCATATCTAACAATGAGACACCCCCTTTGTTTACTTTCTCTTTCGAAATTTTTAAGGCGTCACTATAGCACTTTTCGCTGATTTTACAGTACAGATCGATAGACTGCGGCTTAGACTAGGATATTATGCAAAAAGTTGAGGGTAAATGTTGATTTATATTTATTTATATTTATGTTTATTACCTTCACCAACAAGCCCCTTGGCCCCAATGGTGGTTGCTTAAACTAATTACATTTTAAAATTGACAACATTTTCGCTTTTATAGCATTCCGCGTCCGGTTGAAGTCGAAGGCCGTCGCCACACTGTTAAAAATTCGTTGGAGTCCGGTTACAGCGCTCTGGCAACCATAGTTGGTTCTCCTGAACGGAACTCGCAGAAGGGAGTTATTACGTAGAGCTCGAACGCGGGCTTGAAGATCCAGACGTCCGAGGATTGTAGGGCAATCCACTCTGGCAGAGAGTAAGTCCGAGACGAACAGGGCTCGAGAGCAGTCCCTCCGAATGCTGAGTGTATCGAGGTGTATAAGCTGGCAACGGTTTTCATAGCTCGGCAGCTGAAATCTGTTTCGCCATGGGAGATGACGAAGGGCGAAGCGTATGAACCTGCGTTGGACAGCCTCGATTCTGTCAATCCCGTTCTGGTAGTACGGATTCCAAACAGCTGAACAATATTCTAACGTTGAGCGGACCAACGCGCAGTAAAGCGATTTAAGACAATATACGTCCCTGAAGTTTTTCGCTATTCGGAAGATGAACCCAAGCTGTCGTGATGCCTTATCCACGATGTATGACGTATGTGGTTTGAATGTTAATGCCGAATCCATGATGACTCCGAGATCTTTGATGTGAGAGTGTCTTGAAATGCTCGAGCCGAAGAAATGGTAGTTAAATTGAGTCGGTTGGCGTTTCCGCGTGAACGTAACGATTGAGCATTTGCTCGGGTTTAAAACCATTATGTTTTGATCACACCACGTGCTAAAGCTGTCCAGATCCCTCTGAAGAAGCTCGGCATCGGTTTTATCCCGTATTTGTTGAAAAATTTTCATGTCGTCGGCGAAAGAAAGGCGGGGTCCTTGTAATGTGAAATTGACGTCATTAAAGTAGAGGAGGAATATTACTGGACCGAGATGGCTTCCTTGTGGTATGCCGGATGTAGCGAAGAATGGTGCAGATAGACAGTCCTTAATGCTGATTTGGAGTTGCCTTCCATCGAGGTAGGAACGAAACCAGCGCAGAAGTTGTCCATGAATGCCGAGTTTGTCCAGCTTCGCTATTGCGATATCATGGTTGATTTTGTCGAAGGCCGCAGATAGATCCATATAAATAGCATCGGTTTGCAATCCGTCAGCGAATCCATCCATTACATATGTTGTGAACGAGAGCAGGTTTGTCGTTGTCGATCGTTTAGGCATGAAACCGTGTTGGTCATCTGCAATGTAGTGTTTGCAGTGAAAGAAAATAGGATCTAACACAACCAGCTCGAACAGTTTTGATACAGCACTTAAACACGAGATTCCCCGATAATTGTCAATGTTCGATTTGTTTCCTTTTTTATGAACTGGAAACATGTGCGCTGCTTTCCAGCAGGAAGGGAATGTACCAGTAGTGAGTGATAGCTCGAAGACTCGCCGAAGTGGTTCAAGAAGCCCGCTGATGCACTTTTTGACAAAAATCGAGGGAACACCATCTGGACCTGGGGAACAAGATGCTTTCAGTTTGGTATTTGCTGCAAGAATGGCAGCATTATCGACACAAATTCGGTTGATGGTTCGTCCTAGAGAAGGAGTTAAATTAGCGGCGGCAGCGACTTGTTGTGGTGGCAAGCGCTCGTTGGAAAAAACGCTTGAAAATTTGTCGGAGAACAGTTGGCAAATTTCCTTAGTGTCGGTGCCTAAAACTCCATTAAACGACATACAAGATGGCAAACCGGATTCCTTTCGCTGCTCGTTAACATACTTCCAGAACGACTTGGGCTTGGATTTCAGTTGACGCTCGACGTTTCGCTGGTGTCTAAAAAAGGCGCGTCTGCTTTGTTGTTTGTATTCGTGGTTGAGTTGGAAGTAGTGATTTCGTAATGCAAGTGTCTTATGCTTCGAGAATTTTTTAAATGCAGCTCGTTTGGCAGATTTTAAACGTCTTAGGACGGTTGATTGCCAGGGAGGGTGTTCATCGGTACTAATTGTTCATTTTGGTACATGGCGGTCGATAAGGTAGTTAAGAATACTAGAAAACGTCATCGCTGCTTCATTCGCGTCGTCATTGTTAATATTTTCGTCCCAGTTTATATCCAACAGCGTGCTAACGATGCTGTCGTAGTCAGCGTTTTTAAAATCGTAGACGATAGAGCTTGAGACGTCTTCAAAATTCACTCCTAAGTTACCAGCGAATACAAGATGTAGTGGGGGATGATGGAGTCGGTGCAGTGCAGCAGTACGGAGCGCAGTCCCGGGCACTTACAAAGCAGAGGTCCAATGTACGTCCATTCTCGTTGGTGACATTATTAATTTGCCGAAGAGTAGCGCTGCTGTAGTTGTCCAAAATACAACTGGCATTGTTAATAAGCGCAGATTTTTCGATATCCAATCGTAGAAAACCATTACTTGCTTGGCACCAAGTCAAGCCAGGTAAGTTGAAGTCGCCCAGTATAACGATATCATCAGACGGGGCGGCGATCGAGGCGATAAAAGAAACGGAGGAAAGATGTACATCGATCAGGCTGGAATCACGAATTCTGTCAGGTGGAAAATACACAACACACAGGAACAGATTGCGATCGGCAAGTTTCACTGATATCCACACTTGCTCGGAGCTCGCCCACCGGTCATCGTTGATCACTCGGGCTTTTATACCACGCGATAAGCACACCACCGCCTGATTAACAAAAGAGAAAGTAAACGGGTAAACGGACGGGTGACGCTCCAACAGCAAAATGGCAAATTAAAGTGGCGGAGGGTGGCGTGACTGAGGCGGAAGCTTCCGATTTCGACTTACGAGAGCTTGCGCTACGAGAATTCGTTCGATACCCGGGAAAGTCTTCCACAGGGGCCAACGTGTTCTGGATGGCCTTCGCGTACTAAGTTTCCGCTACGGACCACCTCAAAATGTAATGGAACCCCTATTTCCTACTCGGCACCTCGATACGCCTTTGGCTACGTACGGAACAAGGGCCGGCTCTCGGACTTTGACCCGCAAGAAGAAAAAAGCTTGGGTCGGAGATCACGAGCGGTGACTGGTGGCGCCGTGTAAATTTCATAATGGACAAAATGAACTTAACAACCTCTCCATTTGACTACCGTAAAGGCGGGCCTTGACATAGGACACAATCGGCGGAGATCCTTCTCCGAAAGTAGAATGGACAACTCCAGTCAGTTAAGATATTTCCAGCTCGTTCTACGAAAAAGGTCCGTTGGACGAGCGTGTTTTTTACGTAAATCAGTTTATAACTTAGAACGGACGCAACGTCAGACTGCGGCCAGAATCAACCCAACTGAACTTATGACGTTGAATTCCGAGGTTGTGATGAATTTGATATGGTTATTTAAGAAATAATGCGGGAAAATATAAAAAACTATATCCTAGCATTCCTTGAAATATTACGCGATGAGCAACAGCCTTTGATTATGGAATTTATTCGAGACATCAACCCTACCACAAGATTATAATAAACTTTTGGCAACCATCCAATGAGAAGTTCGCTATAAAAATGTGTTTTTACTCTAATTCACTTTAATTTTATTTTAAATGTGTGGTATTATTTACAAATTTATTGGCGTCATACTCCAAACGTTACAATATATCTTTTTGGAAAAAAAACCTCGAGAAATACACTTGTCCTTTTGTTTTCGAGAGATCTAAATGCAAAGGAAGGCAATAAAGGGAAACAGACTTAAATTCACTTTTTATAGCAAAGACACATTTGATTTGATATTTTCAGGAAGGGGAGGGTTGATTTCAGCATCGGAGTAACAGCAATATCAGATACAAGGAGGGAGGGTTGACACCAATGGCAGAGAAGAAATGAACATTAAGCTTGCAGTTTGTGGCGGCTCCAACTTTGGTTTGTGCAGGCACAGTGGTAGGAATGAAGACGATCAGGTGGTAGCGCTCTGGTGCAAGTCAGCTACACAAAAGCAGTACTAAATTCGCTAAATTCGTAGAGTGATTGATGTTAAGAAGAGATAAATGAGGAACATAAAGGGGAGATTGCGGCTGGTCGTAACCGGTTCGAGGTTGAGTGGCCATCCTCGGACCGAGGACGGATACCTTATCCATTAACCGAGACCTGGCGGAACTCGGTGCACGCCCAAACAATGTGTTCGACATCGTGATAGCCGTTGTTACAAGCGCAGACACCGTTATCCACGAGCCCAATACGTAGGAAATGTGTTCATCGTGTGTTGGTTTAACATGAGTCAGGACATCACACGTATGAGGTCATGACCCACATCCATCCTCACGAGCCAAGGTTTCGTCGATACCTTCGGGACTATCCAATATCCAGCTACCTTTATAGTTTTCTAGTGCTCCACGAAGTTTGTCATCTTCTCAATAATATGATTATATGAAGTAATTCCCGTAATACTTTTCTAGTTATGAAGGTGTTTGTGACCCATAAATTGAGGTAAATCGAGGGGTTCGACAATATATTTGGACAATATACTAGAAAATCAGTGATTCATCGATTTCCGAAACCAGTACCACTTTCAGAACGCTACAAGTGGAAACCATCGATTGATAATAACTTTATGGGACACATGTGACCCGGTTTTGTCCAGAATTCTTCCAAAATTTCGTAAATTTCCAAAAAACGGGGCTAGTGAGACCCCTGGACCTTAATGAAAGCCCACAAAATTTTGGCTCTAGTATTATTTTGAGGTCCAAAACAATATGTTCACTTTGGATTTTTCGATGTTCCTGTACAGGGTTTCCTATGCAATTTGATTATTCTTGACAACAACTCCTCAATTTTGCTGATATGTCGTCTAGTAATACTTCTCTTTTTCTCACTGAAATCAGACCATATCTAGCTCTATTCTCACAATTGCGCAATTTTGTTGTAGATATATTTAAAAAATATTTATATATAGCTAGAACAGCTCATGCGAAAAAGAAGGAAAATATCCACAGGGCATTTAATAACTATGAATATTGGAAATACACGAATAATTAAGCAGTATTCAATTTATGACAAAATCGGATTAATTAATAACGGGTGTTCAATAAAAATTGAGAATGTGTGATGCCGGCCGAAAATATCACTGCTCCCATACCTTGATTCACCGAACCCTCAAGATGAAAGACATCATCTGTCGGAAGAAGACTCGGTCCCCGAGTGCACGAACGGACAGCTGGTGATCGTGAAATCGCAGTGCCGGTATTTGACGACGTCGTTCATGCAGGACGACGAAAGTTACTTTCCGCTCTCGAAGACCCTCATTCCAGAAAATGACAGCTACTATACAGCGACAAGTGGGGCACACCCCCGGAAGTAAAATATAAGTTTAAGCATAAATTTCAAAAAATGTTATGCTATACATCGCCATATCGGACAAAGGGATTTCAAAGCCGTGGTTCAAGCTAAGCGGTCTGGCCATCAATCAATAAGTGTACCAGAAAGCGTTTCTTGATAAAATTATTCTGCCGTTCTTAAAGGAGCATCATGCGGATTGGAAGTACGTCTTCAGGCCGGACAAGGCTTCTTCCCATTACGCCAAGAAGACGCTGGACCATCTTGAGCAGAAAAAGATACCGTACGTGCCGAAAGTAACGAACCCCACCAACTTGCCCCAGGGCCGTCCCATTGAGGATTTTTTCGGCTCCCTCAGTGCCCTAGTGTACACAAATTATTGGCGGCCAATGATACGAAACAGTTGACCACCAGGATCCGGAATTGTATCCGGAAGATGGACGTCAGTGCCGTCCAGTGCTCTTGTGAGAGCATCGCGACTAAGTTACGTCGTAGGGCTGACCAGATCCCCTTCTACAGTATTCATTGAAGTTTTTTTAAAGAATAAACATTATGTTTAAAAAAAAATGAATTCGTTGAATTTTTGTTTTGTTTTTTAACTACATAACAAAAAATTCTCATTTTTTATTGAACACCCGTTATTTAGTACCTTTCTATGGATTTTTCTATTATGGTTATTCAGATAAATAGAAAAGCATTCGGCTTAATTACTCATTTGGCTAAATGTCGTTAGGCCAATCGGTATTCTGCTAAAAGGCACCCATCATATTTGTTACACACGAAAGGATGGAAAATAATCGAACTCTTTTGATACGTTCGTAATAAAATTCTCAAGAAAACTAAAATTCCTACATTGGAGTACAACCGGTTTCGCCAATTTCGAGCATTTTCTACGTAATAATGAATGTTTTAATAAAAAAGGTCGCTACATTCATTCTTTTACGTTCTCCATTCCACATAAAACCCATTTGAGCTATCCGAATCCGGAAAAATGTTCTGCCTTAAATAAAATGGGATCAGCACAAGTATATGGCACAATACAATCCAATACAATGAAATTTTAAAACAAAACCTGCTCTGGTAGTTGCTTTTCCCTTCAAACTTGGCCATTTTCCATTTGACGGGAAGTTATGATCTTCGGCGACCTGAAAATAATCATTTCAGCAAGGAATTGAGAAGCGACATTACGAGAACATTTTTGTTCGAGATGGACATTTTGTCGAGCGGCTATCTACTGACTGCTTGACCGGGTTGACTTCTACAGTCCCTGGCCGCAATTTTATGCTTAAACTAAGAAATAAAACCACCGCGTTATATGCGTCATTTTATTGTGTTATTTCTCAACAGAACTACTATTTTTATACTCATGGAAATATTTACCAAAGTTGTTTTTAAAGATTCATCGTTTTCAAACATAGATGGCAGCAACGTAGAACACGAAAATATAAAATAAGATAATAAACATCGAACACAGAGTAATTGTATTAGTTATGGAATTTGCGTTTCGACTTCGTCTCATCAGAATCCAACATTAACTTAGTGACAGGACTAAGCTTGCGCCGGATTGGCGCGAGCTCCAAAAAACGAAAACACTATTTGTGTTTCTGAGCAAACCCCTAATCTTGCAAGAAAAGGAGTTCTGATTAAGCCGATAAGAATAGATGTGGAATTGTCAAAACGTATAACACATAAATTACATTGTAATTATACAATAATTATGCCTCAAAGAAAAATACAATTTTTATGATGGCTAATGACGTGGTATCGCCAACCAAAAATTTAAGGAAACTGTTTGTTTTATCTTTAACTTTGTTTCTATCTTTAAATCTGTCAAGTATTGAACGTGTATTGGAGATAAAATTACGGGAAAGTATTTTTGTTCAGCTCAAGCATAATAATATGTCCAGGGACTGTAACTCCTGCGGCGAGTTCCTTGAATTCTTAATGTAACTGAAATTTGCTACAATTGCTATCTAACTTTTCCTTCCATCTCTCTTCTCCCCAGGTAAGACAGTGTAACGACCGTTTTCACAGTCGAAATGCCATATCCGGAGCCGGTAGAAAACGTATGTATGTTACTAATGTTATTACTCCGTACAGTAATTGTTCCGGTCGTTGGCGGTTGGCTGATCGTAAAAGAGTAGCAAGGGGGTTTTGTGAAACGAGGCAACGATGGTTTGCCGGCTAGGTCACTAATTGAATTAGTCTAGGGCTGTAGTACATACCGTGCCGGATCCCATTAGTGACAAAGCAGCAGAGGCTCGTAATCTAACGGTTCAGCTTGCTCGAGTGGACAGTAAGCAGTGACGCCAGTAGTCTGGGATTTTTGCGTTCTTTTTCAGTCGAAATACGTCACCAAACAGAAATGATTATAAGTAGATTTAGCATGGAGGGACTGTATATATTTATAAATTGAATTGTTTAAACGTTCAGGTAGAAAATCGAGCCCCGAACATTGACCAAGTAGCACTGGAAACCGGTGAAATCACGTTCGAAGCAGACATGCAATTCTGGGCGCACCTGTTGTAAAAAAGAAACACAAAATCAATTTGTGCCAGTCGAGGTAACACTTCACCGGAACTGTCTGACTGTGCAAACATTTACTCAGTTGATTCCCCATTTATCACTTATTCATTATAACATCCGGCCAACGCCTTTTTCTACCAGGGACCTTCGCCAAGCCTCGGAATGCTCCGGAGCATGTGGAATTCATTAGTAATCACCCGTTCCCTGTGCCAACGTATTTCCTACCGGTTCAACCAATTAGCTGCAGCGATGGCAAATTATCATATGTACATAACTCCACGGTTTCGAACCAGTTTTTCACCTGATTAACTTACTCATACATACATCCTGTTCTGGTAGTACACGAGGTAAAGTGCTGGTGCGCTAGACTTATAAGCATAACATAATGTGATCGAACCCCGACCAGAAAGGATTCCTATATTCCAAGATTATCAACTACGAATTCTACCGAAATAGTAAGTCAAGTTCCGTCTCGAAGTGTAGTACCAAAATTACTTTTCAACTTTCGCATATTTTCCTCCTTCCACCAATTGTTTACCACCCCCATTGGAGTTACTGGTTCCGGTGATGAACCGAGTATGTGTAAATAACAAAGTGAGTCACATACGTTTCATCAAACATTAAAGTTCTCAAGGGAAACCCGGTTTTTAAGTCCATTAAAAATTTGTCACGTGTAACATCTACTCTCTTGATTTATTGT
This sequence comes from Topomyia yanbarensis, assembly GCF_030247195.1. Taxonomy (NCBI): domain Eukaryota; kingdom Metazoa; phylum Arthropoda; class Insecta; order Diptera; family Culicidae; genus Topomyia; species Topomyia yanbarensis. Next base: position 60,590,203 of record NC_080670.1, read on the forward strand.
ATGGAAAACTTTCATATATGATATATAGTCAACTAGTTAGCTTAGGGACGATCCATAAATGACGTAGCGTTTTTGAGCAATTTTTAACACCCCCCCCCCTCCCCCATCGTAGCATTTCGTCACACACCTCTAAATACCCCCTGGTAATTACGTAGCTTGGCGGAAATTCTTCCCCCCCCCCCCCCCTTGTCCCGGCAAAATTTTAAAAAAAATGAAAAACGATGTTAGTTATTCCCCTTTAAAAAAGCTACGTAGCATGACATGATCCCCTACCCCCCTTGTCGTCACACATAATCACAAAATGCAGAACTCCCCCTCCCCCATATAATGCTACGTCATTTATGGATGATCCCTTAGCACCAATTTTATCCACCTCCCGACAAATCTCGCATGTTCTGTCGAATTGGGATAGGTAAATTTAGTGAATGTTTCTCTTTCAACGAAACCCTACTTTGAAGCGAATCTAATTAGAAATTCCCTTTATAAACCACAGAAATGTGTTTAGCTTTTGACGACAAATTAATCACAGCAGACTGAGAGAAAGTTAGTATCAAATTCATTCATCACAGGGAAACGCAAGTGAATAGCACAGATTGTATTGTCGTTGCACGTTATTGTTAGGGATTAAATCGAAGACTACAAATCAAGAAGACTGACTTTTGCCATAGTAATGATAAGCGGGATGAGTTACAGCGCCTCAGTTGTTCGAAGATAGGAAGCTCAGTGTAAAAGTATTAATATGTGTGAATATATCAATTTAGAAAATACTACCTTTGCCCGGAAGAGGTTATGTCGTTAATGTCTTTCGATTTTTGACCGAGTTTTCAGTCTTCTTGATATGTTGTCTTCGATAAAATCCTCTTGCTATAGTACGTTTTTCTTCATACATGAAACTACAATACAAATGCCGCGCAACACACACGCTGCTTGCTTCGAGAAAGATCAAACATGTCGTACAATGTTGGTTTTATCACAGACAACGCTATAAGCCACTATTATTACAGCTTACGTACTGCAGTTGTGAAATGTGTTCGGTTTATTTAATGCTGTGTTGGTCACCGTTTCTCGTATAGAAATTGTTATCAGTTATTGTCAGAGTGACCTTCTTGCACAATATTGAGATGGTTGGCGAAACTATCACTATAACTCATCGATTTACCGTAAATAATGGTTTACCATTCATAATTTCTTTACTTGCATAAATGAAGCCTGAACTTGTGTTGCGACTTCGTCTCATCAGTGGCATAACAGACTTAGCTAATAATTTGTTAATGGCCTAGTCAGACCCGCAGCCAGGATTTTGTTTCGAGAGGGGCTTTAAAAAATTACTGCATAAATCTTTTAATTCTGATGACTTGAAATGATGAAGAAACTGAATGAAATGTGGAAAAGTTCTTAATGAAAACAATTCCAAATCAAAGACAATAGAAACAAAAAAAACATGTTCTTTGTCACAAGAAAGGCTATAGTTCATCGACTAATTATTGATGCTGAATTGGAATCGTTTCAAAGTATTTATACGCCATTCGAATATTAAAAGCATTGACGGAGCCAAAAAAGGCAAGGTGTTATAAACTTTACGTTTACAAGGAGTAGAAGACGCTAAATCGAATTGTGTAGAAAAAATATTAATAGAATATTCAAACGAAGAGAATGTTGAAATTTGCACTAAATCTTCTGATCTAGCAGACGACTTGTAGATGCGCAGAAATAGTTCAACTTCTATTTTCTTGATCTGGTGTCCTGCAACTATTACAAGTTATATGGCATCATGCTAATCCAATTTTTGATATATTCTATTTAAATGAAACTATTTTCAAGACTGATCTTGGCCTGAAAGATCACAGCCCCAACCAGGAAGGATTCTTGGTGATCAATAGGATCAAAATATATATTTCAATGATTGATCAACTAAACGAAAAAAAGCCCACAAATCGAATGAAAATGACCTAACACTGATTACTAATATCTTCTAATTTACTTAAATTTTGTTAAATCTATCATAGATGACACCACCAAAATAACTAGCGACGTCAAATATGAATAGGCTCAATAGTTTCAGCATCTCTTTCATCCGACACATGGAAGATAATTTATCGCACTTTCATTTCGTTGAACAAATATATTCATACTAATCTGTTTAATATTTGGTTCGTTTTTTTAAATAAAAATAATTCGCTCTAATTTTTTCCACAATTACCGTAAAGATTGGAAAATGTTCGACAACTTGAACAAAGCTGTAATGTCAGTTTGATCACAAGTTAATTTTACGATAATTTGAAAATAAGTTTCAAAGCCATACGGTTAAGGGTCTTTCGAAAAAGAAAAGATCACACCACAATTCCTAAAGCACTCGAGTTGAGTGTATAGAAAATATAGAAGAGCTGTTCTTGAGTCGATCTCAATTCTTTTTTTCCGTGATTACTAAAAATCTCTCCACTTTTATTCCATAGGGAACAAAACTAAAATGAAATACATACACATACTGAAATTAATCGAAACAATAATCCTAAATTATTCACCTATAGATTCCACCAGTTACAACATTTTAGTCGCTCTCCGTGATAGCCTACTGATGGCTGTTCGCTGTATCGACTCGTCGTTTACATAGACAATAATTTGAAATAATGGAAAGCGACTAAAATCCTACTGCTGGTTGCAACATATAGTTCATTATGATTGATTGACTAATAAGTGATTTAGCACCATTTAACATATGATGGAAAGTAAGGACAAACTCATGACAGTTCTAACGAGTGTTCAATAAAAATGAGAATGATTTCAATACCTTTCTGTAATTAAAGTAAAGAGCGTTAATTATTTTCTCTCCAAGAGAATTGCTCTCTAGACTCACTAGAAATGGGTCTTTTCGCTCTGATGTTGTCAATTCAATCGTCGAAACAGCAAGCACTCTGTGAGCGTGTTGTACGGTTTTACGAAACGCATGGTCATCGTGGAAAAATGTTTACGGTAGACCACTTTCAAGATTAAAACGTGTCCGGGAGCACAGTTTACCGGATCCTGGCATCCCTGAGTGTGGAGTGGAAGACCGGTAACGACCGGCGAAGATAATGACGAAGAAGAAGAAGGAAGTGTTGAAAAGGCTGTTTGACAACACAGACGGAACGAATTTCCGTGACGCCGACCGAAAATTTCACTGCTTCCTTACCTTGATTCACCGAACCCTCAAGCTGGAGAACATCATATGTCGGAACACAATCGTCTGAACTCTCGATCGAAGCAGATCGTTTTCTTGTGCTGTGCATAGAGTGGATCAATATAAATATATACATTGTGAAGGCCAGTCATTGTTTGCGGCAGGCTTTGTTCGCCGGTGCCTAGGTTGGTGAAGTGAATAGTTCAATAACCGGACAAGCCGCTATATAAGCTAAGTATCTTTTTTTTCTCATTTCCCTTTCCCCCGATCTGTCGCTACTTCTTAGATCCTTTTCCCCTGAATATAAGTTTCATCTCTCGTTTACACCACGTGCTATCCTCGTGCCTAAATGGCCGAGGGCGAAGTAACATTGGATGGGAATGATATTCCCATGGATATACCGGATAAACCCGAAATTACTCCCTCCCCTGATTCCCCCAGTCCTCCTCGTATTAAAACATACCCACCCAGTTCAACTGGGCCCTGGGTGGTCTATTTCCGGCCCATTACGAAATCGCTTAATATTTTAGAGATCTCACGGGAGCTGACTGCTAACTACCCGGCCGTAGCTCATATAACACGTGTTAGAGCTAATAAGATACGCATATTAGTGAATGACCTCGACCAGGCAAACCAGATTGCTCGCAGCGAGCGCTTTACAAAGCAATTTAAGGTGTATATACCTTGTTTGGCAGTGGAGATCGACGGGGTCGTTGCCGAACCGGGTTTGAAGTGCGAAGACGTGTTGAAGTATGGAATTGGTTGCTTTAAGGACCCCTCACTTGAACATGTGAAGATTCTGGAATGCAAGCAATTGTATTCAGCAAAAACTGAGAATAATAAGACAACTTATTCATTGTCAGACTCGATTCGGGTGACTTTCTCCGGGTCTTCCCTCCCCAACTATGTCCTCCTGGATAAGGTTCGTCTACCGGTTCGCCTGTTTGTACCGCGGGTAATGAACTGCAGCAATTGCAAGCAGCTGGGCCACACAGCCACCTATTGTGGCAATAAGAAAAGGTGCGGCAAATGCGAGGGAGAACATGAGGATGACGCTTGCAGTGGAGAAACTGAGAAGTGTATTTACTGCGGGGGCCTTCCGCATGATCTTAAATCATGCCCCGCGTACAAACAGCGCGGGGATAAAATTAAGCGCTCCCTTAAGGAACGCTCGAAGCGCTCTTATGCAGAAATTCTTAAGAATGCTTCGCCATCTGTCCCTTCCGAAAATTCCTTTGCTCTTTTGGCTGGCGTTGAGCAAGAATCTGACGACCCACAAGAGGGAACATCTTTGGTTAACCCAGGGGAGTCCAGGAAGAGGAAAAATCAAGCTTCCCCTAGATTGCCTCGTAAGGGTGCCAAAGTGTCGTCCACTCAGAGTGCGCCAACTACAATCAATAAATCCAACGGAAGTGATGCACTAAAGCCGAAGCAATTTGCTCCAGGACTTGGAAATTTTAATTCTAACAAGGAGTATCCACCACTTCCAGGGACACCAAAAACCCCAAGTGTTCCCTTTTTTCAAACAAATACTCAGTCCAGTAGCGGACTAATGAAATTTTCTGACATAGTGGACTTAATTTTCACAGCTTTCAATGTTACTGATCCTCTTAAAAGCATTCTGATACATTTTCTCCCTATGGTGCAAACATTTTTGAAACAGTTGACTGCTAAATGGCCCCTCCTTGCAGCGATCGTATCCTTCGATGGCTAAGTCATCAAACGAGGTCACTGATTCGATCACTGTCCTACAGTGGAATTGCAGAAGTATCCTCCCGAAAATCGATTCCTTCAAATTCTTACTAAACAGTTTAAAATGTGATGTTTTCACATTATGTGAAACTTGGTTAACTTCCGATATAAATCTCAACTTCCACGACTTTAATATAATCCGTCTGGATCGAGAAAACCCTTATGGAGTACTTTTGGGGATCAAAAAGTCCTATTCTTTCAACCGAATTAACCTCCCTTCGACACCAGGCATTGAAATTGTCGCTTGTCAAGTTCTAATCAAAGGTAAAGACCTTTGCGTTGCTTCCATCTACATTCCTCCTAGAGCCTCGGTAGGGCACCGAACGCTTTGTAATATCACGGAATCCTTACCGGCACCGCGGCTAGTTCTGGGAGACTTTAACTCGCACGGTACGGTATGGGGCTGTCTTCATGATGATAATAGATCAACATTAATCCAACATTTTTGCGACAATTTCAACATGACCATCTTAAACACGGGAGAAATGACGCGGATTCCTACACCACCAGCACGCGCAAGCGCGTTGGATTTATCGCTATGCTCGACATCGCTACAGTTAGATTGCAGGTGGAAGGTGATCCCTGATCCCCACGGTAGCGATCATTTGCCTATCGTGATTTCAATTGCTAACGGTTCAAGACCATCGGAAACAATCAATGTCTCGTATGACCTCACACGGAACATTGATTGGAAGAGTTACGCGACCGCGATATCCGTTAAAATCGAATCCACTCAAGAACTTCCTCCGGAGGAAGAGTACAGGTTTTTGGCTGGCTTGATTCTCGACAGTGCGAATCAAGCTCAGACTAAACCAGTACCCAGCGCGAATACCCATGGACGGTCTCCCACCCTGTGGTGGGATAAAGAGTGCTCAGAGCTGTACGCGGAAAAGTCCACTGCATATAAGGCCTTCCGGGAAGACGGGTTACCCGCTAGCTATCTACAGTACGCGTCGTTAGAAAGGCGAATGAAGAGTCTAATGAAAGCCAAAAAACGCAGTTATTGGCGCCGGTTCGTCGACGGGTTAACGAGAGAAACAGCGATGAGCACTCTTTGGGGTACGGCTCGACGTATGCGTAACCGTAATAGTACCAACGAGAATGTGGAATATTCAAACCGTTGGATATTCGCTTTCGCCAAGAAGATCTGTCCGGACTCTGTCCCGGTACAGAAAACGTGCCGCGCCGCGTCTCCTCACGATACCGCGAACGAAACACCGTTTTCGATGGTGGAGTTCTCACTTGCTCTCTTATCATGCAACAATAACGCCCCAGGGTTAGACAGAATCAAATTCAACTTGCTGAAGAATCTGCCTGACACTGCAAAAAGGCGCTTGTTGAATTTATTTAACAAGTTTCTTGAGGGTAACATTGTCCCTTATGAATGGAGGCAAGTGAAGGTCATCGCCATCCAAAAACCAGGAAAACCAGCCTCCGACCACAACTCGTATCGGCCGATTGCAATGCTGTCCTGTATTCGGAAGTTATTCGAGAAAATGATCTTGTTTCGCCTCGACAATTGGGTTGAAGCAAATGGCTTACTGTCAGATACACAATTTGGCTTCCGCAAAGGCAAAGGGACGAACGATTGCCTTGCGTTGCTTTCTACAGAAATCCAAATGGCCTATGCTAACAAAGAGCAGATGGCATCAGTCTTCTTGGATATTAAGGGGGCTTTTGACTCAGTTTCTATCAACATTCTGTCAGAGAAGCTGCACCAGCATGGTCTTTCGCCAATTTTAAATAACTTTTTGCTAAACCTGTTGTCCGAAAAGCACATGCACTTTTCGCATGGCGATTTAACAACATTGCGATTTAGCTACATGGGTCTTCCCCAGGGCTCATGTCTAAGTCCCCTGCTCTACAATTTCTACGTGAATGACATTGACGATTGTCTTGCCAATTCATGCACGCTAAGGCAACTTGCAGACGACGGCGTGGTCTCTGTCACAGGGCCCAAAGCTGCCGACTTGCAAGGACCATTACAAAATACCTTAGACAATTTGTCTGCTTGGGCTCTTCAGCTGGGTATTGAGTTCTCCACGGAGAAAACTGAGTTGGTTGTTTTTTCTAGGAAGCGTGAGCCAGCGCAACTCCAGCTTCGATTAATGGGTGTAACGATCAATCAGGTTTTCACATTTAAATATCTCGGGGTATGGTTCGACTCTAAAGGTACCTGGGGATGTCACATTAGGTATCTGAAACAGAAATGCCAACAAAGGATCAATTTTCTCCGAACAATAACTGGAACATGGTGGGGTGCCCACCCAGGAGACCTGATCAGGTTATACCAAACAACGATATTGTCGGTGATGGAGTACGGGTGTTTCAGTTTCCGCTCCGCTGCGAACATACATTTCATCAAACTGGAGAGAATCCAGTATCGTTGCTTGCGCATTGCCTTGGGTTGCATGCACTCGACCCATACGATGAGTCTCGAAGTGTTGGCGGGTGTTCTTCCGCTAAAAAATCGATTTTGGGAACTCTCATATCGATTGCTCATCCGATGCGACATTCTGAACCCGTTGGTGATTGAAAACTTCGAGAGGCTCGTCGAGCTTAATTCTCAAACCCGATTTATGGCCTTGTACTTCGACTACATGGCACAGAGCATTAACCCTTCTTCATATACTCCCAACCGTGTTCGTTCCTAGATACTTCTGATTCTACTGTATTCTTCGACACATCCATGAAGGAAGAGATTCGTGGAATCCCGGACCATATACGCCCGCAAGTGATCCCCAATATATTTTATAATAAATTCCGAGAAGTCGACTGTGACAAAATGTTCTACACTGACGGATCAAATCTCGATGGGTCCACTGGCTTCGGTATCTTCAACAATACTATCACCGCTTCATTCAAGCTCAATGATCCCGCTTCAGTTTACGTCGCAGAGTTAGCTTCAATTCAGTACACCCTTGGGATCATCGACACTCTGCCCACAGATCACTACTTCATCATTTCGGACAGCCTCAGCTCCATCGAGGCTCTTCGTGCGATGAAGCCCAAAAAGCAATTCCCATATTTCCTGGGGAAGATACGGGAGTCCTTGTGTACGTTATCTGAAAAATCTTATCAAATTACCTTTGTTTGGGTCCCCTCTCATTGCTCTATTCCGGGCAATGAAAAGGCCGACTCATTAGCAAAGGTGGGCGCATTAAATGGTGACATATATGAAAGACCAATCTGCTTCAACGAATTTTTTAGTATTTGTCGTCAGAGGACACTCAGCAGTTGGCAAACCTCGTGGAGCAATGGTGAACTTGGACGATGGCTACATTCCATTATCCCAAAGGTATCAACGAAGCCTTGGTTCAGGGGGATGGATGTGGGTCGGGATTTTATTCGTGTAATGTCCCGACTTATGTCCAACCACTACACCTTGGATGCGCATTTGCGGCGTATTGGGCTTGCGGAGAGTAGTCTGTGCGCTTGTGACGAGGGCTATCACGACATCGAGCACGTTGTCTGGGTATGCGCCGGGTATTTGGACGCCAGGTCTCAGTTAAAGGATTCCCTTCGGGCCCGAGGTAGACCACCCAATGTCCCAGTCCGAGATATGCTGGCAAATCGTGATTTCCCCTATATGTCCCTTATTTATACTTTCATAAAAACGTTAAATATCCCAATTTAGGCCCTCTCTTTTTATTTCTCGTTTTAGAAATTTTCTCCTGCCTTTTGGGACCGATCAGCTCCAGACTGCAACTATGTAACCGCCGTCGCACTTACCACTACGGAAACTGAAGCGAGAGCGACTCGAGGTCCGATGACTTTTGAAGGATTCCCCGCGGGTCCGAAGAATACCATCCGCCAATCCGACCTACTAGACTGAGGCGCTAATTTGTCTCGCTGATCTCCCGTTTGCCCGAAAGTTGCAAGTTTTGCTCTTCTCTCCCGGTCACCATCTACGCTTTCTCTCCCCTGTCCTTGATACAACTGCTTCTACAGCCCCCTCTGAATATCTTGACCAAGCATAAGTCTCCGCTAAAAAAGTTCAAATTTGTATTCTGTATTCCTAGTTTTAAGATAGTTGTAATTTTACCTCTTTGTTAAAACTATTGTCCCCCATCTTGTAAATAGAATTGTATCCCTAGTTTTAAAACACCGGTGAATTTTCTCATAAACATTTGTTCCCCCTTTTGTGTACCAAACTATATTGTTAGTTTTAAGATAACTGTAAATATTTCCTAAAAAACTATTACTATTGAATTCCTTGTTTTAAAATTTTTCATAAAAAAAATCTTTTGCTCCCTCTCTTGTATATAGAATCTTATTTCTAGTCTTAAGATAGCTGTAAAATTTTTCTTTAAAAAAAAAAAATATTTCACCATTGTAACCTCCTAGTTTTAAAATATCCAAAGTGTAAAAACAAAAGAATTTGGCACCGCCAAGCTAACGCATTTGTGCCTATCAAATAAACGAAATGAATAAAAAAAAATCATATGTCGGAAGAAGACTCGGTCCCCCGAGTACACGGACGAGCAGAGAGCGATCGAGGATGACGAAGAACTACCGCGGAAGTTACTTTCCGCTCTCGAAGACACACATTCCAGGAAATGGCAGCTACTATTCCAGCGACAAGTCGGCCACACTTCCCGAAGTAAAATATAAGTTTAAGCATAAATTTCAAAAAAAAAGTTATGCTGTACTTCGCCTCATCGGACAGAGGGACTTCAAAGCCGTGGTTCAAGTCGAGCGGTCTTGCCATCAATCAACAAGTGGACCAGGAGGAGTGTCTTGAGAAAATTCTTCTGCCGTTCTTAAAGAATCATCATGCGGATGGAAAGTACGTCTTCTGGCCGGACAAGGCTGCTTCCCATTACGCCAAGAAGACACTGGAGTATCTTGAGCAGAAAAAGATATCGTACGTACTGAAAGAAAGGAACCCGACCAACTTGCCCCAGTGCCGTCCCATTGAGGATTTTTTCGGCTCCCTCAGTGCCCTAGTGTACACAAATAATTGGCGGCCAATGATACGAAGCAGTTGACTATCAGGATCCGGACTTGTATCCGGAAGATAGATGTCAGTGCCGTCCAGCGCTCTTGTGAGAGCATCGCGACTAAGTTGCATCGTACATCTGATCAGGGCCCTTCTCCAATATTCATTGACGTTTTTTGGAGAATAAACATTATGTTTTTAATGAAAATACTGAATCCGTTAAAAAAATTGTTTTTTAACTGCATGACCAAAAAATTCTCATTTTTCATTGAACACCCGTTAAATGCCGTTACAACATAAAAACATGACGTAAGCAATAAAAATGATAAAACGTTATTGGATGTCCAACAGATCTCGTCCGAGCGGCTAGCTATTGTTTACTAGGCTGGGAAATATTTTGCCTAAACAAAAGTGCTTTGGTGGTCATTTATTTCTATCTCGTACACTTACATGTCATTATCGTGATTACAGCCATTTGCATGTTCTCGAATGTCTGATTTCATCCTTGTTTCAGGCCCTTACTGGTCACGAGTCTTAACTTTCTCAACGAGGGTGTTGACTGTTGATTTTGAGATACTTGACGCAGTTTTTGTCAGACGGTACTGGTCAATATAAGTTTGCACACATAAAAGTGATCAAGGCACTTGAAATTGTTTGGTGGTTATTTCTAGCGGTGGTAGATACAAAATGAAGTCCAAAATGTATCCTAATATCATTCTTTTCCGTTTTATCGGAATATCATACAGATAACAAACGGAGGATAATTCATACACGGTTAACGGCGTCTAGCCGCTTATCATACCGTTCGAACGCTATAGTCATGATGTTGCTCGTTTGGCAGGCGAGCAACGAATGGTTCAAACGGACACGCAGCACCAATATTTGTAACTTCATGAATTTGATTGAATCTCTCAGGTGTCCTATCCCCCCATTGATGGCTCTGGCTAACCAACGAGCGATTTGTGTTTGCCGGGCAACTGCAATCATGCTGCAGCTGCTACGGCGTTAACCCTCTACTGCCCAACTCCGTCTTTTGGCGGGGTTCAGCAGAATCTCTGTAAAATGTACAATACCCGATTTTGTGTTGTCTACCTCACTAAAACCTCTTCAAAACATTCCTACCAATCATACAAATGTATTATCTGCTTGTTGAAATCATGGCATAAAATGATATTTGAGTTGAAAGTTGGAAATTTGAGGAAAACGAGAAAAAAATATTTTGCGTGTGGTAGTACAATTCAATTGGAAAAATATCACACATGTTGAGGTTTCCAAAAAATAAAATAAAAATGATTGATAAGTAACTTTACAGTAGTACTTCATCGTAGAATTGAAATTTGGTCGTGTACTAACTTTAAACTACACTTATATGCTTAAGAACATACCCCACCAAAAGGCGGTGTTGCGCAGTTGGGTGAAAAAAAATTCGTCTTAGAAGTAGGGTGGATGTACCAATAGTTGCATGCTTAAGGAAAACTTTTGATAAAAAATCGGTTAATAGACCTATGGGCAATGTTAATACATTAAACGAAAGCTTTCAGTCCCTACTTCATAGGAAAAATATAAAGATGGCTTAATAACCAATTTATGTATTCAAAACCGCTTGTACCACTATAGGAACACATGTACCAATAGTGGTGCAATCGCTAATTTCGGTTCCTATTGTTGCAAATCCCATTGCTTTCTTATGGGACTTGCAACTATAGGTACACTACATCAACTATAGGTGCAAGGGAGCTCAAAATTCTAAGAAAATCATTTTTTTCAATAGTTATTTGAGCAAATTTCAAGGATAACAGTTTTATTGTCGCATAATTTTAGTGCGATGAATCGATAAAAAAATATTTGTTGATGGTTGGTACCTTAGTTAGGCGTATAACGCACTACTGCAACTATTGGTACACCTCAACTATAGGAGCACCCACCCTACTCATCGCATAAAAATGTAGGTTTTTATTTGGCTCTAGTTTCCTCAATGTTCGACCGATTTCAACAAAACCACTTGCAAATGATCGGGAAGTCATTCAAAATGTATTATTAATACTTGTTCGTCGAATCAAAAAACCGTGCCTGGCTTTACTAAGAAATCTCGTGGTATCTGTCAGAGGGCCACCTGAGCCATATTGAATACTCATACAACTTCTAGCTCGAAGTGCGCCTAAGCTTAACCTAAGTATAAATAAAAATCATAAATTTCAACCTTCTGAATGAATTTGGAGACATATTAGCTAGTTACGGGCAACCTAGAAATGATCCATGCTTTGGCGGTTCGAGAGAAAGGTGCTGGTCTCATAAAGCATTTGTCGTATGTGCGGAACTCATCCAGAAGGATTTGTAGTGATCCGTAACATCGTCGCACTAGCCTTGTAACTGTTCTGTATACTAAGAATCGACTGCGAAGTCTGATGAAACAGAAGGTTAAGTTTCGAAAACGGAATGATAGTATCAAAGCTTTGTTTTGCTTTTAGATACGGTTCCAGGAGACATTCTAAAGGACATCCACACAATATCGAGCGCCATGTCAAACTTCGCAGTTATTCGTATAGAATACATGAAGGTACTGTAGCATTCTCTAGATTCCATTCCTGGTTGCATTCGTAAATTTTTGGGACTTCCTTAGACCGATTCCATAGAACATTGTAGAGGAAACGCATCCGAAAAGCACCTTAAAATTACTGTAATGTCATGTCAAATTTCACCAAATCGATGATTAATGAATAATATATATATAATAATTATGTAATAAGTATCCGAACACCTGCGGAAACTTTCCAATCGAGCCCGAGAATTGCGGAATCGGGTTCTTCAGGTAGAGTGACCATGCGTCCTGGTTTTGAACTGACTGTCCTGGTGTCCTGGGATGTCGAAGAAAACGCTTGAATTGTCCTGGTTTTTCTTCTCTAAGCCTGAAATTTTTTTTTTCATTGAGTATTCGCTTTATTCACTATGTTCCAGGCCACTGTTGCGGCCAACCGTAACCATAACTGCAACGTAGACTCCAAGGTAAACTAACTCTCAAGCAGAGTACGAGAAACAAAACCACAAATACTCTCGTCTACCAATATACCAACCGATGTCTCTTCTTGCCGGCAGATATCTGCCAAGATTTCGTCAGTTGTCAAAAATTTCAAAATGGTGCTGTCGGAATTCTACTATAATTCTACCGCACTGGTCCACCTTTATTTCAGAAATAAGCAATACATCAATAACTATTATGGAATAACTTCATTGAACGTAGTCTCGAGTTGGTGATAATGGAACCACTTCAACAACTAAGGTGCGTATCTAACATCATGCTTGACAGAGACTGACTCGAAATAATATTATTTCCAACATATTTTCCGCTTTCGATAGAGTGAACCATTATAAAACAATCGCTAAAATGGTGAAATTTGGAATCAATGGTCGTTTATGCAGTTGTTTCTATGCTAGTCGACAGATCGAGTGGTAATGGTTGTTATTGGAGATTGCCAGGCATCTACATTTACCTTTACGTCAGGAATAGCCCAGGGAAGCCACTTGGTGCCGTTGGTATTTCTACTTTACTTTAATGACGTGTATTTAGAGGTGAAGACTCGTCGCCGGTCATTCGCAGACCATTTTTAAAATATTTCGTCTCATCCACTCAATTGAAGTTAAAATCTTGGTTTATTGTAGTGTTGCAAGAACCGCATTTGTGTTAATCTGAACAAGCGCTCGGTGTTCAAATTCTCACGAAAAATGTTCCAACAGACTCCTGGGAAGGGTTTCGCCAGGCACGTTCGAGCGAGAGGTAATGGAGGGAGCGACTCTCCTTTCGATTGTTCTGGGTTTTAATCGTCTGATATGGTCACCCTATCTTCAGACCACCTGTTTGTGTGAACATTACTATCATGCGCCACCTGAAATTAAATTAACGGGACGATCAATGAACAATGCAGCTACATTTGCAGTACACGTTTTTTGGAAACAGTAAGACTGTTTGTGAAAATCCTAGCGGATTCTAGGATTGAACCAACAATTGTTTATTAATATTCCTGACTGATCATTATCTTTCCATTTCGACGCGAACATATCTGTCGCTTCAAAGACCAGATAAGATGAACTTGGCGTCTGCCTCGATCCCCTGTAAAATATACTGGAAAGCGAATATTGGGACATCCATAGGTGTATGCACACAAATTAGGCATGTGTCCGCGATGTTCATCCCAGAAAAAAACATCTCGAACGCTTTAGCGAGTAAAAAATATTTTATATTTTTGTACTAGCTGTCCAACCCCGCCTTTTGGCGGGTTACATGTTTTGAGGTTTAACTGAAAAATCCGCAACTTTCGTAACCCGGTAATATGTTTTTCGGTTTTCTCATCATAAAAACACACTACTTAAACTTTTTGAAGTGAAACAAAAATTTGGGCAGTATGGTTAAATTAGAATGGGCGAATTCGGTGCAGTTTTTTTCAAAATCGATTTTTTTTCCTCGAAAAATCTATTTTTTTATCTGATCTTTCCAGTTCGATTTTTTTTGAAATAGTTTGCGATTTTTTCGAATTTTTTTTTTCGAAAAATCGATTTTTATCATCCGATCTTTGGCGGCATCGATGTTGTTTATTGAAAAATCGATCTGGCAAATTCGATTTTTTCTCAAAATGCCTATCACTGGTTAAAAAGCAAAGTAATGGATTTTGCTTATAGACCATGCCTTATACGTGTGCCGCAGTTCATTTGACGACAAAGGGGCGTTGCTACGCTCTGCTAGCTCGCATGGTCGAATAGACTGACGAAGATAATGACTGCTCTTATAAAATTCATTATTTCCGTTATTTGCACTAACTGTACATTCTACGGAATACGCTACAAAGTTGTTGTGCATATTTCAAATCAGATTGCGCAAACATCTATGTTTGTCAATCTGTACAACGGCAGATGTTCAGGTACAAGGTCGGCCTAAAACTTTGAAACGGCCTCGGTATTGAAACGATAGAAGTATTCTTCTTCAAAAGCAAAACAATATTGAAAGATATGTTCACGAGGCAACAAGATATACACCACATAAAATTTCATCATGTTCCAGGAATTCACATAGGGCATCAGCAACAATATGTAGCCGCGTTTGAATTGCTAAATCAAAATCCTTAGTGAATATTTTATGTGGAGTGTAAATGCAAAGCAGATGTGAACTGCACAGGAAATTATAAGAAAGAAGTTAAATCTAATTTGATTGCTAGGTTTCCCCGTCTTGTGCATTGTAACAACAGTTTGGGTCTTTTAGATTGGTATATTATTCGTTGCATTTAAGCATAGAGCAGTTGTATTTTTTATTATATCATCTGCTGTATTATTTGTGTAGTCATAATATAATAACCCTTTATAATCAGTTAATAAGTAGTAAAGTCATAATAAGTTATCCTCTTTGGTAATTGTAACAAATCAATTAGGTCCTTTATATTTTGTGATGAAATAATAATCAATCGTTGTATTATGTACGTGATTGGATAGATAGCTTTGCATGGAAAACATTTGGTTTGGTTTTATTCAATAGTTAAGCCCTTTACAAATGTTTCTCTTTACTTCGTAGAACAATCGAAGTTTACTATCTTCCCATTAACAAGTGGAACTTTTCCGTCATGGAATTTGCTTCGCTGAAAACCAAAACGGTACACCATTTGGCACACTGTTCCACTCTGTACGGATACCTAGAATATGTCCCGAATGCTGAAAGCAATAAACATGACGGGAAGATAAGTAAATATATTATTTTGCTAGGGAAGAGACAACGGCAGTCAGCAGGTCGACCACTGCTTGGTACCATTTCTTAGTTGACGTATAAGTGTCCGTAAAACATAATACTGCCATTTGTTATGTCCCTGTATCCATCGGAGGATCATTTTATTAGAAAAGTTTCCGAACATTTTTTATTCACTCTTATTATATTCAGTTATTTGTCTATAACCTGTTTTGGATGTGACATATGATCAATTTCGGTTCATATGTAATGTAAATTGATTATATGAACTATATCAACTAGACGTGTAGAAGGGTCCCAGAGGTGGTTGCGAATTGCTCTGCTGTGAATGTTTAATACTTATCAACCTCTACTTCGCAACCTACTTCATGATTCAACAAATAATTTAACTGTGGTTATAAAGAGACGTCTATGCCCAGAAGACCAAATTTGTCGCTTCCGTGCTCATGCATCGAGCAAGACAATGAACGTCGCTTCCATGTAGCATCACCAAGAGACACCCGCTTCAAGTATACTATTTTTGATTGCCACAGATTATCCTGAAACTATAGGTGCCAGCATCCACTTCACCACTAGAGGGAACTAAAACTTACAGCTCCGTAAAATTTCATTTTTTCGCACAATCATTCATAAACATCCAAACGTTCTAATATAGGACGTAAAATAGCTTTATATAGCGCTATTCATTGTAATTCAAGTAGGCGTGAACGAGGAGGTATTGAATACTTTACGCTGACGTCACAAATGAACTGAGTGTTCATTTTTGACAGTTCGCTTGTAGTTTACATGGACTTAGAAAAATTCTTTACGATTTGCTTCGAGCGAATCTAGTCGTCCACAAATTTTTCTAAATCCATGTAAACAGTACAAGCGAACTGTTAAGAAAAGTGAGGTTAACTGTGTCAGTAAAGAACCTAATACCACAAATTTGGTTGGGGGCTTTCGGAGAGAATCGTTTGAGAAAGCTATTACAACAATCGTAAAGCACCAAACATCGCATTCCATCTCGATCAGAAGGGCATAACTGATTTATACAGTGGCGGATCCAGAGGGAGGGTCGTGGGGGTCCGGACCCCCTCCGAAATTTTTTAACCTTTTGAGAAATTTTAAATTAGTTTTAATTTTATACTAGTTTCAAACATAAAATCATTTGAAACCAAATTTTAACACCAAAACTGATTTTCATTAAATGAGCTTTTGACGTATAATTTATTGTACAATGTTCATTCAAAAATCAAAATTTCGGACCCCTCCCGAATTTTTTCTCTGGATCCGCTCAAATCATTAATAACACCTGTAGTTATTTATTTCAAAATTATTTTGAAACAGAACCTGTTATAAATCCGGCTGGTTAGTTGTTAAAATAACAAAAAAATAAAACAAAAAACTGGCTAATGATAACAAAATTTGATATGATTTTATCAAAGTTAAAACTAAATGAGATATAATTTTTTTCCAAAAGTAGAAACGTCCTCTGTCATCTAATGGCAGTGACCTAGTAACAAACGATCAATTCATAATTTGATCGTTTCATAATAGTTATAATAGTGTTGTTGTTTTGTTATGCTCTTCTGATCGGGATTTAGTCAAACCATTTCCAACTCGGTTCAAAGTTGTATAAAAACAATCAGACTGAATAGATGTTAATGATGGCAATATCTAGTTACTACATTCCTACTGGGAAAAAAGCAAAACAACGTAGCAGTCGATAGTCAGTTTACAGTGCAATTGGGTCATTAAATGAGAAAAAAAAGTCGTTTTTTATTACTTAGATCGATAAAGCTGATTTTCGTGATTGCAACAATGTTTTTTTACAGCTCAGGAAACGTGAAAATAATATTAAAATTTAAAATAAAGAAATATGTTGACAGTCTGGATTTGACACTATAGGAAGGATTTGACATATCGAATTTCACGACAAATGATGCCCTGTCAGAAAAAATTAAGGTATGTTCTCACGGGTTTCCCGCAGGGTTATTTTTATTTGACATAAACACCATCCATTGCATATAGTTTTTTTCATTTTGGGTGTTGTCCTGATAGGCCAGATGTAAACAATCGCAGTTTTCCTATGTATGGTTTCCAAGTTTACATAAGATTTATTTTAAAAAACAAAACAATAGGGATCTTTAGGAGTGTGCGGGCTAAGGCATATTCTGATGCAGATTAGTACCGAGAGTTAATATCTCAGTCCTTTTTAAATTTTTTGGCCCGAAGCTGTTGAAAAAAACATTTTTTAGTTTGTTTCCTTTTAGGACAATAACACATCCAATCCCATGCGACTTGCACGACACTATAGGTTGCCTTATCAGATCTACCATAGTTTGCAGATAAAACTTGGGATGGCAGACTGCTAGCGGATTGAAAAAGTACCAGATCATGCTGTGTGGGGTGCTGTCCCGGTTAACAATGAGGCGAACGAGATATTTGCAGATACGTCATTTAGTAGGACAACTGTCAGTTTGCTGGTTGAATTTAATTTGGTTTTTTTTAAATTTAAAAATCATAAAAGAATAATTAAGGTTTAAGAATGTTATGAGTGTACTCGTAAGGACACCCGCTATCAATACATATGAAAAACTGACACAATTTTTCCAAATTAAAGATCCCTATCGTTTTTACGTGTCACAACGAAGTTTTTTTTTAAATAATGTTACATTATGTATATTGGACCTAAAATTTATCGAATGGAACGGAAAACTATATATAGCTTAATGACCCAATTGCAGATCTCTAATTCTCTCTCTCTCTCTCTGTCTCTCTCTCTCTCTCTCTCTCTCTCTCTCATTTTTACATTTCTTAAAAGTCACGACTGTCACGACTTATACCTATCTTGAAATTTCACTACCCATTACCTGGAAGGATTATAATCTTACTAATCTCAAATAATCTAATGTTCAATCTTATTTGATGTGTGCGGTGTAATTGTGTACGTGTTTGAGTCACGAAAACAAATTTTTTTATTTCAATTATAGAGGTTTTAACCTTAAGGTCATTCGCCTCTTCGGGTTAGAAAAATCTCTTATGCAAATTTCTAACCCTAATATCACAAAGAAAATATTTGAAATCGGGAGAAAATTTGTAATACGTTTGAATTATCAAAAAACTATGCTAAATATACTAATTGATGTTGAAAGTTTGCTTTCCCCTTAAGATAAAAATATTATTCTTTCGAAACATTGCACTATGAGAAGGCTTATAACAAAAAATGGGACACTCAAATTAAATTCATTTCTATGTTGAGTGTTCGTTTATACTGTAGTTAAGAAAATTCTTCTGTCTCAGAAAAATATTTGATAGATAAATAGATGATTTAAGATGAAAATTTTGAAAAGATGTATTCTATGTTTCAACTGTTCGTATATTCATTGAATTTTGAGTGAAACATATTTTCAAATATGTTATGTATTTGAAATCTAAGAATACCAGTTTTAGAATGAGATTTTTTAAAATGTATTGGTATGAACTTTTATGAAAAATAATGGAAACGCTTCAATTAAAGTTTCAATGGTAGTCGCTATTAGTAGAGAGAAGGTGGATAAATCAGTACACGTTTCATTTGAGTACTCCGTATTCTACAAGTAAATTAGTGAGGACTGCAATCAGCACTGCACTGAGCAGATGGTTGATCTGACTACATTTTAGCCACATATTACTGTGAGTCAACAAATAGAACTGAGTTGTACTTGAAACCCAAAGTACTTTTTCTATGATAAATGTGACTAAAACCCCCTCCCCAAGGTTTAGGGGTTTGACGGTATTGCAAACATCATCAAGCATATTGCGTGCATCAGTCCTACAGAACCTCTGACAGACAATTTCTTTAAGATGGACATTGCATTACGCCTCGATAGTGGTGCATCGAGGAGACCGAGAGGGCTTATGCGCCTTTTTTATGTTATATGTTTCTTCAGGCTCTGCACCTGCGTATACCAACGCTAAACCACTGGTCTATGCGCTGTGGCGTGGCCGACTGGCGGATCGACGAAGATTGACTTTTGCTGTGTGCCGTGTTTGCAAATATTGTTCTATTGGTGGTATTCGTGGACGGGGCTCACAGAGGGAGTCATTGTGTGTCCATTTATCGGTCGACTTCGTCATCGTGCATATACTAATTAAATTAATTTAATAATTAAATTAATTTAATAAAGTAGAATAAGTAGAAACCTATTAGTTGTAGCTTTGTGATAATCGTAGCTCTTCGTACTAGTGTACAACTGTTATGTGTTAGTCGTATGTCTTTCTATGTATGTATTCGTCTGAGTATTTATGACAGTTGGGTCAGGGAATGGATGCAGAACTGACGTATATGATAGAATAGTGGCTAATACTTCTGGTGATCAATCTGAGCATTTGATTCTATTCATTCGGGAAAGTCGGGTTGAATAAATTAGGGTAACAAAAATTTACCGACGCACGTGAGTCATCCATTCCCGGCCAGCAAAGCAAGATGAAAGTCTAACAGCATGCAATTGTCGTTAATGATAAATATACAACATTTGCTGTATTTAGACGAGTTTGATTGCATGTTACATGTGTTTCTATTCTACTTCATTAGTCTGTTTCTTTTGTACATCTATTAGTTTGGTTTTCCATTATTTATGTATACCAAAATAGTATTGTTCAATTTATACACTTCTAGTCAAGCTCTTTGCATTTTTTTCTTTATTCGGCATGCTATGATTCCTTTTATTAGTATATCTCTACTATACGCTATCTATACTCATATAGGTACAAACGCTCGTGGCCTTCGCGATAACACAAACCTGGCCACAAATGCGTCCATGCAATTGCAATAATCCACATATACTTACGCCCGCGATTTCGCCTACATGAAAACACCCCGGTAGTTAAGTAAACGTGGCATCTCTAAACTTCCAAACGCGGTCTCAAACATAACCCACCCATTAACCACTCGCGCGATCATGAAACGGCCACGTCCGAATGTTTTAAAAAGTCTGGACTAATGCTTGACTTCAGTTGAACCAATCAAAAAAGTGACGCTCATATTCACTAAACAACACGTTCCATGGTGACATGACCTGGAACTCAAGTGATATGGGGAAACGGACTACCATCTGTACCATACACTAAAAATTAAGCATCAGATTCACGGTCCGCGTGCGATCAAACAAGAATACACGCTACATCATTATAAAATCAAAATTATACACGCGAAGTCACATACACGTGACAAACACGTTAGTATACACGTTAGTATACAAATGCTTGAGCCCTTCGCG
Organism: Topomyia yanbarensis; assembly: GCF_030247195.1. NCBI lineage: Eukaryota > Metazoa > Arthropoda > Insecta > Diptera > Culicidae > Topomyia > Topomyia yanbarensis. The sequence continues at coordinate 60,611,019 of NC_080670.1, forward strand.
ACCATCCCCGGCACCTACACCCGCGATCTCGTAAACATGATAACATCCCGGTGATAAAGTGAATGTCACAGCTCCTATAAATTTTCAAACGTGGTCTCAATCGTAAATCTAAAAACTCCCGCGGTCGCACGAACACGAATCGGTCACATCCGGATGTTTCTATCCTTGATATCAGCAGACTAGGTCCATGCCTTCAATTGGATCAATTAAAAAAGAAAGCTCTCATATCCACTGGACACCACGTTATATGGCGACATGACTGAGGACTCTAGTGATATGGGGTAACTTACTCCCTGTCAGAATGTGAATTGTACACCAAAAACTAACTATCAGAATGAAGGTCCGCGTGGCCATCCAAGAACGCACGCGTATATAGGAAATGCCACACGGTTACAAAATCCAGTCTTGTACACGCGAAGTCACATGAACTTGAGCACACGTGACAAACACGTTAACGTACGAACGCTTAAGCCCTTCGCGAATAACAATCGCGCAAACTTAATAACAACCCGGTAATAAGGAGAACGTTTTAGCACTCAAATTTCAAACGCTGTCTCAAACACAAACCTACAAACGTCCGTTTTCGCACGCTCATGAATCGGTCACGTCCGGAAACCATTACTCTCTGTCCTAATAACTTAGGTCCATACATTCAGTAGGACCAATCAAAAAATAAAGCACATATCCACCAGACCAATACGTCCAATACGTTCGATGGCAACATCACCGGACACTCTAGTGATATGGAAGATCTCACACTTTTTTAGCATCTTAGCAATACACCAAAAAATAAAGTACTAGATTCACGGTCCGCGCGCGATTATCCAAAAAAAAACACGGTTATAAAATAGAATTCATACACGTGAAGTTACATACACGTTAGCACACGCGACATACAAACGCACACGCCATCGAACACGTTAACGTACAAATGCTCGAGCTTTTCGCGATGATACACGCGATCGCGAGTCCCTACACCCGCACATACCTGTACCATACAATGAATATCACATTCAGAATCACGGCCCGCTACAATTGGCCTAATGCAGTGTTTTAGTGGGCGACATTGCCTGTCTCGTCTGCAAATTGTAGTATATGATTCTGACGGGGAGCCCTACAGCTCCAGTAGGACAACTCTCAAAAAAAAAGATAAATGTGACTAAAACCATATTTATTTGTAATAAATGAAGACGTGTATTTGAACTTGTCTAGCTTGAACCATTTCAAATGTCAAGTGTGACATGATTCTAATAAGAATCGGTTGTGCCACTGAACCCGAAACTCTGACTTAAAGCAGCCAGAATGCCGACTAATTTTTCGGTAGGACATATAAGGTACGTGTGTGCTATTTTGTACGAATACACCCTTTATATAACCATATCAGCTATTTATTTGCGTTGCAAATAAAATAATATTGTCACCCGGGAGGGAAAGAATTCAAACTCGCTATGCACAACAGTATCGCATATTTTGACATCTGTAAATTATAAATAAACAAATTCGCAAAAAAACGCGAGGAATTATTTCCAGCAGACGAGACGCGGTCTCAATGCGGAATCCGGCTATGGCCAGCAAGACCAGACTCATGGCGACAGAGCTGGAGCACCAGCCTGAGGGTCACCCCGGGAGATATTCACCAATTTACGCGCTTGTTTGCGCGTTTATTATTGTCACCGTTGGTGAATTATTGCTCGGTTCGCTTTATTATAGCATATGCAAACAGACACAAACACATTGACGAGCAGGAACTAGTAATCCGAATGGGTGGATTGACAGACGTAATGTGGGTGTGGCCGATGGTGGAAGAAATGTCTGCCCGACTTATGATGCTGCCACTGTATGTTTGTCCACGTGTGCATGAGTATTTCAAGCTGTAGATGAAATGGCTAATGGAATTGACTGGGAAAGTGCGGGTCAACAGCTTTTTATGGCTAATCTCATTTTAATTATTTCATCCCAGGACTAGCACTCGATGGAATGCCGCACAGTGGCACAACGGATAACAAAATCCCAAAAACCAAATAGGCTGGAATTCTTCGGGAAACATTTATTTTATTTTTCTTTAATGTTTAGTTATGTAACATTAAAATTTTACAATAATCTGAGAAAACTCAATTTTTAACGTGTTGTTAAATCATCTGATGTCGATGATTACTTTTTATGTCAAGCCATACAAAAATTGTATACCTTCAAACTTCAAATGACTATGGCTGAAGAAGTATACGGCCGATTGGAGTAATTTTGAGTTTATTGGAAAGACGAAAATTTTTCTTCTGCATTCAAATTTTGGCTGCAGAAATATTTTACGTTGGCTCTGCAGCACGAAAAAGCAAATGAAAATTTAGTAATTTAAATTTACATGCTTGCAATTTTTGAGATTCCATTAATATCTTTTTTTATTTCGATTATAGAGGTTTTAACCTTAAGGTCATTCGCCTCTTCTGGTTAGAAAAATCTCTCATGAAAAATTTCTAACTCTACGTGCGGGGTCGAGACTCGAACCCAAGTGATTTACCAACTACACTGCGCCCACCCCCTGATGGATATCTTATTGTGAATCTGAATCAGAATTTAGTGTAGGTCCACAATACTTAGGTGTTATCTTGTGCATTTTTGCGCCAATGACTCAATATGCTTGTTTCGAAATACCCCTAATGGAGACGCCCTGTACTTCATAAACCTTCGTACAAATGATATACCTAAATAGGTTCGCTGTCTTGCTTTCAAAAATGGTTAATATAAAAATGATAAAAAAATTGTAGGATGTCAAAACTGATAGATAGAATGGGTTCGGTGACCCAAGATTAGTTAAAACCCCGTTCTAGTGCCAGTGTGCTCCGTCTGGCTATAGCAAATACACATCTGCATTACCTTGTCGTTCCTATTTGCGATTTGTGTATTTATGCCTATGATCTGCTCTAATGGTGCTTGGTGAAAGTTTCTCTGTTTTCAGTTCGTTAACTTGATTAAACAATCCATAATTCGTGTTGTAAAGTATTGCTTCATGTTAATGCTGAGTGTAGACAAATTTAGCATTCGGTTTTCAATTGGGTATTCCTGGGTATTAGGGTTGCCACCTCTGGAGAGGCTTTAACCCGGAGATTTTCACTGATCTGGGGGGTGGTGGATTTTGAGTGGAACGAGACAGAAATGGGAATCAAAGCGATTGCTAGGCATTTTAGAGCACTTTAATCGCTTTTTATTAGCACGTTAAAGTAAAACTGTAAATTTTTCACGCTTGAGGACGGTTTTATCGGTTTAATGTGGTGTAGTATTTCACTTACCTGACTAAGTGCCAAGAATACAAAAGCACCAGCTACTCTCACTGTGGAGGTCGAACGAGCATTGCTCTCCACAACTAATAGAAGAAGGAGAGCAAAGGAGGCAGAGCTGCGACATCACACTATATGGTGTCGGTTATTCGTGACCAACAAATTTTAATTTCGCAGCAAAGGGGCAAAACTCACCTCCCTAGCCCAGTTAAGGATCGCTGCTGGAGTAGCAACAACACCGCAAGAATTCGTTTGATGTTGACCTAGTCAGTTGGATTAGAACAAATCTGCCAGACCTTAGTGCAGCTGGTGATAAGCACCACTAAGAGTGAAATGATTTGGTAAAATTGCAGTAAAATAACTATTTTATACCATTTTGAGCGACTTAGTGGATTGTAACATTTCAATTGTAGCACATAGCGAAATATTACTTTCCTTAACCCTCCGGAAGTCGCACATATGGCTTACCGAACGAGCAGCCGCTGGTCCCCTAAGACGATTTCGCTAGATTTTCAGAGCAGCGTGCACTAGCGCGACTTCCGGAAGATTAATTTGTAGTAAATTTTATTTGCTTTTCATTTTCATTGCTTTGTGAAAGAAATTAGCAATATTTGGTGAACTCTTCGCCACCTTGAAACGAAGGGTTAGTAGGGGAAAATAAATCTGAACCAGAGTAATAGTTTATTTAGACTTTTTAAATATTTTGTAAAGAATCAATTAATTCCAAAAAAATGAACCTATGCTTCTTCCCACCAAACCCGGAGAAATTGATGTAAAACCCGGAGACCCGGAGATCGCTCCCGAAAACCGGAGTCTCCGGGTCAAACCCGGAGGGGTGGCAACCCTACTGGGTATTGTAATATTTTTACTTAGTCTTTCCAAGTACAACAACATGTTTGGATTGCACATGTACGTTCATGTTATCAAACATTGAAATCCGAACGCAGCGAGTTTGTGCCGCTACGGCTAAGATCTTTAGATTTTAGAAATCAAAGATCTTAGCGTGAGGTACAAGCTGGGCTTAATGATAACAGAGTCCTACCCCTGCTCAGACAAGGTTGCCAACATTGTCAGATGATGTGGCGCCATCATCGATCTACTATATCAGCATCACATTGCTGACAGGGTTACCATATATACAGATTATTCTGTATTTTACAGATTTTTCAAAAGAATTTACGACCAAGATTCTGTATATACAGATTACAGATTTTTTGCTAAAATACAGATTTTACAGATTTTTAGTGTAGGTTCGTAGTACCTAGCCTCTAAGAATTTTGAATAACACTTAAAAAGTACCCTATGAAGTTCATATCTTAAGCAACCACTAAGGCGTGTAACAAAAATGCCAAATTTAGATATCATTTGTTCTCCTGATAAAGACTAAAATCCATCTCATTTTTATGTTTGTGATCGGTTGGTTAATTTTTCTTTGTGAAAATATTATTGCTTTTAGTTAATTTTTGAAAACAGATTTTCGATACAGAATTTTTCTCCCGCGATACAGATTTACAGATTTTTTCTTGAAAAAATACAGATTTCAATGTGGCAATCCTGATTGCTGATGCGGGTAAGAAAGCGAGCGCGCAGGCTTTCATTTATTTCGCATCAGTCCGTTGTGAAGGTAGGTAATATTTCGTCCGGTCGACTTCCGTACCGAGTGATTTCCTTGCACTGATTAATAATGGGTAGCCCCACGTAGCTTGCATCCGAAGCAAATGGAATATTTACACTTAGCAATAAAAGCACCCTAAGCCAAGCGGAGTGCCGACCGGCATATCAGGATTGACACCAATTACATCCTGATCATGGCATACTGGTCAGTGCAAACGTCAACGAACAGGACACGGAGCACGAATTGAACGGCGACTTTAGGCTGTTCTGTTCTGCTCCCTGAGTAAGGAAGAGTGACACCGTCTTGAAACGGCGAGACCAACTGCCTCCGTCCCGTTAAAAGCCCTGACTGCCTCCGTCCCGGTAAAACCGTGGAAGGTCAGGTATGTTCAAAGCTCGTCACCAGACTCGGTGGTAGTAGGTTCAGCTGTAACATTTTAAAGCCGATTCGGCTCTAGACTCGATCCCCATGAAGGTTAGTGTTTAATCCTCGATTGATCTCACTGCTTGCATAGATTACCAGTGGTTCACAATAGGCGGCGACTGGAGAGGCACGCGAAGCAAAGGAAGACGCGATTTTGTTTTCAAGTAGTGGTAAGATCACCGGTTACGCCACCGGTAGCCGCAGCGAGTACTAGCAGTGACTTGGTATAGGGTGAGCGACGAGGAAACCAACGGGAGATGGGGTACTGAATTAAGTGTTCGCCCCGACATCAGATAGCGACACCACCCAGAATGACTCACATCTTGGGAAGACATACTTTACGGAGGTGGGGAAAAAGATCGACGAGGCACAATGGGCACACCAGGGTGAAGTAGCTAATGACGGGCATTAAATCGGCCGTAACAGCTGCGAACGCGAGTAGAAGGCGCTCTTGATGAGAGCTGAATTAGCCGAAAAAGCTCTGAAACCGCAGAACTCGCGACGGCAGAAACTGATGTGTTACCAAAGAGTCGCCACAATACTCGGAGAAAAAAGTGAGAAACACGCCGCAAGAGCAAGAGGACTTGAAAGAACAGAATAGCGAGCTGGAGGGCATAAGCAATCAGAGAAACGTTGGGAAAGACCGTGCCTGGTGCATCGTGGGAAGCCACAATGATGATTATCGTGGAAGGTCTTTCCCCGAAACAACCACATGACCGCCTACACCGTACATTGATACAACGGTGGAAATGCTGGTGACAATCAAGTTTCCAACGACGAGCTCCTTATAGTGACAAAAGGGCTAAAAGCGAAGAAAGCTCCCGGACCGGATGGCATCCCCAGCGTAGCACTGAAGACCGCGATACTAGCGTTTCAGGACATGTGCAGGATAGTCCTACAGAAATGTAGGAAAATCCAGGAGCTAGTGTTGTTGCCAAAACCAGGGAAACCATCAAGAGATCTAGTATGGTATCGGCCACTAACGCATTGGCAAATGTCATGCCGAACAAAGGAGGAGCAAGATGCAGCACAAGACGTCTCCTGGCGGATGTCTCATCCTCAATATTGAGGTATGGCGTATCGGCCTGGGCTGCTGAGTCGCTAAACTCGAAGCAGAATCGGACGGAGTTGACAAGCATGTTTCACCTAATGACTGTTGGTGTCGCGAGTGCGTACAGAACGATATAGTCAGACGCAGTATGCGTCATTGCCGGGCTGATATCCCTCTTCATCATTCTGGCTGAGGACCAGCGGAGAAAAATTCACGAAATGCAAGGAGACTGCCAGAGTGGTCTCGTTGGCTAAATGGCAGCAAGAGTTTGGTCAACGCGGAGAAAGTAAGGTGGACCTACCGACTCATCCCAAATGTGTCTGCGTGCATGGAGAGGTGAACTTCCATTTAATGCAGTGTTTGTCCGGGCACAAATGCTTCAGGAAGTACCTACATCGATTAGGATATGCTTCGTCACCCCTATGCACAGAAGTTAGAAGTAGCACCGGGTTCGCGTCGTCGGGGCACCAGTGAACCGGACGTCAGGCTTCACGGGAATCACCAGACCGATCTCAACATCCTACCGAGTAGCTCGTAAGCAGGCTAGATCCACCGCTGGAGATTGGAGTGAGTAGATCGCGCCAAATAGCTCGCAGTGGGTCTTTGGGGTGCCAGTGAACCGGATGCTACGCTCCAACGGGAATCGCTGGACAGATCTAAGCACATACTATCTGGCCCGTTGAGTAGGCTAGGTCAACTACCGGGTACTTAATAAATGACAGAGCCGTAGCGTGCGGTTAATGAGGTGTCCCATTTGCACGTAACTATTAAATTGTTCGAAATTCAAACCGAAAAAGAACGCCATACCAGAAAGGCGCAAAACTGAGATTCCACCAAAGGCAGCATAAGATCACACCACGGTCCTATCAGGTCCATTCTGATTTATGCAGTTGTCCTCAAGCCCCCTACTATCCTTGAACCAAGAGTGAATAATTTGTCGTGAATAATAGTGTAACTCTCTGAAAAAGCGTGCTTAAAGTGTCTTTCAAGCGAACGCTTCAGAGTACCCGGGCACGTGTTTCACGCGGGGCAGGGTAATAGATGATGGGGACTCTTCCCACAATAGGCTCATTCTTGTCGATCAAAACCTAAATAGGCGAAGCTGTCCCAGTACAGGTCATACGAGTTTGTAGGAACATAATATTTCCATTCAAAATCCGCGGTTACTGGAGCAGGAGGTACTCAAAACCGCCAATCCCGTGCTTCAGTAGATTCACACATGAAAAACTCGAATTGGTAACGATACTGTCAATCTCAACTTCGAGGTCAGACTTATAGGCGCGGTAGTCCTTCATAAAATGCTTGTCATCAATAATGTCAATTGTTTTTAGACCGACTATCACAAATCTGTGTATATATCGGCAAACTTTCGAGATACATAGCGGAAGATCTTTGATCCGAAAGTACACCAGATATGGTCTGATGGAGGTCAATGTGTATGATTTAGAACGAGAAGCCGGAGTCGATGATGAATCTTGTTCGCCATCCGGGAAGATACGGGTTGTATTTCATCTTTAAATCATCTGCTTAGTAAACCGATCTGAACTTATTGTCACCCGGAAAAATACTCCGTCCGTCGTCCACCTTCAAACACAGCAATTCTCCCTAAGGAGAAAAATTGGATAAGCACTAAAATTTCTCACTAGGGCGAAAATTCTTTGTACGTGAGGGGCACAAATCCTCACTTAATAAAGTCATGGGTGCGATTCGATTTCGTCTCATCAGAAACCGACACTAATTTATTGTCGAGATAGATTAGTGCCGGCGGTGTTTACCCAATTTATCTCCTTAGGGGGAAATATAGCATAGTGCCTGCTACGCTAAGACAAGTTTCGGGCTTCACTGTGTTTTATCGGCATAAACAGAACTTTTACGTTTATATCATGACAAAAATGGGAGCTAATTGGCCCACAAAAAAAGCGGTATGGAGAGAAATTCCGCTACCGGGGAACTCTCAGTCGGAGTGGGGATAATATCTGAGTAGATCTCGATAAAGCTGGGAGTTAAATGGCTCAAGAAAGCTTATATCGGTGTCAGGAGAAATTCCTCCGTCGAGAAACTATCGGTCGGAGTAGGGTGAGTTCACCCCGGGGACTATCCGAGTAGTTTGTGATAGGGTTGGGAGGTAAATAACTCACGGAAACAGGAACTAAATGGCTCATGGAATCAGTATCTCAATTGCTCACAGGAAAGAGAGCTAAATGGCGACGTAATAGATGGAGACAAAAAGCAAGCGTTGTGTCGAGAGGCAAATCAAAGCTCATAGGTCCAGCTATTTTATGGACCAAGTGATGCTCCGAAATAGAACAGAAGAAAGAGGTGCGACGAAAGCACAACGAAACCCCCAACCCCCCCCCCCCCACCCCACTTTCTTAATGTAGTTGCTTGGAGAAGAAGGGCGAAAAAGGGTAAGTGTTTTTTGTGGTTAGACACGAATGGGAGTCGTGAGTTCCATACAGTGCCGATACACTACAAACCAAGCTTATGAACCTTTTGAACCTTACAATAAAAAAGAACAAAGCCTACATGTCTGACACCAACGGCAGGACAGGCTTGCTCGCACCTTCCCATTTCGCTACTACCGACGATCAGGGGCGGACCCAGAAAAAAAATTCGAAGGGGATCTGAAATCTCGATTTTGAAATGTTCATTGTACACAGAGCCGTAGCGTGCGGTTGGCCAGTTTGGCCCTCGCCAAGGGCGCCAGTCTCAGAGGGGCGTTGAAATCATGACCGGCTTTTTGATTTTTGAGAGGATAAATCATGGAATAGGACAAGATCATGTACCATTTCCAAGTGAACTGAACACTGAAAAAGAAGAGAATTTAAACACCAAAGGGTTCCAAGCTGCAGTTTTTTCTCGAAGAGAAACTGAATCAAGTTATAACACCAACTGCTGTTTCAACTGACTGATCCCCACATGGGGATCCTCAAAGTGATATTCTTCCAAAAGAGCAAGAGTGCTTAGATAGTCTTTAAAGGGGACGCTTTAGATTTCTACACTGAAAAAAATCCAAACGTTAATTCTATTTGCTTCAAACCGCTTAAAATTCATATGAAGAAGAAATGCTATTGTTATCACGCGCACACATAGCTTCAATGTGTCAACTGTATAAACTATGTATGCACACACATAAGTTATATGTGCATATTGTTATAGAGTGGGGTTTTATGTGTCTAATAGTTATGAAATGTGAATGTAAGATTAATATTTCTTGTAAATACACACATTAGGTTTATGTGCCAGCAAATAGTGTCTATATGCCTTCGTTAATTGCAAAAATCTATGTGTAAAATCAATAGGCATAACGTTTACTTTTTTTTTGAGTGTAGGACCCTAGATCATATAGACTCTCCAATAATAGGCACACCCATTTTTCAGCATTCTCAATGCAAGATTCATCCTTACGATTCTCGGTACAACAGCCGATTCTTGTCAAAGAAGACGTAGTTAAACACCATTGTTCATCCAATACGAGTTTGAAGAGGCACACAATTTTGCCCCATTCAGTATGATTTCCATTCAAAAGCCTTCGCTCAATGAAGCAAATGGATATTGAAACAGCCCACCCCATGCTTCACTAGATCCACGCACAATTTCGGATCAGTGACAAATGAACCTTAAAACAGCCAACCCCATGTTTCAGTAGACTCACGCACAATTTCGGATCGATGGCCCCACCGTCGATCTCAACTTTGTAAGCGGACATTTATACGCGATAGTCCTTCATGAGAGCCTTGTCGGCACTAACGTAATTTGCTTGCTTTAGACACAATATCACAATTCTGAACTTATCTGGACGATCTTTCGGAATATCTGTCACTGTTGAATATGTCTGCGTTAGTTCTTTCAAAATCTTTACAATAGTTAGCGGATTATCTTTGGTCCGAAAGAAGCTCAAATATGGTTTAACCGCGTTCAATCTATGTTTTTAAACGGGAAGTCGGAATCTGGGTTTTTTCAGGAGAGTTTATTTATATCCGGGACTAAAGCCTGGCGCAAAGTGAAAACTTAAAGAAGACGAAAGCAGGGACAGAAATGACGGGAGGTATAATAAATTGAAAGACATGCCAAAGGAGAGTAATGCAAACATGTGATTAGTCTGGGGGTCCGCAAGGGATGACATTCCCAACGGTTTTTAACCGAAACTGTTTTGTCAAGTCAGCAAAGCTTTTTATGTGATTACCGTTAAATTAGGAAACATACGACTGCATTGTAATATTACTTTGACCCTCCCAAGTGAATGTTATCGAACTGAAACACCTGATCCTCGAGTTTGTTTTTGAACATTTTCGTAAAATCGACGAGTGAATAGTGAATGGTGAAAAAATTAAGCTATTTTTTTCAATACACCAGGTGCAAATAAAGTTTAACTACCTATCCGAATGAAATGAGACACTATACTGAAAGCTTAAATGTAATTCACTGAAAGTTCGGTTATAGATGACTCAAAAGGACAAAATGAAAATGGTAGTTTATGTATCGCATTGAATTGAACAGCCAAGATGCAGCTTATTTGATTTCAATCCGGCCCGCCGGTCGCACGCCTTTCGGTACGCGTCGCTATTCTCGCATAGTAAATGGCGTCCTTCATCAGAAATTCCACTCACATCCGGAGCAGTCGTACAGTCGAAGTAATAAAACAGATGGAAACCTTGCTGTCGTAGCACAAGTTTGTGACCGCAGTCAACGCAAAAACAGCCCCACTCGTAAATTCTACCCTGGAAACGATTCCAATTTTTTCGGGAAGCTCGTGGTTTGACGGAACCTTTGTAGCTTATGTTTGTGCGTACGTGGGAGAATGTCGGCGAATCTTTTGCGGTGGAATGACAAGTTTTCTTTTTTTGTGAGACTTGCACGAAAATCAGATAATTTTGTTCTCTCGCAAATCATACAGCTGGAGTTTTGGAATGTGGTTGAGTTCAACTAGTGGAATTTCCATCAAGTCAAACAAGGCCATCGTATGGCACAGGGACATCAACAGCTTTGTTTACCACATGGAAAGTGAAACAACTTGATATCGCCTATTGTTTTCTAGCTTCTAGTCATACAAGAACTTTATTTTCGCCAGCGCATTTTTTATTCAACGGATGAATAAAATACTTCAACCGTTTCTTCAGTATTTACATTTTTACTTTTAAAGAATCTAAACCCACTCTGACCCACAGTAACCAGGTAACATTCGCTAAATAATCCCTTTCCATATTACCAACATTCCTCTTAAACTTACAACGCGATCTCGCAGGGCAGCCCTCCAAGCCATGAATGCGGAAAATCTTCCCAACTGACCTGGTTTCGTCGCAGAATTGTGTCCCTGCTTCATTCCCCTATATAACCCGAGTACACCTGATGCAGTAGCAAGGGTCGACAATAAAAAAAACTTCCTTTCGCTAGATGGAATTGCACCATCTTTCACCGCTGGATGTGCATGCTTGCTTTCTCTGCGAAACCGCTGAAATTTACCGGCAATGGGGGCAACATGAAAGCTGCTTTCTAGGAATTGAAAAATAATCTCATTCCGCATCTTCGCATATCGGGCTGGTTGGTATCGCAATCGGCCACGAACGGGAACGGAGCAGTGTACCACCGGGTGGGGTTAACTTTTGTCATCGCTCACCGACGACTGCTGCTTGTGCACAAACTTTTTCTGTTTGTCAGCGAAAACTTCTTGAAAATGTTTTACTATAGGTGGTTTTTATAAACAGATTTGACCCCTTTTAATCGATAAAGCTTGGCCTGCTGTGTAGATCGAAACAACTACTTTGTGTATGTACTTCCAAAAAACGGCAGGTCCGTTCGATCGACATTACCACCTTCTCTCTATACGATACCGGATTACCCAACCAAATAAGATCTCTATCGTCTATTTGAAACTTTTTCCATATTTCCCGGCAGCTGCATGGCTAGGAGAAAGACTAGTCAAAATGAAAGGCACATAAACTTTCCCCATAGATTTATAAGTTTTTTTGAAAAAATACTTATACCCATTGCACTAAGCCACTGGTCGATGGCACAGGTAGCGAGGTGGAAAGCTTTTCCGGGTCAAAGCAGGCAGTGGTTTTGGTTCTGGTACGGATAGAGCAAAGGCACGCTTTCGGGGGCCAAAGAGTGGATAAACTCATTCGTTCCATGCTGTTGAAACTTGCCACTAACCCGCCAGGTTTTCTCTGCCCCCAACCAACGAAGAGGTGTATGGCGGTGGTGGCAGTCTTAAATTGAAAATTCCATCCGGGTTTTTTGCCTGATCCGTTCTCAATACATATTTTCATCGGCTGCCGTCGGTGGTGGCTGTCGAAATCATTGGAAGCTTCATTGGTAGCATCGTTCAGTGCAATAATCCTTCATTGGTAAATGTGTTTTTTTTTCTTCTTCGTTTTGTTGCGAATGGAATCCGCTTGCAATGTTGCGAATGCAAGGTGGAGATGTTTTTCTCGGAAAGCAATCCAAAGAGGATTAAATCTTCTTTTCTCTGGGAATCAACGCATAAACCTAGGGCAATCATTTGGCTATCGGGAGAGACGATTAATTGATCTGTTTTGAATAGATATATAACATAATACAATATTTAGTAAACGTAGCAAATTTTATTAGAAACCTTTAATCCGAGATCATACCGCATCATTGTGGCTGGACAAGACATGGAACCCAATGAAATACATATATTGTAGAGTCCCAGTCACTATATATGCGTGTTTTTTGCTCAACTTTGTCGCTTATGCGCTGTTGATTTTTTTTTCAACAGACGACCTCTTAGGTACAGGTTCTCAACTGAACATCGCTTTAGCATGTTCTATTTTGTGGCATTCGCAATACATGTCCATCCCACTGGCGTATTTTAACAATCTTTCGATGTCGGCATGGGTGTGTCCATATTTGAGGCATCTCGTATATCATGCTGCTTCTGAGGATTGTGCGAAGAATTCTTCTCTCAAACACTCACAAAATCTGTTTTAATTAATGTAGAGTAGAGTGGAGTCAAGTAAGTTTTTTGCGAGCTCATGCGATGGTATTTTTGCACTGATTTTGACAAACAAGCACTCGTTCGAAAGGTTATAGATCTGGAAACGCTTTGACAATAATGATTTTATGCCTGGCTAAATATTTTTCAAGCTACATTCAAGAAGGCGAAGGCATGAGAAAATGAAAAAGAGGGGAGATCAATTCTTATATTGATTGATTTTAGGATAAGACTGCGGCTTGGTATAACATCTCGAACCGGGACTTTGGTATTGGGTGGTATCCATTAGTCGAGACCTTGCGAAAATGTACTCGGCGCACGCCGAGACAATGTGCTCGATAACGTGATAGCTGTCGCCACAAGCGCTGATACCACTATCCACGAGCCCAATACGCCGGAGATGTGCATCCAGTGTGTAATGGTTTGCCAAGAGTCGGCACATCACACGAATAAAGTCACGACCCACATCCATCCCCTTGAACCAAGGCTTCGTCGATACCTCAGGAACCTGTAGCCACCGTTCTAGTTCGTCATTGCTCCACGAAGTTTGCCAACTTGCGAGGGTTCTCTGATGAGTAATACTGAAAAATTCGTTGAAGCAAATTGGTCTTGCATAAATGTCTCCTTCTAGAGCACTCACCTTAGCTAAGCATTGCCCCCTCATTGCCCGGAATGGAGCAACGAGAAGTGACCCACACCAAGGTAATCTGGAAAGATTTGTCAGATAAAGTACTCAGTAGCTACCGTATATTCACCCATGTTTCATCGATTGAATAGCGTCAATGGGTCTAAGGCTTATGGGGTAATATGTCAACTATTCCAAAGGAATACAGAATAGCAGCTAATTCTGCGGCGTAAACTGAAGCAGGGTCACTGAGTTTGTAGAAAGCGGCGAATTTTTTATTGAAGATACCGAAACCAGTAGATCCTTCGAGGTTCGGTCCGTCTTTTTAATATCTTACAGCAGTCGACTTCTCGGCATTTATTGTAAACATAAGACGATACATAAATAACAATATTGAATTATTCAAGTTTGATGAAGTATATGTTCGCAGCGGATCGAAATCAGACGCATCTGTATTCCATTACCGACAATCTCGTTGTTTGATTAAGCCTAATTTGCTCTCTTGGGTGCCTCCCCTCCCCCATGTTCAGATTATTGTACGAAGAAAATGACACCCCAAGGTGCCTTGAATTTTATTATGAATCGAACTAGACCCCAAGATATTTTACTGTGAAGACCTGATGAATAGTTTGGCCCATTAAAAGAACTTGCAGTTGAACTGGTTCAGGCTTTCAAGGAAATATAACTAGCTTAGTTATCTCCGTAGAAAATTCCCAGCTAGCCCAAGCAGACAAATTGCCATGGTATTTTGTAATGGTCCTTGTAGATCGACAGATTTGGGTCCCGTAACAGGAGCCACGTCGTTGTCTGCAAGTTGCCTTAACGTGCAGGAATTGTCAAGACATTCGCCAATGTTGTTGACATAGAAATTGTATAAAAAGAGGCTTAGACTGTAAGTAGCGGTTGCCCACTACTCTGGTTCTTATTTGCCCGGCAGACCCTTTGTCAGGTTGGCCTAGGTGCCTCTACAAGAATTTCGGATTTTCGTATACGTAAACAAACATAAAAAGGGAAATCAAAACAATTAAGTCTAAATTTACCAACTTTTATTTTCTATCTCCTCTGTGCTGCACTTTGCCAATGGAACTAATCAGCTGTTTCTGACGGGACTCCAACGGCCGTGTTCTCCTGCTGGTACCGTTGGCTGCAATCGCAGCGGTCCTTTTCGACTAGCTAGAGAGTTGAGCAAGGCTCTTTTGTTGAACCTCCCTAGCGACAGTTCGACTAATTGGCGGGTCCTCTCACTCCCCGTGAATAGCCCAGGTAGATAGCGCAGTAAACTACCTCATGATGATCCGTTGTCCTACCCAGGCCCGACGAGAGGGGGGGTCAGGGGGGGCAACTACCTTGGGGCCCGGGTCTATTTTGGGGGCCCGCATTTTTAACTGAATTAAATTTATTTTAATTTAATTGATGAAGTTTATTGTTTCTGTCGACACTGCAAATATATTACAATCAACTACTTCAACTTTAGCGGCATTAATTGGGTTCGCAATAATACATCATTTCTGTACCCAGACTCATCACACTCATCAACTAACACGTGTATCACTCAGCTACTCGACGGTTACAGCACCGCGGGGCTAGTTCAACTATGTGACGTCACTAATGACAACAACTGTATTTTGGATCTTTGCTTTGGAAGCCAGGAGCTATCCGATCACTTTGCCGTTTGTCGTGCTCCAGCTCCTCTCGTTAAACTATGCCAACACCACCCTGCTCTTCATTGTTTTCTCCGAAAATGTGTACCTTGTACATTCGAAGATACCGCTGAGAAGCTGACATATGCCTATCGCAAGACAGATTTTCGAGGAATGCACCTTTTCTTGTCTCGTATCAATTGGAATGAAATCTTGCCACAATCTGATTCAAACGCAGCGGCTGAAATTGTTTCGAACGTACTGATTTATGCTATCGACCAGTTTACTCCTAAAAAACTCAATCATGGCTGTGAATATCCTCCATGGTCGAATCGTACACTAAAAAAGTTTAAATTGGCCAAAAGGTCAGCTCTAAAAAAGTTTTCGAAATACCGATATGCTAAAGAATCAGAATCTTCTTAAATCATTGTTACAAGAGACTTAATAAGTCTCTCTTCAATTCCTACCTTCATCGTATTCAGAGCCACCTTCGTAACAATCCAAAAAAGTTTTGGAATTACGTTAATGAACAGAGGCGTGAGTCAGGTTTACCCACTTCTATGTCGCTGGGTGATTTAGAAGCGACTTCATTGCCGGACATCTGTGAGTTATTTCGCCAACAATTCAGCTGTGTTTTTACCAATGATACTCTTAATAATCAACAAGTCTCCGCAGCAGCCGACAACATTCCCCGTAGGACTAGTATTGGACCTAATTTCACGATATCTTCCGATATTGTACAAAAAGCTTGCATAAAACTCAAGTGTTCCAACACTCCTGGACCTGACGGAATCCCATCATCTATCATTAAAAAATGCTCGTCGTCGCTTTGCCTACCTCTGTCCGTCGTTTTCAATATATCGTTAAGTTCCGGAGTGTTTCCTACCATCTGGAAATCATCTTACGTTTTTCCGGTTTATAAAAAAGGATCCAAAAGCGAAGTTCCCAATCACCGAGGAATCGCATCTTTATGTGCACTATCGAAATTATTGGAGCTCATCGTTCTCGAGTTTTTGACACATTGTTGTTCTAGATACATATCAGAAACTCAACACGGTTTCATTCCCAGGCGATCTACTTGCACTAATTTAGTAGCCTACACCTCATTTATCGCTCGCTCGCTACAGGATCGATTGCAGGCTGATGCAATATACACCGATCTGTCGGCTGCCTTCAATAAAATCAACCAATGGCTTCGATCTTACTTGTCAGGCCGTAAAATGTCTGTTAAAATCGGGAATCATTTATCCTCATCCTTCGACGTAACGTCCGGCGTACCTCAAGGCAGCCATATCGGTCCTTATATTTTCCTTCTATACATAAACGATCTGGATTCATTGATTAAGTGCTTCAAGGTGTCTTATGCCGATGATTATAAGTTATTCCATATAGTTAAAAGTTACTCTGATGCTTTGTTTTTGCAATCTCAGTTAGACATTTTCGCTAATTGGTGCATGACTAACAGGATGGTTTTGAATGCCTCGAAGTGTTCTGTGATTACGTTTGCACGAAAACGCTCCATCGTAACATTCGACTACACTATCTTGCAAAACAAATTAAAAAGAGAAACTACAGTGAAAGATTTAGTGGTTCTTGTGGATTCAAAGCTTACATTTAAGGATCACATTGCTTTTATCTCGTCTAAGGCTTCGCGTAATCTAGGAGTTATTTTTAGGGTTACTAAGCATTTCACTAACGTACAGTGCTTAAAATCGTTGTACTGCTCGCTCGTTCGTTCCACACTGGAATACGCCGCCGTTGTTTGGGCTCCTTTCTAGAAGAACAGCATTCAACGCATCGAGAGTATTGAGCGTAAATTTGTGCGTTTTGCGCTGCGCCACCTGCCTTGGAGCGATCCCTACAATCTGCCCAGATACGAAGATCGTTGCAACCTCATTGGTCTTGAAACACTGTCTTTGCGCCGCAATGTGACCAAAGCGTCTTTTGTCTCTGATCTGTTATTGTCTCGCATTGACTGCCCTGATTTACTCCGTCTTCTCAACATTGATATTCGCCTCCGAAACCTTCGTTCCTACTCTTTTGTCCGTCTTCCAGTGTCTCGTACTAATTATGGCAAAAATGAACCCGTCAGTAGCATGTGTAGAGTGTTCAATCAATGTTACAATGTCTTTGACTTCAATTTGTCTCGCACTTCTTTAAAAAAATTGTTTTCGCGCACCCTTTCCCAAACCTGATAGTGTTAGCCAATTATTTATGTTAATGTTAATACTTTACCTATGTAAGATAGAGTTTAAGAAGTGTTTATTTTAAGCAGTGTTTAGTGTTAGTCATTGTATCATTTGGTTTGTTTGTTAAATGTTGATACCTAAAAGATAGAGGTTTTGTGCCTACGGGAGAAGGAGCTTTTGAAAATCCACTCCCGCGGGTTTTTCCCTCTCAATAATAATAACTACGTTCCAATCGTTCCGGTTTTCTGAAGTACGTGAACGTAACCCAATTAGATTCATTCAACAGTGCAATAGAACCATTCTGGTTTCATTTATCGCAAGTGTTTGTCAAAGTGTACAGTATGAAGTTGTTTACAATTTATCATATACTTAGCTAATGTTACTAATAAAAGTTGGATATTTTCGGAATGGGGTTGACGAGTAGATGACGAAAATCAATGAATGAAGCCACTTTGAAAACCAAGATGGCGAATTCCAGTTAAGACATTTCTATAACCTAAAATATTGACATTTTCGAAAAAAGATAATCATAGAATAGATATAGGTATATTGATTTGTGATGCGGATGATATGATTATAGAAACCTTCTCTGAACCAGAAGACGCTATATTGGCCTTCAAAAGGGCATCGCTCATCTACTCGGCAAACCCGCTTAAAAATACCCTCATAGTTTATACAGATATTGTTTGAAATAGCTCCAAGGTACCATTTCTATCATCTACTCATTAAGCCCGTTTCAAAAATTCCCAAATTGTTAGGGTTATCGAGATTATTGTTCAATCTGAAGTCTCCATTCTGGATTTCAAAAAGGTGCCAAATATCCATTTTCATCATGTACTTGTTAAGCCCGTTCCGGAAATACCCATATTGTTAGGGTTATCGATAATGTTGCTCAACCAACGAATTTTGATAAGAATGTGAAGCGAATTTTTTACGATCTAAATCCCAAAAAACGAACTAATTCAATTTACGAACCCTTGGCTTGGTCCGTAAATAGAGGTTCCAGTGTACACATTTGATGCAGAAAAATGTGGGAATTGAACTAGATACTTATTCTACCTATTAGTATTCACCAAAAGTTGAAACTCTTTCTCTCACAACTCTCTGTCTCAGTCTTTCTAACAGCAGACTTCGCTGTTGGATCCCATTCATCGCATTCGGAATGTTTTCTCTCTGAATGTTGGCGCAAATGTAACAACTGATTCCAAAACCGATTTTACCATGTTCAGAAACCAATAAAGAAAATTCGTTCAGGTCATAGTGACAACTGCAATAGCTGCATCCAGTGCCTCAAAATCATCAACATGTACCAACAATAAGAAACAAGGCAGCATCGGTGGTGCGAAATTTTACATTCAGTTGCCTATTTCTGATGAATTTGCTGAATTCAATATTCAGTTTCAATGCTTCCCTCATTCATTCACTTCCAAACTGACTGAAATTTTATGCAGAATCGAATGGTTGAGTGCAGAGGAAATATAAATTCATTCACAAACCAAAGCATTCATTTGTTATTATGTGGACAGTTTGAAGGCAGAAGTTCTTTTACATTTTCGAGCATAACTGAACTGCATAATCTATACCTGGTGCACTTTTGCTTGATGATCTCAGAGCGGACGGACGAGGAAAACAAACAAACCTTCGATTCATCGCGGCGGGCATAAATAGAATTTTATTTCTCTTTCAAGCTCACGAAGGGTGGTCAATTTTTCTAAGCTCGGATTCTGAGCAGCATTAACGATGGTAGCATTAACGTGCGTCAAGGGAGCATGAACGATGGCGATATGGACTGTATGGCAATGTCGCAAAAAAGGTTTCCAATTGCAATGGCAAATCGGACGCAAGTCATTCTAATGGCCAGCCACAAACAAATATTCCTTTATTATTTTTATTTTTTCATCTATTACTTATTTAAAATACTGACGACTCTGGTAAGCTAACGCATTGAATCGTATCAAATAAACAATTTTCATAAAAAATAATTTAATTGAAACGGTTGCATTTGTATAGTTCCTCTAATCGATGTTGAAATAAGAAGTCATATATGGTACGGCCCGTCAGTACTTCGAACCCCGGGGCCCGGCGCGGCTCTCGACGGCCCTGGTCCTACCTGCTTCGCCATCGCCATCGACTAGACTAAGTAGAAACCGCTTGATTAGGCGTTTGCTCAGGAACACAATTAGTGTATCCGTTTTTGAAGCTAGCATCCATCCATCACTACGCTAGTACTGTCACTAAGTCAGTATAGTATTTTGATAAGACAAAATCGAAACGCAACTTCCATATTTACTAATCCGAATTTGTTATGAATTAACCTGATGAAGTGAAAGCAAGGCAACTGTTATCAGTTATCCGAAATTCAATTTAATAGAAATCACAGAAGAGCATTTAAAAGCACAATCTTTTTTATCTGATTGATAACCAGTTTGACAATCGGCGCCTACAAAATTTTCAACGAAAAGTAAAGCGTTTGATAAGAAATTCAATGTTCACTTTCACACTTCCATAAATCATGATAAACCTCATAGTTCTGTGATTTTTACCAGGATTAAACCACGCACACAAAATGCCAGTGAGTCTGAGCCGGAAATTACTGTCTTGGAGAAGCAAAGTATTTCAACGAGGCTGAGTGCCATTTTATTAACTCTTACGTAGTACTAGATCCGGTACGGAGCAACCCCAAATTGAGATGGAACGACTGAGCACAACTCCGGAAATCAATTGATTCCTCTATCTATTCTCTATTAATCTTTCAAATATACCGAAGATCGGTTGACGATGTTGCGAGATTTTACTAAAAATATAAACAAAAGTTGCACTCACACGTGTCATATGTGTGTATTGATGACAAAATTTGTATGGCGTGTCATAATCGTGCATGGAAAATTTTCCAGTGAAAAAAGTATCAATTATTAACTTTTATTCATATCTTTGGCTTCAGTTGGTCTATAAACAATCGGTGAGACGTATTTTAAAGGAAATGAGTCAGGGAATCTAGAAAAAATAGTTATTTTTGGTTATGCCATTGTGTTTCTCAGATAGTTTTGCACATAAAAACATATTATGAGTCAAGATAACTTGAGCCAATCCCCAGACATAGTCATTCGAAGCAAAAAATAAAAAAAAATTCTCAGCACTTTTCACGCTATATCTCAGTAACCAAGCAGATTTTTTTTATATTGAAACGACGTTTAATTAGCAAGGGATTGGACAAGCGTAAAGTCTTTTTAATTACTTATGCTGTCAGGACCGACACTCCGCAGGCTCAGGTGATTCGCATTTAATGCCAAAAGATCCTGACTCCTGCGTTGCAGAAAACAAAGAGTTAAGTAGCCGGGAACTCTAAGCTTGCGAATTGACCCTACTCCACGCTTTTCTAAACTTTCTTACTTCAAATCCTTGCTCTTCCTTGAGTACTATGGCTCTTAATATTTGAAAAATATTTCACCTTCCAGTCCCTTGCTAATTATATGTCGTTACGACATAAAAAAGGAAAAAGATTGACTAACTCTAAGTCGTTAATAAAAAAGGAAAAAAAAAACAAGAAGAATGTTAAAATTCTGAAAACGCCACTTAGTAGAGATTTTTCAGACAAGTCATGTGGCATATCTAACTCAGTTTACCCCGAAATGGCGTTTGTCATATGATAGCACAACAGCGACGAGTACCAATTCGTCAACTGTCAAGTATTGCACGCGATAATGATTCTCACGAAAGTGTAAGGAAAGACGAAACCCATTCTCCAATAAACTTCTTTATCGGAATACAACGTTTTAGGCAGCAAACAAATGGCACTCCTTCAAGCGGAAATCGAAACCATCCCCAAAATATTGCCAATTCGTGATTCCTCCCCCCCCCCCCCCATGGTTCCCGTCGGAGGTCGCGAGTATCTTTTTCGCAGAATGAAGAAAAAGCTGAAAGGATTTTCTCTCCATCAAATTGCTTCACCCCGTTTCTTCGAACATTTCCGCACGATTTATCGCTTTGTTGGTATAATTTTATCGACGTGACGTGTTCAATGTTGTGTACCTTGTACGGTCGAGCATGTATCTGCCTGTGTATTTGTGTATTGATTCTTCCCTAGATTGTCTTCGATTATACTGCGCGTGGGAGGGGAAAAACCTTCCACAATCCGAAGATACCGATTGCATTGCGAGACGTAACAAAAGAATATTTTTCTACGAAGCGGTTATGGAAAGTGTAGCAACCGTTGCCAAATCCGGCTCACGTACAATGTTACAAGTTGTAGAATTAATTGAATGAAAATCCATCATATTAATCCGCACTCGTCTTCAATATTCAGTGATGCTACCTAGTACGTCAAACGAACCAACTGCGCTGTCATTCAATGCAGGGGAGCCATTTCCCCTTTTGGAAACGAAAGGATTTTAATTTTGGATACACTGTCCATGGTCGCATATTTGTCCCTTTTCTACGGGATTTCCTATCATTATGGGACTGATTTGTGATCAGGGCCAGTACAATGCTGTACGAAAAAGTCATTTCGAATTGGTTGCGTAAAGTGGCGCAAGGTTTTCATTCGTTTTCGATTGTCGAACGAAACAAACATACGAGCAAAACGTGGTAAATATGAACAAACATGGGCAAACACTGAAATACTGGCATACACGGTAAAACATGGGCAAATACAAGTAAACACGAGCCAACATGGGCCACTCTGATTCCTCATCTCGTACAGATCAGAAGTCAAAAAAGCACCGCTTTCGAACAGCATACAAACAAAAAAATACTACCCACACCGCGTCGCTCTAACGTGAACGTGTGACATACAGACACATGAACGACCCCTGCGAGTGAAATTAATTAATCACAAAATGAATTTCGCGGAGAACATAACCGCGATTGACTTTTCGCAGACCCGTCTAAGATCTACAGTGCGCGAGGTGAAACAGTTGATCAAGGTGAAAAAGGAATTTATTCTTACAGAAGGTTCACACATACAGCTACATCATACGAGACAAGTAGTACTAATAACGTTCAACTTCTTAGCCGAGGCAGAAAGCTTCGTAGGAAAAAACAAAATGCAACAGGACAGTGGCGGATCCAGGGGGAGGGTCCTGGGGGTCCGGACCCCCTCCGAAATTATTTTACTTATTGAAAAATTTTAAATGATTATTTAATTTAATTTATTTATATTAGTTTCAAACTCAAAATCATTCCAAACCAAATTTGACCAACAAAACTGATATTCATTAAATAAGATTATTACATATTAAGAATTGTACGATGTTCATTTTAAAATCTTAATTTCGGACCCCTCCCGAAATTTTTTTCTGGATCCGCCCCTGCAACAGGACGTTGAAATTGAGAACGAGAACACCAAGATCCCCGTGTGTATGGATCTTGATCTAACGAGAATTCGTCTACACGATTTGGCACCGCATAGTAGCACGAATTATATCAAGCCATTTATGCCAAAGTCAGGAGAAGTGGAATCCGTGTCGTACTTGGAGTCTGGTATTCTAAACGGTGTTCGGATGGTGCGAATGCCCGATCAAAATGCAATAACAAGTTTAGAACAAAATACAATTTTCGTAGTAAGTTGTGTTGTAAATCTGGTCTCGTTAGTAGTATTGATAACAAAATATTATATATGGTAACAGAGCAAGATATAGTATTGAAATGTTTTTCTTATGTGTTTCTGATCGGGATGCGCCTGAACAACCTATACCGTGTTAATTAACTTTCGAGGACAGACCATCCCAAGGTGTTAACTACATACAAAGAACCCTGGAGATATGTCCACGTACCAGTTCTGTAATCAGACGGCGCACTACGGTAAGCCGTGCACCAAAATAACTACTGAAAACTTATCTACAACCAACACCACCAAACTGCCATCAACATCTGCTGATACACAACAACAGACAACCGGCCAAAAAACAAATGCCGGACGAGCAATATTCCACTGTATCCCCAAGCCAATAGTTAACATACCCAGGGAAGAAACAAACCAGAAAGAAAATGGCTAGGGTGGGTGCTCCTATAGCTGAGTTGTGCCAATATTTGCAGTAGTGGGTTATACGCTTGATTAAGGTATCAATTGTCACCATATATTCCGTCATTTCATCACACTAAAATTATGCGACAATAAATCTTTTAGCTCAAATAACTCAAAAAATTTATTTTCTTCGAATTTTGAGCTCCCTTGCATCTATAGCTGATCTAATGTACCTATAGTTGCATTCCCATAAGACATCAATGGGATTTGCAATAGGAACCGAAACAAGGAATTGCACCATCAATTGGTACATGTGATTCTATAGTGGCACATGCAGTTTTAAATACATAAATTGATTAATAAGCAACCCTAACTGGAAGCTTTCATTTCACATATCAACATCGCTCGTAGATCTTTTCATCGATTTTTTAACAAAAGTTTTCCTTAAGTATACGACTACAACCCTATACCAGACTCACGCGAACACACACAAAGCGGTGAAAACCGACAAGGACAAGTATCCGTCCTCAAATCGATGTGGGCGTCCGAAAGCCTCTCAGCTCTAGGACAGGATTTGCGCAGCGTTAGACGTACCAAGACCGGCGGTGCTGAAGCGAGATGCGCAAACTAGTGGGGCGGCGTACAATAAGTTGGCCCAAGAGGTCTTGGGTGACGGCACTCAGGTGAGGTCATTGGGTGCGGAAGTGACCTTCCAGTGCAAGCAACTGGATGAGGATACGAACGCAGACGACGTCGTCTCTGCCGTCATGGAGCAGTGTGGCGCAGAGATTGAGTGGACCTCTGTACGCCCAAGAGAGGGACTCTTTGGCACGCAGGTAGCCTATTTCAGGCTACCGGTCGCGGAAGCCAAAAAGGTCATCGAGAGAGGGAAGCAGAAGATCGGCTGGTCAGTATGCCCAGTAAGCATACCCTAGCCGCCGTCAGTGGACAGGTGGTATCGGTGCCTAGAGTCCAGCCATAAGTCCTACGCGAGGGTCCAGACAGAAGTAAGATGTGTCGTCGCTGTAGTGAGGGGGGACACAAGGCGCAGAAATGCGATAGGGTACCAAAATGCCTTATCTGCGCCAGTAAGAAGCAAGACCGTAACCATGTTATGGGTAGACCTTCGTGTCCCTTCGGTGAAGCCGTCCCTAGTAAGAAGAAGCCGTGCAAGTAAAACAGCTCAATCTTAACAACTGTGCATCTGCTGTTGCAGTCGGTCTCGGAGTCGAGGACAGATGCCGCACTTCTATCCGACCCGCACAACGTTCCTGCCGATAACGGCAATTGGGTGGCGGACGGGTCTACGATGGCGGCAATTTGTACAACGGGACGGTTCCCGGTCCAAAAAGTAGTAGGGGAGAGAGGGTAACAATGAAACACATTTTTTCTACAATTTAATTTTGATGATAATACATGTTATTTGTGTAATCAAAAGTGATACATAGTGCCACTATGTTGTTAACTAATACATATATTTTTTCCAGCTGGTAAAATTCACGGGAAATAACATTTTTTGGATAATAAACAGTTGGTGATAAAATGTATCAGTGTGCCCCATGGGTAGGAACTATGAAACACGATGTCATCTATAGTGAAATATTCTACTTATAAATTTTATTCTTTTGTTTTGACGAAGAATGATCCTAACGCTTTGAATTAAAGTTATATTGAGGCGAAAATCGTTTGTTTACGAAAGAATCCACTATATCATCACGTAACATCGAACCACCATATATGCATATTAGCTGCAATCCTGAAATAAGAGACAATTTCTACAAAATTTGGCCAAATTTACTAATTTTGCACTATATGAGTAGTATTTAGTGTGGAAAATCGGAACCCATTGACATTTTGAGACAGACCACAAAAACAAACAAAAATCACTGTTCCCCATACGCCATCGTTTCACAGTTACCCAATGGGTCTATTCATGAAAATTGTGAAATCACACAGAACCATGAGTAGTTACCAAAAAACTTTGTTCGCGGCAAATGTTGAGCATAAAATTTGCAATAAATAGCAATAGACTAAACATTTATTCAATGAATGGTAATTCATAAAGATGGAATAATGTTTATCATTGCAAATTTACTCTGGCTATCACAAAACAAACAAATATCCATTAAAAGAGATAGAGTTAGCAGATCTCTTCCAAAATATAGCAACACGTGTAAAGAATTAGAAATTGTGAAATATGAGGGAATTAGACGATTGCGATCATGCATTGTGATTTTATTGCGAATGTTTCATAGTTCCTGCTGATCCACTGTTACCCTCTCTCCCCTACACTCCTCTGCGGAGGGTGTTGCGATTGCCAAGATCAATGGTGTGTTCTATTCTAGCTGCTATGCCCCACCAAGGTGGCCTATAGAACAATTCAACCAGATGATCGACAGGCTCTCGTCCGACCTAGTGGGTCGAAGCCGTTCGTCATAGCGGGAGATTTTAACGCTTGGACAGTGGAGTGGGGCAGCCGCTGTACAAATAGCAGGGGCCAAGCGCTAATGGAGGCGCTTGCGAAACTCGACGCTGTGCTATTCAATGATAGTTCCACTAGCACATTCCGTAGGAATGGGGTCAAGTTATGGATTGACGTAACGTTTGTCAGCCCGGGTCTGGTTCCAGACATGGGCTGGAGGGTAGACGAGGGCTACACCCATAGTGACAACCTAGCAATACGCTTTGGGATCAACTATGGCGTGCAGCATCCGAGGGCGGATGATCCCTGCCAGGTACGCGGGTGGAAGACAAATCACTTCGACAGCGGTTTTCACCGCGGCCCTGGGACTGGAGGCCAACACCGACAGTCTAAGCGGGGATGCGCTAGTAGCTGTCCTACCACGCGCGTGAGACGCCACCATGCCGAGGAAAACCCTGACAAGAAATGGCAGACGCCCGGCATATTGGTGGAGTGCCGAGATTGCAGCCCTACGATCAGCTTGCCTCAAAGCTAGACGTAGGACGCAACGAGCCGCGCCGTGAAGCATTTCGGGCTGCGAAATTGGCCCTTAATAAGGCCATTAAGAGCAGTAAGAGAGCGTGTTTCGACAACCTATGCGAGGGTGCCAACGCGAATCCGTGGGGTGACGCCTACAGGATCGTGATGGCTAAGACCAAAGGAGGCTCTTCACCACCCGAACGGTCACCGGACCGATTGGCGAGGATTATCGAAGTACTCTTCCCGTCTTGAGCCACAAGTCCCTGGCCTCCTGCGCCGCAAGTAATTGTGGGTGCGGCCGAAATGGTGGCTCCGGTGACGAATGAAGAGTTACTCGCAGTGGCTAATTCCCTAGTAACGAACAAAGCTCCAGGGCCTGATGGAGTTCCAAACAGCGCTCTCAAGGCAGCAATCATAGCGAACCCAAACATGTTCAGTAGACTGCCCACAAAAATAATGAATTATTGAAAACGCAATCGGCCCTCCCCTGATTCGATTTCTAGTCCCACCAGGAGTACTTGCGCGAAATTTGAAGCAAATCGGACAAGTCTAGCTACTGGACCAACGTGCCTGAAGTTTGCATGGGATTTTTCGACAATTTACAGAAAACCCACTAACTCGCATTTTTGTCGCTAGGTTGCACTGCATGTATCGTATCATCACTGTAAGTGAAAATAAGAAAGATAATTTAATTGTCTACAACTTTGTCGAAGACTGCTAGTGAATCCGGCTTTACTAAAAGAAGTTATTAAACTTTTAACGAAGCGATATCTGAGTTAGTTTTGCATGGGGCTTAGCAGTGCATGGTTGTGTGTCAGAACTCGATTCCCACGAACTATGCATTTTTGTGAAATAATCGGTAGGTTTAGCCCAATAGTATGTTCAGAAGAATTATAAGACATAATACGAGTTATGTTTTGGTTGTAAAATTTTAGTTCCAACTGTGACCGCATAGAGGGCGCCAACACTAACTTTTCATAAAAGAGAGATAGAATATCAGGATGTTCGGAAGAATTATTGAAAAATTCCTGTTCTACAACTTTGTAGAAGACACCTAATTTCTATCTCTTTTCGTTGAAAAGTTAGTGTTGGCGCCCTCTATGTGGTAAAATGTGAAACTAAAATATTCTAACCAAAACATGGCTTGTATTATTTACTAAAATTCTTCTGAACATACCACAGAGCTAAATCTTATGGTAATTTCACAAAAATGTTCAGTTCGCGCGAATCGAGTACTGATACACAACCATGCACTGCTAGGCCCCATGCAAAACTGACTCAGACATCACTTCACTAAAAGTTTAATAACTTCTTTTAACAAAGCCGAATTTAAAAGCAGTCTTCCGCAAAGTTGTAGACAATTAAATTATCTTTCTTATTTTCACTTACAGTGATAATGTGATATATACAGTGGCACCTAGCGGCAAAAATGCGAGTTAGAGGGTTTTCTCCATGTAAATTGTCGAAAAATCCCATACAAACTTCAGGTACGTTGGTCCGGTAGCTAGGCTTGTCCGATTTGCTTCAAATTTGGTGCAAGTACTCCTGGTGGAACTAGCAATCGAATCAGGGGTGGGCCGATAGGAGTCATTTTTTCCTGTCACTCTAATGTTCAGGCTAGCTATACAGCGATGTCTTGACGAGTGCCGTTTTACATACGTTCTTCCAAGGCAAAATTTACCCGTGAATAAAATCCTAGAGTAGCATGAAATTGTGAGAGAAATAGTTCAGCTACACGAGTATTCCCGGTTTAACTTTGAAGTGTCGGTAGTTTCTACTTTCGGATATCGGATCGCTTAGTATAGGCTCTGGAGAGGGAATCCCACAGCGGCAACCAATCCACCCTACAGGTTGATTAGAATTTTGGTAAAGATCATACTTTTAGTTTCGGAGTTGTGCAGATGTTTCGATCGTGGTCGTTGGTCGTCGAGAAGAACTCGCCCTGAGGTCTCCCAGCCGGGCACGGGATCACCTTGAAAAACAAACCTCGCTCCTTCACGGCAAGACTAGTGCTTGCCTGGCGCTTAAGTGAAGGCTGTATTCATTTTAGCACGTCTTCAACCCCTCCCCCTTCCGGTACACCGAATATAATTCCTCTTCTATCTGTGTTCGCAGTGTCCTAGGTTTTACAAATTCATTAGTTTTAAGTTAGATTTTATTGAAGAAAACTTATTTATTTTGCAAATCTGTGATAACTAGCATGAACTAGTCAATTAGCTGTTCTATTTGCTTTAGTTTCTATAATAGTTAATATATAACAATTCACAGTACAGTTTTAGGAAATTCTATGTTAGTTTATAATTACCTCGTTCTGTTACAAATTCACTTCATTTAATTCGCATTTAACCAACTATAATAAATACTTTACTACGACTGCTGACTGATTTCAGTATTGAAATAGTGCAATGACGAGTAACTTACGGAGTGATCACGTTGTGTCTATGCTCCATATGACGGTGCAGCCCACGAGGGTATGTTCTGACGTTTGCGCAACTGACGTTTATGTTTGCTCGAATTTACAGCTGCGGGTGGTACTGAACTGAACTCATCTGTCTGTTGAACGAATCTGCCCTGTGGTTTCGTAACAGATGGTATAGGGTATATTTGTAACCCAGTGCAACGTCAAACTTATCAAACTAGTGTAGTTTTACGGTGGTAGTGCACCGGTGTAGTGGAGTGCACAGGTTTTGCACTTTCTAGCAGAAGTGTCAATGGAACATACCCAGTTTTGTACACTTCTGCTAAGTGCAAAACCAGTGCACTCCACAATACAGGTGCGCATCAATCGAAAAGCATATGAATTTCAGAATGATTACGGTAAAACATTACTGCTCTTTCGAAAACATGGTAAATTTATATAGGATTTCAGTGATACGACTATACATACACAACAGTAAGCAATCGTTGTCAGTTACAATTTATCAGAGCAAACTCTGCTAATTCGAACCAGAATTTTCTCAATTTCGAGAGCATATTTTGCAATATGGAAAGTGGCTGACGCTGTCAGAAAGCACAGAACGATTACATGTTTGAAAGTGTCAACTGCATTTCAAAAACACACACCCACTTATCCCGCAGAATTCGTTAACTCATACCATGCTTGTAGTAATTGTACAAACTTTTGCACATTTGTCTGACTGTCAGAATCCAACAGTAGACCGCATGTGGTCAGCTAGTCCTCACCGTCATCATCAGCATCGGAAGCCGCAGCAAGCAGTCCAACAGTGCTTTGGTACCTACTTTGTTATCTAATGAAATTATGGGTGTAAGCTTATTCCCATATCCAGTCTTGCTGTGTGCGTGACAGTCTAAAATGTGGGCTGCTCAGAGCAAGAATAAAGGTGCTTACTGTTCCTTCTACGGATGTTGGAACCCATTCTCGTGATGGAAAGTTGTAGAGAGAGAAGATGAAGTGTCCTGGAAGCAATTTTTGACATTGCTGCAAATGGCTTTTGGTCTGTAACTTTATAATAGTCATTGCAGCAAAAGAAATTCATTCGATAGAATAAACGGTCCCCGTACTTTCGAGGATTTGAAGCCACTTGAGGAAAAACAATACAAAGTTAAAGCAGAAGAAGAATATGAAAGAAATAGCGTCGTGAGCAGTGGAGAGAATAAACCTGACAAGCCCAGGTGACACTTTTACCACCGAGAAATTTTTCACCTTCACAATCCATCACATGTCACACTTCTCGAAGCGTGCCATTTACACCTGCGATGCCTGTCAGAATGGAAGAGATGCCGAGTACGGACCAACTTATTATAGAGCATAAATTCTTCGTTGGTATAAATACTGAGCCCATGCGGAAGAAAACCGGAGATCTTAGCTTCCGGCACTATGTGCTGTGTTAAAATGAAAACACTAAATTAGCTTTCCAGCATGGGGTCTAATATAACAAACGTTCCTACTAGTCAATATATATTGACATATGTAGAGTAGCAGCTCTCTAGTTCATCCTAGGCCCTCTGAAGATTCAATACTATTTGTGCCTTAATCCTGTGTGATGTCCTGCAAGAAAAGAAGCTGTGATTGAGCTGATGAGAACTAATTAAATCGAAATTTGGTTTGGCTTAGCAAGGCAATGCAATATGAACTATGCTATACTGCCGCTCTATGCATAATTGTCCCATGTGTATAGGGAATCCCATAGCACATGGTACACTTATGCGTATAGCGGCAGTATATATCTTCTTAGTGGAGAAAAATTTATAAGCTATTTTTTCACAACTGAGTAGAAAATTGTTTAACACCACATTCACGCGTGAATGTCACAAAACCTATAACTATATCATCAGTCTCATCAGAAACCGACAGTAACTTAGTGGCAGTGTTTTCATTTTTGGAGCTAGCGTCAATCCGACGCTAGCTCAGTTCAGCTTTTTTCATTTTCCATCCGTGATATACTTAATGTGACATGGCATGTTGATTATCTAAAAAAGTAATCACAACAAAAAAAATGGAAAAATTAAATACTGCCATAACTGCTAAGCAGGAAGAGATCGAAATTTGATGCTTTGGACAAAGTTGCCTTTGTCGACGAAGCCAGTTTTTATATTCTAATTGAAAAGACAGACATACGTAGCGGTGTTGCAAACTCCAGAGGAAACCTAATTTGGTAAATATAATCTCTTGTCAAGTGAGTTGAGTAATTTCACCAACAGCAGTGCTGTTGGAAAAATGAAATATTAACCCTACACTAGTTTTTGCTTAATAACTTCGATTACTTCCAGTCATTACCCATGTTTGCATCATGAACGAAAGCATAAACCAAGCCAATTTTTCACATGAAAAATTTTTCACCACCATCAACACGATCCTGGGTTACTAACTACCAACGTACCAAACTTCCCCATCTTTTCTCTTTTCACTCGACACAAGCACCCGGATCGCAATGAATACGAAAGCGCTGATAATAATTAAAATTAAGTAATTAAACTTTCTCTCATAATTCCGCCATGTTTGCAACCTCCCTCGACCCGAGCGCTCGAGTGACACTTTTCTAGCTTCCTTCTTTCTGCCCGTAAACCGCATCGTTGATGATAGTTTCGCCGCTAAATTGCTACTGGAGTTCCGCCTACTGCGACGACATCGCTGCATCCATCCGAACATTTATCATACCCGCCACCGACCGGCCCTCACCGGTATCATCCGTCGGAACGTACGCCCGAAGTCCGGCAAAATAATTACACATAATTAAAAAAGAATAAAAACAGTCTCCCCACAGCGATGCTAACACCTAGGACAATTGTTGCAATATTTTCCCCGGCAAAAGGTTATGAAGGATGTAGAAGCTTGGAAACCGGCCAACATTCAACAAGGTGCCACAATACAACACAAAACCAGAGCCCACTACGACAAGGCAACCGACTAAAGCCGATGATTGATTTTCAATTCACTACCTGCACACATGACGTCGCAGATCTTCGCAGTCATGTGATGGATGAAAGAACGGATTGGGTTGATGGATGGTTGAATAGGAGCTGGGAACTGTCAGCCCTACCTCACCCCGGGTTAGGTCGACAGGTGGCGACAAACGATGGAAATTTCGCACGTGTCACAAAGTCACCCCCAGTTTGCATCTTGCCTAGTACATGGGGAAGTGCACGGGTGGAGAGGAGGGTCGTTTGAAAATTAAATTTCCCTATCGCGTTTCATTCCAGGTGCTGATTGGAAATCCCCAAGTGGGAAAGGGAGTGGATGATTAATTCGAGTGGGTGCCTGGGTTTGTAGGACAAAAGATGCTGCAGAATTTTGCAAACATGCCATATGCGTACTGCTCGTTTACATGTGTAAAACTTATGGTTTGCCCAAGTCTGCTACTATTATTACCAACAGAGCATGCAGAATGGTGGTGCCACTAATCATATGCAGTTCGAAAATATTGGCATCAATTTCTAATGTAGAGGTTCCAAAGTGTTAACCGATTATTGAATTGCACCAAAATTCTTTTCAATAGTTTTTTTGCGAATATTTCTAGCCACTTATAATAGTTTGACTTATCTCGAACAGAAGGTTTGATTTGTTTTCAATTCTGATCCGACATCTCTCTACGTACAAACTTATATCTTTACACGGATTTTTACTAAAATAAGACAAAAACGTTCGATAAATATAAAAGTTCCTCATGGAAGTAATATAAGTTCTTTATAGTTCCTACTATTCATCAATGATTTGGGATATTTGAAACTAAACGAAATTCCAAGACTTTCCGGCAGATAACACAGCATTGTTCTATTCCAATTGCATAGACCTTGACTTCCCTTCAAAGGAACTAAATGCCCCCGAGATTCTAAAGTTATCAAGCTTCCGGTATTGGCGTCTTGCTACAAAGCTCAATAGCTTACTACGACATCTACATATTAACGGTGTAAATAGGATAAGGCGGATGTTTGTATTAGAACTCAGATATATTGAGAGAAACGAATTGCAGTTCATGTATGTTTCAGGTGTTCAGGCTTTGTCACGATCTACTGTGAGGGTTTTTTGGTGGCGGAATTTCTCCCCATACCTATACCCGTCGTGAGAATCATTTAGCTTATCGCGATCTACTCGGATGTCGAGGACGGTCGAGCGCTTTCGGTTTGCTGGAGCTCCGACGACCAATCGCTGATACTTCACACGACCTACTCGATCTAGTCTTCGAAGGGCTTCCGATAGTCGATATTTTGCGTTAAAGGATCATCCGATCCCTGAAAACTTTTTGGTTTGCAACACGTCACCGAGTACATTGCGTGTGCCGTTGTTTGAGCGAAGCTTCAATTCGTATTCGCCACCGCGGCCGCATCAATCAATTCATCCTGTGCTGCCATTACCAGGATGCCCGCTACACAGTACTTCGGAAGTCTCCGAGCGCTCCGACGCAGTCGTGCTAATAGCCAGCGACCAGCTTAGTCTGCGTACCATCTACGGTGGAGTGCAGATGGAAGACGGCACATGGAGACGGCGAATGAACCATGAGTTGCATCAGCTGTTGGGGGAGCCGCCCATCTGTCATACCGCGAAAATCGGACGACTACGGTGGGCCGGGCACGTAGCCAGAATGTCGGACAATAGCCCGGTGAAAACGGTTCTCAATTGCAATCCGACCGGTACAAGAAGACGTGGCGCGCAGCGAGCACGATGGATCGACCAGGTGGAAGACGATTTGCGGACCCTTCGCAGACTGCGTGGCTGGCGACGCGCGGCCATGGACCGAATGGAATGGAGGAATCTTTTGTATACGGCATAGGCCACTTCGGCCTTAATCTGTTAATAAATAAAAAAGCTTAGTCGTCCCGGCCCTGGCTTCGGAGGTCATGAACTTGCTTCTCAGGCGAGTATTTTGCTGTATATGGTGATCCACTTCCTGAGAACCCTTTGGTTTCTAGCTTGTCATCGAGTACATTACGTTCGAACAATATGCCGAGACACTGGCGACTGGCGTTAACGGTTTTCGGTTGTACTGCCAAAACGTCAGAAAGCTAAGGACGAAAATCGAGGACGGCTGCAGCTGACGGCAACTACGACTACAACTTGATGAACGTATTACATCTGCGCAGCTCTTCGGGAATGGTTACACGGTTGGATCACTGCGATAGCAACACATTCATGGTCACGGCGGAGGAGTTTTGATAGCTGTTTCTTCCGCTCTTATCTCCTGTCATTACTCTGCCTAAGTGTTCTGTGAGTGAAGCTTCTACAGTAATCGTTCCTTTGGATAACTATCATCCCGTTTTAGAAATAACAATTTCTACCAGTAGCACCCTGCAATACGAAGAAGCTTTAGTTGCGGATCCTCGTAATTTTCGCAATACTGATCTAGCTAAATTGCGCCGCTCCCTGCTGCTGATCGATTGGAGTATACTATATGATCCTGTGGATGTAGATGCTTCCGTTGACCTTTACAACCGACTACTGCTAGACTGTGTTTAAACATCCGTACCTAAATGTCAACCTCCTATGAAACCTCTTTGGTCTAACGCTTCGGAATCTAAAACGTAATTGTGCCAAAGCTCTTTGTGTGTACACAAATCAGCGATGTCCTTTTATCAAGCGCTTCTTTACAATAGCCAGTACCGCAGCCATAATATACTGCTGTACAAAGGATATGTGAACCACTTCCAACAAAACTTACGAAGAATCGGAAAGGCTGTCCTTTCAACCAAGATGGTATACAATGACGAAATAGCGACTACGACTGCAGCAAAATGCTCACTATTTGCCAGTTACTTCTCGAGTGATTTAACGACTGATGTGCCATCTGCAATCTAGCTCAAAAATGCGGTTCGTAATGTTCTAGTTGATACTGTGGACATGGATGTATTCATAATTCCAGAACAATCTTTTCTTTCTGCAATTCGGAAAACTAAATCGTCGTTTGCTCCAGGATTAAGTAGTATGCCCTCTGCTGAAAAAATGTTCCGATATTTTAGCGATCCCATTGGCACAGCTTTTCAATATGTCACTGCATCAGCAAAAATTTCTTAATGAATGGAAGTGTTCGGTGATGTTTCCGGTGTACAAAAAAGGTGCAAATGCAACATCGAAAGTTATCGTGGAATAACTTCATTGCGAGTCGAGTCGAAGGTTTTCGAATAGCTCATCAACGAGGCGCTGTTTTCTACTTACCGACGCTACATTAGCATTTGTCAGCACAGTTTTTCCCCGGTAGATCGGTTTTCGAACCTGAGGTGACATTGCGCATCTCGAAACAAAAGGTTTATTGTACGCAAGCTTGTATGAAAAAGTCGATTCGAAATGGTTCCATAATGTCGCTCCTGGTCTCTTTCACGTCTTTCTGCACAGAACAAATATCCAATCAACTGCAGGTGGACACGATCTACACAGATCTTAAGGCGTTTGACACTGTTAATAATGAGATACTGTTAATGAAGCATGATAAACTTGGATGCGCTGCCCGATTCCACAGTGGCACGACTTAGAACAAAAGGTGGACTAAAGTCCAAACTTTTCCGTATCGGTTCATATAGGACGTTTTTATGTAATTTTGGTACGCTGAATTCGTTTTCGATATTAAAACATTTCAAACATGAACATTTACTATTCATTAGGGAGTCTCAAAAAAAAATTTTTTTTTCTAAATCGTTCTTAAAATTTGTGTATATTAATATTCGTGTGCTAAATCGTTTTTGATATTAACATTTGTAAAACAAATTTTATTATACATTAGGGTGGCTCAAAAATAAAATTGTTGTGAAGGTTAAAAAAAATTTAAAGACATTTTTGTGCGCTGAATTCCTATGTATGAGTTGCTCAAAAGTAAATATTTTGTCTTTTATAATGATTTCTTTCAATTGTAATTTTGGAATTTATTTTTCGTATTCAAACGAATTGATTGACATCTTATTATGGGGCTTCAGAAATGACTATATTATTTTTAAGGATCAAATAAGATGTGATCGACTAATTTAGGAACTTTTAATTCATTAGTGGGTTACTTGGTATGAAAACTACATTTTCTTTCACTTTCAAAACAAACATTTGGAGCGTCTTAGTGGAATATTGATTTACATTCACCAATCAACAAGATGTTTAACGATTTTGTTTTCGCAGGTGTGTTTTAAGTTAATTAGATTGCTTATTTCATACCTTAAATACCTTAAATAAGAATCCAAAATCCTTTTTTCGCGTATATGGTTCATTTAAAAATGGTTTTATTTTATTTGGATAATATCGCATACCCTTAAGCTATATCAGTGCTATGCAAACTCGGATAAAATAGTCTCACCAAATGACCAGAACTCAACTGTGTTCACTCAATTTGACAGTTATTGCGTAAGTTAGCAAAAATAGTTCATGAAACATTTTATGACACATTTCAGATGGTTGAAAATATTTACTGAATTTTAAACATTCTTAATTCCTTTGCCACTTAAAAACCATACTTCCCACTCGGCTCCTTTCTCTTGATCACTAGTAAAACCCTTGTAGATCATGCTCTAAATACTATTTGAAAGTTTTGCATAAATTAGTGTCATTATTCTAGTTATCAAGTGAATATTCAAATTGAATATCAGTAATAACCATGCGTCTCCATTCACAGTTTTTTTCAAATTTTGACTGCTTATCGCAAATTTTCGCAAAACTATGATATGATAGTTCTTAGTGTTGCTAAATGCTTTCATCGAACGAGGAATATGTTTACTTTCAACGACAATATGGCTGGAACTCAGCTGCAACGCGTTGACCATGTAAAAGATTTAAGCGTCATCCTAGATGAAAGGCTAACGTACACCCATCACTTCTCAGCGATCATTGACAAAGCAAATCGTCTACCAGGTTTCATGTTCAAAATATTCAACGTATCCTTTATGTTTCAAAGCGTTATATTGTTCACTAGAGTGGGACATGGTTATATGAAAAAAATAAAATTTCGCTCCGAGTAACTTTTTGGGTCCCATTTAGCTCCCAGAACAACTCTGCAAATTTTTAGTTCGGTCGGTGAAACTATATTTTTGCGCCCACTGTTTAGAGTTTACATGGGATTTCGTATGGGGAAAACGTCTTTTGCAAATTAATTCTTCCAAGAGTCACCCGTTACCTCCTAAAAATAAATAGATGCATGATTTTTATAGGAAATTTGTCAAGGAAACAAAGTCTAGAAGACCACGAAACGATCTGATGCTAGTGGAAAAAGTTATTAAGCAAAAACCGATTGATGCCCTGAAGATTAATGAAAATTTTACTTTTCATAGCATCACTGCTGCTGACGGTCGAATTATATACAAAATCTTTAATTTTCTCTTATTATGTACAAAAGAAGACAATTTATCCCTGAAAACTCTTGCGAAGTGGCCAGACAGTATAGAAAAATGATTTGGAGACATTAAGAGAAGATCAAAACAAAATTGCATATAATTGGACAACCAACAACAGTGGTGCTAGAAACAATGAATATTTTATCAATCGTCAGAGCATCAATTGGTTTCAGCTTAATAACTTTTTTCTCAAGCGTCAGATCGTTTCGTAGTTTTTGAGAATTTGCTTCTGTGTTAAATTTCCTACAAAAGCCACATAACGGTTTATTTTTAAGAAGCAATGGGCGACTCCTGGAGGAATTATTTTGTGAAAGTTAATTTTCCCATATAAAATCCCATGTAAACTTTAAATAGTGGGCGCAAAAATATAGTTTCAGGGATCAAGCTAATAATTTGCACAGATGTTCTAGGACCCAAATGGTACCCAAAAAGTTGCTCGGAGCTGGAATCTATTTTTTGTCCCACCCTATTGTTCACTGGTGCGCTCACAGTTGGAATTCGTGAACGTCTTCTGGTGCCCCTACCATGAAACAAAGAATTGAATCCGTCCATCGAAGATTTATGCGATATGCGTTACGTCAATTAACTTGGAATGATCCGCTAAACTTGCCTTCATACGAAGACCGTTGTCGATTATTAGGACTACCTACCTTAAAAGACCGTAGACACGCCTCGCAAGTCACCTCCGTATCTAAGCTTCTTCTGGCTGAATAAGATGTTCCCGATCGCCTATCACAAATTAGCCTGTACGCACCAACCCGTGTCCTTCGTCCTCGAACATTGCTACAGACTGAAATGCGCAACACTAACTATGCTGCTACCAGCCAGATATTAGCAATGATCCATCGCTTCAACGATTTTACCGACAACTTCGTCTTCGTCATAAGTTCAGTTTCGAAACCGTTTGTTGCCACTTTAGGTTAATTATGTTTAGTTTAGTTATAGTTTATTAAGAATCAATGTCAGTTGGACTTAAATTGTTTAAATACAAATACAAATAGGTTCATGTGGTCGCTCTGGCGATTCTGGGTAGCGTCCGATATACTGGAGCGTTGGTAACCCACTTCTGATGCATCGACGTACTTCACGGGCTGATTATCTATTATTCTACTCATCCACTCGCTTGATCATCCCGCCACATACTCCGTGTACTTGTTAAACCAGTTAAGGGTTACTTCTCTAACAGTTTTCCAACTAAAATCCAACAGACATATTGGCCTTTAAAATCCACTGAAGGATTTGTCGGCTTCGGCAGCAATACCGGCTTCCCCCGCTTCCAGTTATCAGGGAAGCTACCTTCATCGATGCATTTCTGCAGCGTAGTCCTGAAGATATCCAGGTTCTCCTGTATCACTGTTTTCAGTACCACACAGAGCAAAATATTTTGTAATTTTAGGTTTGTTTTCATGCACATATTTGGAGCATGAATATAAATGTAAAATTGAGTTCCACCACAAATAAATACAACTTGTC
The DNA here is from genome assembly GCF_030247195.1 of Topomyia yanbarensis. NCBI lineage: Eukaryota > Metazoa > Arthropoda > Insecta > Diptera > Culicidae > Topomyia > Topomyia yanbarensis. Next base: position 60,649,926 of record NC_080670.1, read on the forward strand.
GTGCTATCTTCAACGAATTTTATTATAATTTTACACGTGAATTGAGAATTACAGTTTCTTTAAACGGAAAACCAATGCACTTCAATGTATTTTTATTCGAATATTGAATAAAAATACATTCGAAAAATCGAATATAAAATGAATGACATGTAATATTACACGAATGAAAGTGTAAAATTGTATGCTTTTTGATGCTCCAATTGAGTGCATTGATTTTAACGTAATTTTCAATCAAATTCTTGATTCAATCTTTGTATGTTTACATTCGCATTGATTTACATGTCGTTTAAAGTTCATTATTTTTTGGTGTGCAGGTTTATGATTCCGTCTGATCATGAGGCCTTCTTCACTTGAATGATTTTCGCCACCTCGATTACCTCTTCATCAGTTCTTCGTATTTCATCATCAAAATCGTTTCCCTAGCTGTACGGTGGAAGCGATCGGATCTCTGGTTCATGCTGCCGGAACAGCCCTTCGGTTATAACCTTCATCTTTCCTGGACATCTTTCATCTGGTTCAGCAGGACCTTTCATCATCGCCATGGCAACTCTGTAGGCGTCTCCCCAAAGATTCGCGTTAGCTTTGTGGCAAAGCTCCACAAGGCAGGATTTCTTGCTTGCCTAAATTGGTTTGTTGAGAGGTTCTTGTGTTTCTTTACACCAAGTTTCGTTGTGCTCTTTCGGTGTAATTGCGACTTCTTCTCCACGCTCGGAGGCAACCAACATATAGATCGGAAATTGTCATATTCCACCAGTTTTGCCCTCGTTTGTGCTGCCGTCAACTCGTGCGCACTTAGAATCAAGAGTAAAGCCTAATATAAATGCTTCGACGACCACGTTTTTGTCGAAGATCGCCGTTTTGCACCTACACTCGCTTATCTGCTTCCCACTTGATTCAGCCTGTGTGCTGTATCGAATTGTTTGATCGTCGCAGTGGGTATACTCAGCGCACACTCTACAGTTTATATTTCCTGGCAGCCCATGGCTACAGAAAGAGATGTCCCGGATGGATTCCTGACCCTCCTAGTGGTAATTGTTGATGGTACCTTCGTTAGCAAGATCTACGTTTAGATTTGATCAAAGTGCTCTTGAATACAGTGTTCACTCCGACCATTCCGTAAGTCACTTAGGGCCGATTTCTTCACTCTTGCTTATCTTTTAAACCAGATTCACCAATTGGTTTAAACCTGTGGTAAGCGTTAAGCGAGGGTGAAGAAATCGGCCCTTAGTCTCAAATGGAAGGTTTAATATCCTCCAAGACTACTGGGAAAGTTCGTGTGAATCGAACCTGTGGCTACGCAAATACGGTCTGAATACTACGGTCCCATATAAAATCTTTGAATGTCGAAAGCCAACCTTAACGACCTCCACACAAATCACTAGGAATTCGATTTGAATTCAGATTGTTGACTCGACTTCGGGACCTCACCAGTGAACCGCGGGGGTTGTGAAGTGGTCACTCTTTACAGAGTCACGAATTACGGCCAAACTACAAGACCGAACAAGGGTTACTGAAGCGATGGACGAATCAAGGGCGGAAGTGGAGCTCCCTCTGATGATAGTGGTGCTGGATTCGTTGAGACTCCCGGCATTGTGACGTTCGGTATCTCTGACGATTTTCTTGCCTGAGCGTTAATGTCCTCGAGCATTAAAAATTGGCTCATTAGTTGGCCAACGAGCTTGTCCAGTTTGATCCCGGTTTTCTCACTTCCTGGGGGTTATATATGGACACGTAGTGCACTTGCTCGGCAAAGAGATTGTTATCGCAACAGTTATTAGATCAACGTTGAGTTGAACGGGATTCGGAGGGATGTCAGTCCTGAAGCCGAAGCCGATGACAGATATTTGCTCCATAGAACGATGCTTATGTGTATTTGTTGCCAAACCAGGGAAAGGGGTCTGTACCCACCATAACGTGAGGCCCTTGCAATGCAAGGCATATCAAATGAGTTTTGAAGATCTCCAAGGCACCCTCTAAGACCTTTCAGCTTCCACTGGTGGGTAAGGGCACAGTGGCTCTCCTCGAGAGCAGTGGAAGGCTGACTAATGCCGAATTGACTGCTACACTCTATGGAACTATGAAGATTCGTATAAGATTTGGAGTGTGGGCTGCGGAGCCGACGGTTTGTATTACTGTTATGCTGCCAACCGAAGCTCGGTTTTACAGTTGTTTGGTGGGTCATAGCTTCTATAATATTATAAACCAAATTGCTTACATTTTTCGACAATCACCAACAATTCTAGCCAAATGCAAAAACATGTTTCATCCTTGACCGTACTCCCCTACAAATGTCGCATCCAACAATTTATGCCTCACTTTCATGCACCGCGGTGTGGACAAAACAAAAGCTCCTCGGCAGCCGCAAATGCTTTACGCTCAATTTATTATTCATTTTTCCGGTTGCCCTGTTTATTTTCCCCGTTAATTGGAATTCATTACACGTCAGTTGCCGTTAATATATTGAAATTGAACTGACTGGCGATCTTATTAAGGTATAACTTGATGTGGCTGTTTGTGTGGTTTGTTTGTTCTTTTATTTCAATATAAATAAATTCATGGGAATTTTAATGTGCTTCTCTACTTTTTTGTATACAATATGATTAGTAACTAATTGTTTAAAATATAAGTTAACATAAACGAGCAATATATTTATTAAATTTGCATTTATCTCTTTTCCAGGTATGTACTGATCTACTATGCTTGACAACGGTATGTAAGCGCCAATTTACCCTAACAATTCTACGGATGTACTATAATTATGGCAATTTCAAGACAAGGTGGAGTGGGTAATAACAATTTTGCCCTTTTTCAATATTCCCCTATATTGAATAGGGCATAAGTTACTAAGGGCCAATTTCTTCTCTCACGCTAAACTTTTAATCCTGGTTTAACGTTGCGTTAAGGTTCAACAGAAAAAAGCTCGAACATTGGCCATCTTTGAAAACGAAAAAAAGCAGTTCCACCGTTTGCAAAATATTTATGAAAGTCTATGAGTAGTATTCTAACAAACCCTCAAATACATTGATTGATTTTCAATAAGGTTGTGTAAAGGTTGGTGACAAAACTGTTTTTTGCGTTAAAGATGGCCGCTTTTGATGCTTTCTCACCCAGATTTGAGCAGTTTGACGCAGGCCTGGGTACACAATTGAAAAGTCATCAACTATGGCAATATTTGACCAATTTGGACACTTTTGTATGGTTTGGATGCAGGACTGGATGCCATTACTCCATTCAAATTCACAATTAGTATCCCACTACTGGAAAGATATCTGCAGAAATTCAGATTACCGGGAACGAGATGCATTCATCCGGTATATTTTCATAGATACTAAAAGTGAATGAGTTCATAATTCCTAAACACTATAGAACACCGAATATTTCTAGTACTTGGTACCATCGAAAGTTTCGTATTTTTTCTTAGTTTTCGAGGGGCCATACAATCAAGCAAACCAAACGTGTGTCTATAGCGACCCTTACTCATTCAATATATTAACTTATTGACAGATGGATCGATTGGCGATATGCATTCAAATGGGATTCAAGTATGTCCATTTGAATGACGTTGTGCAATTATCCAATGCATTATTGAAAAAAAAATTGTAAGGGCCGCTTATCAGCGCTACATTTGCGTATCCCTCTATGGGTGTTTATCAAGGGGCTCGTGAACTAGGGCAAGAAATAGCCTAGTTCACGAGCGGTAATCAGACACCCTTATCAAGGAACGCGTCCGTTTCTTTTTCTCCAAAGGGGGTAGGGGGCGGCTGGTGTACAACCAGCACTGCTTCAATTTACAAAAGGAAAAATATAACCTCAATAAGAATCAACATGCTGCGTTTTTCTTTCGTTATTATGCGTGACGAAAGAAAAAGTAGGAAACATAACCTAACCTATATAGACGACTTTGCCCATGTTCGAGTTGGGTACTTTTCCACCATTCTAATGATATCCTTGAACTTTCCTCCCCACTATCTCTTGCTTTCTCTGACCAGCTGTTACACCTGTTTCTATGATAATTTCAATCCCTTGACTGCTTCTGAATTCAAATAACTTCTTTTCGGTTGGACTCGGGTACAAATTGTAGCTCAGGAAAGTTGTGTTCTATTCGATCCGACAACCCGACGTATAGCCGCCCCTCTGCTCTTGATGCTCTCGAATGCTTTTTATCGTTTAATGAAAATGAATAAAAGAAAAGACTGCGGCGTATGGTAGAAAGAATGATAACCCGCCCATCCTTACGTGACGTGCCGTGCAAGCGAGCAGAAAAGACGTTGCCGGCGTACAGACAGTATTTTGTTTTCCGTGAAAGAAGGGTATCAAATATTAATGATGTCATTTACCGAACAACCACGTTATAGCATCGGAGCGGGTTCGTGCTTACATGTCGGGTTGAGCATGCATAGAACGAGTTTCACTTACTTTTGAAAAACTGTTGCAAACGATTCTGCGCCGCTACAATATTACTTATTTAACAATATATTAGCAATTCGAAGAAAAAAAATATGCGATCTCTCAGAATTTTGTACTAATTTGTAGGACCGTTCCTTATCGAAAACTATAGAAACCGTATTCTATCATATTATGATCGTGATTTTTCCAAATTTTAGTTTTTTTAAAACTTAAACATTATCAGCGAAACCGCTGCAGCGATTTTTTGATGAACCTTCAAATGAAAAATTTCTTTGGGGTTCAACTGAGAAAATCTCGAAAAGCGGCCATCTTTGAAAAACGAAAAAAAAAGCTTTTGGCACATCGTTGGTTAGCGCGATCAAGAATCAGTCATGTCCGGAAGTCTCTACCCTCGATCCTAGCAGCTTAGACTTATGCCTTCAGTTGGACCAATGGAAAATGACGCTCATATTCACTAGACAACACGATGGCGATATGACCGGGAACTCTAGTGAAATGGAAGAAATCACTCTCTTCTAGTATCTGAACTAAACTCTAAAAATTAAGTTCATGATGATTCAGTCCGCGCGCGATCATTCAAGAATACGCGAATATGCGAACAACCACACGGTTATAAAAATAATTTATGCGCGCGAAGGTACATACACATTAGCACACGTGACAAAAACTTTTACATACAAACGCTTGCGTCCTTCGTGATCATCCACGCACACCTACGCCCACGACCTCGCAAATAGGATAATACCCCGATGACTAAGTGAACGTTTTAACACTTATGAATTCACAAACGCGGTCTCAGGAGTGAACATACAAATGCCCGTGTTCGCGCGACCATATATCGGAAGTCCCTATCCTCCAATGAGGTATATATAGGTGTGGCAGAACACACGGTTTGCTAGTGTTGGCAACCAAAAATATGTAAACAATCCAGAAGCACAACGGGTCGACGTCATAGCGGTCACACGATTCAATGGGAGCGGAACGACCGCTATGACGAAAGCAAGTCGATTTATACTGTTATCACTCACACCACTCATGTAAGATTCATCTTACAAATACCAAAGTGCCATCTTCGCCAGACCTGTATATACGACATTGCCTATCCTCGGGCCTAATATCGTCGGTCTGCCTTCAGGTAGACCGGACAAAGAAAATGATGCTAATATTCACTAAACAGCATGGCGACAAACAAAATCCAATTTATACACGCGACAAACACGTTAACATACAAATGCTTGAGCCCTTTGCGATCATCCACGCAACTTACACCCGCGTTCTCGTAAATATGATAACATTCCGGTGATAAGGTGAACGACTCAGCATATTATTTTTTTTATAAATTTTGGAATGTGGACTCAAACGTGAACTTATAAACTCCCATTAATCGATCACTCTTTGTAATCGCATCAGTTTGTACGGATTCCCGGACAAACTGACGCGATTAGTGAAGGCGACGATGGATCGGGTGATGTGCGTAGTACGTGTCTCAGGGACGCTCTCGAGTCCCTTCGAATCACGCAGAGGGTTACGGCAAGGTGATGGTCTCTCGTGTCTGTTATTCAACATCGCGCTGGAAGGTGTAATAAGAAGAGCAGGGATCGACACGAGTGGTACGATTTTCACAAAGTCCGTTCAGCTACTTGGCTTCGCCGATGACGTTGATATTATTGCACGAAACTTTGAGAAGATGGAGGAAGCCTACATCAGACTGAAAAGAGAAGCCAAGCGCGTCGGACTTGCCATCAACACGTCGAAGACAAAGTACATGATAGGAAGAGGTTCACGAGAAGAGAATGAGAACCGCCCGCTTCGAGTTTGCATCGGTGGCGACGAAATCGAGGTGGTTGAAGAGTTCGTGTACTTGGGCTCACTGGTGACTGCCGACAATGATACCAGCAGAGAGATTCGTAGACGCATCGTGGCAGGAAATCGTGCTTACTTTGGCCTCCGCAAGACACTTCGGTCGAACAGAATTCGCCGTCGTACGAAGTTGACCATCTACAAGACGCTGATTAGACCGGTAGTTCTCTACGGGCACGAGACCTGGACCATGCTCGTGGAGGACCAACGCGCACTTGGTGTCTTCGAACGGAAAGTGCTGCGTACCATCTACGGTGGAGTGCAGATGGAAGACGGCACATGGAGACGGCGAATGAACCATGAGTTGCATCAGCTGTTGGGGGAGCCGCCCATCTGTCATACCGCTAAAATCGGACGACTACGGTGGACCGGGCACGTAGCCAGAATGTCGGACAATAGCCCGGTGAAAACGGTTCTCAATTGCAATCCGACCGGTACAAGAAGACGTGGCGCGCAGCGAGCACGATGGATCGACCAGGTAGAAGACGATTTGCGGTCCCTTCGCAGACTGCGTGGCTGGCGACGCGCGGCCATGGACCGAGTGGAATGGAGGAATCTTTTGTATACGGCACAGGCCACTTCGGCCTTAATCTGTTAATAAAAAAAAATCGATCACTCTTGAAAGTCTCTATCCTCGTTACCTGAAGTCTAGGTTCATGCCTTCAATTGGACCAATAAAAAAAGTTCTTATATTCACTAGACAACACGTTCCATGGCGGCATGACCGGGAGCTCTAGTGATATGGGGCAACTCACTCTCTGTCAGAATGTGAAACTAATGCATAGCGATTTACGAATATATTCTATCAGTGTAGATCAACTACCCAGCGAGCTATTAACATACGGTGGTAAAACACTGGATAATCGCCAAAATTTGGGAGGATGAGATTCTTTCGGAGGAGTGGATGGAGGGTGTTGTTTGTCCAATCTACAAAACGGGTGACTGCCGAAGTGCCGCGAATACAACGTGGCCACACATCATTTGTTCATCGATTTCAAATCGGCATATGACACAATCGATCGAGATCAGCTATGGCAGATAATGCACCGTTTTCCGGGATGAGCTAACACGATTAGTAAAAGCAACGATGGATCGGGTGATGTGCGTTGTTCGAGTATCAGGGACACTATAGAGTCCCATTGAATCTCGAAGAGAGTTACGGCAAGGTGATGGTCTATCGTGCCTGCTGTTCAACGTTGCGCTAGAAGGTGTAATAAGGAGAGCGGAGATAAACACGAGTCGTACGATCTTCAAGAAGTCCGCGATCGCGCAATATGTTATCAAGTTTGCGGTAATTAGGTGAACGTTTTAGTGCTTAAGAAGTTACAAACGCGAACTCACAAACGCCGCGATCATGAATCTGTCACGTCCGGTAAACTTAAACCTCCGCCCTAGCAACTTAGATTCATGCATTCAGTTTGACCAATCAACAAATAACGCTCATGTACACTAGACAACACGTTCCATCGCGACATGACCGGGAACTCTAGTGATATGGATGAAGTCGCTTTCTTCTAGCATCTTAACCATAAACCGAAAATTCAGTAACAGATTCGCGCGATCATCCAAGAACACACGCGAACATGCCAAAGGACACACGGTAATAAAATCGAATTGATACACGCGAAATTTAATGCACGTTCCCATACGCGACATACAAATCTACAAGCGATCGACCACATTAACGCACAAACGCTCGAGCCTTTCGCAATAACACACGCGATCGTGAAGTAGCTATGCCCTCACATATCTAAACCGTACAATGAATGTCACATTAAGAATCACAGCTCGCTGCAATTGGCCTTATCTAGTGTTTTAGCGGGTGACATTTCCCATTTCGTCTGCAATTATAGTGAGTGATGCTGGCGGGGAACCCTTCCGAGAATCTAGCTCTACAACTCCAGTAGGACAACTCTCGGAAAAAAAGAAAAAAAATCCAATTCTAGAATACTATTTGTGAATTTCGATACAATTCTAGCAATTCGTGTATCGAAAGTATTCGAATTGCATCTGAAGATTGCAGTTTATCGTTGGCGACCCATTTGGTCCCGGAACAAAACTCCTGTCATTTAAGAATCGGCTGAGGATGAATGTAGCTCGAGAACAAATTCTAAACCTGGGACGGGACATGCGAAGACGATCTTCTCTTTCCTTCCCGATTTTGATGTTATTTTGCAGGGAAACATCAGCTTGCAAAATAATTTCAAGCAAATGTCGATGATAGTGCTGTGCCGATGCGGCATAGATTCCTGCCGATGAGGTACAGATTTGTGCCGAAAATAATAGAGCTCATACATGACATGAATTATGTTATCGTTTCTCTGTGTTATGTAAAACAACATTAACCATAACTGTTGAGCAGAATAATAAAATTGTAATTGCCGTCGTTGCATTTTTCATATTTGTTTCTGTGAATCTAAGCAACATGTAAAATATATTTTCTAAAAACACCTTGTATATAGCCAGAATATTACTATACTACCCAGATACTGTTTATTACAAGAAAATGAAAATCATCAAGAAAGGTCCGGTTCACAGTGACAGCCCATTGCCGGTTCGCGGTGACAGTTACTTTATTTCACTTTGCACGTCCCGTCCCAGTTCTAAACCACATCCTTCAAAAAATGCACCCAACAACACTCAAACAACTGCGGCTCACAAGTTTCTCAAAATTTAAAATAATTTTCACTTCTCATGATTTCGGTCACCAACTTGTCCGTTTCGCAACTGAACCCACGTTCAGCGAAAACTTTTGATTTAGTTCTTGAAGTTTCACCTATTTAAACCGTCAACTTTCCTCCTGCTGCACTACGCCAAGTGACCCACGAAGAACAAGGTCCAACGAAGTGCAACCCCATTTGGGGTGATTTTTTGCTCCACTTGCTAGCCCGTCACTGCCACGAACTTCGATAATAGTAGGTAGAAAGGTCAAAGTGTGGCGCATGAAAGTATGAAATCTAAGCTAATTGTGGTTTGTGCCACATTTTTCACGACCGACGCGAGGCGACGTCCTACATTGCAATGGGCGGTGAATGATAGAAATTGAAAGAACAGAGAAGAAAAACTTTTCAAAATGAACGAAACAAAACTGAGCTGCCATTTGTGGAATAATAAAAGCTAAATTGAAAGACGGAATGAAGCGGGCTCAGAAAGCAACCAAGTGGGGAAAAAAATCTGATGATAATCTATTCCTTGGCGCCACTTATTGCAGCATGACAACTGCAGCATAGTGCTCGGTTGGTGCTGCAAAAGGCGAACGGAGTGGAGGCTCTCCACCACAATCACGAACACCAGGATGTTGAGAGTGGGTGGGAATTCGGCTCCAACCGTTCGTTAGTTTCGCAGTGGTCGTCGTCATTCTTTTTATTTGACGGATTTTATTGTTCTGAAAGCTTCGATGCTCGTCTGTGTCCCGTCCCGCCTTGGCGACGACGTGTCGAGAGCGTATTTTTCTTTGCACTTGCGCTGGCTAGATGGTTATACTGCCTTTTTTTTGCTCGAATCGAAGTTTCCAAGCAGCCCCAAACTGAGTGGCTCACAGGGCATATTATTTCTGCTCAGCACCACAACAATCTTTACTAACCTTATTTTCGCATCAACGATGCAAATGACGTCTTTCTTCGGTGGTTTGACGGTTTCGGACGTTTATAAGAAATATTCGCAGCACACCTTGCTGAACCTTGCCCTATTAACGTCTTCACTGCTGGAGATAGAGGGTTGAGTCTGTGTGCACAGGAATAATAATTCATTCTCGAGTCTTACCACCAAATGCCTCGTACCGCAAAACAATGCAGTTTCGCAACTCTTTCCACCCAGCCTACTTCGCTTTCGCCCGTCCGGGATATGTTTCTGAAGGCTCAGCCACCAAAGACTCGCGGCGACGCCAGTACGCATTAATGTACATATAAATAATTCGCTTCTCTCAATGTTGGTTCCACCACAGGACGCCTCCACCGCCATCGCCACGTTCCGTCTTCAACCGAAAGGAGACACTCATGAATATTATTCTCAACGACTTGCAGATTAGCTCCGGGGTACTATTGTTTGCAAGCGAAGGTTCTTTTATTGCATTCCACGCATATCGCCGGCAAAGAAGGATGAGAGGCTGCTTCGTTAGAAAATTGTTCACCACCCGTCCGTCCTTCTGGGTTGAGTGTAAGCGCAGTCCAGTTATGTTGGAGTTTTGGTTTTTCCGTGGAGGTTTATTTTTTATCATGGAGAAGTTTTTTGCACACTATTTTCAATCTTATTGCGTCGTTAAAATTTTAATGGCCCGCAGACTGGCAGGAGCCGTAACTTTAACAAGGATTCTTAGTGCAACAACACGTGCTTGTTGCACAGATTCACCATCGGCATTACAATTATGTATTCATCTATTCATACACTCATTTTTAGCATCCTTATCCTAGATTACGCGAGATTTGTTTCTTTTCGAAAAAACAGCTGTTTGGGTACAAATAAAAACCTGATAGTATCCTCCGATGAACTCTCGACAAACATATGATTAGGGCGTATTAGTCGATTATCGAAATTTACGTCCTTTGGCAATTCTGTACAAATACTTACTCGCCCAACACAGAGAATGGTTTAAAAGTTTTCTCTCTCAATAACTGTCTTCAGCCAGTGACTTTTTGTCCGGAATTTCCTTTCTAAGAGAATTTTAACAGCTGGCTTTTGCTCCGTAAGCATATGTTTTCGAGAATTTATCTTAAATATTAACACACTTTAACCAATAGCTTAATAGGTTTTTTTTCTTTGTCAAGATTCTTCTACTTATGAAAAGGACAAACAAGATTCTCATCTGAAGGATGCTGTAAAATGTGTAGGGTTTCCACGTCTGGAGAGACTTTGACCCGGAGATTTTCACTGACCTGGGGGATGGTGGATTTTAAGTGGAACTAGACAGAAGTTGGAATTAAAGCGATTGCTCGGCATGTTAGAGCACTTTAATCGCTTTTTATTACTACGGCAAAGTAAATTTTTCACGTTTGAGAACGGTTTTGTCGGTTTAATTTGGTGTGGTATTTTACTTCCCCGACTAAGTGCCAAGAATACATAAGCACCAGCTACCAGAGTTATGTTATCGATGATAATTGTTATGAATAGTACTGAACGATATTCAACTGAATGAAAAACATGGATTTTTGAATGAATATTTTTTTCTATTCATCACTAGTTGAATCAGGTTCATTTTCAGCCGTCAACAAAGAGCTTCGATTATTTTTAACTCTGTCAGCTACTCTCGCTGTGGAGGATAAATCGAACGAGCATTGCTTTCCTCCATAACTAACAAGAAAAGGAGAGCAAAGGAGGCAGTGCTGCTGCATTACATAGGAAGCACTATGTTGTGAAGGATATATTTATTTATTTACAGTTAATATCAACAGACACAGTATAGTCCTAATGATAATTTCTTAAAATAGTTAAAAAAATTGCTTGTATTCTACTACGCGGGGTGCGAAAGTCAAATCCGGATGAAACTCTGTTGAATGTCCGCTGCAAACCAATGACGGCACTGTTGCCTCCATAGTTAGTTCGGCGAAGAGGTAGTCAGAGGAATAAATTATTGCGGAGAGCACGAGGGCGAGCGTTCATATTCGTCGCACTAGGAAGCTCGGAGCAGTAAGATTCAATCGTTGAAAATATCCGAAATCGTCATAGCATGGGGCAGGTCCCGCCGCACTTGCAATGTACCGAGTCCGATAAGCTGTCCGCGACTTTCGTAACTTGGCAGCTGGTTTGGGTTGTTCCAAGGCAACTGGCGGAGGGTAAACCGAACAAACCTGCGCTGTACTGACTCAATTCGGTGCACACCGTTGAGGTAATGAGGGTTCCACACAACAGAGCAATATTCCAATGTTGATCGAACGAGTGAGCAATAAAGAGACTTCAAGCAGTGAATCGTAAAATCTGAAAAGTTCTTAGATGTTCTCACTATGAACTCCAAACAGCGTGATGCTTTTGCGACAATATAGCTGATATGCTGCTTAACCCTTTCATGCCCAACTTTTTTCTAGTGCAGGTAGAGTTTCAAAACTATTTTTCCTTGAAAACGGTTGGATCAAGAAACACGAAAAGCCTTTTTTCATAAAGATAGGTGCTACCCTCGCAGTGCTAGAAGCTGCTCAACTTTTACCTTCCAATGCTCAATACAACGTTTCTAGAATATTTACAACCCTAGTAACAATTGAGGTTTTATGATAGTTTTATAGCCCCTGATAAAACTTAGATTGCACTTGTAGCATGCTATAAAACTTCAATTGTTACTTGGGAATAGTCCACTTGCGTGGAAAATGTAGCCAAAGACAGTCAAAATTGATAGGTTTTATCAGTGAAGCCAATTTTCATCAAAATTAACACTCATCGCCCAATCAAACCTGATAGTAATCCATGGTTTCAATGCACGAATATGTGTACAGTCGAAAACCTTCCATGGTAACCAATTTTCAAGTTGCAAACAAATCAGTATCGATGAAATGCGAAACCAAGCTCGCTTGTTTGCATTCCCTCCATTCATTCATTCCGCGTGATCATTTTTCAATCTGAGTATGCTTCACTATGTTCGATTCTTATCCATTCAGAAGTGAGGCACAAGATCCATAATATTTTTCGAATTCAATCGAAGTGATTGAGACAGTTTTGACGCTCTTATGCATAAGAAGGGCATTTAAAACCTATAGTTACGGGCCTTTATGGTACTAGAGCCTCGCATAGTACTATTGATGCCAAAATATCTTCATTTTCATACCCAAAAAAATTGCAACGAATGCTATTTGATTCATTCATCAAGCATCGAAAGTTATCGATTGCGATGAGAAAATATCCATATTGGACCGATCTTCACTCAACGCTGAGTTGCCTCTGACAACAGGTAGTACAGCATGTATTGACGAATGAAAAGTTCTATTTGGCGCGTTATGTATTTGGATTTTATCGCCTACTACAAATAGGATGACCTGATAAGCAAGGACAATTGGTTCAGTATGCAACATTCAACGTTAATATGCATCATTTTAGATCAACAATATTTTCATCAATCGCCATCACTGGGTTTTATCAGTTTTCAATAATATTGTAACTTAACGAAGATATATGAAAAATTCATTTTACGTCATCAACATAAACTGTTCCTGGCAGCACTGCTCCATCGGAATCCCATCAGACTAATTACAATAACTTCAGTTCTAGAGCTGATCCTTGTAACTTTTAATACTCAAATGAAAGGCAATAGTCACATTTATTAGCCTTACTTGTTTTTGTGAACAAATCTTGCTTCAATCAAAAGTTATGGCTGTTTAAAAACGTTGTTGTCCACAAACAACATGGGCATGAATGGGTTAAATGTCAATTGCTCATCGAGAAAAACTCCGAGATCTTTGACACAATTTGCTCTGTCAATCGTGGATTCTGTTAGACAGTATTCGAATCTAATTGGCGTTTTTTTCCTCGAAAACGTAATGATCGTGCATTTTTTAGGATTTAAGGTCATTCGGTTGATTTCACACCAATCCGCAAAGTTTACTAATTGACGTTGAAGAAAAGCTGTGTAACATGTCACCCTGTCCCATAATGAAAATTAATAAATAAAAAAATATAAATTTGTATTTGATTTGTATGATAGGAGATAGGTCTAGAATTGTAATTAAATTAACCGTACGTTTAAAACCCAACCGCTACCAAACCTCACGAGTGCGATCTTCGGTTACCAAAGCCGGAAAACACAAAACGCCAACAATGATTGCTGTTGAATATATTGGGGGTTCGAGATAGGCCTGCGGGATACACTCGCTCTCTTTGGCTCCAGCTGTTGATCAAGCCACACGTACTGCCGAAATATCGTTGAGTGAGTCAAAGTAAAACCGATATAATAGTGTAGAAGTTGAAACCCTTTTGGGGATCAAGCCGTTTTCGCCCAATCCGAGTGTAGAAAAGTGTGACCGTTTAAGTGATAAATTTCCGGGGGTTGGTAACAACAAGGTCACAGCAGTTAAAGGTGTAAAACGCTATTGTCTATCGGGTCCCGCAAAATCCCACCATCCCGAGCTCGGGTTAAACCTTAAGCGAACCCACCGCCCGTTGATGACCCCGCGAGTGTCGGAAACGTGTGGTGTCACCTTGAAAAACCCCACTGTGGCCGTGTTACGGATACCGGACTTTTCCCGCTCCAAGCCACCTGGAAGTTCACTGGAGAAGAGCACCCGTGAATGTCCGAGCGTGATTGCGTGCTCGGAGAGAACAGCGGTTTCACGTCCAATGGCAGGTTAACTCTCCCAAGAGCTAGTTTAGGCAGCCCTCGAGAGAGTCAAAGGTGAGTCTGCATGCTCATAGGTAAGCGAACCCTAACTTACAGCTGCGTCCTCAGTATTCCGGATGTTGTGGTATAACTTAAGGTCATCAGCGAATGACAACCGTGGTCCTTCTAAACAAAAGTTAACTTCGTTGAAATACAGGAGAAAAATCAAAGGACAGAGATGACTGCCTTGCGGAATACCAGATGTAGCGAAGAATTCTTCGGATACACAACCACCGATTTTGACAGCCAGACGACGATTACTGAGATACGATTGCATCCAACGGAGTTCATTGGTACCAAAGCCAAGTATATCCAATTTTGCCACTGCAATTGCGTGATTTATCTTGTCGAAAGCAGCTGAAAGGTCCGTATAGATTACGTCAGTTTGAAGGCCATCAGACATGGCATCTGTCACATAGGACGTGAACGACAGAAGATTCGTAGATGTTGAACGTTTCGGCATAAATCCATGTTGAGTCTCGGTGACGTGGTGTTTGCAGTGATTGAAGATGGGTTTCAACAGGACCATTTCAAATAGCTTAGGAACTGCGCTTAGCGTAGTAAGACCTCGATAGTTGTCAACTTCTTTTTTATCTCCTTTTTTGTAAACTGGAAACATGAAGGAGGATTTCCAGAGGTCGGGAAATACTCCGGTTGTAGGAGACAAACGAAACATATGACAAAGAGGTTCCAATACATCGACAGAGCATTTTTTAAGAATAGTAGCTAGTATACCATCTGGGCCTGCGGAGGTTGAAGCCTTCATGAGAATTAGTGCTCATACGCCCTCCGTAGCCCATCGTTGAAGGTAACCCGGACTCCTTTCTTTGCTCGTTTGCATGCTTTCAGAATGTTTTAGGATCGGACTTCAATCTGCGTTGTACGCTCCGCAAGTAATTAGCATGGCACCGCTTAGCTGTCTTTTTATACACTTGGTTAACATATACGTAATGTTGTCGTAGCACGTAACCCCATGCTTAGAGTACTTTTTCAGTGCGGCCCTTTTAGTCGCTTTTAATCGTTTCAGCTCGGCCGTTCGCCATACTGGGTACCTAGAGTGATGGTCGGTACTTTTGGGTATATAGCGATCAATAGCATAGCTCAATACGTTGGAAAAGTCTGGGCTGCTGCGTTGACATAATCATTGTCCAGAATTTTGTTACAGTGAATATTCGACAGGAAATCAATAATGCTATAATAGTCCACTCTTCTAAAATTATAGCTGACTGCGTCGGAAGTGTTACAGCCATACTCCACACGATTCACTTCAAGCACAATATGCAGGGGAGGGTCGTGTCTAACAATCTACACCAGGGGGAACGGTGCTGCGGTTAATGTTGGCGCATAGCCAGATTTGCTCAAAAAGCAGAGATCAAGGATTCTGTTTTTGTCGTTCACTACGTTATTCATTTGGCGCAGAAGATTTAGGCTGTAGCAGTCAAGCAAACTGGTAATACCAGCATGGAAAGATGACAGTTCGGGATCCGCGAACATGAATCCGTCAGTTGCGGAGGACCACTTCAATCCGGAGAAGTTAAAATCACCAGGGTTTGCCTTAGCGGAGATCCGTTCCAGTGACTGAGTATATGCATCAACCAATGATAGATCGCGTGTCCGGTCAGGTGGAAAATAAACCACACAAAGAAAGAGTGCGTAGCCAGCCAGTTTGGTTCTCACCCAGACCTGTTCAATACAGGCCCCTAGAATATCCTCGAGCAGTTGCGCTTTTAGACGACGATGGACCGCGACAAGCACCCCGCCGCCGACAGTCCTGTGACTGTTGCGTGAGCTACGGTCAGTACGGAAGACGTTCGTGCCAAATGCTTGCACAGAAAGAGTGCTTTCACTTAGCCACGTCTCTGTGAGGGTAATGATATCGTAACACTCATCGGAACTTGCTACCAAATAATTATCGATTCCGGTGTCCATACCGCCGACGTTCTGATAACATATTTGCAGGTTACAATGCCGCGATTGGCAAGGAGCGGATCAGTGCTCGCATTGAAAAAAATCGGGTTCGTACTTGCCGTTTACATCGATCTGGAAGACCCCTTCACCGCTCTCGTACACAGGACCGGGACGACTGGTGATGGCTCGACTGTGGCGGAGGGATCCAGGGCTTCCATAATGTTCGCTGCGGTGCGTCCCAGTATGCGGTGAGTCCTGCCATCATAGCATAGAGTACCTCGTCCGTCTGTGCAAGCTGTCGAACCGAATATGCTGTGATGAGACGTGCTAGTTGATATTGCAGATTCCGGGTTACATACTGAACGTGCTGGGTCATTTGATCTCAAGCTGCAGTCAAATAAATGGTTAACTGGCTTGGGGACCCGTTGGCCCCCAAAGTCCACCGGTGGTTGAGTATTTAATCTTCTTGCGAGTCCGTCTCAAGCAGTGCTGAAGTTGCTGCCGTTTGGGATGATAACGGGGTCTCTATTCGGGGTACCTTCGATGCACTCGGTCCCCAAAAGACCTGAGAACGCTGTCCATCATGAAATGCACGAAAGTACACCCCTTCTGGCCTGATCGAGGAGTCCAAAGCTTTGTCGCTATATTTCAGATCGACACCGACTTTGAAAGACACAAACGCAAGTGTTTTCAAATCGGTGTCCTTTTTTACAATTTCTTCACAACAGGCTGGCAGTCAGGTAAACACTCGCAAACCAAGGCAGCAATATCATCCTCTGAAACCTTCGGTGTAATACGGGATAGGTACACCCAATACTCGTCCGCTGGTTTTGGTACTGTTTCGGTGACTTTCGGTAGATTT
Organism: Topomyia yanbarensis; assembly: GCF_030247195.1. Lineage (NCBI taxonomy): Eukaryota > Metazoa > Arthropoda > Insecta > Diptera > Culicidae > Topomyia > Topomyia yanbarensis. The sequence continues at coordinate 60,667,256 of NC_080670.1, forward strand.
TCAATTAATCTAGTGGAACTCGAATGAAGAATGAGCGCGGGTCTTCTCTCCGGCAAATCCTTGGTGACAAGTTCACGAGGGCGCTTTATGTTCGGATAAAGTGATCTTGGAACCGGCGATTGGCTCGAGAGCAACTTATCTGAAATAGCTTTGACTACAGAGTTGGTAGTACGAAGCTAGTCTTGTACTTCCTTGAAGCATTTATTGAAGCAATTCGAAACTGTCAACGCGATGTTCTCGACTACAGCGGCAGACGCATCCTGCGCTTTCGACTTATTCACCGTGATGATACAGTCGTCGCAAAAACATAGCAAGAGTGGCAACAACACCGGAAGAACTCGTTTGATGTTGACCTAGTCAGTTGGATTAGAACAAATATCTGTCATACCATGGTGCAGCTGGTGATAAGCACCACTAACGGTGAATTGATTTGGTAAAATTGCTGCTAAATAATTTTTTCACATTATTTTGAACGACGTAGTGGGATGCAACATTGTAGCATATAGCGAAATATTACTTCCCTTGATTTGTAGTAAATTTTATTTGTTTTTCATTTTCATTGCTTTGTGGAAGAAATCAGCAATAATTGGTGAACTCATTTTCGCCTCTTTGAAACGAAGGGTTAGTCGGGCAAAATAAATCTGAACCAGAGTAATAGTTAACTTAGTTTTTTTTTAATATTTTGTAAAGAATCAATTAATTCCAAAGAAATGGAAATTATGCCCAGCAAACCCGGAGAAATCGATGTAAAAGCCGGAGGCTCGGAGATAGCTTCCGAAAACCGGGTCAAACCCGGAGGGGTGGCAACTCTAGAAATGTGTCATAAACTACATTATATAAACTGGCGTTATTATCTAATCTAATCTGATTTGCTAAAAAAAAATAATATCTGGTTGCGCAATACACCTTGCCAAAATGTCGCATAAAGTGCCTACAATATTCTCGAATAAAAGAAAATCCTTTGAAATTAGGTTCACGCCTTTGTCTCGGAGATGGACAAACAGATTTCAATTTTAAATACGAGTGCTGACCCCATAATTTTATTGTTACATTTGAATACCTTCGCCTTATTAGAATTAGCTTAAAAAATATTTAGCCAGGTATAAAATCATTATTGCCACAACGTTGCCAAATGTATAATGTGTCCGGGGAATTTGTGTAATCAAACTCCACTGCGGTTTTCTCAAATTAAGTAGGCTCCACTTTCCGAAAGTCGTTTATTCACGCTTCAACTGTAGGTGTAATTCAAGTTAGGACAATTCATTAAATTTAATAAGAAAAAAAACTTACAATTTAGTGCGCCTTACTCTTAGCCTTATCCTCTAGACTTCGCAAATAAATCATTTAATTTTATTACATACGACCAAAATCATCCACGTTTTATTTATTCTCCCTTCAACCTGACAGTTCCTGCTTTATGCTGTGCCTGACAGCCTGACTCGTATGTATGGAGTATCGTCATGCCGGCAGGGTTGCCGAACGTTCGGCTGCGTCAACATCCTCCCCCGGGTGTATCTTGCCACCAGTCAAGACTGCACGTTCACTTCCTTCGACATCCAGTAACGCTAACTTGGATACAGGACGACGCAGCTGCCCGTTCGGCGTTTGTACGATCGCCTGGCGCACTCTACCCTCGCTGTCCTTCATAACGGTAACCACACGACCACGGATCCATCCGTTTCGCTTCGTTTCTTCGACGATCAGCACCAAATCTCCTTCGGCAACAGCCTTTACTTCACCGAACCATTTTGACTGTCTGCGAATCACCGGCAGATATTCCGACACCCATCGTTTCCAGAAAACGCCCAGATTCTGTTGGATTTGAACCCATGAATCCCGTAAGATCCTAGTCTGAGAAGCTACGTGCACTACCGGCTGCTTGACCCCGCTCGAATTTCCGAGCAGAAAGTGATTTGGCGTGAGCGCCTCCGATTCCTCAGAATCAATCGGCAAGTACGTTAGAGGCCTAGAATTTACCAGCCATTCCGCCTCCACGACCATCGTATGCAGTCCTTCATCGTCCAACTTCCTGCCCAAGTACGCATGCCCCATCGCGTTTTTAACCGATCGTACTAAGCGCTCCCACGCACCACCCATGTGAGGAGCCCCTGGCGGAATAAACGTCCATTTCGTTGATGCGTTAGTAAATGTTGCTGACACTCCCTGACTGATCTGCTCTCGTAGAATGCGCTCCGCTCCCTGGAAATTGGTCCCGTTATCGGTGAAAAATTCAATCGGTGAACCTCGTCGAGACACAAATCTTCGAACGCAGGAGATACAGGAAACGGTGGATAAGCTGTAGGCTATCTCCAGATGTACTGCACGAATTGTGAGACAGGTGAAGAGAGCGATCCATCTTTTTACGCTCGACCTCCCGACTCTCACCAGCATTGGTCCGAAATAATCAAGTCCTGTGTATGTGAAGGGACGAACATAGGCAGCAAGCTGGGCTGTAGGTAACGGAGCCATCAGGGGTATTTGGGGGTGAGCTCTTCGGAATTTACAGACTTGGCACGCCCGGGAAATTTTCCTCACCACAGTCCGGAGCCTCGAGATCATATACACCTGCCGCATCTCGTTGAGCACCGTTTCATGATTGGCGTGATGAAATGCGCGATGGTACCAGTCGATCAGAAGCAGTGTTACAGGATGATCCCTTGGCAATATTATAGGGTACCGCGCATCAACAGGCAGATGTTTAGCCTTCCTGACCCGACTACATTGACGAAGCAATCCGCGATCGTCCAACACCGGCACGTATTGGTACAGGTCACTACCGGTATCTAACGACTTCCTTTGCTCCAGTGGTAGAGCTGTGTTTCTTGTCAGCGTTATCATTTCATCCGTATACACCTCATACTGGACTTGCTTGAAAATAGTTTCCTTGGCAGTCAGTAACTCTTCTTGCTCGAGTTGTCCAGAATACTTACGTCCTGTGCCTCGGGCGTTGTTCAAGAAACGGTTCACGTAAGCTATCGTTCGATGCAATCTCTCCCAACGGGAAAAGCGGTTGTAATTGATCAAAGGTCCGGCCTCCACGTGAAGAAATACCGAAGGACGCATTTCCTCAGTGGTTGCTACCGACGGTTTCACTGACTTCGGCCAGTTGTCTTCTGAAAGACGCAAGAAGCTCGGTCCTCCAAACCAGTTACTCTCATCGCTAAAATAAGGGCCACTTCCCCACTTGGTCGCTTCATCTGCAGGGTTTCGCTTCGACGGGACCCACCTCCACTCGCTAGCTTTAGTTGACTCCAGAATTTCTCCTACTCGATGCGCTATGAAGGGTCGATAATTGCGTGGATCCGCTAGAATACAGGACAACGCAGTTGTAGAGTCAGTCCACAGCACCCGTCTGGAAATGGGAATACGAAGGTTCTCCAGAGTAAACTTCAACAACCGTGTTCCAAGCACGCATGCCTGCAACTCCAGTCTTGGCACGGACAATGGTTTCACAGGGGCCACCTTGGCCTTTCCAGCAACGAGCACACATTGGGCCTTGCCTCCGAAGTCTACCGTTCGTAAGTACACAGCACAGGAATAAGCGGTTTCACTAGCATCCACAAACACATGGAATTGGGTTGCAGCGTACGTCTCCTTTGTGGCGCCAGGAAAATAACAACGTGGGATATGCACGGTCGAAATAAACTCGATCATCTTCGTCCATCTTCGCCAGAAGTCACGTGAATTGTCGTCGACTTTATCATCCCAATCCGCGCCAGTTCTCCACAGGTTTTGTATAAGCACCTTGCCGTGGATCAAGAATGGTGCCAATAATCCTAAGGGGTCGAAAAGTGACATAACACACCTTAGAATCTGCCGTTTTGTTGGTCGAATATCTCCAGCGATCAAGGATAGAACATCTTCACCCAGTTGTGTAGAAAAGCTCAACTCATCCGTCCGGGGAATCCACAGCATTCCTAGTACGCGTTCAGTTGCTGCAGTCCTGGTTAGGCAGAGGGTTTTGCCGTCCTCGGTTCTGGGCTCACCCAGATGATCAAGGATATTTTCGTTGTTTGATCGCCATCCACGCAACGTAAAGCCGCCATTTCGATGTACTAGTCGAACTTCTGCTGCTACCTGCCGTGCTTCTTCTTCACTTCCAAAGCTGTCAAGATAATCATCGACATAATGGCTGTCGACAATACCCTGCACTGCTCTCGGAAACATCTCGGAGTGCTCCTTCGCGTTGAGGTCCTTTATATATTGAGCTGAGGCCGGTGAACATGTGGAGCCGAACGTAGCAACATCCATAAGGTAGATTACGGGATCTTTAGAAGAATCGAAACGCCATAGGAATCGCTGCGAGTGCTTATCGACTTCTCGTATGCGCACTTGGTGAAACATTTTTTTGAATGTCGGCACTAACGGCCACTTGGTACAATCGGAAACGGTAGAGAATGCCGGGCAATGATGCTAGTCTATCCGGACCCTTCAATAGCACGGAATTGAGCGATACGCCGTCTACCTTGGCTGCAGCATCCCAGACAACACGAACCTTTCCGGGTTTTTTCGCATTGGTTACCGCCCCCAGAGGAAGGTACCATACTCTGTGCGGGTCCGCTCTCGATAACTCATCTTCTGTCGCTCGATGTGCATATCCCTTCTCGCCATACTCTCGAATCTGACGATGAAGATTCTCTTTCAATACAGGGTTGCGCTCCATCAGTCGTTCAAGGCACTTCAAACGGCGCACCGCCATCGGGTAGCTGTTTGGAAGTACGATATCATCTTGCTTCCACAACAGTCCTGTCTCATATCTGTTCCCGATCCGTTTGGTTGTAGTCTCTAAAAGATATTGTGCGCGTTGATCTTCATCCGACATCATTGAATCCGGTACCTTAACACTCGCTTGCTCGAACTCAAAAAACTGCTTCATTGCTTCATGCAACTCACCGTTAGAATTACATTCACATATATGAAAACTATGGACCTTGTCGGGTTCGTCCAGCTGGCGACCGTATACACACCACCCAAGTCTCGTTTTTACTGCCACCGGTCCAGTGGCGTCTCCTTCCCTCACCTTCAAAGGCAGGGCTAGTCGTAGGTTATCGATTCCAATTAAAAGTTTCGGCACGACGCTCGCGTAACTCTGCAGTGGTATTCCTTTCAGGTACTTGAATCTCCTTTCCGCTACTTCACGGTGGAAACTCTGGCTGGGCAGGTTAAGGCGATCGACAGTTCGTGCTTCTGCTATTTTGAACTTTTGGCTGTGTCCTGTTCCTGCGATCTCGAAGCAAACCTTTTTCGAATCCGTCTCCCTTCGAGACACGTCGCCAGTCCAATGAAGGCAAAGTGGCTGCGGACTTCCATCAAGATCAAGCTGCATTGCTAACTCGTCTTCAATTAGCGTCAGTGTAGATCCCTCATCTAAAAAGGCAAACACATCGATGGCTTTAGATTTTCCGTAAACTGTAACAGGAACGATCCGAAATAGCGAGCTTGAATCTAGGTAACGGTGAGCGTGGTTTTCTGCAAGTTCCACCGTCGGAACTCTCCCGGCCTTCCTCGTCGAATGTAGGAGAGGATGGTGGCGATATTGACAGCCATCGACAGTGCACCGACTGTTGCTACGACAGCTTCGTCGCCCATGCCTGAAGAGGCAAATCTGACATAATCCTAGTTCACGAACTTTTCGCCATCGATCATCCTCGCTGAGGCCTTTGAACTCGTTGCACTCACGAAGACGGTGACCCTGCTTACTACAGTAATGACACCCAGGCGATGTTGTGTCCTTACTGCCGGCCGTGTGCAAGTTCACGTACCCTTTGCTTCTCGACTTGTCTCTGCTCACTGTTTTTCCCGCATCAGGTTCGTAGAGTATAACACTCGATGCGTCGCGAACGATGTCAGCCATATAGTCGCAGAATGTTCGCAGATTCACATTCCCTACGCCACGTTTGTATCCAGCCCACAACAGTTTTTGATCTGCCGGTAGCTTTCCCACAAGCTCCTGTAAAAGCGTAGGATTCGCCAAATGCGCTTGTTCGTTGGCAGCTTCTATGTGATCACACAATGCTTGCACCGCCATCCCATATTCAATTAATCCTTCTAGTTTGTCCGACCTGGGAGCTGGAATCGATCGCACCTCTCGCAGCAGCGAGTTTATCAGCACCTCTGATCGCCCATACCGCATGCGAAGCGTTTCGATGACGTGTGGCACCGCCTGTGGCAACACCAAACGACTGCGGACAGTCTCGAGCGCGTGTCCTTTGAGGCACCGTTGCAGCCGAATCATGTTCTCACCATCTGTATAACCGCAAGCTTCCGTAGTGTAATTGTAGTTGGAGATGAACATTGGCCACTCCGACGGATTTCCGGAAAAGCATGGGAGATCACGAGCCAGGGACTGTCGCGCAGCAAGTTGCTGCGGAGTTGGATGCTGTGTTGGGGGAAAATTCACTTGTGTTTTGGGCGGAAGAAAGGACTGATTGTGCTGATTCGCAGTTTTATACAAATTATGTGTGCCGGCAGGTGCGAATATATGACCCTGCCCCACGCGACGAGACTGATTACGAAGCATATTATTATTGGTCGTGGGGGGATTTGTTAAAAAGGTCTGGTAACTAAAGTTATTTTCAAAGGCATAACGGTTTTCTATTTCAGGGGCTTTCGGACGGGATTTGGCAATAGCACCTGAAGAGTTTACCTGAGTACTAGATGTCAGTTGCAGTCCAGTGAGCAGCTTCTTGCATTGCTCCAGCTGTTCCCGTAAATCAGCTATTTGCTGCTCAGCTAGTTTGTGTTTATCAGCATCTAGCTTCTCCTCCGGTTGTTGCGGCTTCCCTAACGTTGGTTGTTCCTTGAGAATTCTCTGGCCCTCTTGCCATTGCTTCGATGGGTTCACTACTATGTCCGCTACTCTCCCTGGTGGCCCGAGTTCGGTGTGGATGGCTGCTAGTGGTACGAGGTTTCCTCCCACTGCGCCTTCTGCTGTTGAACCCAGCCATTCGTTCACCCGATTTTGGGCAGAGCGGCGACTCACACGGCTCTTCTGGGACTTTATCTCATCCTCTACGGTGGCATTGAATAGCTTTTGTTGCTCATCCAGAAACTTCCTTTGAAGCTCTAATTCGACGCGCTGTTTTTCCAGCTCTTGCCTCTCCATTAGCCGTTTCATCGTGCCTGCCAGTTGGGAACCGCGACCCGAAACGCTGCTGGATGATGCCGCATTAGTAAGTGCATTACATTTAGAACAGCTCCAAGCTCTTTCGTTAATGGAATTCGTTACACCAGCGCAGGAATAGTGCCACCAGTCGTCGCATCCATCGCATTGGACCATGTTATCCACCATATCGGGTCTATCACATGCGATGCAGTTGCTTTCCACCTCGTTGCGATTCGGGCTCGCGAGCGGACTGCTTGCCACGGGCATCGTATAAATTTTGAAGATTTTGTCCGGGGAATTTGTGTAATCAAACTCCACTGCGGTTTTCTCAAATTAAGTAGGCTCCACTTTCCGAAAGTCGTTTATTCACGCTTCAACTGTAGGTGTAATTCAAGTTAGGACAATTCATTAAATTTAATAAGAAAAAAAAACTTACAATTTAGTGCGCCTTACTCTTAGCCTTATCCTCTAGACTTCGCAAATAAATCATTTAATTTTATTACATACGACCAAAATCATCCACGTTTTATTTATTCTCCCTTCAACCTGACAGTTCCTGCTTTATGCTGTGCCTGACAGCCTGACTCGTATGTATGGAGTATCGTCATGCCGGCAGGGTTGCCGAACGTTCGGCTGCGTCAACAGTATAACCTTTCCAACGAGTGCACAGTGGGCAAAAAGCGACCCCCAGAGGCACTTAATTAGTCGCCGCAAGATTCCTATCATAATCTATAAATCCAATGTTGCGAGATTTGATGAGAAATCAAACGAAACTAGTTTTATCTACTGAACGCATCTGTGGCCAGAGTTACGGGAGTTTGAGTATCCATCCCCCGCAACAATCGAGCAATTGCAGCCAGCGATCATCAGTCGTCCCGGTCCTGTGTGTGGTATGGGTGAAAGGGTCTTCCAACACGTCACAAATGGCAAGTAAACATCTAATCCGAACACTTCAAGCGCTGTTTTACTCTTCGCTTCCAGTAATTTGCCTTTTGCTCCGACATCTTGTGACCAGATGTCAATGATTTCACTCGCCGACGCCGATCGTCGCATTCTGGGGTGCGACGCAGTTGATTCGCTCTTTGCTGAACCTGACCCGTTATTCAATATCATCGAGATTTACTACCAGAATGTTGGTGGCTTAAATTCATCAACGGAGAGCTATTTGCTGGCGACCACGGGCTGCTGTTATGACGTCATCGCTTTAACCGAAACGTGGCTCGACAAGCGTACTCTGTCTCGCCAGGTGTTTGGTTCAACATTCGATGTCTTCCGCTGTGACCGCAATGCCCTCAACAGCCTCAAGACAACAGGTGGTGCTGTTCGCCGTGGCGTAATAGCCCGAGTGATCAACGATGAGCGGTGGGCGAGCTCGGAGCAAGTGTGGATATCAGTGAAACTTTCCGATCGTAATATGTTCCTGTGTGTCGTGTATTTTTCACCTGACAGAATTTGTGATTTCGTCTTTCTTCCGATACTTTCATCACCTTGATCGCTGCTTCGTCTAATTATATTGTTATACTGGGCGACTTCAACTTACCTGGCTTGACGTGGTGCCAGGCAAGTAATGGATTTTTATGATTGGATATCGAAAGATCTACGCTTATCAACAATGCCAGTTGTATCTTGAATAACTACAGTAGCGCAACTCTTCGGCAAATCAATAATGTCATCAACGAGAATGGGCGTACATTGAACCCTCTGCTTTGTAAGTGCCCAGGACCACGCTCCATACTACTGCGCCGCTCTGACTCCTTTAGTCCAGCATGTGCGCCATCATCCTCATGTAGTCATCTTGTACTAGTTGGTAATCTAGGAGTGAATTTTGAAGACGTCTCAAGCTCTATCGTCTACGATTTTAAAAACGCTGACTACCACAGCATCGTTGGCTCACTGATAGATATAAACTGGGACGAAAATCTTAACAATGATGACGCGAACGAAGCAGCGATGACTTTTTCTAATATTCTTAACTACCTAATCGACTGTCATTTGCCCAAACGAATAATCAGTACCAATCAACACTCTCCCTGGCAATCCCCCGTCCTTAGACGATTAAAAACTGCAAAACGAGCTGCCTTTAAAAGATTCTCGAAACATAAGACACTTGCATTACGAAACCACTACTTTCAACTCAACCACGAATACAAACAGCAAAACAGACGTGCCTTCTTTAGACACCAGCGAAACGTCGAACGTCAACTGAAATCTAAGCCCAAGTCGTTTTGGAAATATGTGAACGAGCAGCGAAAAGAATCCGGTTTACCTTCTTGTATATCATTAAATGGAGTTTCAGGCACTAAGAAAATTTGCCAACTGTTCTTCGACAAATTTTCAAGAGTTTTTTTTTCGACGAGAGCCTTCCACCACAACAAGTCGCTGCCGCAGCCAATCTAACTTCTTCTCTAGGACGAACCATCAATCGAATTTGTGTCGACAATGCTGCAATTCTTGCAGCAAATTCCAAGCTGAAAGCATTTATTTCCACGGGCCCAGATGGAATTCCCTCGGTTTTTGTAAAAATGCATCAGCGGGCTTCTTCAATCACTTCGGCATGTCTTCGTGCTATCCCTCACTACTGTAATATTCCCTTCCTAGTGGAAAGCAGAGCACATGTTTCCAGTTCATAAGAAAAGAAACAAATCGAACATTGACAATTATCGGGGAATCTCGTATTTAAGTACTGTATCAAAACCATTCGAGCTGGTTGTTTTAGACCCTCTTTTCTTTCACTGTAAACACTACATTGCAGACGACCAACACGGTTTTATGAATAAACGATCGACAACGACCTCGGCTCTCGTTCACAACATATAAACTCGATGGATTCACTGACGGACTGCAATTTACATGGATCTATCTGCGGCCTTCGACAAAATGAACCATGATATCGCAATAGCGAAGCTGGACAAACTCGGTATTCATGGACAACTTCTGCGCTGGTTTCGTTCCTACCTCGATGGAAGGCAACTTCAAATCAGCATTATTATCTGCACCATTCTTCGCTACATCCGGCATCCCACAAGGAAGCCATCTCGGTCCAGTGATATTCCTCCTCTACTTTAATGACATTAAATCATCATTAACATCAAATAAACATAAACATATAACAAATTTTCATTTGCCCATATTTGCTCTATGCTCAGAACGCTTCAATTGAATATTCAATGGCATTCGGAATTAGTAGAGGAGGTGGATCATTCAGTACACGTTTCATATGAGTGGTCCGTATTCTGTAAGTAAAATGCCGAGCATAACAATCAGAGTTTAAGCGCAGACAAACAGACGTAACACGATATGAATTTTCATCGCCCACAGAAAAACGGTCGATTTAAATTATGAAAAATGCGCAATCTCACCGAGCATGGCGCTAGTGGCGATTTTGGCACATAGCCATAATGCATCACTTCGAGAGAAAAGGCCGAGCTTCACCGCGGATCTTCCGATCCGAACACATAGGGACATTTTTTAACTTTATTTTTTTTTTTAATTATGACCGAGCCGGAACAAACCCTCTGGCAAAACAAAACCAAAGCCGTCATTTGTTTATGTTTTTGTTCTTCATATCCATTTGCTTTATCGAGGAACTTATACATAGAAAAATATGGCCACCTGTACCGTTTTGTCCGGAAATGTTACCGTCCTTTTGCATCTAATGCAAACCAAAACAATGAAAATGGTCGGGAAACGTGAAATGTATTCCTCTCGAAGTGTCCAAAACAGAAATTGTTCAAAATTTGTAGTAAGAAATTACAAACTTCCTGGATGTAGCAAACCATTTCACGCATGCGCACAGTGGGACGGAATCGAAAAAAGCCGGACATTGATATTTTCGACGAAACTATTTACTACGGCACTTTGATGTCTTCGGAAAGGATTCTTTATTTTTTAAGTAGTTTAATATAATGTTGAAAGATTTGATTTAAGGGGGTATATACGCAGATAAAAAAATAACTTTGCAAGTTGTTGCCAAAATTGATGACCATGTATGGAAAGATTGTAGACGAAATGATTTTATGAAACTTTGTTGAAGTAGCGAAATGGCTAGCAATGTAGCATATTGTTAAATTTGTATTAAAATTGCAATCCATGGAAACAAAATTTGGATAGATGAGAAAGGCTCAATTGCACCTCTAGATGGATTACAACAGAAGTTTTTTTAGGTTTTTGCACTCATTGCAATATCGGTTTAAATCAGGATTTTTTATGCGGTCATTCTCATCAACCCGTAACTCCGGAACCGACAGTTGAATCAGAATGAAACACAATTGACTTATTTGACGTCTAGGACACCAACACAGTTGCAATGTGTACGATTCGCCATCTGATTTAACCTTATTTGGCAAAAAATCCACCCGATTTAACCTCAATCTCGCACTAACACAACTGCACATGGATTCATCAACAGCCTCCTATTACGATTTCTGACAGCTCATTTACAAACACAAATGCAAAGTCAAACCAAATACAAATATGTTAATACGGAATGCTCTGACGATTTTTCGAGGACACGTTTTATAACCCAGGTACACCGATAAAGGTACACTGTCAGTGTACCTGTGACAGCATACTTTGATAGAATAATGCTAAAACTAGCAACACAGTTATTGCATTGTTGTTTTCGTTCACATTTTGTGACATTTCATTAATTTTGAAATTTTCAGTTGTTTTTTTGTCCATCTAAATTTTCGGTACAAGGAAAACAGTAATCTACAAGTACTATCAGGTTATCCCTTGCCCGGATTTGCCTTTTGAGAACAGAACTTTTCTCAGGTCAGACGAGTTCTGCAGTCAGGCCCGGTCAAACCATTCGGAATCTTGAATGTAGTCAGTATGGATTCCAGATCAAATGCAACAACCGATTCCGACTCAGAATCGGTTGTTGAATTTGATTTGGAGTCCATACTTACTCCATTCAGGATTCCGAACCGGTTCCGGAATGAGTTTAACTGGGGGGTAGCGCAAACAGTTTGATGGGCTGTTTGCCGTGCAGTTGCAGGTCATGACCGAGTGTATTGAAAACTTCGTTTTGGTTAGGGACATCCGCAGAGAAAACCTGTTATACCTTGAAAGTTTGGTAATTCCCTTTACCATGTTTTAACAGGAAAGTATGTATTTGGTCCCAGGTTTTAATTTGTTTTTTTTTCTGTAATAATACTTCTATATTTCCAGATCCAATCAGGGAAGAGAATCTCATTGCTTTTTTATGGGTGCCATTGTTGGAAGAAGTATTCGAATTGTTTTGGGACATTAACTAAACAGGTAGACTAATAAGAATCCAAATATTAGTAAGCACCTACAGACATCCGGATAAACACTTTCTTCCTCAGCAGAAGGATCGATCGCACGAGGGCTACTGAAATTATCAGTTACGTTTTTTCCCTCGATGGTGTACATTATTGTGGAATGTTTTCTGACTATAATATCTGCCGTGGATCCATCATATTGGGTCTGTGGTTTACTTCAGGAAGCTATTAGATAGTACTTAGCGGTATTGAATAAGATCGACTTGAAACACTGTAAAAATTGTCTTCCAATGAAGATTTGAATAACCAGAGGGAATGTTGAGTTCGGACATGCTGTAGCTGACTGACACCTAAAGCGAACCATGATATAATATTTTCAAGTGATTCGTCACAAAATAAAAAAAATCAAATGGAAAACAAATAGGAAAATAAACGAGTTATCAATCAAATTTTGTAAATATCTACATCTTGCTCCACCAGGTTATTTATCGATACAAAATCAACAGTTAACGCAACAATATTTTTAAACTCGTCTTTTGTGCCGGTCTGTTCCATTCGTTGTTTATTTGATGCGATCGCTGCAAACTCAATCAGTTTACACCCGTCAGTGTTAGGCTTCTGGGCAAATTTCAAGGTGATTCAATCTCGTGCCCTTGGTGTTTCCGGATTCTCTACGGAACGAAAAACAGAATGTAGCGAAACTAATCCGACAGGCACAGTGAGTGTGGTGCATCGACCAAGATGAAAAGTACCTTAGAAGTTCGTGCCCCATCAGAATAGATTGGCTCAAGTGCCCTAAGAGGCTAGACTAGAGACAACTTCTTGACACAGACGATACCTTCACGTCTTGATCAAAGAAAATCAATTTAATTGTGAGTTTGTCGGTATGCGTATTCCATGATGCAAGTATTTACATTTTACTGAGAGTTTCAGAAAGAATGATTTGGGAAGTGCCACTGATCTGTCAATTATTCCGGTTGGGCTATCGTCCTCCACTGAACGAAAAACAAAACAGTGATAATAAATAGAACATTTTTTGATAACCATAGTGATTTTAATTTGCGGAAACGCAGGAACGGTAGGTGAATTCGAGCAGCTTTCTTTGCTGTCAGGATCTAATAAGTCGATTCCACCAAAGCTCGGTCGCGACATACTTCAGATAATTCCAGAAATGGGCTTCCACCTCACAGAGAACGGAAAACATGGACTATGCTTCGAACACGCTCAACGGGGAAAGCAGAATCTCGATTATAGCCTAAGAGAAGAGAAGACAATCGCGTAGCCAATTTGATCCAATCCTAACCTCAATATTGAACGAGCTTCTGATTGGTCGTTTTGCCAGTCAAGAGCGTTCATAATATTTTCAAACGGGATGAAAAACAGTGCTGCTGAATTTATTTTGGCTATTTTTCATACACATGAGCATTTCATGCAAATTGAATAAATACCCTGAATGACGATATACCTACGTGTATTGTTAAGAGCGACACGAATAAACATAAAATTCAATTTTTAAATGCAGCTAGTATTGTGAATTCTTGACAGAGGGTCGATATTTGAGGTACAATTATTTTCAGCAATTGTGAAAAACATGCAAATGGAATCTGGCAACGATGGATACTTGTTATCTTTGGAATTACGACAGGGCCTGGTAGATAAAATTAAGAAGAGCAAGAAGCCTGTTGTCGTCTCTTCTCTTAGATTATAGCCATCAAGAGAGCTTCTCAAGTTTCAACTGTTAGTATTTTGGAGTTTTTGCGATAATATGCAGTGTTCATAGAGCCTAATGCCGATGCTGGTTTATCGTAGTAAAGATGATCGACAATCGTACGTGTTCATAGAATATCGGCTTCTGAAAACTTATTTTTATTTGCGTCAGCAACACCGTTATTCATTCGCTGTTGTAATTTAAATAGCTTGATGTTTTCGGAAAGATTGAACGAGTGTCAATGACAATAAATGTCCATACATTACACCTACAATGAGGTAATAAATTATGGTTATCAGATATTTACCACAATACGTATGACAAGAATTACAATAAGCTCCTGATGACAAGATCGTTTTCACTGAATGGCACACTTTGATCAGTGAGCGTTGCCAGTTCCAATATTTTTTATCTGTCAAGACGAAACAGAAGAATTGGGTAGCGTAATTTGTTTGCTTCGTGAGCCAAGAAATGGAGACACTTTTATATGGGACCTTGGCGTATTTAATTTGTATTTGGTCAAACTAAAGGAGTTTGGTTTGTTTGCCTCACGAAATACCTAACCTCAACCGGTTTTTGCAGAGCATTTTTTAAATTTTCTTCACGAAATAATTCGACACCGTTTGTTTTTTAACGGGAGTAGAAAGGTCAATAGAACTGACGTTGTATCTTTCATTTGAGACTAAGTTTGTAAAAGTCGGGACCGTCAAACGGGATCAAAAGGCTTTGGTTGGTCATTATTAATATAGACTTGCAAATCCAAGTACTTTTGCGCCCATTTTAATAAGCTTTGCATTATTTAGATATCATGGTGGTACAGGTTTACATGGGAATTTTCTATGTGACCGCACTCTTCAACCCCTAACTCCGGAACTGGACGTTGGATTTAAACAAAATTCAATAGCAATCGATGGGAACCACATACTTTTTATTTTACACCAAGGTGTTGAAACGTCTAAGGAAATTGTGTGACATCCATGCATACATACATACATACATACAAACACATATACACAAACCTTTTCCAATCTCGACGAACTGCCATGCAAACTTCCAGGCTTTGATTAATAAGTCGATCTTAAGAGCAATTTCATAGCCTTGCTATATGAAAAAGGTAAAACAACATTTTCCATACATAATTTAGCCGACACAATGGCTTCCAGAATGACCAGATACAAGTTCTACAAATTTTTTCCTCCTTTCCTTTTACTTCGTATATAAATCCACTTCTGAGATAGAGCTAATTTCATAGCTCCGGATTGTAACTACACCAATTGAAGTCTTTTTAGAACCTCGTTTTTGAAAATTAAAGTATGTATTATACAAAACACTCTTGACTTACCATATATGCCCCACTCAAGAAAGCGCCATCCTCTGCTTCGTTAAGGTTCTGCCAAACCAATTTTATCGATATTTTTAGCCAATCACATCATACTATAATGGTCGCCCGAGGCCCAGCGCGGCCCTGACTATCTAGATTATTATTAGTTCAGGCCAACCTGATTCTCTCAGCAACTAACCTAGCGGAACCATACAGGCAGTGTAAACACCGGGCTCGATCCGCATGAACAACGAATCGATTCATCCGGAAGCCTTCGTAAACATCAGAGCAAACAGTCCATTGCATTGAATGATAAAACAATCTCCAAGCAGACAGCGCGGAAATCCTTTCCACATCCAGGCGACACTTGATTTATCGATCGGGATAGGATTTGGCCACCCGGTAAGAAGACCACTCGTGCAAACCGGTTTAATGGCCGCGAGATGCCTCTAAGCTGTCTGCTAATGGCACATTATTCTCATCCGCTTCGGGCTTCAATCGCGACGCTGTCTACGTCGATAGATGCCAACAAGGAATATGCAAGCATCGTAGCGTTCAGATAGGACCATAGGACATACGACGGTAGATAGAAAACAACATTTTTTCCAGACACTATATTGCCGACCGCGACGGATGATTGCGGCGGAAAGAGCAAAAAAAGCCGACCAGACTCCAGGGCGCCATCCAAGCCGGTAGGCTCTCAATCATTTATCTTGTTTTTTGTTTGTTTCTGTCATTCTCATATTGACTCCCTAAAATGGGTTCTGGGGGGAGAGACAAGGTTTAAGGAGATCGCGGTCGGTTGTTCAATATGGCTGAGGCTGACTTGCAGGTTGGGAAAATAGAGTTCGCCATTGCAGTGATAGCTACCGGCTGTTTGTAGAGGGCTGTCTTTATTTTCGAAAGGGAAGAAAACCATATCCCGTCACGGACAGACGATGACCCGCCCTTCCTCTTGAGAGCGTTCAGGACACTAGGAATGATAATGTTTAGGTGGCAGACGGGAAAATGACAGATGGCATCGCATTTTCTGCGAATTAGTTCCGGCAACGTAATGAAGTTTATTCTACGGATGTTGGACACAGAGGCCTGCATGGGTGATTTATTACGTATGTCGACGTCCTTTTGACCACATTAATTGGATGATATCGTCGAATGAAATGGTAAATAGTGGAATTTCATTAGTGCTTGTGTTAGTTGTTGAATAAAACGAATGATTTATATAAATAGCGATGTTCTAGTGTAACAATCGCATTTTAGAAATTATCTCGGCATGACGTTGAAAACAAAACTAAACCCTATTCGTCATCAAGCACCAAACCTGTAAATAAGTTATCATAATTAAAATTGCACATCAACGCAGTGTCTCTGATAACTATAGATAAAATTGTTTTTCCAGAACCGAAACAGATTTCCATTAACCTCCAACGTTTTCGTTCAGCATCTCATCATCCGAACGTGGGAACCATCACAAATGACCACATCAATGATGCCCAATCAGTATAACAATGGCATCGAACGGCCACAACCATCAGCCATCACGAAAGCCACTGACTGTGACACAGTGCCTGGATACTTATTCCAGCCCGGAATCACCATTGTCTGTATGTAGGTAGGCACATAAAATGTGTCGACGCGTTTCCCTCCGGACTTGCAACAACACCAAAACCGACCGTTTCGGTGTGAACGAATAGGGTTAAGTAGTAACCACATCGCAACGCGTTCGAACTGCAGCGCTGCACCAGGCATTGTTGTCATTGTGCAGTGCCGTTGTCAAAATGTTGAGCTGCTGCTACCGCTTGAACTAGGCTGTCATCGGTCAATCTTTAACACTCAAGCCGCACCGCAGTACTTTTTCACAGGAAAGCTATTGAATTTCGCCCGCTGGCCGGCCAATGGATCAATCGAGTGTGCTGGGTTTTTGTGTTGGGTCGCTTATGTACACGTTCGCCAAAATAGCTTCTGTTCGAAATGAGTCTACTCCGTGCTGCTGGAGAATGAGGTTAGGAAATACAATTGATTGCAACGTGACTTTTGAAGGTCCAATTTGTGTCGTGCGATTGACTGATAGGTGCAGAATTTCCCTTTGGTCTTTTCAGGGTGCTGACACTTTTGCTTGTTATTCGATCGTGACTGGTACCTAGGTGTTTGGGAATGAGAGTCCTCTGGTACTATCGCTATAAGCAGAACGGTAATTTGAATTTTGAATAGTTAGTAGATATGATTACTGAAGTGTGATGTTGAAGAGCGGAATATTGATTCCATCCATTGAAAATTTTTAATTTTGCAACCACACGTCACCGGCAAATTTTTTAAATAATAATTTTATTACATCTATTTGGAGTTTACATTTCTAATGAATGTTCAGCCACAAGTATTTAGTTATTCTCTATTAAGATATAGTTTGGTTTCGTAAGTTGAGCAATCTCTTCGTAACGAAGGCTGATGTTGACTAAAGGGACTAAAATTTTTTGGCCATGGTCGGAGTATTATGGGCTTCGCCCTTTGTCTGGTTAGCGAATATTGCAATACAAGTATCGGACATAAAGTAAAAGTAAGTTGAGTTGCAGACTCATATAGCGAGCCATACCAGTTTTAACCCTACAACGGTTTCGTGACTTTCTATACGTAAACGGTTTTGTGGGGTACATTCGAACCCCAGCCCTAAAATCGCTCTAATATGCCTAATTTTTATTGAATTTATTAATAAATTGGATAGTTTTATTCGAAAATCATTCATAAAAAGCCTGTTCAAAAATATTCGTGTTTTGTCGATTTTATCATGTAATATTGCATTTGCAGACTTGTTCTATAGTCTTTAACAGGGATGTTATGCACCTCAGAGCAAATAAAGAGAAGAATAACAAACGCTCTTTGCACTTTTCATGCGAACCACCGCTCTTCTCTTTCACAATAAACCTCTTCACTCCGATGCGTGTTGCTCCCACACGTGTATTCTACTCCATGGCTGCACGCCACAAAGAGTAGAAATAAAGAGGCTCTTTAGTGTGTATCTTGGTCCCACGCGCACGTAGGTAGAGAAGGCAACCAAAAAACCTTTTTAAAACGTTCTTCCGATCAAACTTTATCTGAATTGTAGATTGATTCGCCTTCCTACCTGCTTTCCAGTGAGGGGTGGCACAAAAAAGGGGCTCTTCAAGGTGACTCTTTGAACGAAATTCTGCAGCTCTTGGTGCACAGATTAGGGTTCGTCGCGGTTGCGGTAATTACCGCAACCGCGCGGTATTTATCGCACCCGCACCGCAAAATCTGCGGTGCGGTGAGACACTTTTTCCCGCAGATGCGGTGCGGGAAAGAGCTTTTACCGCGCGGTTTTACCGCAACCGCACCGCAAAAAAATAATTGATAAAGTGATAATTTTGATTATTCTAAATTGACAAACAGACTGCTATAATGAAAGAAAATCTAGCTGTGTCCGAAATATTTTGACGCTATTATTTTTACGACATATTTTGGACTAGTTATTTTATACTTCTAAGTAAAACTTCACAAACTAACCATTTCAAATAGGGTAAGGTGGGGCAAATCCGACCGTTGGGTAAACCCGACCCCCCTCTGTTATCGAAAATCAGAAGCACTACGCGAACTAATATCAATGCTGTCGTGTAGAGCATCGAAAATGATCATAATGGTGGTATGACAGCATTTAATAAGTCTACATTGAGATGTTCAAACGACAAAAAGTGTGTTTTTACAACTTTTGATTTGACTTTTCTGCATCATTGACTACAGGATATTTCTGATTATTAAAGTGATTGCATAATAAATGTAAGTGGATTTAAATTCTTTGATTAAAGTCCTACAAAGTGCATAGAAGAATTTAGTTCAACCTTTTTCATATTATTTTTTAATTGCATCGTAATGAAAAATGACGCGGTGGGGCAAATCCGACCACTAAATATTGGGGTAAATCCGACCGCTTTTTTGCTAAGAAAATTTTTATTTTTAAAATAGAAATATATTTTTATTGTTATTATTTATTATTTTTATGCAAAATGGTTCATAATTACAAACGAAAGACACAAAAATGTGATGATTATAGTATTCGTCGAGCAATTGCTCCGATGCAAATGGGAATATCATTACGTGCTACTGCTTGTGATTTTAGCATTCCAAGATTGACATTGAACTCCATTTTCTTCATGTTAAGTTCAATAACACAACATTCATTGATCTATCATTGAAAAACCATAAAATTTGGATAATATCTGCACTAAATCAACCAAAAACATAGGGGGTCGGGTTTACCTCACCATTTTTGAAAACAGCAAAAATGAACATTTTTGAACGCGTGTATCACAAGATATTCCTAAGATCCAAATAAAATGCTATATATAGAAAGTTGCACAGGAGTCTAACCTTTAACTTGGTATATAAAACGACTTGATCCTATGTAAAATGAGCATTTTACAGGCAAAACCATTTACTAGGTCAGCTTTGCCCCACCTTACCCTGCATAAAATACAAGATCCAAATAGAGACAAAATTATTAGATCATTTGAAAACAATAAATTTATACTCTTAAATCCAATTTAAAAGTACATCACTTCTCTCGATTTCTCGTGGAATTATGAATCGTTTTCGATATCAATTTTTCAACTGTGAATTTTGACTAATTTAAAGGAATTAGAGATGAACTAATTATGCTGGGACTTAAACACAACCCAAAGAGTATAATTATCTTCATCAAACCAAACGAATTTGGAGTAATTGGCAGTAAAGGATACAAATGTATGAAAGCGTCCAAAATAAGGAGGGGTCCAAATTAGGATGATTATTCTATCATTCGTTCATCAACATCGTATTTCTATCTTCTTTGTTTGCTGTGTAAATTCAATGTGAATTTTGCTGCAGTCAATTTTATTGGACTCTTCCTTAAAAAGTATGCTACATAACTTTTCTTCGCGTACTTCCATTCAAATTTACTATATTTTTTTACCAAATTAAGTCCTAATATTTTTCAGTTAAGACTATTTTGTAGCTGTTTTGAAGCTTTTTTGCCAAATACCACATATTTTGACTCCCGTTCACTTCAATTGAAGTTTTTGCCATTGGCTCTTTGGGAAAATATTAGAGGAAAATACATTAAACGCTAGAACTTTCGAACTAGCCTTTACAAAATGACACTTCATACATTTTTAAAGGGAGCAATCTTAGTTGTTGAATGATAATACATCTGTTTCTTGAAGAATGCGGAAGTTAGAGTTTTGGGATATTTTGTCCGTAAAACCCCCTATTTTTAAAAATCATTTCTGCTGTATGCTACAAATCATGCATTTTTTGCAGTTTTTCTAATGTTCAATAATTCTGTATCGGTTGTGACTGGACTCCTGATTAGATGTAATGTATAGAGCAATTTTTTCGGCGTCGTTCTTATTGATGAAATACAATATGTTTTTATTTCACTGTATTGGAATATATGCGCTACTATGTAGAAGTACTGGTATTTCGACTTTAAATTTTTTTTGGTGAAATTCCTTTAATAATGAAAAGTGGTCTACTACGTAAATGCGAAAATCATCCATTTCATTTTCATATGTCAAAAACATTGAAAATATGAAAATTTAAAGAAAAAAATATGCAACTTCATTTCTTATTACATTTTTATTCCACATTTTTCAATTAACTGAAGGGTTGCTAAAATAAAAGTTTTCCTATTACTTCAGTAGAACGTTTTTGAATGTATAATGTTTGCCTTAAAATGTACGGAATTTCATTAAAAGAAAAAGCAAAAGTTGATTTTTTTCATAAACATTACATTCTGAGGAGTCTCTTAAAGTTAAATTTCGTGTGAATAAGAATAACATTTTATTATATATGGTTACACAAATGTACAATTTTTCAACACTATTTTTAAAACTATAAAAAATTTACCGCATTTACCGCATTACCGCGCGGTGCGGTGCGGTAAATAAAGTGCGGTTGCGGTAAGCGGTGCGGTTTTATTATTTTTTTTGCGGTTGCGGTGCGGACAATCCATTTACCGCCCACATCCGCACCGCGACGAACCCTAGCACAGATCTTACTCTTTTTCGTTTTTAAGTTTCTCTTTGTGCGGTCGTTCTGCACATCGCAGTGTTTGTGTGCTGCTCTATTTTTAATCGGTGTATTTCGCTCTTTGTGGGTCAATGTGTGAGCAAATAACAAGCCTGGTCTTTAAGGCTCAAGTTACCTCAAGGCTTGGTAGTATGCGTAAGAAAAATTGTGTTCAGCTTTGCCACCAGATTATCCATTTATACCTTTTCAAAACTCTAAAAGAAGAATATCAGTCGATTTATTAGATCATCAGGATTCAATTCATGCAAAATACCTGCTGGAAAAACCATCGGCTTAGCTGGATGGTGCTTTTGAAAAAGTGGCTGTGATTTTTTATCACACTACCACACCGAGCGGGGGTACGCAACACAACTGCGCAATGAAAAAACCACAGCCAATTTTTCAAAAGCACCATCCAGCTAAGCCGATGGTTTTTCCAACAGGTATTTTGCATGAATTGAATCGTGATGATCTAATAAATCGACTGATATTCTTCTTTTAGTGTTTTAAAAAGGTTTATATGGATAATCCGGTAGCAAAGCTGAACACAAATTTTCCTACGCACACTACCAAGCGTTCAATTCTAACACATGCTTAAAAACGGTAACTTGAACCTTAAACTTCCCTTTTTTTCCCTAATATTTATATAACTCCGTTAGTTTCCAACCGATTTTGACCATCTATACGGCGTAGTGAACATTGTTAAATTTCCTTTCGAACAAATAGCATATTATGCAAAAACCGGCCAAAAAGTATATGTATTCCGACGCTTTTTTGAACACCAACATAAATATAAACAGTAATAATACAGCAATATGCAGTAACAAAGATAACTCAGGAAGGCATTGAAAGGACTGATAGAGCCGGTGCATTGTACGGGTGTATAAAGTAAATATGTTCCAGAGCCTGAGCTACAGAAGACGACAAATCGAGTGATGCATGGTGCATTTTAAATACAAGTCATATTCACGAATGCGATAAAGATCCGAGCGTTTTTTCTAGTTACTTTGCTATAGTAGCTTTATAATATCAAATAGCAGATACTCAGCAATGTTGAAGCTTATACAATCTTACACAAGTTTCTCGCTTACTATGTATCGATATTTTGCTTTTAAAAAAGATATAATAAATTTTCCGAATTCTGTACACATAACAAAACACTAACATAAACGGTTTTGTGGGGTACATTTGTACCCCAGACAAACTTTACGCGAGCACTGTTAAGTTGGCAAAGTAAAACAAATATGTTTCACCTGCCTAAATGGATGTTTAATAATCAAATTGATTTATGATAAAGATTGTTTGCAGCCAAAATAAATTGTAACGGAATAACATGGATTGCAAATAGCTCTGGGGTACAAATGTACCCCACAAAACCGTTCTAGGGTTAAATGGCACGGAAACGATCCATTCTGTCAAAGCATTGCATAACGGTTCATTGCGACAAGTGGCATAAGTTTTAAAGCCTCTAGCCATTCGCGTCCTCGGGACGGATCTACACCATGACTTCAGGACTTCTTTTTTATGTCCTGGGATGGTCCACCTCACACCCATACACATCTTTTGTAGTGTGGAAGATTGACGACCAGATACCTTTCGATAATAGTTTTCACTCATGAGAGATTCCTTTAATTTTACTTCACTTCCGTGTATGCCCATCCTTCTCTCTTATAAATCCAAAGGCCTCTGCTTCACGAATATCTTGCAGGCCTGCTTAAATTCTCTTAGGTTATTAGTCCGCTTGGCGTATTCTGGTAATGCGTTGAACAATTTGTAGCCTTTATAAAACAAGGAGTTCTGTGTACAAGATTTCTTAGCGCTCAACAATCTCAGATTGCCGGCTTTTCTGGTTTCATACCGGTGCACATATCTTCCGTACACAACAGTGCTACACAGGTACTGCGGCGTCATTCCATTTAAAACTCTGAAGATGAAAACAAGTGTGTTATATTCAATACGTTGCTGAACTGACCTTGTTTTGTAAGATCTGCATTCGCTGTTTCTTGGATGCTAAAACAGAATAGAAGCACAGTAATCAAAATGGGGAGCTATTATGGTCTTGTAAACAGTTATCTTTGAGTCAAATGTGAGAAACCTATTAATCCTACAAAGAACGCCAAACTTTCTGACAGCCTTCCTGATTGTATAGTTCACGTGCTCATTAACATTTAGTTGGTTATTTGCGGCTGTTCGCCCATCTAAATATGGAAGCTGTTCTTCAATGTCAGCTTCTTTTACCGAACAACCTAGATAAGCCGTGTAGTGTCGGTAGTGGTTGTTTCAACCGGCTAAGAATTACACTACGGACTACCTGTTTCAGTGGTAAAAATAACCAAACAGGGAACCCCAATTCCATAGTGTCAAGCGATCCGTCCTATGGGTAAAATTGTTGAGGGGGTTTAAACCATTCTCAATGGCGAACGGAGCCTGGGAAGAGTTGGGCGAACTCCCCAGTATGCTGCATTACGCAGCGGAACGTTCACTCTACACACCGATTTTTTTTTCACCGATGATCCACTTAATTTTGCCGAATTTTTGTTGGCTGGGGTTTTGCTGAGACTCTCGGCTGATGGTAGTTCGGTGAAGTTTTGTTGAGTTTCGATTATCAAATTTCGATGTGTACAGATGAACCAGACCAGAAGCCGTGTGGTATCCGGCCTAGAATTGAGCCACTGGAGTCCTGCTCCCATGTCGTAGGAGGCGACTGAAAGTAGGAGACCCTAAGTCAAGGTGTAGTTCCGGAGGACTTAATGACTGGAGGGTCTAAAATATGCCAGTCGCGCACGGAGCATTTTGGGTTTTGCCCTTACTGTGTTATGCGAATCTCTGACACAGTGAACCATTATTTTCTTCGCAAATCGTGGGAATCAAATGATCATGTCCCATTTAAACCTGATATGGCTCGCTAAATGCGTTAACATCCCAACTCGCTTGGTGTCCTCTAGTTGTTGTGCAATTTGTGTTGGAGATTAAATGTACAGTTCTCTAATCAATAATTGGTTCAAGAACCGTATTTCCATAAAGGAAACTTCTATTTTGGAAAGTTACTTAACACTGCCTTCATTGCTTACAACAAGACAGGCATGACTAACCCACGTGAAATGCCTCGTGCTTGCATTCTTGCAAATAAGGCTATTGACGCGTGTCTCATATCGGAGCTCACTCGCGATATCTGTGTTGTCACAGTTACACTGACTGTCGAAAACGTAGACAAAAAATGTATATATTGTTCAGCATACCTACCGCATAACGAATCATCTCCTTCTGATGATTTCAAAAGCGTTGTATCATATTGTAGCAGAAATGGGCTTCCGCTCATTATCGGCAGTGATGCGAATGCTCATCACATCATTTGGGGCAGCTCAGACATCAATCTGAGAGGCTCTGAACTGATGGAGTACATAAGTAGTACAAATCTCCATATTCTGAATGTGGGAAACCGACCAACTTTTGCGAGGTCTGGGAGGGAGGAGGTGTTAGACATAACACTTTGCTCTGATAGAATTTTGCATGAACTGGGAAATTGGCAGGTTCCAAATGAAACTGAACCGTCTCTATCCGATCATAAATATATATTTTTCGATCATTTTGATGTCACCTTCAATGTGGTGACATATCGTAATCCTAAATCTACAAACTGGGACCTCTTTTTGGAAAACTTGGCGACTAAATTTCATGGATATTTTCCAACAATTAGTCAACTAGACGACTTAGATGACGTCGTGGATACGACAAACTCATTCATATTAGCATCCTACGAAGAAGCTTGTCCACTTCGTACTGTTAAATCGACTAGGGGAACCCCTTGGTGGAGGGCTGAGCTTGAAAGAATGAAGAAAGTTATGAGAAGAGCTTGGAACCGGAGTCAGTGTGATGACTCCAGGGATTTCAGGTCAGCTCGTAGTGCATATAAGAAATGTCTTAGATATGCAGAACGGGCTGGCTGGCAAAGCCTATGCACTAATGTCTCCAGTCTGAACTAGAGCTTCCATCCCGGGAATTTATTTCCCGGGAATCCCGGGATTTTTGGATTTCCCGGGATTCCCGATTCCCGGGAAATTGTGTTTTCTTATTCCCAGGATTCGGGAATCCCGGGAAAAAAAGATTTTTAATTTATTTCAAAAGGCTTAGGTTCTGCGAAAGAAATTCTGTAGAAAATATCCTTATCGGCAAACATTTGAAGTGAGCAGTGAATGCAGATTGTGCTTTTCCAACTGATTTGCAAATCTTTGGACTATATACCTTTAGGCTCGCTGATATGTTTTCATGAATTTTTAGGTATATAGTCCAAGCCTTACTCAAAATGCTACTAAAAATGTTGATATTTTCATGCAAAAATGGATTAATTTGCCGGTTAGTGATGCGCACGATATCTCTGCAACAGATGAGCCGATTGATCAGATTTTTTAACAGTTCTTTTAATAGTTTATTTTAATAGTTAGATCTTGAATGAAAGATCTTGAATGAATGCAATCAAAGTAGTAATTGAAATGGCGGTAATTTCTTAAAAAAAATCGATGAGTATTTGTTTCAAAACTTGGGATGGTTTGTAGTGATATCCTGCTTAACGCAAACGCTATTTAAAAAAAGAATGTTTCTAGAACGTCTGCAGAAATATTTGATCGGTTCAGCAAATGCATATTTCGTCTAATTTGTTATAACGCAACTGTAATATCTGTAAATTTTTGGTTGTATGAAAAGAAAGACATAACGCTGTAGCTGTCCAATATCATGTGCATTCAACCTATTTGAATGTGGCTTTCAACGATGCAGGCAGGATTTTTGAAGGGATAAGATCAAGCAATCCAGATCTCGCCTGTAACAGGAAATCGATGGTATCCATCGCTACACAGTTCGTCCATTATCTGCTTGATTTTAATTCACACTTAATTCGGAATGATGCTGATCCTACTGTGACAGAAATTGATTCCATATATCACATTTTTTTCATTTGGTCGGAAATAACTGCACAATACCCTGAAACAGCTTCATCTTTTCATTCAAGATTACCAAAGAAGGTGCTTTGCATTAAATTGATCCATCGTATCAGAACAACGAATTCCAATTTTGGACAGTAACTCCAGCAGCAGCGTTTAGAATATCGTCCCAATCGTATCCGTGATTACCAAAATTTAGGTTATACATAGAAAAATCAAAAGAAGTTGATGTTACGTAAACTTATTGACGAGTTATCAAATGATTGAATGATGTGTAGGACACCAAATCGCTTTTTTCTGACAACTGCTTTTAGGACAGATATACATGCAATCAAACGGGTTTGAAAACTTTTCAACTTATTCTTTTTTTAGGGAATGATTTTCTTAAAAAAAAAAAGAATAAAAGTTGTCAGAAAAAGGCGATTTGGTGTCCTACACATCATTCAATCATTTTTATTTTTCTTCCTGGGATCCCGGGATTTCCCGGGAAATTTATTATTTATTTCCCGAATCCCGGGAAGCTGAAAACCGTCGGGAAATGGAAGCTCTAGTCTGAACGAGGCTAGCAGATTAAATAAAATTCTCTCCAAATCGAATGATTTTCAGATGAACTCCTTAAAAACCAGAGATGGTGTTTATGTGACGGACGAAAAAGATGTTCTTAATTGTCTCTTCGACACACACTTTCCAGGTTGTATCGATCCGGAGTTGAACAATGTTCACAGATCTCATTCTGATGATTCGGACTCGTGGGCGTTAGCACGCACATTGGTTTCCACTGAATCGGTCAAGTGGGCAGTTGACAGCTTTGCTCCATACAAATCACCCGGAAAAGATGGAATACTTCCCGTGCTACTGCAAAAGGGATTTGATATTCTTAAACATGTCTTGAAAATGATTTTGCTTTCCAGTCTTGCTACCGGGTATATCCCGAAAGCATGGCGAGAAATAACTGTTAGATTTATTCCCAAAGGGGGGCGCTCAAGCTATGAAGAAGCCAAGAGTTTTAGGCCTATCAGCTTAAGTTCTTTTCTTCTGAAAGCTTTGGAACGGATAATCGATCATCACATCAGGAACGTTAGTTTAGTTGAATATCCACTGCACAAAATGCAACATGCACATCAGTGTGGGAAATCCACGATCACTCTGCTTCACGATGTTGTTTACAACATTGAGAAAGCCTTCTCGCTCAAGCAATCTAGCTTGGGTGTATTCCTAGATATTGAGGGTGCTTTTGACAATGTGTCCTTCCAGTCTATTCTGGAAGCGCGCGCGGTCATACACCTCAAACAAGAAGCACTATCATGTGCACAAAGACTGCAGGTTACTGGGCTTTGGAACAGTAACCATGTTGATCTTGCTACCAGTCATACACGATTGTGGTCACAAATGGTTGCATGGGGTGAGGATATTCTTGCTACCAGCGATATTACACTCACTTGTAGTTTTCCTTACAGGACATTCCATGTGAAGATTCCCTCTCGAGAGTAGTGGTTGTCTGGCTTTATGGAAAGACAACAACAAACGCAAGTGGTCTGTTACACTGACGGTTCTCTAATGGAGGGACGTGCTGGTGCTGGTGTCTACTGTCGTGAAATGAGATTGGAACAATCTCATTCACTAGGTAGATACTGTATTCCAAGAAGAAATCTTTGCGATTATGTGTGGGGTACAATCGGCCTTTCAACTGAGTTTGTCCGGCAGAGTTATAAACGTCTGCTCCGATAGTCAGGCTGCAATCAAGGCCCTTAGCTCAGACAAATCCCGGTTCAAGCTAGTGATCGCGTGCCGAACCCAAATCGAAGAACTAAGCATTGTCAACACTATCTACCTTGTATGGGTGCCCGGACATTTTGGTATTACTGGAAATGAATGGGCTGACGAATTGGCCAGATTCAGCGATTGACTTCGTTGGTCCTGAGCCCGCGCTGCCAATTTCGACAAGTTGGATAAGGGAAAAATACTACTTGTGAATTTAACTTACCTGTTGTTTATTTTTGTTTTGTGCTGTTATTTTTCCCACCCTTCCAATTCTACTTCCCCACACCTCCTTGTCCTTTCCTTCCGCTCAGGAAATGATGAAAACACACGGCAAGGCACAAATCCCCGACTATGTACGGGGAACGTGCCATTTGAGCCAATATATTCTGATTCCTGATTCCTGATTCTGGCAGCCTCCCGGATTGTATAGTTCACGTGCTCATTAACATTTAGTTTTTCGTGCAATGTGACCCCAAGATATTTGATAGTTGCAACTCGTTCAACTATCTCTCCATCTATTTCAACTGTTGCGGTACTTTCGTTCATCTGTCGTGTAGTTAGAATCATATATTTGTTCTTGGAAATGTTCAGGTTGAAATTTTTTCCACTTCAACCAATCACTAAACTTCATCAGCTCAAGGTTCATTAGCCTGATGCACTCATCGAAACTATTACCGATGATAAACAAAACTGTGTCACTGGCAAACAAGTTTATTCCCGCATTTTCCAAAATGTTTCTCATGTCGTTAATGTATAGGATAAACAAAAGTGGTCCTAGTAAACTACCCTGTGGTACACCAAGGTTAATTTCGACTTCCGATGATGTAGTGCGGTTGTACCTTGTAAATTGCGTACGTCTTTCTAAGTAACTACGAAACCACTCAAGAGCATTTCCTTTTACACCATATTTCTCTAAAACGCAAATCAGTTTACGGCGATCAATAGTTTCAAATGCTCGTTTCAAGTCAACAAAAACTGCCAAGACAACTTTTCCATTATCAATGGCCTGCTTCCAATTCAACAATAATAGATTAAGCGCTGTTTCCGAAATCCTGATTTTTCACACAACAATATACCAGCACTATCTACATAGCCCATCAATTATTCTTTGACGTCCGTTTCTAAAACTTTCTCGTAGATCGGTAGCATATATATCGGCCTGTGATCCTCTGCTCGTGATGCATTTGGGACTTTTGGAACTGGAATTACGACCGTTCTCTTCCACGTTTCCGGAAAAACACTTTGCCCGAGTGACTCATTAACAACTGTTAACAGTCTATCAGCGATTATGTCAAACGCATCCACCAGCACCCGCTTAGTAACATTGTCCGTTCCCGAACAATTTTTAAAGTCCGAGACAATTTCTTTAAGTTTGAGCATATTGATAGGCTTGAAAACACAAAACTGATTTTCGGTCACTTTCCTCCAGTCGTCCTGTAGGTGGTGGAATGGCTTCGTGAATCTCTTCAACGCCTTTGATAAAAAAAACTTATTAAGTTTTTCTGCCGTAACTTCGTCAGAATACACCTCGTCCGAACCATCAAAAATAACCTTTGAATTTTCCCCATCTCCAGGTTTGATAAGGGCTTTTAAACATTTCCAGAGCCTTTTGGAGTCGCCAGCACATTCATTTATTTCTTGCTGAACTGATAGGTTTTTTGCTAAACGAAGCTCACGCTCATAGTTGTTGCGGGGGATTTTATAAGCCTGCCAGTTCTCGGATTTCTTTAAATAATCTATACGCACTATCTCTTTGGAATTTTATCGATGCCAAACGAGGTCCAAACCATTTATTTGGTCTGGAGGAATTATTTACACGAACTTCGGATAATTGAGCTACTGCACTTGTCAGAGCGTAACTAAGAACTTGGGCTTTTCCCTCCGCTGATGCTGTATCATTCAAAAGCGTTCTGTCGCTTTTGAGAATGCTTTGTAGTTTTTGTCTAGAATACATTTTCCATGAAAGATGTGTGTTATTACGATCTGGCAAGTACAACTTTGGAGAACCAATAAAAGAGACTCCGATTGTCTCATGGTCAGTGATTTTCAACTCCTCTAAAATTTTAGCTTCGAACTCCTCAATATTAGAGAAAACCTAGTTAATCAAACTGCTGCTCCTGAAGCAAACACGGGTATGTTCCGAAAATTTTTGGTTCATTCCTACGGCATCTCCTCCGAAATAATTTCCTGTAACCAATCTGCAAACGCTTCCAGGAAATCTCTGTGG
The DNA here is from genome assembly GCF_030247195.1 of Topomyia yanbarensis. Lineage (NCBI taxonomy): Eukaryota > Metazoa > Arthropoda > Insecta > Diptera > Culicidae > Topomyia > Topomyia yanbarensis. The sequence continues at coordinate 60,697,618 of NC_080670.1, forward strand.
CTTCCACATGGTGAATGGTAAACTCCTCCATAGATACCCGGAAAACTAGAATGCTTAATTTCTACTGCCAAAAACCAGTTATCGCCGACCGTTTTGTTGGAAATTGTTTCAAACTCTAGACAATCAGCTATGTACATCAAAACCCCTCCAGTATGCACCGATCTGGAAAAACAACTCACCAATTTATACCCTGAGATGGAAAACTCATCCATATCTTGGGTTTGAGTCAAATGGGTCTCTGTCAATACGACTAGCTTTGGTTTCACATGGCCAATAAGAAGCTTTAGCTCATCAAAGTGTGAGGGAACCTCATCAATGTTCAAAAATAAAATTTCATAGTGCTGCTCTAATTGCTATGTAGAGAAATCAAATCGCTCAGTTCGTCGCTGGCGCTGCCGTAGATACACTGGGCATTGGTTGCTCCATGCGGTGTGGTTTATATCAATATTCAATTTCTGTTCACTTCTAACTTTCTGGCAGTTTGCGCATTAATGTTCTCCCGATTTATAGTCTTTCACCGGATGATTGCCACTACAAATTGGACATGTCATACATTCGGCTTTACATTCAGCAATTTTATGATTAAACCCACAACACTTATAACATCGTGTCACCTCCATACTACTATTTTCTACGTTTTCTTTCAAGTGAGTTATAGATTATTCATCCCTCGCTGATACTACAAGTGCTCCATCTTTCCCGTTGAAAACTTGGCCCACATTAATTTTTTAGTCACCTCCAACGACACGATAGCAGGGACCGATATTGTGCTTTTCACCGAAGATTAACATGCGACGGAATCAATTCAAAAAAACGAAAGAATTGAAAATATACCCTGTTAGCTCCATCCGTCCAGTTTAGAACAAACATCAAGCAATATATAGGCCCTGTTGGTCAGGAATCGGACGGTCGTGAATTGACAGTTCTTGGATTTATTCACCCCTTCACTACCTGTTGAGCGAAAATTGGAAATTATTTGTTACTATTTTTTGGTACCCATTTAATGTATTGTTTAGTGTGCCTTTTTGATTCTTAACTCGATTCCTTTGCATCCTCCTAAGTTTTTCCTTGGTTCAAGACCAATTGTCGCTCGAACACTTCATATAAAAATCAATTCAAATTATATTTTTGTAGCATTGCGGAATCTTAAAAAAAAATTTCGATATTTTTGCTAATTTCCAGTGATAACCACAATACTTACCTTGGCTGTATTGAACGACAGCTTTCGACAGCTGAGCCGCCAAAAAATGCCAAAAGGTGGGGCTAAAAGTCCGATACCGCACACCAAAAAATAATGAAAATTAAATGACATGTAAATCAATACGAATGTAAACGTAAAAAGCTTGAATCAAAAATTTGATTGAAAATTAAGTTGAATTCGATGCACTCAATGAGAGCATCAGAAAGCATGTGATTTTACACTTTCGTTCGTGTAATATTACATGTCATTTATTTTACAGCAATATGGGATTAAAAACACATTCAAGAGCATTGGTTTTCCGTTTCATGAAACTGTAATTTCCAATCAACATGTAAAATTACAATAAATATCGTTGAGAAAAGCACGACAAGTTGTGTGTATTTGTCCTGGAACATAATTTTACATTTATATTCATGCTACCAGTATGTGCATGAAAATAAATTTAAAATTTAAACAAAAATCTGTGCGACCCTAAACGGGGGTCTATTACCCGTCAAAATCTCACGATACATGCCTGTCACGATTTTTAAACGAGGTTTATAAATTGAAATGCTAAATAAATTCTATGTAAATATAAAATAAATCAATCAAGATACACTGTCCAACACGTTGTTACATCCACAGCCCATTTCGTCCTTTGTGGCAGCCGGTAAAACTCTATTATGTATTACATTTGAATCCCGACCAGGATGGGTTTTTAGATTCCTTTTTGCTACCCAAATAAAAACGATTCAACCTGGTGGATGGGGTTTCCTTCGAGGAAGTCTGGCAGACTCTAAATTGCTCTAATTGCGAAGCCCTTGCTGATATCCTAGGTAACCAAAATGGTTGAGAAAGGCGAAGACGAAAATCTAAATTATAAAAGTGTCAGGATAACATGAGTTATCTCGTACAACTCTGATTTTTTTGTTTTAGGGTGCAGCAGATGAAAATAAAGAATGCAAAAGGACAGAACTTCTGTGCTTACTATCGAGACATCACTCGGTATAAGCCAGTTGTTTAGTGTTCACGCAAGACGTGTAACTTTTTGGATTTTAGTGTCTAACTAGTGCTAATTTGGGTACTAGCTTAGATACATCGTCTAACTAGACACCCAGTTGGTGCTAGTTACTGACGAGGAGAATCCGAAACACTAAAACAAAAACCGTACTTGATGTAAGGTATGTGTCCTTATGCACAAAAAAATTTGGAATCGTCCAAAATTTTCCCATTTGGGAATTTGCACAATGCAAAACGAATTTCGAGCATTTTAAAATTGTTCACATTTCACCAATATATTTCCACTACTTTCGTGTGCATATTTTTAAGTAAAACTTTATTTTACAACTCAGTTATTTTGTTACAAAATGCAAGATACGTGAATTTGTATGTTGCTTCCCCATTCAAAACATTCTTTCCATCCAATAAACTTCCAGGAAATTTCCTACATCTTTGAGCCCGCCAGATGCAATTTTTTACCGTCAAAATATAACCTCCAGTTTCCGGTCGATTGAAAACTCCGGAACAAACGGAAAACAGAATCGATCTCGCAGCTTGGCATCATTTATTCTCCATTTGACACCTTCCGCACACCGTCGTCGTTGCGGCGTCGTCGTCGTCCTCTTCGGCAGGTGGCATTGCCTCCCGCCCGCCTACTTTCTCTCCATGACTCCATGCCACTTTGTCTAGCTAGCTCGGCAACGGTATGGCAACGCGGGCGGTCCTTTCCGGGATGTGATCAGTCGGGACGGGACAACGACGCGACGAGTCGTTCGACACTATCAATAAAAGAATGCTGTGTTTTTACGTTTTCTGTTCGCCCTCAGTTTAGTAGCAGGTGCAACCATAGCTAGGTAGCTTTATTGGGCGACCTCCTCTCTACTATCGGCTTATATGGTTCAAATGGTGCGAAATTGCGCGCACCCGGTTTCGACAGCAAGCGGAATAAATGACAGGATTTTCGATTTATGGATTCTTTTTTTCGCTGCCTGGTTGGCTCGGTGCTGACTCCGATCAGGATGCGGGCGCATTGGTGGATGTGTGTGTTTGGGGCTGCGCTTGCTGCGATTGGATGTCATAATAACAAACAGGAAACCGCCAGCATTGCATTGGAATCCGCTGTCAGAGTTAGTTGTTTTGGAAACTGTTGACATTAAACGAATACGGAAATAAAGAAATTCAGCAAATATGTTGCTCAGCTGGGGCTCGTTAGGTTTTTTAATATAGTTTCATTTGAATCTAATTTATGCTTGTTTTTACATACGAAGGCAATATTTAGTTTGGTTCGGTTATTCGTTAAATTGACACACAAGGCTTGCAATCATCGAACAGAAGTGAAACATGTCCCTATCACACAACAATACTATGCGATAGAGCAGGCCTACAGTACATAATTGGCGAGCTTAAAACAACACGCTACAAAGAATCATGTAAAAAGAGTCTGAGCAGCTACGGATAGTTCTCTCTAGAAAAAGAACTGCGGAGACTTCATTTTGGATCGATTGGATTCGCGTTTAGCTGCCAAAAAACGAATTCAATCGAACATTGCCTATCCTTATAACATTGGATGTGTTGCCATACAATGCCAGGGCTTACGTTGCCAAAAATGCAGTTTTTCTCTCCGCAGTTCTCTTACTAGAGTTTTTCTAGTTCTCTCTCCTCTCAAATATTCACGGATTGTCTAAGGTAATGCAATCATAACATATAACGACCCCAAATCCCTCTGGATAAAGACTCGACACGTCAATCGTTTGTTTACCATTTATCTGTCAGTGTCATTCCAATCGACCACGAGACCTGTCAATAGAGTTCTATGCAAATCATTTCACACACACACACTAATTGGGGGTTTGTTTTCCTCCAGCTGTCATACATAAAACTGTCAGCCAATTTGAACATTTGAAATATCTCGCCTAAAGTATTTATAATGGTGTTGAAATGCTCTATGACACTGTAAAACTTATTACGGGCACGTACAATACCGGTTGGTCAAGCTCCATGATGAAAATAATCCGACCGAAAAGCTATTTTCGATTTGGTTTCCTCCACCTAGGACAGGTTGAGGAAAACAAATCGATGAACACACTAATACAGTTACACACTGTCAAGTACTCTATGGCCCTCGTTCCAGCAGGATTCGTAGCGAATTTCTTTGGATTGAGGGCCTTTGCCAGGGCTCGTGCTCGATTGGAATGACACTTACAGGTAAATAATAAGAATAAGATTGAGATGGCGAGTCTTTATCCAGAGGGATTCAGCGTCTTTAGTAACATATACTTAGTTTGTTGTCGTTTCCAATGTGTACTCCAGTCACAAAATTTCCTATGCAAATTGCATGTTCCCTGTCTACACTGCAATAAAAAGTATTGTAATTACTCCAAGTACTCCTGCCCATCGACCGTTCCGGTTGTCATGAACGGGGTGTTCCACTTCCCACATGAGTAGTATTTTTGGCAAAAACATTGATAATTATCGAAGAATCTCGTCCAGTGCCGTATGAAAACTATTCGAGCTGTTTGTTTTAGATCCTATTTTCTTTCACTACAAACAGCTGACGAACAACACGGTTTTATGTCTAAACGATCGACAACGACCAACTTGCTTTCGTTCACATCATATGTACTCGATGGATTCGTTGACGGATTGCAAACCGATGCTATTTACATGGATCTATTTGCGGCCTTCGACAAAACAAACCATGATATCGCAATAACGAAGCAGGACAAACTCGGTATTCATGGACAACTCCTGCGCTGGTTTCGTTCTTACCTCGATGGAGCAACTCCAAATCAGCATTAAGAACTGTCTATCTGCACCATTCTTCGCTACATCGGTCATCCCTCAAGGAAAGCCATCTTGGTCCAGTAATATTTCTCCTCCGCTTCAAATAAGCGTGTCGACTCAGGGAGTGCGTCGAACCATGAGAAGCTGTCAAGAAAATGAGTAAAATTTAAAACTGTCGCTGAATAAAAAGTGCTCAACAAATTTTCTTCATTCAATATAGTTCATCTAAGAGGATTGCTCAGAATTTTCGCAAGCTTGTCTAAAAAAGGAGTTCACGCATCTGGTAATATGGTCTGGGATTCGCCAGAACAACTCTATGCTGCACCTGTCATCCAGTGGACGCAGGTATTAAACAAAAATGTATTTAGTAGTATTAAATAACTGTTTGACTGTTATAATTATTTTTCAGAACTTGACTGATTATTTGGCACTGGCAGAGCTAACGCCGCATCTGGTTTGCGAAGCCGACAAGTTTAAAACGGGAACATACAGTGACTCCCTTCTACTCATTTTTGAGTAGGTATGGTTTTCACTAAACTGAGTAGCATTCGACTCATTTTTGGGTAGCCGTGGATAAGCGTGTACTTTAAAGACGTCAATATCAAATTACAAGGACCCCGCCATTCTTTGTCGCTCCCCCTGGCATCCCATGGGGGACATTTTTCTTAGGCCCCACTTCTGACATACCATGTGAGGCTTGTTTGGGTGCTCACCGTTTTCGTACCTTGTGAGGCTTACTTTTGTGCTCACCCCTAACATACCGTGTGAAGCTGACTTGGATGCACACCCTTCATTCCTCTGCCACGCCATGAGGTATCAATAGCGAAGTCCCAACATACTACGCTACGACCCTCCCATCTTGGCATGAGACAGTCCACATATACGCCTGTATACTCACTTATCTGCCTTGCTTCGGGGTGGCTGGCTTTACCCCTTACGCGGTTGCCAGTCGCTGCGCCAAAACTGCCTTAGCATAAACAGACCATTCACTCACTTTTTTTTTGTTTGCGCTTGGCCCATTTCGCTCCAACTAACCAATTACTAGCTGGTCGTGCACGTCGTCTGTTGCTCGGTGCGCCAGATTCCCTGTAGTCTTCAGGCAATGTGGGTGGTTACAGTCAAGACTGCGTTCCACTTCTCCACCGATTGACACAACCGCTGAGTAAGGCTATCAGGGGTTGTGTCCCAGCCACAGACGTCAAGCATTGTTCTTCTTTCGACGTCGAAACGAGGACATACGAACAGTGTGTTCGGCAGTTTCGTCTACACCTGAGCAGTCAGGGCAGGCGGGGACCCTCGCGTGCCCGAACCTGTGGAGGTAGCCTACGTCTACTGGCACACACCTTCGAGCTGTTGGACATCATCCTCGATAATGCCGCAACAGCAGTCGAAGCTCTCTTGCACGTATAGTCGACATGGCTGCCGAAGGTCAACTTGTCCTCTATGATGGCTTCGAATATTTATGGGACTGACTTGCGATCATAGGTAGTATACTGTTTAAAATCACTCTATTGCGCGCTGGTTCGCTGAACACTAGAGTATTGCTCTGCTGTTTGGAATCCGTTCTACCAGAGCGGCGTTGACAGAATCGAGGCCATCCAACGTCTGTTCATACGTTTTGCACTCCGACATCTTCCTTGGCAAAACAGATTTCAGCTACAAAAATCGTTGTCAGTTGCTACAGACCGACACTCCAGGCATCCGGAGTGACTGCCCTCGAGTCCTGTTCGTCTCAAACTTACTGTCTGCCATGGTGGATTGCCGTACAATCCTCGTATGTCTGGATATTCAAGCCCGCGTTCTCACGTTCGCGCCTAACCACTAAAAACAATCCATCTAAGGTATTACTTCGTGGGAGGATCGTTGTGCTTTCGTCGCACCTCTTTCTTCTGCTCTATCTCGGAGCCTCACTTGGTACATGGAATGACTCAACCTATGAGCTTTGATTTATCTCTCGATTATTCTCTTCTTGTCTCCATCTATTACGTTGCCGTTTAGCGCTCGTAAGCCGTTAAGGTGCTGATTCCTTGAGCCATTAGCTCAAGTTTCCGTGAGTCATTCAGCTCCCGGGCTTATCACGATCTACTTGGATAGTGACTTCTTTGAGCCATTTAGCTCCCAGCTTTATCGATATCAGCTCAGATATTATTCTATTCTGACTGACAACGGAATTTCTTTCGTTACCGGTGTTTGTTTCGTGAACCAATTACCTCCCCAACTCTACCCAACTGTGAATTCCCCGGCGGTAGATTGCTCCCGATACCGATGTACGTTTCTGTGACCTATTAAGCTCACCGCTTTGTCTACTTGGTCTAGTCCCCGGCACTGGACCTTGCCTACTCAACGGGCCAGCCAGTAGGTGCTGAGGTCCATCCAGCGATTCCGGGTGGAGCGTAGCTTCCGGTTCACTAGCGCCCCAAACGATATCTGGTAGGGTGTCGAGGTCGGTCAGACACTTCCGGGGAAGCCTGATGTCCGATCCACTGGCGCCCCGACGACCCAACCCTGGTGCTATGTCGCGTACTACTCAACTGGTCCTTGGCGATGGCCCTAGTCTTCACCGTCGGAGAGCTCCCCGGCGACAGAATTTCTCCCGAAATTCGATTTGTGGTTGCCCGGCAACGTTCTAGCCAATGGCGCTACTTTGTTGGTCCCTTCGCCACTTCTTCTGCAGCTCGGAGTGTATACTCGTAACCACTCTGTCACACCGGGTATACCCCTACGAACTTCTTCGAACCTAGGGCATTCAAATACCACGTGTTCCTGTGTCTCTTGCATGTTCACATACTCCGGGCAAAGGGGTGACGAAGCGTGTCCAAACCGATGAAGGTATTTCCGGAAGCACCCATGCCCGGACAAAAATTTCGTCAAATAGAAGTTCACCTCTCGAAGATTCCTATATACCCAAGTAGACACATTTGGAATGAGTCGGTGAGTCCACCTTCCTTTTTCCGCGTTATCCCACTCTTGCTGCCACTTAGCCAACGAGTCCGCTTGGACCAGTCTCCTTGCTTTACGTGCATTTCTCCGCTGATAGCATTCCACGTCCTCAGTCAGAGTGATGCAGATTTGGATCATCCCGGCAATTACTTATACCGCCTCCGATGATATCGTTCTGTACGCACTCGCGACACCATCAGACGTTAGGCCAATATTACTTGTCTAGTTCGTCCGGTTCCGCTTTGAGTTCAGCGCAGCAGCCCAGGCCGGTACGCCATACCTAAGTATTGATGATGAGACACCCGCCAGGAGACGTCTCGTACTGCCTCTTGCTCCTCCGTGATTCGGCATGATCCTTTCCAATGCGTTAGTTTTCCTTGCAGCCTTCTCACATACATAGTCGACATTGCAATTTAACCGATCGTCGATTATCACACCCAGGTGCTTCAGCGCACGCATCGATGGGATGGATTGTCCCCCGATGCTGATCTCGACACGCTGGATTTTTTTACAGTTGCTGACTAGCACTACCTCGGTCTTATCAACGACACGATAAGACACTGCTAATCAAAAACTGTATCTCAAATCGGATTACCCCCCAGTGACTCGGGTAACTGGAACTGTCAATTTGAGATTTTATTTGAAAAAAGTGTAAAATTGGCAGCGCTGATGAATATGTTGTTATTTTTCGATAACAACCGTTGTTCGCCGTAGTAACCCCTGGTTACCTATATGTTGTGACTAAACAATGAAAAATTGTCTCGCCAAAAATAGTAAGCATCCGAGAATATTGTTTTTTTTTATTTAGATTCCTAATTGTTTTCCCTTCTATACGCCTCGACTCTAGGCATGAGCTTTCCGTGTGGTAGACAGCCCCTCCACTGTGCATTGTGGTCCACCAGATGACATTTTTCAGTTAACGACTGTACACCAGGTATGGACAAATCGTTATGCACACCAACGGAAACTAGTCAGACCAATATGGTGATGGCTCAACATACTAACACCGGTAAATGTGCTTGATTGGATCAACCACTTAAACCATACTAACTTGGTGATTCTGACCAAGCCCCATCGAAGATAGTCCCTATCCTCAGTCATGTCCTGAAGTGACTATAGCTAATTTTCTTTCTTGTCACTAAATGACGCGCCTATGTGAATGCTCCATGTATCCGTCGACCTGTCGCGTGCCAGAACATGAATATTTCGGCAAACCTTAATAAGGATGAACTACTATATGATTATTTACTCTTCAGGAAACTAGGAATTCATTAATGCCCAGCAAATGACCTATCCGATATTTCATTGCGACGATGAACCGGCCATCCATGCTGCTAACGGAGATGAACGACCACTTTGTCCACAATCTTTTGTTTGAATTTTTGCCGGTTGCGTTTTCGTTTCTCACGGCTTTATGACGGTTACTGTAAACACTTATACATCAACAAGAAATTGACAACGTGAATAACAAATATAAACAAATATGACACTAAGGGCCGATTTCTTCACCCTCGCTTAACTTTTAAACCAGGTTCACCAGTACGTTTAAACCTGGCTTGGGTGAAGAAATGGCCCTAAGTAAACAAGAAATTATCAGCTGATCAGAAACGTTGGTTAGAGCAGTGTCTGCCATCTTGGTTCAACGCATTGAGTCAAATGGTAGCGCAACAATAGGGGCACTCGATTCGAGTTTTCGCTGCGCTCAAACACGAGAATTTCCCTGTTTTCAGCGCATTTGTGGTATTACCTTGGTTCTTAACAATAAAGAAAAGCTGTTGATGTCAAATAACAATAAAGAAAAGCTGTTGATTTTTACGCATTCCATTGATTTTAGGCCAAGAAATTAATTAATTACACCCTGCTTAGTATGGTAAAATAGGCACTTTACACTATATCGTTTTGGCAACACTGTACATTGGTTTTTATCGTCAAAAACGTGCGAAAAATTATTCACGCGAAAACGCTCCAACGTACAGCAATGATGTCTTCTAGGGTGTTTTATGAAGATCTACGACCTTCATTTGATGATATAGTTATAGTGATTAATACCCCTTGAAGGGAGATATTTGCTAAAAAAAAATTTCAGGGTATGAAAAAAAATAAGGTTAAGTCTTCAGATATGTTAAAGAACTCGTTTCTGCCGACATCTTTACTGAAGACCAAAGATCTATATTTACAGTGCACTCGAAGTTATTGACCATTGTTTGAGAATGACCCCTTAAAACGTGTTTGCAACATAACTTCTTATGTAGATCGTAGATAAAGCTTCAATAATAATTTTTGAACGGGCAAAATGGGCAGTCAGCTCTAATTGCAATTAGAATCGCTTTATCCACACTACAAAACTCAATAACGTTCACTTGTCTCTCGTTGTCTCCAGTATAGTTAAAGATGATTTGAAAAAAACTATTGTTTAAAAATAAAGTCCAATATCTTCAAAAATACTCGAGATAAGAAAAAATATGTGTTAATAAAAATTGTGTATTTTTACGATTAAAATAACTTCACTGAATATATGAAACGTGTAGAAATGGTAATTGAAAATATATTCAAAAAACTAACACATTATGAAGGGCCTTGTAATAGTCACAAATTCCTCTGAAGACATCGTTGACCCAATTCTAACGAGTTAGGCGTAATTTATAGATCACACAATTTTTGCAAAAAAACACTGTGCCAGTGCGTACTTTTAAGTGTGCGTAATTAGTATTTTGATATGAATTTAGGAAAAATCAAATGAAAATATAGAAAAAAAATCCATCTCGTCATTTTTTGGCATAAAGAAACGGTTTTAAAAATTCTGAAGTGAGTGATTTATTCGAAATTTAGTGAAGAATCGTTCTGTGGGATAGTATAAATGGTTAAAGTTTGAATTGTTGTGAAATTAGGGGAAATATGTCGGTGTGTATTGCGAAAATTGAGCTAGCAGCAATGAAGAAATTTGTCTCATCGCTAATTTAAGCTCACAATCTGCCTCACATCATATTTGTTTCATTGTCTTAGAATAAACGGAATGTCAACAATAGTATGCATTCAAATGGTTTCGGTGCTACCTTATCTGGCATATAGCTACAGGGTTTTTAAGCTCAGCGATAGAGCTTCATATACCCATATACTGCCTTTTTTATTGCTTGATATTCGTAGTACTTATAAGCATTTGCCATGCTTGTATAGAGCCTATAAACAATGAAAAGCTGTTATATAGTGAATATAGTGTTTATTTTAGTGTTCTTCGGTTTCCTGAGTAGTTGTCTTGTCTTAGATATCAATGAGTGCATCTAAAAGATTGAGATAGGATGATACAATAAGCAAAATGTCTGCACTAAAGTCTGGTCCAGTTGCTGCTAAATGGGAAAGATTCGAGAGCGAACGACAAAAAACGTCAAAGCGTTTTCACGATCGCACTAATGCAAATTAGCAAGGATTCGCAATAAATTGACTCTGCAAACCTACAACGGATATGGTCATTTCGAAATATGGCGAAAAAGTTGAAATTTTCACTTTGTACTCTGGAACAAAACTTTCGTCGGGCCACAACACGGGGTGATGTCTCAAGAAAATTTATGTTTTTAAAAACAAAACAACTTAGTCGAATGTCACAATTCACGCTCTTATGACAAATGTCCTCCGTTTAATTCCACTATATTATAGCGTAGTAGAACTAAACGGAAGACATCTGTGCAAAGAGAGTTAATTGAATTCAACGGGATCTAAAAACGATAACATGGCAAGCAATTTGTAGTTGCGGATTCTGTTGGTTTTCCACGAATTTCTCCACTCCACTCCGAACGGAGATATTGAACTCTTTCGTATTCTGTGTACTTTTTTTTCCAAATGTGCAGAGCCGTAGTATTTTATTCAAAACTGGCTCATTAGGGCAATTTGATTCTTATTCAAAATATGGCAAATCAAAAATACGTAACATGAATAAACTAAATTCATATTCAGGACGTGCTCAATTCGCTCTGTCGCAACGCATTCGTATTGAATTATCTGACCGTCCACTGATTGTCCATATGTTGGGTCACTGAAAATTGAAAAATAATTGAGCCTCCCCTTTTTTGACTGAAGCATCCATGGGGAATAATCATCAGCGAAACGGCACAAAGAAAAACGGCACGCAGATGCTCGCCGCGTAAATGCAGAACAGGTTTAATCAATGCCAATTATCGCTGGTCAAATTCGGTTGGGGCGGTGCTGGTTGCGGACCCGGTGCTTGATTACGATCGGTGGATTGAAAAAGAGAAAAAAATATTTTGAACGCAATTGCGAAAGAGCACGCGCTTTTGGATTGATAACCTAGCGTCTGCTCTCTTGTCTAACCTCGAGAAATCGAGTGGTCGCATGGTATATAAAGTAGAATTCAAATCAATTTAAAGCAAAAGCTCCACGTTATAAGTAAATCATGTTCATAACAAGTTCACATTGAGATTCACAGAACCTTTTCACAGCTGCAAGTGTATAATGGGAATTTGCACAGCTACTCTAGGACCCAAATGTTCCCAAAAAGTTGCATGTAGCAAATTTTTTTATGTGACCGTGTCCCACTCTAATGTACTAACTTATAGCAAATTAAACATATGAAACTATCAATACCCAATCTTAAGCAACTTCAAAGGGCAATAAAAGTTCCACATGTAACACCATCTTTCACAAAAGTTATACACATATCGCAGAATAATCCGTAAATCTTTCGTTAATACTTACAAAGGATACTGAACATGTCTGCAATCATATACACTGAAGCCAGTGTGATTCATAGACTGATATCAATAATTGTACTAAATGCCATTACACTTATCCTGACTCCCAGCACCGCCCCCCCCCCCCCCCCTTCCCCTCACGATTATCCCTTTCACCGGCTGATACTCAGCTCTAGGATAATTATCGTGTGACTATTAATCAAAACCAACAGTTCGTAAACCCATCGACAAACAGTGTTTAGCGTAAGCCACATTAGATATATGCTCGACTGCAACATTCAAATCCGGCGACCACTCATTCATCGACAACATACGAGGTCAATTCCGGAGTTGCCATAAGTTGGAAATCCAACACATACTCACCAAACGGGCAATCCTAATCACACTTAACCCCACTTTATTATTATTTCTGTTTCTCGGCGAAGAAGGACCCTCTCGCCTTACCACGGTAACGTTCCAACTCGATGCCGATGCGATGGCATCCGGACACGGGTCGAGCAATATTCTTGGTCCTCCGGTCCATTAATTATGCAGTATTAACTCAGTCTGGCTTCGGGCAGAGATTGGGATGGGGTTTGCTGCCGAGGCAGACAAACCCCGTTCGGGAGGAGAAGGGCTAAACGATGGACTGGCTCAGCACAATGAGTGAGCCTGCAATGTGATAAACAGAGCCTCTACATATTCGTTGTGTATCACTTGCTTCGAACGTGTAGGAAGATAGAGATTCTTCGATTTTGCACTTTAAAAAGAGTTCCTCTCTGGATTGGATTCCGATTTGGTCGTACAATAAATTCCAATCGGCGGAACAGGTGCTATTTACTGGCAACACAAGCCGTAAAGTTACACATATCAGCAGATTCGGTCCACGTATCATAGGATGTTGGTAGAACGCAACGTGAAATATTTTCGTTCTACAAACATTTATATTCATTCATTCTATTATTATCGAAACCTGGCAGGTGTTGATATTTCGCATCTAAGACTGTTTAAGCAACCTGGTTCGGTAGCGGCTAGAAATTTTCTTTCAGTGCAACAAACACCGATTGATTCGATGAACATGAACGTCAAAACTAATATTTGAACCCATTTGGCCATTTCCTCGCACAGCATAGTCGATGCGAAGGATAGCGTTGCTTTCAACTTTCCGGCATTCCCGTAATAATATAATAAATTGATTCTGATAACATTGGCAGATATTAGTCGCACGGGTCTATTTGATTGGGGTGAATGGCGCCGTACTAATGCTTCATACATCGCATGACCTTTATTCATAGAATTGGTGCTTATGTCCTCTCTCATTGTCGGTACCAGTTCGGTCTCCAGCACTCAGTACTCGATGTTCGAAATCAGGCATTGGACTTTGTGCTTCCAGCCGCGGGACACATTTTGCAATAGCTCCGCTTTAGATACGAACGAGTTTCCAATAGTGCGAAATATTCTCTACCGGGATGAAGTTTTATAATTATGCACAGTTTCGGGAGGATGTGGTTTGAAATTTGAGTGCAATTACGTAGGGGAATTATGGTTAAAACCGACACTTTAAGCTTAACACTTTTTCTGGGTCGCCATAAAATCAATAAAATTATAATTTCTGCGCAGAATTCTTCTTCAGAAAATTCTTAACAAAGCTTAATTTTGTCAGCGCTTCAAAAAATTAATTTCATTCAAAATTATTGGATGCAAAACTTGGAAAACAAAGTGAGGGGAAGAGAGTTCGAGCGTAGGATTATTTCTTGATAAGGGTATCCCCAAATAATTCTCACGCACATCATTGCAACCTTCAGTGTCATTTTATTTCGCAAGAAAAAATTTACAAGCGTTCTACATTCTGCTAATCGGATTCATTCACCTATAAGTGCCACACATTTCTTAGTAAAACTACCTTCTTCAGACTTGATTTTTCGGACTTTGATCATCAACGATCTACCGGGGTATACAAAAGATCATTGTCTCATTGTGATAAAGTTCGTCTATAACAAACCGAGAGAACACTAGAACTTCTGTTTGATGAGCTTTTTGCAGGAATAGCAAAAGCTTCGATAGAATCTGATAAGCAAAAATTCCAATATTTGAATTTTAAAGGGAATTATATGAAAGATAGACAATAAAAGTATTTCTGTGTATTTCTGCTATTAGTATTGTGTGATAATAGTGTAATTGAAGTGTCACAAAGATAATATTTTTATTTATTAATTTATTTATTTTCATTTTTCATCTGACCCATGTCGGCCTACATGAAATATATATTATCTTCGAATTAATAATTTTCGTAAAGACTGAAATACTATACTAACTTAAACCTATTATCAATTTGAACATTTCCCTACTTAAATTAAAGTCAAAATTATGAAAAACGCTATTGAAGAGCTGACAGCAAACATCTACTGGGTTATTCTGGCCGTACTGCGTGCGATGAGTAGAGCGCCGAAAGAAGTCCATTCTCCGCAGAGACCTACCAGGAACGTTGAAGTTCAGCTTAGCGAGAAGCAGAGGGCAGTCAATGTTGTGAGCGAGAAGATCGAACACAAAAAGTCGCTGCAGAAAAACTCTCCTGTTTCGTAGTGTAGGCAGGTTGATAAGAGCACAATGATGCTCATACGGTGGTAGTTCAAATAGATTTCGCCAGGGAAGCCGTCGAAGGGCATACCGGACGAAGCTCTTTTGCACCCGTTCTATGCGATTAATGTGTACGGTGTGATCCGGGGCCCAAACGATAACTCCATACTCTAGAATGCTGCGTACCAGACTGATGTACAGTGCCTTCAGGCAGTAGACGTCGTTGAAATCTTGGGTGTTTCGTTTGATGAGTCCTGGTACTGCATAGGCTTTAGCAGTTAATGCATTGAAGTGTTCGATGAGACGTAGCGTACGGTCAAGTATAACACCAAGGTCCTTGATTGATGAAACTCGTTCTACTGGGGCAGCGCTCACTGCATACTCAAACGTAATTGGCGAGAGTATTCGTGTGAATGTGATTATGTAGCATTTCTGAATGTTTATAGTCATTCCGTTTCTATCACACCAACTCATGATCCTATCTATGTCCATCTGAAGTGCACAACAATCTACCAGAGTTGTTATGATGCGATAAGTTTTCAGATCATCTGCGTACATCACCTTACACGATATCAATTCGCTGCAAATGTCATTCACAAAGAGCACGAACAGAAGAGGTCCAAGGTGATTCCCTTGAGGTACACCCGATGTGATGTCGAATGGGTCTGAAAGTACAGTTCCAAGTCGCACCGATGCACTGCGGTTTGTAAGGTACGAGAAGATCCCATGACCAATTGGATCTTCTCGTACCTTACCAGCCAGTCCGGAAATCCGATTCGCCTCAACTTTTCAACAGCTAGCTGATGAGGAAGGCGATCGAAGGCTTTGGAGAAATCTACATATACTGCATCAATTTGTTGTCGTTTCTCTAATTTATCAATCAGCGTTGACACATAGCTCATTAGGTTCGTCGTTGTTGAGCGCTTTCTAACAAACCCATGCTGATCTGCAGTGATGATCTGTTTTACTGCAGGGTAGAGAATATCTAACAGCATACTTTCAAAAACTTTTGGAAGGCAGCTCAGGATTGAAATTCCCCTGTAATTTATGACGTCATGGACGTTACCGGCTTTATGAATTGGTGTTATTAAAGCCTCCCTCTACTTGGCTGGAAAAATACTTTCACCGAGAGAGCGATTGAAAAGCATGGATATCGGTTCAGTTAACGATGAAGAGCATTCCTTGACGAAACACGGTTGTATTCCGTCCGATCCTGGTCCCTTTGAACCGTCAACACCACGTAGATTGGTGTACACTTCGCGTTCGTTGAAAGATGTTACAGGCAAATTCAAGGAGAACGTCGGTAGACTACTCAGGTACGATTCAGACAAAGGTGGTGGGTTATTACTTAGAACACTTTGAAAGAAAGACGGGAATAGATTTGCTGACTCCGCAGGTGTCGTTGAGGTCCTGTCACGGTAGTTCACGTTTTCAGGAAATCCACGGGTGGATGTTTTGTTCCGCAAATAAGCCCAAAATTGCTTCGGCTCGTCCTTCATGTTACTCTCAAGTCGTGAAACGTATGATCGAAAGCAAGATGCATTCAATAATTGAAATTGTCGCTCTAAATCTCGCACAAACGATTTATCATCTTCACCTCTTGTCCGGAAAAATCGTTTACGAGCCTTCCTTAACCGATTTCGCAGATTGCGCAGCTCATCGTTCCACCAGGGGCGTTTATTTGTGCAACTGCGCTTTCGCCTTCTCAGAGGCACGTGTTGTTGAATAATTAAGACCAATTCACGATAAAACCTGTCCACAGCCTCGTCGAGAGTACCCAGTGATAATATTTCAATCCAATTGATGTTCGAGATTCTCGCATTTAGCTCGTCGTAATCGCATTGATTAAAATCATACCACACATCTACATCGTCAATCACTGGCGAACCGTACAGAGTCTCAATGGTCAATACAAACGGATGATGATGACGATTTAATTTCATTAGCGGTACGGGTGGTTCTAGGATTTCACTGGCACTACTTACAAAGGCTAAATCAAGTAATCTTCCATTGTCATTCGTCAGGTAGTTTACTTGTTGTAAACCAGAAGCGATCATAGTTTCGACTAACAACAGCTCGTGTTCAGAGGATGCATTATTAGGGATAAAGTATCCGATTTCGTCATCAAAGCTCCAGCGTAGCAACGGTAAATTATAATCACCGAGAACAACAACCCTAGTGCGATCATCAATGTGATTGAGCAGCTTATCCACTCAGGCGGCATGCTGCTCATATAAAGCGAGCTCGGAATTTGGTGGTAGGTAAATCACACAAATAACGATAGATACGGTCCTACATGTGACTCGAACGGCAATCTGCTCTAGAGACTCAGCCTCATCGATAGCTACAATATTGCTTCGATTGTTTATACCTATCAAAACACCACCACCACGGCTGTGCCGGCTTGTGGAAGAATTTCGATCACAACGATAGATTGCATACTCATTGGTCAGCTCAGTAGTAAGTATATTGTCGTTGAGCCATGATTCAGTAAACACCACAACGTCATAATCAGTAATCGAAAGTGCTCCAAAGAGTTCCCAGGTCTTGGAGCGGAGCCCTCTCGTGTTTTGATTGAAGATCGTGAATGGACGTTTAGTTTCGTTGTGTAAGTTGTCAGTTTTCGGGCCGAGATCGGAGCTTTGTGCTGTGAAAAAGGTGTTTAGAGTCGGACTAGTGTTAATGATACACCGAGCAAAAAGCAAAAAGTCTCGGCATATGAACCAGCCTTCTGGCGATGCCATTGAACGCTTTAGAATGTCATTGGCTGGCTTATGAATTCATTTATCTTTATTCATGCACTCCATAGACGAACAAATAATGTATTTCCTAAAACACTCTTATGACTTCGCTCCAATATATGCGTTTAAGAATTTCATAAGTTTTTCTCGTGAAACACATATGAGATCTGTTATTGATTCTATAAAGTTATATTTTGTTTTTCATAAACGTCACTTTTGTGAAAAGTTCATAATTATTTCTTATGAGTTCAGTACTGGCCTGGACGGCCAACCAGGAGCTAATAGTTTCAGGCCAACACTTTTCTGTTACCCCTGTTTGAAACAAAAGAAGTGAGATTTTTAGTCGAATTGCAACAAAATTTTAAATAATTTTTTTTTATGTTATTCAATAAATTACTGTGAGCATTGAATCAGTTTACATGGTTATGATTTTCACAGAAGATATCCGATTATTTGAAATGAAATAAGTTGTCTGACGCGTATTTTATAATTATCAAAATCATTTGTAACAAGAAGTAACAAACATATAAGCATTCAGTTATCAAATCCGGTTTCCCAGTTGTCTAAACCCAGTTTCCCAGGAAATATTGACGAAGCGTTGATTTCTCTTCAATCTTCTGAAGGGATCTACACTTTGCGGTTTATTTGTCCCGAATTGAGTTCTACAAGATGACCACACGAATGAACTCATGATGAATGACGTTCATGTTTGACAGTTCTTGGCGGTTTGTTTACTTTGTCAGTTGCGTGAGTTCGAGTGCAACGGGTGCTCATCTGTTACATTCAAACTCATGTAACTCCCATGTAAACAAACCACCGAGAATTGTCAAACGAAGTTCATCCGGCTCATTTTGTGGGGTTATGTCGGTTGGTGTAAAACCTATAAGTTGATTTCTACTGTTGATTTTTTGTCTACTAAAAATGCTCGGGAAATGTCAGCCATGTTCTATTTTTATATAAATGCACAACAATATCCATGAATAAAAAACTCATGTAATTCATTCCAACATTGTGATGAATTTCATAAGACTATTCTATGGAAATCATTATTTCTACTATGTTTTCTCCTTATAAATGACAGCAATTTTCATAAATGGGCACCTATGGCGTTCATTCGGACATTTTCATAAATTTCATAAGACTGTCTTATGAAAATAATAAGAGATGGATTTGGAAAATTTCCCCTCCAAATCATAAGACACATTTATAAAATCCATTTAAAATCCTTATGTCTGAAAGTCATAAGACGTTTTTATGGAAATTCAATGTAAATTTTGCTCGGTGTAGGTGACAAACAGGAAGCGAGCGCGGTTGTGATTCATCCCAGTTGCGACGATTGAAACTAAAAAGTCGATCTGGTGTGGAAGTCAAATTCGCGGAAGATGATCCCCTTCTGCCAGGTGGACTTTAACAGTGATACGGATTTTAGCTGCATACCAACTCCAACTTTGAACGACACGAAGGAAAGTTCGTCAAGATTTTTGCCCTTGGGAACCAATTTTCGAACGTCAACAGTTTCGCTGGTGTTCAGGTTACGCTGCACCAAACCGCGTATGTCATCCTCTGTAGCATTTGGATTGAAGCCGGATAGGTAAAGCCAAAATAAATCTTCGTTCGTTTTCCGTACAGCCAGTGGTATTACTACGTTAGGATCGATATCTTTTGTACCTTCAGTGACGTTTGAAACAGACTGATCAGAATCACCATCAATCCTGGGATGTTTTCGCGAGATACTGGAAGTACTATCCTTCCGGCCAGCTCGATCTTGAAGTACACTTGGAATGTGTTGCAAAATTATGTTGATTTTTGCGCTGTTTTGTTCCATCTCTTGTCTTAGCTCCATTAGTGCTTTGTTTTGTTCAGCACTAATGGCCTCCATGGCATTGTTGGTGGATGAAATCGTTTGACGAAAAGTAGCATTAGCCATCCATTTAGTACAAGAGTTACACATCCAGAATAGATTAGCGCATTTGGCGATCGAATCTCGTATGTCGGCAAATTGTTTCACGCACTTTAGGTGGAAAGACGACTTACAGAATCCACTGCAAACGATTTATTCGACTTTTTCAATTACACGAGTGCAGGCACAACAAACCGACGCAGAATCCATTGTAATGGTTACAGAGAAACTAAATTTGGCAAAATCGTTAAAGTTGCGGCTCGGAATAAGTGTACTCTAGCTAAGTTGAGCGAAGCGATGATCGATGAGCGGGATTTAAATGTTGAATGTAGAAAACAGGGAATTTTAAACACAAAAAAACACTGATTAGGAAACGAGTAAGCCACACAAACAACAATGTTATTTACCTCGAACTGTCAATGACAACGACAACGCGTCGATTTTACCCTAACCAAAGGGTGTCGGTTTTACCCCAATAGCAAACATTTTTTAAAGCAATTAAAAATATTGAAGTTCTCAAACTCGTCTTCAATGCACCCAGTTGATCATAGGAAAGGCCGATAATAATTCTGAAAAATGTGGTGATTTGAAAAGCTTTTGCTCGGTTAAAACCTTAAAATCTACCAACAAAATTTTACATCCAGACGAGTATGAACACTGCTGTCGTATGTTTTGTTTATTTTCATGCCATTCGGCGTACTAACGTAAATCCAATTTGTCTTCAAATGCTCTACATAATCGTACTAATAATAAAGTGTCATTATGAAATGAATAAAAATCTGATTTCTAGGGAAAAGTGTGTGGTGTCGGTTTTTCCCACAATTCCCCTACCTATGTTGATGTGGTCCAATCCAAACAACTAAAGAACATTGTGTATCTTGTTTTGCCAAAAATATACGGATTTTAACGCAACTTAGTAAAACATTTCAAAAGAAAGTGTGTAAATCAATCTTAATTGCCAAGACTTTCGTTGACTTTTCTCGCCGCAGAATGCCAGTTGCCTTGAACTGCATTTCGCTGACAACTGTCTTTCGCGTCTTCCTGGGGTTCCGCTTGAAGAATGTCCAATATTTTCTATTGGGCGGAGCTCTGACGTGTTGCGAGGGTTCCTGGCCTTGGGCACAACCTGGACGTTGTTCGCGACATGCCACTCAATGACCAGGTATTCCTGCACATAAATTTCCTGCTTGCTGGTTTTGGTTGCGATGTAAATGCCGCTCCTCCATCCACAGGAACAAAACTTTGCAAACTTCGACAGCTTCATATGTTTAAAAATCCTTTCCTCCTCCTGCCACCTTTCCTCTTCCAGCCAAAATACATCGAATTCTGTTTCTGCGCGCACTTTTTTGCACGGTTTTTTGTACGACTTTTTTGCACGGTTTATGTATAAAATACCTATTTCGATATACCGCAGTTTAATGATACGATCATCCCGTGAAAAAAAATCCGTGCTATTTCGAGAAACCGTGTGAAAAAATCTGTGTTATCTCGAGAAACTGTGCTAAAAATGCGTTATATTTCGAGAAACCTTTTAGAACTGACATTTTTGAAGAGTGGTTTAAATAACGATTGTGACTTTCGGATTGGAATGGAGATTACGGAATAAGGACTCTGGGATTGAAATTATGGGTTTAGTGTTTCGGGATTGATTTGTTTGCAATGAGACTGATTGAAATTTCATTATTGGAAAAATAATTTTAGGCGTTATAAAATTTATGATAGTAAATTGTTGATAGTAACTTAGACATTTCAGGTAATGATTACGATCTTTTATTGGGATTGAAATTAGATAATTGATATTACGGGATTGCAGGTTGGAATTGAGACGAGATAATCACTGGGATAGGATTTTGTTATTTCTAATTGGATTTGAAATTGGAATTGAAATTGAAAAACTAGCTGACATTGGAATTGAAAATGGATTTAGGATGGAACTTGAAATTACATATATTGAAATTGGAATTGGCAATAGATAATGATGATAAATTCGCCAAACTATAAATATTATTGATGCTACTCAGTTAATCTTCCCAGCACGGTATCTGTCTATCTCTGCCACAAACGGTGCAACTGAAAACCATGTAAAACGTGAAAACTCGACGATGGGCGGAAGTTTGTCGGAATTTGTGAGACTACTATTTGCGGACTAAGA
Source organism: Topomyia yanbarensis (assembly GCF_030247195.1). Taxonomy (NCBI): domain Eukaryota; kingdom Metazoa; phylum Arthropoda; class Insecta; order Diptera; family Culicidae; genus Topomyia; species Topomyia yanbarensis. Next base: position 60,719,573 of record NC_080670.1, read on the forward strand.
ACGGATGACGAAACTTTCCTGTTTTGGGAGCGTCCGAAGGATGCGTTTCCTATGGAAGAAGTTTTATCGTTCAGTGGCTTGCCGAGTAGTGAAAAACTGCCTACGGGCTAGTCGGAGCAACTTTCTGGTGCACTGGAACATGGTCACTATAGAATCGGGTGAAAGTTTGACCGCACTGCCCGATCTCTGGTTACGCCGAAAATAAATAGTTCGTTAAGCAACAACATTTAAATCAGCACAAATTTAAACATTTGCTACTCCAGATTTGAATAATTAATTTTGGTTTGAAAATAAAAAAACCCATCATCAATCAATTAACGAACCGGATGGTTTTACACGCAAAAACCCTTTATATTTTCCGGTGGTTCCTCTTGCAGCTGACCCTCGATGTGTGGCCGCTAATTGAATCCGTCGCTTGAATTGATCGATCATTACGATCGAATGCAGCAGCAAACAGCAACCTGGCCACCATTACTCAAACTATTATGTATGGTTGTGATTAATGGAAGCTTACCGCAGCTTAAATATGGTTCAACGAGAACCATTTTGAAACCACCGCCGGGGCTGGACTAGTGGTGCACCTGCTCTGGTTTAGGGTGTGTCATGTGGTTAATATAATTGTAGTGGATACTGAGAGCACGAATGGTTGCATCATGTACTAAAAGCGTCATTATGCCTTTGATTCCCGCGTATCATTTTCCTTCCGAAACGGACTTTGGATGCTGTGTAAACAAACTTCTGAGCCCTTGTACCATTTATAGCCGTAAGACACTGTAGTACTTTTAATCATAAGTGATGCAACTGTTTAACGATTGTTTTGTTTTGTGATGAGCTCATGAGTTCCATCTCCTTCTAAAATAATGTAAAATGTACAATCCGTCAGTTTGTCGATTAGGTGTTTCTTCACAAATAAGACACTCCTCCACAAGCAAACATTTAGATTGCGGAAGTTTTTCCATTTCCATTTCCTCGCCGTCGACTGAGTACTGAGGAGTACGGGGACGGTGTAGGAGACAAGTAATTACTTTTCATTGCCTGAAGCTTTGCACACTTGAGGCGGGTGTTGTTATGATGGTAGCGAGCGATCCTGGCAGAACTTGGGCAACCAAGTGGAATTGTTACCCACCTACTGACCAAAAGCACCAACATCACGGATATACTGAAGTATGTACTCAGGGGAACAATGTAGAGTAAACATTCGTTTGTGGAGTGGATTATTTATGATGCTACTTGCGATGCTGTGGGTGTCTCTGCCGACTCGTTGCCGTAGGGTAGTTGCCCGATCAGATGGATGGAATGAAGCGGTGCCAGATTTGAAGTACAGTATTATTTCTACATTTTTATATTTCTTACACCAGCGTCTGAAATACAAAGTAAGATACTAAAGTAACTCCAAACAAAGTCCCAGCATGTGTTAAAATTGCTAGCGGTAGTGAGCAGAGACAGCATATAAAACGTGGTGCTGATGATATAGATGCTAACAAGCGTCGAAGAAACTGACAGTCAGGTAGTTTCGGTTTCGACGCGTGCTAGGACCATTATTTCCCTAAAATTTTAATTGCGTATAATTGTAGTAGATATCCCCATTAGCGTTCACTCATATTTTCATGATGATCTGAGAACTACTATGAAATGTTTATGACAAATGCCAGTTTGCTTGACAAAAACATTTTCAGGATAGAAGAGAAGAATAACAAAACCCCTATGGGGCCGTGAAGTCATTACCGAGCGGATATTGAAATCTCAATTATTGTTTCTTAACAGACTGAAAATACTATATTGATAGCATACAAAATCGATATTTAACCATGGGGATTCGCAACAACCCAGGGTGAATTCTAAGGGGTTCGTAGTACGAGAAAGGTTGAGACCCGCTGAACTAGAGAACTGTAAATTGCCGGGCCTCTGAGACCCTTCTTCGCGGATCCCAGGTTGAGAATCACTACACTAGTTTCGATAAACTTGTACTTCAAAATACAAATGATCGAGCGTTTTCGGGCTTTCGATTCTCTCACTGATAAAACGATACAAAAGAGCCTTTTGATTGTAGTGATTCTTAGGAGCGATGCTTCTTGAAGTCACAATTTTAGCTTGCCTTTTTGAAGGTTTTTAAAGATAAATTATCGATATGACATTTAATTTCTCAATTGCTTTTACTTGATGCAGAATAAACATAAATGATTTCTACACAAAATCCTAAATCTATAGTTTAACACATTCATACTTCTTTCCAAAAAAAATTACCCAATTACCCCAATCGGCCGTGTAGTTCTTGCGATATCGCCATTTGAAATTGGAAGATACGAACAATTCTTATGAATTTAATTGAACAGAAATCCTTGATATTACTTGCTTCAACAACATGTTAAAAATTCATTTAAATTTAAATTTAAATTCGAATATGGTAAAATTTTGAGATAATTTTTTTTCCAAATGAAATAAATATTTGCAAAAGAATTGCAAAGGATTGATTTTTGTTGTTTTGTCACTTGTCGTGCCACCGCACAGTGCACAGTGGTTTGAAACACCAAAACGTGAACTTAATTCACTAGAGGCCAAACCATCGAATATATTCACAGGGTGTCTTTGGAGGAATTGTTCGTATGAATATTCTCCACAATCTGATAACAATTGAAATTAGGCATGGCTTACTATGATCGAACTAAAAAAATTAACTTTTTATACTGACGAGGTAGAAAAATGATGTCTTCGACAAAGTTTTAGAAATGCTTATAGTGAAGAATTTTGTTGAAGAACTTGAGCTTGTAGGACTAAAGGTTATCGATTTATAAGGCGTTTTCTATGGCAACCCCCTTAAATCTAGTTTTTTTTAATATAACTTTTTCAATTGTGACTTTTTGTGCAAACTATCTATCAAACTAGGTATCAAAACTACATTATGTTGTCGAAGACTGTATGTAAAAATACTCACTCGTTTCAAAGTTTTTGAAGATTTTTGCATTTTTTTACACCAACTTCAACTACATATAAGAAAGAAAGGTGCAAACCAAAATGCACGAACAGGCACTTTTTTAATTGTCCAAGCTGTGCACAATAAAGGTAAGAAGGTTTGGTTTGTGGCACTCTAGAACCCTATGAATAGGGTAAGCTTACTTTATCATGTTCAGCCAATAATTTTTTTTCGATTTTGTCCGTCAAATTTAGAAATTAATGGTATGACATCCTTTTGTAAGCATTAAATACATTATGACATGTCTATCTAGGTATATATCAGTTTAGGATCTCCAATGATATTAAAAACTTCACATTTTTGCTCCCACGCTTATAAAATCTGAAATATTCAGATATATGTGAAAATAGTACTTATAATTGAATATCAAACCAAGAATTTCAAAAATTGTGGCAAAAAACTTGAATTTTTTTTGCTGATTTTTGTATGGAAAAGGTAAAAAAACATGAAAAAATAAACTTACCCTATTCATAGGGTTCTAGAGTGTCACACACCAAACCTTCTTACCTTTATAGTGCATAGTTTAGACAGTGAAAAAAGTGCCTGTCCGTGCATTTTGGTTTGCACCTTTCTTACTAATACATAGTTGAAATTGGTGTAAAAAATGTAAAATTCTTCAATAAATATGAAATGAATGAGTATTTTTACATGCAGTCTTCGGCAATATTATGTAGTTTTATTTATTTATTTATTTATTTATTTATTTATTTATTTATTTATTTATATATTTATTTTTAATCGATAACCTTTAGTCCTACAAGCTCAAGTTCTTCAACAAAATTCTTCACTATGAGCATTTCTAAAACTTTGTCGAAGACACCAACTTTCTACCTCGTCAGGATAAAAAGCTAATTTTTTTGTTCGATCATAGTAAGCCATGCCTAATTTCAATTGTTATCAGATTGTGGGGAATATTCATACGAACGATTCCTCCAAAGACACCCTGTGAATAAATTCGATGGTTTGGCCTCTAATGAATTAAGTTCACGTTTTTGGCGTTTCCGACCACTGTGCAGTGGCACGACTTAGAACAAAAGGTGGACTGAAGTCCAAAGTTTGCCGTATCAGTTCAAATAGGACGATTCGTTTTTGATATTAAAACATTTCAAAAATAAGCGTTCACTTTTCATTAGGGTGTCTCAAAAATATTTGTTTATCGAAATCGTTCTTAAAATTTGTGTTTTTGATATTAACACATGTAAAAAAATTTCATTATACGTTAGGGTGGCTCAAAAAATTATTTTGTTGTGAAGGCTCAAAAATTCTTTAAAAGAAGTTTTTGTGCGCTGAATTTATATTTTAATTATAAAAATAGAAATTAACTTTACTACTTATTAGAGTGGCTCAAAAGTAAGTATTTTGTCTTTTATAATATTTTTTTCAATAGTAATTTTGGAATTTATTTTCCATATTGAAATGAATTAATTGACATCTCATTATGGGGCTTCAGAAATGACTATTTTGTTTTTACGGATCAAATAAGGTGTGTTCGACTAATTTTGGAACATTTAATTCTTTAGTGGGTTACTTGATATGAAAGCTACATTTTCTATCATTTTCAAAACAAACATTTTGAGCGTCTTAGTCGAATGTTTAATTACATTCACTAATAAACAAGATGGTCAACGATTTTTTTTTGGAAGGTGTGTTTTAAGCTACTTAGATTGCTTATTTCATATCTTAAATGAATATAAATCCAATACCCTTTTTTCGTGTATATGGCTCAATTAAAAATGGTGTTATTTTATTTGGATAATATCGCATATCTTTAAACTATATCAGTGCTGTGCAAATTCGGATCTAAATAGTCTCACTAAATGACTAGAACTCAACTGTGTTCACTCTATTTGACAGTTATTGCGCAAGTTGGCAAGAAATAGTTCCAGAAACATTTTATAACCTATTTCAGATGGTTGAAAATATTTACTGATTTACAAACATTCTTAATACCTCTACCATCTAAACAAACATACTTCCCTCTCGGCTCCTTACTATTGATCACTAGTAAAACCCTTGTAGATCATGCTCACAATGCCATTTGAAACTTGTGCATGTATTCGTGTCATTATTCTAGCTATAAAGCGATTATTCAAATTCAATATCAGTAATAACCATGCGTCTCCATTCAGAGTTTTTTTTTAAATTTTGACTGCTTATCGCAAGTTTTCGCAAAACTAGCATATACTCATTTTAAAGAGAAAATTTAAAGCTTTCGAATGAGTATAGAGTGATCATGAGCATTCACGGGTCTCGTTGTTGTTATCGCATTAGAAGTTCGAATTCAATAAAAATTCATGACAAACAGTTATCTAAACACTAACTAAACCAACTAGTGACTTATTTTTGGCGATTTTACGATGTAATATCACACGGATAATTTTGGTGAAATAATGCAATGCATAAAATCCACCATTTCTTTGAGAAACGAAAATAACCGGATGTAGTTCCTATGGTCAAATTATACAAAAAATACTTGAATTATGCCCTTTAAAAAGCTGCCAAAAATTCATTTTACGTTCAAATCACTTAAAATCTCCCAAAAATGACTGAGCTGATAGGAGAAAAATACTAGCGAGAATATCACATACCATTCATATATGGACTTAAGTCCAGGCTCGTCCCACTGTGCACCGTGAGCAGCACGCAATGTGACGTCGGGTTGTCCTTGTTAGGCCCTTAGGGAATCCTCCAAGACTAGTCAGAATTTCAAGTCTTTTCGGCCCCAATCCGGCCTATGCAAGCACAGTGGTGAGGATAAACAAGATCAGGTAATAGCGCTCTGGTGCGAGTCAACCTCACAAAAGCAGTACAGGGAACTTCTGAGAACGTTGGGTGGTCTTCCTCGAACTCGAAAGGTTTCCATTAACCGAGATCTAGCTGTACTAGGTGCACACCCAAACAATCTTTTCGATATCGTGACATCTAGCGTGTAATGTTTTGACATGAGTCGGGCCAATAAACGAATGAAGTTACTGCGCACAACCAAGGTTTCGTTGATAACTTAGGGGCTACTGAATGTACCCACCTTAGCTCAAGAATTTGCCTTCTCATTGCCCAGAATGGAGTAATGAAAGGGAAACATTGGACCCATACCAAGGTAATCTACGAGGTGGGCTTAGTTTCCTCCTTGGAGAACTCGACACCCAGCTTAATAGCCCAAACAGACATACGTCCAAGGTATTCTACAAATGTCCTTGTAGGTCGACAGCTTTGGGTCCGTAAAAGAAACCACACTGCCTTCTGCAAATTGCGTACAGGAATTATTAAGACATTTATCAATATCGTGGACATAAAAATTGTATAAAAAGGGGCTTAGACATGAGCCCTGGGGAAGACCAATGGAGCTAAATGGTAATGCTGATAAATCATCATGCGAGAAATGCATGTGCTTTTCCGACAAATTCAGCTAAAAAAATTAATGTCGGTGGAAGGCCATGCTGGTGCAGTTTTTCTGAAAAAATGTTGATATAAACTGAATCAAAAGTTCCCTTGATATCTAAGAACAGTGATGCCGTCTGCTCTTTGCTTGCCTATGCTATTGGAATTTCGTTCGTCTTTTTGCCTTAGCGGAAGCCAAATTATGTGCCTGACAGTACACCGTTTTCTTCGACCCACTTGTCGAGGCAAAATAGAATCATTTTCTCGAACAACTTCCGGATGCATGACAGTATTGCAATTGGTCGATACGAGTTGTGATCGGAGGTTACTTTTCCTGGTTTTTGACAGAGATGGCTTCTTATCTCCAATTGTATGGGACAATAGTTAATAAACTCAACATGCGAGTCTTCAACATATTGAATTTGATTCTGCATGGCTATGGGGGTTTATTGTTACATGATAAGAGAACGCGTGAGAATTCCACAATCGAAAAAAGTGCTTCGTTCCCTTCTGTGTCGGGACGGAATCTTGGCGAAATCGAATATCAAACGGTTAGTAATGTTACAGTTTCACATACGTCTGGCAGCGCCCCAAAGAGTGCTCATGCAGAGATGCAGTATAGCACTCCTCCGTACAGGGTACCTCGATTCGGGCTAATAGTGGAAGTTTAAATCTATATCATAAGTTAACCAAGTTTCAAATAGTGCAGATGCATCGCGACTCAAACTATTTACTAAAATTTTGAAGGAATCGATACTTCAATTCAATTCCTATGTAGAACAGTGATCAAAATATGTGACCCAGTTCTATGAGTTAACCATCAATGGATACAATCGCTGAAAGAAGAGATCATTTAGCAGTCAACTACTTCAAACATATTCCTACTACAGGTAGAAAAGCAAACAACAGACTTTTAATAAGATTAGTAATATTGAAAGTTCTTTTTATCCAGTTCTCAATATCCAAGAGTTTGATAATTCCAGTGCTACGATCGCTATCGTACTGAAACCAAGAAACACTTGGGATTGTGATGTTCCGGGATGTGCTGGGAACTTCTCCTCCGATCTTAATTCTCCGAGATCAGGAGCTGCTTGCTTCAGATTAGTTACAGCACTTCCAAGAGATGTCTCTTTCGGATCCCAGTCAAGGGACACCTTCTGACCTTTTCGAGGAAGCTTCTCCTCTTGCTATAACTTCTAGGCACCCCAGCAGATGTTCCCTCTTGTGGGTCATCAACCTCGCCCTCGTTGACTTTGCAGCATTCTTAATGTACGTATCATCTAAATGATTCTCGCCGCATTTTCCATAGCTGACCTTATTGCTACAATGCACTTGACTTGATGGAGAACTACTCGCTCTAGCCCCCGGCGATGGGACTAGCCAATTCCGACGGAGAATTCCCCAGTGAGAGAAATTCTCTCCAAACCAAGCCAACCCACCAGGGGCCGAGGTCGGTTCAACAATTCCGGTGGAGCAGGACGTCCGGTTCGCTTGTGCCTGATGACCCGCGGCGATGTCTCGTCGCAGTTTATTCAGTCTAGTCCCCGGAGGTGAATCTAGCTTACACCGACGAAGAGTTCCCCGGCGAAAGAAGTTCTCCCGATAACTATTCTTCTTTGTTTTTCGATATATTTCTATTGGGTCAACCGGTAGGGTGCCGTAGTCGGTCGGCCATTACGGATGGTTCGCTGGCGTCCCGATAACCCATACTCGATGCTTTGTCGCAGTAGTGGATCTAGCCTATTCCTGCGGAGAGTTCCCTGGTGGTGATTGCTCTCCCGAAACCGTTGCTCGCTGTTCATTACGCCATTTCTGCTGTAAGGCGCAATCTGCATCACTACTTTGTTGACCGCGTTCCACGTGTTAACGTCGCTTGTCATTATGTAGGCTGCATTATCCGGGATGATGTCCGGTCCTCTCATTTTAAATAGCACGCGGCTTCGAACCTCGAACATTCGAAGACCGACCATGTCGGTATTAAATCAGACCGGACTAAGTCGCAAAACATCAAGAAATTTAATAATTATAGCACTAGGTAAAGAAATTATTCAGCTACACTCGACTTTTGATTTTAAATTACAAATTACATAACAAACAGCAAGAATTATGACGAAAATTTATTTCCAATCACAATGTAAAGGATGCTGCGATCCAATCTTTAAACTAGTTTTTCTCGAAATAAATATATTGTCACTTAGTCCGATCTCACTAAACACCGACCACATGCTCTGGGAGCGATTTCCGTGCTTTCTATTGACTAACATCGACAAGTTTGGAATGAGGCGGTAAGTCCACCTTCCTTTCTCCGTACTGTCCCATTCCTGCTGCCACGCCGACATCGAATCGATTCTCACCATCTTCCTCACGTTTTTGGGTTTCTTCGATTGTAGCATTCGCTACCCTCTGCCATGGAGATGCAGATGGGGATCAACCAGGCGAAATTACATACTGTCTTGGACGATATTGTTCTGCAGGCACTCGCAACTCGTTCATCCAGTTCTCCGTAGCGACTACTGTCTCCGTCAACGACAGCTTCACTTCATCTGTCACCATTAGTGACATGTAGTCCGCGAATCGCACAATTTCCTGGGCAGCCGCAAAGAGTTGGACCGTGAAGAGAGCCCCGAGGAACGTCCGCTGTGGCTCGCATTGACTTCTACCATTCGTTCGTCTCGTTCCGCAGCACTCTACTCTGGAAGTAGCACTTCAGAATCTGGTATGGTCATTCTGTGCATCGCCGCGGCGAGGGCTTCCCAGCTGTTGAACGGATTCATAACATCTATCGTAACTACAGCGCTGTATCGATCTCCTTCTTTAGCTTCTGTTTAGATGGCTTTTCAGCACTCCCAAGCACTGTCCGAATTACGTCCTTTGTCGACACTTCTTTGCGGAATCCGAGCTGCATCTTGGATAGCTTCCGCGCTCAGTCTATATGCGTTTCATCAGCATATTAAAGGTCATTCTTTACAGGGGTTGTTCGACTGAGTCCCGCGGACACATAGGCCTATACGAGGCTGGATCGGCCGGTGACTTCCCTGGCTTTGCCAGCAACACCAGCTTCTATACCTTCCACCTTTCGGGGAAATTGCTTTCATTCATATTATTCATATATTCATATTAAAGGTCATTCTTTCCAGGGGTTGTTCGAGTGAGTCCCGCAGACACATTGACCTATACGAGGCTGGGTCGCCCGGTGATTTCCCTGGCTTTGCCAGCAACACCAGCTTCTATACCTTCCACATTTCGGGGAAATTTCTTTCATCTAGACACTTCTGTAGCTCTATCCTGAACATGTCGAATATGCCAGGATCGCAGCTTTCAGCGCCAAGTTTGGTATTCCATCCAGATCGGGGGTTTTCTTTGATTTTGGTCGCATCAACACTTCTTTGAGTTCACCGTTAGTCACTTGCCACTCATCTGTGTTTGCTCCATTTTCTTAGCCGTACAGTGTCGGTGACCAGGTTGTTTGATCGTGCTTCGGGAAAAGACCCTCAACGATTATCTTTAGCTTAATCCGCCACATTTCAGCAGGCGTTGACGGGCCCTCATCTTGGCCATCACGACGCGGTACGCGTCCCCCAGGGATTGGCACAGTTTCTTATGGCAAACTGGCTTGTTAAGGTTGATCTCCCGTTTTTTAGCGGCCCTAGCTTCCCGAAACGTCGCTTGCGCTGCTCTCTCACTCTCCGGTCTTGCTCTTTGTGCTCGCCTTCTGGCTGGGAGACAAGCATCGTCTAGCGTACAGAACTGCTCATTTAACCAGTAAGCTGGACGCCTGGTTCTAGTTTTCGCGGTATTGTAACGTCACAAGCCGTCACAATCCTTCTTGTTAGATCAACCGCACCAACGTTCTGGATTCCGTTGTCCGGCCGAAGTGACTCATCATAGAAGCGGTAGCGAATCGCCTAGCAGTCGCTATTGGGATAGTTCTAGCACACTCTCCAGTCCATGGTCGCCGTCAGTGAAGGACTACAGAATGTGGCGGTATTTCTCTCGATTCCGATATTTCAGCTCCCAGTTTTATCACGATACCAGGAGCCATTTAGCTCCCTGCTTTGCCACGATCTATAAGATGTAGTCGAGCCGGTCTGCCACGATCTATTAGATGTAGGTGCCGAGGCCTATCACCAATTTTCACTACAATGAAATATTCTCAGAAGATAGCTTTTGCAAATAAAACTTGGAGAATTCCATTTAAAATATTAAACATATTTTTGTTGAACATATGTATTTTTTTTTCAAGTTTCATTGAAATATTTCGCTACTACGCCACTGGCCAAAATTCAGGTTCTATCATCTTTACCTGAACCACAAACAGTTGCCAAAATTGTGGCTGCTGTTCAGGCAATAATAACAACTGCAAAAATTGCGTCAATCATTTCAAACTCAACAACCAATGCCACCAATGAAGACGCTACTATTAAGAATGGAGATTTCACACTTGTGACACGCAATGGTAAGAAGTTACGAAGAACATCTGATCGTGAGTATCGAGGCAAGATGCTGAAACGGATGAGAACGACAACGAAAGAATGACCCCGAATATGTAGTTGGCGGGAAAACGAATATTTCCCGAAAAAAATCTCCCGTAGCAATAGTACAGCGTTTCCCAACCTGGGGTCCGCGGACCCCTAGGGGGGCGTGAAGTCGTTGCTGGGGGTCCGCGAAGAGGAAAATCTTTCCCGGACGGATATTGAAACTTCAAGTTTATTTATCGTATCAGACTGAAAATAATATATTGACAGCATATAAATCGATGTTAAGCCGTGGGGGTCCGCAACCGCCTAGGATAATTTCGAAGGAGTACGTGATGACCCAAGGTGATTTCGAAGGGGTCCGCGGAGCAAACAAGGTTGAGAACCGCTGCAATAGTAAGTCACGCGCATTTAATTTAACAGGTTCCAAATAAAGGAAACTGTGTTTTTATTTTTTACAACTTGCAAATATATAAAAAAAACCCATGGTTCCTCTAAGCTAACGCATTGAGCGGTGTCAAATAAACGAAATAAAAAAACATAACATTGACCTTATATATCTATACAGCTCGTTATATGTACAGTTCAAGAGGTAAAACTGTAGCTTAATCTCGAGCAAGTGAACTACATGCAGCTACACCACGTGGAAAACCGTGTCTCAAAAGTCCAACCGGAATACGAAATTCCCACTAAATCACATTCCTAAATCCTAATCCCAAAATCGCATTCAAAATCCCAAGCCCAATGTCAAACATCCATCCGAAAATTAAAATCTTGAAATTTTAAACTCAAAATCACAATCCCTATGTTCAAATAATACCAAAACACCTTGCATGTGTAAAGAAAGAAGCCACCGTCAGTTCGAGTAGACTCACAGTAGACTGCATATGGTTCTTAAAAAGCTTTGAAATCATTGTTTTTATTTAAAGGCGAATATAGGAATAAGCCGAAAGAAGAACCTCCTTCCTTATCTGGCCATACAGTAAAATATGTCGTAATACCAATTTTAACCCGTCTTTTTTATAAAAACCCAATTCCAAAATTCCCACCACCTCAAAAAAGCCAAGTCTCATTCCTAGAATACTCTGTATCTAAGTCTCAATCTAAAAACCCCAATTCCAAACTAAATTCCAAACCTTTATCCCCAAAACATTATTCTGAACGTAATATTCCTAATCGGGAAATTCTATTCTTAAATTCCTAACCATTCAAAATACCAATCCCAAAATTCTAATCCTAGACTCAATGTCAAAATCCCAATCCTAGAATCACAATCCCAATCCCGTTAACAATATTCCAACAATAAATCTTATTCCCACGATCCCGATTCCTATCCGAAATCTGTTGCTAACGTTGGCCTCCAGATGAAATAAGACATTTACTTTCCTATGCATCGTTCTCAAGCCAGGCTTATTTAATGAAAAAACAATTATTAATGTTCACCAACCCATCAACTGGAATCCTTATTTATTATCGCTGCAACAAACATCACCGCCTTGCGCCTCGCCATAATTTCAAAATGACACACTTCACCCAGTTGATGGGCTCTTCAAAAACCGCAAAAACCATACCCATTTATTCCCGTTATTTGCTTCCCCAAAGCAGAAATCCAGCTCCTAACAACAAAAGCGCGGGAAGAGGAAATCACCCCCTCACTTTTCCCCGACCATTTCGCATCTTACCAGCTCCAGTGCAGTGGCGAGCGGAAATGCGCCTCAAGCCTTGCTTATTATGCGATCCCGTTAATGGGCACCATTTAGTCATTATTCCATCCGTTTTGGTCCGTTATTCATAGAAGAATGTTTCTATCCAGCAGCCATTTGACGAATGGCGCTGGATGCGGGGATTGACTTTGTACAGCGAAATGATAATAATTAAACTTGATAATGATAGTGTTTTGTTGAAGGATTTAGCCTCGCCGTCTTATGATCCGATTTTTCATTTCCCGTTTTTCTAGCTCTGGCTTTTCGTCATTTCATCTTAAAGGCATGACGTCTTTTTTGTCTTTAGGTCTGTTCAGGAACCTCATGGACAGAAAAACCTATATTTCTGACAGTGGCGTACCCAGAAATTTGGTTTGAGGGGGGTTTTGACGAAAATCGTTAATTTTTCGAAAATGCTTCAATATAATGTAAATTCGCTAAAATATTTAAAGTTCAAAAACAAAAACAGGTCAGCAGCTACCATTCAATTCTACAAATAAGAAAAAAAAATACCTTTCATATATTCATAGATAACTTGCATTTATAAATTGTTGTAAAATTAAAGAATATACACTAATAAAGTGGAATATATGTTCGACAACTTTTCTTACGGTCAACATACCATAATTTCGAAACCATTAACTTCGAAGGTTGGTCGTCAAATGATGAATACTACTGTAGGCCGGCATCGACTGGGTACTACCGTCTTCTGCTGTTGATGCGAAATGAGAAGGTGCGAGTGGGCATGGGCGCTATAACCCTACCGTAAACAGAACTGAATACGCGAGTTAGCAAAGAAACCCCGCTCGGCTGTTCTTCGACCAGATAGGAGGTTGGGTCAAACCCAACAAGCCGCCCAGAAAATACCCCGTTACGAAGAATCAAGAAGAAAAGGCAGATCGGAACAATCGGCTAAAGCCCACGTAACGAAAAAGGACCACGAGTGGAAACTTGACACATCGAACTGCAAGTCACTTTGCTTGACTAGGTTTGAACGAATCCTACATGAGCTGAAAACTCGCAATTTCAAAGCCGTAGAAACCGTGTGGAAAGGCGGGCATCAAGCAGTTACATTCTGCTAAAGCGATGGCACAACAAACGAGTTGGGAATCAGCTTCGTAGTACTGAGCAAGATGCGTCAACGCGTAATCAAGTAGCAGACGATCAGCGAAAGGATGTATGTGGACCTAAGGCCATTTCTACAACTACAGCATCGGTAACGTGCACTGTCCGCTCAAAGTGAGACCCGTGATGATGTATTTTACGCGCATTTGGAGCCCGCGGCAGAATGTGAAGCTTCTCATCAGCGACATGAACGCCGCCCTTTGATCACCTGTTTAACAAACTGAGAACCAAATCGGCCACGTTCTAATGAATGGAAATTTCTTCTCCGACATCACAAATGTTCGCACCTTGCGCAGTGTGAATGTAGATTCGGAATTGCCTACAGGAAGATCGGGATACCGAGGTGATGTAGCATCTGTACCCAGTTACGAAAATTCTACGAATAAAATAAATTACTCGAGAAAAGGCTATGTAGGGGAACATGGGGAGACTTGACCAAGTGCAAAATTCTATTTTTGGCTATAGTGTCTTCTATTCGATTCTAAAAATTTTTTCAAAAATATTTTTATACATGTTTCGATCCCTTGAGATAATTTTAAAAGTTTGGAATGAAAAATCCTTTCCTTACAGAAAATATTACCTGATAAATAAATTTGCATGAAATGATGTAATTTTTTATCAAACTTTGTATGGACATTAGACTGGCTATTTTTGCAACATCACTCGATCTCGAAGAGCGCCGGGCTGAAAAAGTTTCCTTTTAGCCTAAAAATAACACCTGTAAAATTTGAAAATGATCGAAGAAAAATTAATGGACCCGAAAATGGATTGAAGTGAACCAAAGGCAATATTTTGAAATTTTGCATTTTTTTCGCTTTTTCCTTATATAAACTATTTTAAAACTACTCAAATTAATATGAAATTGCATATATAACATTTTTATTGATGCGAGAAACAAATTACAAAATTTAAATTTCACGCGGGTCGATCATCCTTAACCAGGATGTGACATCCCTATGTTGATGTAATGACGTTGACGGTAGTCAACATATGGTGGGCCCAGACGCTTCTGGGTCTATGCCTCCCATGCTCTTGTATCGGGTTTGTTTTAATTTTAACAAACGGAGATGTTTATTGTTGATTATTTCTTGTAGCAACAGACTCCTTGGCCCCAATGGTGGTTGCTTACACTAATTACATTTTAGAATAGATAATATTTTAGTTTTATTCGAATTCCTCGTCCGTTTGAAATCAAAGGCCATCGCCATACTGTTAAAAATATGCTGGAGTCCGGTAACAGCGCAATCATAATTGGTTCTTCTGAACGGAACTAGCAGAAGAGAGTTATTGCGTAGAGCTCGAACACGGGTTTGAAGATCCATGCGTCCGAGGATTGTAGGGCAATCTACGCTGGCAGACAGTAAGTCCGAGACGAACAGGGCTCGAGATGCCTAGAATATCGAGCTGTATTAACTGATACCGGATTTCGTTGGTCGGCAGCTGAAATCTGTTTTGCCAAGGAAGATGTTGAAGTGCAAAGCGTATGAACAGGCGTTGGACGGCTTCGATTCTGTTAACGCCGTTCTGGTAGTGCGGATTCCAAACAACAGAACAATATTCTAGTGTTGCGCGAACTAACGCGCAGTAGTGATTTTAATCGTCCCTAAAGTTTTTCACAATTCGGAAGATTAACCCTAGCTGTCTTGATGCTTTATCCACGATGTACGAAGTATGTGGATTGAACGTTAGTGCCGAATCCATGATGTCTCCGAGATCCTTAACGTGAGAGTGTCTTGAAATGCTCGAGTCGCAGAAATTGTAGTTAAACTGAGTTGAATGGCGTTTCCGCATGAATGTAACGATGGAGCATTTACGCGGGTTTAAATCGATTCTGTTTTGATCACACCACGTACTAAAGCATCGGTTTTATCCCGTATATGTCGAAAAAAATATTCAAGTCGTCGACGAAAGAAACGCGGGGTTCTTGTAATGTGATATTGATGTCATTAAAGTAGAGGAGCAATATTACTGGACCGAGATGGCTTCCTTGTGGGATGCCGGATGTAGCGAAGAATGGTGCGGATAGACAGGTCTTAATGCTGATTTGGAGGTGCCTTCTATCGAGCTAGGAGTTGTCCATGAATACCGAGTTTGTCCAGCTTCGTGATATCCCGGTTGATTTTGTCGAAGGTTGCAGATAGATCTATCTAATTAACATCGGTTTGCAATCCATCGACGAGTCCATCAAGAACATATGTTGTGAACGAGAGCAGGTTAGTCGTTGTCAATTGTTTAGGCATAAAACCATTTTGGTCGTCTGCAATGTAGTGTTTTTTCAGTGAAAGAAAATAGAATCTATACCAACCAGCTTGAATAGTTTTGATACGACACTTAAACACGAGTTTCCCCGATAATTATAATCAATATTGGATTTGTTCCCTTTTATGAAGTGAAAACATGTGCGCTGCTTTCCAGCAGGAAGTGAATGTTCCAGTAGTGAGTGATAGCACAAAGACACGCCAAAGTGGTTTAGGAAGCCCTCTGATACACTTTTTAACAAAAATTGAGAGAACACCATCAGGGCCCGGAGAATTAAATGCTTTTAACTTGAAATTTGCTGCAAGAATAGCAGCATTATCGACGCAAATTCGCTTGATGGTTCGTCCTAGAGAAGAGCTTTGAAGGATTTCCAATCTTTGTAACTGACTTCACTTCTAACTAACAGTTAGAAACAGCCCCCTGCTAGGCGGTCAAGCCAACATTGTATTCTATATTTATTAGGGCTTAAACCTGGTCGGTCATTCGCCCTCGATTCAAGCCAACACCTCCCTTTGTTAAAATTAAAACAAACCGATGCAAGAGCATTGAAAGCATGGTCCTGGAAGCGGTTGGGCCCACAATATGTTGACTGCTGTCAATGTCTGTACATCAACATAGGGATGTCACCCTCTGGTTATGAATGATCGACTCTGCGCGAAATTTAAATTTTGTAATTTATTTCTGGCATCAATAAAAATATTATATATGCAATTTCATATTAATTTTAGTGGATTTAATATAGTTTAATTAAGGGAAAAAAGCGACAAAATGCAAAATTTCAATGAAATTGCCTTTGGTTCACTTCAATCCATTTTCGGGTCCATTTATGTTTGTTGGGTCGGTTTCAAATTTTACAGGTGTTTTTGTTGGGTAAAAAGGAAACCTTTTTCAGCCCCGCGCTCGTTGATATGGCTATTTTGAAATCTTGTCTAATAAATCGCGGCCGGGCTAATGGACATATCTACTCGACTATTACTATTAATGTACTAATATACCATCTTGGTCTTTGTGAAGCAGTGAAATGATTTTACATAAATTGGAACATTAGAATAGTTATTACTAGAATTTGAATGACATTGAACGCAATAACTAATGTTGGGGAGACTTGACCAAGTGGCAATTATCTGAAGAAAGATACAAAATTCCTGATATATATTATGCTTTGGTATCTACTGTTAATGTTAATCACGCCATAAAAAAATCCCACCTCAAACATAAGTCTTTATATTTTAGTGTTAGTAAACAAAGTTAGCAATAGTACGACTGATTTCGTGATGTGTGAACATGCAATGAAATCAGTACAGTTAATCTTTAAAAAGAAATGCATTAAAAAATAAGATTTATCAAATACAACCCTTTTATATTCTTTTACTGCTACCCAAAGATCTCGACAATATGGAAAAAATAATTACAGTATGTTTTATGTCATTATTTTTTGTTATGATTTTTCAAAATTCTTTTGGTCAAGTCTCCCCACGCCTTAGTTAAGCCTCCCCGCAGTGGGGAAACTTGACCAAAAAAACGATCTCAGAAAAACTTTTGTAACTTTTCGAAAATTAAATGAAAAATTCTGCAAAAATCATTAAGACGTACAATAACTTTTTACATTATATCTCAATGACTCTTGAGGGATTGAAGGCCTTTTGAGAGATTTATGCAGTTTTAGCTGAAAACCTGGTCAAGTCTCCCCATGTTCCCCTACCACAGGCCGACATATGAAGAGATACTAATGGAGACCTTCTCACGACCGAGTGTGAGTTGATCGATGATTGTATTATGAAGAACATCGAAATAGCAGTAGATGACGAGAGGGATTGCTGCAACTAGTTACTAAGCAATCACATTGCTGAAGGTGTTCTCCCAAATTTTTGTCGCCGCCAATCACCGTGAGCAAGCGAGTTAGTTAAGAAAATTGGCATATAATACCAAAATACGGATTTCTGGACAAAAGACAATAGATGGAGTGATGTGTGATGAGTATTAGAGATACTTTCGAGTCCTTTTGAAACTCGGAAAGGGCTACGGCAAGATGTGATAATAAGAACGAGGTCTGTTCACTAACTTGACAATATTTTTAATTATCATGATTTCCAGTCCTACTTAGTGGCTATTCAAATAATTTATAGTACAAAAGATAATCAAATGCTCATAAAAACTGATCCTGACCAACAAGGGACCAACTGAGAACGTCATTTTTCATCAGTTTCTACGTGGATGTTTTCAAGTAGGTATTTTATTTGCTATTGACATGATTTTCACAACTATAAGATTTTCACTGAGATCAGTTACAAGATCCCATTCCCACAATTTACCAAAAACTCCCATGGTGTTTAAAATATGAAGTTCTCAATGTAATGTTCAGATAATAAACTTCTAAAATTATAATTTAAATATTAAATAATAAATATATTTTTCAATTACCAAGAATTTTTTTTTTTTCAATTCATTTAATTTTGGTTTGGAGGGGGTTTTAACCCCCAAACCCCCCCCCCCTCCCTTGGCTACGCCACTGATTTCTGATATCACAAGCATTAGAGGTGGTTTTATTTCTCCAGAAAAACCTAAGATGAGAACAGTTAGCTTGTGTTACAGTGCCCCAGATACCGCAAATTTGTATGACGCTGCCATGGATTCAATATAATAATGGCTAGAAAAGTCAACTACCATCCAAAAAAACCTTTTCAGTTAATATGTAGATCAATGGTACAAGAAATGACAAAAGTTTTGCCTTTCAGTCATCAGCTACAAATTGATTGCCAAACACGATTTTTTTGATTCGTTTTCTATTCTACAACGTTCTGTTGGACTCTTCGGAACTCAGGCGGTGTAAAATTTTTAACTAACCTTTCTGTATGTAGCTTCAAATTATGATCGCACACAAACTGTGTCTTAAAACTTCTCTTTGATTTTCATTGTTAGTGTTCGTTGAAATGAGTCACTAGTTTGGAATAAGTTTAAGAACCGATCGCCTTTCGTGCCACAATTCGCGTCATTTCAACATATTAAAACGGTTATTGCGTTGTATTTACATTTGTGCCAATCAATTCACAACGCGAATGTTTCGGTGAAACCACGATAAGAACTGTAAAGCTCATTGGCGAATCCACTTCTAGAAGTACGAACCTCACAACCTAACGCATTAAATGGTAAAAGTTATTTTCAAATGCATCACAAGTGCAATCAAATTGTTTGTTGCTTATTACGCGGGCCTTCTGGAAGCTTCATATGGTCAAGGCTTCGAAAATGGCAGCCACAGGCGAAAATTTTTGAAGTAGAATACTTCTAACGTTTCAATATGGGGCCCGTTTCAAAATATCGGCTGTTGCAGTCGCGTCAGATTTTGAACGTTAATAACTTCCATCATACTCAATAGAATGATTTGAGGTTTAAGGCAATTTTATCGGAAATATGTTCCGCAATGTAGTATTAAAATTTGGAGTATGTATAACATGCATTAATACCGAAACTACTGTGTTTTGAAAAATCTTTCAAAAACTGCCGAAAATGGTGAAAATTTTCAGCTCATCTCGGCCAGAGCCGTCAATATGGTGCACCAACCGAACACTTAAATGATGAAAAGTTATAAATATAGGTCCGCTACAGATTTGTTTCTATCAACATTCGTATTTGGTTCCTTGGCGCGAACGGATGGTAGTACAATACCGAAAAATATTTGTGAGCTGTACACGACTGGTGGATGCATCAGTTTGTGTTGAAACGTGCTACTAGCAGAAGCCATTATTTTCATTTCTGATGGATGTATGATAGCATACACACACACACGAAAAAAAAACCGATTTCAAATCATCTGACTGAAGCTCGTTCCTGATTGGTTCCCGCTAATTTCATGAACCAAGCCGTAAATCTGGTCAGAAAGATTTGTCATTTCAGTCGGTTTCAGCAAGTCCACTTGTCAGATGTCAATACCGGGAGAGAAATTTTTACGTTTCATCTATATGGGAGACTAAGTAGCTTGCATTACTAGACAAACAATTTTTATTCAAGAATAATATTTTAAAATAGCGTGTGAGATCTCGAATGCACTACTTTTAAAATATATTGTTCGAAAATCGTCATTTGTGTATCAAAACTATATAATAACGAGTTTTGGGGAACTAATTATTCTGTGTGAATATTTTTTAGTGAAAATTTTTCAAAAGAGAACAAAAAAATGTTGAAAATTACAAAAAAACAATGATTTTTTTGTTAACGAAGGCCTAAAAATTGCATTATTAAAAGTTATTAGTAAGAAAGCATTTTTAACAACAACTTTAAATATGCTTCTAAATTTCTTAGATTTGCCATTCATAAATATAACTTTCTTATACAATAATAATACTAAATATCATTTTGAAACAAAATGCTTTAAGAAAAAAATTTCGAAATATTTTGATTTTTTCTTCAACAAATATATCTAGTAGTGAAAATACGACCTTTTAATAAGTTACTCACAAATACCTAACGCAAAAAAACACGTTAACAATTTATTTGAGAATAAAAGAAGTTTAAAATATAATTGCATCGTGGAGAAAATAACAATAAAAGATTTTATAACAAAAACTTAAAATATATTTCAAAAATTCGTTAAATTTTTTATTTTAGTTTAATGTTGTTCTTTAAATAATTTTGTTATAGAATGTATTTCTTCAAAACTTTTTTTTTTAAAATAAAAATGCTCCTTAAAAATTGTCCTTCAAAATGCAGATGTTTTTAAGTTATTTTTGATTTTTTCGGCATAATGTGTTTCTTCGTGAAATTAGGACCTTTTCAAAAGTTATTCACATTTGTTCATCAAAACCAATATTTTTTTTCAAAATAAGCATGAAATTTCCCGTTAATACTCATTTCTCTGATCAAAGATGATTTGTGTACGACTGTCTCGATATCCTTGCTTCAATAAAAATAGAGAACTGTAACGTGACAGATTCTGGTTGTAACGTGACAGATCATTGAAAATACTCCATAAAATCGAAAAAAAAAGATTTTTTTCGAAAAACTATACTTTAAACTGTTCTTTGTTGTCTAAGCTTCAACTGTGTTCACGCAAATTTGGGGACCATCGAAACAGACTTTTTCAATTTAGTCGGGCAACCTCCAAACTCACTGCGAAAATTGTGTAGCGTGACAGACGTATTAAAATGACAATAAAGCGAAAACTGTTCATGATGGAAAATAACTTTCGGAAGAAAAAATGTGCGGTTTAGTGATCTTAATAATGTACAATTGAGATAGAATCTGGTATTATCGTTTTTGCAGACTTATCTTATAAAATATGCGTAAACTTGTAACGTGACAGACAGAAGCCTTGACCATATATATAAACAGAAGTTCTTCGTGGAACTCTTAGTCACTCGAAGAAAAAGAAGGGCAACCAAAATTAACAAGAAGGGGCACCCGAGAAAATGCAATAAAAAACTTCAATTACAATAAAATCATTTTACACAACAATCACCCCTCCACGGAAAATGCTGTGATGTTGTGAATTCTCTGCAATTCTCGAATCAGGAGGGAATAATTTCATCTATTTATCTTGGCACCATTCTTTCCCTCTTCTCACAATAGATTCAACCATTTTGAATGTTCACTGTTTTCAAGTTGCTGATTTTTTCCTCTTTTTCCCCATTTCTCACCTCTATTTAGGATGAAAAAAGCAATCAACAATTGGACTCATCCGCGCAGCAAAAGCAGCTACTTCAACAACAGCAGCAGCAACAGCAGCAAATACCGGAAAAGAAAAAATGGATTCATGATCCTTCCAGTAAGTGTTAACTGCATGGAAATACTTTTTTTGCACAGCCACTCTGTAGATACCTATACGTTTTGTCATGTGGGATACGCACGGAATGCAATACGAAATCTCGGTGCACCATGAGAACGTTTCAATTTATGGAAAAAGCGATTATATCCTCTAGAGGGCGCAAAGAGCTACTGGATCCAAGCTTTTACTATTTGATCCATGTAATCTCGCTTTAGCATACAGTGAATACTAGGATTGAGCATACACCCGTGATGAGATTTATTTGTCTATTATTTTGTTTGAAAATTCTATACGTATATTAATTTTTTTCTGTTGTGTTATAATCTATTCATTCGTCTAGCTATGAGCACAGACAAAGTGCGCAAAAATGTTGCTTGAAGTTTTCAATTTTAAATAATTCCAAAAATTTGAGCCTTATGAACTATAATATTTTAAGAACGATATTTTTCTCCGAAAATAACCTACCACCTCCAAATATAATACGAAGGATCATGTTAAATCGAGCCTGCGTGGAACAAAACCGAACATTCAGGTGTTTAGCGGGCCATAGTATAAAAAATAGGAATGGACATTCGCACAGTGACTCTCAGAACGTGAACACGTTTTCCAAGTTCATGCAGTGTGAAGTGCTATAAAGTAATGCTAGCTAATTCGCTTTCAAGGTTATCTTAAGCATCCTCCACCTCTTCGGGGTTTTGCATTTCTCAATAGAAAGATATTGCAATTGCTCTGAAAACCGACCTTTTAACGGAGGCCTGGAGGACCGAGTGACATATACCATTCGATTCAGTTCATCGAGTACGGCAAATGTCTGTGCATGTGTATGTATGTATGTATGTGTGTGTATGTATGTGACCAAAAATGTCACTCATTTTTCTCAGAGATTTTGACAAACTTAGTCTCAAATGAAAGGTACGTTCCCATAGGCTGCTATTGAATTTCTAATGGATCCGACTTCCGGTTCCGGAATTACAGGGTGATGAGTACGATCACGGAGAAAATGTCGATTTTAATAAATTCTGCAATGAATGTATTAAGGTGAAAATTTTTCCAAAATGTAACCACAACTACTGCGATTTGTAGTATTAGGTCACTAACAGCCATTTAAAGTCTCTTTGGCCACATGGGCCACCATCATCGGTTCCAGAAGCCCCGGCGGAAGTATATAAATTCAGAATAAAAATCACATCGGTTTCTCGGAGATGACTAGACCGATTCAACCAAACTTAATTTCAAATGAAAGGTGTTGCGCCCCCGTAAATGGCTGTTAAATTTCATCCCAATCCGACTTCCGGTTCTGAAGTTACGGCTTGTGGCGTGCGATCACATAGCAAATTGCGATTCAAACCCGATAATCCGATGAAAGCAAAAATGGTAAAAACTTCGCTAAAATGTCTCTCAAACAACTTAAATTTGCAGTTCTAGGTCACCGACCGCCAATCAAACTTTCCTTGACCACTATAGACGGTTCCGGAAGTGCCGGGAAAAGCGGTCATCTTTCAAAATTAACAAACTCACATCAGTTACCCGAAAATGGTTGGGCCGATTTTCACAAACTTAGTCCCAAATGATAGCTATAATATCCCCACAGATGTCTATAAAATTCCGTACGGATCGCTTGTATGATTCCGGAAATATAGACTAAACCGTCCGGTCACATATAAAATTCCCATATAAGCCGGAGCTCAACATTTTTTTTCAAAGGGGGGACCCATGAAATTTTAGAAATCGAAATCGTATTTTTGATGCCAAACATCTTTAAAATGCATGAAACGTCGAGATTTTATGTTATCTCGATTTTTTGGGAGTTAGCCGATTTCACTCCTTTTTGCCTTTCTCATATAAAGAAAGGCTATGCAATCACTGAAAAATCGACTTTTCAGCTGAGGCCCGGAAGGTTGTAGGGGGTTTTAATCACCAAAAACCCCCTTTGGCTACGCCACTGGTGCACTGGGCAATAGGAACATGCAAAAATGACTTCGTTTGGCAATGCTTAGCCTAAATGCGAGATGGATGTCGAAATAAAATCGACACCCCGGCTCAAGTTAGATCCATGTTCCTGTACAGGTGATCTTCTTCCGAGCCAAAGACAAAAAATGTTTGAATTTATTGCAGATTTCTTAAGATTCGAGTGGTGATAAATGGAGTGAAGCAGGCAAATAATATTGCTGGCTAAGGGCCCTTTACGAAGGAGTACAAAGTATATGTACCAGCTAAACGGGTTGTAGTCTGTGGCGTCGTCCCTGATTCGAGTTTTAATTGCGAGGATCTGCAGACAAGGGGTTGGTTGTTTCAAAGACCCCATGCTTGAGCCAGTGACGATACTACAAATTTTTGCATTTAGCATCAGTCGCAACGGTGACGGGAAGAGAACATACGTCAACTCAGACTCGGGTGACATTTGCAGGTTCTGCTCTCCACTACCTCCTCTTTGACAAGGTTCGTCTACCTATTCGCCTTTTTGTACCGTGGGACATAAACTGCCCCAATTGCAAACAACTGGGACTGGGTTTGTAGCAATAAGGCTAGTTGTTGTGAAACGCAGTGGGAATCATGTGGATGATGTGGATGCGGAAGGCATGTTGGAAAGTGTCTACTGTGTGGGGAATCAACATGATGTCCCAGCATGCTCCGCGTAAAAGCGCGAGAAGAATCGGACGTTACATTCGGGAACGCCCTGTGCAATCTTTCGCAGAAATGCTAAAGATAGCTACGCCACCGGTCTCTATCTACACTATTTTGTCTACTGACGAACGCGACTCCAATGAACCCCAGAAGGGCACTGCTTCTGCTGCGCCTGGAAGCAATAGAAGAGAGGGGAACATTTCTCCACCTAAGCTTCGTTGTAAGGGCCTGAATGTGCCCCTTCAAGACCCTCCAAAAGTACCAAATCGAAGAAGAACTGATGCTAAACAGAAGCAAGCAGCTCCTGGTCTCAGAAAGTTCCCAGCACTTCCAGGGACATCAAAAACCCCAAGTGTTCTCATATCTCAGCCAGAGAAAGAAACCAACGCTGGATTAACCTTCCGGAAGTCACGCTAGTGCACTGAGTGCACGCTGCTCTGAAAATCTAACGAAATCGTCTTAAGACACCAGCAGTTGCTCGTTCAGTGGGTCATAAGCGCGACTTCCGGAGGGTTAATAAATATCTCTGATATTGTGGACCGAATTTGCACAGCTCCAAATATTTCCTTCCCCTTAAAAGCATCTTGATAAACTTTCTCCTTGTAGTAAATACATTCTTGATGCAGTTCACTGCAAAATAGCCCCTCCTTTCAGCGATTGTATCCTTCGATGGGCTAATCTATCAAACGAGGTCACGGATTTGATCATTGATCTACAGTGGAAACGCACAAGCATTATCCCGAAAATCGAAACCTTTAAAATTTTAATAAATAATTTGAAATGCGATGCATTTGTATTATGCGAAACATGGTTTTCTAGAGAAATAGATTTCAACTTTCACGATTTCAATGTTTTTTGTATTTTTGGGGATCAAAAAATGCTATTCTTTCAATCGAATCGACCTTCGCTCGACTCCAAGCATTGATGATGTCGCTCGCCATCTACAACTACATTCCCCCTAAAGCCTCAGTTGACCACCATAGCCGTCGCTATGCGATATCTCGGATCTCCTTCCCACATCGAATCTGGTTTAAGGTGATTTAAACTTTCACTGTACGGCATGGAGTTGTTTTCATGATAATAATCGATCCTCACTCCACGAGCTTTCCGATAACCTCAATATGACCATCGCCAAAGACTTGTCCCTCAACTCGACAACGCAGCGGTTAGGTTGCACGTGGAAGGTAATTCCTAATCACTACGGTAACGACCATCTGCCAATCGTCATTACTATTGCCAACGCACAGAGGAGTATTTGATCGAAGAAGCTGACCGAAAGTCAAATTTTCAAAAACCGTTATCAAGGACATTATATTATATCAAAATATTCCCTAGTAATTTCTGCATTAGATGGCAACCACGTTGCGTGTATTTACTAAAGTTTGGCAACGCTGTTAACTGTCAAAGGTAGGGGTTTTTAATACTCCAGGCTGATTTAAAATTGCGCGTGGAAACAAAATCTTCCAAACATTAGTGATTCGAATTGTTCCGACTCAAATATCCAACGTTTTTAATCAGCCAAGGTCAAGGTCATATTTTGGTGTAGATG
The DNA here is from genome assembly GCF_030247195.1 of Topomyia yanbarensis. NCBI lineage: Eukaryota > Metazoa > Arthropoda > Insecta > Diptera > Culicidae > Topomyia > Topomyia yanbarensis. The sequence goes on from NC_080670.1 coordinate 60,745,416, forward strand.
GATCCATAGACTCTAAAAAATATTAGTCTTATTAAACTTAAATACAAAGAAAAAAAATCCGCCATTTTCTCACTTTTTAAAATTAAAAAAGTTCATGTTCCCAATCCGTCCCAGTGAAAACTCTTGTGCCCTGATTAAGTTTAACCCAAATACTACTAGATTGCTCCATTTTGAATGTGAGATATTTTAAAAATTTGACATTTTTGACATTTTCCTCGTTTTATTACATTGTCCGCGCTAAGTTCAAACTTTTACAAGGATATTTCTTTTCGAAGTAATGTGTAATTCTTGGCAAGATTTAGGTTTAGTTAGCCGGGAAACGAAATGATGATTTTATTGAATCAGAGCGCTTCAAAGTGCTTCGGCACCAGCTGAGTCATTTCGAAACACAGTTCAAGCAACATATGTAGGTCAATTCTGCACGAAAACAAATCGATTCGAAGCACTTTGGAGCGCTCTGATTCAATAAAATCATCATTTCGTTTCCCAGCTAACTAAACCTAAAAAACCATCATTATGTTTTTCAGCTAACTAAACCTGAATCTTGCCAACAAAATAAATATCCTGGTAAAAGTTTGAATTTAGCACGGACAATATAATAAAACGAGGAAAAATATCAAAAATATCTAATTTTTCAAATAGCTCATATTAACAAAGGAGCAATTATGCGCAAGTTTTTTCGTCGATCTAGTAGTATTTGGGTTAGACTTAACCAGGGCACATAAGTTTTCACTGGCACGGATTGGGAACATGAACTTTTTCAATTTTGAAAAGTGAGAAAATGGCGGATTTGTTTCTTTGTATTTAAGTTTAATAAGACTAATATTTTTTCGAGTATATGGATCCATCTACACCAAAATATGACCCTGACCTTGGTTTATTAAAAATATAGGATATTTGAGTCGAAACAATTCGAATCACTAATGTTTGGAAAATTTTGTTTCCACGCGCAGCTTTAAATCAGCCTACAGTATTAAAAAAAACCCTAACTTGGACAGTGAACAGCGTTGCTAAACTTTAGTAAATACACGCAACATGGTTGCCATCTAATGCATAAATTACTAGGGAATATTATGATATAACATAATGTCCTTGATAGCGGTTTTTGAAAATTTGGCTTTTTCGGTCAAATACTCCTCTGTGCAACGGTTCAAGGCCACCGAATACGTGCCCGTGATATCCGGAAAAATGGAATCCATACAAGAGCTCCCTCCGGAGGAAGAGTACGGGTTCCTGGCTGGCTTTATTCTCGACGCCGTGTTTTAAGTTTAGACGTAACTAGTACCAGATGCGAACTCTCGCGGACGGTCTCCCAATCCGTGGTGGGACAAGGAGTGCTCAGACGTGTACGCGGAGAAGGCCGCCGGACCCAAATGATACCCACAAAGTTGCTCGTAGTAGAAATCTAATTTTTGTCCCACCTTAATGTACACGCTTAATTTTTCTCATGAATCTCAACTTTTTGCAGCTTTTGCTGAGGTTTCAACAGCCGAGCACTCGACAAATTCATTTTTCACTGAGATCTCAGCAAATGCTCCAATTATTTGATGAGACTCTGGAAATATTTTGCTGAGAAGTGTGTGGGAAAAAAATGGCTGCTGAGGTGGAAGTATGAAATTTGTTTTATTCTGATGTTTCTTTTAAAACCTTTTAAAACCTAACCGAATTGAAACCATAGTGATTGGTGGCTATGGTTACAATGTAAACCATTTCTATCTGATATGATTTTATTTGTCTAGCTAGGTATTGGTGAGAATATACTACCTTGTTTAATTGTTAACCATTCCAAACCTTGTTATGTTATTTTTCTCATAGTAAAATATACGATTTTTAAAAGAGACGATCTTTCTGTTAGACGACTACGAAAAAACATTAAGAAACTTTTTTCGAATGTAGTAGAGTATATTCAAGAAAAGTGTGTTATATTAACATTTTTCGATGAGTTGTTCCACAGCTCTTCAAGTTCTACCGTTGGTTTGGAAAGATGAGAAGGAAGGGAAGTGTATAATGTTTGACAATTATCTGCGTTCCTCTTATATATAATTTCACTTCAAATATGAGTTGGATGTGAATGATTTTTCTCCAAAAGTTTTGAAATATAACACCAAAACCATTTAGGATTTTTTTCAACTCTTTCAACTGAACTTATTTCCGATCACTGAACGTGACACGCAAAAACCTTATTCCAAGTAACGTATGCACTATAAAATGAGTAACGCAAAAAGCTTCACCAACTATGTGCTACCGAATCTGGATTCAATGGAGCATTGGTACCGTTCGAATAGGAGATGAATATCCCTTAAAGGCAATCCGTCTCACTTATTCTACACTTACTCGACTATGTTTCCTTGAGAAGTATCTTTTCTTCTACAGAATACTAATAGTGCTTCATTTGTGTTCATATGATGTAAATCCATTAAAGCATTGTCGCATCTATGGTACATCAAGAACTCCGTGACTGAATGGGAAACACAGTTTTATCTTTTTCATATAACCTTTAGAATTGTTTCGCACAATGATTATCAAAATTACCTTTAGGAAAAATGCAGTAATAAAAGCATACTTACAGCATTAGCACTGTTTCCCAGCAAAAAAAAACTCCCAATACGTGACACCTAAGTGGAAATAGGTGATAGGGCAAGGGTGGGTGACTAGTGGGGGTCGTAAAGCTCGCTGAACGCCAACAAAGAGAAGAGAAAAGTAGTGCACAGAAACCCAGTTTCATGGTGCGACAAAGCAAACAAAGACTTAAGCCAAACTGTGCTGCAGTTAAATTGATAGAAGAGACAGTTTCCTTTTTTCGTTCTTTTCGGTGTTCCAGTTCTATGAGTTCTATTTTCGCTACTTTAAACTTTTTGTGAGGAAACAATTTACTCCTCCAAAACAGAGGGTAGGAGCTGAAACAGGGACATTTTCGAAGCTTTAATCATCGCAGCATCCGACGTGAAAAGATGAACTTTGGCGTACGGGTTGTGTACGAAAAAATAGAACTGCGTCAACGGACGATATATTGTACAGTGTGTCTCACATTCATACATTCACCCTATTTTTAACGATAAAGCATGTAATACATATGGTTTTCTTTAACTCATTCTGAACCCATTCGCTTTCGTGAGACTGTGTTGCATTACATTGAAACTTCATATCTGTTTTAAATTGTCTGGTCCGACGAAAAAATGTTCAATTTCGATGGCCTAGACAGTGGCGTAGCCAGAAATTTGGTTTGGAGGGTGTTTTGTCAAAAATCATAGATTTTTCAAAAATGTTGGCGGGTGTATTGATGACATTTGATCTGTAGGCCGCGATCGACTGGGTACTACCGTGTTCTGGAGTAATAGCGAAATGGGATGGTGTGAGTGGGCATGGGCGCTATAACCCCACCGTAGGAAGAACTAAATACCTGTTGCAGGTGTCAGTTATGTTGGGTGATATGACAGGTGAGGTTAAGTTCAACGAGTAGCCCAAAACACCACTTTACTAACAATCAAGGAGAAAAGGATGAGCTGAAAACTCGCAACTTCGAAACCGTAGCATTGGAGGAGCTTTGGTAGACGGTGTGGAAATGCAGGGATCGAGCGACGGCACAAGAGCTGGTTAAAATGCGCCAACGAGTGATCAAGTGCCAGGCGATCAGCGAAAGGTTATCGCACAGGATAGTCTGTACACCTTATGAATAATGTGCAGAAATTTTCACGATTGATAAGTATATTATGACGAACACCTAAATAGCGAAGCAGTAAACGACAAGAGTATTGCAAGAATCAGCTTGGAGACGCGCGCAGTCGACGACAGATTCCGGATCTACCTAAGATTCATGAAAAAATAGGACGGTTAAACCGCTGGCAATGATCAACTGTCATGTGAGCTACTCAAACACAGAGTAGAGGAATTGGCTAGAGCACTCCACTGGGTGCTTTTGAAGATCTGGAAGGAGGAGATTTTACCGAAGTATAGGATGTAGGGAGTAGTATGTCCCATCTATAAAAATGGTGTTAAGCGGGATTTTTGCAACTAATTACCGATTAATCACATTACTGAACTGCCCTTGTATGCAAAGGTGACGTGACTGCCATCGAGTATATTTTTCAGGAAATCAATTTTTAAATCTTGCATGGTGCGGGTAAAAGCATTCTTTCCCCACTTTGTTTTTCGCATTTCAACAGATTATTTTTAATTTTTATTTGAAGTCGTTTGCACTGAAAGATGCGACTTTTCGTAGTGAACTTAAAAATACGAAAAAGTTAAATTTGGCCAAAGTGGCGTTGAAGTCACTTTTACATACTAGGATAGTAAACGTCATCTATAAGGTGTTCTCCCAAATTATTTGTTGCCGCCTATAACCGTTCGTAAGGGAATTCGTAGTGCAATATGGTCTATAATGCAGAAATACGGGTTGCATTTATATCTTCAACCAAGCTATTTGCAATAACATTCTTGAAAAGTTTGCTGAAGATACTAAGTCTCAAACTAAATTTGATTGGAATTAGTAATTCAACTGGAAAAATATATCAACGAAATTATGCTGCTCAATACTAAACCTCCAAAAGCTGATGATTGCCGAATTATGGAATGTTGGCGCCATTAAATTCGATAACCAAATGTACATCATAAATAGCGAAAAACGTGACAAATTTTCAATTTTTTTTATTACCAATCTTAGCTAGTGGCACAAGCGATAACCCAAAAAAATCAATTGCACATAAAAGCCGATTCTGACCTGTTAGAGACAAGCGTAAAACGTCATTTTTCAACAGTTTCTATGTAGACGTTTTCGTTGAGCTATTTTGCTTGATATTTACATGATTTCTCAACTATAGGATCCTCACTAAAATATTAGTTACACGATCCCATTCTCACAATTTTCCCCTTTTTAACACAAAACTTTGTTGGCAGGTCCTCGAGATAGAGATTTTGGGAAAGTTGAATTAGCTTTGGTTACAACCAAATGAACAGCGAAGTTTACCACGTACTGCTTCAAGCACAAGATTGAAAATGTTTACAATATGCAATGGTTAGCCGCATTCATGACAACCGGAGCATTTACCAACCAAAAATCCGTATACGCAATTGTATTAGTACAGGGCAGCTGAAGTTCCGTGATAGTGTGATATGAAGTGCCGTAGTGATATGAAGTTCCGTAGTCGGATTCACAAAGATCATACGAATAATACTAAGTACGCTGAATAATAAAGGGCGAACACGAAATTATTGCGACACCGAAAATGTCATGCCAATTTTCTTATAATGTTTAAAATCAAACCAAAATTTTAGGGTAGTTTTATACATATATTTACTTCAAAAATCAAAAGAAAAGTTAATCGATGGGGCCTTGAGTGTAAAATTGAACGCATTTTCGCTTGATGCCCTCCATCAAAGTCTTTACAGTGTCATCCGGTACCAGTTTCTCAGTTTTTTTCCATTTTCTTAACATTTCCTTCTCGTCTGTGACTGTCTTCTTTCTCTTCCGAAGTTCCCGCTTCAGCATTGCCCAGTACTGCTCCACCGGGCGCAGCTCCGGACAGTTTGGCGGATTCATGTCCTTTGGAACAAAATGGACAGAATTGGCCTCATACCACTCCAGGACACTTTCAGAATAGTGGCATTATGCCAAATCTGGCCAAAATAGCGGAGCTTCGTCGTGCTGCTGCAAGAACGGCAAAAGGCGCTTCTCGAGGCACTCAGATTTGTAGATCTCGCCATTTACTGTGCCCTTTGTCACGAAAGGCTCACTCCTCAGTCCGCAAGAGCAGATGGCCTGCCAAATGAGATATTTGGAGGCGAACTTCGACATTTTCTTCTTCTTAAATTTATCGTCCATATAGAACTTGCTATTGCTGGTGAAAAACTCCAAGCCCGGAATTTTCTTAAAATCGGCTTTTATATACGTTTCGTCGTCCATCACACAACAGTCATATTTTGTCAGCATCTTCTCGTAGAGCTTCCGTGCCCGAGTTTTAGCCGTCGATTGTTGCCGCTCATCGCGGTTTGGGAAGTTCTGTACCTTGTATGTATGTAGTACAGCTCTCTTCTTTGCATTCTGGACGTAGCTCTGCGACATGCCGATCTTTTTAGCCAAATCACGGCTTGAGACGTTGGGATTTGCTTTAATCATCCGCTTCACCTTTCCCTCCGTCTATTTGTTCTCCGGTCCCGGTTTTCTTCCAGCTCCTTTGTCGTGGTCCAACGTCAACCGCTCCTGGAACCGCTTCAACACTCTGGAGACGGTTGAATGGTGAATGTTCAACATCTTTCCCAACTGCCGGTGCGACAGGTCAGGAAATTCCAGGTGTTTGGAAAGAATTTGTTCTCTCGACTCGCGTTGGTTCACCTCCATTTTCGTTGAATCGGAAAACACGACTTCGACAGCATCGAAAAACACGACTTTGACAGCATGTAAACAATACACATCAATGAGAAAATGTGCAAAATTTGGTTGATTTTTACCCAATGGTAAAAAAGTTATGCCCTGTTGAATGTGTCGCAATAATTTCGTGTTCGCCCTTTATTTGAATAGTAATAACTGAGTTTGCAATGTCCAGTCAGTGCCCTGACTAGAATGCTGCAATTGTGCTTATAAAAATTCAATATTTTTTATTACATTTTCGAACTCACATTTGGGAGAAGAGTTTAGTTTGAACGCAAGTTTGCAAGCTTTGTCAATGGTTGGCATGTCGAATGCTGCCTAAAAGCGAATCTTGTGCTTTATTCAACTTTTTAAACCTCCTAGTGAATCCCAAGTACAATGTGATTCCTGCTCCCTATGCCACGCCAGGCCGAGTTGCTACAATATGTGGTTGTGCGGCTCAATTCCTTGCATTCAGTGCAATTAGTCAAACTCGAATCGGTTACGACGCCATTCTCTATTTTCGAGCGGCAGTAGACATGGCACTTCCTCGGAAAAGTCTTGGCTCCAGCAGTGTCAAAAAATATCTTTACCGACAGAGGCCATTTATGCTCGGAATCAGAGCCAGGCACAAAGCAAGAACGTTGAACTTATTCTTGAAAGGACGAGCATTAAGGGAGATATAAGGGAATATTTAAAGGACAAATCAGCTAATAATTTAAAGGACAAATCAGCTAAATCCCACATCAAAATTAATCACGGAAAAAAGACTGTGGAAAATTACCAAGTGGATCGATCCTTTATAAACTTTCAGACAATAAAAGACAATTAACCCAAGAATGTTGCACTTGCGTTTTTTCGTATAATACATCATTTTCTTCATTTTTTAATTGCGAAAAGAGCTGTGTAAGTGAAAGTAAGAAATTTATTGAATCAATGATACATAAATTGGTTTGAACACAGAAAGAGTGAAAAAATCGCGCTTTTGATTTTTTTTTTCACAAAAATTACTGTAACTTTCAACCGATTCGAAAAAAATTAAATGATTCTAAAAGTTGAAAGAATTGTCTAGAAACGGTATAAAATGGAATCTCGATATTTTTGAAAAAGTGCAATTATTTGAAAGAGTGAAGTTTAAAATCGAGTTTTAGAAAATACCACGAAAAGTGGTGGAAATTGAAATGAAAAAATATTTCTGACCAGTAATACATTGGTAACACGCAACGTTACTGTTATAGCAGTTTACTGTGCGCAAATTATACTTGCGAGCTATTGTTTTGAAAAACTATATAAAAATAAACAATAAAACAATGAAAATCAGCAAAAATTAGAACGATTTTTCTTCTACTTCAAAATTAAATTAATTGAATAAAGGATTGAAAACGATTATATAATACTAACTTTTACTTACGTAGTAAAACAACCAGTATTTAAACTGGTATTGTGACGAGTTCCATTTCCACTGACAGCACGAAACCTGACGAAACGCTAACGGTAACCGTACACTGGGGTACAAATGCACCCCACGCCAACTTTGACACCTGCTTCCACGAAGGCTATAGGCAAACTGGCTATACCACCTTTTCCTACTCTTACTAAGAACTCTAAGTTGAATTATGGTTATGGTCCCAGGTCGGCAAATGCCGAATTCTCGTCTTCACACAGCTCCAAAGAAGGCGTGGGGTACATTTGTACCATAGTGCAACGTTCTAGGGTTAGCAAACTTTTGGCATATTTATTTAATTCAACTTCAATACCATAACCGTACACTCGCACCATACGCTGGACTCCACTCATTAGGTTCTGTACAACATCCGGCTGCAGCTTCATATCTTCCTCAGATTTGACCTGTTTAGGATGCTTCCGTAGTGCATAATCCATAATTGCGCGGTATTTTTTAATGGACCTTTGCTCCGGTGCGTGGATGGGGGGAAATGGGTTCATGTCCTTGGATACGAAAGTTACACGCCTTGAGGTAGATCTCCTCTCTACAGTTCCGATAGTGAGGAACAGCGCCTTCCGATTGCCATATGAGCAGATCGCTTGCCAGCTCGTATATTCATTGGCAATCTTTGAACGTTTCTGCTTCCTTACTTCCCCCAGAACATCAAACTTGTCCTGGGCGATGAAGAACAGTAGCTCCGAAAGCTGCCGGAAGTCCGCCTTGACGTAAGTCTTATCATCCATGATGAGAAAATGAAGCTTCATCAGCATCTGGGTGTACAGTTTCCGGGTCCGTAACTTTCCCACCGTATTTAGCCATTCGTCATGATTTGGATCCTTCTGCACTTTGTATGTTTGCAGTCCCTCCCGTTCTTTGGCTCCCTGAACGAAAGACTTGGACAGATTCAACTTTTTCGCTACATCCCTGACCGAAGCATTGGATTCCGCTTTAACGCTTTCACTACACGGTTGTGATCCTGATAACTAATAGAACATCCTTTCTGACCGCATTGCTTCTTCCGTTCGATGCTCAGAGTTTGGTAGAAATGTTTAATCAAACAACTCCAGTTGACTGCACGATTCCGAGTTGTTTTCCGATGTACCGATGAGAGAGTTGAGGGTTTTCCAGGTGCTTTCCAATTTTCGAAAAACTGATAGCGGCAAAAACACAGTGTAAACAACACGCAGAATTTTATTTATGTATCGATAGCATACTTTTCCATCGGTTTAGGGACAAAATACCGAAAGACAAAAGGTCCAATGGACAAAAAGTCGAAAGACAAATGGTCGGGTGACAAAAGATCGAAAGGCCAAAATGTCGAAAAGGACAAAAGGTCGAAAGGACGAAAGGTCGAAAGAGACAAAAGGTCGAAGAGACAAAAGGTCGAAAGGACAAAAGGTCGAAATGGACAAAAGGTCGAAAGGGACAAAACGTCGAAAGGATACAATATTGAAAGGCATTAAACGTAAAGCGGACCCTACACGGGACAAAGATATTGTCAATAAAAATATTGACAAAACTACTTCAATACGTCAATCCCATTTGATTTCTACATGATCAGTATTTTCAAGATGCCCTTACACCATCAATATATTGACCAATAATCGATTTTTTGACAATACTTCTGCTCATATAGGGTCCGCTTAAGGGACAATAAGACTTTTCACGCGGTTTCTTATTCCATCGCAGTATTACTTAACATAGTTTTTTGATTAGAAGCATAACTGGGGGTAAACAACCAAGACGATCGATTACTGTTTTCTACTGTCTGTTGTTTTTCAATTGCATTTCATTAATAATCATGAATTTTGGTTTGCTAAGTTCGTTACTGTCTTGTGTTTAAGTGTAGTAGACTATTTCTTTTTATGTTTGCCTTCTCTGACTACTATTGACTGTGTGTTATTCTGTTTTCATGGTGATTGACTTAGATAGGAAACCTGTGTGAACTGCTTTGTTGTCGTCTGTTATATGTCATTTATCATCTGTTTCATACGCATCTTATTCTCATTACACTCTCTTCGGGTAGTATTTCCTCAACTGCGCTGGTCTTGGCGTAGAACAATTGGAAATTTTCAAATATAAATATAATCTGAACAAAACCATGTTCTTGAAATTACTGAAAGTCGATTCTAACTTATATGTTAATGTTAAACAAATATTCAAGCCTCATTAACTTGAATTTCCCCAAAAAAAAATTAATTATAAAATACAACAAATTGATATTTCATTGGAGTTTTATCTTCTTTATAACATGAGCTGTTCTTTACATGATGATTGACTTGCCAATTATATTCCTTTCTCAGTGATGATTTGAGATTTGCGGTACAACACAACATATTTGGATCGCCTGTCGCAATTAAATATACAGAAAATAGTACTGAAATATTCAATAGTCCAATTTTTTTCGAATCTACCAGGCACAAGATATGTTCGATGAAGCTAGGATGAAACTGCTTTGAAGTTGACCTCATTGTCAGTGTAATGCGGTATAACCACAGAACCGAGCCCAAGGAACCGAAGCGGTTCTGCTGAGGATCCGCTGGACAAGGTGGCCCGCCGTCGGAAGCGGCGGCCCCTCGCAAGCAAACCTGTGATCCACTCATTTGCCCGGCCTACTCAAGTTTAGGTCCAACTGAGCGGAGCGACGTCGTACAACACACCAAGTAAAGCGATGTGGCGTAGCCACATTAGGCGGTATTGTTGATTTATTTATTTATTTTACTCTTCTGCTTTAAAAATGATGAACTAACTATGATTGATGTGCGACATTTTTAGTTATATACCGTAAACCGGGGTGACTTTGATCATCGGGGTGACTTTGATCACTCGAGACTTTTTTCGCAGATCGCTTATTAAACCAGAATAGTCTACCGAATCATTTTAATTTGAAAAATTTTTTACTCTAAACTTATAAAATACTGATTTGTTATACTTTTTGAGTATATTGTTCGGTTTTTGGGTACAAAAACTTCAAAAAACCTAATTTGACTTTACCTTATTTTTACGAAGCTTCGTAAAGTGTCTATTTTTTATAAAACAAATAAATCTCAGATTGGAGCAAGAGTACTAAATTACAAGCGAGTTTTTATTTTCTTTTAGATTGGGATATGCTAAATTTAGTTTTAAGAGTTTGTTAATTTTTAATACATGTTTTGTGAAACTAGTTGGCAATTATTTCAAATTATTTTAAGCCAAAATTCGCAACATTTTTTTTATTGTTCAATATTCCAACGTGTTAAAATGGTTCAAACATTTTGAACACTGATAAAACACTGAAACAAAACAATTTTAGCAGTTTTAAAGGTTTTCAGAATCTTTTATTCTAATTGGACACAAATTATACGAATTTTGGTTACTCAAATTGTACAGTACATTAAAATACTTTGTATAATACTAATTAACATCTATTTAACAATGAGTATCTTTCCAGAATTAGTTTAAACAAACATTTGAATGAAAAACATTGACATCAATAACTTAATGTGGGTGAACATGCAGGTTATCAAAGTCACCCCGGAACACGAAAACGGACTTCAGCTTGAAATCATTTTTGAAAAAATAGCTGTAAGCGGGCAATTTTAGGTAAATCCATCCAAACTTGTTCTCCATACATCAGTACATGGTTTAAAAATATTATACTTGAAAAAAATGTGTTGCGTCTAAAAATATGCAATGATTACTTCGAAAAGTGATCAATGTCACCCCGGTTTACGGTATATATAATATTGCTAAACATTTTTTTTTTGTTCCAGTATAATATAGAGAAAAACATATAATTCTTAATGTATTATAAACAATCTGCCTGCTTTAGCGTTGCCCGGATTACTGAACAAGTGGTTTAAGCGCCACATCTTACGAGGACCATTTGTCACGGTCAAAGTTGCCCGACCAGAAAGCCAGCCCCAGGGCGGGTTACTTTTACTAAATTTTGGGGGGAAACGAAACGACAGACGCCAAAGCCGTTGGGTACTCCATCTCGCGGGACGATACCAAACAGTAATCAAAAGATCGCGATTAAACTACCAACTCCAGGTTATCATCACTGACAGAGTCCCTGATAACTACCAATAATAAGCCAGCTTCCTAAACTAGAGTGGGGACTGTTTTCTCGAGCAGTCTTACGCGAAGTACATTAGAAAAACTACAGGAATCGAAACATGAGACCCTTCAAATAAACAAATCTACAGAAATATCATTTCAAACACCTAAACATTGAATAATGCGGCACGCAATCTATTTTTAAAGTATATTCCACAAAAATAACACAATTCTTCTTCAAACATTATTTGCCTTCTTTTTTGCCGGTTTGGGGCCCTAGCATGTGCGGGTGGAGAATCTATTCTACGCTCTAATTTTTAATATTCGGATTGAGCTTTTGTCCCCCTGCGCATCGCTCCCGATCATCTCACGCTGCTGCTTTTGATGCGCACTCACACCTTTAAAATGTTAACGACTGCTGGTACCGCGCTGCTTGCACCAAATTTAATGAAAGCTATTCGACGACGATGCGGCTGTTTTGCGCTGCCTAGCGCCGAGTGTGTTGTTAAGATCCTAGCTTGGATTTCGGTAACTATTGGTAGTGTCGGATCTCCGTACAGCGTACCAGAACCAAAATACGGATGCTACCGATCCGGCTGACGACGTTTAGCGATGCAGCACTACGCACGTGGCGGCGCGTCTTTGTCCGGTTTTTTAGCAACGGCGCACTTCGTATCGCCTGTAAGTCCAAAGTCCTCGCAAAGAGCAAAAAGAAAACGACATGGAGAGAAACCGTCGTTTGGCTTGTACGCACGCAGAACATTTGTTCTAGCCACCCGGTATTCATTCTTCATCATAGGAGATGGAAGAAGTGAACAGCCTATATTTACAAAAGGGAACTGGCGTTACTGAATTGGAAGCTATTTGAACTCTGACACGCGATTTCTACAGAACATTGCCAATCCTTTGAAGTTTTATCTATGAATATATGGCTATATTTGATTTTTCGTTCCTGGAAGGGTACTTATTCAAAAAAACGAAAGGTTAAAAATTTGGTTTGGACTTTATATTCATCGGACCTTTTGTCTTTCGACCTTTTGTCTTTTCGACCTTTTGTCTCTCCGACCTTTTGTTTTTGGACCTTCTGTCCTTTCGACCTTTTGTCTTTCGACCTTTTGTATTTTCGACCTTTTGTCTTTCGACCTTTTATCATATTCATATTCTATCTATCTGCCTCTCGTTTCTTCTGCTGTGAATTTTATGCATTAGACATATTCGGTCTATCCACTCATTGAATGCTTACTAGAAATATATACCCAAAATGGTGCGCTCAAATTTTCTGTTTTTGGGCTCACAATTACATACCCAAAAGCAATCCTTTTTGAACATTGAGCTATTCGCGTACAATTCGAGATGAGCTCACGAAAAAAACGATGGCCCATACTCGCACACAAGGAAACTTTGTTAGTATTTGATTTCGTGTCTTTCTTCTACACCTTACATTCCCCCACATGTTTAAAATCAAACCAAATTTTTAGGGTAGTTTTATACATATATTTACTTCAAAAATCAAAAGAAAAGTTAATCGATGGAGCCTTGAGTGTAAAATTGAACACATTTTCGCTTGATGCCCTCCATCAAAGTCTTTACAGTGTTATCCGGTACCAGTTTCTCAGTTTTTTTTTTCATTTTCTTAGCATGCCCTTCTCGTCTTTGACTGTCTTCTTGCTCTTCCGAAGTTCCCGCTTCATCATTGCCCAGTACTGCTTCACCGGACGCAGCTCCGGACAGTTTGGCGGATTCATGTCATTTGGAACAAAATGGACAGAATTGGCCTCATACCACTCCAGGACACTTTTAGAATAGTGGCATGATGCCAAATCTGGCCAAAATAGCGGAGCTTCGTCGTGCTTCTGCAAGAACTCCAAAAGGCGCTTCTCGAGGCACTCAGATTTGTAGATCTCGCCATTTACTGTGCCCTTTGTCACGAAAGGCTCACTCCTCAGTCCGCAAGAGCAGATGGCCTGCCTGGAGGCGAACTTCAACATTTTCTTCTTCTTAAATTTGTCGCCCACATAGAACTTGCTCTTGCCGGTGAAAAACTCCAACCCCGGAATTTTCTTAAAATCGGCTTTTATATACGTTTCGTCGTCCATCACACAACAGCCATATTTTGTCAGCATCTTCTCGTAGAGCTTCCGTGCCCGAGTTTTAGCCGTCGATTGTTGCCGCTCATCGCGGTTTGAGAAGCTCTGTACCTTGTATGTATGTAGTCCATCTCTCTTCTTTGCATTCTGGACGTAGCTCTGCGACATGCCGATCTTTTTAGCCAAATCACGGCTTGAGACGTTGGGATTGGCTTTAATCATCCGCTTTACCTTTCCCTCCGTATTTTTGTTCTCCGGTCCCGGTTTTCTTCCAGCTCCTTTGTCGTGGTCCAACGTCAACCGCTCCTGGAACCGCTTCAACACTCTGGAGACGGTTGAATGGTGAATGGTGAAACATTTTTCCCAACTGCCGGTGCGACAGGTCAGGAAATTCCAGGTGTTTGGAAAGAATTTCTCTCGACTCGCCATTTTCGTTGAATCTAAAAACACGACTTCGAGTTTGACAGCATGTAAACAATACACATCAATGAGAAAGTGTGCAAAATTTGGTTGATTTTTACCCAATGGTAAAAAAGTTATGCCCTGTTGAATCTGTCGCAATAATTTCGTGTTCGCTCTTTATACGCCCCATAAGCAATCTCATCATCATTACTGCTGCATTGCATTTTGTTTTGTTTCATTCTTTTCTCCACTGCTATAAATAGTTCGTGACCTGAAACTTCTAGTAAAAAAATCCTGATATCAGATTCTAGATTAGAACCGACAAACTTCTATTCGGTAAAAATACCTCTACTACCCGTACCATGACGACACACTGGTGCAGTAGTAAAATGGCATATATAAGCTTCACACTTCAGCTTAAGTGAAATAATATAGTCTGCCTTCCCGCCGCAACGTCGGTATTTCTGCATCGTCATTGACGCATTTTGCTTTGTACCATTTCCCCGCTGTTATTAATATTTCGTTTGTATGTATGTGTTGGGAACTAATCCTTACTAGAAAAAAGATTAACGGGTAGCATCAGGACTGGAACCGACAAACATCTACTCGCTAAAACGCCTACTTTACACCTTAGGCCATAACGACACATAATGAGTAGTCATTCGAATGAGCTATATATACTTCTCATCATTGCAGCAGCGATCACAAATGGAACAGCATGGAGACGATGGTATGTGTTATTCAAGTTATCTCTGCACTGCATGAGCAAACAGCGTGTAGCTATTGGATACGATATTGCATTTCACAAGTATGAGGTTGGGATGAACACTAACGCATCGTTTAGGAACTTTTCGCTCAAATTTTGAGAGCAATAAAGCAGATGCATTTCCGCTCTCAAAGATTCGTTTTGGGTGTATGCATGAAAATGCATAAAAATCACAGCAGAAGAAAAGAGACGGGAATAGAAAGTATGCTAACTATGAATATTTTTGTTTCTCAGTGAATACACTCTAAACTACTTCTACCCAAACTTTCAAGAAAAAATGCCCAACGGGTTATTTTTACAGCGTTTTCTCCATGATGCAATTTTATGTGAGACACCCTTTGGTAAGATAAAAATGTGATCACATATCTTAAGTCAGTGAACAGCTGGATGTTGAGATTATAAACTCGCCAGCGACTGAGCACCAAAACAACTACCACAAAGGATGTGCAGTAATCTTGAGCAGCAACAATTAACACGTCTTTGTTTCACTTGCTTAAAACAATCCGCAACAATCTAGATGAGGCACACACGCACAGCAGTGTTCCTTTTGTTTCACCCGGGCCAACGGCACTTTGCTCAATACACGTCCAACGACCCGAGCAACACTATTCAAATGGGAGATGTGTTATTGTTCCTAACCCAGTGTAATAAAGAGCTATAGGCGTTATCAGTAGAGTTCAATACTCCTTCTAGTGCGAAGAGTTTTGACTATTTACTTTTTGTGTTGTAATTTTATTGTATTGTCATTTTGCATTTCCCTTATTTTTCTAATATCTCTCTTTCGCTTCTCGACACGAAAATTATGTGACGACATGGCAAGGTAAAAATCTCCGAATAACATGGGGAACGTTCTAGTCGAGTCAATTTATTCTGATTCCCGATTGCTAATTCTGCAGAAGTTGGCACATATGTAAGCTGCAAATACGGCGGAACTACAACATAAATATTGCCATACTTTTCAGCTTCCGCTCTGAATTTCGTATCTAACAATAATTAGCACGATAAAAGCAGCTGAAGGCCTATTTTCAAGCAGAAAAAATTGATTGACAGATTTTATTCTTTCACATAAAAAATCGATGTTGTCAAACATCGATCCTAAAAGATCAGATGAAAAAATAAAATTTTAAAAATCGAAAGCGTACTAAAATTTTCGTTCAAGTTGCCATTTGAAAAAAAGTTCGTGAAATGAACGAACCCAAAAATTTACAATGCACGGAAATGCTTCGTTACATAAAACAACGAATGAATTCGTGCATTTCATAATAGTTTTCGTTCTACAAATTTACGAATCTATTTTATCAGTGATTAGTAACGAAAATCTGATTCTGATGAATTATTGCGAGATCGAACCTGGTTAGGCAGGCAAGCCAATGCTAATGTATATACTAAACTAAGAAAAGACGAAATCAAAACGTTAATCTCCATTTATTAAAGTAGATATTGTGCCCTTCGACACCAAATGTTTATAGGAAATTCCACCTCAGTGAGGGATATAGGAGCTCATGTCATTAAATATTCTTGAGCAGAAAAATTTATCTCAAGATACGGTTATAATTTTCCAGTGTGATGGTTTCAATTCAGAGGATTCTAAAAAATCACTTCCTGAGTTCCATACTCCGAAATAGTTGTCCCCAGGTAAACTGTATTTGTCATCGAGTGCAGCTATGAAACGAGAAATCGTCTTACGTTCCTTTCCTGTCATTTCTAGCAAAGCTCTTACCATGTTTGTTTTCCTTCTTATTGCTGTTATCAAACCGAACGTTCTGCCGGCTTCTTTTCAGCTTTCCGGAAACCCTTCAATAAATTTTCCAACCAAATTTCCAAACGAGCCAGCGCACGCGATTGCTCCGGGAGGGATGTTCGCGTCTGCCGTGATCTTTGCAAAATAGTAGTGCGCTTCCAACAGCCCCGTCAACGAGTAGCATCAAATCAAAAATGCAATTACGTCTCGCTTCATAAACTATTACGCTTGGAATACAACTTTTCCAACTGCAACTGCAACCAAACAGACGCGGCTGAGTAGCGCACTTGGGGAAAAAGGATGTTTATTCAAATTCAACATTTCCACCGTAAGCAACGAGGGGTGCTGGCGGAAGTAGAAGAGCAGTAGCAGCTGCTGCTGTTTAGCGACCTGAATGTTATTCCAAAATCGCAGTCTCGGAACCATTTCCATAGTTCGGTCACAAAAGATCATACCGAAAGTAGTGGAAATATGCAGTTCGCTTCCTGGTGACGTTTGAGATTCCCAAAAGGTGGAAAGCAATTAGATGCCGAATTTTGGAGGATTTCTGTTACAATGTACTCGAGTTCGAGTAGCTGAGATTCAAATTCTATTAACTGGATACCTTTTTGTTCTTTAGTCCTTAGCTTAACGTTTACCGAATAAAAGTGAGAATGGTGAACTTACGTCTCAAGTTGTAAAAATGTTAACCGCTATGGGGACTGAAAGGAACCTTCGCCGCATCAGTGACTAGGTACACGGAAACGAAAAACTACCTAAAATTGAGTTCCTTTGACTCAATCTCGTGGTATCGTGGGGGAACTTAAAATTAGGTAAACCGTGTTGAAGGTAGTTTCGGCAAAAATTACAACTCATTGATAGGTTTTTTATACTTAAATTTAAGTTGAATTTACCTAATTTTGAGTTCACCCCAAACAACTCAAAAGTACCTTCCTCCACGGAAGACCTCGACTGAGTCGAATCTCTCTTTTTGTTTTTGACAACACTAATAAGTGCGAAAGCGACGCACAACTCAAAAGTAAGTTAAAAGAACTTTTCTGCAGGTTGTTTTATTTAACCGTGTAGTGAGTGTCAACTCCGAAAACCCAACAGAATGATGCCGAAAAGCAAACCAGGTAGAAAGCAATCGGTTTTTGTAAGACAGAACTTTGGCGGAAGCGAGTCATCAACAAATTGCGCAACTTCTCGATATCTAATACCTAGTTTCTTGCTCGTTATAACTTTTACTGTCAAAGTCTCAAAACTTGAAACTTTTACACTTGAGTGACATACAACACATTCACCCACACACTTGACTTGACACCGCTCGTCGAAGCTCTCCAGAGGCAGACTAAACTGTTTGTGCTGACTTGGGTAACAGAACCTCACTACTCCTGTCTCTGTCTCTCTCTCTCTCTCTCTCGCTCCCTCTGCTAGTCCTACCAGCTGCAGCCTCTTGCAACAACCATGTCTATGCCTCTATGTCTGCATCCGACATTCAGACCAGTTTTGTGAAGCATTCGGGTAACTTTCTTTTCACCGATGCCGCCAGTTTGGTAAGCGGAAAGTCAGGAAAAACAAAACGGAAAATAGATATTGGTACCTATGTACTAAGTTTCTGTTGCGTATCGATTTCAGACGTGTTTGAATTGAGTGCTCTGCTCGCATCTCAAGCAAAAATCAAGCACAACCCGCCGACTTTACGGATCGCTTGTGCGAAAAATGGAAACTATGCGCGGTTGCGGGATGAAACGATGTTTTTGTGTACAGCGAGAAGAGTAATCGAAACGATGCGCTATAAATATGTTATCGAAGCTTTGATTCGTCAGGGTTTTTAGTGTTGCGGATTCTCCTCGCCAGTAGCTAGCTAGACACTCAATTCAAAACACCTATTTTATTCATCCTAGTGGTGCGTTTCTCCGGACTATGATTTCATGGTTGGTTATTTTCAATATAATTGTGGCAATGTCTAGTACATTCTTGTTACACTTGGCACGCAATGCTTACCTCCAAATTATTTTATTGAAATTTGAAACATTTAAAATGTTCAGCAAAAATGTGCCATTTAAAATAGAATTTTCTAAGTTTCTTTTGCAAATGTATCTTCCGAGAACATTTTTCCTTGTAGTGAAAATTGGCGACAGACCTCGGCACCTACATCGAGTAGATCGCGATGATGCGGAGAGTTAGAGGGCCGCCTTGGGGAGATCTGATTTTTCCAGCATTTGTTGTGCTTTTCTTGCACTTTAATTTGGTTACACAGTGGTTTGCCCGTTTTTGCCCGTTTAAAAGTTATCAGCATTGGAAAAAGAGCTATTTTCAATCAAAAAACGTGAATATCTCCACATATACTAGCGATAGCAAGCTTCCGTCTTCGGCAAAGTAATGCAGTTTAATAGTCCAAACAATGTTTTGGAACATTTATATAATGGAAAAAAATCTAGAAGAAAACTTATGATGAAAAAACTGTTTTTAAGGGGCCTTTTACAAATAATGTACCATATCTCAAAAACCTTAAAAGATAGAGAGTTGAAGTCTTCGGGTAAAATGTTTGTAACGAGCTTCTCTACAACTTTGCTGAAGTAAGTATTTGTCTATGTGAATTATTGGAGAAAATAAATTTCGTAACTTACTATTAGGGGGATTAATAATTAATCTGATAAGACAGAAAGAAGGGGAGTTCTACTCCAAGAAATTTTCTCAAAAACACCATATTGCTAAAGTCAACCGTTTTGACGCTATCTAAAAAACCCCCTTTTTTGCTCTTTGGGACCACTGTGCGTTGGGTAATATCCAAATGGAATTCGGGGCTAAATGGCTCAAGTACGCAGAGGATCTACATAGCGTAGTAGATTGAGAGAATGACGGAAAGCAAGAGGAATGTCGGGAACTAAATGAATGAAAGGTCGAGCCATATTATGGATCAAACGAAGTTCCAAGTTAACTTAAAAAAAACTCGCGAGAAAAAGGCATCGGAGTCGCCAAAATTAGCGACGTTTTCATGTGCATCTGTTACGCACCTACAAAGTGGATAGTGATGTTCAGCCTAATGTTGGCACAATTAACCGGGCAGTTGATTGGCTGAAAGCCGGTAGTTATTGGTGGTGACTTCAATGCCTGGGCTGTGAAGTGGGCAGTAGACTAACCAACACAAGATAATGTATCCTGTAGTAAAGTTAGACGTACGATTGTGTAATGAAGGATCCGTTAGCACATTTCAGAGAGACGAGAGCAAGTCTATCATCGACGTCACATTTTGGATTCCTTCACTGACAGCGAACATGGACTGGGAAGTTTGCGAGAAGTATACCCATAGCGACTACCAGGCGATTCGCCACCGCATCGGCCAAGAAAGACCTTTTCGTGGAGGCACTTTGGTTGGACAGCGAGATCGAAAACGTTTATGCGGCTACTCTTACAAGAAGGATTGTGACGCCACAATGCAGCAAAAACTAGAACCACGCAGTAGCTCTCGATTTGTTTGCGAACTACTCGGTCTAGTCCCCAACGATTGACTTAGCCTACTCCGACGGAGAATTCCCCGACGAAAGAAGTTCTCGCGAACCCGAGCCAACCAGTTAGGTGCCGAGGTCAATTCGGCGTTGACGGTGAAGCAGGGCGCCCGGTTCGCTTGTGCCCGAGGACGCGCGAATGGTGCTGTCTCATCGTGGTTTACTCAGTCTAGTCCCCGACAGTGACTCTAGTTTACGCCGATCGAGAACTCCCCGGCGAAAGAATTTCTCCCCATACCTTCTTCTTTGGTTTTCGCTATATTTCTCTCGGGCCAATCAGTACGATGCCGTGGTCGGTTCGGTGATTCAGGGATGAGCGTGGCGTCCAGTTCACTGGCGTCCCGACGACGCAAACCCGGTGTCTGTCACTGTTTACTGGACTAGTTCCCGGCGGTGGATCTAGTCTACTCCGGTGGAACGTTTTCCCGCCGGTGATTGCTCTCCCAAGACTGTTGCTCGCTGTTCATCACGCCATTTCTACTATAAGGCGGTCAGGATCTGGGTTACCACTATGTTGACTGCGTTTCAAGTGTTTGCGTCGTTTGTCTTTCTGTAACAACACTATCCGGGTTGAAATCCGATCCTCCCGTTTCAAGCATGCGCATCTCTCGAATCTCGGATATTCGAAAAGCACATGCTCCGGTGTCTTTTCAACGTTTTCCCATGCGTCCCCGAACAGCTGAACACCCGTTGCGTAACCGAACCGCTGAAAATACTTTCAGAAGCAGCCGTGGCCCGACAGGAGCTGTGTCTCGTAGAAGTTTGCCTCTCCGTGCTTTCTATTGACACACGCCGACAGTTTTGGGATCGCTATCGAATCGATTCTCGCCATCTTCCTCGCGTTTCTGATGTTTCTCCTATTGCAGCACTCGATATCCTCCACCAGGGTGATGCAGATGGGCATCATTTCGGCAATAACGCATACTGTCTCCGACGGTATTGTTATGTAAGCGCATGCGACTCGTGCAACCATCAGTCGGAACGTCCAGTTCAACTTTTCGCGGTTCCGCTTGGTTTTGAGCTCCGCGCCCCCTGTAGGATCCCATATCGCAGCATCGATAACAAAACACTAGATAAAAGATGTCCTTGTGCTGCTTCTCAGACCGCCAACGTTTGGCATGATCCTCGCTTTTGCGTTCGTTGCCTTCGCCGATTTTTCGCAGGCGTAGTCAACGTGGTTGTTGAAGTTGGTGTTGTGTTGAGCTATTTGCAGCTTGACCCCGTTCATCCAGATCTCGATAGCAGCTTTTGTCTCCGTCAGAGACACCTCGACTTCTTCAAGTATCTCACCCATCAGCGTTAGTGACACGACGTCCGCGAAACCCATGATATTCACTTTCCTGGGCAGCCGCAGTGTTTAGACCCCATCGTATATACCCTTCCAAAGAGTTGGGCTGAGAATGAAGCCCTGATGAACGCTCGCTGTGACTCGCATAGACTTCTGCCCTTCACTCGTCTCGTACAGCAGCACTCTGCTCTGGAAGGATGTGGCATAGATAGTCGCGAACCTCATTCTGTGAAGCGCTGCAGCGATGGCTTCCTAGCTGGCGCTGTTAAATGCATTCTTCACAACTATCGTGACCACAGCGTATTATCTATCTCCTCTTCGCTTCTGTTGAGATACCTTCTCAGCACTCTCCAGTACTGTCCGAATTGCATCCACTGTCGATGCTCCTTTTCGAAATCCGAATTGTATCTTGGACAGTCCGTACTCATCCTCCGTGCATTTCATCAACCTGTTAAGGATGATTCTTTCCAGGAGTTTTCCGAGTGTATCGAGCAGAAATATGGCCTTGGGCGAGGCCGAATCACTTGGTGGCTTCTCTGGCTTTGGCAGCAACAGTTTCTGTACCTTCCACATTTCGGGGAAGTTGCCTTCATTTAAACACTTCTGCAGCACCATCCTGAACACGTCCGGCTATGCCAGGATCACAGCTTTCAGCATAACGTTTGGTATTACATCCGGACCGTGGGCTTTCTTTGATTTCAGTCGGTTCGATGCTTCTGTGAGCTCATCGTTAGTCACTTGCCGATCGTCTGTGTTTGCTCCTTCTTTTTCGCCAGTAAGTTGGACCCCGTCTACTGAGCAGCTTAAGTTTTCACGTGGCGTCACTATCCTTCTCGTTAGATTAACCGAATCAACGTTCTCGATTCAGCTATCCGGCCGATATGCCTCAGCGAAGAGGTCTTTGTTGAAGGTTTTCGTTTTCCATGTTTGCTCCCCAATCGTCCTTCTCTGAGCTGCAGCAGGGTTTCGTGGATCGATACGGTAGCGAATCGCCTGGTGGTCGCTATAGGTATACTTCTCGCATACTCTCCAGTCCATGTTCGCTGTCAATAAAGGACTGCAGAATGCGCCGTCGATGAACTGCTTCCCGCCTCTCCACAATGTGCCAACGGAACTTTCGTACACCTAACTTCGCTAGAGCGTCCTGAGAAATACACCTTCGTGTGTTGGTTACTCTACTACTCCACTCCACATCCCGGGCATTGAAGTCACCACCAATGACTACTGGCTTTCGGCCAATCAACTGCTCCACTGTCCACCTTAGATGTACGTAACAGCTGCACACGAAAGAACCGTTTATTTTGGCGATCATGAAGTCTTTTGTCCACGAGTTTTTTGCAGTTAACTCGGAGCCTCGCTTGGTACATGAAATGGCTCGAGGACGTTGATGCGGTTTTAGTTCCCGAGATTATTCTTGCTTTCCGTCATTCTCTCCGTATATTACGCTATATAGATCCTCTGCGTGCTTGAGTAAGCCATTTATCTCTGGTTTCCGTGAGCCATTTAGTTCTCACCTTTGTTGCGATCTGCTCTCGTATTTGCCGGCGGTGAAACTATTCTATGTCCGTTTCGTGAACCAATTAGCTCGCAGTTTTGTCACAATACACGTGAGACATTCAACTCCCCGCTTCGTCGCTACCCGGTGTAGTCGTCGGCGGTGGACCTAACCTCCGCAACGAGCCAACCGGTATGTGCCGAGGTCCATCGCAAATTTTGACTACAAGGATTCTCAGAAGATAACTTTTACAAAAAAAAACTTAGAGAGTTCGATTTAAAACCCTTTTGTCGAAGATATTCAATTTTTCAGATGTCAATAAAAAAAGTTTTGGCTAGGGGGGGGGGCACACCAATGAACAGAAAGAAAATTATAAAGGGTGTCACTCTTTTTGCCGGAGCGTTCGGAAAATGTCATTTTTCTTAATTTTTAGGCAACAAATAGATTTCAGTGGATTACATTTTTTGAAGTGCTGAAGAAAGTATATCTTGTTAGGAGCTACCTAAGCAATCCAAATAAACAATCAAACAAGCAGTGGCACAGGATATGTAGCTTTAGCGGCTTTTTGGTATTTTGGAGAAATGGTTTCACTTAAGATATCAGACTTACCCACATTTCCACAACTTCTAGTATGCCCGGAACAGTAGGAAGAAGATGGGTGGGTAATGTCAGAGACACAACCGGAGTGAAGTAGAATACACTTTAGACCTACAAAAATTTGAATCAGAAAAGTGACATTGACGGTAAAATGCTTCGATCGTTTCTAATGCTGATTTCGGATTTAGATCAGAGTCGCCCTAGGTTCGCTCTAATATTTACAAAATCCATACAAAAGTGACAGCTCAGAGCGAACCTAGAGCGACTCGATTCTAAAAACAAAATCAACATAAGTGTTTGGTAATTGAAGTTGCCGATTTGTTTTCCAAAGTCAATTATTTGCGCGGTGCTGTACGGAACAAACAAATTTTTGCGCGATTTGTTGAGAATTAATCAAAACAATAGTATAGTACATTCCGTAGAGGATACGATTTGTTATCTTTGGTGTCCTAAATAAGTCGATGGCATTACAGGATGTATCCACGAATAATATGGCTGGCTCACAAAATGGTCGCATTTTTAATGTCATCGTGGTCGTGTTTTGTACACAACCCTTTAATTTTTTCTTTATTCATGAAAGTTATACATACGAACAAATCTTATACAAGATTCCTGATTATTTTTCTGACTGATTGGTTTAAACATTGTGTATTTTGGTTAAGTACAATGAAAGTTACAAACTTTCAAAACGCGATCTTCGTTTTTTTCGAAATAGTGAAATGAGACTTCTATTTTGAAACGTTAGTCATAGTCACATTAATAGTTGGCGAAAGAAAAGATTTTCAAATTTAATTCTTTCTAATGGAATGATAAGGACTAATTTGTTTGCCGAAGAAAATATTCTCCGGGTGGGAGATTTTTGTTCCAATTGTTCCTGCTTTCTAACACGGAGCTGCGCAAATTAATCCACCTTCTCTCCCGGTATTGACATCTGACAAGTGGGCTTGCTGAAACCGACTGAAATGACAATTCTTCCTGACCAGATTTGCGGCTTGGTTCATGAAATTAGCGGGAACTAATCAGGAACGAGCTTCAGTCAGATGATTTTAAGTCGATTTTTTTTCGTGTGTGTATGCTATCATACATCCATCAGAAATGAAAATGATGGCTTCTGCTAGTAGCACGTTTCAACACAAACTGATTCATCCACCAGTCGTGTACAGCTCACAAATATTTTTCGGTATTGTACTGCCATCCGTTCGCGCCAAGGAACGAAATACGAATGTTGATAGAAACAAATCTGTAGCGGATCTATATTTATAACTTTTCATCATTTAAGTGTTCGGTTGGTGCACCATATTGACGGCTCTGGCCGAGATGAGCTGAAAATTTTCAGCAGTTTTTGAAAGATTTTTTAAAACACTGTATTTTCGGTATTAATTCATGTTATACATACTCCAAATTTTAATACTACGTTTGCGGAACATATTTCCGATAAAATTGCCTTAAACCTCAAATCATTCTATTGAGTATGATGGAAGTTATTAACGTTCACAATATGACCCGACAGCCACAGCCGATATTTTGAAACGGGCCCCCATATTGAAACGTTAGAAGTATTCTACTTCAAAAAGTACCTAGATAGCCTGTCGGATACATAACGGCTAACTCCTTATTAATTTCAATATTATTATTATTACTGTCGTAAAAAATCGTAAAAATTGAAACACTTGCGTAGAAAAGCCCTAGTAAAATCCATGGGAAATATATGCACGTTTTGTATAAAAAAAAATGAACTAGCTGAAGGCAAAGATGGCAGCACTGCTAGCTGGGCGAGATTTTTCTACGCTTCTTCATCTCGCTGACTCTACCGAGTTTCCGGTTACATACGTACAATGTTTGCTGTGCAACCGGCCGATGCGGTCAGTCCAGTGGAAGACAGTAAACAAACATTGCCGTAACAGTAACAGCAGTTGTACCGCTGTAGGACAACTGTCAAGCATTTCTAATGCAGACAGTTTACAGCATCGTACATCAACCGTCAGGCAAGTTTTGCGAGACAACCCAGTGGAAAAATGTGCAATTTCACGTTCGCTTCCAGGCAAATGTTGCCTAGTTCCATTGCAGCCCATTAGGGAAGCAAATGTGGCACAGGTGAGGGAAGGGGAATGAGAACCATGTTTGAGTTTTATTATGTTATGTCAGTGCTCAAGTGCACTTTTGGGTATAATTTACATAACATTATCGCACACATCCCTTCACCGGATTCCATCATCCCAGCCTTGTACCTGTTTGCGTAGAAAGCGGCCTAGCAATATTGAATAGCTGTTTCGTGCTGAAGTTATCCGGGTTAGATAGGTACAATTATGAGTAATTTCACTCCTGGAGTAGGGAACCACGATAAATTAATATGATCAGTAAAATTCGTGGCTTTGAAGTATTGCTAATCCATCTTTTTGTTTTTTTTGTCGAAGTAAGGCACAAGCGTATCAAGAACATTCACTGATGTTTCTGTAATGTCACAGATTTATTTAACATTTTTTGGTCATAAATTTTTATTCACAAGTGACAGGTTTAAGGTATTTTTATAAAAATTTCATACATAATTGAATTTTGGTAAATATCCTAAAAACAACAGTATTTTTGTAACCTCCATATTTTTATTGTTGTTCCTGTTCTTGAAATTGCAAACTTGTTGGCATCACAGATGAAAAAAAGATTATTTAACTGAAACACAATATGATATTTCCATAAAGAACAGACGTCCATCTTCGACAAACTTCAACTTCTGTAAAAATCTCTAATGTTTTTGAAGGTCGTTAACCTAGTAACAATTGAGGTTTTATAGCCACTCACAAAACTTATGTGGTTTTCGTTTGAGGCGAAACTGAGTCAGTTCCTAACCCCAACTGCTGTCAAAATGTATGAACTGACAGCGGTTGGGATTAGAACCTGACTCAGTTTCAGGTTCAATCGAAATCGCCATTAGATTGCACTTGTAGCATGCTATAAAACTTCAATTGTTACTTGGGTAAGATATCTCCACCAGGTGCGCTACTGTCGTCATGTTTTTAGTTGCTACGTTCGACTGAATTAACCAGCCTCCTGTCAAGGACGACGTCTCTGTACAGCCAGCATCACTACCATGAAAATCAAAACATTAATTTTGAATCGAATGATTAAAAGCTGTAATTAGTTACCAAAAAAAATTCTGAATAAAATGGTATTAAATCATCCTACAAGATGCAAAACGTCGTCTTTGTTTGGGGCTTTATAGCTATAAAGCCCCATATATGCACGCAGAAAAACGTATTGTAGATATAACAATACTCTGGTTCAAACTCAATAATAATTATTATTATCTCAGGGCTAAAAATATTCAATAATTGATTTAATCCATAATATTGTTATTTTAACAATAAATTCTGGTTTTGACGTTTCTATATTTAAATCACATTGTTGGTTGGATCTACAATAAAATTGTTGAAACAATTGACATTGTGTTATTGATCGAATGATGGAAGCACGATTAGTTCAACAATATTCTGATTTTGAAGCAACAAATAATCTGCCCATAAACGCATAAGAGTCCCATGTGGATTTTTGTCGAAAATGAGTTATCTGTTGGATTGTATTCTGTATCACCACTGAATCACACTGCACAAATAAGATTACCGGGTTTGTTCAGAAAATATCAAAAAAATACCAAAACATGGTTGTCCCATCCATTTGGCTCAATGGATGGGACAATCTTGAACAGCGTTTTTCTCGGCTTGCTGTTTTTCAACATGGGACTCTTATGCTGTTATGGGCAGTAATGCGGTAAACAATTTCTATTTAAATGTTTATTTATTTTCAATAAAAATAAAACAATATTTTATATTGAATTTTTATTTATAATAAATTGTTCCAAGATCTTTCAGGTTCAGTTGTCAGACAAGTTTCATCATTTCCGATTTGTTCTGAAAGTTAGAAAGATCATATGACTCAATAAATTTTAATTATTTTGATATTGGCACTTACCCAGAGAGTATCCTTTACGTCAGTATATAATTATAGCACTAGCCCCGAACTGTCCTGTATGTTGCAACTGGGTTGAGAAGTCTGTGGAAACAGAAATTTTACATTTAGTAAAGAAATAGTTATGATTCCGCCGTTTTGCTTAGGTTTTCTTACTTACATGTATGAAGAAAAAAAACCTACGGTGAACAGAATACACACAAAAATACACAATACACGCTGATTTGCTACTATGCAAGACCAAGATAAAATAAAATTTGATTGAAGTAAAAATAATATTGTTAGTTCAACAATAAAACAATGTATACTTAACAATAAATGAGTTTTGAATCAATAATAGAGTGAAGATTTAAATCAAAAATGAATATTGTTGGTTTAAGCGTTTGAAATTTCGCTGCGTGTGTAAGTCGCTGTAAAACTCCATATGATGGTGTAGGGTTGCCAGGAGGCTGGAATTAACAGTCCGGAACCGGTTCGGACTTCTGAGCGAATTCAGTATGGATTCCAGCTCAAATGCATCACCGATTGAGTCGGAATCGATTGTTTCCTTTGTGCTAGATTTAATTCTGAATCCATTTAGTATTCCGAACCGGTGCCGGAACAGGTTTGACGGGTAGTTGGGATAAGCTGGTGTGGCGGCGCTAGTGACTATATTAATTCAAATGTTTACACAAGTTTTATTAATATATTTGCTCGATCATGGATCTCTGTTCTCTGTGGTATTTCTAATTGAGAAACGCAATCTGTCTTATCTTTTACTGCTTTGGATAAGCCCCACACCCAGACAAATTTGGTTACTTATGAAACATAATTTACAATACAATACCATACATTGAAACAAATCACAGATAAACTCTGACCAGAGTCGTACAGTTTTGGCTTGGGAAACCATTAACTGATACATCGATAGTGAACCAGAAACTAGTTTCTATGCGAAACTTTACCAGTGGTCTTACGGCATCATCATTACAGAATTACTGTTTCACTTTTAGCATCAGCTCTAAATCTCCTAAAGCACATCATTATACTTAGTTCCTACACCGTAAGAAAAACTTACTAGTGAATGGAAGTTCCTTAGTCAAAGCCAGACGGCTTGACTGCGCCCAAGATCAAAGTGCCGTGGTCAAAATACATATGCTTCTTCCAGGAAACTTCATTCATATGAAGTAAGAACCCACCAATATTCATTTCGTGCCCTCTGGGTGTGGGTGCGCCGGTCAAGCGAAACTTTATCTACTTTGTGTGAAAATTGATCTAAAAGATGGCCGGAGTCCGAACGGAACTGGAAAGAAGGGCAATAACGTTTCCACCGCACTCTGGTAACGTTTTGTGGGGTTGTTCAAGCTTTAGTATAAATAAGCCCTTCGGCAGCATAAAGCAACTGCATCCCTAGCTGCGTACCTAACGACCAAAACGACATAACTGGGATCGTATAACTTTGCACTACATCTTGGCTGAACTTTCCCGACGGACATAACCTCTCGTACGTTAGATACTCTCGACAAAGACTGGTTACTGCAGCAACCCACAGAAAGTGCTGAACAAAGAGATACAAGTTAACCTACTTTCAATGTTTCAACGCGCGCGAGCTGCTCGTTTTGTCATTCTTGCTCCCACAAGGAAAGGAGTTTGCCCCCAACCCTTGACTCCATCCGCAGCCAACTTTGATGTGTAACATTGCATACATTCGTCCCCGAATGTCGCAGTGTATTGCCCGGGCCGGAAACAGATAGGGTTCGGTTGTAGGTACGTGCAGATCGAACCGTTTGGCCCACTGCTGGGATGACGTTTGAGCAAAATCATCTCTATTATTGCTGTAAGTTTATGTATTGAGTAATAATATTATTATGATATAATTTGCAGCTTACGGGTGAAGCCAGCGCTTTTTCGTTTTTGTCTGGTGTGTTCATTTGAGTATTATAGGGTGTGAAGACTATTTTCGCCCTATTTTTATTATCGCCCAACCTATTTGAAGCCGTTAGTTAGAGCAGCGTCTGCCATCTTTGTTCAACGCATTGGCTCAAATGGTAGTGCGAAAATAGGAGCATTCGATTCGAGTTTTCGTGGCGCTCAAAAAGAAGTATTTGCCCATTCTCAGTACATTTTTGGTATAAAATTGGTTCTTGGGAACGAAGCAAGAATACTGAAGCCAATTTATGCGCATTACATCGATTACAGGTAGCGTAATTAATAGAATAGTGTGGCACCCTCCCTAATGGCGCCAAAATTAGATCTTTCCCCTAATTGTGTCTATGTGAACACTAAACCAACCGATAGTTTATCGGGATTTATTTCAGGTTTTGGATAGTTAAATACATGATATGATGATATGCTCTGCGTCTTGAATCAAAATCAAAAATAATTTTCAATAATTAGGGGGATGTTGCCCGATGCACACCACTGAACAATTCGGACCCAGCTGTTTCTTAGTTATGGAAATACTATGAATAACAAAGCGCACATATTGTTTTCATGACTGTCGCGTGACTCAATTATAACTCATAAAATTCACTTTATCAATGTCTTAATTGTGGAATACGCGTATGAGATCGCGAAAAAAAGTGCGCAGTGGGACAAGTTTTCTGGAATACGTAAGTTTTTGCAAATCGGTGATTAACTTCAATATTGTGGCCCCTAACTCCTGTATTAGGTTTGATTTGGTCTAGTTCCTGTTCTATATAGTTTATGAATTATAATATTTTACATGTCGTAGAGAATTTCTCGTTTTACAATTGAAAATTCGATTAAGTACAAATACGTTTGATTTAGTGTTCACTTACACTTCTGGCCAATAAAATAGGTGTGTGATAGATTATTTTGTTTTTATCTCAATTGCACATACCAAGTTACAGCAGTCTCAATCACACCTACCGCACACACAAGCCTTGGTATCTGTCAAGTTACTAGTGGGTTGTTGGCGCTGATTATATTTACAATCTTTGTCAAGATGCAAAACAAGACTGCCGAAGGCTTTTTCGTGTGGTCAATATAATAGGTGTGTGAAATATATTAACGGGATATTGTTTTACATAATTCCATTATTCGTTTTATTTGGTGAAGTTTGAATTCTGCTAGCAAATAAATGTATTTAAATGTTGAATAAAACAAAGATTTGTTATAGAATGGGTAGAGCATCTCACTGTACTCAAGTGGAACAAGTTTTGCTGAAAAATTTTGTTCAAGAAAGTAAGGCGTACAAATAACTCACGAATACACTTTGACGTTCCGAAAAGTTCGTTACAAATGCCTTAAAACCTTTGAAAAAAGGAAACACGCAAAAAACGGAAGAAAACATCTACAGCTGCTGACCATCGTATTGCATTATTAGCGAAATCTGATCCATTCGCGTCATCCAATACTCCAAGACAGCATAAATTAGGTATAAAGTGGTAGGTTCGAGAACAGTTCGCTGTAGGCCGTAAAATTTCAAGCTTCCAGAAAGAACTGCTAAGAAGGTTTTACTATTGCGGAGCAAAAGCCTTCGAAGAAATATGCAATTTGCTTTTCAACAGCGTTAATGGGCCTGGTTCAGAAGGAATCAAGAAATGGCGACATATCCTTCGGAGGGACGAATCAAAGAAAAACCTGTTTTCCTCCGATGCACAACGTAACGTTATACGTCCAAAGTGCAAAAAGTTTGATCTGCGACACACGCAAAATATGGTATAGCACGGAGGCGAGAACAATGAAGTTTGGGGCTTGCTTTTCGTGGAATGGCGCAGGTCCTTTTTTCAGCAACATCACTATAATGGCAAGATTAGAATGCAAGGCAAAGGATGGACATCCTAAAGGATGTCATGCAGTCATATGCCTAAGATAATGTGCATGGCACTTTCAGCAAGATATTGATCGAAAACACACATCGAAGTATGTAAAGGAATGATTTCGGGATAATAAAGTGACTATAATTTTGACCCTGCCATGCTCAAAATTTCACAAATAAGGATCGTTTGTGGGAAGCAGCTTAAAAGGAATGATGCGCTATACCAACGGAAACCTATCAGCGTTTGAATGACTCAATGCTAAGACGAATGGATAAAACTTGGTTGAATAAGGGAGCTTACGCAGGTTACTAGTTGTTGAAAATATTAAAGTCTTAAAATTACTAGATTTGAAAAAAAATATGCAATGGATTACAATACACCTATTTCATTGACCAGGTACTTTTTTGGATTTCATGGAGAAGAGAGAGTTACGATAAAGCATAACATTTAATTTACAAATGAAAGTGTTCTTTTTCATATTTACAACTGTGCCTAACTATAAATAAAATAAACTCAAAATTTCATGTATTTTTATCTCACACCTATTTTATTGACCAGCAGTGTATATTATAAAACATAGAAAGGCCCGCTGAGAAGTGTGTTTACTGTGAGGAGAATCCGCATACACTTTTGACATGCCCAACGTACAAACTTCGCGCGCACAAACTGAAGCGATCCGCCAAAAATCGCTCCAGACGCTCTTACGCAGAAATGCTTGAAAGAGCTGTTCCTCTTTTCTCCGAAAACCCATACGCTCTCTTGCCAACTGACGATAACGCCTCTAACAACCCTTGCGAGGGGAATTCTTTGGCTCCGCTCGAAAACAATAGGAAAAGACCTAATCCAAACTCACCCGAACTTCCACGTAAGGGTCTTAGATTATCCCAAACAAGGGTACAAAATAAAAATAATCCATCAACTGGAAGTGCTGCTACAAATCCGAAGATAATACCTCCTGAGATACAACCAGGAGTTCCCAGCACTCCCCGGGGAACCAAAAATCCCAAGAGTTCCCATTTTACAGTCAGAAAGTCAACCTAAAACTGGATTCCTTAAATTTTCTGACATTGACTGACATTGTTTGATGGTTGCTATTCTACCAACAGTAAGAACATTTTTAAAACAGTTGACTGAACAATGGCCCCTCCTTGCGATCGCATCCTTCGAAGGAATCACGGATCTGATCACTTCACACCAAAAAATAATGAAATTTAAACGACATGTAAATCAATACGAATGTAAACATACAAAGATTGAATAAAAAATTTGATTGAAAATTACGTTAAAATTAATTGGAGCATCAAACAGCATACAATTTTACACTTTCATTCGTGTAATATTACATGTCATTCATTTTACAGCAGTATTCGAGTAAAAATACATTGAAGTGCATTGGTTTTCCGTTTAAAGTAACTGTAATTTTCAATCCACGTGTAAAATTATAATAAAATTCGTTGAAGAAAGCACGACAAGTCGTGTGTATTTGTAGTGGAATTTAATTTTACATTTATATTCATGCTCCAAAAATGTGTATGAAAATAAACTTAAAATTACGAAATGTTTTTGCCTTTCTCAATAGAAAGGTATTGCAATTGCTCTGAAAACCGACTTTTTAACGGAGGCCCGGAGGGCCGAGTGACATATACCATTCGATTCAGTTCGTCGAGTTCGGCAAATGTCTGTGTGTGTGTATGTATGTGTGTATGTATGTATGTGTGTGTGTATGTGTGTATGTGACCAAAAATGTCACTCATTTTTCTCAGAGATGGCTGAACCGATTTTGACAAACTTAGTCTCAAATGAAAGGTGCAACGTTCCCATAGGCTGCTACTGAATTTCTAATGGATCCGACTTCCGGTTCCGGAATTACAGGGTGATAAGTACGAACACGCAGAAAATGTCGATTTTAATAAATTCTGCAATGAATGTATAAAGGTGAAAATTTTTCCAAAATATGACCACAACTGCTTCGATTTGTAGTATTAGGTCACTAACATCCATTCAAAGTCTATTTGGCCACATTGGCCACCATCCTCGGTTCCGGAAGCCCCGGCGGAAGTATCTAAATTCAGAATAACAGTCACATCGGTTTCTCGGAGATGGCTAGACCGATTCGACTAAACTTGGCCTCAAATGAAAGGTATTGCGTCCCCGTAAATGGCTATTTAATTTCATCCCGATCCGACTTCCGGTTCCGGAGTTACAGGTTGTGGCGTGCGATCACATAGCAAATTGTGATTCAAACCGATACTCCGATGAAAGCAAAAAAGGTAAAAATTTCGCTAAAATGTCTCTCAAACAACTTAAATTTGCTGTTCTAGGTCACCGACGGCCAACCAAACTTTCGTTGACTACATTGACCACCATAGACGGTTCCGGAAGTGCCCGGGAAAAGCGGCCATCTTTCAAAATTTACGAACTCACATCAGTTTCCCGAAAATGGTTGGGCCGATTTTCACAAACTTAGTCCCAAATGATAGCTATAATATCCCCATAGATGTCAATAAAATTTCGCACGGATCGCTTATATGGGTCCGGAAATATAGACTAAATCGTCCGGTCACATATGAAATTCCCATATAAGCCGGAACTCAAATTTTTTTTTTCAAAGGGGGGACCTCATGAAATTTCAGAAATCGAATTCGTATTTTTGATGCCAAACATCTTTAAAATGCATGAAACGTCGAGATTTTATGTTATCTCGAAAAAATTTTTTTTATAAAAATCGACTTTTTGGGACTTTGCCGATTTCGCACCTTTTTTCAGTTCAATATTACCATGGCTGTTTTTTCTTTTTCAAAATTTTCACATTCTCGTGATTCATGATTGAGAAAGGCACAATTGCACCGCTAGGTGGATTAAAATAGGTTTTTCAGTTCAATATTACCATGGCTGTTTTTTCTTTTTCAAAATTTTCACATTCTCGTGATTCATGATTGAGAAAGGCACAATTGCACCGCTAGGTGGATTAAAATAGGTTTTTCAGTTCAATATTACCATGGCTGTTTTTTCTTTTTCAAAATTTTCACATTCTCGTGATTCATGATTGAGAAAGGCACAATTGCACCGCTAGGTGGATTAAAATAGGTTTTTTCTGTTCTTCTTACAGTGGAACTGCAGAAGTATTATCCCCAAAATTGATTCATTAAACACTTGCTAGATTACAATAATTGTGATTCATTTTGCCTATGTGAAACATGGCTAACTTCTAATATAAATCTCAACTTCCACGATTTAAACCAAGGTGCTTAGAGTTCTAAAGTGATTCGTCTTTGGCAGTAACTAGGTGAGGAGTGAGGTTAGCGTGCAGCAGACTGCGGGAAGAAAAATGCCAGCGAACAACTTTGTTTCTCTACTGAAATCCAAGCAAACATATGGAGAGAACTAGTAAACAATGTTGTTAGCTGTCGTTTCTAAAACCAACATGGCTGATCGGTGTTTTTGAGGATCGTATCACCTGAGACTAAAAACTCCTTGATTTTCACATTGTGCGCTTGCAGGGGTACTTTTATGGATCAAAAAGTGCTATTCCTTCAATCGAATCAACCTCCCTTCGACGCCAGGCATTAAAGTTGTCGCTTGTCCAACAACAATCAAAGGCAAAGATCTTTGCATTGCTTCTATTTATATTCCTCCTAGGGCCACGATGGGATATCGAAGATTTTCCAACATGTTTGAATACCTTCCCTCGCCCCGTCTGCTTCTTGGAGACTTTAACTCTCACGGTACAGGGTGGGGATGTCTGTACGACGATAATCGATCCTCAACAATTCAAGACCTTTGTGACAACTTCAATATGATAATTTTCAGAATTAAATGATACGAATTCCTAAACCACCAGCGTCAGCAAGTGCACTGGACATATCTCTATGCACGACATCACTACGGATAGATTGCAATTGGAAAGTAATATCTGATCCCCACGGTAGTGACCACCGGCCGATTGTAATTGCAATCACCACTCATTCAAGACCTTCGGAACCAATCAATGTTCCCTATGACCTCACACGAAACATTGATTGGAAGAGCTACGCTGCCGAGATATTCAAAACTATCGATTCGACACAGATACTCCCCCCGGAGGAAGAGTATAAGTATTTGTCCAACTCGATTCTCGATACCGCGATTCAAACTCAGACGAAACGAGTACCCGACGTGAACACCAAAAAACGTTCTGCCAACCCGTGGTGGGACAAAGAGTGCTCAGACGTGTACACGGAAAAGGCTGCCGCGTACAAAGCCTTCCGGAACGACGGGTTATATTAAAAAAGCGAATGAAAAATTTAATGAAATCTAAGAAACGCAGTTACTGGCGCCGGTTTGTCGACGGGTTAACAAGAGAAACAGCGATGAGCACTCTTTGGGGCACGACCCGACGCATGCGAAACCGAAACAGTACTAACGAGAGCGCGGAATATTCAAACCGTTGGATATTCGATTTCGCCAAGAAGGTTTGTCCGGATTCCACCCCGGCACAAAAAATCTACCGCGCTGCGTCGCCTCACAATACCGCGAACGAAACGCCGTTTTCGATAAAGCCCCAGGGCCAGACAGAATCAAATTCAACTTGTTGAAGAATCTGCCAGACTCTGCCAAGAGACGCTTGTTGAATTTATTTAATAACTTTCTTGAGGGTAACATTGTCCCACATGAGTGGAGACAAGTGAGAGTCATCACCATCCAAACACCAGGAAAACCAGTCTCCGACCACAACTCGCATCGATCGATTGCAATGCTGTACTGTATCCGGAAGTTGTTTGAGAAACTGATCTTGTTTCGCTTCGACAATTCGGTCGAAGCAAATGGCTTACTGTCAGATACACAATTTGGTTTCCGCAAAGGAAAAGGCACGAACGATTGCCTTGTGTTGCTTTCTACAGAAATTCAATTGGCCTAAGCTAACAAAGAGCAGATGCCATCAGTCTTCTTGGATATTAAGGGGGCTTTTGACTCAGTTTCTATAGACATTCTGTCAGAGAAGCTGCACAAGTATGGTCTTTCACCGATTTTAAATAACTTTTTGCTACACACCTAGAAAAAATCGTGTAAATTTACGTCTCCTGACCCTGACATATACGAGCATCAAAAATGACTTAGTTTTACGTTTGGTTTTAATTTTACATGACGTTGATTTTCGTAAATCGTGTAATTTTACTCCACATATTGCGTTTGTTTTCAGTGGCAGTAAGTGTAATTTTATGTCATTGCGCATTTAAAGTATATGTTTCATGTAAAATTAAATGGAATACGGTATTGTTTCGTCATTTCGAGAAT
This sequence comes from Topomyia yanbarensis, assembly GCF_030247195.1. Lineage (NCBI taxonomy): Eukaryota > Metazoa > Arthropoda > Insecta > Diptera > Culicidae > Topomyia > Topomyia yanbarensis. The sequence continues at coordinate 60,782,106 of NC_080670.1, forward strand.
TACGGGTTGCTAAACTGTGTCATGTTTGCAATTACGTCAATGATAAAATTCATAATTTTTTGGTGTGTAGACCTGTTGGCTGAAAAGCACATTCGTATGGCGATTTAACAACATTGCGATTTAGCTACATGGGTCTTCCTCGGCGCTCATGTCTAAGTCACCTGCTCTACAATTTTTACGTGAATGACATTGACAATTGTCTTGCCAATTCATGCACGCTAAGGCAACTTGCAGACGACGGGGTGGTCTCTGTTACAGGGCCCAAAGCTGCCGACTTGCAAGGACCATTACAAGATACCTTGGACAATTGGCTTCGGCTCTTCAGCTGGGCATCGAGTTCTCCAAGGAGAAAACTGTGTTGGTTGTTTTTTCTAGGAAGCGTGAGCCGGCGCAACTCCAGCTTCTATTAATGGGTGATACGATCAATCAGGTCTTCACATTTAAATGCCTCGGGGTCTGGTTCGACTCGAAAGGTGCTTGGGGATCTGAAACAGAAATGCCAACAAAGGATCAATTTTCTCCGAACAATAACTAGAACATGGTGGGGTGCCCACCCAGGAGACCTGGTCAGGTTATTCCAAACAACGATATTGTCGGTGATGGAGTACGGGTGTTTCTGTTTCCGCTCCGCTGCGAACATTTTACTTCATCAAACTGGAAAGAATCCAGTACCGTTGCTTGCGCCTAGCCTTGGGTTGCATGCATTCGACCCAAACGATGAGTTTAAAAGTGCTGGCGGGCATTCTCCCACTAAAAAATCGATTTTGGGAACTCGCATATCGATTGCTTATCCGATGCGACATTCTGAACTCGTTGGTGATTGAAAACTTCGAGAGGCTCGTCGAGCTTTCTCGATGTTATCTCAAACCCGATTTATGTCCTTATACTTCGACTACATAGCACAGAGCATTAAGCCTTCTTCGTATACTCCCAACCGTGTTCGTTTCGTAGATATTTCTGATTGTACTGTATTCTTCGAGACATCCATGAAGGAAGAGATTCGTGGAATCCCGGACCATATACGCCCGCAAGTGATCCCCAATATATTTTATAATAAATTCCGAGACGTCGACTGTGACAAAATGTTCTACACTGACGAATCAAGTGGGTCTATGGGTCCACTGGCTTCAATAGCTTCATCAATACTATCACCGCTTCATTCAAGCTCAATGATCCCGCTTCAGTTTACGTCGCAGAGTTAGCTGCAATTCAGTACACCCTTGATCATCGACACTCTGCCCACAGATCACTACTTCATCATTTCGGATAGCCTCAGCTCTATCGAGGCTCTTCGTGCGATGAAGTCCAAAAAGGAATTCCCATATTTCCTAGGGAAGATACGGGAATCCTTGTGTACGTTATCTGAAGAATCTTATCAGATTACCTTTGTTTGGGTCCCCTCTCATTGCCCTATCCCAGGCAATGAAAAGGCCGACTCATTAACAAAGGTGGGCGCATTAGATGGTGACATATACGAAAGACTAATCTGCTGCAACGATTTTTTTTTTTTGGTTTTTGTCGTCAGAGAACACTCAACAGTTCGTCGCTGTTGTGCTATCTTATGACGATCGCCATTTAGCACATTTCGAGAAAAACGATTTTTAAAGTTTGAGATTGAATATTTTGAAACTTATAAATGGTATAAACAATCCAAAGAAGACAATTGATGCTTCTATCTATTCTGCATTAATCTCTCAAATATTACAAAGATCAGTTGACTATGTTGCGGGTTTTTACTATGAATGTAAACAACAGTCGCACTCACACGTGTCATAGGCGTGTATTGATGACAAAATTTGTATGACGTGTCATAATCGTGCATGGAAAATTTTCCATAGAAAAAATAACCATTTTTTACTTTTATTCATATCTTTGCGTTCATGTGGTCTAAAAACAATCGCTGAAATGCATTTTGAAGTAAATGAGTCAGGGAATCTAAAAAGATGTTATTTTTGATTACAGTGTTGCCAAATATTCTTTATTTCCAGTTTAAAACTAAAACTGTGTTTTTCTCACAACTCGTGTAATTTTCCTTTGAAAATGTTTAAGCCATTGTGTTCCTCAGACATTTTCACACATAAAAACATCTAAAACTTCAATATAACTTGAGCAAATCCCTAGATACAGTGATTTGAAGCACAAAACTCACAATTTCTCATTATGTTTCTCGCTATATCTAAGTAACCAAGTAGAATTTCAAAATTCTGAAAACGCCACTTTGTAGAGATTTTTCAAACAAGTAATGTGGCATATCTAACTCAGTTTACCCCAAAATGGCATTTGTCATAAGATAGCACAACAGCGACGGGTTGGCAAACCTCGTGGAGCAATGGTGAACTTTGACGATGGCTACATTCCATTATTCCAAAGGTATCAACGAAGCCTTGGTTCAGGGGGATGGATGTGGGTCGGGATTTTATTCGTGTAATGTCCCGACTTATGTCCAACCACCACACCTTGGATGCGCATTTGCGGCGTATTGGGCTTGCGGAGAGTGGTATGTGTGCTTGTTACGAGGGCTATCACGACATCGGACACATTGTCTGCGCCGGGTATTTGGACGCCAGATCGCAATTAAAGGATTCCCTTCGCTGGCAAATCGCGATCTCCCCTATATGTCCCTTATTTATACTTTCATAAAAACGATAAATATCACAGTTTAGTCCCTCTCTTTTATGTCCCGTTTTAGAAGTTTCCTCCTGCCTTGTGGAACCGATAAGCTCCAGAGTGCCACTATGTAACCGCCGTCGCCCTTACCACTACGCATGCATGGAAGGAACCTGAAGCGAGAGCGACTCGAGGTCCGATGACTTTTGAAGGATTCCCCGCGGGTCCGAAGCATACCATCCGCCAATCCGGTACTCGACGACTTACTAGACTGAGGCACTAATTTGTTTCGCTGATCTCCCGTTTGCCCGAAAGTTGCAAATTTTGCTCTTCTTTCCTTGTCACCATATAATATAAGCCCCCCTCTGAATATCTTGACCAAGCATAAGTCTTCGTTAAAAAATCAAATTTGGGACGATCCATAAATGACGTAGCATTTTTGAGTGATTTTTAACACCCCCCTCCCCCATCGTAGCATTTCGTCACAAACCTCTAAATACCCCCTGGTAATTACGTAGCTTGGCGGTAATTCTCCCCCCCCCTTGTCCTAGCAAAATTTTAAAAAAAATGAAAAACGATGTTAGTTATTCCCCTTTAAAAAAGCTACGTAGCATGACATGACCCCTACCCCCCTTGTCGTCAAACATTATCACAAAATACAAAACTCCCCCTCCCCCATATAATGCTACGTCATTTATGGATGATCCCTTTGTGTTCTGTATTCCTAGTTTTCAGATAGCTACAATTTTTACTCTTTATTAAAACTATTGTCCTCCATCTTGTAAATTGAATTGTATCCCTAGTTTTAAGATATCTGTGAAATTTCTCATAAATATTTGGTCCCGCTTTTGTGTACCAAACTATATTGTTAGTTTTAAGATAACTGTAAAATATTTCGTAAAAAACTATTACTCCCCCTCATGTATATCAAACTGAATTCCTTGTTTTAAAATTTTTCATAAAAAAATCTTTTACCCCCTCTCTTGTATAGAGAATCTTATTTCTAGTCTTAAGATAGCTGTAAATTCTTTTCTCTTTCATAAAAAAAATATTTCAACATTGGAACCTCCTAGTTTTAAGATATCCAAAATGTAAAAACAAAAGTATTTGGCACCGCCAAGGTAACGCCTATCAAATAAACGAAATGAATAAAAAATAAAAAAACCTTAGAGTCATTCGCCTCTTTTCGGGTTAGAGAAATCTCTTTATGGAAAAATCTTGGGGTTGGGAATCGAACCTTGGTGAGCTGCGTACAAGGCAATCGATTTACCAACTACGCTATTCCCCCCCCCCCCCCCCTAAGCAATAACGTTCTTAAAATCGTCATTTTTTAAGGGTATACTATAAATATTTTTGAATGCATCGATTACAAATCAAAAAGGAGTAACTCCCTTCCAGAAAATTCAAACGGAATTGAATTTCGTTAAGTTAGACCAAAGTTTAACAAATATTACATTTTTGACGCATTTCTCCAGAATAATTTGCAATGCTTGTTTTAATACAATTTCACTTAAAGTGGGAAGCTGATACTTTGCCAATGTCTAAAGTTGAAGTAAAACCCGTCATGCACGAAGCCATACTCAATCAAATTCTTCAAATTCAATGCTACATTGAAAAGATTCTGGTTCACTGTTAGATGATCTCATTTTTCTTTCTTGCGTTAATGCAAAGTATCTGTTCACTCTTTTACGCCGGCAGAAATCTTTACACGTTTGTTGCACGGCATTCGCTGTTATGTAAAACTCGAATAGGTGCACAAGAGGAAACATGCGAAGAATTCGGAACGATAATAGCGTACCTATCCAGCCACCCTTCGGAAGCATTGAACTAAACGTCCATACAAGATGTATTGTATGTAAGGAACACCGAGATTCGTAGTTAATTCCACGGCCAAAATCTCTAGCAAGCTGTCCAAGCGAGAATGGGGCCCATAAACATCCTCCCAAATCAAAGTTCTCAAAGAGCTCTTTTATATTGTATATAACATGCAACGCGACATCGAATACGACCACATTAAAACCAAAATCCTCGTTTATATTGACAAGGATATTACTGAAGTTCGCCTTCATGATTTGACACCGAGCTCCGAGTACATTAAAAAAATATGTCGAAATGCGGAGAAGTGAAATCCGTTACGAATGACACCTGGAGAAATTTTTTCCTCGACATTCTCAACGGGGTTCGTCTGGTTAGAATGTAGCTGCACCAACCTATACCATCTTACTTGACCTTCGGGTGCAATTCTGCTCAAGGTATAATCTACATTCAAAGAACCCTATGCGCTTACCCCGGGCATATGTCCACTTTCTAGCTCTGCAACCAGACGGCATACTATGATAAACCATGCGCTAAAACTGCTACGAAAAATGGATCTACTATAACACACACTGACAAACAGCATTCCACCGCTAAACCACAGACAACGGACCGCAAGATAGAACCGTTTACCATAAACCGGTTGCTCGACTTGGAACAAAAGGTGGACTAAAGTCAAAACTTTGTCGAACCGATTTAAATAAAATAGTTTTATATAGTTTTGAAAATAACCATTCACTATTCATTAGGGTGGCTCAACAGTATTTTTTTCCAGAAACTATGAATCGTTTTTGATATTAAAACTAAAAAAATCCAAAGAAAAACTGGTCGGCAATTTCTTTTTTGTTCACTAGTGTAAAACTCGTAGATCATCTTCTAAATGTTACTTGAAACTTATGCATGTATTCTTGTCATAATTCCAGCCTTCAATTGTTATCACTGATATCAATTGTTCACAATTATCATCAGTAAGGACCATTCGTCTCCATTGAAAGTTTTTTTAAATTATCTTATCTTATCTGAAGTTTTCGCAAAATTAGCTTAGACTCACTTTCAAGACAAAATAAAATCTTTCGAATGAGTATAGTGCGGTATTCGTGGGCGTCGTTGTTATTATGGCATTTGAAGTTTGTGTTTAATGAAAGTATTCATAACAAATGCCTATCTAAACAATAATTAAACCAACTTTTCGTCCAAATAACCTAAAATCTCGCGAAAATCTTGAGCGTTTTTTCAAAACGTCATATCTGCAATGAGTTACTCTCTTTGTTTACTTTCTCTTTCGATTTTTGCGGCGTCACTATAACACGTTTCACTTATTTTACAGTACAGATCGAAAGACGGTGGTTTTGACTAGCATATTATGCAAAGAGTTGAGGGATAAATGTTAAAGTGACCGAATTATTAACAGAAGAGAAAGTAAACAAAGAGAGTAACTCATTGCAGATATGACGTTTTGAAAAAACGCTCAAGAAATGTCCGCGCTCGCCCCACTGTGCAACCGCTAGTGTTAAACAACAATATGTTGAGATTTCTTTTAAAAAGTCAATTTAAGGGTTGAAATTGTATTTTGTTTTATTTCGAAAGTCAAACTCTATCCAATAAAAGAAGATATTTATTCTTTATTTAATGCCTCAATTCTGACCACCAGAACCTACATATTCCTACACCATGCACCATGTAATACAGAAGCCATCAGCTCCTCCACATGTCGAACGAGAAAAAAAAAAGTGATGTCATGCCATTTCGGGACCAAGTGGGGCAACGGAGTTGGATTATGCGCCCGCAGCAGCAGTAACTGCCGGGCGTCATCGGTGGTTCAGTACAGTAGTAGGCGACGGCCCGAGTTACCTTTGCCACATCAAAGCATCCTTCAGAAAAGTACAAGATGTGCACCGTACCATACAGGCATTCACGCACGCTCACACACACAACCACACAATGCCAGCCAACGATGCATTGCCGGAGAGGATCCTAACGAGAATAGTGGATTGAGACCCATTTTGCCCTTAGTTCCATGATGGGTATATGGTGATTCGAATATCGTGTAACGAGCTTAAACGAACGGGTAGCGTCACGGGGGTTATGATGTGGGTGCATACAAGAATGTGCACCTTGGCCTGTTAGGACAGGCAAATCAGGTTCTATTCCAATTTTACGACTTGGCGTTTAATCATTTTTGGTTGATGGTTTTTTTCTGGTAGGATAAATTTCGCCGGCGCTGGTTTTCCCTGCAGACACGTGTTAAGTGTCCGAGGTTTTCATTCGAATAGTCATATTTACATCACCTTGTGGAAAGGTTTGACTTGCCCGTACATATATACAATATGTGAAAATAAAAAAGTAGTATTCGTGCCTGTTTTTGGATTCTGAGTATGCGGCGTACCTCTACGCATACGCGTGGATATCCTCCATTTGCGAAGATATTTAGAACTGACCAACCTAAATAATCACCTCCACGTACCATGACTTGACTGCTGAACTGTCCTTTTATGCTTTTTTATTAGCATCTTTTGTTGAATAAGTGCTGAACTAGGTTAGAATAAATAAATCTTCCATTTGATTTAATCCGATTAAGCCGTCCAAATTTTCAACTAATGTAGCGGAACGGAAAAACAGTATTCGAATGAGCTGGCCTCGCAAAGCAAAACCTCTTATTTTTTTCCTCAAGTCCGGTACTCGTCAAGTTTTCTCGAAATAAATTACTACTACCTATAGGATTCTGTTTCGACTTCATTGCTTTACGCTACATTTAGGTCAATGCCAATGGCGCTAAACCATTGACAGGTACTGATGAGACGTTTATTTTATTGTAGTGGCAGGTTACCAAATCTAGCCAAACAGTGACGGGTTTTCGTGAGATCTGAAAAGAGCAAATTTCTGTTGCAAATTTCTCTAATGATATCTTCTAATGGATCACAATTCGATAACAGGGTTGACTCATTTTACCACATCTGCAGATTGATTGCCGATAAAGGATTTTTATAGTTTCGACAGCCTCATATGCAACGAATTCTCAATAACGACCAACTTAAAGTTAGCGACTTAGTATCCCTGTCCAGGAGTCCGATATAGGTGTTGATGTTGATCTTACTGTTCATTACAATCCAGAGTGGGTTTCGAACCATTTTCAGCCTACATTTTGTGCGAGTTTTATTGGAATACATTTGAATGTTCAAAGCGAGAACCCTACAGTTGTTTACGAAGCCTTTCAGCAAGTTCATAGCATAGGATAAACAATTAATCAGTTACTTACCTTACCTTACCGTTCAGGCTAGAGTCTTGTTGTCTCTTGCTATATGCAGAAGCCGGTCCATTACTTCTTATCGCCAGCCTCGCAGTCTTCGAAAGATCCGCAGCTCGTCCTCTATCTGGTCGATCCACCGTGCTCACTGTACGCCCCGTCCTCTTGTTCCTGTATGGTCGTCCTCAAGAACCATCTTCACCGGGTCGTTGTCCAACATTCTTGCGACGTGTCCAGCCCACCGCAAATGTCCCATTTTTGCGGTATGCGCGAAGGATGGTTCTTCCAGCAGCTGATGCAACTCATGGTTCATTCGCCACGTTCCGTCTTCCATCTGCACGCCACCATAGATGGTACGCAACACCTTTCGTTCGAAAACTCCAAGGGCGCGTTGGTCCTCCACGAGCATAGTACAGGTCTCGTGACCGTGGAGGACCCCCGTTCTAATCAGTGTCTTGTAGATAATCAACTTCGTGCGGCAGCGAACTTTGTTCGACCGTAGCGTCCTCCGGAGACCAAAGTAGGTACGATTTCCCGCCAAGATCCGTCTCTGAATTTCTCTGCTGGTATCATTGTCGGCGGTTACCAGTGAGTCCCAATACACGAATTCGTCGACCATCTTGATTTCGTCACCGTCAATCGGAACTCGGGATGGGAGGTTCACATTGTCGTCTCTAGAACCCCTTCCTCTCACGTATTTTGTCTTCGAAACGTTGACGGCAAGTCCAATCCTGCTGGCTTCAGCCTTCAGTCTGATATACGTTTCCGACATCGCCTCAAAGCTCCGTGCCATTATGTCAATGTCGTCGGCTAGGCCAAGAAGCTGGACGGACTTCCTGAAGATCGTGCAACTCGTGTCTATCCCCGCTCTCCTTACTACACCTTCTAACGCAACGTTGAACAGCAGGCACGATAGACCATCACCTTGCCGTAACCCTCTTCGAGATTCAAAGGGACTCGAGAGTGTCCCTGATACTCGAACAACGCACATCGCTTGGTAGTGCCCCACGAACTCCCTTGCAAATGGTGACAATCGACAGCAAAGAATTTGGGAGAGGACCTTGTAGGCGGCGTTAAGTAGTGTGATCGCGCGGTAGTTGCAGCAATCCAACATGTCAACCTTTTTGTAGATTGGGCCAACGACACCGTCCATCCACTCCTTCGGAAGAATCTCCTCCTCCCAAATTATGCCGATGACCCAGCGCAGCGCTCTAGCCAGTGTTTCACCACAATATTTTAATAGCTCGCTGGGTAGTTGATCTACACCGGCAGCTTTGTTGTTTTCAGCCGACCGATCTCCTTCTTGAGTTCTTGGAGATCAGGGGCCGGCAGCCTATTCTGCGCGTGCTCCAAAATCCGTTGCCATAGCGCCTTCGTCCTCTGCTGCTTCACCGTTGAGGTGCTCGTCTTAGTACTGCTTTCACCTCTCAATCCCCTCACACTCGTTCGTAAGAAGGTTACCGTCTAAGTCCCTGCACATATCGGCTTGCGGAACGTAGCCTTTGCGCGAACTGTTCAGCTTCTAGTAGAACTTCCGTGTGTCGTTTACGCGGCACAGTTGTTCCATCGCTTCGCGATCTCGTTCCTCCTGTTGGTGCTTCTTTCTCCGGAGGACCGAGGTTTGCCTGTTCCGTGCTTGTTTGCATCGCTCCACATTCTATCTCGTTCCGTGCTTCAGCATCCTCGCCTGTGCTGCATTCTTCTCCTCTATTAACTGCTTTCATTCGTCATCGAACCAGTCGTTTCCTCGATTCGGAATCGCCGTACCTAGTGCGCTATAGCAGTACTTCCTATAGCGAAACGGATCTCCCTCCAGCCATATTCAAGAGTAGCTGCGCCCAGCTGTTCTTCCGTGGGTAGTGCTGCTTCCAGCCGCTGTGCATAGTCTTGGACAACCCCGGCGTCCCGAAATTGCGCGATGTTGGGCCTTGGCGTCCGACTACGACGAGTGTTATACACCGTCGAGAGTTTTGAGCGCATTCATACTGCAACTAGGTAATGGTCCAAATCTATATTCGCACTGCGGTACGTACGAAAGTTGGTGATATCAGAGAAGAATCGCCCGTCAATTGATAGATTTGGTTTTCGGTGCGTTGGTCAGGTGATCTCCAGGGGGTTTTGTGGTTATATTTGCGGGGGAAGAAGGTACTTCAGACTACCATGCCACGAGAGGCTGCAAAGTTGGCCGTTGTCATTCGATACGGTGTAAATTAATTAATCAGTTATGAGATGATACTAAACAACTGTCCCTAAGGTTATATTTATAGCGAATCTTCAATAAGTTGTTTAGTATAATGAGTTAGTCAAAAGTTAGTGAAATCAAAGGACAGTGATGTAGTAGCGGATGGGAGGAGCCGAAAAAAAATCCTATCACCGCTCAAAGAAACCGGTATCGGCATCGGGAGAAATCCCGCCGCCAGGGAGCTCTCAGTCGAAGTAAGGTGAGTCACCTTCGGGGACCATACGAGAAGATCGCGACAGAACTGAGATCTAAATAGCTCACGGAAATCGGAGCTAATTGGTTTATGGCATCATGCGCTAAATGGCTTGCGGAATATAATGGATATGGAAAATATCCGAATGAAGTACACCTCAGAGCAAATAAAGAGAAGAATAAGTGGCTTAATGGCTCAAGTACGCAGAAGATTGAAACGATGCAATAGATGGAAAGAATAACGGAATGCAAGAGGAAAGGCGGGAGCTAAATAGATAGATCATGCTAGGCTCCGAGTTAATTGTGGAAAACTCGTGAGAAAAATAATGCATAACGAATCAACACTCCGTTGAAAGCCGTGGCGAAGCTGGGTGTGAGGTTGAGCAACGAAAGTTCAGCTAGCACATTCCGCAAAGAAGATTGGTGATCCATCATCGACGCAACATTCTGCAGTTCCCCGCTGATGGATAACATGAATTGCTCACTGGAACACACATAACGACCACCAGACGATCCACTATACCATTGACCGGTGGAACTGTACTAGAAGACGAAGGACTTCGACAAGGGCCGAAGCACTTCGTGCAGATAGCATCGCTCCAATTCCGAACGCCGATAAGCTGTCAGCGAGGGAATTTGACGTAACAATGCCGAGGAAATTGGAGCCGACAAACTGCCAGCGTCCGGCGTATTGGTGGAATGGCTCAGCACCTGCCTAAAAGTCTAAAGACGCGTACAGATAGCAATATCTGAGGTAGTTAAAGAAGAGCATAATGTGATATTCCGGGCGGCCAGAGACGCTTTTTAACATGAGACAGTGTTGAGTAAGTCCACCGGCTATTAGAAGTTGTGCTGGGACAACGCTTGCCGTGTGGTGTTGGTCAAGATCACGGGTACAACAACGCCAGCCTTAAAGGTACGCTGACAAATTGAAGACTATCGTAGAGGGTCTCTTACCGAAGTACGAATCAGGTCTCCAACAACCGGTTCCCTACATTGGATAAGGGACTTAAAACGAAGAAAGCTCCCGGTTCGGACGGTATCCCCAACGTGCTTCTAAAGACCACGATCCTGGAGTTTCCTGACATATTCAGGACAGTACTATAGAAATGCCTCGACGAAGGCTATCAACCAGGTAAGTGGAAGATTCAGAAGATGGTGCTGCTATCAAAACCAGGAGATCTAATCGTGTATCGGTCTATATTGCTACTGCATACTCTTGTTAAACTTCTGGAAAGGGTCATCCTCAACACGTTGGCGAACTACGCTGAAAGTGAGTACGGGTAATCGCAGAGGCAGACTCCGAAAAGGGATTTCAACGATAGATCGGGGTGAAGAACGCGTTCAACATTCACCACAGGCTTGTGGTGAATGTTGAACGCGTTCTTCACTTCGATCTAGGTATCTAGGTAGCGCTGGTCAGCAAACATAAAAATCCAACATGCCAGAGGATTCCAACGATGCGAGGACAATTAACATAGTGGCAAGGATCGTGCCGAGCATCGGCGAAGCAAGATGTAATAAGAGACGTCTCCTGGCGGGTGTCAGGTTCTTTATACTTAGGTATGGCATTCCGGGCCGGATTTTTACACGAAATGCAAGGAGACTGGTCATAGCAGACTCGTCGGGAAACTGTGGTACTGGTTTAGAATCGTCGGGGTGCCAGCGAGCTGGATGTCATGCGTCACCCGGAATTACCTAGAAGGGTCTTGGCATCCTGCTAATTTGCCCGCGGATGAGGAGATAACCATGCTACATGAACGAATACCCTGTAGTAGTAGCAGAGCCCCTGCGAATTGAATTACTGGCCACAAGCGGCGTAGTGAGATGCCGTCGAACTGTCACCACGTTATGTAATTTATCCTTGGAAGTGAGTAAAGCGAACGTGCGGCATCTGATTATCACAAACAATGTGCACAGTACAGTTACGAGCGGGAAGGAAATCAGTGAACTAGTAGCAACAGCTAGGAATTGAAAGTTGGAAATGAATGAGTACAACCCTTCTCCAAAGTAGTCACATCCAGTGATCCCGAGGTATAAGGAGAAGAGGTAGTCCCAGAAAACCACTCAGGAGTCCTTGGACGAAGTTTCCTTCTGCCAACCCCACTTCCTGAGTAATAAGATCAAAATGTGCTTGCAGGTTTTTGACCTTGACCACTATAAAAGACATGCAAACATACATATATTGTGTATATATACACAATATATGTATGTACACAAAATATATACATTGGGGCTTTTAAGACAGTGGGGGTAATTCGGACCCCCTCGATTTCACAGAATATAGCAAGACTTTCTGACTATCGTACATATTCATTGAACCTCTATTCTGAAACATTAATTTTGAGAGCTGAAGTTGATTCTTTGTTCTTTGTAGAAAGGAGATACAACGTGTTTCGTTGTTTTGCCATTCACAAAACAAAAATCATTATAATGGAAAAACCGTGATTAAAGCAACAAATAAAAGTGAAAAAATAAAAGGTAAGTGTTTTGGAAAAGTTGAGGCTCCTATTTAATGGAATGATTTTTGTTTTTGGTGAAAAAAGAGATATTTTCGAGACGCTCACCACTTTTGTGCGATATGAGTGTACGGGGCTATTCGGACTCCCTATTCCGTCAACCACCGTTCAGCGGCTTGCGGCTGCGCACACCATTGCACACGCCACAGCAATGAAAATACATGGGCCGCCAATCGACAGCTGTGACATACCAGATTAAGTTTTTGTAAAGCAAATTTTTTTTGCTTCTTAAGGAGTGTCTTTTGTAACTAATTCATAGGTAAACATAATTCCATTGTAAAAAAAAATTAAAGAAAAATGACGGTCTGAATTACCCCGTAGGGAGGTCCGAATTACCCCTACATTGTAAATGGATGGAAAACGTAGAGGTTTCCAAATCGTCGCCTAGCGCTGCCATTGAGCGGTGCAAATGAACCTTTTATAGCACCAAAACGTAGCTGAGGTTTCAAACTAACAATTAGGACTTTTGACCGGTATCTTTTTTACATCTATCCGCCTAAAAGGGCGATTTGCTTAAGTAGGTCCGAATAGCCCAGGGTTCACCTATATATCCTCCCTCGAATTTTTTTCCTACTACACCGCTGAGAAAGGAAGCTTCAACGAATATTATTTTGTATGCATTCAGCTTGCAACAGAAACTTATTTTTAATAATAAGTTTGACCGAATTACACACATTCTTGCTTGGCAAATTTTCGATTTTGATATAGCATAATGTATATTGCATTGGTTTACTAAGCCAAACCAAGTTTGGATTAATTAATTCTCGTCGGCTTAAATCAGAACTCCCTTTCTTTCGGGACATCTGAGAAACACAAATTGTGTTTTTCATTTTTATAGCAAGCGTCAATCCGGCGCCAACTTAATCCTGTCACTAAGTTAGTGCCAGATTCTGATGAGAGGAAATCGAAACACCTCTCCAATAACTTATTTAGCTCACATCAACTTAACAGATATCCTTTTCTTGCGAGATATCGCGTTTGACTAGTGATTTGCTAAGAAACATAAATTATGTCTCCGTTTTTTTTTTTTTAACTGGCGTCAATCTGGTGCTAGCTCAGTCCTGGCTTTAAGTTAGTGTCGGACTCTGATGACACGAAGTCGAAACGCAAATTCCATAAGTGATTTATACCAAAATTTCTCGATATGACTTTTTAGCACCAATTTTATTTGACCTATTCTGCATTCTTTTCACAAAATGACATCTTGATTTGTTTCAATTTGTTTGGACCGTTCAAAGGCATTGAAACAGCCTTCTCAGAAATAGCACCTTCGGGTCGAATTTCGATTTGCCACCATATTTATCATCGTCTGGTTCAATGTTGTCTGGTGTAGTTCAATGTTGTCAGTGTGATAGCCATCGTTTCCGCTTAATTTATGGAGCGAAAAGTGTAAAGTACAATTCTTCATCCAAAATGACAATTTTTCCATTCGCAAAGTTTGTATGGTGAAGTGTACGGCAGCAAATCGGTATTTTTTCGAGCTGTTTCTGTGTATAAATAGTTGAACAATTTGAGGACTTCCGTGCAGTACGAGGACAATTAAGTGTGACAAGTGCATAGGTTGATATTTTTGCTCTTGTTTAAGCAGTTGAATAAACGCCTGAATTTAGTCTAAAAACATTCCGAACATATGTCAGCTCCAAATCTTCTCTTAATACTTTTATAGCGGCAACTAAAATTGTTCTTGGAGAATTCCGAGCAATCGAAAACAAACGATTTACCAAACCATGTGCCACTGCCCCCGCCCTGCTAGATATCAATTTGTCATAATCACCAGTTACAAACCATAACATAAGCAATAATAAATGGTTGCATCACGTAGAAAAAAACGGGTACCAAATATTTATACGCTGTAAAGCGATGGGACTAATATGAATGCCACCACGCGGTGACGCCAACACCAATGCCTGGCAACGGTTTGACATTGGTACCTACAGAATTCTAAAACCAAATGCATGGTCGCATCCTCTGACCTAGACTAACCCAAGCTCTATTACTGACCTACTTTTAGCTTCCATTGTGTCATCACTAGCGCAATGCTTTGAGATATACGGTTAGGGAATTCTAGGCTAGGCAGGTGTGCCATTCTGCACGCTTCTTGCGGTACTTGGGTATCAGGACCAGGTCAACATATCTTCCACAACTCGAACGGAATAACGGAATGTTTTCCATGGCTTCCATGGTACAAGTTTTCCGACACTGATGCCTGGTCCCCGTATGCCGCATGCAGTATGCAACGTCCTAGGGGAATCCAGGCAGCGGTGCGATATTCAATGACAAAATATGCAAATTTATTCATAATATTGTAGCTCGCGAGGACGGATAGTCGTCATAGCGTTGACAATATTATTGTGAGAAGTTTCCCCAATGAAGCAAACGCTGTTCAGGAACGTACAATGAAATCGGTCTTCCTGTTGTGACTTGGCTGCGCCGCAGTGTTATTATTTCATTCCTATTTCTATTATTGGCTATATTATACAGATCTCCTCTGAAATTCGCTGAATTTATAAAAAGTCAAACACAATCAAGAATCTTTAGAAGAAGCATTCCATTTCAAGATCAAACGGGATCATTCCTATTTATTCTAGGTATATGCTAAATTAGTGCCTTGAAGTGCTTCACTATTTGAAAAAATGCATTACAATAATTTGAATCAGAACAAACTGATGCATACTAAATCATACGCTGGACAGTGTTTCCAAATAGGCAAAAACGTGGTCGAATTTGTTTTGACCACGAAAAAACGGGCTATAGTGTCTTCAACAAAGTTTGTGAATAACATATTTTCACTTCCTTTGTAGAAGTATTAGTTTGGTGATTAGTCTCCCAAAGGTTGAGAAGCAACATTTTATTTGATTTGATAAGCAAAAACTTTGCTGAAGAAACTATGTGTCTATCTGTTAGTTTCAATAGACATTTGCCTATGATGCACCCCTGAAAATAACTTTTTTCAGAATAACTTTTCTTAGTGATTTTTAAGAATTTCAAGACATTGCTCGGCAAAGTAAAATACACAATTTATGTAATGCAAGTTTATTTCTCTTTCTTATATCTGTGGAGTTATCGAATATTTTGGTGCCAAGAAAGCAATATTTTGTAATGAAATAACATTTCAATCTGAAAATTTCCGCAGACCAAGGCATATTCAAAAGAATCTGCCGAAAACAACATCTTTTTAAGTTATTAGACTTTTGCGATGTTCTATATTGTACTGTAAGCAGGTAGGCTGACTAGCGCCGCATAGTAAATGTGCTGAAAAATGCAACCAAAAAAAAATTGTCAAAATTTTTTTATTTCTTTTTATGTCTGAGAATCTTTCACAGAAAATTAGTGACAAAATAAAGTAAAAAACAAAGTGTAAATGGATTACCGTGATATTAAACGAACTCCGGCTAATTTCTGTGAAGTATGGTGACTAGAGTGACAGAAAAAATGACCCCCATCGGCCCACCCCTGAGTCGATTCCTAGTCCCACCAGGAGTGTCTGCTTCAAATTTGAGCCAAATCGAACAAGTCTAGCTACCGGACCAACGTGCTTGAAGTTTGTATGGGATTTTTCGACAATTTACATGGAGAAAACCCACTTTTGAACATTTTCCCCGCTAGGTGGCACTGTATACATCAGATTATCACCAAAAGTGAAACTTAAGAAGATAATTCTATTATCTACAACTTTATTGCAGACTGAAAAGCGATCCGACTCGAACAAGAAAAGTTATTAAACTTTTAACGAAGTGATGTCTGAGTCAGTTTTGCATGGGGCCTAGCAGTACATGGTAGTGTATCAGTACTAGGTTCTAACAAACTAAACATTTTGTGGAATAATGGTTAGATTTAGCTCAATAGTATGTTCGGAAGAATTGTAGTACATAATACGAGTTATGTTTTGGTTAGAAAATTTTAGTTCCACCTGTGACCGCATAGATGGCGCCAACACTAACTTTTCAAAGGAGAGAGATAGAAATTAGGTGTCTTCTACAAAGTTGTAGAACAAGCCTTTTGCAGTAATTCTTCCTAACATCTTGATATTTTATCTCTCTCCGTTGAAAAGTTAGTGTTGGCGCCCTCTATGCGGTCACAGGCGGAACTAAAATTTTCTAACCAAAACATAATTCGTATTATGTACTGCAATTCTTCCGAACATACTATTCAGCTAAATCTAACCATTATTCCACAAAAATGTTTAGTTTGTTAGAACCTAGTACTGATACACTACGATGTACTGCTAGGCCCCATGCAAAACTGACTCAGACATCACTTCGCTAAAAGTTTAATAACTTCTTTTAACAAAGCCGGATTGACTAGCAGTCTTCGACAAAGTTGTAGACAATTAAATTATCTTTCTTATTTTCACTTACAGTGATAATACGATGCATACAGTGCCACCTAGCGGTGAAAATGCGAGCTAGTGGGTTTTCTCCATGTAAATTATCGAAAAATCCCATACAAACTTCAGGCACGTTGGTCCGGTAGCTAGACTTGTCCGATTTGCTTCAAATTTGGAGCAAGTACTCCTGGAGGGACTAGAAATTGACTCAGTGGTGGGCCGAGTGAGTTTTCAAAAATTCTTTATTTTTCTGGGCACTCTAATGGTGACTGATCGTAATATGTACATGTAGCATATAGTGCGTGACTAGTGAATGGAGTAACAAAACGTCTCCGTATTAACCAATACGATGGAGACGCATAGTATTCATTAAATTTTAATTGAGCTGCACTAAAAATCTCATAAAAACTCTCATCCAAAGTTTAAACATTAGCTACCATTTACCGTTTCCAGACTGTTTACTCGATTACTCATCGTGTCATTTCCGCTTCTCCTTTCACAGGTGATCTGTGTAAACCGCTAAACTGTAAAAAGAAAGAACTCTGCCTGCTGGAGGATGCTTACACAGCTGTCTGCGTGTCGAAGAAGGAACTGCACAAGAACAAGTAGGTACCAGATTGTAACAAACAAACCGTCTCCGCCGTCGTCTTCCCCACTCTCCGCTTTGTGCTGCTAGGAAAAGTTGTTGGTGTGTCTGATGCTCGGCACATTCGAAAAGTTTCAATGAAACCGGCATGATACCTGGCTGGAAACGGCATCAAAGATTAGCCTCGTGTAAATAATAATAAGATGCTCAGATTGTTTGAAGAATATGGTTGAAATTTAAAATATTTCAACCCGATTGGTTTTTATTCTTTGAATCACTTTGTCGGGGGCGCTTCGCTCATTCTTATCTCAAGGCCTACTACGTTCTGCTCAGCTCATTGCATTATTTAAATAAAATGGTTGCTGTCAGAGTGCAGCTTTATCACAGGCTAACAGACATAACACTATGAGGGAATTCTCTCAAAAAATATCTGTTTATATCTGTTTGTCTGTGGCTTTATCTTCAAGATAGACAGAAAACGGAATAAATATTCAAGATATTTTATAATCAATATAATTTGGACAAACAAGGACTGGTAATATGTATAAAATAGATTTAGTCGATAGTTGCGCATGATGGTAAATGTCTTAAAGGAACCTTCGAGACGTCGGATGAGCTTAGAAACTTAAGCGAAATCATTATTTCCACAACCTCAAACGTGACTACCGAAACGTTAACAGATCACATATCTTCATCTTAACTCATTTTAAACTTCTTCATATTATCACCCTGACCGTTTTAAACCGTTGGTAGGACAGCGTAGCGGACCTGTTGCCATACGATAACAGTGGGTTCGATTCACTGGATGAACCTAAGCCCAAAGAGGATTCTGGAACTTCGTCTGTGGGCAGTCTTGGAAGTTTTCCGTCATGTTATTCAAGATTTTCTTCACGGATTGCGCCCAGCTTCCTTTCATGTGCGGACTACTACTCGGTGGAAAGAATGACCACTTAGTGTTTGGAGTCGCGAACTTCTTCATGATCTCCTCCTGATTCAACAAACGAACTGCTTGCTTCAGCTCTCGATTGGCACCAACGAAGTTCGTACCCTAATACACATCTTATCATTCAAGAGCCTAACGACCTGTTCAGGGTATCATCCCAACAATATGTGGAATCGGTGGACTATATGGGTTAATGTCCGTGTATAATATTTTTTTTTTTGGGTACCCCGATCGCTTAAGAGCTCTAACGACATTCCACGCTTAGAAATGAAGTTCCTTAGTAACATGATACAGGAACTTGACTTGTGGGCTATGTCTATGTGTACGGCGCGTACCACCAGGCATGTGATGAGTACACCCCACCTCTTCTCAGCACGCCTGCCAACAACCAGCTGCATCGGACCGACTTAATCGACCCAAGTATACGAGAGTGGCCGGGAATACGCTGCTATTCTCGCTGACGGAAGACCGGGCATAACGGGCGGTTGCGGACGAGCTCTAGCATTCTTGCAAGTTTCGATATTCCTGACGTAATTCGTTGACGACTATCTCATGATTTAGATGATGGTAGCGCTCGTGATAGAAACGAACGACAAGTTTGGCTAATGGGTGCTCCTTCTGCAGCAAATAGATATGAACGACAGTCAGCTAGATGAATCTACAACCAGCAGGTCTTCCAAACCTGCGCAGAACTCCTTTTTCGACAAGAAATGGCGATATCTTGTAGATCGAGCTATTTTTCGAAATAGCAGCTTTCACTCCGGCAACGTTCTTGAAACCCGATTACCACGCAATTTCTTTACAGTATTCGTCCAGCTGTGCTTGCTTGTAAATACAGTGTTTAGCATACAGTAGTTCTTGCTAATTGAGGATTCCGGTCTACTACCTGGAGGTTCCCAGAGAACCGGAGCATATACGCAACGACTTTGATGAGCCAGTTAGAGTATTTGGCGAAAATTATGATGGGAACACGGACTGCGTGGACGTCCACCGACAGATTCATTTCGGTTGTCGTTGCTTCAGGATTGGTCGGTTGACCTGGCCACACACGTCGCGGCTGCCAGAAAATCAAGGTTCATTTAACCCGCAGGCTCTATGTTAGGCATCTTTTGACTCTTAGTCCTGCCATCGTTTTGGCGGAACTCAGAACCGTTCGAATACGTAGGTGTTTTCGAAAATTTCTCCGACCCATGTGAGGACAAATTTGCTATACTTTCTGTGATTTGAAGTTAACTAACAAAGGACATCTCTCGAATTAGTCAGGAAAAACCATTTCCGTACGCATTCCGATGACCGCCGCTTGCAGTTCTAGCCAAGGAATCGAAACTTGTTTCAGCAGCGGTACGACGCAAGTTTTTGCAATAACAATACACATTATATCGTGTCACCTTCTTCGAAGCGAAAGTAAACGACCGCTGCGTACCAATTCTCGCCAGCATCGACGAAAACATGCAGCTGGATATTGTTTGTGTCTATGGACGACTTTGATATCGTTCGGTAGCATTGAGGAGCGGAAGCTTTCTCCACCTTGTTCACGCTGATCCACATTCTCCACTTCGTAAGCTGTTGTCCGGCTATCGGCTCATCCCAACCAACGTTAGTGTGTCAAAGTTTTCCTGAGGAAGAACTTTGAGGAACATAAACACGTTTACTTGAAATCCGAGCGGATTGTACACTTACGTAGTACTTCACGCTTCATACGGGCTACCTCTACGGAAAGCAACTCACATCCGCATCGTTTCGGGATTTTAAAGGTTATAGTATCGCTGATGGGTATCCGGCCGTCTACCGAATACTTTCTCAGTTGTCAGCTCGTCAAACTTGCTCAAATCCTTCTGGAAAAAGGTCCCATGGCATCTACCACCTTTTTAGAGTTGGACAACCATCCTCGGATCTCGAAGCCACCCTCAGCTTGTATGAACCATACATCTTGCACGAGTTTTACCGCCTCGCCTTCTGATTCCACGCTACAGAGTAAATCGTCAACGTACGTACGCCTCAACAGCTTCCGGAAACAGGTCCTTAAACTGTCCAGTGTTTAGGTTTTTCACGTATCTTGCTCTGCTTGACGAACAGCACTGAACGTCATCACTTGCATGACGTAAGTCGTCATGTTATTCCCTGTTACTCCATCTTTCCACAGAAACTTTTGCCAGTACTGGTCTTCAGTGTTGATCCAAACTTGATGAAATATCTCCCGTCTCTCCCCTGAAATTGCTACACGATATTCGCGGAACCGTTGCAAGACGTGCGGAAGTTGCGTAACTTGATCAGGCCCTTTCAGCAGGAACGAATTCTATGAAATGCGCCCCGCCTTGGCTGCAGCATCCCACACAATTCTAAGCTTTCCTGGTTTATTAGGATTGACAACCGGATTGAAGATCGGCAGATACAACGACCGTTCCTTGCGCGTGACTTCTTGTGCCGAAAGCTTACAAATGTATCCATTCACCTTGTAGTCCAGAATTTCCTCGCGAAGACATTTTTACAATTCAGGCTCCAATGCCAGGTGCTTGACAAAACACTGCTGGCGCTATTTTTACTGTCCGGTAGTCTGTTATACCGCCGCAAGAGACCGGTCAGTCTCCTCTTTTTTAAATTTAATTTAATTTAATTTACAAATCTTATTCGCCCTTTTTTAATTTAATTTAATTTAATTAATTAATATCAACAGACACAGTGTGGTCCTAATGATAATTTCTTAATCTATTTAAAAAGTCAAATTGTAATCTACTACGTGGAATGTGAAGATCGAACTCGGATGACACTCTGTTGAAGGTCCGCTGCAAACCAATGATGGCACCGTTTACTCCATAGTTAGTCCGGCGAAGAGGTAATCGAAGGAATAAATTATTGCGAAGAACGCGAGGGCGAACGTTCATGTTTATCGCACTGAGAAGCTCGGGGCAGTCAATTCGATCTTGCAAAATATCCGAAATCGTCATAGCACGGAATAGATCCCGTCGCACTTGCAATGTATCGAGTCCAATAAGCAAACCCCGGCTTTCATAACTTAGCAGCTGGTGAGGGTTGCTCCAAGGCAATCGACGAAGGGCAAACCGAACAAATCTGCGCTGTACTGTCTCAATTCGATGGACACCGTTAAGATAATGAGGGTTCCACACAACTGAACAATATTCCAGAGTTGATCGAACGAGTGAGCAGTAGAGAGATTTCAAGCAGTAAATATCTGAAAAGTGCTTAGATACTCTCATTATGAACCCCAAACAGCGTGATGCCTTTGCGACAATATAGCTGATATGCTGTTTAAACGTCAGTTGTTCATCGAGAAAAACTCCGAGATCTTTGACGCAATTCGCTCTGTCAATTGTAGATTCAGCTAGACAGTAATCGAATCGAATTGGCGTTTTTTTCCTCGAGAACGTAATGACCGTACATTTCTTGGGATTTAGGGTCATTCGGTTGAACTCGCACCATTCCGCAAAGGTTTCCAGTTGGCGTTGAAGGAAAGCTGCATCATCAGTATTCCGGATTCTATGGTATAACTTGAGGTCGTCGGCGAAAGACAACCGTGGTCCTTCTAAACAAAAGTTAACGTCGTTGAAATACAGAAGAAAAATCAATGGACCGAGATGGCTGCCTTGCGGAATACCAGATGAAGCAAAGAACTCTTCGGATACACAATCACCTATCTTGACTGCTAGACGACTATCACTGAGATACGATTGCATCCAACGGAGAATATTAGTACCAAAGCCAAGTCTATCCAATTTTGCCACTGCAATAGCGTGATTTATCTTGTCAAAAGCAGCTGAAAGATCCGTGTAGATAACGTCAGTTTGAAGGCCGTCCGACATAGCATCTGTAACATATGTTGTGAACGACAGAAGATTCGTAGATGTTGAACGTTTCGGCATAAATCCATGCTGAGTCTCGGAGATATACTGTTTGCAGTGGCTGGAGATGGGTTCCAACACAGCCATTTCAAACAGCTTAGGAACTGCGCTTAGCGTTGTAATACCACGGTAATTGTCAACTACCTTTTTATCACCTTTTTTGTGAACTGGAAACATGAAGGAGGATTTCCAGAGTTCGGGAAATATTCCGGTTGTTAGCGACAATTGAAACAGATGACAAAGAGGTTCAATTAGACCGGCAGAACATTTTTTTAGAATAATAGTTGGTATACCATCTGGGCCTGCCGAGGTTGAAGCCTTCATTTTGCTAATCGCCAGTTGTACCATATTATTGTCGATATTGATAGAGTTCAAAGACTGGTATGATTGAGGTACATTGAGAGCCGCGCGTGAAGCCTGGCTCGGTGTCAGTTTCTCGTTGGAGAAAACACTCGCGAACTTTTCAGAGAATAGTTGGCAGATCTCCTGTAAACTAGAGCTCATACGTCCTCCATAGCTCATCGTTGAAGGCAACCAGGATTCCTTTCTTTGCTCGTTTACATGCTTCCAGAATGTTTTAGGTTCGGACTTCAACTTACGTTGCACGTTTCGCAAGTAATCGGCATGGCAACACTTCGATGTCTTTTTATAGACTTGGTTAACATGAACGTAGTGTTGTCGCAGCACGTAGCCCCCAAACTTGGAGTACTTCTTCAGAGCGGCTCTTTTAGTCGATTTCAACCGTCTCAGCTCGGCAGTGTGCCACGCTGGGTGCTTAGATTGAAGGCTACATCTTTTGGGTACATAGCGATCGATAGCATAGCTCATAACATTGGAGAAGGTCTGCACTGCAACGTTGACATCATCATTGTCGAGAATTTCAGTCCAGTGGATATTCGACAGGAAGTCAATAATGCTATTATAGTTGGCTTTTCTAAAATTATAGCTGACGGTGTCAAAAGCATTGCAGTCATGCTTCACTCGAATCGCTTCAAGCAATATATGCAGGGGAGGGTGGTGTCTAACAGTCTTTACCAGGGGGAACGGTGCTGCGGTAACTTTTGGCGCATAGTCAGATTTGCTCGAAAAACAGAGATCAAGGATTCTGTTGTTCTCGTTCACCACATTATTCGTTTGGTGCAGCAGATTTAGACTGTAGCAGTCAAGCAAACTGGTGATACCAGCATGAAAAGATGACAGTTCGGGATCAGCGAACATAAATCCGTCAGAAGCAGAGCGCCATTTTAATCCGGAGAAATTGAAATCACCAACAATCAGGATCTCATCAACCGGGCTTGTTTGAGCGGAAATCCGTTCCAGTGACTCAGTATGTGAATCAATCAATGACGAATCGCGAGTGCGGTCCGGTGGAAGATAAACCACGCAAAGAAAGAGTGCGTAGCCAGCCAGTTTGATTCGCACCCACACCTGCTCGACACAGACCCCCAAAGTATCGTCAATCAGTTGCGCTTTCAATCGACGATGGATAGCCACAAGTACCCCGCCGCCGGTAGCCTTGAGACTGTTGCGTGAGCTGCGATCAGTTCGGAAAACATCGTAGTTGGCACCAAATGCTTGCACTGACAGAGTGCTATCGCTAAGCCACGTCTCTGTGAGGGCGATTATGTCGAAGCATTCATCCGAACTTGCTACCAAATAATTTTCGATTACTGAATTCATACCACCGGCATTCTGGTAATATATTTGTAGGTTTGAATGCCGCGATTGATTGCCGTTGGTATCGATTTGGAAGACCCCTTCACCACTCCTGCACACAGGACCGGGACGACTGGTGAACGCTGGCTGCAATGGCTCGACTGTGGCAGGGGGATCAAGGGCTTCCATAGTGCTAGCTGCAGTACGTCCCAGGGTGCGATGAGTCATACCAGCATAGCATAGAGTGCTTAGTCCTTCTGTGATCGTTGTAGAGCCGAATGTGCTATGAGGAGACGTGCTCGTTACGATGGGATCCAAATTTTGTTTTTGACATTGAAGATTCACAGCGGTGGTAGAGTTGTGTTCATCAGCAGACTGTAAGTGAAATTTACATTGAGGGCGTGCAGCATCTTGTATTGCTTCGGAAGGACATATACCCTTCTTGGCTTTACCTGACACAGAAGAAGTCGCCGATTCGCCAGGTAAACCTAAATCGCTCGCCGGGATACAAGAAGTTGGACAGATGAGTTTATCCGGAACAGCTTGGCGCTACTGTCCACCACCAGATGGATTCTTCTCCGCTGCAATCCTGATGATAGGTCGTTGGATTTTTGAATTGGTCACAAATTCACGAAAGTAGATGTTCTCCGGCCAAGAGTCTTTGGACAGAGCCTTATCCCTGTATGATTGGTTAACGCCAACTTTGAAAGTAATGAAGCTCAAAGATGAGAGATCCTTGTCCTTGGGAACTAGACGAACTATTCTCGGTTGCAGATTCTCCCCAGACAATCTTTCACAAGGGTAGAAACTTCATCATCCGTCGTGCTGGGATCGAATGCTGACAAGTAAACCCATAACAGCTCCTCAGGTGGTGAAATTGTTTTTATTGTCTCAAACGCAGCTTTGGATCCACGAATATTAGGAATTTTTGTTTTGAGCGAATCATCTTCGCGTTTGCGCTTAGGCGTGTTTGAAACTGGATTATATTCAGCAATAGGTTTCCAAGGCGTTATAGTTGGGGATAGCGGTTTTGAGTCAACTTTAACCGAGAGAGCTTTGACGACATCTTTCAAATCAGCTATGTCGTTCTTTATAGACTTCAGAGAATTGTCGTCAGGCACTATGTCGCAACAACGCGAAGCCATTCTACGGAAATTATCATTCGAGAATAAGTCAGCACAGCCGTCGCACATCCAGAACAGATTCCATGGGTGGGTTCCCAGGACGTCACGAACATCATAATCCATCTTGACGCATATCATGTGGAACGAATTTCCGCAGTATCCACGACATGTGATTCGATCAGAATCATTAACCACTTTCGAGCAGTTCTTACAAGCCATGCTGTTGATGTAGAAATAACGCCTAGCGGGTATGCAATATGCGCAGGAAAACGCTAACGGGTAACGTGCGTCAATGGAAGCGAACTTGCACGCAACGTGCGACAACTCAACTACCCACCAGCAGATGTCGCTTTTGGCGAAAAAATTGAGCGTAACGTCTGTGCAGTGTTCCTCGAAGGAACATCATCATCACTCGTTCGTCTTCTTTCAAATGCAGCAATTTCCTGGCAGGTTGTACTACGAGGCTATCCAGCGCGAAATAGCTTTTAACGGTCGATTGCAGCGCCTCGCACCGGCAAATGTGGCGTAGAAGACGGCATAACCCTAGCAACAATTAAGGTTTTATGACACTCTTGAAGCCCTTCCTAAAACTTAAAATGCCTTTGTAGTGTGCTATAAAACTAGAAATGCTACTTGGGAAGTTATCTGCTGTTTGTTTTTGTGCTATCATTTTCCGACACTTTCAGATCTAGTCCTCCCCTCCTGCTTCTCCTTTTCTTTAACTTAGGAAAGTGATGAGAAGACACGGCTTGGTACATATCCCCGTCTACATACAGGGAAAGTGCCATTTGAGTCAATATATTCCAATTCCTGTTTCGAAGTGAATTAATGAGGGATGCGTTAAACTGAATGTTGGTTTCTGTAAATTCAAGCAGAAAAAGGCAACCTAGTTTGCGATTTCGCAACCACTGATCATTTGCCAACCCTAGTCACTAACGGTCTATTTTGACTATACAACAATTAACATTTCCAGTGAATAAACTACATTCCTAATCGTGTGAATAGCGTCCAAAATCGTTTGAATGGGCATATGCCTCGCATTATACATTTAGGGAAAACACATGCCACAATTATCCCCCAACAAAAGCCGCAAAACAAAAACCAGGAAGACCAGTTCCGGTGATAGCAAAAGTCCAAATATCCAATGCCAAAAATCGCCAACAAACGAGCAAGGCAAATAAGCAGCAGGGTAGCGTGGGAATGAAACCGAGAGATGCCTCATGAAGTAGACAAGTCACCTCAAATGAACCGAAAACCGGAACATCAGCATGACTGTATCTGCGCTCTGTCGGTAAATTGCCATTCGGACTGCCAGTACATGCTGCATATTGTCTAAAATTCGAACCGCAAAAACAGAAGCTTCGAACGGAGCGGTCCGCAACCGTACTCTCGGTGCCTTGTTTCCGGATCCGCCACTCCGATCAGAACAATAACTGGTAAATTTAAGTCTGTCAGAAAACGATGCAAACCGGTATAGACACCGAACCGATTTCAATAGGTTTGACTATTTATCGTAAGAAAATTGTAGGCATGGTCTCACAAATTGACGCTTTTGTTAGTTTGTTCCACTTCCAACTTCCTTCCCACCAGTAATTCCTCTTGTCGTACTGGCAGCTCTAGCCATCCTACCTGGCAATTGTATGGTAGTGATCGAGCGTAAATGCCAGCCGAGAGGAATGCTTGTTTGCAGACAAACAATGGTGAAGTGTTTTATGCTTCTAGTCGAGCTGGAGTAAAATGCTCACTTAAATATAGGAACCAAATGTATCCTGGTGATATAGTGCCACTTGAAAACATTTGCATTTAAGGATCAATTCAAATGTAGTAAGAATAACAATGGCCTCAGATGGCATCAGTCATAACCAAGCATAACCTAAAATGCTTTTTACTTTTATTCACCCATAAACACAGTATGAGCTTGCAAAGAAATCCGGAAAATCAACATCGCAATTGATAAGCAATGATGGAAAACATCGTACTGCAGTTATGCTCCTTACCTTAATTCACTACATGCCGCATTGCTGTGTGAAAATTTTCTTCCGGTCAGGCAATGCCGTACCAATATATTGTAAACCGAAACTATTCATTACGAATTGTTGGAATCAGAAGGGTAAACAAACTGACGTTCGGCGTAGTTCACAAAGACCATTTAATCAGGCTGTGTATTATCAAATTTAGAAGAAAAGCAAACGAGTTCATTTGAGTAAATCTTCAATCCCCGAGAGTACCCTACTAAGTACTGTTTAAAGACTATCCTCGTTAGCGCGCAGTGTCTTGAAATCACGAAAGTTTGGCACACGCTATATACCTTCACCATTTCCCCCGGCCGGGACCGTCGAACGTAGCATGGGGCGCAGCATAGTGTCGGGGATTGTTAGCCGAAGAATGATACTTACTTGCGAGCTGTGCATACAAACCACCCCGCGCCGCCGTTGATAATTGAAGGGAAACTTCCGGCTGGAGAAACTTTTGAAATAAAAGACTCTACCAACACGCGAGAAAAGTGGTAGGAAGCGGTGCAAGAGGATGGGTGGAAGGTTTTTCTTGTAATGCGCACAATTAAAGGGATGTTAGTGCGGGTTGCTTGCTTTTTAGTGAGAAGAGTCTTGGCTTTGTTGACTTCGGGTGGAGAATTGGGAGTTTTAGTTGGCGCATTTTCCTTTGCACTGAACAAAATGCAATTCTCCTTTATCGTAGAAGAGTCGTAAGCAGATTCGTAATCAAAACTTTTGAGTTGAAAATTTATTAAGAAGGTTATGTCAGGAACAACGATCATTAGAATAATTTCTCACTGTGTAATCAGACGCACGACGGAGCTGATTTAATTGTTTTTCAACGGGGCTCGAATTTATATCAAGTTCAAAGTTAAAAGGTGGAATGTTACTGCGTCACTGTTGTCAGATGAGACTATTGTACTTGCTCAACTTTTTCATCTAATTCTTCTTCATTTTCATTTGTACGTGACCTAGCTTCATCGTTGAGTATAAAATGTTTCCGCATTTTCATATAAGTTTGCTGAAATTTCCAGCATATTTGAAGTAATAGACAAATGGAATTCATTTGCGCTTGGCTGCAGGATTTTTTGATGGGTTCAGGAGTGAAGTAAAACATTCCGTTAAACTCGATTGTAAATATTTTACATTCTAAAGCTATACATATTTATTGATAAATATACAGTTCAGGAATCAGAGAGAAGACAGTGCACACCGCGGTGGTGTCGATCGATTACTTTTCTTCTTGTTTGTTTCTTTCTTTTTTTTCAATCGCTAAACAGAAATTCAGGATTTATTGGTAGGTGAGAGATTAGGAAGAGGATAGAGTCAAAGAACTGCAAGATGATCTCCGATTATTATTCGCTTCGACGTGAAATAACAAACCACTGAAGTTTTGTTTGAATTAACCGATAATTTTTCTCGCAGAAGAATAGAATTGGGAATCTTCTTCGTCCACCTTCCCAACAAATGCTCCACTTCTGTATCGGCCTTCCTCGGCATATCGTTGAATTTGTTCTGCTTTAAATGAACCTTGAATCTTATCTGGATTTTGCTGTTCCTTATACTCCCACATCTACACCTGCCTGCCCAAGTAACAATTTAAGTTTTATAGCATACTACAAGTGCAATCTAGGTTTTAAGAGCGACTTCAAGAGTATCATAAAACCATAATTGTTGCTAGGGTGGTCCTTTTTAGGACTCTTAGAGCCGATTTCTTCACCCTCGCTTAGCGCTTAAGCCAGGTTTAAACGTACTGGTGAATCTGGTTTAAAAGTTAAGCGAGGGTGAAGAAATTGGCCCTCAGAAGAATAAAGGTTTCCCATCCACATTGCTTATGTCTTCTGCTGAACTATCTTCTTTCAATTTTTTTTTCGTTATCATCGAAATCATCGGCATACTCATACATGTCCAGCTCATCATTCTGGAGTTGCGATACACGAATGCAAATAGTTTTAGTCGTGATGTTTCGAAACGTATAATATCAAAAACATCTTTTGTGATTTAACAAAAACTGTCAGTCTCGTGGTTGCGGTCTTTTTCCCTTCTCGCATTTATTTCCTCATGTCCGTCATCAAGACTGTCTTATATGTGTGTGTGTGTTTTACTTGGTGGTAAAGCTTTTACGCCGACCCAGCACACGTTCAGTAGCTAGACCGTACTACCGATTTCGTCCATCGTGTGCCAGAGTGAAGAACTCTGAACAGAGAAGATAACTCTGAACCTCACTCCTCTAAACTCCACCAAGGAGTCCGACATTTGCCTGATCCCCCGGATTCTATTTGAAATGACTACTTCGGGGGGAGGCGTACTAATGCACTTCACTTGATTCCAGATTTAGCTGGTCGTGCTAGATTTCGCTAGCTGGTCTCATAACCGCCATATCAGGCATGATATTCTACATGCCCTCCTCTCTACGTTGACCGGTTGGATGCCGTGGTGGATCCAGCGAATCCGGTTGGAGGGTGGCTTCCAGTTCACTGGTGCCCGGCGACCCTATATTGGTGGTTTGTCGTGTTCGTTGCTACTCGGCGTAGTCCCCGACGGTGAAGCTAGCCTACCTCGGCGAAGAGCTCCCCGACGAAAGAATATCTCCCGCAACCGTTGACGGACGCGTTATTCTTCCTTCGATGCAGTCCGGCAGAATACCGATGTCAATTCAGCGATTCCGGGTGGAGGATTGCGTCCTGTTCACTGGTGCCCCGACGATTCAAACCGGCGATTCGCTACTACTCGGAATAGTCCCCGACGATGGATTTTTCCTACTCCGACAAAGAGTTCCCCGGCAGTGGAAGGTCTTCTGAAACCGATGCTCCCCTGACAGATGCCTAGGTCGGTCCTGCGATTCTGGGTGGAGGGTGACTTCCAGTTCACAGGCGCCCCGATGTCTATTTGCCGGTGCTACTTCCCGATCTACTCGAACTAGTCCCCGGCGGTGGGCCTAGTCTACTCCGACGCAGAAATTTCCCGATTTTGAAATTTCTCTCGAAATCGTTATCTCGATGCTGGTCGGTTAAGTGCCGAAGTCAGTCCTGCGATTCCATGGGAGGATGACTTCCGGTTCTCAGGTGCCCCGACGACCTACCATCGACGATGCGTACACTCAGTGTAGTTCCCGGCGGTGGATCTAGCCTACTCCGGTCGCACCCCGTGGTCTACTTTATCTCTCTTCCTGAGGCTGACTTGTCAAGTGCCACGGTTGGTCCGGCGATTCCAGTTGGAAGTAACAGGTTCATTGGTGCTTCTACGGCCCGAGGCCGTGTACTGCTACGTTGCTGGTCGTTGTTCCTCTCGCTAGCTTCGTTGCAACGCTGACATGATCTGAACGACTGTTCTGTTCACCGCGTCCCATTTTTCTTTATCCGCACACATTCTTTCGACAATATTGCTCATTTTAACGTCCTCACCAACAATGGTTCTCATTTAGCATCGCTCGTGCTCGAATCGCGGACATTCAAGGACCACGTGCTCAAGCGTTTCCTCTGCATCTCCGCACGGCGAACTCTGCAGGACGGCGAACTCGTGTTGCCGAACCTGTTCAGATACTTTTTGAAACAGCCATGACCAGACAAGAACTGCGTCATGTTAAAGTTCACCTCGCCGTGCGCTCTGTTCACTCACACCGAGAGGCATGGAATTAGTCGATGGGTCCATCTACCATTTACAGCGTTATCCCACTCCCGCCTAAACGTGCTGTTCAGCCGAGATGTGTTCATCTTCATCTGCAGTGCCGTCGCCCAAGCAGGTCCTGCGCTTCTGAGCACCTATGTGAAGACACATACACAGGATTCGCTTTTTACTGCTGCTGATCGCCGAATTGTTGGCCTGAGATAGTGCCGAAATCACTTTTACGGCCCTCCCGCATGCATGGTCGATGTGGCTATTGAAGCTTAGCCAGTCGTCTAACACACTCCCAGTTTTCTAATTTCCCGCGCTAAGTTTCAGTTATAGCAGGCCAACGGGGTTGCCTTCGTACCCAAGGACATGAACCCTCCGCGCTCCCCCTCCCCCCAACGCACCGAACTAAGGGCCATCGAAAAATACTGGACATGACTTACGAACGACGAAATCCCTCCAGTACGCATCGACAAACGCTTTCCTTCCTCAGCTCACGCAAAAAGCAAGATGGAAGAACAATCTGGCATCTCGTTAGCATTAAGGGGGGCGTCTGGTGTAAAGGGCAAAAATAATCGATTTTTTTATCCGCTTAATTGTTAGTATTGAACCTCTAGAAAGGTCTCCTGAAATCTCGGTGGCCACGCTGAACTTCTTTTATTTCAAACATCCATGCATACCACGCGCGTATTTGCTATAAGTGTACGCAGATTTCAGGTTTACCGGCAACAATTTTCGAAAAACTGACAGCGATAAAAAATACAGTGTAAACAATACACTCTAAACTACCCAAATTTTTTCTAGAGAAAACACCCAATGGGTCATTTTCTACAGCGTTTTTTCCGTGATGCAATTTGATGATGTCGTTTTTTCTCGAAACAGCTTTTTCATTTTTTTTTAACTTGGCGAACTCAAAACTAATCAACGAAATGGCTTAATTTTTTTATGAGGATGTCAAATATGTGTAGGCTACACATATTTGGCATCCTCATAAACCACATATTTGGCATCCAGATGAACCACAGAAAATTGAATTAAAAAATTTTCTCACTATTATTTTCAATAAAAATGAACGAATTTTACAGTAAAATATGAGATTTTTCGGTTTTCATTAAGCCATTTTCCGAATCTCGAACTTTTTTCTATTTTTGTGGTTCATCGACTAACTACAAGTCTAAGCTTTACAAAACTCATTGAATTTCCCATATCAGACAATTTTATCGAGAGTTATCGTGTTCGCCGCGGCGCTCGTTGGCTTGAAAATGGTTGTATGTCTACTCTTGGAACGCTTGTATGTGTGGCTCTGTGTGCCTGAAAATATTTTTTTCGTACACACTGAATGTATAAAGCAATCCTAACATTACACAAAATATCTATTGTTGCATTGCCTTCAAAATCGTCAATCGCTTATGGGTATAATGATGAGATCTGTTTTAGGGAAAGAAAAGTTTGCAAAAATTTGTATTTATTTTGCCTATTTTTTACAGATTTACGGATTTTTCAATAGTGTGCCATTAAAACACACAAAGAAATTTGACAACAATTTTTTATTGGTAATTGTCTGAATCGATTGGTGGTCTAATTATGAAAATCCATCAACAATTAAAAAATGTAAGCGAAAACTTCTTCTGTTTTCTCACATTTTCACAATGTTTTCATAATCATACGCAATTGAAATACCAGAACATAGTTACGAACAATTCGTAATTTGTACTTCTCTGAATCGATTAAATCCATCAATAATTAACAACGCTACAATCATTTAAAATAATGCCACATTTTCATAACGCGGATTCTGCTACCCGAATGCTTAGTTACAAATTTCTAAATTAAAAAAAAGTTTTCAAAGTTTCTCATATTTTTTTCTTTCTATTCCAGATTTATCAACAGCTACAATACGTTATCTAACAGGTAGAGTTATGAACCATTTTAATCATATTTATTAACTTCAGATTTCCGTTCAAAGACCAGAAATTGGCCGATTTTGTTTTATTGTCGCTTATTTACTTTCCTAAAAAAAATTGGTGTTCTTTTGATCGTTTGCTTGATGCAAACGATCAAAAGAACACCAATTTTTTAGGAAAGTAAAGTGGTCTTTTTAGTGAAATGTAGTCGATATTATAAAACCTCTCGAATAATTTTAAAAATCAACAGGTAAAACGTTGAATTGAATATTAATTTCTCCTTGTTTACAATACGCTTAACATTCAGTTCGGTTATATTTTATATTATTTGTGAGTTTATGGCAAGTACATAAAGTCTCATACACACCAGGAAAGATGTATCTCATTAAACATGTTCTCAAGTGTTTGTAAATGAACATATTTTGAACATCTGAGAAAACCGACGTAGCTTCTGCCGTCGTCCCAAAACGTCTCTTTTTACGACGTTTGCGGTAAAAATGACATCTCCACAACCAATTAATTTCCCATTATATCAACAAAAGCATGAACGAGGTGATTTGACTAAAGAAAACTTTTCCAGATCCTTAGTTTCCGTTACGAAAACAAGCGCGTTTTTTTTATTTTCAAAGCTTTTCGTGACAATGAAGAGCCACTGTGAAAATCGGTGTATTTGTTGCCGAGATATTGTGCTCACCGCAAACACTATAAAAAGATGCGTGGGTAATGTCAAAGACATAAACGAAGTGAAATAGAATACACTTTAGACTGTTATTACGAATGCTACACTTTTCACTATCCTCTGAAAAGTTGTATCAGGACCAGTTGTTTCGGTATTTCTAATCGAAAAACTGAAATAACGGAAGATGTACATCGAAATCTAAAATATTCAAACACGAACCAGCTTCGATCGAATGTTTTATAATCGGTTATTCCATGTATATGCTACTTTTACCGAAAATAGAAATAAAGGATTGCGAAAAAAAATCAAATTAAATTCTTTTGACTGATTTAATAGCGCTGATAAGGGATAATTTCTTTGCCAAAGAAAAAAGAATATATCGCCAAAAATTGTAAAGTGAAGCTGTGACATTACCGAAAAAGCTGTGAATATGGTTACCCAAGTTGCGAGTAAATGCCAATACTGTCGAAAATCCATAGCATCTACCACGTATTGTACCGCCCAGACATTATAATAAACATACTGCTCGTTTGGCATGCGGGCAACGAATGCTATAAAACGGACACGCGCGACCTATGTATAGGTCTTGTATGTTGCAAAATTGAATACAAGACACGTTTGGTTCAGTACAACGGAAGTTATTCGAATTTAAACACTGAGAAAACATCTCAGTAGAAATTTTTGAAACGGGACCCAGTATTGAAACGTTAGAAGTATTCCACTTGAACGGAAACTTTCAGAGCAACAACGGCCACTCTATTAATGTTCTGTTTCTTTTATTGAATTTTTTCCTTTACAATTAAATAAAACTTTTTGCAATAGCTACTTTTTAACTAATTTGTACTAAACTTTCACTACATGTTCTAAGAAATCAGGAAAGGAAAAGCACTGAATTTTTCTGTCACAAGGCAACCCCTCAATACTGGAAGAAGATGAAAGATACATGCATTTAGTCTCTATTCAACATTCTTGCAAGTCTATTCCTGATTCGTTGCTGCAATAAGCATTAAAAACTAGAAGCTTTATTATCGCGCTTATAATAAAACCTCACATTGCGCGCGTTCGAAAAGCGGATCAAATATAGTCGCAGTTGCTCCGCAAGCCGATTTCAGTGGAGTCACTAACCAATGAGACAGTCGAACATAAGCGAACTATAGGAGTGGTAAACAGTCTCTATTACAAATAAATGTAGAAGGTATTCTCTTACTTTGTTGGTTTATTTGCTTTTCGAAAGCTCCAAGGAAAAAACTTCCTATGAATTTGCATAGGCGTCTGTCACGCGCCTATCTGAATGGAGCTTTCATATAATCGCATATCGAGCGATTATCCTGCAAGGCACAATACTACGAAACAAATAGAATTTCACGTTAACGGTCTGTTTAATACCCCTTCTGAATTTTGAGTGCTTGAATTTTTCACTCGTACAAGTACACCATAAATTTAGTTATTTAGTTGGGGGCTCGTTAGATGGGGTGCTTGTTAATTGGGTCGTTCTTGTCCCCAACCAAAAAGAAACTGGTTGTCAACATCACAACTTGTCAAAATCTCATGTCAAATTGTCTTTGACAATTGAGCAAACAACAGTTAAGGATGTAAGCAGTTGCATTCTACATTACTATCATCCGCTTTTAGCAATTTTTGACATCTGTCGATCGACCAAACTAGCAAATCAAATTTGTTCGTTGTGGTGAGGTCGAAACCCAACTAACAAATTTACGATGTAGCGCAATAAAACAAACACCGAACATCACACCAACGACAACAGAGAGGTGTGCTGAAATCATTCCACCTCATTGAATCGATTCTTTTTGGTTTCCAGGGAGGAAATCATCACCAAAAGTAAATACATTGAGGAAGAGGAAACTAAGCGGAAGGTCGACGAAACCGACCAGCCTTCCCTGATCGGTGCAAGCAACAATCTGGGTAGCTCTGGTAGCATAACTAGTGACACCGGTAGTAGCAGCAGTAGCAACGTCGGAAGTAGCACCGCCACTGGAATGGTAAGCAACAACAACAACAATAACAATGCCCCCGCCGATGAGCTACTACAGCAGGATCAGGAAGATCCAGACGACGAAAGTTCCGCCCAGGAGGATGACGTCTTCTACGACAGTGACGGTGGCGAGAAGGAGGAAGACTGCAAACCGTGTCCGGTGGTGAAACCGACGTTCCTGTGCGGCAGTGATAACCGGACGTATTCGTCACAGTGCCGCCTGGACTATCACAACTGCATCCATTGGAGCTCGGTCAAAGTGAGCTGCATGGGATTCTGCCCGTGTAAAGGTGAGTTTGATATAATTGATGCAGTAGCACGAAAAAATAGTGCCGTCCTAGTGGCGATGAGGCATGCTGATGGGCACGGACAGGTTTTAATTTTGAACGTAATTATTTCGTCAAGCAGAAGTGGGCATAAAATATTTGCTTGCATATTTTAATTCTACGGGTATGTCGTTATTTCAGTAACTTTCTAGCCATAGTGAGATAAATTACTTTTTTTATTTGATCGAGAGGGCAATGTTTAGTACCAATTTAATTTTATTGGAATTAACTTCTTGGTTAAGATTAAGTACGTAGCATTTCAATTATTTGCGCAAATAATAACTGGATCCAACTTACCCATCGGAAGGCAACACGTGATGATGAACAATACGGCATGAAATTTTGCGATTACATTTTGCACTACTAAACATTTACCAACCCTGAAATTAGTATGCATAAAAAATTCTATTGCACACTATTGATATTTGGATGTATCGACATTTTACACTATTATAGATATCTTTACGGCCTTACCATTACACTAACTAAAAGAAAAGATCTTATTCATTGCACAGGAATCAAATATCTAGCGGTGTTTTCGCAAATTTAAATATCTCGAACAAAACGATCAACTCAGCCCGCATTAAACTGCCAGAACAATATTACACGGTGTAGCAACATTGCTTACACACAAAACTCACTTATTTCGAAGCTTTACACCTCTATGAGCACTGCTCTGAATAGGTGTTAACGCGCATTTACCCCCGCAGGCTATCAACCCTTTCTGACTATTCGTTGGGCGGTGGAAGGAAAATGTACACGTACAGTCTCCTCTTCTTCCCCGGGAGCGGAAATTAAAATTGTTCTCAACTCATTTCCCGCAGCACCGCCTCCACCGCCGCTGCAGAGAAGTGATGAGCTGCTTCGGGGCCTGAGAGAAAAAATATAAATACAAGGCAGAGGTTTCTAGCCTTATTATAATAACTAGGTGCTACTCAACGAAAATTTGATTCACTATTTTAATGAATATGCTGTATAGTAAGATGGGGCGAGGTAGCTAATTATCTTTCATTTGCATAGCATTCACTCAAATCACTTACCCTTGATTATGTAAACTCGCTATACATGTGAAAAGTTGAGCAACTAGCGAAAAAAGGCATCATTAGTAAAAGACTACGTACTTCATTTTCGTGAGTATTTTGCATTTAGCAGGAATTTATCGAGAATAGCAAGTAAGAGTTCTCGAAATGTTACAGTACTTTGTGCACTAGATCTTACAAAGTGGAATCAGCATGGTCGCTTCAGTTCTGCCAATCTTGACAAACCGTCATAATAATCAGCTTGTAAAGTTAGTTGCAGTTGTGTATTCTTCTTTGTTGTTCACATCAACGGTAGTGTTCATGACGTGGAGAACTATCGTGCGATATAGATCTTAAGCTGGTTCCCGAAAGAATTTGAACAGTTCACACCTAAAAAAAATAATGTAAATTTACGTCTCCTGACCCTGACATATAGGAGCATCAAAAATAACTTAGTTTTACGTTTGATTTTAATTTTACATGACGTTTAATTTCGTAAATCATGTAATTTTACTCCACATACAGAGTTTGTTCTGAATGGTAGGAAGTGTAATTTTATGTCATTGCGCATGTAAAGTGTATGTTTCATGTAAAATTAAATGGAACACGGTAATGTTCCGTCATTTCGTAAATTACGGTTTGTTGATTTGTGTCATGTTTGCAACTACGTCAACGATAAAATTCAGATTTTTTTGGTGTGTTGTTATCCGACATTGTATATTAGTTCTTGCGTCATACCATCATTCAGGAACAAAATGGCTTCGTCAGTGAACGATCTGGAACCACCAGAATTATGGTTTATGAGGCCTGTGTTAAGCCGAAGAGGACCACGTGCCATTTTGAGATATGTGCTCTAAAAACGCTATCGCATTCAACATAGATTTAAGAACACCCACATCTAATTATTTTAAGTAACACAAATAGCAAACGGAAGCCAATAAGTGTTCCATAGCGTACTATGTTAATAGTAAGTTATCTAAAAATTAATTTGAACATGCAAAATACTAGTAAAAATTATGGCATTCAGCTCGGTTTGACTTAACACAGACCATGTATCCATCATCATCAACAATCTTGACAAACCACAACAAGTTGATTCCATTTATAAAGTCTTGTCAGAGGCCTTCGACCGTGTCTCGTATCGCCTCGCTGTCGAGAAGCTTAAACGTACTAGATTTACTGCCTGGTTAACAGATTGGTTTGCCTCGTATCTCACAGGATGAAGGGTTTTTATGCTATTGGGCGACACACTTTCTACGCTATTTAAAATCTGTTCAGGTGTGCCACAGGGAAGTCATCTAGGACCATTGCTCTTCATTTTGTTTATAAATGATCTTGGCTTGGCACGGTTTTTAAATCTTCAAAATTTTTATTTGATGATGATCCAACCCTTTTGAATTAATTAAAAGGTGATGGTTCATTATGCGGCAAATATGCCGAACAATAAACGTATTTCTTGTTTATATTGTCAACAGTCATATTTACCGTGACAGCACAAATATCGCGAGTTGTGAGGTCGGATATAAGACAAGCGTCAATAGCACTATTTGCAAGTATACATGCACGAGGCATTTCAGGTGGATTTGTCATGCCATTTTTGTTGAAAGCTACGAAGGCGGGGTTAAGTAGCTTTCCAACATAGAAGTTTCCTTTATGGAAATACGGTTTTTGAACCAAAGCTATAGAAGCTTTTTCCTTCCTGCACAAGGCGGGATAGATTCATAGTTGCTGTACGTTTATGCTGAAGATTAATTTGTGCTACTCTAACCACACTCGATTACAGCACTACACATTTCATCATCAGCACTTATTGTATAGCAACTAGAAGATACCAAACACGTTGACTATGACATGACCATCATTTGAATCCCACGATTTGCGAAGAAACAAACGTCCACTAAGTTAGAGATTCGCATAACACAGCAAGGGTAAGACCCACGACACTCCGTGCGCGACTGGCATATTTTAGTCCTGCCAGGCATTCAGCCCTCGGGACGAAATAACACTTGAGGACTCCTGTTTTCAGTCGTCTCTTACGACATGGGAACAGGAACCCAGTGGATCAATTCGTGGTTGAGATACTTCAACCCACCGAATGACACACGGCCTCTTGGCTGGTTTTGTCCGGAGAAAGATAATAGAGTTATCAACCTCCTGGTGGACCACAACCACACAATCCCGTATTCCCGTTTACGACAGCTAAATCAAATGGGCTTACTATTCGTTCGAATCGCTTTTGAACGAATGGGCACTTCCAAGCAATTGGTTCAGCGAAGAATAATCTGCCCTTCAAAAGTCGTATGAAATAGTTTTTCTGTGCCTTCGTGAAAAGATGGTGGCTGACTAAGACGATGAAAGATAAACAGTAGGGGATGGTAGGTACAGTGTTTTAACCAGCGAAGCTGGAGCTTTCAGAACAGTAGTTGCGTTGAAAATCTCGTTGCTAGAGAAGCAAAGGTCGAAAAGTCAGTAGTTTCCATTCACTATTCCATTTAATTGCAGTGCAATAGTCGTCGAATAACTGGGCGGCTGAGGATGCAATAGTTGACCGGACAACATCGGGAAAATAATGGCCAGAGGAAAAGAATTACCATTTAACACCTATGAACTTAAAGTCCTTCAAAATCAGCATGTTATCGCTTACATTTGACCCCAGGCCAAGGAGAGTGAGTACTCATTAATAAGCTCGAAGTCATCGACGTGGTCTGGCGGGATGTGAACGACGCGTATATAAAGGGAGTTGGTTTGGAAGGCTATGTTCTATCCATACATTCGGGAGGAATGATTAAGCAGCTTTTATAACGGGAGTGGAGTACTAGGAGAACCCCACCGCCACAGCGTTTAAAGGTGGTAGAAGAAGTGCGATCCTGACGGTATACCTTGCAGTTGTTCTTGAATAGTTGGCTGAATAATGTGTCACCATTCAGCCAACTCTGGGTCAATGCATGTATATCAAAGGCTTCGTCGGAGTAGTCAATAAGGAATGAGTTGAGTCCCCCTACATTCTGATAGTATGTTGAAAGCTCGTCGACGTTCATGTCAGGGCTGAAGTGTAAACTGTTGTTCTCAGAAGTTAGCTCCACGCATTCAGATGGTTGCAAATCCGAAAGACGCGTTTGCAACGATGCAACGATGTCCGGTCCAGCTTCAACCGAACATATACGTATAGCATATTTACCTGAGAAACTGTGCTCAGTAGCAGTGAATTGCTACTTGCATTTTCTTGAGCTGAACGGTTTAACGGGAACAAATGGAGGCTAAAACCATTGATTACCAATAGTATCAGTACAGCTAGGGTCATCCATTACAACGATTCTAAAGGATAATAATATTGGAGGTCGGTGATCATCCCGGAAGTCGGAAGCTAGACGATGACAGTTGAATGAATCATTATCCCAGCCGGTGTTACTGTGGATATACGCAGCAACTTGTTCTACAGTGGTTACAGGATTGAACGGTTTGATGTAGAAGCTGTTTGTTTCCGGCACTAGCGATGTGGTTAGGAGCTAATTTGACTGAATAGTTGAAACTGTTGGCTTGAGGGATGTAACGTTGAATGTATGTGGCAACATTTGTTGCGAGACTATGTTGTTGCAACCGGGAAGATAACACTGTGTTTGTGGTTGAAATAATCTTTGTGTTTCCCTGAGTGGTTGTGATGACGAGGAGTTACGATTACTCGAAAACGGTAGGTGCGCACTCACGATGCTTTGTTTATGGTGGGTGGTGGTAACTGACGAATTCCAGACAGTTACGTTAAAATAGGCGAGGCTAGGTTGTTGATTGCGTTGCGTAAGATGCTGGAGATAACGGTTTTTCTGGTAGGAAAACAGGTGTTGCTTCTGAACGCTTTGATTGAGTTGCGTATGTGGCTCGAGGCAACAAATTATTTAAATTTAAATACCGTAGTGCTCCTTGCAATGGAGTTAATCATTAGGGTGGGACAAAAAATAGAATCCAGCTCCGAGCAACTTTTCAGGTACCATGTGGATCCTAGAACAACTGTGCAAATTCTTAGCTCGATCCCTGAAACCATATTTTTGCGCCCACTGTTTAAAATTTACATGGGATTTGCATGGGAAAATTAACTTTCGCAAAATAATTTCTCCAAGAGTTGCCCATTGCTTCCTAAAAATAGATCGTTATGTGGCTTTTAACAAAGAAACAATGTCTGGAAAACCACGAAACAAGCTGACGCTTGAGAAAAAAGTCATTAAGCAGAAACCGATTGATGGTCTGACGATTGATAAAATATTCATTTTTTCTAGCACCACTGCTGTTAGTTGCCCAACTATATGCAATTTTGTTTTGATCTTCTCTTAACTTATCTAAATCATTTATCTATATTGTTTGGCCACTTCGCAAGAGTTTTGAGGCTTCTTTTGTACATAATAAGAGAAAGTTGTAGATTTTGTATATAAGTCGCCCGTCAGCAGCAGTGATGCTATGAAAAGTGACATTTTCATCAATCTTCAGGACATCAATCGGTTTTTGCTTAATAACTTCTTCCACAAGCATCCGATCGTTTCGTGGTCTTCTCTACTTTGTTTCCTTTACAAATTTTCTATAAAAATCAGTCATCTATTTATTTTTAGGAGATAACGGGCGACTCTTGGAAGAAATCCTCATACGAAATCACATGTAAACGCGCAAAAATATAGTTCAACCGATCGAACTAAAAATTTGCAGAGTTGTTCTGGGAGCTAAATGGAACCCAAAAATTACTCGGAGCGAAATTTTATTTTTGCATGTAACCATGTCCCACTCTACTAATCATGTTACAAATGGATTAAGATAGGTTGAGTGGCCGAAAACGTTAGATTGACAGGAACAAATTTATAGTTTCCTGTGAGGGCTGCAGCATCAACGTCCGCAACGGCCGGACATATACCCGAAGCGTTTTTACCTGACAAATCAACTGATGTCGCTCCATGTACTGATCGGTCGTCTGATGCGATCCCGTAGTAGGAGGAACGGTTTCCTGAGTGTAATGGTGCCGAATAACTTGAAGAAATTACAGGCACCGTGCGGTCGTTGGTAGCAATAAGTGAACTAGCCGTTGTAAAGCGTTGATTCAAGTTGAAGTTAGAGAGTATACGGCGCGGAACGGGAACTGATGCTCAAATCGTATTAGGGGTCCTCTTTAATGTAGCAGCATCATTGTTCCAAACGCGAACCCACAAACGCGTGATCATGAATCGGTCACGTCCGAAAATCATATAATCTGTTGGACCAATCAAAAAATAACGCTCATATCCACTAGACAACACGTTCCATGGCGACATCACAGGAAACTCTAGCGATATGGAAGAACTCATTTTCTTCTAGCATCTGAATTGTACACCGAAAATTAAGTATCGGTTTCACGATCCGCGCGCGATCATCCAAAAACACACACGAATATGCCAAAGGACACACGATCATAAAATAAAATTTATACACGCGATGTTACATACACGTTAGCACATGTGTCATACAAATGCCCACTCGATCGAATGCGTTAACATACAAACGTTCGATTCTTTCGCTATGATACACGCGATCGCAAAGTCCCTACGCCCGCACATATCTAAACCCTTTAATGAATATCACGGCCCGCTGTAGTGAGTAATTTTGACGGGGAGCCCTGCCGAGACCCCAGCTCTACAGTTTTCTCCAGTTAGACAACTCTCGAAAAAAAATGCCAATAGAGGAAATATTCACCGAAATATAATCAATTGATTAATCAAGATCCTGGCGTTGGAGAGATCGTTTTATGTTTTTTTTTCTTCCCATACATATATTTTATCTTCTTTATGCGTTGCGTTGTGACGATGATTTTGGCGGATTGCACACTGACTTCATCATGCATGACTGCTGATTATCTAATAAGAGTTGCTTAGGAAGTGGTAAGTAGGAATTCATACCAATCCGACCCATA
The DNA here is from genome assembly GCF_030247195.1 of Topomyia yanbarensis. Classification (NCBI taxonomy): domain Eukaryota; kingdom Metazoa; phylum Arthropoda; class Insecta; order Diptera; family Culicidae; genus Topomyia; species Topomyia yanbarensis. The sequence continues at coordinate 60,824,665 of NC_080670.1, forward strand.
TTAAAACCTCAACACATGATAGCAATCATTGCCGGCCTCCCCCATCTCCATCGTTGACGGAGAAGGATAAAGGATAAGGTAGACGGGAAGTGTTGATGCTCCACCTACTTAACGGAAGGACGACGATTTATCAGACTCTTCCATAGGTGTCGCGGAGTTGCTGGTTTGGAAGGGTATAAGGTCTAGGATTCGTTCCAGGCAAACGATGCGACCTGTAAAGAATATTTTATTATGTAGTTGTTTAGTTAGTCTTCGAGTACACGATTACTCGAAAAAGAAAAGATCTTGTTTATTTTTGGTTCTTTTAAAACACTGGGCTATCCTATGTTTCCTAAACAAAAGCAATTTGAACTCTACACAGCCGACCGTGGGAGTATTGCCTAGAAAAGCTAATCTTATCTGCGTAATGGGCCGGATCACTATCTATTGTAACGCTATTTAGACAGAATTCGCTACTTCTTCTCTACGATATATTTATTTGGTTGCAAACTACCGAGTGATAACACGTTATACAGACAGAGAGTTATGATAGCGCGAGATGTTATAAATCAAGGTATGTATTTCCTATTTTACGTATCGGATGATTTGTAAAATACACGTATACAAGCGATAAAAATGATCATTGAAGACAAATACAAAGGATTATTAACCTAATACACGAGCTAGTTAGCAATAACGGAACTTGAAATTAAATTAATAAAAAAAGACGCGGCGAATTTTCAGTACGTATTGACCCACGATCATCGATACTAGTCAGATTAAAGTCTTGTTGCGGCTGATTTCCGATCTGATATTCATTTTTACGGTACTGTTTCCTTGATTATATCTGTTCGCACCCTCTCATTCTGCTACTATCGGCAGAAGGCTGATAGCACCCAGTCGTCGCCGGTCTAAGGACCAAATGTCATCAATAGACTTAGACTCGCGTGGAGGCATGAGATAGGAGACTTGTGAGAACTAAAGAGATTAAAAAAAAAACAAAGAAACGACATGCTCCGTCCTGAATCCAAACTCATCTATAAGCTTCTACAGCTGAATTGAAACTCCAAACGGAAAATGGCGCCTCCTTGCCATTCCAATCCCTTTAGTGAAGACTATGTTATCTCACCGTTCGACCATACATATATTTTATCTTCTTTATGCTGGATATTAACAATACACTTCAAGGTGATTAATTTCTGTACAATGGATAAATATAAAACAACCAGTTGAAAGGGTTGTAATAATTTCGTGTTCAGCAAACAATCAGGCGTAATTGGTCAAAGTAAGCGATCCGTTATTTTCCCCTCGTCACAATAATCAGGTTAAAAGTAAATTCCATCTTTACCAGGATGACCGTGAAGTTCTCCCAAATCTGTTTATTCATCACCAACGTTACAATATAACACGACAGAGAACATGCGAGCATGACCGGGAGCTCGGGAATGAATAATAATTTAAAATATGCTTCATACTCCAGGCGGTGCCTGCCGCATTGTCATGATGCTAAGAATTTCCGAAAAGGCGCTGCTGTTGCTGGCAGGTTGGAAAGGTTGTAAGAACCACTCTGCCTTTTCTGCGATGAATTCGTTATCTGTTGTTCCGGCAAAAAATATGAGATGGAGGATATGAATTTAAAAGGCTGTTGCAGCCTGTGTTGTTTCATCATGTCTACAAGTAAATTAGATCCTTTTTGCGAAATTTATACACTTATCGGACATACCAGCACAGAATTCACTTGAGCGGTACTAAATATTTCAATTCATCGCTGAAACTCTCTATCAACTAATTTTGCATTAAATGTTGATTAGTTTTTGAAGAACTCCTATAAATTATGACTATATAATTATCAATTTTCAGCACTGAATTACCAAAACCTTCGCCGGCTTATTATGATTCATCCCCTAGCCTTACTCAATATTTAATTCAAACCATTAAATTGGGTTTATTAAAAACAAACAACCGGTTAGTGTCGCCCATTTGCTCCTTCTACGGAATTCAAATCATGATCTTGTTTCATAACTTATCCAATCGTGCGGAAGGAATTCATAAATCGCATAAAGGCAATCTAACTTTTCTCCTTGTATCCAACCCCAAACATTTTCTTCGTGCTGCAACAATTTAGGCGTGTTGTGAAGCTGTCGGATCGAAATATGGTGATGCCAGCTGCTGCTGGGGTGGGTTTATTTCGGAGTCAAATAGCCGACTGAAAAACGCTTCCTCTGAGAAACGGGTGATGAGGAGAAGCTCGAGGATACCTGCTTAGCCTAGTGGCCTACTGTTTCCATTGTAAGGCTTGGACAATAAGCGCTCAAAGGGGGGGGGGGGGGGGGGTGCAAGGGTTTCAACGTGAAAAAAAACATCCTTTTTGCGATTTTTTTAGAATTTTGCGTAAAGTGAATTGGATCAAAACTTTTGGACATTTTAGTGTATCGTTTTAATAACATGGTGTAATTTTTCTATGCAAAATATCGACAAACGACTCGGTGACGAAGTTTTTTGTAGAACGTCTCTAGAAAAACATGATTTGCGGTGTTACCTGTCATTCCAAAACTATTGAACCGATTTCTTTCAAACTTTGCATACACGTTCTATGTAAAAAATACCTAACCCCTACATTGGTTTTTGGGATAATTTTTCAATTAAGGGGCTTTTTTTGTTCATTTTAAATAAAAATTACTATTTTTCACGAAAAATTCCGCATTTTTATGAGAAAACACCCTTTTAAATGGAAAATTATCCAAAAAACTCAACGTAGGGGTTAGGTATTTTTAACATAGAATGTGTATGCAAAGTTTGGTAGAAATCGGTTCAGTAGTTTTTGAATGACAGGTAACACCGCAAATCATATTTTCTCCAGAGACGTTCTACAGAAAAATTCGTCACTGAGTCGTTTGTTGACCATTTTACATGAAAAAATACAGCATGTTATTGAAATGATACACTATAATGTACAAAAGTTTTGATCAATTCACTTCACGCAAAGTTCTAAAAATATTCATAAAAAAGTTTTTTTTTCACGCTGAAACTCTTACTCCAAACCACCCCCCCCCCTCCCCACCCCCCTTAACAATGCTAATATGTTGTCACCTTGTTACTTGCGAGGTATCGTTAGCACTTTACTACTATTTTCCACCAATGGTATTCATTTCGTAAAAAGGTAAGAAAGCACACACAAAATGTTACCAACATGATACTCGCACAAAGATCCTGTTGCTTTTATCACCCTACCCATTTGAGTTTACGCTCCCGTAGTAGGTCCATCAACCGTCTGTTGACCATTCGCTTCTTCGTCTTGGAAAAGCAGGGGAGTAAACTGATTGGGCGGAACTCATCTGGCGTTCTGTTCCCCATAGATCGCTTCGGGAGAGGGATTACTAGGGCTTCTTTCCATGAAACGGGCAACGGTTCACCGCTGCCCAAATGCGATTGATAAAGTCCAAAATCGCCCGCTTGGCTACCGGTGGTGGATGTCGAAGTAGAGAGTAACCAACGTCATCCAATCCGCAGGACTTGCCATTTACCGATAATAGTGCCGTACATAGTTCACTTCCAGTGAAAGACTGGTTGTATACTTGACCTGAATCAGGTTCGCAACGAACGGGTCTGCTCTCAGCCCTTTGTTTGATTCGGAGGAACGCAGCAGGCAGTGCGGTGTTTGCAGACAGGCAGGCGAATTGGCTGCCCATTTCATTACGTACGTACGTAACTTGTATAGGGAAGTGTTCACTTTTACATCGGTCGGCAAGACCAGTCCGTGGATAAATGTTGAACTGTTATTGTTGAGAACAACGGCGTCATTGTTTTCGACTACTCCGGCGATCTCGTTTCATGTCTTATTACACAGACGTAAGCCCCACATCGTATGGTGCCTATTTACATCTTCCATGATGATGACTCTCACTTTCGCTCACTCTCGCTTGATGAGCCGCTGAAAATTGAAACCCACACTCCGAGTTAGACCGGGAATATACAGGAATATAACGGTGCACTGAACTAGATATTCGATCTTCCGGGTGGCAGCTATTAGTTTGGTATCCAACAATATTGGTCACGACAGTAAATCGACTCGAACCGCCAGATGCACCGTCTGGTAGATCTTATCCCCGCTAGCGGCGTCCCGCGAATACCGGTGTCTCAACTACGATTCCAAATTCGTCTGATCCTGGATGTGTGTCTCCTGCATTGCCATGATAGATGGACTGAGTCTTAGGAATGGTCCTTTGCAGATCGCTAAGGCATCCTCACAGGCAGTTTGTGTTCCACTGGATGGCCAGAATCGTTGATTTGAAGTTAGAGGCGGTAGAGTGAAGACTAGACGACGACTGGTGGATCGGGAAAGTGTTTGCAAAACCTCCGACGGTACCTGCGAGAGATAAACAAACAGCAGACAGTTCTGAACTGAGTGTTATGTACGAGCTTACACGGGGAGAGATCGGGTCTCCCGCACCACCAGCCGCCGGGGACGCATTGCAGATGGGCGGAACTTTCCCGGACGGGTCCAGCACGAGGAAGTAGGCGCTCGTGTTTACGCCATTCCGAATTTTTTCGAACTGGTACGGCCTTCGGAAAAGGTACTGTGGCTTCCGGTTTGTCAGGGATTAGTCTGCCACTGCTGTTGGGTGGTGGACTGTTTGTTGAGTGCTTCTGGTCTATAAACCTTTCTGGCAACGGTACCTGTGAAAGAAAATTTGCCGGTGGTTGTGTTTCGATCGGGCTTGAGAGCCTCCCGCACAAGGAGCCGCCAGGGGAGCATCGTTTCAAAGCGGAATGTCCCCGGTCAGAGCCGGCACGGGGAAGTGGACGTCACGATTGGTGACTACTGTATTCCTGGATGGTCTAAAAAGTGCCGGGTGCCAAGGGTCGTGCTCGTTGCTGTTGGTCTATTCGGATTCCTGGCTGAGAGCTAGCTCTTACCGGTGGCCCGCCGGGTGCGGAGGAATCGGGAGATCTGAACCGGTTCTCGTTACAGTGGAGTCGTTTGCTTGTTTTTCCTGATTCCGGTATCACTTTTGTGGTCAGGCGGAGAGATCGCCTACTCTGAGGCCCTGCTGTTGGAAAAGCCACCGGGGTGCATCGGACGTATCCGGGACTTCCCCAGTCAGAGTCGACACCTGCGGGCTTTGTTGTATGTTGCTGTTGAGCTCGTTGATTTTTATTGACATCCCCAGTTGCTATAGTCATTGTAGAGCTAGTCGGACATTACGTAGGACACTTGGGGCATGGAGTTTCGTGTTATTTCGGAGTCTGAGATGTTTTAATGTCCGGATAATGATGGCCTGTTGTTGTGGATATACGCTCGGTCGTTCGTTGTGGTTTTGGTAGTGCTGGTTCTGTTTCGTTTCTGATAGGGCTTCGGTATTTATCCCCGTCGAATGCTCGGCTACAATTCTTTACTGCTTTCGTTCGACACGAAGTCTGGAGTCTCGCTATTGTTTTGGCTTCTGGGTTCCATTCGATCGATATCGTGGTGGTCATGTTTAGTTTGTTGACATTCCCCTGCTCTGCTTTTGCTGTAGTTCCTTCGTTATCTCGTTGAGTTGTTGCTTGGCGTTTCTTAACTTGTGAACGGCCTCCGCCAGGTGGTTTTTAGGCGTAGTATCTCATCGTCCCGGTCATCTTCTTTTGGCGGATTGTCCTTCTCCACTTTTAGCTTAATGAGCTCCGCCTTCAGCCTAGCGATGGTGGATGGGTTATCTCGATTTGATGGGTGATATAAGGTACAGTTCAGGCAAGTTTTCTGGTTGGGGCACACCGTAATACCGTGCCCAAATTTGCCATAGCGGTAGCACAGTATGGGGGACGCGTAGTAGGGCCGGATGCTAGTCCGAGATAAATGTTTTCGGGGAGGGTTGAATCATGAAAAGATATCACAACCAGAGGAGAATCGTTCACTTCTCCGTTGTGCAGCTTGGTGATCCTACGCACTGACACGACTCCTTGACCTTTCAACTCGTCAAGAAGTTTTTTGTTGCTCATGTCTTTGGTATCAATATCATAATCCATGAGGGTTCCTACGTTCTTTTGTGAAACCACCTTTGTCAGATCGCATCCTAGCACGCGTTGTACCGATTTCAAAATCGTAAACGGGTTAGACGTCAGTGGTACATCGAACTCACCATCCTATACTTTTACTCGTAGTAGCAGGGTCTGCTTGTCGATGATATCGCCACAGTTTAGGTACTCCGACTATGTCTGACTCAAACATGGTCGGCGTTTCCCCGGGTGAAAAGAGGGGAGGGGGTTTGCGGGGTTGTTCCCCCATTTGGTGGGTGATTATGGGTCGTCAGATGGGCGGAAACTAGCTCTTTAAAAATGCACCCACTACACTACACTACACTACCGCGTGCACCTATGGAGCCGATTACACTATTTCGGTTTGGATTTGCGCACACGTGCAGCTGTTCAAACGCATGTGTGTGGTGGAGGCGGGTGGTTGACCACGTTTGACGCTTTTAGATTTGGTGGAGGTGCGCTATCACTCAACTCCATACTATACTTTCAGTTAGACGTTCATATGGCATCAATTATAATAGTTTTATAACAACGGTAATTTTCACAGATTTCAATATTGAACATAAAATTTTCAAAAAAAAAATGACCTGACTTCCTTGCTCATAAACCATTCATTGTATGATCGAAAACCCAGCCACGAAGAATTAATCAGTGGTCGGTAGAATCGTAACCCTGCAATTGTTCAAGCGGATTAAACCATTGGAGTGGCCTGCACAAAGTTCAGATTTGAACCTTATTGAAAATCTCGAAGCTCATGGAGGACATACCGGGTACTAAAGATAGCAAAACATCATTACATCAAATTTTTTGTTTCGTAATTCGTAACAAAATCGAATCGGGTTTTTTTTCTTGTCATATCATTTTTAGTTGATTTTTTAATAACATTGCAAATAGATGACTTTTGTAATAAATACATTAAATCATCTTCTTTTCTATGCCTGAATGCTTGATTTATTATTAGAATACGTATAAGTATCTGTTTTTTTTAATTTTCTTTAGTTTTGAGTAAAGATTGAAATTGAGCAAGTGACAGTGAATCTTCAGGAGACACCTCGAAAAATGCGGTATACACTATAGCTCAAAATCTCCTGGACCAATCGTTCTGAAATTTCGCACAGTTCTTCTTCGCATTATTGCCCAGGTAAACACTGTAGCGTTTTACCAAAATATTGTTATTATAATTATAACCCTATCATATGGCCCCATATTTTTAGAAAAATTCGGATTTTTGCTACAAAAAATTCACAAATTGAGAACAAATAGAAGTTCCCATCACTACCTGGGGAATAATGTGTAGAAGAACTGTGCAAAGTTTGAAAACGATTGCTCCTGTAGATTCACCGTCACCCGCTCAATTTTTAAAATAAATATGTTAAGGAAAATTGTTGTACTTTGCACGACCCATATTTTGTAGCATAGGAAAAAATAGCAAATGCGATATTTTTTATATCTTGCAATATTTATTTAATTCATATTTACTCATAAATTAGTTTTATTTAGTAAAATTTGCAAAAAGTATGCATATCTTTTTTAAAGAATGAAGCTAGAGGTTCAGTATATTAAGATAAATTGTTCTCCTTCAAAATTTCTGAATATATTACTAGTCATCTTAACAATAAATCAAAACTTCAAACGTTTTTTGGTAAATTTCTTGTACAAGACATACAGCTCCAGTATTTTCGAAATGGCCTTTTGAATTATTTTTTTCAGTTTTCTGAAAGACTCTGAAACTCTATCTCGAATCATTAGAAAGTTTATTTTCTAATTTTAATAAATTTTGAGCCACTTTACCAACTGTTTAAAATAATACCAATGGTAAATCCATGAAAAAGGAGTTTTTAACATAACTTTTGCAGTTTTTCTTTTTCTCTTACATATTCCTCAAATATTTTTTAGAGTTTTTGAAGATGAACATTTTCTTCTAACACATCAAAACTCTTTTTCTTGGTAGGAGACGACCAACTGCGACAAGCATTTAGATCTATTGCGGTTATCAAAACTCTTGCTTCTATTGTTAAAAAGACGTAGATACTTATAATATCAAAAATTAATTTTTTGGAATCAATTTTGTGAAATTTAAAAAATATCGCCATCGTCACTTTTTGCTCAATTATTTCTCGATTCTTAATCTTATATGTAGTTGAAAAAATATCTCTCGTTTGCACTGATCAGTGATATTGGTATTCCAAAAAAACATTTTCGGTGAAAAAGTTATAATTAATTTTCAATTCAACTTCATTACCTTTATGTGGTGCTATGAAACAAATTATTCGCACTTTAACAATCTTAAAATTGTCTAAAGACCAGTGGTGCAAATTTTCATTTTCAAATGCCAACTTTCAGTTCAATCAAACCAAACCATGATTCAAATTCAAAGCCTCCCTTAATCATTCACTTTCAAGTTGGCGGGATTTTCATAACTGAACCGTACGTCTTCATTTCAAATTGATGCTTTTTCATTCACCAACCAAAACTAACATCTGCTCTGTAGAGGCCAGTTTAGGTTAAATGTCGACATGTTTTGCGTTTTCAAGCTTACATGGACAGTAAGAACTATGTTCAGAGTAGTTTTGCTTGAAATACCTAGTCAATACCCCAGTAAAGAGATATTCACAGGGTCAATGAAATTGAAAATGAATGGAAAATGATTGAGCAGGTCGGCTGTTTGAATGAATAATGGAAACGAACAAGTGCGAATTGAACATAGTAGGGCATGATTTGAGATTTTTTCTCCCTTCAAGTTCAAAACAAACTGTTGAAAATTTGCAGCTCTGCTAAAGACTTAAAACATCTGAGAACACTGATAACGATGCCAGCCGCGAGGAAAAAAATCCTGTCAGTTAATGTGAGGTAAAAATACGTGTCAGTTAGCCAAAAGATGCGTGCAAAACGTTCTCGATATAAATCGCTATTAGCTCCTGTTGCTCCATACGACAAAGAGGTACATCATCATGACATCAGAGTTGATAAAGCACAGTTTGCCGTATGGGCTATACATGAACCGCGAATGCTGGAAGGGAGACCAGGTATGGTTAGCAGAGAATCTCAAAAGGGTCGTCATACATATTTTCCATAAAAAAAGGCAAAACAGTGGACCATAACATAGCATACCGTTGGATGGAAAGTTCTATTATTTTTATTTCCAGAACATTTAAAAAATGAAAATCGGCTAAAAAAGAGCGTGAATTTATAAGACATATTTTTATAGAACCGAAAGTCCCAAAAACATGATTTTTTGCAAGAAATCAATATTCAATATCAATATTATATTTTAAATATATGATACATTTGACCAGACCTACAACCTTTAACCTCATTTGAAATGTACATTAATATTTGTTATTTTGTGGCACCGTGTAATTCAACAGTTCAAAAGGGCTGAAATATTTTACAAATTCTGATATTCATGGTATTTATAAAACAACTTTTCTAACAACTATAGGTAACATTCAGCCAAAAGATTTAAAATATTGAAGAGAGTAAGTTGAGGTTATCGACTGATGAAAGCTCCTGGATCTCAGGGGTAATCAGTATGAATGGAAATCGCATATTGAAGAAAATATCTACGATGTCACGAGTATTCCGCACATTACTCGCAGCATTCATGTCTTTCGGAATGTACTAATGCAATGCAATGCTTCAATGAGAATCCATCTCCATCGATATTTCTTACTTTGCATCTCCCAATCTACTAAAGCCATCTTCCTCGCAATAGACACGCACTGAACTAAATTACGGAATTTATGCCATTCTATCGTTCATTACGATTTCCACGACACGACACGACATCAACCTCCGGCACCGGCTAAATTCGAACTAATTAGCATCGATATGAAAGCCGCTTGGAAATCCTTTTCTGTGTCGCTCAGTCCTACACACAGCAATCGTGTGCCGAGCGGACAAAAAAGGCGGAAAACCTTCGCCCGGTTCAGAAACTAATTACCCATAAACTTCCGGCTGATTGCACAAATTTCTTTTTGATGATCTGTATGATGAAGAATTTTCCGGGACTCGGCTTACGGTCACGCCATCAAATCCAGTCCAATGCTCCCCTTTCTTTTCGGAGCGCTAGGCTGCGCTCTTTCAGTTGCCACCCCCTTTGTCCACTCTTTGACTACCAGAAGTGGCTCTTTTTTGCTCAGCCGAATCCGAAAAGACATCAGGGTTAGCCATTGAAAGGCCATCATCAGCTCACTTTGATGAATGCATTTATTTTCAAGAACTTAGTTCCGGCATTCCCACAGCCAAAGGATGGGCGGATGAAAAGTGGAAGCCAGTAGCATAAAGTGTACTTTAATCAAATTACTGTTTGTTCATCTCTCGTCCTTTTCTTACACTCTTTTCTTGCAGACCCCAGTCCGTCGGACCTCAAGAAGCAACAGCGTATGACCGATCGGATGAACGCATTCAACGCCAAGTATCAGCGGACGATCGAAAGCAACGACATCAACGGAGCTGGTACGGACGGAAACAACCTTCTGGGTGGCGGCAACAGCGGCAGTAGTAATGGGAAGGTAAGTCCTTCGCTTCACTTGAAACGGTGAGGGAAAGAATGGGTGAATCGATTTTTTTTACATTGTTATCCGCGGTTGCATTGGAAGGCTTCATAGAAAAGACTTTAATAGTAACAGAGCGGAGGGTGTCAAACTTTGAAATCTGGCCCAATTTGCGAGCTCTTCTAGAAAAGCTATGCTATCATAAAACTGTTATCCCGTTTTACGTAGATACACGAAATTTCCGCCATTCCTATTATGTTGATACCAGCGTACTGTCTGTACTGTTTTTACTGACCTATTCTATGAGAGGCTAAAATGGCTTTGACAACATACCATCATATCAGTTTAATATGTCATATAGTATCACCTTCGTCTGTGCCATAAAACGGAAGCATCAGTGCCCACGCATCACGCCGTAGTAATTCAACCCCAATTAGCCGACAAAAAGTGAATCTCGGCAATCTGGTGAAGTTCGTACCAAAAGACGTCACTGGCACTCGAATAGGTATATTATACTTACACGAGTAACAGTGCCTAGCATAACTTTTAATCTCCACCGTAGTGTCACGACATATTTATTTTGATTGGATTAGGTGCTATCTATTTTGAGTTCATGTAGCACCAGCACTGCTGCGACTTGTGTTTTCTTTCGATCTGTCAAACGGTTCAGGCTTAGGGAGTTTGTTTTTTTTCCTATTTTGGAAGCCATATACACAGGAACCAACAGTGACGTAGCAAGAAAACAATTCTGGGGGGAAATGACATTATATGTATTTATGTATGTATATATTTTATTTTAAAGAGCAGAAAAAATGTTCACCCTGAGCATGAACAAAACGTACAAAACCAACAACTCACGGAACCGGTTTGGATAGTCACCCGATCTGCTAAAACAACTACTCTTGCACGGAATCTGATTCCTCCCCAGCTCTACCTTACGGCATTAATTCGGGAAGGGTTTTTTTGTGCCTAGCGCACACTCTAATCCAACTACTTAGTAGTTTGTTCCTTCAGTAGAATTATAGGACCCCTCTTCGACACACTACCAGTTTTCGACCATCCACACAACGTGGCAACTTCTGTATGCCAGTAGGAAAGCTATCTATGGTTAGAGAATAAGTGCAGTTCCCCTACGAGGACAATCCGGGCTGCAAACTCTAGATTGTCTAATTTACTGAGCCCTTCGGCTCCCTTGTGCCATTCAACACTACGACTCGGTACCCTTGTGCCATTCAGCACCGCAACTTCTTGAGCCCTTTGGCTCTCTACCCGGTGCCATTTGGCACCGCAACTCTATTAGGATCTTTGGCTCCCTTCTTATGCCATTTAATACCACTTCTTTGTTGAGCGCTCCACTTGTTCGCGAAGTAATAGATCTAGTCCCCGACGGTGCACCTAGTTTACTCCAAAGGAGAATTCCCCGGCGAGAGAAATTCTCCCTAAACCGATCCAACCAGCCAGGTTTCGAGGTCGATCCAGTGATTTCGGTGGAGCAGAGCGTTCGGTTCGCTGGTGCCCCGACGACCCGCAACTGGTGGTGTCTCATCGCGATCTACACAGTCTAGTCCCCGACGGTGAATCTTGCTTACGCCGACTGAGAGTTCAACGACGAGTGAAGTTCTCCCGACACCGATTCCTCTTCTGTTTTTGCTATATTTCTTCCGGGCCTACCGGTAGGGTGCCGTGGTCAGTCCGGGATTGCGGGTGGAGCGTGGCGCTCCGACAACCCATGCCCGCTGCTCTGTCGCGGTCTACTCGACTAATCCCCAGTGGCAGATCTAGCCTACTCTGGCAGCGACTTTCCCGGCGGTGATTGCTCTCCCGAAACCGTTGCTCGCTGTTCATCACACCATTTCCGCTGTAAGGCAGCCATGATCTGCGCCACCATTCTGTTGATCACGTTCCACGTTATTGCGTCGCTTATCATTTTGTTAACATTATCCGGGTTGGCCTCCCATTTCAAGCATCTCCCTGCGTATCGTTTTGAGCCTCGGACATTCGAAGACCACGTGCTCCGGTGTCTCCTTGCTGTTCTCACACTCCAGGCAAGACGGTGACGTTGCGTGCCTGATCCGATGAAGATACATTCTGATGCAGCCGTAGCCCGACAGGAGCTGTGCAAGGGTGAAATTCACCTTTAGCTGCTTTCTAATGAACCACATCAACTGGTTTAGGATGAGCTGGTAGGTCCTCCTTTTTCCGTATTGTCCCATTCCAGCCGCTGCCTTGCCATCTTCCTCACGTTTCTGGTGTTTCTTCGATTGCATTGCAACACTCGCCAGGGCGATGCAGATGGGGATTATCCCGGTGATGACAATATTGGGCTCGCGACTTATACGGCTATCAGATGGAACATGCTGTACAGCTTTTCGCGGTTTTGCTTGATTATCGGCGCTCCACCCCAAGCCGGAAAACCATATCACAGTATCGATGACAAAACACTCGCTAGCAGATCTCGTGCTGCTTCTCGGACCGCCGATGTATGGTATGATCCTCGTTATCCCTTTCGTTGCCTTTGCCAACCTTTCGCAGGCGTAGTCGAAGCGATTGTTGAAACTCAACCGGTGGTCGATTAGTTTTCCGAGTTTTCTGACTATATCCAGCAGACATATAGACCAGTACGAGGAACGATCGCCTGGTAGCTTTCCTGGCTTTAGCAGCATCACCAGCTTCTGTACCTTCCACGTTTCGGAGAAGTTTCCATCGCCCAAATACTTCTGCAGCATCATGCTTAACATGTCCGGATATAACAGGATCACAGCTTTCAGTGCCACGTTTGGTATTCCATACGGACCGGGGGCTAAGCACCGTCTACTACGTGGCTCCCGTTTTCGTGGCGTTGTGGTGTCACAAGCCGTTACAATTCTTCTGGTTACATCAGCCGCATCAACGTTCTCGGTTTCGTAGTTCGACCGAAGTGCCTCCACGAAGAGGTCTTCCACTTTCGCTCGCCAGTCGTCCTTCTCCGCACTGCAGCAGGGTTCCTTGGACGATGTAGTAGCGTATCACTTCGTGGTTATTGTGGGTGTGGTTCTCTCACACTCTTCATCCAGAGTTTTTAATGGTAGAGTTGCGTAAAGAGGATTGGCAACATTGGATCAATCATTGATCTTTTTTAAATTTTGGCAACCTTTTATTTTTAGTTAAATTTCAAATGACTTCATCCGAACGCTTCAGTTAGAAGTTAATTTTGCGCATTTTAAAATTTAAAATTAAGTGTTTAGTTTTATTTTGTGAAAATTAGTACGATAACATCGTATAAAGAATTCAAGCTTTTCTGGTTTCCAACTGATCCGCTACTAAGAACGAAATGTATTGATTTTTGCCGCTTGCCGTCTGATTGGGGAGTGACAAAAACAGTCGAATTTGCAGCGCAAGATAAATTTGAATAAGTACATAAGTGGAATGCATACACAAAATTGTCAAAATTTTAGCTGCACTTTAACTATGAGGAATACTTTCATATTTCCACTGTCAGTGGAACATTATTAACACTACCCAGAGCTGTTCCGGTGTTTTAAATAGTACGAAATTTAAATATCAGTGCATATATTTTTTTTTAATAATTATATCTTTAAGCGAAATATTCCTGGTTTGAAATAATGTTAATATTACATCATTGAATTTTTTCTTATAATTATGATCACATAATAACGATACTCCCCACGCATTCGAGCATTGTTATTCTTCGTGTTCAATAGGTAGACATTTTGAGTGTTCGATAGGTAGATTTGCTTCAGCCTTTGCGCAACTGTTCTTTATAAACTGTGTCTTCATCTAATGTTTGCCATCAGTGCAGCACTACAGAATATGACGTCAATGATAGACTCCCTCCCGCCTCATCAAAATGTAGTAACGGAACCTTCATTGCACAATCGTACCTCTAACTCACTGCCCACTTCACAGCTCAGGCATTGAAGTCACTACCAATGACTATCGGCTTTCGGCCGATCAACTGCTCAGTTCACTGTTCCAACATTAAGCTGAACAGAACCTTGTAGGTGCTTAAAAGCTGCACATTGAGACGCCGTTGATTTTGGCGATCACGAAGCCTTTTACTCACGAGTTAACCCCGGATCCATGCAATGGATCGACCTTTCATCCATTTAATTCCCGACATTTCTCTTACTTTCCGCCATTTTCTACATATATTACTCTATATAGATCCTCTGTGTACTTGAGCCATTTAACCACGAACTCCACTCGGGCATTACCCAGCGGTAAGTTACTGCAAGGCATTTCTGTGCCGTTTTGCTTAAGTTTTCGTCTCAGTGATCCATTTAGCTTCTGATATCATGCGCCTTTCAGCTCCAGTTTGCGTGAGCCATTTAGTTTCCAGCTTCGTGGCGATGTACTCGGATAGTGCCCGGCGTTAAACTCACCTCAATCCCTAACCCGCCGGAAGTCGCGCAAATGGCTCACTGACCGAGCAACCGCAGCTGCTCTAAGACGATTTCGCTAGAATTTCAGAGCAGCGTGCGCTCAGTGCACTAGCGCGACTGTCGGAAGCATATCCTTAATTTCTCCCGAAACTGCTACCCGTTACCTTGAGTTTTAATTTTCACTGAAAAAAATCGATGACCGTCCATACCAAACTTGAGCCATTTAGCTCCCCGGCGGTGACACAGCAGCAGTAGAATTTCGGTCGTTACCGATCTCCGTTTCGTGAACCAATTAGCTCCCAATTTTGTCACGATACAAGTGAGCCATTTAACTCTCCGCTTCGTCGCGATCTATTCGATGTAGTCCTCGGTGGTAGACATAGCATCCACAACGAGCCAAAGGTGCTGCAAAGGTCTGTCGCCAATTTTCATTACAAGGAAATATTCTCAGAAGATAACTTTTGCGAAACAAACTTTGAGAATTCCATATAAAATATTAGGCACAATTGTGTCGTAAATATTACATTTTGCAAATATCAATAAAAAATTTCGGTGGTGGGGGCAAAAATGGCATCAAAGTAAGCGGAGCAACGGAGCAAAATTTTGCACACGCATCGCGAAAAATCGAACTACTCGCACGCCAAGTTGGCGAAATTGTTGAATGGGGCCAATTCAATTATCGCCAAAGTAATAAAAGTACATATTCTGAAAACGTTTGCCGACAGCAAAGAAGACTAGATCGGAGAAATCGAAAGCCGGAGGCTGCAAAAACAACGAAAAGAGTGCTCAGCTGCTTCAAGCGGAACCCCAACTTCTCCATCCGAGATATCGAAAGTAAGCTGGGAGTGTCGTCTACAACCATTCACCGAGCTAAAAAACGAGCCGGAGTCGACTTACAAGAGGGTGGTTACTCTAAATCGTAACAATAAGCATAACAAGTTGGCCAGAGTACGATCGCGGAAGCTGTAAATGAAGATACTGACGAAGTTTGATTGCATGGTACAGCAGGACGAAACCTACGTCAGGGCAGACTTTAAACGGCTTTCTGGACAGCACGTCAGTAGGAAGAGGGAAGGTGGCAGGGATTTTCAAACATTTTAAGCTGTCGGAATTCGCAAAAAAAATATCTCGTGTAGTAGGGCATCTGTGGTTTGAAGAGCGACATTTTCATCACAACCGACACCATCAACCAGATAATTTATGTGCTGGAGTGCCGGGGAAAATGTCTTTAAACAACACAATTGTTCCGCTCCGCTTTGGCCGGATTTGACACCTTGTCATTGCAGATCCAACATCATGGCGATGCCCAAGGACATGAACCCTCCCAACACGCCAGGGCTCCGTCCAATAGATAAATATTGGGCAATAGTCAAGCGGAACCACAAGAAGACGTGAAAGAGTTATCAGCGAGATGCAGTTCAAGACCAACTGGCGTTCAGCGACGAGGAAAGTGGCCAAGGAGGCTGTGCATGGAAGGAGTCAAACGTAAAACTCGATAATTCGCACTCGCTAAAAGGGAAGCTTGAAGAAATTTTTTTCTTTATTTTGTATGAATTGAACTTGTAAAAGAAACATGATTTGATTCCTATATCTGGGCATCAGAGTCAAGGGAAAGAGGCTGGACAATGATGACGGAGAGAAAATATTGACTTTCAGTCTCAGATAAACGGGAGATCAACGGTATCGGTTGGCCCTCTTTCAGCCGGTAGGGGTTCTTCCAGACGGCTCAGCTGCCGATCGGCAATACACCAAGTTGCACGTGTGATGTTGGTCTATAGGTTCCGTTGCTTTTAACTCAGAGAGATGTTTCGCGTCATCTTAAAGTCGCATCAAACCATCGCCATCGGTGGTGTAAGGAGGAATAGGGCATCGGTGGTGTACAGGCGGAAGAGGGCACTTCTGGGAAATAATGATAAGTATTCGCGTTTAGTCTGAGCTTGTTCAATCCTTACTTTGCGAACAAAAGGTTGAGGAATGCGGCCTAACGGTTAACACACGCACAAGAGAAAATAAAAGTCCAAACCTCGAAGAAGCAGAGAATGGCAAGATAACCTTGAACGCGAATTAGTACTGTTCTTTTTCGCACGGACCGAAAACAAAACACTTATATCTCGATAGAGCGATGCGTAGAGACTGGACAACAAGCCTTATTTCTACACTGGGAGGTCCTGTGTGTCTCAATTGATTGCAATTAGTCCAGTTTATGACCGACGGCACGAAAAGGCGAACAGATAGTCGAACCTTGTCAAAGCGGAGGTGGTTGAATAGGGTGGCGAGGATCACTCGATAAGAATCTGAGTTGACAAATCTCTTCTTTCTATCAGCTGCCACTGATGCTGAATGCAAACTTTTGCACTCCAGTATTTTCACAAGCTGAAGCATGGGGTCTTCAAAAAATGTCAATTGAGCATATTCGCTCAATTCAATCTCGAATGGGAGACGACCCCATCGACTTCGACCCGATTAGTTAGTAAATACACTCTGTACTCCTTCGTCCGGGCCCCATACCCACCCATATAATTTGCCTGCTTCACACTGTTTACCACCACCCGAAGCTTATCAGGGCGAATTTTCGATATTTCTGTCACGTTCGAATATCGTTCTGTCAGAGCTCGAGATATCTGCAATAAATCTGCAATAAATTCAAACCAGCCCGGAAGAAGATCACATATACCTTGAGCCGGGAAGTCGATTTTGTTTAGACATCCATCTCACCTTGAGGCGAACCATTATTGTCTTGGTAAGCCGTTTTTGCACGGACCTATGGCCCAGTGCACGTTAGTATAAGAACCAAGAAAAGGGGAACGTAATATAATAGCGGTACTTACCTTTTGCCTTTCTCATATAAAAAGGTTATGCAATCGCTCTAAAAATCGCCAAACTAATCCCGACCCGGAGGGCCGAATGTCATATACCATTCGACTCAGGTCGTCGAGATCGGAAAATGTCTGTGTGTATGTGGAAAAAAATGTCACCTCTGTTTCTCAGAGATGGCTGGACCGATTTGCACACTTAGTCTCAAATGATAGGTACAACCTTCCCATCGGCTGCTATTGACTTCTGGTTCCGGAGTTACGGGTTGAAGAGTGCGACCACACAGCAAATCCCCATATAAACTAAAATGAAAAATTCTCAAAGGGGGGAGTAAGAGAAAATTTAAAAATCGAATTTGTATTTGTAAATGGCTTTAAAATGCATGAAACGTTGAGATTTGATGCAAGCTCGAAAAAAAAACTTGATGAAAATTGACTTTTTTTGACTTCGGCACATTTTTGCCTTTCTCATATAGAAAGGTTATGCAATCGCTCTAAAGATCACCAACCTAATCCAACCCAAAATTTGTTTGGCTTGTATAGGCTTAGGTAGGAGTATGCAGTAAGGGGTTGCTACTTTAAAAATATAACTAGTTTAAAATTTCGTCGCTGTTGTGCTATCTTATGACAAACGCCATTTTGGGGTAAACTGAGTTAGATATGCCACATTACTTGTCTAAAAAATCTCTACAAAGTGGCGTTTACAGAATTTTGACATTCTGCTTGGTTACTGAGATATAGCGAGAAACGTGCTGAGAAATTTCTAAGTTTTTGCTTCAAATGACTGTGTCTGGGGGTTGGCTCAAATTATCTTTATGTATGAGATGTTTTTATATGTAAAACTATCTGATAAACACAATGGCATAATCATTTTCGAAACAAAAATGCACGAACTGTGAGAAAAAAGCAATTTAAGTTTTAAATTGGAAATATAGCATATTTGGCAACACTGTAACCAAAAATAACTATTTTTTCTAGATTCCCTGACTCATTTCCTTCAAAATGCATCTCACCGATTGTTTATAGACCAAATGAAGCCAAAGATATGAATAAAAGTTAATAATTGATGATTTTTTTCTATGAAAATTTTCCATGCACGATTATGACACGCCATACAAAATTTGTCATCAATACACACCTATGACATGTGTGAAACCGACTTCTGTTTACATTTTTAAAGAAAACTCGCAATGTAGTTAACCGATTCTCGTAATATTTGAGAGATTAATGCAGCATAGATAGAAGCATCATTTGTCTTCTTTGAATTATTTATACCATTTATAAGTTTCAAGATACTCAATCTCAAACTTTAAAAATCGTTTTTCTCGAAATGTGCAAAATGGCGCTTGTCATAAGATAGCACAACAGCGACGATTTATTAACGGATCTTCCTCTTCGCCGCTGGTTTCAAGCGATGTTTTAGTGTCGACACATAGTATCTCAAAGTCGTGGCTGTCGATCTATTGTATGTACTGTGTGCAAATCGTACTGAATATGTAACACACATTTCCACGATTGCATTGAACATAATGAGCCATGGAATCGTAGGTTGGAAAATGAGAAAGGCACAATTGCACCACTAGGTGAATTAAAACAGGTTTTTATAACGGTATCCAATCATTTCACAAGATACGACACATTTTCACTACTCTGCTGGTCGACTAACGGTTAACGGGTGCATACATAAGAAGAGGGAGAGAACGCTCAAGATAACCTTCAAAGTTGATTAGTTAGCTTTGCTGTACTGCGCTACACTGCAGGGACTTTAAAAAAACGTCTACACGCTCTGAGAGTCACTGTGCGAATGACTATAAACCAATAAAGCCATTAAATTTCCAGTGCAGATAGAAAATCGATGAATCTATGCGACTAAGTTTTCAACGGAAAACAAGTGGTTCACTTACGTCTTTTATTTTTAGAATTTTCAAACATATAAACTCGATATGCATTTTATGTTATTGTAATCACTTACAGAGAACGATAGAATCAAAATAATTTCTCGAAGATATTTGTTTGAAATACAATTAAATCTGAAGTCAAAAGATAAAGATTAAAGCTCCCTTAAAACTCTCTAATTGCCCTTTTCACCCTTTTCAATTTTATACACACTTTATACTTACTTATACAAATATTCGTCGCTTTTTTCCAACGGTGAGCATCATCCATACCGATAATGGGTTCAAAAGTAACCCCATCAACTTTTTCATTTCACTCTTTTTCATATTCTGCTTGTAATTACACTGGGATAAAGAAAGGGGATAACCTTTTTCCCCTATATCCAAGCACGTGGAATCAGGGACTCAATTCCACCCTGCCCACAAATACCGGACACAAAAAAACTTTGGGTTGAAGTTAGTTTTTTACATTTTTTCTCTTCGGCTCTTCTTACAACGCTGATTACGCGCTGGTTCTCCACTCATTCAACCAATTTTTCACGTCCAAACTCGTAATTAGTTCCTGTATGGTATATTTTGTGTTCACTCTGCGGTTGCCGATCGAGTTGCTAGAATGGAGAGAATCTATTAAGATTTAGAATAAACACAAAGTACCGCGAACATGATTGCACCCTTACACAGTCTAATTATATATCACCTAAAACATGTTTTGCCTTTCCATCTCCGTTTTCAGACGAAGGAAGAAAAGAACCGCCACTTCAACCACATCAACTCGCAGTACACTTTCACGCCAGAAGACATCAAGTATGACAACAAGCACTACAAGTACATTAAATACACCACCTACAAGGGCAAGGTGAGTTGGAGCGATTTTCTTTTTTCCATTCACTGCCAGCAAGCCAGTGCCAGGTTTATATGTCGGCTAGAGTTTTGACGGTTCTCTTACTTTTATTATTAGCCCCGCCAGCAGGCCCAGTACGATCCGTACGGTGGATTGACATCATCCAACTCGGTTGGAACGTCCGGTTCATCCGCCACGTCCCGGGCAAGCGAGGATAAGCACAAAATTCGTGGGTATAACGAGGTGCTCGACAAACCGGTCAGCAAGTCACCCAAGTCCACCAACAATGCAGCCCGTAAGTAAAGAGTATAATCGTGAAATATAGTAAAGTGTGCAGGAAACTGGAAAAAATGCTAATTAATTTTTATTTACATCATTTATTTCATTCAATATATTTTCCCATTCCAAATTCTTCGTTCCGTCCATTAAATTTGGTGCAACTGATTTTTTTATCATGTTCACCCTAACTTACTTTAAATTAAGCTCACGTTTAATAATACTGAAATGTTTACGAACCATTTTCAATAATGTAACCACGTTATAGACAGTTGGCTATTCAACGTGGTTGCACTCCAAAATGCTGTACAGCAGCATTGCTGCAAACCCAAAACCAAACTAGCAAATTTAGCTCATTCCCAGCATACACTTCTCCATACACACACACGACACAAATCTCCCTGATTAATCTATCCCACAAAGTCACTAAATTTCTGCCACGTTGTATCCCCACCATTCACTTCAGGCTACCCGACGAAATCGATCGAGTGCAAACCGCAGCAACTGACCGCGATTGGCAACAGATTGCTGGACTGGTTCTCGGTCATAATGGCCGACAGTAAGAAGCGCCGTCAGCATCAGCAGCAGAAGAACAAAGTTCACTTCCCGGCCGCCTGCAAACTGGAGGCCCGCTGGATGTTCGGCCACTTGGATTTGAACAACGATGGGGAACTTTCTTCACAGGAGCTGTACGACTTGGAACATGACCAGAACGAACGCTGCATAAAACCGTTCATCGACACGTGCGATCTGGACCAGGACAATACCATTGATCCGCGCGAGTGGTGCCGTTGCTTCGAGAAAACTGACCGACCGTGTGCCGCCGTACGGAGGCGCCTTGGCAACGATTTGAGTGGTAAGACTGATGGGATAATATAGTGCTGTTCGTTAGTATTGATAATTAATTTCGCCCTGCAGGATCCGGATATGCACCCGATTGCGACAGTCAGGGTTTCTACAAACCAACGCAGTGCCATCAAGCCGTCGGAGTGTGCTGGTGTGTGGACGAGCATGGCGTTGAATTCGCTAACACGCGCACCCGTGGAAAACCGAACTGCGGTAGGTGATATTATGATGTTTTGAGCTTGCAATTCCTTTTATTGTACACGAAAAAAGCAGCCATGGAGAAGTACTAGTTTGGGAAACTTGTATCTGAAATCCGTTTTAGTCGGGATCAAGAATGCAAAATGCCTACCTTTTCTGAGGCTGTAATTTTTCTGCCTACATTCTCATTTCTCTCTCGATGCTGCTGTCATTCGCTAGTGCAGGACGCCCAGCGCTGTACGGCTGCCTGTGTGCAAAGCAGTAACATGACAAAAAACTACTGTCCCCAGTACAGCCACCAGACGCGAGCGGTACAGCTTCTCTTTCCTTATTTTACATTTTTTAATATTTTCATATTTTTCATATTTTTATTCAAAAATGACTACAATGAATGCGGCTCATTTACGCCACGGCCGGCATCAACGCTTCCGTGTGCGGGCCTCTCCCTTTGACTATGCAGAGAAAAATGTACAAAGCGAGAGAACAAACTTTACTACGCCACACTCTCACCGAGCAGTCGGAGTACAGCAGCAAAACAAAAATGTATTCTACTGCTGTACGGCAAAATGTACTCGGTTTGGCTACCGTTCTGGCAAGAGCTGTTGTGATGCGTCGCTGTAGCGGGCTGTACGGCTTGTGCAAATGTAAATATACCGAAAAAAATGTAGTTTAACGGTACCGTTGGCATCCCTGGTCGGGATTGATATTCCTATTGAGATAAAATATATGCAAAGAAAGCAAAAGGTAGACTGGTATTAACCAATATTAGTTGGGACATGTTGCTGAGAAAACCACAATGCAGAGGGATCATTAAGTACCCGAAATGCCACGTTTCAGCTACTAATATTTCACGATAAACTAAAATTAAGGGGTAATACCACCTGCGAGCCATTGAAAGAGGACAATTTGGAGATTTGTGAGAGTAATAGAAAATTTGCCAAAAATTATTTTCAAATTAAGTGTATTTCAACAAACAAAACCTGTTTTAATACACCTAGCGGTGCAATTGTGCCTTTCTCAATCATGAACACGAGAATATGTGCGTTGTTTATATTCATTAAAAGCTTTTCAATGCATATATTACATTTTATTATTATACATCACATTCATTATTCGAGTTCTAAAATTTTGTAAAAGAAAAAACAGCCACGGTAATATTGAACTGAAAAAATGGTGCGAAATCGGCAGAGATAACATAAAATCTCGACGTTTCATGCATTTTAAAGATGTTTGGCATCAAAAATACGAATTCGATTTCTGAAATTTCATGGGGTGCCCCCTTTGAAGAAAACTTCGAGTTCCGGCTTATATGGGAATTTCATATGTGACCGGACAGTTCAGTCTATATTTCTGGAACCATATAAGCGATCCGTGCTATGTTTTATAGACATCTGTGGGGATAATATAGCTATTTGGGACTAAGTTTGTGAAAATCGGCCCAACCATTTCCGAGAAACTGATATAAGTTTGCTAGTTTTGAAAGATGGCCGCTTTTCCCGGGCACTTCCGGAATCGTCTATGGTGGTCAATGTAGTCAACGAAAGTTTGTTTGGCCGTCGCACAGTGGCGTAACTATATCAAATCTATGGCCAAAATTATTTCACATGTTTTTCAGCTTTATTATGCGATAACAAGTGATGAAAAATGGTTTGCCTTGGTTTTAGACAATTTATCAGCAAAATATGATAATATGAAATCTCCTTGCAGTGCACAGTGGAAGAAATCCGACCAAAAAGGCGTTTAATTGGAAGCCGCTGAAAAAGTATAACAATATATACACCAATAGTTGCGGAATTTCAGGGAAACAAAATGCTATCACATATGTCCACCGCACGCAACTGTGGTCGGAGATATGGGGCTTTGAAGATCCGTAACATTACCGGAATATAATTTTCATCAAATTAGAGGCCTAATTCAAAATCCGCAGCAAAAGTACAAAGAATTATACACTTAAAGTTGCAGAAAACTCTAACAATCAAGACACAATCAAGTTTGTCTACCGCATACAACTGTGGTCGTAGATATAGGGCTTTCAAGATCCGGAACACTACCGGTTTTCATCAAATCAGAGGCCTCATTCAGAAACCGCAGCAAAAGTACAAAGAGTTATACATTGAAATTTGTGAAAAACTTCAATTATCCAGACGCAATTAAATTTGTCAACCGCTCGCAAATTATTCTTGTCATATAAGATCTTTTAAATAGTCCAAAACCGTTTTCTTTAAATTTTATTCTTCTTATATTTGAGCAAAAAAATGACATTTTCAAACAGATGTAAAAAATCGATTGGGAATATTTTCTCCGTGGAACAGTGAGAGGACACTCCAAATAATCTTCTCCATTTAACGGATTTACCCGACATTGCCCGACAAGGTACTTTTTTTACTAACGAATATGAAATTGAATTGAATAAAGTGAGCACTTTTGTAAAACCTTCCCAAATATGAAAAAGAAAAGCAAGAATTGACCCCAATTGATTGTAATTGTTGGAGTTTGCTATGAAAAGCACGATTTTGAATTATATATCGACTTTGGGTAAATAGTTTTTGAGCAATCTGAAAAAAATGTGGGATAATGCTTTCAAGCTAATGAAATGTGTAAAAAAATCACTGATTTCAAATTATTGCACACAAAAATTATCAAACGAAAACGCTTTTCTCTTTAAGCAAAACGTATTTTTCGAAGAACGATTTAAGCTAAAAATTTGGACAAATAATTTTTTTTTCTATTTTGGCTATAGATTTGATATAGTTACGCCACTGTGCGTCGGTGACCTAGAACTGCAAATTTAAAGTGTTTGAGAGACATTTTAGCGAAAGTTTTACCTGTTTTGCTTTCATCGGAGTATCGGCTTGAATCACAATTTGCTATGTGATCGCACGCCACAACCCGTAACTCTGGAACCGGAAGTCGGTTCGGAATAAAATTTAATATCCATTTACGGGAACGCAACGTCTTTCATTTAAAACTAAGTTTGGTTCATTCGGTCTAACCATCTCCGAGAAACTGATGTGACTGTTATTCTGAATTTGGATACTTCCGCCGGGGCTTCCGGAACCGATGATGGTGGCCAATGTGACCAAAAAGACTTTGAATGGCTGTAGTGACCTAGTACTACAAATCGAAGCAGTTGTGGTCACATTTTGGAAAAATTTTCACCATTATACATTCATTGCAGAATTTATTAAAATCGACATTTTCTTCGTGATCGTACTCATCACCTTGTAATACCGGAACCGGAAGTCGGATCCATTAGAAATTCACTAGCAGCCTATGGGAACGTTGCACCTTTCATTTGAGACTAAGTTTGTGAAAATCGGTTCAGCCTTCTCTGAGAAAAGTGAGTGAGATTGTGTTCGCGTACACACACAGACGCACACACATACATACACACAGACATTTGCCGAACTCGACGAGCGGAATCGAATGGTATATGTCACTCGGCCCTCCGGCCTCCGTTAAAAAGTCGGTTTTCAGAGCAATTGCAATGTCTTTCTTTTGAGAAAGGCAAAAATGCTCTTTCCAAGTTTTTGATAGAAAATATGGTCGCTCCAGAATCTAGCTTCTATAGAAAATTACCGATATGAAGTTTTGCCTAATCAGGAGCCTATGAGTTTTTTACGATTTAGTTTTTTTATTTGTTCAAGGACAACACCCAAGTAACCATAAGCATTAAGCCATTGCACTATATTGGCTATACATTAGCACTAATGTTGCATTGAAACTCCATTACTGCATTAACAACGCAATAAAGCTCTATATTAGCATCAATAATGCATAACTGCACAGCCGACATATAGCATTATAGCTTGCTCTATATGCGTATATAAAGCTGATACAACGCGTACATGATTCAAGGATCTTTAAAGCATGTAAGCTTTACAAGTGCATTTAATGCCATTATAGAGCAAATAAAAAGCTGATATAATGCTATTGTAATGCTGTGGGTTTATTTGTTATTCAACTTTTCTTGAAGATTATATTCGGCATATTTCATTTCAATCGACCATATGTAATATAGTCCAGGAAGCAAATTCAGCGTACTTACCGTGAAGGACGAGGCAAGGTACCTCAGTTCGAGACTTACTAAAGGTAATTTTCGTAAACATTAATATCACGTGAGAACGAAAGCTTATTAAGGATATTCATTACAATGCATTAGAACAGAGTCAATTACTGTTTTAAACAGAATATATTATTTTAAAATTTTTCCTTTTTACTCATCATACCGAAAGGCAACATAAGAAATGGTTTTAAAACCATGGCGGACAATAACAACCAACTGAAGCTTTTTAATAGCATTAGTAGTGCCAATATAAGGCTTTCAAATTTGACATTTGTACGCTTTTGCTATATAATAGTATTAGTACTGCAGAAACGAGCTGTCAATCTCTGCACAGTAATAGCACTATATTTCGCCTTTTCTGGCATAATATCAGCATTACATAAGTATTTAGGGCTTCACGGCTTTTTAGGACAGCTTTATATGTGGATCTAAAGCAGATATTAGGCTACGTTATAATGCTTATTGGTTACTTGGGCAATATTGAAAATTAAGAATACATTCACTTTGGTTCGACACATCCCGTCTTTACTTTGGCTAAGGTCCTACCACGGCCAAAAAACAAATCGCAAAAGGTCGAATGTGATCTTCCGGGGTTTTGATCCCATCACGGACAATAACTTTTTTCAGCAACAAATAAAAAAGTTCCCATGATTTGCGCCTGGGTATTTTTGAGCCATTGTGTATATATGTGTGTTTTCTCATAGATTGCTAAACCAATTTACACAAACTTAGTTTCAAATGAACGGTACAACGCTCCATAAGACGCTATTGAATTTTTAGTTGATCGGACCTCCTGTTCCAGAATTACTTGAATTGAAGAGTGCGGTAACACTGAAAATTCCCATATAAACTGGTAACCCTGTGATGTCCGAATGATGTAATACATATTCAAATACGTTCAACATTACTTGTATTTGCGGGTTTAGATCACTAATGACCAATCAAAGTAGCTTTGACCACATTGGCCACATATGACGATTCTTGATGCCCTCGGGGAACTCACCAAGTTTCTGAGCTAATGTCACACCTATTTCCCAGCAAACGCTTAACCGATTTTTACAAACTAGATTTCAAATGAAAGATATAATACTCCCATTTACTGCTATTGAATTTTATTCAGTTTTGACTTTTGGTTCGAGAGTTACAGGTTGGTTATTGCGGTCACATAGGAATTTCTCATATAAACCGGTACATTCGTAATACCTCATAGCTTAAAAATCTATTGAAGTGATCATCAAATTACTCCGATTCGCTTGCCTAGATCACTAACGGCGAATTAAAGATTCTTGAAATATACTGTCCACTCTCGATAATTCCGGAAGTCCCAGGTTGCTGGCAGAACTTAAGCAGATGACTGAACCAATTTTCACTAACCTAGTCTCAAATGGAAGGTATAATATGCAGTTGAGTATTGCACACCCCATCCACCCCTCCCCTTTCTTCCTCTCACACCCTCTGCACGCCTCTAACACCACCGCCCCTCTCAGACCAATCTCACACCCGCATTCCTTTCATCCACCCCGTATATCAAAATATGTTAGGTGGTTCTAGGCGCATCCTCCTCCTCCCACTAATCATACCCGCCCGTCCCCCACAACCCCGCATTTCAAAATATGGTAGCTAATTAAATATTATATTTTTGTTTGTTTCAAGTGTGTCAACGTCGTCGTGTTGCTCATCAAGTTCGTGGCAGTCGTGACTTATATATATATACTATATAAGATATTACTTTCAGTTTCCGGTGCAGTATATTGGGGCACCAGGCGGTCTTCCTCGAGTCGCCAGGGGTTCCACCAGACGATTTCGTAGTACGGCTCAGATGCGGATAGAGAACACACCGCGTTGCGCGTAATGTTGTGCTGTAGGTCTCGTGTTTGTTAAGTCATTCGACAGAGATGTTTTGTGTCTTCTTGAAGTCACATCAAACCATCGTTGGGGTACGGTAGGCGGAAGAGGGCACTTCTGAGAATGATAAGAAAAATAATAGGGGCAGTAAAATATTGCTGGTTTTTAGGAAGATGTATACGAGGGACATATAGAGGAGATCGCGACTTACCAGTACATCTCGAACCGGGATATTGGGTAATCTTCTTAGGGCCCGAGGGAAATCCAATAGTTGATAATAGATCTGGCAGAACAGTATTCGGCGCATGCCCAGACAATATGTTCGATATTGTGTTAATCGTTGTCAGAGGTGCAGATACAGCTATCCGCGAGCCCAATATGTCGGAGATGAGCGTTCAGCGTGTAGCGATAGAACATGAGCCGAGACATCACACGAATGAAATCCGGCCCCACATCCATCCCCTTGAACAAAGGCTTCGTTGATACCTTAGGGATTATCGAAAGTAGCCACCTTCCTAGTTCCCCATTGCTCCATGAAGTTTGCCAAAATTCGATTCTGTGATGAGTAATACTTACAAATTCGCTGAAGCAAATTGGTTTTTTATATATGTCATCTTCTAAATCGCCTGGTTTAGCTAAATGGTCCGCTTCTTAATAACCTGAAATGGAGCAATGCGAGGGAACCGAAATTAAGGTAATCTTGTACAATCTTACAGACAAAGCACACAGGCGCTCCCAGATATTCCCCAGAAAATATAAAATGTGCTTTCTAGGTTTCGTCGAACGAAAAGCTTCTATTGACCTGAGGCGATCCGAGACAAAAAAGGGCGGTGGGCAAAGTATTAATCATCCCAAGGGTATACTGAATAGCAGCAAGTTCTGCGACGTAAACTGAAGCAGGATCATTGAGTTGTGGTTTTAATTGAATATACCGAAGCCAGTGGATCCGTTAAGGCTTGACCCGTCGGTGTAAAACATCTTGTTGTAGTCGACTTCTCGAAATTTACTAGGAAGATCACTTGCGGACGTGTGTGATCCGGGATTCCACGAATCTCGTCCTTCATGGATGTGTCGAAGAATAGAGTTGAATCAGAAGCCAGGGGAAAGTTGCCACGGTTGAGATAATATGTAGAATGATTGATATTTTATGCCATGCAATCGAAGTACAAGGACATAAATCGGTTTTCAGAATTGAGCTCGATAATCCTCTCGAAATTTACAATTACTAACGGGTTCAAGATATCGCATCGGATGAGTAATCGATATGAGAGGTCCCAAAATCGTTTTTTTTTCAGCGGAAGGACGCCCGCCAGCACTTCTGGACTCATCGTATAAGTCGAGTGCATAGGTTCCTTTAGAGTCGAACCAGACCCCAAGATATTTGAAAGTTGAATCCTGAGCAATAGTTTGACCCATTAATTGAAGCTGTAGTTGCGCTGGTTCACGCTTCCTAGAAAATACGACTAGCTCAGTTTTCTCCGTGGAGAACTCGATACCCAGCTGGAGGGCCCAAGCAGACAAATTGCGACGGCTTTGGGACCTGTTATAGAGACCACACCGCCATCTGCAAGCTGCCTTAGCGTGCAGGAATTGACAAGACATTCGTCAATGTCATTCACGTAAAAGATGTAGAGAAGGGTGCTAATGCTGTAGCTAATTCGTGATGTCGACAAATCACCATGCGAAAAATGCATGTGTTTTTCAGATAGCAAGTTTAGTAAAAAGTTGTTTAGAATCGGTGAAAGACCATGCTGGTGCAGCTTCTCAGAAAGAATATTGATAGAAACTGTATCGAAGGCCCCTTTATATCTAGGAAAACTAATGCTATCTGAATTTCTGTTGAGAGCAACGCAAGACAATCGTTCGTCTCTTTGCCTTTGCGGAAACCAAGTTGTGTATCTGACAGTAAGCCATTTCCTTCAACCCAATTGTCGAGGCGAAACAAGATCATTTTCTCGAACAACTTTCGGATACAGGACAGCATCGCAATAGGTCGATACGAATTGTGGTCGGAGGCTGATGATGACCTTCACTTGCCTCGAGTCTTGAGGGACAATATTACCCTCAAGAAAATTATTAAATAAATTCAACAAGCGTCTCTTGGCAGAGTCTGGCAGATTCTTTAACAAGTTAAATTTGAGAACTCCACCATCGAAAACGTTGTTTCGTTCACGTTATCGTGAGGGGACGCGGCGCGGTAGATCTTCTGTGCCGGGGCGGAATCCGGACAAACCTTCTTGGCGGATTCGAATATCCAAAAGTTTGAATATTCCGCGCTCTCGTTAGTATTGTTTCGGTTTCACAAACACCGAGCCCGTCCCAAAAAGTGCTCATCGATGTTTCTCTCGTTAGTCCGTCAACGAAGCGGCGCCAGTAGCTACCGTTATTGGCTTTCATCAAACTCTTTATGCGCGTTTCCGCCATCTCGTACTGTCGGTAGCTTGCTGGCAGCCCGTCATCCGGGAAGGTCTTATACGCGGAGGTCCTCTCCACATACACGTCTGAGCAGTATTTGTCCCACCATGGGTTGGAAGGACGCCCGCAAGAGTTCGCGTCTGGTACGCGTTTAGTTTGAGCTTGAATCGCGGTATCGAGAATCAAGCCTTCCTCCAAACGAAGCTCTTGTGTCGACTCTACTTTTCCGGAAATCGCGGACTCTACTTTTTCGTTTTTTCATACGAAAAACGAAACATTGATTGTATTCGATGGCCCTGAATCATTAGCAATATTAATTACGATTGGCAGATGGTCGCTGCCGTGGGGATCAGAAACTACAGTCCACATGCAATCTAGCCACAGCGATGTCGAGCAGAGGGGCATGTCTAAGGCGCTAAGACGCGCAGGAGGGATAGGAATCCGTGTCATTTCACCCATATTCGAAATGGTCATATTGAAGTTGTCGTAGAGCTCATGGAGTAAGGTAGATCGATTATCGTCATGAAGGCAACCCCATGCCGTACCGTGGGAATTGAAGTCACCTAAAACTAATCTCAGTGTGAGGAGGAGTTCCGCAATATCGCAAAGCCGTTGGTGGCTTACTGAGGCTCTAAGAGGAATAGATTTTAAAGAAATCGATTTTCGGGATGATGCTTCTGCAATTCCACTGTAGAAAACTGATTAAATCCATGACCTCGTTCGATGAATCAACCATCGAATACAATCGCTGAAAGGAGGGGCCAGACGGCATAAAAAATATTTTTAATGCGGATGCTTTTAAGAGGGTTGGAAATATTTAGTGCAGTAAAAATACGGTCCACAATGGCAGAGAAATTTATTAGGCCAGCGCTGGTTTCTTTCTCTGGTTGAGATATGGGAACACTTGAGGTTTTTGATGTTTTTTGGGCGAGAGTAGTTATTTTAGGGGGGGGGGCATGAAGAGACACCTTCTGGTCGTTGCGACGAAGCTTGGGAAAGGAAATGTTTCTCCTTTTTCTATTGCTTGTAGGCACAGTAGAAGATCTTACCTCCTGGGGTTCATCACAGTCGTCTTCGTAAGTAGACATGTTGGAATAGATGTTCGTAGAGGCTGGTATTTACACCCTGTACTCCTCCGTAAAAGGCCCATAGCCAGCAATATCGTTTGCCCGAGTTAAACTGGTTACAACCACCCGAAGATTTTCAGGGCGAATTTTCGATATTTCTGTCACGGCCGAATACCGATCCATCAGAACTCGAGAAATCTGCAGCAGATTCAAATACTTTTTGTCTTTGATCCGGAAGAAGATCACGAATGACCCGGTGGCCGCGCTTGGATATACTTAACTTTGAACCGGGGAGCCGATCGACCACCGTCAGGGGAAGTTATTTTTGCACGGACCTATTCAAATAACATTCGAATTTGCCTACCACCAAAATATCAGCCGTGTACTCGTACAAACAGCACCGGTTTTTTTTTCAAAAAATTTGCTAATTTTAGACATATTCCGACGAATTTTGCATTTTTTATTATTATGAAATCAATATTCAAACGCTAGACCCCCTTAATGATGTCAGCTTGAGCTAAAAAAATGCATAGATTCCGTTTTTCATGTAAGCATTTTATGTATGACTATATGCGAAAATCTAAGATGACCGTTTTCATTGACCTTAGTTCTCCATACAAAGCTTTAGTTTTAAACTGTGAAGCCCCGCCCCAATTTTTTTTGAAAAATTTCTTCACCAGGGGTTTCCTGGGACCGGAGAAAACTGTATCAGCTAGAAGACGACAAGGTCCAGTAGATGGGCTGGATACGTTCGTCTTTCTGGTTGGCGCTCGGGCACGGGTTGCGCGTCGGCTCGTATCTGTCAAAGTGAGCTTAAAGCTCAAGGGATAGTAGAATAATAGTCCAGGGGATTCATTCGCTACCCAACAATCACCTTCAAAGTTCAAGCGAGCATGTTTCTAATTTAGGAAATATTGAATAACTTTGGCTTTTTTCAATCGATTAGAATTAAATTAATTATCCTTAAATTTTTATTACAAAAATGGCACTCCTCAGCAAGCTGTCAAAAATTTACATATTTTTGTTCGTGTGCGTTGTACATTTCATTCAAATCGTTGTATCTTCTGGAGTGTTTGGAACTCTGCTATAAACTTATACACACTGATTTAAAGATAGACTCATCGACAATTAAAAATAAAAATAAAAACCTGTTTTAATCCACCTAGCGGTGCAATTGTGCCTTTCTCATTTCTCTAAACTATGGCACGGAGGCTTTTTATGTTCAACATAATTGTGGAAATGTCCATTACATTCTTAGTACACTTTGCACTTATACACAATGGCATGCCAGCCACGAACTTGAGCTACGTGTCGACGGTGAAACACTTGAAACAAAAAAATATCATGCTCCATTAGCCTAATCAGCATTAGATCAATGTTATCTGCTTCCTAACTCATTTTGTCATGCGGGGCTGGGTATGTGAAGAGGGCGAAAGTCCCATGAACGAACGACTCCCCAGCTTAAATTGGTATGCTTTGTGATACAGTGGTGGTTTAAAGATGATGGGGTTGAAAGGGAGGGGTATGAGGGCTGGATGGGGTGGTGGTCTGAGGGGTGATTTAAGGAGATTTTTAAAGGAGGGGCGCGAACAGTAGAGGGGAGGGGGGGTGTAACCCCTCTCCGTAAACCATCAACTACGCCCCTGTTAAAATCCAGAAACCCTAAACGAGTCGAAAAAAAAAATTTGGCCGGGATTAGGTTGACGTTTTTCAGAGTGATTGCATAACCTTTCTATATGAGAAAGGCAAAAATGTGCCAAAATCCAAAAAAGTGAATCGTATTAAAATTTTTTTTTCGAGTTTGCATCAAATCTCGACGTTTCATGCACCTTGAACACATTTAGCATCAAAAATAAAAATTCTATTTTTAATTTTTCCTATAGTTTATATGAGAAATTTCTGTGTGGCCGCACTCTGAAACCCGTAATTCCGGAACCAGAATTCCGATCGATCCAAAATTCAATAGCAGCCGATGGGAAGGTTGCACCTTTCATTTGAGACTAAGTTTGGGCAAATCGGTCCAGCCATCTCTGAGAAAAATGAGTGACATTATTTGACACATACGCACATACATACACACACACTGGCGGTGGTCAGCTATTTTCGTCCGCGTCCCTTATCACCTATTTTTATAAAGTGATTCATCAGCAGTGCTATCTTTGAAAATGAACCACCTTGGTTATGCAACTAATTTTTCAGGTTTTTTTTAAATGCAAATAATTAAGCAATCTTCATTTCGTTATATTCTGAATTGCACATATTTTGTCGTATGTAATTTTAAATGTACTTTCATTTGATGGCATTGTAAGGGAACACGTATCCGCCGGTTGATGCTAATCGAGCTGACATTTCTTTAGACTGAGCAAACTAAGTTATTTGTTTGTTTAGTGTTTATTTGACCAACTAGGTAACGAATCCACTGGGTCTTTAATGCGTGTGGGAAATACGCATGGTCTTGTCTGAGTGTATGACTTTTGAATTATGTATGAGGGTGGAGAATTGACAATTCGCAAGATCAATTCAAATCCAATTACCAATTTGCGGCAATCATTTCAACATAAAATTTTTTTTTTATGGTCATATATAATGGTTAACTTTTAGTCCATTAACTAATCAGTTAATTATACTGAGCTGAGAATAAGTACGTAGTATTTCGAAACGGGGGGTGTTTGATTCGTGCATCATTAATATCGTTTAGGAACGCAGCATTTACTCGAACGAGGTGGAAAATTTCAAGTTACGGGATCACAATATGCTTAAGGACGATTTATAAATTCTGCCACGCTATTAGGAGGAAGAGATATGACTAATTGTGACATAAATGGGAGGGAAGCACGTGATGTGCTTTGACGCAATCGGCCGTTTTACGCACGATTGCGCCATGTATATAGGAAATTCCATGGAACATGAATACTTTTGCAAGTAGCGGCATTAATGTGCTACTACAAAATGAAGCAAAAACTAAAATCATTTGATTCGTATTAGACCAAGGATAAAAATAACGTGGTAATATGACAGAGACTTAGTTATTGTTGGGTAATCTTTGCGTGACATAATTTGTGAATGTTCCACAACACCACTTTTAAACTCATTGTTTGCGGTCCATTTTACATTGTCAACAACACTCCCGACAGCCGGTTGTTCGGAGTTCAAGTTGTTTTCGATGAAACAATTTCGATAGACGATTACCCAGAGTTTAAACGCCTAGAACATTTACGTATCCTTCAGTCAATAAACTATTCAAACATCTTATGCACGAAAGTATATTCTCAGTCGCATCGCTTGCTTGAAGCGAATCCTGACTAACAACCCACCCACTATCCAATCCGTGGTACTTATGGGAGTGTCACTGAGTCGGGGCCTTCCGTTAAGTAAGTACCACATCAACACTTCCTTTCTCATCCCAAGTTACGGTAAAGATGGCCGTGGACCGCAATGGTGGCTCTCAGGCGAAATTCTCGCTTGGACTGGATCAATTGTTATTCCCAAACAATGCTCCTCAAGTAGTCTGGCTGGAAATGAGAGTCATCAGTCTGCAATCTACGAAGTATACCGTGCTTACGCAACGCAACGCAACGCATACGCACATACATACACACACACACATACACACACATACACACACATACATACATACACACACACATACAGACTTTTTCCGATCTCGACGAACTGAGTCGAATGGGATATGACACTCGGCCCTCCGGGCCGGGATTAGGTTGACGTTTTTCAGAGTGATTGCATAACCTTTCTATATGAGAAAGGCAAAAATGTGCCAAAATCCAAAAAAGTGAATCGTAGTCAAATTTTTTTTTCAAGTTTGCATCAAATCTCGACGTTTCATGCACCTTGAACACATTTAGCATCAAAAATAAAAATTCTATTTTTAATTTTTCCTATAGTTTATATGAGAAATTTCTGTGTGGCCGCACTCTGAAACCCGTAATTCCGGAACCAGAATTCCGATCGATCCAAAATTCAATAGCAGCCGATGGGAAGGTTGCACCTTTCATTTGAGACTAAGTTTGGGCAAATCGGTCCAGCCATCTCTGAGAAAAATGAGTGACATTATTTGACACATACGCACATACATACACACACACATACACACACACATACACACACACATACATACATACACACACATACAGACTTTTTCCGATCTCGACGAACTGAGTCGAATGGGATATGACACTCGGCCCTCCGGGCCGGGATTAGGTTGACGTTTTTCAGAGTGATTGCATAACCTTTCTATATGAGAAAGGCAAAAATGGGGATGGGCGTAGCGTAGCTGGTAAATCGATTGCCTTGTACGCAGCGCGCCTGGGTTCGAGTCCCGACGCGGCACATAGGGTTAGAATTTTTTCATAAGAGATTTTTCTAACCCGAAGAGGTGAATGACCTTAAGGTTAAAACCTCTGTAAACGAAATAAAATAAAAAATAATTGAAATCACGATGGTCGGTCCCTTTCAAATACCATATTAGGCGGCATATGTAATCATTTCTTCAGACCATTGCGCTCTCAGAATTTAGTTCTTAACTAGCAAAGTCCGACATTGTCATCGAAAGTTTCCATTCTGGCATAATCTGTCATCGTGAATAGCCTATTTAGTTTTAGAAAGTTTCCATTCTGGCATAATCTGTCATCGTGAATAGCCTATTTAGTTTTAGAAAACCGAGTTCTTCCATGGGGAAACAGTGCAATGTAACCGCATGGTACTTTGTATTGGAAACCGGAAACAGGCCTAGTAAATTAGTCAAGGTGCTCCGCTTAGTGATCCGAACTATAATACTAATCATAACAAGTAAACTAGATCCATTCTACTATTAATGATTCGGTTACTGGTCGGATTGGTTTCGAACTTTATGCCTGTAAGCACATCTCTTTTGAGTAGCTTCACTACACTGAATAAATTATAAAACTGCTAAAGCTGATCCCATCTTCGTCGGTTCAAAGTCTAATTTATGTATCTTGCTTTTCTTTCCCTATGTTATCCACTAGACGAGATAATCAACAACGCAAGCACTCTCAGCACTGACGACGAGGATGCCGAAGACTCCGAGGATGACGACGACAGTCAGGAGGGAAGCGCCGATCGCTTGTTAGTTTTCTAAGATGCAAACAAAAACAAACTTTCATTTCCATCCCCCGCTGAGAACACAGAACAGAGCAGAAAAACTTTCGATTTTTCCATACCTATTACCTATAGCTTGTGGCGAGGAGAAAAGTTTTTGATTTTTATACGCAGACAGAGCTATCGCTCGGCATGCCCCTTTTCGGTAACAGTTGATTTGTTGCTTTTCCTTCAACGGAACGGAACCTATAATAGATAAATGGAATGGAAGCGGAGAGTTAAACTTTTGTGTCACTGATTTCTTTCTATTGGTTGTTGTTGTTGTTGTTTGTAACAAAAGACTTTACGATTTTCCGTTCGGGAATTCGTTCCCGAATTCTAGATCCGTGTGATGTTTGAAACAGAAGCAAGTAGAATCAAGTCCCCGTCCCGTACTCAGTAGGCGTCGTGTATCTCCCTTATTGTTATTACGTTTGTACTTTCAAATTAAAAAAATGCAAAACAGAGTAATGAAATGATTAAAAAATAAAAGTGACAAACACACGTAAAAATGATCTGTCCTCCGTAAAGTGTAAGAAGGGTTGTTTATGTTTACTTTAGTAGGGGAATGAAAATTAGTTTTGAGCATTGAATGGATAGGATGCACCGTGAAATGTGAGCTGCGCAGTACATGTCAAGGTACTGACATAGTACCTGGCCGTCTTCCATGACCGTCGGCAATCGCAGCTCAAAGTGCCATCAAAATTAGTTTCCAACCATTCAACTTGTCTAACGTCGTTTTTTTTGCATTGCCTTTGAGCATATATAGGAAATAAGAACAAGAACGAGACAGCTTGAATGCATTCTAAAACTTAGTTCTAACATTCCAACGTGCGTATTTATGTTATTGTGTTGTTTGAAAGATAAAATACCTAATACAATTAAGATTGAAACAAAATGAAACCATCTATTAACATAAAGCGTAAAAGTATTGTTGTAAAAAGCCTTATTTTTGCAAGTAAGAGTACCAGTTGAAAAAAACACTATTACTGTATAGTAAAAAACGCCGCGAACAATTCGCAACCAAGACATAAACCAACAAAACCACACTTTCACTAGTCGTAGTAGGCCATCAGTATTTCTAACTAGTAACGTTTAAGCTGCAGCCAACACCAGTCAACTGAAACCAAAAACAAGTCAGCCACTCAATTCTATTAACCGTCAACATTTGAAAAGAAAAAAAAACCCATAAATAGACCACGCACTGCGCTTTGAATGTTCAAAGGTAGAATATGCAGATTAAAATCGACATGTGATGCAAATACTACTTTTACTTACACAATACAACTATCACCAAACACAATCAAATTAAATGCAGAAGAAAATTTGTTTTTACATTTTGCAAATAGCCGGATCTTGCCGTCATTTGTTAGCTGGGAGAATGCTTCATACTTAGTATCATAAACTTGCACAGGCTTCCTAAGGAAACTAAACTGACACACTGTTGACAAGAATTCGACGCCAGACAAATAGGTCATGAGTAGAGAGCATAATATAAATGCAAATTGCTAAGCAAGCCATTCAGTGCATCACCATTTAAGAAAGTAGATAAGATAACAAACTCGAGCAGATTTACTAGACAACTGAATAAAATTAAACATTAATTAAATAACAAATGATACAAACTCGGATTGGATAAGCATTCCTCCAACACTTGTAGGCGAAGTATACAATAAAAAAGAAAGTCAAATCATACAAACAAAAGCAGAACTACAGACAACAAAAAACCAAAATGGTCAGAAGCGAAGAGAACAAAACAATTAACTGTGCATTCTTTTTGATATGAACAAGAAAAAAAACATAGCGAATACAAACGATTAAATAGCAAACTACTGGACGTGGAAGAAATTCGAGTAGAAAAAGGAGGCAAAGTAACGACAGGAATGATTAGCAATTGGTGAAAATGTCCGACGGAGTCAAGTGTTTGGCAATTTAGTAAACCTTAAGCATTTTAATGGAAGAAAAACAAATAAAACAACATCTGGTAAGGATCAAGTCTTGTATCACTTTTTTCCCTTTTGAATATCACAGCCGTTTTCACACAAAACATGGAGGTTTCAAAAGATTTTTTTATCGAACATCTGCATACACTGATAAACTAAATTCGTAAAGAGAACGAAAATGATTATACAATACACGAATTCATTCGAAGTTTTCTGCAACGAATCATTTTCGTGCGTTGTGAATAGGCGTTTTGGGTCATTTCACGAACTGAAAAGTGCAACTTGAAGAATGAAACTTTTCGTAGTTTTAAATGTGTAGTGTACGGTGCACAAAATTTATCGTCGAAGGCGGAACTATTTTTCATGTTTGAAACGAAATGATTCGTTATTTTTTAAATATATGTATACAACTCAAGTATTTCGTTAGTTGCACGATTTCATTTTCGTTCATCGGACAAAATTTTTGGAACATGTTATTTTTTCATCCGAACTTTAAGGATCGACATGTTCTTCTGGTAGTATGGGAAATGTGTAATATATTCCACACACCGAATCAACTTTGTTGTGAGGACCTTGTGCATCATTTATTTCAAATTCGTCAGCGTATATCCACAGTGGGATAAGATAACTATTTTCTTACTTACTAGAATATTTTTCCTTGATTGCTTCCCATACTCTACTATTTACGTAATGAGTTATTGTAGATGACTACTCCAATGATTTTATTCGTTCAATGGTTCTATCTAATAGTTCTGGTGTTTCGAAAAACTTTTTGATTTGAAATTTGATTGGTTTTAATACTAGGTAAGGCTTGCAACTTTCTTTCTCAGGGTCGTCAACGTTTTTGCATGCATCTTCGTTTTGTTCGATTACTGTCGGTAATTCAAATATACCTCGATCATTCAATAATTTAAATAACTTATAATCACTGTTTATGAATTGAAACGATGATTTCATACAATTTAAGCAAGTTGGCTCATCACTGTTTAGCTTATCCAATTCTTTTAATGCTTCTTCTTTTGTCTTAAACATATAAAATGTGTCACTCTGTGCTGTAGCTAAGGTTGACTTGAACCCATTAGCAGCTTTCACAGGGATCAATACTGTGTTTAATCCTCTGAGGACTGCAAGTAAACGCGAATCTGAAATATAAATGAGGAAATATTTTCATTTTCATTTTGCAGCGTTTGGTGGGGCAATGAGAGCGCAAGTCAGTCCAGGACCGATGATAGGAGGGGTAATGGCAGAATAGTCTATGCGGACCACCAAAACGCCGTGGGAGAGGAACAGGGTGTGGGTTGAGGTAGGGTTAAGGACTTGGTGTATGCTCGACGAAAGATTGCGCTGCAGAATGTGATGAAAAAGTAGATCGAACAGTACTACTGTTGGCTGTTCATAAATAAAAGTTGTTTTGTCACTAACTCTTTTTTAATCTTGTTATGAAATTAACTGTTAACGAAGGATTTCAAGTGAATTAATAATGTTCATATGGTTTCAGTTGGCTAGTGGTCAAACTAGTGGAGATTTAACCAGAGAGCGGTCCATCTAAAAAGTGACCAACCTGCGAATCATGATCATACCAATTGTGAAAATTACTTTTTTATTGATAGAACAATATGTCTATGTAACCACAGTTTGTGGAAAAAGATAACATGGTGATGTGTATATACATGTATACAAAGATACACGCCGCGAATCTGGTCCGTTAGTAATGTGTTACCACTTTCAGGAGTCAGGGCGACAATTCGAGTGATTTAAGAGATAACACCTGGGGATCTCTTATAGATGATAGTCCAATGAGCTTCTCCCCTCATGAATCGATCGCCGTGCCCAAGATCATATGGATCATCGCCCGGCAGACTTAACATGTCATTCTTCCGTTCGGAAGAGGAAACCATCCATCCCTTGCCGATCACTAATAATCATGAAGTTTGAAGATCAAAAAAACTCATCACTCACCTCTCATTCACCAAGCGAGAGTGTGTAGTTGCTTATTTTTGGGCACTTCGCCACTTTATTTGACGGTTTGGTCCGCGTGGATGATGGTTCTTCAAAACAACTAGTCAAATTTTGAATATTTGCATTGCTGTGGGCTCAATAACTTGAAAAATCTACTTGAATATAATATGTTGTGTAAAATACATGACCGTTTTAGATTAAATATAATGAACCAAAATCCCTAGGATACTGCATTGGTCTGGATCTAGTTGAATGTAGAAAACAAAATAATTCGCGCCGTTGGGCTACTCGATTCTAGGGACTGCCAGAATCATGGAGATCAATATACAAATCTCTAAGCATAAAGATTTCTAGACTGAGTCTCACCGTCAAGCCCACGGAAATATAAATGAGGAAATATTATACTAAAATAATAAAATGTCATGAATTTCCATACTAACCCAACAAGTGTTAAGCGTTGGTTATTACAGGCAATAATGCTGTAACCGACACGTCTTTTCCGTGTTGTGTAATGTACGTGGCGAGCGGCTCCAGCAACTGTTCGCACTTCGTCTGTCCTTCGGAAGGATCGCCGAATCCCAGCAACAGGTAATCGACGTCAAGCTGAAATATAAAAAGTTTCTCTTGGAATCATGAAACTCCAGCTGATACCCAAATTCGTCTCCGAGATGTGGATATTTCTTCAATAGCTTTGACAATTTTCTTTGATCTTTTACGAAATCTGTTCTGCCCGGGAAACTGATTTCCCAGTTGGACAGAACACTAGCCCATGGAAGTCGATTCAGCTGCAACCAGGAAACTGCTTTCACAATTTCTGGACTGATTATCTCCGAAATGCCAGAGGATGTTGATTGGCGACTCTCTTCCACTTTTAGTTTTTTTCCGATCGCTCTGTCTTATATAGTTAATTCGACTGTATAGCTTGCCGCCCGAATTTCCTTTTTTCGAAATATAATACGTATCCTATCAAAATAAATAAAATGTATAAACTAAGTGATATTGGCACATTGAATACCTTTTGTGCTCTTCTAAATAACTTGATAATTGTTGACGCATACTCAGACAATTGCTCCGTTGTTGTCTTCCGCTTTCTCGACAGGTGGTATTTCGCTACAACGTCCGTGACAAACTTTTGCCCTTCTGCTGATAACTCCAAATCATCTGCTTTCTGGAGTAGCTTCTTCCCAAAAACTGACTGTTTAAGATGACTCTTCAAATCATCCAGCGATAACACCCTTGCTTCTTCTAAGTCGTTGATCGTTGCTTCCCTGACCTGTCCTTCACTGTGGCTATCGGTAATAAGCAGTGGCGGATCCAGGGGGAGGGTCTTGGGGGTCCGGACCCCCCCCCCCCCGAAAATTTTTAACATCTTGATAATTTTCAAAAAAGTTTTTATTTTAAATTCATTCTTAGTTCAAAATCTTTGCAAACCAGATTCGATTACCAAAACTGATTTTAATTAAATGAGGATATTACATATTACGTATTGTACAATGAACATTTTAAAGTCGAAATTTTGGACCCCCTCCGAAATTTTTTTCTGGATCCGCTCCTGATAATAAGGCCATCTTCGGTGAACTCCTCTTCAGACTCAGATGCATCCGGTTCGCTATTTTGGATTACAGTTCTGGTCTTGGTATCACCACAGCATTCACCTTCGGAATGAATCACTTTTTCGATTTCGCTTGCGTCAGAGTTGTCAGATACGTTTTCAGCTTTTTCCAGATTCCACGCCAATACTGGAATTTGCTTGAATATTGCTGTAAGTAGAATTATTAGCCTTTTCTTTAGCGTCGATCTCGTTGGTGTTCGCATCGACGTCCTCGTCCACAATCGAATGCACTATTACATTAGAGAGATTCTGTGGAAAACATTCAACTCAATTATCGGCACGAGACAACGCTTGGCAAATTTTCTCTCGTGACCAAGTAATTAAAGCAACATACTGTAAACATACACCACACTCTGTATACAAATATATCAGCTGAATATTTAAATATTATTTCACATTTAATTATCTCTAAATACAGATAAAGCTTCTACCGACACTGGAAGATCAGCGAGCAGCTTCTGTTCAAACGCCATTTTGTTTTTATTTGAAAGATGTCAAAAGCTTGGTTCATACAGCAAGCGTATGGTTTTTTTCGCACAAGATTTTTTTATAGTTTTCATTATCGCGTCGTATAATACACACCTAGAAAAAAAAATAATGTAAATTTACGTCTCCTGACCCTGACATATACGAGCATCAAAAATAACTTAGTTTTATGATTGATTTTAATTTTACATGACGTTTAATTTCGTAAATCATGTAATTTTACTCCACATACAGCGTTTGTTCTGAATGGTAGGAAGTGTAATTTTATGTCATTGCGCATGTAAAGTATGTTTCATGTAAAATTAAATGGAACACGGTAATGTTCCGTCATTTCGTAAATTACGGTTTGTTGATTTGTGTCATGTTTGCAATTACGTCAACGATAAAATTCAGATTTTTTTGGTGTGTATCTAAGGCGTATACATTCCGTAAGCAAACTTATGGAAATCATACGTGTCGTATGAAATAAATTTAGGGTCGCATAATAATCGTTCATACGAAAGATACTATGAATATCGTATGTTTAGTTTCCTCAGTGTAGGCAAAAGCACTTACAGATTAAGACTGGTGGTGTCATCGTTACCAAAACAGTTTTTAATTGCACTGGAAACAATGTTGTGTTTTGCCTCAAAACAAGTGGAGTTACGAACGCAACCTGCGCGGTAAAACATCATCACGTTGATATTGCTGTTGAATTCGCACTACTTGCCAAACAGTTCAAAACGAAGTGCAAGTTTGCGCCGCTAAAACAACAAAAATGATTCAAAAAAAAATTGTAAAACGATCCATAAAAAAGTTGTTCATGTTCCATTAAACAGACCTGAAAATCCATAAAACAGTGTGAATGTTCCATAAAATGTTACATTTAGCGACATAAATTAACTGACATTGATCCATAGAACATTAACAATGTACATTAAAACACGT
This sequence comes from Topomyia yanbarensis, assembly GCF_030247195.1. Taxonomy (NCBI): domain Eukaryota; kingdom Metazoa; phylum Arthropoda; class Insecta; order Diptera; family Culicidae; genus Topomyia; species Topomyia yanbarensis. The sequence goes on from NC_080670.1 coordinate 60,867,841, forward strand.
CCATATGTTCCATAATAACGACAAAAATGTTCCACGGTATTACAAAAATGGAGCAATAAAATGTTAGAAAAAGATCCATAAATTTGATGAAAATGTTTGCTAAATAATATTTCTTGGTCCATAGAAAATGTATAAATGTACAATAGAAATGCTATGTATTGATTCATATATAGAACGTTAAATCATGGTTCATGGATATTTACAAAACGATCCATAAGAAAAGAAAATGTAAAACGATCCATTAATATGTGCTTATGCACCACAAAAATTAAACTTAATGAATTCATGCGAAATATTTGCTATTCAAACTAATAATAAAGTATATTACATTTAGTTGTAATGTCAAACTACAACAAACAATGCATACATGCAATGCATACAACTACAACAAACAATGCATAGATTATAGTTAAACTTAAGCTTTCGTATCTCACTAGTCAGGTAACTGACCTTAGCTAACCTGAAATCATTATGGCAACTCTTTAAAAGGTAGGGTATCTATGACATTAGCGCGCTGAGAGACCACTGATGCGAAAACAGACACTTTATTCACGAACACTAACTAATGTGGCTACGCCACATCGCTTTCTAGTGCACTGTCCGACTTCGCTGCCGCTCAGTCGGCTTTTAACTAGCTATAGCCCCTATGTTAAAGTAAACCGGGCAAATGAGAGGATCACAGGTTCGCTTGCAATTCCAGCTACGGGTTAATCAATGCCTTTGCGCCGCTTCGGATCCTAGGCCCCGGATATGTGGCCAAGCCGCATGACACTAGCTCTCAATATAAGCTCACTTGTTAAAGCACTCTCACTGTTGTGAGTATTAAAAAGCACAATTTATGTTTTCAGTTTGACAAACTTTGGCTAATAATTTTACATTTCCGTTCTCGGATTCGGTTTATTTAGGTAGAATAAACCTTTTTCACAAAAATCCGCATTAAAATTGGACCTCTATCACTAAAGTCTCTAAACTAGACAATTACCGATAAAAATATGTATAAAGTGATATATATATATATATATATATATATATATATATATATATATATATATATATATATATATATATATATATATATATATATATATATATATATATATATATATATATATATATATATATATATATATATATATATATATATATATATATATATATATATATATATATATATATATATATATATATATATATATATATATATATATATATATATATATATATATATATATATATATATATATATATATATATATATATATATATATATATATATATACATTTAGAAACTGAAAATTTCGAAAATGAAAATATAGAAACAGGAAAATTAGAATATTAAGAAATGTAGAAGTTTTTAAAATTTGGAAACTTTAGATATCTTAAATCTTATATTTTTTAATACTTTATAATTTTAACTTTCAACATTTTTCTTTGCACTTGTATCCTTTACTACTTTAAAATTATTTTTTTATACTTATCTCTTTATACATTTTTCTTTATACTTATATCTTTTATTGCTTCATACTTTTAACTTAATACAGTTTTCTTTATACCTTGTAATTAAAATTTCATACTTTATTCTTCATGCTTTATACTTTCTAATTTATACTTGAAACATCAAACACTAGAAACTTTAAAAGTTAATATTTAGAAACAAGAAATTTGGAAACTGGAAATTTGGAAACTGGAAATTAGGAAAATTCGGAAATGTACAAACTTTAAGAATTTAGAATATTTGGATATATAAAATCTTATATCTCTTACTACTTCATACATTTAATTTTATACGTTTTTCTTCATACTTATATCTTTTACTACATTACATTTTGAATTTTATACATTTTTTATACTTATATCTTTTACTACTTTATACTTTAACTTAATACATTTTTCTTTATACCTAATAATTTAAAATTTATACGTTATTCTAAATACTTTATACTTTATAATTTATACTTGAAACTTTATGCTTAAAGATTAGAAACTTATTAACATTAAATATATAGAAACTGGAAATTTAGAAACTGGAATTTAGAAAATTCAGAAATTTAGAAACTTTAAAATTTTTTGAAACTTTAGATAGATAAAATCTTATATTTTTTACTACCTTATATTTTTAACTATATACATTTTTCTTTGTACTACTACTTTATATTTTACTACTTTATACTTTTAACTTAATACATTCTTCTTAATACTTATATCTTTTACTACATTATACTTTTAACTTGATACATTTTTTTATACCTTATAATTTAAAATTTATATTTTATTCCTAATACTTTATACTTGATAATCTATACTTGAAACTTTATGCTTAAAGACTAGAAACTTATTAACATTAAATATTTAGAAACTGGAAATTTGGAAACTGGAATTTAAAAAATTCAGAAATTAAGAAATTTTAAAAATTTTGAAACTTTAATATATAAAATCTAATATTATTTACTACTTTATACATGTAACTTTACACATTTTCTTAATACTACTACTTTATACTTTATACTTTTAACTTATTACATTCTTCTTTATACTCCTAGCTTTTACTACATTATACTTTTAACTTAATACATTTTTCTTTATACCTTATAATTTAAAATTTATATTTTATTCCTAATACTTTATACTTTATAATTTATACTTGAAACTTTATGCTTAAAGACTAGAAACTTATTAACATTAAATATTTAGAAACTGGAAATTTGGAAACTGGAATTTAGAAAATTCAAAAATTTAGAAGCTTTAAAAATTTTGAAACTTAAGATATATAAAATTTCATACTTTTAACTTTATACATTTTTCTATATACTACTACTTTATATTTTACTACTTTATACTTTTAACTTATTACATTCTTCTTTATACTTATATCTTTTACTACATTATACTTTTAACTTGATACATTTTTCTTTATACCTTATGATTAAAAATTTATATTTTATTCCTAATACTTTATACTTTATGATTAAAGACTAGAAACTTATTAATATTGAATACAGGTCGGACTCGATTATCCGGGGATTCGATTATCCGTGATTCGATTATCCGGGGAAAATGATTCGATTATCCGGGTGTTTTGAAAAAAAAATCAAATTTCAACTATAATGTCTTATTATAGTGCTAATTCGATTATTGCTGTCAATGGAACATTTTTTCGAACAATTGGGGGGTCTAGGATTAACCTCCTCTCAAATTTTGACCTACCTCTAAAATAGCTTATATACGGGTTACTCCGCGCAGTGACCTAAAAAAACCAAAACTTGGAATCGACCTTCATGGATTGAAACCAGTTTTGAAGAAATTATTCATTTAGAGCCAATATATAATAACCTAAATTGTTGTGTCGTTTGAACAGCCCTTCAGTCCATGGGAACACACTTAATTTTAACAAATTGTTTAAAAAATTGTTTTCTTCGGATTATATCTCTGGTACTGTTTGCATTAGGATCAATCAGCGAGATAATTTTTCAAAGTTTTTAATGTCTGTATTGTCAAATATCTAACTTTTAATTTTACACTAAAAGTATATTTTCTCGTAATACACATATCGGTTACTGCAGGACACATAAAATATCATTATATCTACATTGCTCGGTTGGTCTCTGGCTATCTAGAATTCCGCTGAAGATTATGATTTATTCCAGATACTGATAGAATTATGGTCCTATTTTCATTGAAATCCGGTGTAAATATCCTGCTCTGAATTCCAGTGGACTTTGACACAATATTGCTCTTCTCCCATTATCCCCTTCAACAATTGAATCCTGCTCAGAATTCCAATGGCATCTTTAACCCCATCATGCCCTTCTTGTTGGTAAACAACCACGTTTCTAAATGACTATAACTTTTGGTTTACACAACGACAAGCAAAGCTAATAAAAGTGACTGAGATCTTTCATTTGAGCACTAAAAGTTATCAATATTATCAGTAGAACAAAAGTTATTACAATTAATCTGATTGGGTTCCGCTGACGTAGTGCTGCCAGGGATAGTTTCAGTTAATGGTGAAAATGAAATTTTGGAATATTTTCTTAGCCTGGCAATATTATTGAAAACTGCTAGAACTTTCTAAATTAGATTTCCCTCAATTACCTTTTTCATGCAGTTGAACTAGATCGGAAGGTAAATATTTCGATAGGTGCTTCTAGCAGTGCAAAAGAAGCACCTATCTTTATTAAACCAGGATTTTCGTGTTTCTTGACGCCAACAGTTCTAAGGAAAAATAGTTTTGGGACCCTATACGCGGTAGAAAAAAGTTGGACACGAAATGGTTAACGAAATTCTGAAAAGAGTCCCGGCCGTCACTGGAGGTGATTTAAATTATTGGGCAGCTCAAGCAAAGATGGATAATAGGCTATGTAAAGAGGCCACCAGCAGTACTTCTTGCTGAGGCGGCCGAGAACCCATCATCTACGTAATTTGGTAGTCCTTCGCTAGTAACAAGTATAAGTAGGAGAATTTGCGAAGACTACACGCGTAGTTATTACCTGACAATCCGGTACGACATTGGTCAACTAAATGATGCTACAAGGACATGGATCTCTTTGTGGGGGCGCAACACGCACTCTTCTAACTAGAGTGAGGGTTGAAAACATGTTAGCTATGATATGTAACACCACCACGAAAATTAAACTGGAGCTAAGAAACAGACGACCCCCAGTTTACTTACTAACTTTATTTTTCTGGTACTCGAGTAATCGAATCATTTACCTTGGAAAATCGAAGCACCGGGTAATCGAGTTTGACCTGTATTGCAAAAGACACACCTTATTAAAAAGTTTATGTAAGAATTCTTACACAAATAGCTATAAACAACTGATACATACCGTTAACTCGTTACCAATATGAATAATTAATTAAAACCAACTGAAAATACAAATCACACCCTGAAAGTCTGAAAAATCGACTAGGGCCAAAATAGGTACATTTACATTCACCATAATAGGAAGATTTACCCTGACCATTTTGTTTCCAATTTCTCCACGAATGAACCTTAAATTCATAAAATAACGCAAAAAAGTTTGATTCAATTATCCGGGTGATTCGATTATCCGGGTTGAGATTTTTTTGAAATCCCCGGATAATCGAATCCGACCTGTATTTAGAAACTGGAAACTTGGAAACTGGAAATTTAAAAACTGGAATTTAGAAAATTCAGAAATTTAGAAGCTTTAAAAATTTTGAAACTTATATCTTTTATTACATTATACTTTTAACTTGATACATTTTTATTTATACATTATAATTTAAAATTTATATGTTATTTCAAATACTTTATTATTTATACTTGAAACTTTATGCTTAAAGACTAGAAACTGGAAATTTGGAAACTGGAAATTTAGAAACTGGAATTTAGAAAATTCAGAAATTTAGAAGCTTTAAAAATTTTGAAACTGTAGATATATAAATTATTGTATTTTTTACTACTTTATACTTTTAACTTATTACATTCTTCTTTATACTTATACCTTTTACTACATTATACTTTTAACTTGATACATTTCTCATTATACCTTATAATTAAAAATTTATATTTTATTCCAAATCCTTTTACTTTATAATTTATACTTGAAACGCTATGCTTAAATACTAAAAACTTATTAACATTAAATATTTAGAAACTGGAAATTTGGAAACTGGAATTTAGAAAATTCAGAAATTAAGAAACTTTAAAAATTTTGAAACTTTAGATATATAAAATCTTATATATTTTATTCCTTTATACTGTTAACTTTATTCATTTTTCTTTATACTACCACTTTATATTTTACTACTTTATACTTTTAACTTATAACATTCTTCTTTATACCTTATAATTTGAAATTTATATTTTATTCCTAATACTTTACACTTTTCGAATTAAACTTAAAACTTTATGCTTAAAAACTAGAAACTTATTAACATTAAATATTAAGAGACTGGAATTTAGAAAATCCAGAAATTTAGAAACTGTAAAAATTTTGAAACTTTAGATATATAAAATCTTATATTTTCTACTACTTTATACTTTTAACTTAATACATTTTTCTTTATACCCAATAATTTAAAATTTATATTTTATTCCTAATACTTTATACTTGAAACGCTATACTTAAAGACTAGAAACTTATTAACATTAAATATTTAGAAACTGGAAATTTAGAAACTGGAATTTACAAAATTCAGAAATTTAGAAACTTTAAAAAAATTTAAATTTTATATATATAAAATCTTATATTTTTTACTGTTGTATACTTTTAACTTTATACATTTTTATTTATACTACTACTTTATATTTTACTGCTTTATACTTTTAACTTATTACATTCTTATTTATACTTATATATTTTACAACATTATACTTTTAACTTATTACATTTTTCTTTATACCTAATAATTTAAAATTTATATTTTAATCCTAATACTCTATACTTGAAACGCTATACTTAAAGACTAGAAACTTATTAACATTGAATATTTAGAAACTGGAAATTTGGGAACTGGAAATTTAGAAACTGGAATTTAGAAAATTCAGAAATTTAGAAGCTTCAAAATTTTTGAAACTTTAGATATATAAAATCTTATATTTTAATTACTTTATACTTTTAACTTTATACATTTTTATTTATACTACCACTTTATATTTTACTACTTTATACTTATAACTTATTACATTCTTCTTTACACTTATATCTTTTACTACATTATACTTTTAACTTGGTACATTTTTCTTTATACCTTATAATTTGAAATTTATATTTTATTCCTAATACTTTATACTTTATAATCTATACTTGAAACTTTATGCCTAAAGACTAGAAACTGGAAATTTAGAAGCAGGAATTTAGAAAATTCAGAAATTTAGAAGCTTTAAAACTTTTGAAACTGTAGATATAAAAAATCTTATATATTTTATTACTTTAAAATTTTTACTTTATGCATTTTTCTATATACTACCACTTTATATTTTACTACTTTATACTTTTAACTTATTACATACTTCTTTATACTTATATCTTTTACTACATTATACTTTTAATTTGATACATTTTTCTTTATACCTTATGATTAAAAATTTATATTTTATTCCTAATACTTTATACGTTTTAATTTATACTTGAAACTTTATGCTAAAAGACTAGAAACTTAATAACATAAAATATTTAGAAACTGGAAATTCGGAAACACGAATTTAGAAAATTCAGATATTTAGAATCTTTAAAAATTTTGAAACTTTAGATATGTAAAATCTTATATTTTTACTACTTCATGCTTTTAAATTTATACATTTTTCTTTATACTACTACTTCATATCTCATCACTTCATACTTTTAACTTCTTATTACATTCTTTTTATACTTATATCTTTTACTACATTATACTACATTATACTTCTCCATGTGTCCTCCGTAATAGATTCCACTGCTCCAAAATGTGACATAAATCTTTTAACTGCCACTTTGCAAGTAAGTGGAGATAAATCATGTAATTTCACTTCAATATACCCATTATCCATGTATATAAGGATCTTGATTTCAGCGTTGTCACAAATAAGCACGTGTTTTAGGTTGTTCTGCGAAATGAATCATTTCGCCCGGGCGAATTTGTTGAAGGTTATCAGCACCGCAAGGCTGACGTGCTCAAGCTGTATGCAGGTGACTTCCGAAAACCGAAGCTGCATTTTCACCTTCAGCAGATGTTCCACATCACGAATACTTGGTCTTATGCGAAAAGAACTGAAGTCAATGGCCACTGTGTTAGGCCGAATAAACACGTTTTGTTAATGAGACTCAGTCATCTTAATAGATCACACAAGAATAAAAATAACGGTATCCGTTGTCGTTCGGACAATGCACACAAGTAACTTTTTTTTCGTTCGCTTTGCACTGGCTCGGACAGAAGCAGGAGCACACTGGGTATTGTGACCGATGCCTTTGATGGTTGAAAATAGACTGATATTGAAAATGGTTTTTCGACGTTTGATACAACGGTTGGCATATGGTACAGATTTATGCGGGTTTCTGATTTGCTGGTTGGGTCACACCTCTGTCTAGCTAACGAATTTGATTCGTTAGTTGGACTGACTGACAGATGTCCAAAACTCTCCAAAGGAGACGTTAGTAGTGTAATTGCATCTATTCACATCATGAAAATATATACACAGGATCAGTAATGTAGGTATGTAGATTTTGTATATTTACTTTAAAATAGGAATTTAAGTGATGCAAAGTCGAGAAGAGGAATCACATTATTCATTCAAACTACAAGTAATTCGATGTTCACACAAAACTCCTGGTTTCCAAAACTAGTATACTATCACACTCAATTCAGTTCGTTAATTTCCGCACAGCTAAAGAGCCAGTAAAATTTTTCAACTGATAGCTTAGCAAAATGGCATTAATTTACTGATTTTCAGCGATATATTTACCGAGTATATTCAAAACAAGCGTCACTTCTACTGAAATCTCGGTAAAAGCACAGAGAACAGACATCCATGATCGAACAAAAATATTTAAAAAAAACGTGTGTAAACATTTGAATTAATATACGAAAAACACTAGCGCCGCCACACCAACCTATCCCAACAATCCGTCAAATCGATTCCGGAACCGGTTCGAAATCCTGGATGGATTCAGCATGGAATCTAGCTCAAAGAAAACAACCAATTCCGACTGTATCGGTTGACGCATTTGAGCTGAAATTCATGCTGGAAGTCCGAATCGGTTCCGGACTAGTTTGACTGGGTAGAGGAATAACCGCTGTCAATTTTGTCGCACTCGGCCACAAAAAAACATGACGACAGTAGCGCACCTGGTTTAGATATCCAAACTACCTTCGAAACCGTTAGAGATTTTACACAAGTTGAATGCTGAAGATGGACGTCTGTTCTCTGTGGTAAAAGCTTTGTTAGCTGAGTGCTCGGCTGTGCAAAACTCGGTAAAAGTAGCGAAAAAAGCTGGGATTCGGTAGAACAAAATTAAGTGTAATACACGCAAACGAAAAACTACCTAAAATTGAGTTCCTTTGACTCAATCTCGGGGTATCGTGGAGGAAGGTAAAATTAGGTAAACCGTGTTGAAGGTAGTTTCCATTTAACCACGGCAAAAGTACAACTCATTGATAGGTTTTTTATACTCAAATTTAAGTTGAATTTACCTACTTTTGAGTATACCCCCAAACAACTCAAAAGTACCTTCCTCCACGGAAGACCTCAACTGAGTCGAATCTCTCGTTTTGTTTTTGACAACACTAATAAGTGCGAAAGCGACGCACAACTCAAAAGTAAGTTAAAAGAACTTATTCTATAGGTTGTTTTATTTAACCGTGTATAGTTGTACTCCGCCCCGGTCAAACCATTCGGAATTTGATTCGGAATCCTGAATGGAGTCAGTATGGATTCCAAATCATATGCAACAACCGATTCTGAGTCGGAATCGGTTGTTGCATTTGATTTGGAATCCATCTAAGAGAAGAGACGACAACAGGCTTCTTGTTCTTCTTAATTTTCTCGACTAGACCCTCCGTAAATCCTAAGGCAACAAGCGTTCATCGTTGCCAGATTCCTTTCGTATGCTTTTCGCAATTGCTGAAAAGAATTGTACCTCAAAGATCGCACCTCAGCCATGAATTTACTATGCTTGTTGCTTTTAAAAATTTAATTTAATTTTTATTCATGTCTTTCTTAATAATACACGTAGCTATATCGTCATTCAGGACTTTTATTCAATTTGCATGAAATGTGGATGTGTGTGAAAAATAGCCAGAATAGATTCAGCAGCAGTCTTTGGTCCGCGCTTTTGGAACACGCAGAAAAATATGGCCTGCTTTTAACCACAAACCGTTTAGTTGAACTTCAAATTGAGTTTACCTATTTTTCATTACAGTCTCGTTTATTCTGCTCTGATTTTTATGCATTCAAGACCGAAAACGTCCAATGCATAAAATTTGCAACAGAATAAACGAAAGGCAAACAGAAAATGATGTGATATCTGCTATGTAACAAATTTCTATGTGACATACTATTATAATTTCATGAATTTTCCCATGATATCTATGCGTGACAGGTAATTTTTATCTGCTACTACAAATTGCAAAAAATTATGTGTGAAATCAATATATTCAATATAACGAATTTTCTCGGTGTAAATTTTCGACTGTTATTGTTATGAAATGAAAGAGTTTGTATATACCGCACAAGGAAATGAAAATTTATCAAAATTCAGTACAAGTTTAGACAATTTGTGCATTCTAATTAGTGAAAACACATTAGCCAAGAATGGCCATTGTTTTGCTGGCTAAAAGAAACAAAAGTGATTAGTCGCTATGAAACGACGATAGATGATTATTTTTTTGCTTTTTTTATTTGGCCCATTTGACAATTATATCCCGGAATCAAAACAATGATGTTCCTACCACTGATGCCAGCGACAATCCTAATCTAGTGTTCTGTATCTACTTCCGAACCGGTTCCGGAATGAGTTTAACTGGGGTGGGGTGTACTGTGTTTTCTCTCCGCGTGTCTTCATATTTAAAACATCGTCTTTGGTTTGCACTGTCATTCCGAATAATTTTCCAGTTTCATATTTTTATTATCATTCTTGAATATTTTCTCATCAGCTGAAGCGTCGAACAGATTAATATCTAAAACACATTCCAATAGACAATCGTCGAGCTAAGTTAATTTAGTTTCAAAGTGAAGTATTGAACAATAAAAAAAACCGCAGGAGAGGAAAATGAGTGCAAGTGACGGTGCCCCTGATGGGGTACCGATAATACAAAATGGCGGAAATGGAAATAAAGAAACTAACATTCAGGGCAGTTCAAGCAATGGCGGCAACAAAATGGCCGAAAATTTCCAATGCAAGCAGTGTGATAATGGACCGTATAAAGTGGTGGTAGAAAATATGCACGAGGAAAAGATGGCGGAAAACGATGCACGAGTTGGCGGAATCAATAAAGTGGCAGAAGGCCTGCTGTTGAAACAAAATGGTTTCACAAAAGCAGTGATGGACGTCAAAAAGATTGGACGAGCAAAGGTGATCGTGTTCTTCAGCAACTGGAAGGATGCAAACAGGCTAGTGACATGTCAAAACCTGATCCTGAAACGTTTCAAGGCATATATACCGAAGAATTTTGTAACCGTCAAAGGAGTCATAGCAGGGATCCCGAATTTACTCAGTCATAACGAAGGTTGAACCGTATGTCACAAAGGCAGCCATATGCAATTCATGCTTACGATACGGACATATCGCCGCGAATTGCAAAAGCCGAAAACGTGGAAACTGTGGAGAAACGCATGAAGAGCAGATCTAGGACCGGGATTGTCCAAATCAAACCAAATGTGTGCACTGCAAAGACAATCACAAATCAACAGACGTATAAATTCTAGATTTCCATTGCCTTTTTTCACTTGCAGTGCAGTCAGAAGCTAGTCAATTTTTTTGTTATTAATTTCAGCACAAAGAATGAAAAATGCAAACCAATCTTGCCGGCGGAATTTTCCGCCTATATGAATGAAAGACGGTAATTTGGCTTAATTTGGTGGCCAGGCAAGCGAAGGAGCTAGCCTGCACACATTGCAGTGGAGCTTTGATCTGCTTGTGTTCGATAAATTTATTCTTCATGTCATCGGAGCAGATGCAAAGTGTTCGGCTTGGAGTTCCCGGGGTATTGCATGCCAAATTCGCAACATGTTAGGCTTGATTGGCCCTGATTGTCGGATGCTTCTATGGGTAGCCAATTGACCCAAGCAAGCTCGCAATCTGGTCGAGGGATTTGTTACAGGATACGATAAGATTGGATCGATTAAGTTTTCGTCCTATCATAATATTCAGAACGTAAATATTCGCGAGGATTACAAGGATAAACAAATTAAAGTTTGGCAATAATGAAACAAGGATAAGAAACTAATGAAATTTTGCCAAGAATGAAACAAAGACACCGTGAAGATAATATTATATGGATTATTAATAATTACTGTCCTGTATGGGTTCCGAATTGGACACTAGGCTGTCCGTCCCCGTCCATGTACTAGGTAATTATTCTGGTGATAGGCCGCTGACAGTGACAATGAGAAGCTGAGCTGAAGGTGGCACTGCATTAGAATGCGAGACGCGAGAACCCTGCTTGCAGCAAATCAAAAAATGCATCAGACCGGATCGGGTTGGAAGTTTTTATTCTGATAGGAACCCTTCGATTTGTTGCAAGCAGGTTTCTCGTATCCTAGTGACAGTACCAGTTCCAGCCCAGCTTCTCGGAGTCACTCTGTTAACAGCCTTAGCCAGGTGTGCGAATGCGACTCAATGGCAGTAAATGGTGTAACATTGAAACGATTTTTCTTATTTGCAGTGTGCAGTTGTAGCATTTTTAACTACGGGGCTGACCCGAACCCAGCGTAGCGAGAAATTTGTCTTTCACTGTTCAGACTGCAATGTTAGCTCGACCTCTCCGCCGCGGCGATTTTTGATACTTCTAACTAAATCAAAAAGGTAGGTAGGTACATTTGCTTGCAAACGCTGTATTCCGTTTGGATAACAGATAAACAGCAAATGTTTGATTAATCAGCTTCATTCCGTCTTCAACTTCGTCAAAAGTTAATGGTCCTGATATTTTTTGATTGATTCCTCGACGCACAACGGCCGCTTATGTTGCCAGAGAATTATGCATCGCTCGGTGATCTAGGGCGATGTACTGTCGTCCTCGGTTATGGAAGGCGTAATGCGAGTACCCAGTCTTGCTGGTTCGCTTCTCCGTCCGTCTCGATAAGAGTTAGTTATTGTTCATTCATTGACAATCTTTTTTTCATTTGCTTTATGGATTTCATCAGTCAGTGTTCCGTAACGACTATTACTCCACATCACTTTTTGAATCGGTGTCTTCTCAATGAGGAAGAGTGCGGCTTGGTGTGCCTGTACTGCTCATAAATTCGCAAATCAGTCCCATGTTCTGTGGGACTGCTTGTCTACATGGGATTCATTTGCGTTTATAGGCGGTGCAGTCTTTGACTGGCGTGGTTCATTCTCGTTGATTTAGGTGTCTTCGTGACCGGCTGATGTGTTCTTGCTTGCAGATGATTGGATCAATTGACTCGGGTGGAGTACATGTTGACTCTTTTCACCTTAGAAATGAGACCGATTCAGAGATGGAGTGCGAAGTTGACATCTGAGAGCTGGCTGGATTGCTTGGTAGTCGCTGCCTCGGAAATGTGTCGTCGAGTTGAGTTCCCTGTTCATTTATCTGTGTATGTAGGTCTAGTGGATCGTATTCATTTGGGGCTCATTTTTGTATCTGATACCTGGTTTTACTCATTTCATTTGTGGGTGGAAATTCTTGGTACCTGGAAATGGTATAACCACTTTAGCGGCTCAAATGAGGGAATCGTTCGTCGATTCACATTCTATATTTATAAAACCTCAAATTCCTCTGGTCCTCGTTGTTTGTCTGAGGTGTACGAATTGTTGGCCTCCGGTCAGATTCCGGTACGTAAGAAAGTGAAAGCCTATCCAATCGGCAGGAACAAGCCCGGATACGGGCATTCACGTTCACAGAATTCAATTATTATTGAACTGCTGTCGGTATTTCAAACTTAATGACCTTATATAAATAGGCAAAAGCACGTATATAGAAGATTGATGGTGGCATCGTTACCAAAACAGCTTTCTGCTGCCCTAGAAACAATGTTGTGTATTGCCTCAAAACAAGTGGAGATACGAACGCAACCTACGCTCTATAGGATTCCGAGTAGGCTATGATTGTTAAAGTGTTGTTTGACATTTAACATATTATTATAGTTTTGAATGGAGGTAAAAATTTGTGTGTCGCAATAAAACGGAACGGGAGAGCGCAAATTGGGCCTATGAAAAGCTGACGCGGATAGTGAAACATTTGCGGGGTCGGCAGAGCACTTTGCATGGTGGTGTCTTGCCGCGTTTGCCGACTCATCGCAAATGAAATTAAACAAATGTAACCGACCAAGGAGAAAATGGTTCTGCTCTGTGGCTGTTCTTGGAGGGAAGGTCAGTTCGGCAGGATTATCGAATGACTTCGTCGCCCTGCAGAACACTTGCACCAACCAGAAACATTCGGACATGAATGTTCCTTCAGCAGGTCCAAGACGTTTCTCGTAGTTCTCCGTATTGTTTACCACCGGTTCCGGCAGCTCGCAATTCGGTGCAGCCACAGAATAAACCGGAAAGTTTTGTTTTGGATATATGTTAAATATATGCTCGAATCATTCAGTTTTTAACCCAAAACCCAGTTAGAAGGATTTCGTTTAGATGTAAAGAAAACTTGAATTCTTCAGGTTCTGGTTGCCTGTGGAATAGGGATTTTTTTGGCTCGGGACGGGTTCTGGTTTTAAAGCAATTGAAACCCAATCCGATAGGAACAGGCCCGGTTCCGGTTATTCACGTATACGTTTCGGAGTTTATTCCAACCTTGAAGGTTGTATAAACATTTTGTTACCAAAACAGCTTTATGTTCCCTTGGAAATAATATTGTGTATTGCCTCGCAACAAATGCAGATCTGAACGCTACTCACGATACCTAGACAAACAAGTAGGCTGTGATTGTTCAATTGTGGCGTGGCATTTAATATATTTTTATATTTTGGAATGGTCGGGAAATTTTCGTCCTCGAAATAAAATGATAGAAGAGAGCGTAAATTAGGCCGATGAAAACCTGATGCGGATCTTGAAGCATCTGTGGGGGTGGTACATTACTTTGCATGGTGTTCTGCCGCGTTTGCCGCATCATCGTTCCGCGTTTATCATAAATTGTACTTATTATTGAACCATTGATCTCTTGCACGGTAAACTGGATATTTCAAGATAATTAGTACTGGCGTAGTACCCACTATATTGGAATAGATGTTCTACTAAAAGGTAACAATCCTTATAAAAATTTATTTCTTTGTAACAATTGCTAAAATTCGATTAACTATTACCTAATTTTAGATGAATTCGAGTATGTGCAGTTTTGTGGATTTTATGTACAATGTACCTAGGAATCCAGAAAAATGCACGAACTTAGAAGTGGGTATGTTCACTCTTCCTATATTATGTAATTACGAATGAATTGTTACTATCTTCTTTATGACAAAGAGCACATATTATAGAGATTTCCACCTATTAGTTGGGAAATTTCCAGATACAACCAGTTACTAGATACATCCAGTTTACCATGTACACATAGCATTGTTAAACGCAATACAAAATGGTAGTCCGCAAATGCGAGCAACGATCAGCAAAAAAATGGTTCCGTCTCTTGATGCTTTGGGACTAATTTTGAAGGGAAGATCTTTTCGGCAGGGACATCGTCGCCAGTTGTCAGAGTTCTCCGTATGATTTGATAACGGTTTCGGCAATTCGCACGTCGGTGCAGACACAGGCTAGAGCGGGAAGTCTTATTTTTGGTATATTTTTGATATGGTCGGATTATGAACAGTTCAACAGAAACCGAACGAGTTTCGTTTCGATTTTGAAAGCACAAATTTCTCTGGTCATGGTTGTTTGTCTGAGGTGTACAAATTGTTATCGGGTTCTTGTACGCCAGAAATTGAAAGCCTATCCAATCGGCAAACCTGGATACGTCATTCAAGTTTTATAAAACGAAATAAAAATGAAAAAAAATGCTAACAGAGTTAAAAATTATTGAACTCGTATCGGGAGTTCAAACATGAAGGTCTTACATAACTAAGCAAAAGCACGTACAAATATAAAACTTGTGGTGTCATCGTTACCAACAGAGTTTTCTACTGCCCTGGAAACAGTGTTGTGTATTGGCTTACAACAAGTGTAGTACGAACACTATCTACGATACCGAGTAGGCTATGATTGTTAAAGTGTTGTTTGGCATTTAACATATTGCTATAGCTTTAAATGGAAGTAAAAAATTTGGAGTCGAAATAATACGGAACAAGAGGACGTAAATTAGACGGATGGAGAGCTGATGCGGATTGCGAAGCATCTGCGGGGACAGTAGAGTACTGTGCATGGTGTTTTTCCGCGTTGCCGAACCCTCGCAAATGAAATTAAACAATTGAAACCGACCGAGGAAAAAATGATTCCTCTTTGTGGCAATTCTTGGAGAGAAGATCATCTCGGCAGGAACACCAAATGACCCCGGCGCCCCGCAGAAGGCTTGCGCATTCCAGAAGCATTCGGAACATGAGTGCTGCCCTAATCTGGTCCAATACCTGGCGGGTTTCTCACAGTTCTACATTTTGTTTACAACGGTTTGCGGTAGCGTGCACTTTGGTGCAAACACAGACTAGAGCGGATCTTTGTTATTTTGGATATGCGTTAAATATAACCGGATTGTGAAGTTTTCAACCCAAACCGATAGTTATGTTTCGATTTAAAAAAACTCAAATTCCTCAGTTTCATGTTGTTTGTCTGAGGATAACGAATTGTTGGCCTCGGGTCGGGTTCTGGTTCGCAAGAAACAGAAACTCGATCCCATCGACAGTAACGGGTCCGGTTCCGATCATTCATGTACACAGAATTCATACATTATTGCATTCGTTTCGGTGTTCATTCCAACCAGGTTAAAAAAGCTCTCTGTTTCCTTGGAAATACTGTTGTTATTGCCTCTAAACAAGTGCAGATCCGAACGCTACTTACCACATTTAGCCAACCGAGTAGGCCATGATTGTTCAATAGATGTTTGTCATTTAATATTTCTTAATATTTTTGAGCGGTCGTGAAATTTTCTGTGTCGTAATAAAATGAACAGGAGAGGATCAATTGAAATCGCACATATTATTGAGCTAGAGCGATTACGATTTACATTTACCCGACAATTCGCAAATTGATGTAGCGCTCAAAGAAAAGGTGATTCTGTTTTTTTTTAAACATTTTCGACTATTAAAATATCTGTTCGGGACGAACATCTAATGACACCGTCGTTCCGCAGAACGCCTGCGCCATCCAAAATCATTCGGAATATGAATGCTCCTGAAGCAGGTACAAGATCTGACGCGTTTTTCGCAGTTCTCCGTATTGTTTACCACCGGTTCCGGCAGCTTGCACTTCAGCGCTGCCAAAGAATAGACCGGAAAGATTTATTTTGGATATGCGTTAAATATATGATCGGATTATTAAGTTTTTAGCCCACGACCCAAACAAAACGAGTTTGGTTTAGATTTAAAGAAAACTCAAATTTTTCAGGTTCTGGGTATTTGTCTGTGGAATAGGAATTGTCTTTGGCACGGGCCGGGTTCTGGTTTTTTAGGAAATAAAACCCGACCCAATCGACAGGAACACGCCCGTTTATGGTCATTCATATTTTCAGCATTTATATATTTTTGAACTCGTATGGGGATTTCAGTCGTAAACGCCTTATATAACAAGGTTTAATGACGTGAAAAAAACACTGGTGGTGTTTTCTGTTTCCTTGGAAATATTATTGTGTATTGCCTCCAAACAAATTCAGATCCGAACGCTACATACGATGCCTAAACAAACGAGTAGGCTATGATTGCACATATGTTGTTTGGCATTTAATATATTTGGGTATTTTGGAATGGTCGTGAAATTTTCGCCGCCGTAATAAAATGGAACAAAAGAGCTGAAATTAGGCCGGCGAAAAGCTGATGTGGATCTCGAAGCAACTGCAGCGATGGTAGAGTACTTCGTATAGTGTTCTACCCAAGGTTCTGCCGCATTTGCTGCACCATCGCTCTGCTTTTTGTAGGGTTGACATTAGTGCTGGTTGCCATCTGCTGGTGCCAGCATGCTGGCAACCAGCACTCTACCAGCATAATGTAAACGCATGCCATCTGCTGGTGCCAGCTGCTGGCAAGCGTTTACATTATGCTGGTAGCGTGCTGGTTGCCAGCATGCTGGCACCAGCAGATGGTAACCAGCACTAATGTAAACTGGGCATTTACCATGTATTTATTATTGAGACAGATCTCTTACACGGTAAACCGGCTATTCCAAGAAAATCAGTGCTGGCGTAGTACCCATTAAATTGGTACAAATAACAAACTAATAGGTAACAATCCTTATAATAATCTATTTCTATGTAACATTTACTGAAACTCTATTAACAATTACCTAATTTTAAGTGGATTCAAGTTATCTACTGCTGAGTATGTGCAGTTTTGTGGATTTTAGGTACAATGTACTTAGGAATCCAGAAAAGTCCACAAACTTAGAAGTGGTCATTTTCACTCTACCTAAATTAGGTAATTACGAATGAATTATTATTATCTTCTTTATGAAAAAGAGAAAATATTATAGAAATTTCCACCTATTAGTTAGAAAATTATACCTTCTGTATGGGTACTGCGTTAGTACCAATTCTCTACACTGAAAGAAATCCAAATGTTAATTCTATTTGCTTCAAACCGCTTAAAATTCATATGAAGAAGAAAGGCTATTGTTATCACGCGCACACATACCTTCTATGTGTCAACTGTATAAACTATGTATGCACACACATAAGTTATATGTGCATATTATTATAGAATGGGGTTTTATGTGCCTAATAGTTATGAAATGTGAATGTAAGATTAATATTTCTTGTGAATACACACATTAGGTTTATGTGCCAGCAAATAGTGTCTATATGCCTCCGTTAATTGCAAAAATCTATGTGTAAAATCAATAGGCATAACGTTTACTTTTTTTTGAGTGTAGGTACATCCGGTTTACTGTGTACACTTAGCATTGTTAAAAGCAGCACAAAATGGCAATCCAGAAATTCAAGCAGCGATCAGCGAATAAATGTTTTGTAGCTATTTTTGAAGGGAAGATCTTTTCGGCAGGGATATCGTCGCCAGTCTTCACAGTTGCTCTGGTCCAGGGAATTCGCCTGAGGTGTACGAATTGTTGGCCTTTGACCGGGCTCTGATTCGTAAAAAAATTGAAAACCTATTCAACCGACTGGAACAGGTCCGATTCCGGTTATTCATATTAACAGAATTCAAAAATTATTAAACTCGTGTAGGAATTTCAATCTTGTTGGACTTATAAAAAGCGGCCCCTACATAAGACAAAATTATTGTTAATAAAAAATGTTGACAATACTGCTTCAATTCATCAATCCCATTTGATCTCTATGGCATCAATCTTTTCAAGATGTCCTTACACTATTAATATATTGATCAATATTTCGTTTATTGTCGTGTAGGGACCGCTCAACAAAGTAGAAGCACGTGATGTCATCGTTACCAAAACAACTTTCTTTACCCTGGAAACTAGGTTGTGTATTGCCTCAAAACAAGTGTAGATACGAACGCTAACTACGCTAGCTATACAACCGAGTAGGCTATGATTGTTCAAATGTTGTTTTGCATTCAACATATTTTAATAATTTTGACTGGACGTAAAATTTTCAACGTTGAAATAAAATGAAACAATGCAGCGTAAATTAGGCCAATAAAAAACTGGCGCGGATCGCGAAGCATCTGCGGGCGGTAGTGTACACTGCATGGTGTTTTAGCGCATTTCCCGATCCAACGCAAATCAAACAAAACGAATGAAACTGATCAAGGAAAAAATGGTTCCGCTTTCGAAGCTTTGGCTATTTATGAAGGAGAAGATCGGTTCGGCAAGAACACCTAGTGATTCTGTCGCCCGTAGAAAGCTTAAGGCCGATGACAAGCTGAAGCGGAAAGCGAAGCGTTTGCGGACGCGTTTGAGCACTTTACATAGTGTTTTGCCGCGTTCGCCTCGCTTTTATTATGACAGTATTACGCGATCTGCATACACACACCAAAGAGCTAGGTCAAACGCATTCGCTTCGCTTACCGCTACCGCTTCGCAAATCGCGTAAGCATGTCATCGGCCTAAGCCATTCCGGACATGAGTGCTCCCTTCAACAGGTCCAATATCAGATCCAATATCCACAGCGAACAGTTTTATTTTGGATATATTTTTAATGTGGTCGGATTAGGAAGTTTTCAACATGACCCGAACAAGTTTATTTTCGATTGTAAGAACCCCAAATTATTCTGGTTCTGGTTGTTTGTCTGCGGTGTACAAATTGTTAATCTCGGACTGGGCTCTGGTTCCCAAGGAACTGAAACCCGATCCATCCTGTCCGGTTCTAGTCATTCATTTACAAAATTCCTAAATTATTGAACTCGTGTCGGGATTTCAATCCGGATGGCCTTATATAAAAAGTAAAAGAACGTGCAAAAAATTGTTGGTCTTCGTTACCAAAACAGCTCTCAAATGCCCTGGAAACGAGGTTGTTTGTTGTCTCAAAACAAAAGCAGATCCGAACGCTATCTACGTTAGCTAGGCAACCGAGTAGGCTATGATTGTTAAATGGTTGTTTGGCATTTAATACATTTTTAGAGTTTTGATTGGTCGTAAAAATTTCAGTGTCCTAACAAAATGAAACAAGAGAGCGTGAATTAGCCCGATGAAAAGCTGACGAGGATCGCGGTGGCAATAGAGTACTGCACATGGTGTTTGTATCGTTCGTCAACCCATCGAACCGCTTTTACTCTTTTACTATGGATTGTATATATTATTGAGCCAGGGTGCTTACACTTCGCTTTACGAAGCTTTTCGGCTATTTTTGAAGAGGAGAGAAATATTTTTGGCAGGAACTCCGAATGACACTATCGCTCCGCAGAACGTTTGCTTCATCTAGAGATTCCAAATTTTTTAAGGTTTCTAAATTACAAATGGTATATTTTTAATGTGGTTTCGTTTCGATTTTTAAATCTCAAATTCCGAATTGTTGGCCTTGGTCACGTTTCTGATTCGTTAAAAACTGAAAACCTATTCAACCGGCAGCAACGGGCCCGATGCCGGTCTATCATATTTACAGAATGCAAAAATTATTGAGCTCGTGTCTATATTTCAATCTCGATGACCTTTTATAACAAAGTAGAAGCACGGTGTAAAAAACGTACGTCATCGTTACGAAAACAACTTTCTTTGCCTTGGAAACAAGGTGGTGTATTGCCTCAAAACAAGCTGATATACGAACGCTATCAACGCTAGCTAGGCAACCGAGTAGGCCATGATTGTTAAATGATAATTTGGCATTTAATATATTTTTAGAGTTTTGATTGGAAGTAAAATTTTCCGTGTCCAACCAAAATGGAACAAGAGAGCGTAAATTATCCCGATGAAAAGCTAACGCGGATCGCGGTGCCGGTAGAGTACTGTGCATGGTGTTTGAAGCGTTCGTCAACTCATCGATCCGCTTTTACTATGAATTGTACACATAATTGAGCATGGGCGCTTATGCTTCGCTTAACGAAACATTGCGGTTATTCTTGAAGGGGAGAGAGATCTTTTCGGCAGGAACTACGAATGACACCGTCACCCCGCAGGACGTTTGCTACATTCAAAAGTTTCAAAATTTCTAAAGTTTCTAAATTACAAATGTTTCTAGATTTCTTATGCTTCAAAACTTTCAGCCTTTATATTTTTTAAGTTTATAAATTTCTAAAGTCTCACGTTTCAAAATTTCTTGTTTCTAAAGTTTATAAATTTCTAAGGTTTCTTAAGATTCTAAGGTATGTAATTCTAAAGCTTAAAGTTTTAAAGCCTGAAATTATGAAGCATGAAGTCTAAATTCTTAAGTCTAAAGCTCAAAAATTTCTGAATTTCAAATCTTTCTGAAGTCTAATGTCTAGAATTCTAAACAAGCTACATTTCTGATTTTTTAAATTTCCAGTTGATAAATTTCCAGTTTCCAAATTCCCAGTTTCTAAATAGTTAATGTTAATAAGCTGCTAGTATTTAAGTATAAAGTTTCAAGTATAAATTATAAGGTATAAAGTATTAAGTATAAATTTTAAATTATAAGGTATAAAGAAAAATCTATTAAGTTAAAAGTATAAAGTAGTAATAAATATAAAATTTTATATATCAAGTTTCAAATTTTTTAGTTTCTAAATTTCTTAATTTTCTAAATTTTCAATTTCTAAATAATTAATGTTCCTAGGCTTTAAGCTTATAGCTTCAAGTATATATTATTAAGTATAAATTTTACATAGTTTCAAGAATAAAGTATTAAGTATAAATTTTAAATTATAAAGTATAAAGAAAAATGTATTAAGTTAAAAATATAAAGTAGTAAAAGATATAAGTATAAAGATGAATGTAATAAGTTAAAAGTATAAAGCAGTAAGAGATATAAGTATAAAGAAAAATGTATAAAATTAAAAGTATAAAGTATTAAGAATAAAGTATAAATTTTAAATTATAAGGTATAAAGAAAAATGTATAAAAGTAAGAGTATAAGGTAGTAAAAATATAAGATTTTATATATCTAAAGTTTCAAAATTTCTAAAGTTTTTAAATTTCTGAATTTTCTAAATTTACAGTTTCCAAATTTCCAGTTTCTAAATATTTAATGTTAATAAAATTCTAGGCTTTAAGTATAAAGTTTCAAGTATAAAACATAAAATATAAAATATGAAGTAATGAGAATAAAGCGCAAATTCTAAATTATAAGGCATAAAAAAATGTATAAAATTAAAGGCATAAAGTAGTAAAAAATATAAGATTTTATATATCTAAAATTTCAAAATTTTTAAAGTTTCTAAATTTCTGAACTTCTAAATTTCCAGTTTCTAAATTTCCAGTTTCTAAATATTTAATGTTAATAAGTTTTTAGGCTTTAAGTATAAAGTGTCAAGTATAAAATATAAAGTATAAAGTATTAAGAATAATGTGTAAATTTTAAATTATAAGGTATAAAGAAAAATGTATAAAATTATAGGCATAAAGTAGTAAAAAATATAAGATTTTATATATCTAAAGTTTCAAAATTTATAAAGTTTCTAAATTTCTGAATTTTCTAAATTTCCTGTTTCTAAATTTCTAGTTTCTAAATATTTAATGTTAATAAGTTTCTAGGCTTTAAGTTTAAAGTTTCAAGTATAAAGTATAAAGTATTAAGAATAAAGTATAAATTTTATATTATAATGTATAAAGAAAAATTAAGTTAAGTTAAAAATATAAAATAGTAGAAGATATAAGTATAAAGAAGCATATAATAAGCTAAAAGTATAAAGTAGTAAAAGATATAAGTATAAGGAATAATGTATAAAATAATAGTATAAAGTATTAAGAATAAAGTATGAATTTTAAATTATAAGGTATGAAGGAAAAGGGATAAAATAAAAGTATAAAGTATCAAGAATAAAGTTTGATTTTTAAGTTATAAGGTATAAAGAAAAATGTATAAAAGTAAGGGTATAAGGTAGTAAAAAATATAAGCTGTAATATATCTACAGTTTCAAAATTTTCAATGTTTCTAAATTTCTGAATTTTTTAAATTTCTGGTTTCTAAATTTCCAGTTTATAAATATTTTATGTTAATAAGTTTCTAGGCTTTAAGTATAAAGTTTCAAGTATAAAATATAAAGTATAAAGTATTAAGAATAAAGTATAAATTTTATATTATAAGGTATAATGAAAAATATATTTTGTTAAAAGTATAAAATAGTAGAAGATATAAGTATAAAGAAGAATGTGATAAGCTAAAAGTATAAAGTAGTAAAAGATATAGGTATAAAGAAAATTTTTAAAATAAAATTATAAAGTATTAGGAATAAAGTATAAATTTTAAATTTTATGGTGTAAAGAAAAATGTATAAAAGTAACGGTATAAGGTACTAAAAGTTATAAAATTTTATATATCTAAAGCTTCCAATTTTTTAAGGTTCCTAAATTTCTGAATTTTCTAAATTTCCAGTTTCCAAATTTCCAGTTCCTAAACATTTAATGTTAATAGGTTTCTAGGCTTTAAGTATAAAGTATTAAGAATAAAGTATAAATTTTAAATTATAAGGTATAAAAAATGTATTAAGTTAAAAGTATAAAGTAGTGAAAGATATAAGTATAAAGATGAATGTAATAAGTTAAAAGTATAAAGTAATAAGATTAAACTACAAATTTTAAAATTTAAGGAATAAAGAAAAGTGTATAAAAGTTAGTGTATAAGGTAGTAAAAAATATATGATGTTATAAATCTAAAGTTTCAAAATTTTTAAAGTTTCTAAATTTCTGATTTTTCTAAATTTCCAGTTTCCAAATTTCCAGTTTCTAAATATTTAATGTTAATAAGTTTCTAGGCTTTAAGTTTAAAGTTTCAGGCATAAAGTAAAAAGTCTTAAGAATAAAGTATAAATTTTATATTATAAGGTATAAAGAAAAATATATTAAGTTAAAAGTATAAAATAGTAGAAGATATAAGTATAATGAAGAATGTAATAAGCTAAAAGTATAAAGTGGTAAAAGATATAAGTATAAAGAAAAATGTATAAAAGTAACGGTATAAGGTAGTGAAAAATATAAGGTGTTATATATTTAATGTTTCAAAATTTTCAATGCTTCTAAATCTCTGAATTTTCTGAATTTCCAGTTTATAAATATTTAATGTTAATAAGTTTCTAGGATTTAAGTTTAAAATTTCAAGCATAAAATATAAAGTATTAAGAATAAAGTATAAATTTTAAATTATGAAAAAATATATAAAAGTAAGGGTATAAGGTAGTAAAAAGATTTATATATTTTATATATCTAAAGTTTCAAAAATTTCAAAGTTTCTAAATTTCCAGTTTTCAAATATCCAGTTTCTAAATATTTAATGTTAATAAGTTTCTAGGCTTTAAGTTTAAAGTTTCAAGTATAAAATATAAAGTATTAAGAATAAAGTGAAAATGTTAAATTATAAGGTATAAAGAAAAATGTATTAAGTTAAAAGTATAAAGTAGTAAAAGATATAAGTATAAAGAAAAATGTACTAAGTTAAAAGTATAAAATAGTAAAAGATATATGTATAAAGAAAGATGTATTAAATTAAAAATATAAAGTATAAAGAATAAAGTATAAAATTTTAATTATAAGGTATAAAGAAAAGTGTTCAAAAGTAAGGGTATAAGGCAGTAAAAAATATAAGATTTTCTATATCTGAAGTTTCAAAATTTTTAAAGTTTCTAAATTTCTGAATTTTCTAAATTTCCAGTTTCTAAATTTCCAGTTTCCAAATTTCCGGTTTCTAAACATTTAATGTTAACAAGTTTCTAGGCTTTAAGTATAAAGTTTCAAGTATAAAATATAAAGTATAAAGTATTAAGAATAAAGTATAAATTTTATATTATAAGGTATAAAGAAAAATGTATAAGTTAAAAGTATAAAATAGTAGAAGATATAAGTATAAAGAAAAATGTATAAAATGAAAGTATAAAGTATTAAGAATAAAGCAAGAATTATAAATTATAAGGTATAAAGAAAAATGTATAGAAGTAAGGGCATAAGGTAGTAAAAATATAAAATTTTATATATCTAAAGTTTCCAAATTTTCAAGGTTCCTAAATTTCTGAATTTTCTAAATTTCCAGTTTCTAAATTTCCAGTTTCCAAATTTCCAGTTTCTTAACATTTAATGTTAACAAGATCCTAGGCTTTAAGTATAAAGTTTCAAGTATAAAATATAAAGTATAAAGTATTAAGAATAAGGTATAAATTTTATATTATAAGGTATAAAGAAAAATGTATTAAGTTAAGAGTATAAAGTAGTAAAAGATATAAGTATTATGAAAAATGTATAAAAGTAACGGTATAAGGTAGTAAAAAATATAAGGTGCTATATGTCTAAAGTTTCTAAATTTTCAATGCTTCTAAATCTCTGAATTTTCTAAATTTCCAGTTTCTAAATATTTAATGTTAATAAGTTTCTAGGCTTTAAGTTTAATGTTTCAAGCATAAAATATAAAGTATTAAGAATAAAGTATAAATTTTAAATTATGAAAAAATATATGAAAGTAAGGGTATAAGGTAGTAAAAAGAGTTATATATTTTATATATCTAAAGTTTCAAAATTTTTAAAGTTTCTAAATTTCCAGTTTTCAAATATCCAGTTTCTAAATATTTAATGTTAATAAGTTTCTAGGCTTTAAGTATAAAGTTTCAAGCATAAAATATAAAGTATTAAGAATAAAGTTAAAATTTTAAATTATAAGGTATAAAGAAAAATGTGAGTTAAAAGTATAAAGTAGTAAAAGATATAAGTATAAAGATGAATGTAATAAGTTAAAAGCATAAAGTAGTAAAAGATATGAGTATAAAAAATGTATAAAATTAAAAATATAAATTATTAAAAATGAAGTACAAATTTTAAATTATAAGGTATAAAGAAAAATGTACTAAGTTAAAAGTATAAAGTAGTAAAAGATATATGTATAAAGAAAAATGTTTTAAATCAAAAATATAAAGTATTAAGAATAAAGTATAAATTGTAAATTATAAGGTATAAAGAAAAGTGTTTAAAAGTAAGGGTATAAGGTAGTAAAAAATATAAGATTTTCTATATCTGAAGTTTCAGAATTTTTAAAGTTTCTAAATTTCTGAATTTGATAAATTTCCAGTTTCCAAATTTCCAGTTTCTAAACATTTAATGGTTATAAGTTTCTAGGCTTTAAGTATAAAGTATTAAGAATAAAGTATAAATTTTAAATTATAAGGTATAAAAAAATGTATTAAGTTTAAAGTATAAAGTAGTGAAAGATATAAGTATAAAGATGAATGTAATAAGTTAAAAAAATAAAGTATTAAGATTAAACTACAAATTTTAAAATATAAGGAATAAAGAAAAGTGTACAAAAGTTAGTGTATAAGGTAGTAAAAAATATATGATGTTATAAATCTAAAGTTTCAAAATTTTTAAAGTTTCTAAATTTCTGATTTTTCTAAATTTCCAGTTTCCAAATTTCCAGTTTCTAAATATTTAATGTTGATAAGTTTCTAGGCTTTAATTTTAAAGTTTCAAGCATAAAATATAAAGTATAAAGTATTAAGAATAAAGTATAAATTTTAAATTATAAGGTGTGAATAAAATGTATTAAGTTAAAAGTATAATGTAGTAAAAGTTATAAGTCTATAGAAAAATGTATAAAATTAAAAGTTTAAAGTATTAAGAATAAAGTATAACTTTTAAAATTATAAGGTAAAAAGAATAGTGTATAATAGTAAGGGTATAAGGTAGTAAAAATTAAAGATATACACTAAAGTTTCAAAATTTTTAAAGTTTCTAAATTTCCAGTTTCTAAATTCCCAGTTTCTAAATATTTAATGTTAATAAGTTTCTAGGCTTTAAGTTTAAAGTTTCAAGCATAAAGTATAAAGTCTTAAGAATAAAGTATAAATTTTATATTATAAGGTATAAAGAAAAATATATTAAGTAAAAAGTATGAAATAGTAGAAGATATAAGTATAAATAAGAATGTAATAAGCTAAAAGTATAAAGTAGTAAAAGATATAAGTATAAAGAAAAATGTATAAAAGTAACGGTATAAGGTAGTGAAAAATATAAGGTGTGATATATCTAATGTTTCAAAATTTTCAATGCTTCTAAATCTCTGAATTTTCTGAATTTCCAGTTTCTAAATATTTAATGTGAATAAGTTTCTAGGCTTTAAGTTTAAAATTTCAAGCATAAAATATAAAGTATTAAGAATAAAGTATAAATTTTAAATTATGAAAAAAATATATTAAAGTAAGCGTATAAGGTAGTAAAAAGATTTATATATTTTCTATATCTAAAGTTTCAAAATTTTTAAAGTTTCTAAATTTCCAGTTTTCAAATATCCAGTTTCTAAATATTTAATGTTAATAAGTTTCTAGGCTTTAAGTTTAAAGTTTCAAGTATAAAATATAAAGTATTAAGAATAAAGTATAAATTTTATATTATAAGGTATAAAGAAAGATGTAATAAGTTAAAAGTATAAAGTAGTAAAAGATATGAGTATAAAAAATGTATAAAATTAAAAATATAAATTATTAAGAATACAGTATAAATTTTAAATTATAAGGTATAAAGAAAAATGTACTAAGTTAAAAGTATAAAGTAGTAAAAGATATATGTATAAAGAAAGATGTATTAAATTCAAAATATAAAGTATTAAGAATAAAGTTTAAAATTTTAAATTATAAGGTATAAAGAAAAGTGTTTAAAAGTAAGGGTATAAGGTAGTAAAAAATATAAGATTTTCTATATCTGAAGTTTCAAAATTTTCAATGTTTCTAAATTTCTGAATTTTCCAAATTTCCAGTTTCTAAATTTCCAGTTTCCAAATTTCCGGTTTCTAAACATTTAATGTTAACAAGTTTCTAGGCTTTAAGTATAAAGTTTCAAGTATAAAATATAAAGTATTAAGAATAAAGTATAAATTTTATATTATAAGGTATAAAGAAAGATTTTGTTAAAAGTATAAAATAGTAGAAGATATAAGTATAAAGAAGAGTGTAATAAGCTAAAAGTATAAAGTAGTAAAAGATATAAGTATAAAGATGAATGTAATTAAAGTATAAAGTAGAAAAAGATATAACTATGAAAAGTGTATAAAATTAAAAGTATAAAGTATTAAGAATAAAGTATAAATTTTAAATTATCAGGTATAAAGAAAAATGTATAAAAGTAAGGGTATAAGGTAGTAAAAAATATAAGATTTTATATATCTAAAGTTTCCAAATTTTTAAGGTTCCTAAATTTCTGAATTTTCTAAATTTCCAGTTTCTAAATTTCCTGTTTCCAAATTTCCAGTTTCTAAATATTTAATGTTAATAAGTTTCTAGGCTGTAAGTATAAAGTTTCAAGTATAAAATATAAAGTTTAAAGTATTAAGAATAAAGTATAAATTTTATATTATAAGGTATAAAGAAAAATATATTAAGTTAAAAGTATAAAATAGTAGAAGATATAAGTATAAAAAAGAATGTAATAAGCTAAAAGTATAAAGTAGTAAAAGATATAAGTATAATGAAAAAGGGATAAAATAAAAGTATAAAGTATTAAGAATAAAGTATAGTTTTTATGTTATAAGGTATAAAGAAAAAAGTATAAAAGTAAGGGTATAAGGTAGTAAAAATTATAAGATTTTATATATCTAAAGTTTCAAAATTTTCAATGTTTCTAAATTTCTGAGTTTTCTAAATTTCCAGTTTCTAAATATTTAATTTTAATAAGTTTCTAGGCTTTAAGTATAAAGTTTCAACTATAAAATATAAAGTATTAAGAATAAAGTATATTTTTTATATTATAAGGTATAAAGAAAAATATATTGAGTTGAAAGTATAAAGTAGTAGAAGATATAAGTATAAAGAAGAATGTAATAAGCTAAAAGAATAAAGTAGTAAAAGATATGAGTCTATAGAAAAATGTATAAAATTAAAAGATTAAGGTATTAAGAATAGCGTATAAATCAGAATGAAATACCAAGATTATATCAGAACACAATTTTTGTATCATATTGTGTTATAAATTAGGTCTCGTTAGTAGTTAAAATAACAAAAATTTATAGCAAGTAACAATGCGAGATATTGTTTTGAGATATTTCTGTTATGTATTTCTGATCGGGTAAGGTAGTAAAAAATGAAAGATTGTGTATATCTAAAGTTTCAAAATATAACATGTTATATATCTAATGTTTCAAAATTTTCAATGTTTCTAAATTTCTGAATTTTCTAAATTTCTAGTTTTTAAATTTCCAGTTTCCAAATTTCCAGTTTCTAAATATTCAATGTTAATAAGTTTCTAGGCTTTAAGTATAACGTTTCAACTATAAAATATAAAGTATTAAGAATAAAGTATATTTTTTATATTATAAGGTATAAAGAAAAATATATTGAGTTGAAAGTATAAAGTAGTAAAAGCTATAAGTATAAAGAAGAATGTAATAAGCTAAAAGAATAAAGTAGTAAAAGATATGAGTATAAAGAAAAATGTATAAAATAAAAGTATAAAGTATTAAGAATAGAGTATAAATTTTGAATTATAAGGTATAAAGAAAAATGTATAAAATTAAAGGCATAAAGTAGTAAAAAATATAAGATTTTATATATCTAAAGTTTCAAAATTTTTAAAGCTTCTAAATTTCTGAATTTTCTAAATTTCCAGTTGCCAAATTGCCAGTTTCTAAATATTTAATATTAATAAGTTTCTAGGCTTTAATTTTAAAGTTTCAAGCATAAAATATAAAGTATAAAGTATAAAGAATAAAGTATAAATTTTAAATTATAAGGTGTAAAGAAAAATGTATTAAGTTAAAAGTATAAAGTAGTAAAAGATATAAGTCTATAGAAAAATGTATAAAATTAAAAGATTAAGGTATTAAGAATAGAGTATAAATTTAAAATCAGAAAGGTATAAAGAAAAGTGTGTAAAAGTAAGGGTATAAGGTAGTAAAAAATGAAAGATTGTGTATATCTAAAGTTTCAAAATTTTTAAAGTTTCTAAATTTCTGAATTTTCTAAATTTCCTGTTTCTAAATTTCCAGTTTCTAAATATGTAATGTTAATAAGTTTCTAGGCTTTAAATTTAAAGTTTCAAGCAAAAATTATGAAGTATAATGTAATAAGAATAAAGTTTAAATTTTAAATTATAAGGTGTGAAGAAAAATGTATTAAGTTAAAAGTAAAAAGTAGTAATATATATAAGTATAAAGATGAATGTAATTAAAGTATAAAGTATAAAAAAGATATAAGTATTTAAAATGTACAAAAGTAAGGCTATAAGGTAGTAAATAATATAAGTTTTTATATATCTAAAGATTCCAAATTTTTAAGGTTCTTAAATTTCTGAATTTTCTAAATTTCCAGTTTCCAAATTTCCAGTTTCTAAACATTTAATGTTAATAAGTTACTAGGCTTTAAGTATAAAGTTTCTAGTATAAAGTATAAAGTATTAAGAATAAAGTATAAATTTTACATTTAAAGGTATAAAGAAAAATATATTAAGTTAAAAGTATAAAATAGTAGCAGATATAAGTATAAAGAAGAATGTCATAAGCTAAAAGTATAAAGTAGTAAAAGATATAAGTATAAAGAAATATGTATAAAATGAAAGTATAAAGTTTTAAGCATAAAGCAAAAATTTTAAATTATAAGGTATAAAGAAAAATGTATAGAAGTAAAGGTATAAGGTAGTAAAAATATAAGATTTTATATATCTAAAGTTTTAAAATTTTTAAAGTTCCTAAATTTCTGAATTTTCTAAATCTTCTGTTTCCAAATTTCCAGTTTCTAAACATTTAATGTTAATAAGCTTCTAGGCTTTAAGTATAAAATTTCAAGAATAAAATATAAAGTATGAAGAATGAAGTATAAATTTTAGATTATAAGGTATAATGAAAAATGTGTATAAGGGTATAAGGTAGTAAAAAATATAAGATGTTATATATCTAAAGCTTCAAAATTTTTAAAGTTTCTAAATTTCTGAATTTTCTAAATTTCCAGTTTTAAAATTTCTAGTTTCTAAATATGTAATGTTAATAAGTTTCTAGGCTTTAAGTTTACAGTTTCATACATAAAATATAAAGTATAAAGTATTGAGAATAAAATATAACTTTTAAATTATAAGGTATAAAGAAAAATGTATTAAGTTAAGAGTTCAAAGTAGTAAAAGATATAAGTATAAAGAAAAATGTATAAAATTAAAGGTAATAAGAATAAAGTATAAATTTAAAATTATAAGGTATAAAGAAAAGTGTATAAAACTAAGGGTATAAGGTAGTAAAGAATATAAAATTTTCTATATGTGAAGGTTCAAAATTTTTAAAGTTTCTAAATTTCTGAATTTTTTAAATTTCTGGTTTCTAAATTTCCAGTTTCCAAATTTCCAGTTTCTAAATATTTAATGTTAATAAGTTTCTAGGCTTTAAGTATAAAGTTTCACCTATAAAATATAAAGTATTAAGAATAAAGTATAAATTTTATATTATAAGGTATAAAGAAAAATATATTAAGTTAAAAGTATAAAATAGTAGAAGATATAAGTATAAAGAAGAATGTAATAAGCTAAAAGTACATAGTCGGGAGTGGGCGTAGCGTATTGGTAAATCGATTGCCTTGTACGCAGCGCACCTGGGTTCAAGTCCCGACCCCGCACATAGGGTTAGAAATTTTTCCTAAGAAGTTTTTGTAACCCGAAGAGGCGAATGATCTTAAGGTTAAAACCTCTATAATTGAAATTAAAAAAAAGTACATGATAGTAAAAGATATAAGTATAAAGAAAAGTGTATAAAATGAAAGTATAAAGTATTAAGAATAAAGCAAAAAAATTTAATTATAAGGTATAAAGAAAAATGTATAGAAGTAAAGGTATAAGGTAGTAAAAATATAAGATTTTATATATCTAAAATTTCAAAATTTTTAAAGTTCCTAAATTTCTGAATTTTCTAAATTTCCAGTTTCCAAATTTCCAGTTTCTAAATATTTAATGTTAATAAGTTTCTAGGCTTTAAGTATAAAGTTTCAAGTATAAAATATAAAGTATTAAGAATAAAGTATAAATTTTATATTTTAAGGTATAAAGAAAAATATATTAAGTTATAAGTATAATATAGTACAGTGAGATTCCGTTTTTGGCATGCTCCATTTTTGGCAACAAAAAAGTTCCGTTTTTGGCAACAAGTGGGTTCCATTTTTGGCAACATTGTTTTTGTTCATAGTAAATCTTTAAAAAAAATGCTCAATACACATCTTGTAGTAAAGATGGATATCACTTTTGACTTTATTTCCAAACATAGGAGTCATATTTACTATATTTTATGGAGGCGGGCATAGCGAAAAAAATTAAATTTGCTGATTTTTTTGTATTATTTCATTTCATTTCACATATTATTATATAATTAATGTTCCTGTAACATTTATGAAGTCACAAATTGAAAATAAAAGCTTTTAAGGTATGGTTCCATTTTTTGGCCTATCAAATAAACGAAATGAATAAAAAAAAAAATTTAAAGTTTATAAATTTCTGAATTTTCTAAATTTCCTGTTTCTACATTTCCAGTTTTTAAATATTTAATGTTAATAAGTTTCTAGGCTTTCAGTTTAAAGTTTCAAGCATAAAATATAAAGTATGAAGAATAAAGTATAAATTATATATTGTAAGGTATAAAGAAAAATATATTAAGTTAAAAGTATAAAATTGAAGAAGATATAAGTATAAAGAAGAATGTAATAAGCTAAAAGTATGAAGTAGTAAAAGATATAAGTATAAATAAAAAGGGGATAAAATAAAAGAATAAAGTATTAAGAATAAAGTATAAATTTTAAATTATAAGGTATAAAGAAAAATGTACAAAAGTAAGGGTATAAGGTAGTAAAAAATATAAGATTTTATATCTAAAGTTTCAAAAATTTTAAAGTTTCTAAATTTCTGAATTTTCTAAATTTCCAGTTTCCAAATTTCCTGTTTCTAAACATTTAATGTTAATAAGTTTCTAGGCTTTAAGTATAAAGTATGAAGAATAAAGTATAAATTTTAAATTATAAGGTATAAAGAAAAATGTATTAAGTTAAAAGTATAAAGTAGTAAAAGATTAATTAATTAAGTATTAAGAATAAAGTACAAATTTTAAAACATAAGGTATAAAGAAAAATGTATAAAAAAAAGGTATTAGGTAGTAAAAAATAGGGTATAAAAAAATATACTAAGTTAAAAGGATAAAATAGTAAAAGATATAAGTATAAAGAAAAATGTACAAATTTAAAAGTATAAAGTATTAAAAATAAAGTATAAATTTAAAATTATAGGGTATAAAGAAAAGTGTATAAAAGTAAGGGTATAAGGTAGTAGAAAATATAAAATTTTATATATCTGAAGTTTCAAAATTTTTAAAGCTTCTAAATTTCTGAATTTTTTAAATGTTTCTAAATTTCCTGTGTCCAAATTTCCAGTTTCTAAACATTCAATGTTAATAAGTTTCTAGGCTTTAAGTATAAAGTTTCAAGTATAAAATATAAAGTATTAAGAATAAAGTATAAATTTTAAATTGTAAGGTATAAAGAAAAATGTATAAAAGTAAGGGTATAAGGTAGTAAAACAATATAAGATTTTATATATCTAAAGTTTCAAAATTTTTAAAGTTCCTAAATTTCTGAATTTTCTAAATTTCCTGTTTCTAAATTTACAGTTTCTAAATATTTAATGTTAATAAGTTTCTAGGCTTTAAGTTAAAGTTTCAAGCATAAAATATAAAGTATTAAGAATAAATTATAAATTTTATATTATGAAGTATAAAGAAACATACATTAAGTTAAAAGTATAAAATGGTAAAAGATATAAGTATAAAGAAGAACGTAATATGTTAAAAGTATAAAGTATTAAGAATAAAGTATAAATTTTGAATTATAAGGTATAAAGAAAAATATATATAAGTAAGGGTATGAGGTAGTAAAAAATATAATATGTTATATATCTAAAGTTTCAAAATTTCTGAATTTTCTAGATTTCTAGTTTCTAAATTTCCAGTTTCCAAATTTCCACTTTCTAAATATTCAATGGTAATAAGTTTCTAGGCTTTAAGTATAAAGTTTCAAGTATAAAATATAAAGTATAAAGTATTAAGAATAAAGTGAAAATTTTAAATTATAAGGTATAAAGAAAAATGTTTAAAATTAAAGGCATAAAGAAGTAAAAAATATAATATTTTGTATATCTAAAGTTTCAAAATTTTTAAAGTTTCTAAATTTCTGAATTTTCTAAATTTCCTGTTTCTAAATTTCCAGTTTCTAAATATTTAATGTTAATAAGTTTCTAGGCTTTAAGTGTAAAGTTTCAAGCATAAAATATAAAGTATCAAGTATTAAGAATAACGTATATATTTTTTATTATAAGGTATAATGAAAAATATATTAAGTTAAAAGTATAAAATAGTAGAAGATATAAGTATAAAGAAAAATGTAATAAGCTAAAAGTATAAAGTAGTAAAAGATATAAGTATAAAGAAAAATGTATAAAATTAAATTATAAAGTATTAAGTATAAATTTTAAATTTTAAGGCATAAAGAAAAATGTATAAAAGTAACGGTATAAGGCACTAAAAATCATAAAATTTTATATATCTAAGTTTCAAAATTTTTAAAGTTCCTAAATTTCTGAATTTTCTAAATTTCCAGTTTCCAAATTTCCAGTTTCTGAACATTTATTGTTAACAAGTTTCTAGGCGTTAAGTATAAAATATTAAGAATAAAGTATAAATTTTAAATGATAAGGTATAAAAAAATGTATTAAGTTAAAAGTATAAAGTAGTGAAAGATATAAGTAAAAAGATGAATGTATTAAGATAAAAGTATAAAGTATTAAGATTAAACTACAAATTTTAAAATATAAGGAATAAAGAAAAATGTATAAAAGTAAGTGTATAAGTTAGTAAAAAATATATGATGTTATACATCTAAAGTTTCAAAATTTTTAAAGTTCCTAAATTTCTGAATTTTCTAAATTTCCAGTTTCCAAATTTCCAGTTTCTAAATATTTAATGTTGATAAGTTTCTAGGCTTTAGGTATAAAGTTTCAAGCATAAAATATAAAGTATAAAGTATTAAGAATAAAGTATAAATTTTAATTGATAAGGTGTGAAGAAAAATGTATTAAGTTAAAAGTATAAAATAGTTAAAGATATAAGTCTATAGAAAAATGTTTAAAATTAAAAGTTTAAAGTATTAAGAATGAAGTATAATTTTTAAAATTATAAGGTATAAAGAAAAGTGTATAAAAGTAAGGGTATAAGGTAGTAAAAAATGAAAGATTTTGTATATCTAAAGTTTCAAAATTTTTGAAGATTCTAAATTTCTGAATTTTCTAAATTTCCTGTTTCTAAATTTTCAGTTTCCTAATATTTAATGTTAATATGTTTCTAGGCTTTATGTTTAAAGTTTCTAGCATAAAATATAAAGTATTAAGAATAAAGTAAAAATTTTATATTATAAGGTATAAAGAAAAATGCATAAAAGTAACGGTATAAGGTAGTAAAAAAATATAAGATTTTATATATCTAAAGTTTCAAAATTTTTAAAGTTTCTAAATTTTTGAATTTTCTAAATTTTCGTTTCTACATATTTAATGTTAATAAGTTCTAGCCTTTAAGTATAAAGTTTCAAGTATAAAATATAAAGTATAAAGTTTAAATTTTAAATTATAAGGTATAAAGAAAAATATATAAAATTAAAGGCATAAAGTAGAAAAAAATATAAGATTTTATATCTAAAGTTTCAAAATTTTTAAAGTTTCTAAATTTCTGAATTTCCTGAATTTCCTGTTTCCAAATTTCCAGTTTCTAAATATTTAATGTTAATAAGTTACTAGGCTTTAAGTTAAAGTTTCAAGTATAAAATATAAAGTTTTAAGAATAAAGTGTAAATTTTAAATTATAAGGTATAAAGAAAAAGGTATTATATTATAAGTATAAAGTATTAAAAGATATAAGTATAAAGATGAATGTAATTAAAATATAAAGTAGAAAAAGATATAACTATGAAAAGTGTATAAAATTAAAAGTATAAAGTATTAAGAATAAAGTATAAATTTTAAATTATCAGGTATAAAGAAAAATGTATAAAAGTAAGGGTATAAGGTAGTAAAAAATATAAGATTTTATATATCTAAAGTTTCCAAATTTTTAAGGTTCCTAAATTTCTGAATTTTCTAAATTTCCAGTATCTAAATTTCCTGTTTCCAAATTTCCAGTTTCTAAACATATAATGTTAACAAGATCCTAGGCTTTATGTATAAAGTTTCAAGTATAAAAGATAAAGTATTAAGAATAAAGTATAAATTTTATATTATAAGGTATAAAGAAAAGTGTATAAAGGTAAGGGTATAAGGTACTAAAAAATATAAAATTTTATATATCTGAAGTTTCAAAATTTTTAAAGTTTCTAAATTTCTGAATTTTTTAAATTTCTAGTTTCTAAATTTCCAGTTTCCAAATTTCCAGTTTCTACATATTTAATGTTAATAAGTTTCTAGGCTGTAAGTATAAAGTTTCAAGTATAAAATATAATGTATAAAGTATTAAGAATAATGTGAAAATTTTAAATTATAAGGTATAAAGAAAAATGTATAAAATTAAAGGCATAAAGTAGAAAAAAATATTATATTTTATATATCCAAATTTTCAAAATTTTTGAAGTTTCTAAATTTCTGAATTTTCTAAATTTCCAATTTCTAAATTCCTAGTTTCTAAATATTTAATGCTAATAAGTTTCTGGGCTTTAAGTTTAAAGTTTCAAGCATAGAATATAAAGTATTAAGAATAAAGTATAAATTTTAAATTATAAGGTATAAAGAAAAATGTATTAAGTTAAAAGAATAAAGTAGTAAAAGATATAAGTATAGAGATGAACGTAAGTTAAAGTATAAAATATTAAAAGATATAAGTATAAAGAAAAATTTATAAAATTAAAAGTATAAAGTATTAAGAATAAAGTATAAATTTTAAATTATAAGGTATAATGAAAAGTGTATAAAATGAAAGGCATAAAGTAGTAAAAAATGTAGAATTTAATATATCTGAAGTTTCAAAATTTTAAAAGTTTCTAAATTTCCGAGTTTTCTAAATTTCCAGTTTCCAAATTTCGAGTTTCTAAACATTCAATGTTAATAAGTTTCTAGGCTTTAAGTATAAAGTTTCAAGTATAAAATATAAAGTATAAAGTATTAAGAATAAAGTATAAATTATAAGGTATAAAGAAAAAAGTATTAAGTTAAAAGAATAAAGTAGTAAAAGATATAAGTATAAAAAAATGTATAATATTAAGAATAAAGTATAAAATTTAATTTATAAGGGATAATGCAAAATGTATAAAAGTAAGGGTATAAGGTAGTAAAACACAATAAGATTTTATATATCTAAAGTTTCAAAATTTCTGAATTTTCTAAATTTCTGGTTTCTAAATTTTCAGTTTCCAAATTTCCAGTTTCTAAATATTTATTGTTAATAAGTTTCAAGGCTATAAGTGTAAAGTTTCGTATAAAATATAAAGTATTAAGTATAAAGTGAAAATTTTAAATTATAATGTATAAAGAAAAATGTATAAAATTAAAGGCATAAGGTAGTAAAAAATATATGACGTTATACATCTAAAGTTTCAAAATTTTTAAAGTTCCTAAATTTCTGAATTTTCTAAATTTTCAGTTTCTAAATATTTAATGTTGATAAGTTTCTAGGCTTTAGGTATAAAGTTTCAAGCATAAAATATAAAGTATAAAGTATTAAGAATAAAGTATAAATTTTAAATGATAAGGTGTGAATAAAAATGTATTAAGTTAAAAGTATAAAATAGTAAAAGATATAAGTCTATAGAAAGATGTTTAAAATTAAAAGTTTAAAGTATTAAGAATAAAGTATAATTTTTAAAATTATAAGGTATAAAGAAAAGTGTATAAAAGTAAGGGTATAAGGTAGTAAAAAATGAAAGATTGTGTATATCTAAAGTTTCAAAATTTTTGAAGTTTCTAAATTTCTGAATTTTCTAAATTTCCTGTTTCTAAATTTCCAGTTTCTAAATATTTAATATTAATAAGTTTCTAGGCTTTAAGTATAAAGTTTTAAGTATAAAATATAAAGTTTAAAGTATTAAGAATAAAGTATAAATTTTATATTATAAGGTATAAAGAAAAATATATAATATAAAATAGTAGAAGATATAAGTATAAAGAAGAATGTAATAAGCTAAAAGCATAAAGTAGTAAAAGATATAAGTATAATGAAAAAGGGATAAAATAAAAGTATAAAGTATTAAGAATAAAGTATAGTTTTTATGTTATAAGGTATAAAGAAAAAAGTATAAAAGTAAGGGTATAAGGTAGTAAAAATTAGAAGATGTTATATGTCTAAAGTTTAAAAATTTTCAATGTTTCTAAATTTCTGAGTTTTCTAAATTTCCAGTTTCTAAATATTTAATGTTAATAAGTTTCTAGGCTTTAAGTATAACGTTTCAAGTATAAAATATAAAGTATTAAGAATAAAGTATATTTTTTATATTATAAGGTATAAAGAAAAATATATTAAGTTGAAAGTATAAAGTAGTAGAAGATATAAGTATAAAGAAGAATGTAATAAGCTAAAAGAATAAAGTAGTAAAATATATAAGTATAAAGAAAAATGTATAAAATTAAAGTATAAAGTATTAAGAATAGAGTATAAATTTTAAATTATAGGATGTAAAGAAAAATGTATTAAGATAAAAGTATAAAGTAGTAAAAGATATAAGTCTATAGAAAAATGTATAAAATTAAAAGATTAAGGTATTAAGAATAGAGTATAAATTTAAAATCATAAGGTATAAAGAAAAGTGTGTAAAAATAAGGGTATACCCGATCAGAATGAAATACCAAGATTATATCAGAACACAATTTTTGTATCATATTGAGTTATAAATTAGGTCTCGTTAGTAGTTAAAATAACAAAAATTTATAGCAAGTAACAATGCGAGATACAGTTTTGAGATATTTCTGTTATGTATTTCTGATCGGGTAAGGTAGTAAAAAATGAAAGATTGTGTATATCTAAAGTTTCAAAATATAAGATGTTATATATCTAAAGTTTCAAAATTTTCAATGTTTCTAAATTTCTGAATTTTCTAAATTTCTAGTTTTTAAATTTCCAGTTTCTAAATATTCAATGTTAATAAGTTTCTAGGCTTTAAGTATAACGTTTCAACTATAAAATATAAAGTATTAAGAATAAAGTATAATTTTTATATTATAAGGTATAAAGAAAAATATATTAAGTTGAAAGTATAAAGTAATAGAAGCTACAAGTATAAAGAAAAATGTAATAAGCTAAAAGAATAAAGTAGTAAAAGATATGAGTATAAAGAAAATGGGATAAAATGAAAGTATAAAGTATTAAGAATAGAGTATAAATTTTGAATTATAAGGTATAAAGAAAAATGTATAAAATTAAAGGCATAAAGTAGTAAAAAATATAAGATGTTATATATCTAAAGTTTCAAAATTTTTAAAGTTTCTAAATTTCTGAATTTCCTAAATTTCCTGTTTCCAAATTTCCAGTTTCTAAATATTTAATGTTAATAAGTTACTAGGCTTTAAGTATAAAGTTTCAAGTATAAAATATAAAGTATTAAGAATAAAGTGTAAATTTTAAATTATAAGGTATAAAGAAAAATGTATAAAATTAAAGGCACAAAGTAGTAAAAAATATAAGATTCTATATATCTAAAGTTTCAAAATTTTTAAAGTTTCTAAATTGCCAGTTTCCAAATTTCCAGTTTCTAAATATTTAAAATAAGATTCTAGGCTCTAAGTTTAAAGTTTCAAGCATAAAATATAAAGTATAAAGTATTAAAAATAAAGTATAAATTTTTAATTATAAGGTATAAAAAAAAGGTATTATATTATAAGTATAAAG
Organism: Topomyia yanbarensis; assembly: GCF_030247195.1. Taxonomy (NCBI): domain Eukaryota; kingdom Metazoa; phylum Arthropoda; class Insecta; order Diptera; family Culicidae; genus Topomyia; species Topomyia yanbarensis. Next base: position 60,907,957 of record NC_080670.1, read on the forward strand.
TAGTAAAAGATATAAGTATAAAGATGAATGTAATTAAAGTATAAAGTAGAAAAAGATATAACTATGAAAAGTGTATAAAATTAAAAGTATAATGTATTAAGAATAAAGTATAAATTTTAAATTATCAGGCATGAAGAAAAATGTATAAAAGTAAGGGTATAAGGTAGTAAAAAATACAAGATTTTATATATCTAAAGTTTCCAAATTTTTAAGGTTCCTGAATTTCTGAATTTTCTAAATTTCCAGTTTCCAAATTTCCAGTTTCTAAACATTTAATGTTAACAAAATCCTAGGCTTTAAGTATAAAGTTTCAAGTATAAAAGATAAAGTATAAAGTATTAAGAATAAAGTATAAATTTTATATTATAAGGTATAAAGAAAAATGTATTAAGTCAAGAGTATAAAGTAGTAAAAAATATAAGTATAAAGAAAAGTGTATAAAATTCAAAGTATTAAGAATAAAGTATAAATTTCAAATTATAAGGTATAAAGAAAAGTGTATAAAAGTAAGGGTATAAGGTAGTAAAAAATATAAAATTTTATATATCTGAAGTTTCAAAATTTTTAAAGTTTCTAATTTTTTGAATTTTTTAAATTTCTAGTATCTAAATTTCCAGTTTCTAAATATTTAATGTTAATAAGTTTCTAGGCTTTAAGTATAAAGTTTCAAGTATAAAATATAAAGTATTAAGAATAAAGTATAAATTTTAAATGATAAGGTAAAAAGAAAAATGTATTAAGTTAAAAGTATAAAGTAGTAAAAGATATAATTATAATAAAAATGTATTAAATTAAAAATATAAAGTATTAAGAATAAAGTATAAATTTCAAATTATAAGGTATAAAGAAAAGTGTTTAAATGTAAGGGTATAAGGTAGTAAAAAATATAAGATTTTCTATATCTGAAGTTTCAAAATCTTTAAAGTGCCTAAATTTCTGAATTTTCTAAATCTACAGTTTCCAAATTTCCAGTTTCTAAACATTTAATGTTAATAAGTTTCTAGGCTTTAAGCATAAAGTTTCAAGAATAAAATATAAAGTATTGAGAATAAAGTATAAATTTTAAATTATAAGGTATAAAGAAAAATGTACTAAGTTAAAAGTATAAAGTAGTAAAAGATATAGTTATAAAGAAAAATGTATTAAATTAAAAATATTAAATATTAAGAATTAGGTATATATTTTAAATTATAAGGTATAAAGAAAAGTGTATAAAAGTAAGGGTATAAGGTAGTAAAAAATATAAAATTTTATATATCAAGTTTCAAAATTTGTAAAGTTTCTAAATTTCTGAATTTTTTAAATTTCTAGTTTCCAAATTTCCAGTTTCTAAATATTTCATGTTAATAAGTTTCTAGGCTTTAAGTATAAAGTTTCAAGTATAAAGTATTAAGAATAAAGTATAAATTTTATATTAAAAGGTATAAAAAAAATATATTAAGTTAAAAGTATAAAGTAGTAGAAGTTATAAGTATAAAGAAGAATGTAATAAGCTAAAAGTATAAAGTAGTAAAAGATAAGTATAAAGAAAAAGGGATAAAATAAAAGTATAAAGTATTAAGAATAAAGTTTAAATTTTAAATTATAAGGTATAATGAAAAATGTATAAAATTAAAGGCATAAAATAGTAAAAAATATAAGATTTTGTATATCTAAAGTTTCAAAATTTTTAAAGTTTCTAAATTTCTGAATTTTCTAAAATTTCCTGTTTCTAAATATCTAGTTTCCAAATATTTATTGTTAATAAGTTTCTAGGCTTTATGTGTAAAGTTTCAAGCATAAAATATAAAGTATCAAGTATTAAGAATAACGTATATATTTTATATTATAAGGTATAAAGAAAAATATATTAAGTTAAAAGCATAACATAGTAGAAGATTTAAGTATAAAGAAAATTGTATAAAATGAAAGTATAAAGTATTAAGAATAAAGTATAAATTTTAAATTATAAGGTATAAAGAAAAATGTATAAAAGTAAGGGTATAAGGTAGTAAAACAATATAAGATTTGATATATCTAAAGTTTCAAAATTTTTAAAGTTTCTGAATTTTTTAAATTTCCAGTATCCAAATTTCCAGTTTCTAAATATTTAATATTAATAAGTTTCTAGGCTTTAAGTATAAAGTTTCAAGTATAAAATATAAAGTATTAAGAATAATGTGTAAATTTTAAATTATAAGGTATAAAGGAAAATGTAAAAAATTAAATGCATAAAGTAGTAAAAAATATCAGATTTTATATATCTAAAGTTTCAAAATTTTTGAAGTTTCAAAATTTCTGAATTTTCTAAATTTCCTGTTTCTAAATTTCCAGTTTCTAAGTATTTAATATTGATAAGTTTCTAGGCTTTAAGCTTAAAGTTTCAAGCATAAAGTATAAAGTCTTAAGAATAAATTATAAATTTTATATTATAAGGTATAAAGAAAAATATATTAAGTTAAAAGTATAAAATAGTAGAAGATATAAGTATAAAGAAGAATGTAATAAGCTAAAAGAATAAAGTAGTAAAAGATATAAGTATAAGGAAAAATGTATAAAATAAAAGTATAAAGTATTAAGAATAAAGTATAAATTTTAAATTATAAGGTATAAAGAAAAATGTATAAAAATAAGGGTATAAGGTAGTAAAAAATAAAAGTTGTAGTATATCTACAGTTTCAAAATTTTCAATGTTTCTAAATTTCTGAATTTTCTAAATTTCTAGTTTCTAAATTTCCAGTTTCCAAATTTCCGGTTCTAAATATTTAATGTTAATAAGTTTCAATGCTTTAAGTATAAAGTTTCAAGTATAAAGTATTAAGAATAGAGTATAAATTTCATATTATAAGGTATAATGAAAAATATATTAAGTTAAAAGTGTAAAATAGTAGAAGATATAAGTATAAAGAAGAATGTAATAAGCTAAAAGTATAAGGCAGTAAAAGATATAAGTATAAAGAAAAATGTATAAAATAAAATTATAAAGTATTAAGAATAAAGTATAAATTTTAAATTATCAGGTAAAAAGAAAAATGTATAAAAGTAAGGGTATAAGGTAGTAAAAAATATAAGATTTTATATATCTAAAGTTTCCAAATTTTTAAAGTTTCTGAATTTTCTAAATTTCCAGTATCCAAATTTCCAGTTTCTAAATATTTAATATTAATAAGTTTCTAGGCTTTAAGTATAAAGTGTCAAGTATAAAATATAAAGTATAAAGTATTAAGAATAATGTGTAAATTTTAAATTATAAGGTATAAAGAAAAATGTATAAAATTATAGGCATAAAGTAGTAAAAAATATAAGATTTTATATATCTAAAGTTTCAAAATTTATAAAGTTTCTAAATTTCTGAATTTTCTAAATTTCCTGTTTCTAAATTTCTAGTTTCTAAATATTTAATGTTAATAAGTTTCTAGGCTTTAAGTTTAAAGTTTCAAGTATAAAGTTTCAAGTATAAAGTATAAAGTATTAAGAATAAAGTATAAATTTTATATTATAATGTATAAAGAAAAATACATTAAGTTAAAAATATAAAATAGTAGAAGATATAAGTATAAAGAAGAATGTAATAAGCTAAAAGTATAAAGTAGTAAAAGATATAAGTATAAGGAATAATGTATAAAATAATAGTATAAAGTATTAAGAATAAAGTATGAATTTTAAATTATAAGGTATGAAGGAAAAGGGATAAAATAAAAGTATAAAGTATCAAGAATAAAGTTTGATTTTTAAGTTATAAGGTATAAAGAAAAATGTATAAAAGTAAGGGTATAAGGTAGTAAAAAATATAAGCTGTAATATATCTACAGTTTCAAAATTTTCAATGTTTCTAAATTTCTGAATTTTTTAAATTTCTAGTTTCTAAATTTCCAGTTTATAAATATTTTATGTTAATAAGTTTCTAGGCTTTAAGTATAAAGTTTCAAGTATAAAATATAAAGTATAAAGTATTAAGAATAAAGTATAAATTTTATATTATAAGGTATAATGAAAAATATATTTTGTTAAAAGTATAAAATAGTAGAAGATATAAGTATAAAGAAGAATGTGATAAGCTAAAAGTATAAAGTAGTAAAAGATATAGGTATAAAGAAAATTTTTAAAATAAAATTATAAAGTATTAAGAATAAAGTATAAATTTTAAATTTTATGGTGTAAAGAAAAATGTATAAAAGTAACGGTATAAGGTACTAAAAGTTATAAAATTTTATATATCTAAAGCTTCCAAATTTTTAAGGTTCCTAAATTTCTGAATTTTCTAAATTTCCAGTTTCCAAATTTCCAGTTTCTAAACATTTAATGTTAATAGGTTTCTAGGCTTTAAGTATAAAGTATTAAGAATAAAGTATAAATTTTAAATTATAAGGTATAAAAAATGTATTAAGTTAAAAGTATAAAGTAGTGAAAGATATAAGTATAAAGATGAATGTAATAAGTTAAAAGTATAAAGTAATAAGATTAAACTACAAATTTTAAAATTTAAGGAATAAAGAAAAGTGTATAAAAGTTAGTGTATAAGGTAGTAAAAAATATATGATGTTATAAATCTAAAGTTTCAAAATTTTTAAAGTTTCTAAATTTCTGATTTTTCTAAATTTCCAGTTTCCAAATTTCCAGTTTCTAAATATTTAATGTTAATAAGTTTCTAGGCTTTAAGTTTAAAGTTTCAAGCATAAAGTAAAAAGTCTTAAGAATAAAGTATAAATTTTATATTATAAGGTATAAAGAAAAATATATTAAGTTAAAAGTATAAAATAGTAGAAGATATAAGTATAATGAAGAATGTAATAAGCTAAAAGTATAAAGTGGTAAAAGATATAAGTATAAAGAAAAATGTATAAAAGTAACGGTATAAGGTAGTGAAAAATATAAGGTGTTATATATTTAATGTTTCAAAATTTTCAATGCTTCTAAATCTCTGAATTTTCTGAATTTCCAGTTTATAAATATTTAATGTTAATAAGTTTCTAGGCTTTAAGTTTAAAATTTCAAGCATAAAATATAAAGTATTAAGAATAAAGTATAAATTTTAAATTATGAAAAAAATATATTAAAGTAAGCGTATAAGGTAGTAAAAAGATTTATATATTTTATATATCTAAAGTTTCAAAATTTTTAAAGTTTCTAAATTTCCAGTTTTCAAATATCCAGTTTCTAAATATTTAATGTTAATAAGTTTCTAGGCTTTAAGTTTAAAGTTTCAAGTATAAAATATAAAGTATTAAGAATAAAGTGAAAATGTTAAATTATAAGGTATAAAGAAAAATGTATTAAGTTAAAAGTATAAAGTAGTAAAAGATATAAGTATAAAGAAAAATGTACTAAGTTAAAAGTATAAAATAGTAAAAGATATATGTATAAAGAAAGATGTATTAAATTAAAAATATAAAGTATAAAGAATAAAGTATAAAATTTTAATTATAAGGTATAAAGAAAAGTGTTCAAAAGTAAGGGTATAAGGCAGTAAAAAATATAAGATTTTCTATATCTGAAGTTTCAAAATTTTTAAAGTTTCTAAATTTCTGAATTTTCTAAATTTCCAGTTTCTAAATTTCCAGTTTCCAAATTTCCGGTTTCTAAACATTTAATGTTAACAAGTTTCTAGGCTTTAAGTATAAAGTTTCAAGTATAAAATATAAAGTATAAAGTATTAAGAATAAAGTATAAATTTTATATTATAAGGTATAAAGAAAAATGTATAAGTTAAAAGTATAAAATAGTAGAAGATATAAGCATAAAGAAGAATGTAATAAGCTAAAAGTATAAAATAGTAAAAGATATAAGTATAAAGAAAAATGTATAAAATGAAAGTATAAAGTATTAAGAATAAAGCAAGAATTATAAATTATAAGGTATAAAGAAAAATGTATAGAAGTAAGGGCATAAGGTAGTAAAAATATAAAATTTTATATATCTAAAGTTTCCAAATTTTCAAGGTTCCTAAATTTCTGAATTTTCTAAATTTCCAGTTTCTAAATTTCCAGTTTCCAAATTTCCAGTTTCTTAACATTTAATGTTAACAAGATCCTAGGCTTTAAGTATAAAGTTTCAAGTATAAAATATAAAGTATAAAGTATTAAGAATAAGGTATAAATTTTATATTATAAGGTATAAAGAAAAATGTATTAAGTTAAGAGTATAAAGTAGTAAAAGATATAAGTATTATGAAAAATGTATAAAAGTAACGGTATAAGGTAGTAAAAAATATAAGGTGTTATATGTCTAAAGTTTCTAAATTTTCAATGCTTCTAAATCTCTGAATTTTCTAAATTTCCAGTTTCTAAATATTTAATGTTAATAAGTTTCTAGGCTTTAAGTTTAATGTTTCAAGCATAAAATATAAAGTATTAAGAATAAAGTATAAATTTTAAATTATGAAAAAATATATGAAAGTAAGGGTATAAGGTAGTAAAAAGAGTTATATATTTTATATATCTTAAGTTTCAAAATTTTTAAAGTTTCTAAATTTCCAGTTTTCAAATATCCAGTTTCTAAATATTTAATGTTAATAAGTTTCTAGGCTTTAAGTATAAAGTTTCAAGCATAAAATATAAAGTATTAAGAATAAAGTTAAAATTTTAAATTATAAGGTATAAAGAAAAATGTGAGTTAAAAGTATAAAGTAGTAAAAGATATAAGTATAAAGATGAATGTAATAAGTTAAAAGCATAAAGTAGTAAAAGATATGAGTATAAAAAATGTATAAAATTAAAAATATAAATTATTAAAAATGAAGTACAAATTTTAAATTATAAGGTATAAAGAAAAATGTACTAAGTTAAAAGTATAAAGTAGTAAAAGATATATGTATAAAGAAAAATGTTTTAAATCAAAAATATAAAGTATTAAGAATAAAGTATAAATTGTAAATTATAAGGTATAAAGAAAAGTGTTTAAAAGTAAGGGTATAAGGTAGTAAAAAATATAAGATTTTCTATATCTGAAGTTTCAGAATTTTTAAAGTTTCTAAATTTCTGAATTTGATAAATTTCCAGTTTCCAAATTTCCAGTTTACAAATTTCCAGTTTCTAAACATTTAATGTTAGCAAGTTAGCAAGTAGGCTTTAAGTATAAAGTTTCTAGTATAAAATATAAAGTATTAAGAATAAAGTATAAATTTTATATTATAAGGTATAAAGAAAAATATATTAAACTAAAAGTATAAAATAGTAGCAGATATAAGTATAAAGAAGAATGTAATAAGCTAAAAGTGTGAAGTAGTAAAAGATATAAGTACAAAGAAAAATGTATAAAATGAAAGTATAAAGTATTAAGAATAAAGCAAAAATTTTAAATTATAAGGTATAAAGAAAAATGTATAGGAGTAAAGGTATAAAGTAGTAAAAATATAAGATTTTATATATCTAAAGTTTTAAATTTTTTAAGTTAAAAGTATAAAATAGTAGAAGATATAAGTATAAAGAAGAATGTAATAAGCTAAAAGTATAAAGTAGTAAAAGATATAAGTATAAAGAAAAATGTATAAAATGAAAGTATAAAGTATTAAGAATAAAGCAAAAATTTTAAATTATAAGGTATAAAAAAATGTATAGAAGTAATGGTATAAGGTAGTAAAAATATAAGATTTTATATATCTAAAGTTTTAAAATTTTTAAAGTTCCTAAATTTCTGAATTTTCTAAATCTCCAGTTTCCAAATTTCCAGCTTCTAAACATTTAATGTTAATACCCTTCTAGGCTTTAAGTATAAAATTTCAAGAATAGAATATAAAGTATTAAGAATGAAGTATAAATTTTAAATTATAAGGTATAAAGAAAAATGTGTATAAGTAAGGGTATAAGGTAGTAAAAAATATAAAATTTTATATACCTGAAGTTTCAAAATTTTTAAAGTTTCTAAATTTCTGATTTTTTTAAATTTCTAGTTTTTAAATTTCCAGTTTTTAAATATTTAATGTTAAAAAGTTTCTAGGCTTTAAGTATCAAGTTACAAGCATAAAATATAAAGTATTAAGAATAAAGTATAAATTTTATATTATAAGGTATAAAGAAAAAAATATTAAGTTAAAAGTATAAAATAGTAGAAGATATAAGTATAAAGAAGAATGTAATAAGCTAAAAGTATAAAGTAGTAAAAGATATAAGTATAAAGAAAAATGTATAAAATGAAAGTATTAAGTATTAAGAATAAAGCAAAAATTTTAAATGATAAGGCATAAAGAAAAATGTATAGAAGTAAAGGTATAAGGTAGTAATAATATAAGATTTTATATCTAAAGTTTTAAAATTTTTAAAGTTCCTAAATTTCTGAATTTTCTAAATCTCCAGTTTCCAAATTTCCAGTTTCTAAACATTTAATGTTAATAAGCTTCTAGGCTCTAAGTACAAAATTTCAAGAATAAAATATAAAGTATAAAGTATTAAGAATGAAGTATAAATTTTATATTATAATGTATAAAGAAAAATATATTAAGTTAAAAGTATAAAATAGTAGAAGATATAAGTATAAAGAAGAATGTAATAAACTAAAAGTATAAAGTAGTAAAAGATATAAGTATAAAGAAAAAGGGATAAAAGAAAAGTATAAAGTATTAAGAATAAAGTATAATTTTTAATTTATAGGGTATAAAGAAATATGTATAAAAGTAAGGGTATAAGGTAGTAAAAAATATAAGATGAAATATATGTAGAGTTTCAAAATTTTCAATGTTTCTAAATTTCTGAATTTTCTAAATTTCCAGTTTCCAAATTTCCAGTTTCTAAATATGTAATGTTAATAAGTTTCTAGGCTTTAAGTTTACAGTTTCATACATAAAATATAAAGTATAAAGTATTAAGAATAAAATATAAATTTTAAATTATAAGGTATAAAGAAAAATGTATTAAGTTAAGAGTATAAAGTAGTAAAAGATATAAGTATAAAGAAAAATGTATAAAATTAAAAGTATTAAGAACAAAGTATAAATTTTAAATTATAAGGTATAAAGAAAAGTGTATAAAAGTAAGGGTATAAGGTAGTAAAAAATATAAAATTTTATATATCTGAAGTTTCAAAATTTCAAGTTTCTAGATATCTGATTTTTTTAAATTTCTAGTTTCCAAATTTCCAGTTTCTAAATATTTAATGTTAATAAGTTTCTAGGCTTTAAGTATAAAGTATGAAGAATGAAGTATAAATTTTAAATTATAAGGTATAAAGAAAAATGTATAAAAGTAACATTTTAAAATTGCTGAATTTTCTAAATTTCCAGTATCCAAATTTCTAGTTTCTAAATATTTAATATTAATAAGTTTCTAGGCTTTAACTATAAAGTTTCAAGTATAAAATATAAAGTATTAAGAATAATGTGTAAATTTTAAATTATAAGGTATAAAGAAAAATGTATAAAATTAAAGGCATAAAGTAGTAAAAAATATAAGATTTTATATATCTAAAGTTTCAAAATTTTTAAAGTTTCTAAATTTCTGAATTTTCTAAATTTCCTGTTTCTAAATTTCTAATTTCTAAATATTTAATGTTAATAAGTTTCTAGGCTTTAAGTTTAAAATTTCAAGCATAAAGAATAAAGTATTAAGAATAAAGCATAAATTTTTTCTTATAATGTATAAAGAAAAATATATTAAGTTAAAAGTATAAAATGGTAGAAGATATAAGTATAAAGAAGAATGTAATAAGCTAAAAGTATAAAGTAGTAAAAAATATAGGTATAAAGAATAATGTATAAAATAATAGTATAAAGTGTTAAAAATAAAGTATAAATTTAAAATTATAAGGTATAAAGGAAAATGTATAAAAGTAAGGGTATAAGGTAGTAAAAAATATAAGCTGTAATATATCTACAGTTTCAAAATTTTCAATGTTTCTAAATTTCTGAATTTTTTAAATTTCTAGTTACTAAATTTCTAGTTTCTAAATATTTTATGTTAATAAGTTTCTAGGCTTTAAGTATAAAGTTTCAAGTATAAAATATAAAGTATTAGGAATAATGTATAAATTTTATATTATAATGTATAAAGAAAAATATATTAAGTTAAAAGTATAAAATAGTAGAAGATATTAGTATAAAGAAAAATGTAATAAGCTAAAAGTATAAAGTAGTAAAAGAAATAAGTATAAAGAAAAATGTATAAAATAAAATTATAAAGTATTAAGAATAAAGTATAAATTTTAAATTTTAAGGTGTAATGAAAAATGTATGAAAGTAACGGTATAAGGTACTAAAAATTATAAAATTTTATATATCTAAAGTTTCAAAATTTAAAGTTCCTAAATTTCGGAATTTTCTAAATTTCCAGGTTCCAAATTTCCAGCTTCTGAACATTTAATGTTAATAAGTTTCTAGGCTTTAAGTATAAAGTATTAAGAATAAAGTATAAATTTTAAATTATAAGGTATAAAAAAATGTATTAAGTTAAAAGTATAAAGTAGTGAAAGATATAAGTATAAAGATGAATGTAATAAGATAAAAGTATAAAGTATTAAGATTAAACTACAAATTCTAAAATATAAGGAATAAAGAAAAATGTATAAAAGTAAGTGTATAAGGTAGTAAAAAATATATGATGTTATACATCTAAAGTTTCAAAAATTTTAAAGTTTCTAAATTTCTGCATTTTTTAAATTTCCAGTTTCCAAATTTCCAGTTTCTAAATATTTAATGTTGATAAGTTTCTAGGCTTTAGGTGTATAGTTTCAAGCATAAAATATAAAGTATAAAGTATTAAGAATAAAGTATAAATTTTAAATTATAAGGTGTGAAGAAAAATGTAGTAAGTTAAAAGTATAAAGTAGTAAAATATATAAGTCTATAGAAAAATGCATAAAATTAAAAGTTTAAAGTTTTAAGAACAAAGTATAAATTTTTAAATATAAGGTTTAAAGAAAAATGTATAAAAGTAAGAATATAAGGTAGTAAAAAATATAAAATTTTATATATCTGAAGTTTCAAAATTAAGTATAAAATATTAAGAATGAAGTATAAATTTTAAATTATAGGGTATAAAGAAAAGTGTATAAAAGTAAGGGTATAAGGTAGTAAAAAATGAAAGATTTTGTATATCTAAAGTTTCAAAATTTTTAAAGTTTCTAAATTTCTGAATTTTCTAAATTTCCTGTTTCTAAATTTTCAGTTTCTTAATATTTAATGTTAATATGTTTCTAGGCCTTAAGTTTAAAGTTTCTAGCATAAAATATAAAGTATAAAGTATTAAGAATAAAGTATAAATTTTATATTATAAGGTATAAAGAAAAATATAGTAAGTTAAAAGTATAAAAAATAGAAGATATAAGTATAAAGAAGAATGTATAAAATAAAACTTTAAAGTATTACGAATAAAGTATAAAGTATTAAGAATAAAGTATAAATTTTATATTATAAGGTATAAAGAAAAATGTATAAAATTAAAGGCATAAAGTAGTAAAAAACATAAGATTTTATATATCTAAAGTTTCAAAATTTTTAAAGTTTCTAAATTTCCAGTTTCTAAATATTTAAAATAAGTTTCTATGCTTTAAGTTTAAAGTTTCAAGCATAAAATATGAAGTATAAAGTATTAAGAATAAAGTATAAATTTTTAATTATAAGGTATAAAGAAAAATTTATTATATTATAAGTATAAAGTAGTAAAAGATATAAGTATAAAGATAAATGTAATTAAAGTATAAAGTAGAAAAAGATATAACTATGAAAAGTATATAACATTAAAATTATAAAGTATTAAGAATAAAGTATAAATTTTATATTATCAGGTATTAAGAAAAATGTATAAAAGTAAGGGTATGAGGTAGTAAAAAATATAAGATTTTATATATCTAAAGTTTCCAAATTTTTAAGGTTCCTAAATTTCTGAATTTTATAAATTTCCAGTTTCTAAATTTCCAGTTTCCAAATTTCCAGATTCTAAACATTTAATGTTAACAAGATCCTAGGCTTTAAGTATAAAGTTTCAAGTATAAAATATAAAGTGTAAAGTATTAAGAATAAAGTATAAATTTTATATTATAAGGTATAAAGAAAAATGTATTAAGTTAAGAGTATAAAATAGTAAAAGATATAAGTATAAAGAAAAATGTATAAAATTAAAAGTATTAAGAATAAAGTATAAATTTAAAATTATAAGGTATAAAGAAAAGTGTATAAAAGTAAGGGTATAAGGTAGTGAAAAATATAAAATTTTATATATCTGAAGTTTCAAAATTTTTAAAGTTTCTAATTTTCTGAATTTTTTAAATTTCTAGTTTCTAAATTTCCAGTTTCCAACTTTCCAGTTTCTAAATATTTAATGTTAATAAGTTTCTAGGCTTCAAGTATAAAGTTTCAAGTATAAAAGATAAAGTATTAAGAATAAAGTATAAATTTTATATTATAAGGTATAAAGAAAAGTATATTATGTTAAAAAGTATAAAATAGTAGCAGATATAAGTATAAAGAAGAATGTAATAAGCTAAAAGTATAAAGTAGTAAAAGATATAAGTATAAAGAAAAAGGGATAAAATAAAAGTATAAAGTATTAATAATTAAGTATAATTTTTAAGTTATAAGGTATAAAGAAAAATGTATAAAAGTAAGCGTATAAGATAGTAAAAAATATAATCTGTTATATATCTAAAGTTTCAAAATTTTCAATGTTTCTAAATCTCTGAATTTTCTAAATTCCCGGTTTCTTAATTTCCAGTTTCCAAATATTTTATGTTAATAAGTTTATAGGCTTTAAGTTTAAAGTTTCAAGCAATAAATATAAAGTATTAAGATTAAAGTATAAATTTTAAATTATAAAAAAATATATAAAAGTAAGGGTATAAGGTAGTAAAAAGATATAAGATTTTATATATCTAAAGTTTAAAATTTTTTAAAGTTTCTAAATTTCCAGTTTCCAAATATCCAGTTTCTAAATATTTAATGTTAATAAGTTTCTAGGCTTTAAGTATAAAGTTTCAAGTATAAAGTATAATGTATCAAGAATGAAGCGAAAATTTTAAATTATAAGGTATAAAGAAAAATGTATTAAGTTAAAAGTATAAAGTAGTAAAAGATATAAGTATAAAGATGAATGTAATAAGTTAAAAGTATAAAGTAGTAAAAGATATGAGTATAAAAAATGTACAAAATTAAAAATATAAATTATTAAGAATATAGTAAAAATTTTAAATTATAAGGTATAAAGAAAAATGTACTAAGTTCAAAGTATAAAGTAGTAAAAGATATAATTATAAAGAAAAATGTAATAAATTAAAAATATAAAGTATTAAGAATAAAGTATAAATTTTAAATTATAAGATAAAAAGAAAAGTGTATAAAAGTAAGGGTATAAGGTAGTAAAAAATATAAGATTTTCTATATCAGAAGTTTCAAAATTTTTAAAGTTTCTAAATTTCTGAATTTTCTAAATTTCTAGTTTCTAAATCTCCAGTTTCCAAATTTCCACTTTCTAAACATTTAATGTTAACAAGTTTCTAGGCTTTAAGTATAAAGTTTCAAGTATAAAATATAAAGTATTAAGAATAAAGTATAAATTTTATATTATAAGGTATAAAGAAAAATATATTAAGTTAAAAGTATAAAATAGTAGAAGATATAAGTATAAAGAAAAATGTATAAAATGAAAGTATAAAGTGTTAAGAATAAAGCAAAAATTTTAAATTATAAGGTGTAAAGAAAAATGTATAGAAGTAAGGGTATAAGGCAGTAAAAATATAAGATTTTATATATCTAAAGTTTCAAAAATTTTAAAGTGCCTAAATTTCTGAATTTTCTAAATCTCCAGTTTCTAATCATTTAATGTTAATAAGTTTCTAGGATTTAAGCATAAAGTTTCAAGAATAAAATATAAAGTATTGAGAATGAAGTATAAATTTTAAATTATAAGGTATAAAGAAAAATGTACTAAGTTAAAAGTATAAAGTACTAAAAGATATAAGTATAAAGAAAAATGTGTTAAATTAAAAATATTAAGTATTGAGAATAAGGTATAAATTTTAAATTGTAAGGTATAAAGAAAAGTGTATAAAAGTAATGGTATAAGGTAGTAAAACAATATAAGATTTCATATATCTAAAGTTTCAAAATTTTTAAAGTTTCAGAATTTTCTAAATTTCCAGTATCCAAATTTCCAGTTTCTAAATATTTATTATTAATAAGTTTCTAAGCTTTAAGTATAAAGTTTCAAGTATAAAATATAAAGTATAAAGTATTAAGAATAATGTGTAAATTTTAAATTATAAGGTATAAAGAAAAATGTATAAAATTATAGGCATAAAGTAGTAAAAAATTTAAGATTTTTTATATCTGAAGTTTCAAAATTTTTAAAGTTCCTAAATTTCTAAATTTTCTAAATTTCCAGTATCCAACTTTCCAGTTTCTAAATATTTAATATTAATAAGTTTCTAGGCTTTAAGTATAAAGTTTCAAGTATAAAATATTAAGTACTAGCTAATACCCATCGCGCGTTGCTGCGATACTCTGCGAAATAGGAGGAAAACACAATTTGTTCCAAAGCGCCATCTGGCGGGCAGATAATCTCCAACTAATAGCACACAAACACGCCCCATTCCAAATACCTACTGTGTGCAAATTTTTACGGAAATCGGTTAAGCCGTTTGCGAGTCTATAAATCATATTCATACAAACGTTGACTTTATATATATATATATATATATATATATATATATATATATATATATATATATATATATATATATATATATATATATATATATATATATATATATATATATATATATATATATATATATATATATATATATATATATATATATATATATATATGTGTGTGTGTGTTAATTTTAAATTAGAAGGTATAAAGGAAAATGTATAAAATTAAATGTATAAAGTAGTAAAAAATATAAGATTTTATAAATCTAAAGTTTCAAAATTTTTAAAGTTTCTAAATTTCTGAATTTTCTAAATTTCCTGTTTCTAAATTTCCAGTTTCTAAGTATTTAATGTTAATAAGTTTCGAGGCTTTAAGCTTAAAGTTTCAAGAATAAAGTACAAAGTCTTAAGAATAAAGTATAAATTTTAAATTATAAAGTATAAAGAAAGATGTATAAAAGTAACGGTATAAGGTACTAAAAATTATAAGATTTTATATATCTAAAGTTTCAAAATTTTTAAAGTTTCTGAATTTTCAAAATTTCCAGTATCCAAATTTCCAGTTTCTAAATATTTGATATTAATAAGTTTCTAGGCTTTAAGTATAAAGTGTCAAGTATAAAATATAAAGTATTAAAAATAAAGTATAAATTTTATATTGTAAAGTATAAAGAAAAATATATTAAGTTAAAAGTATAAAATGGTAAAAGATATAAGTATAAAGAAGAACGTAATAAGTTAAAAGTATAAAGTATTAAGAATAAAATATAAATTTTGAATTAAAAGGTATAAAGAAAAATATATATAAGTAAGAGTATGAGGTAGTAAAAAATGTAATATGTTATATATCTAAAGTTTCAAAATTTCTGAATTTTCGAAATTTCTAGTTTCTAAATTTCCAGTATCCAAATTTCCAGTTTCTAAATATTTAATGTTAATAAGTTTCTAGGCTTTAAGTATAAAGTTTCAAGTATAAAATATAGAGTATTAAGAATAAAGTATAAATTTTAAATTATAAGGTATAAAGAAAAATGTATCAAAGTAAGGGTATAAGGTAGTAAAACAATATAAGATTTTATATATCTAAAGTTTCAAAATTTTTAAAGTTTCAGAATTTTCTAAATTTCCAGTATCCAAATTTCCAGTTTCTAAATATTTAATATTAATAGGTTTATAAGCTTTAAGTATAAAGTTTCAAGTATAAAATATAAAGTATAAAGTATTAAGAATAATGTGTAAATTATAAATTATCAGGTATAAAGAAAAACGTATAAAATTATAGGCAGAAAGTAGTAAAAAATATAAGATTTTATATATCTAAAGTTTCAAAATTTCTAAAGTTTCTAAATTTCTGAATTTTCTAAATTTCCTGTTTCTAAATTTCTAGTTTCTAAATATTTAATGTTAATAAGTTTCTAGGCTTTAAGTTTAAAGTTTCAAGCATAAAGTATAAAGTATTAAGAATAAAGTATTAATTTTAAATTATAAGGTATAAAGAAAAATGTATAAAAGTAAGGGTAGTAAAAAATATAAGCTGTAATATATCTACAGTTTCAAAATTTTCAATGTTTCTAAATTTCTGATTTTTTAAAATTTCTAGTTTCTAAATTTCCAGTTTAGAAATATTTTATGTTAATAAGTTTCTAGGCATTACGTATAAAGTTTCAAGTATAAAATATAAAATATAAAATATAAAGTATAAATTATTAAGAATAAAATATAAATTTTATATTATAAGGCATAATGAAAAATATATTAAGTTAAAAGTATAAAATAGTAGAAGATATAAGTATAAAGAAAAATGTATAAAATAAAATTATAAAGTATTAAGAATAAAGTATAAATTTTAAATTTTAAGGTATAAAGAAAAATGTATAAAAGTAACTGTATAAGGTACTAAAAATTATAAAATTTTATATATCTAAAGTTTCAAAATTTTTAAAGATTCAGAATTTTCTAAATTTCCAGTATCCAAATTTCCAGTTTCTAAATATTTAATATTAATAGGTTTCTAAGCTTTAAGTATAAAGTTTCAAGTATTAAATATAAAGTATAAAGTATTAAGAATAATGCGTAAATTTTAAATTATAAGGTATAAAGAAAAATGTATAAAATTATAGGCATAAAGTAGTAAAAAATATAAGATTTTATATGTCTAAAGTTTCAAAATTTTTATAGTTTCTAAATTTCTGAATTTTCTAAATTTCCTGTTTCTAAATTTCTAGTTTCTAAATATTTAATGTTAATAAGTTTCTAGGCTTTAAGTATAAAGTTTCAAGCATAAAATATAAAATATAAAGTATAAAGTATTAAGAATAAAGTATAAATTTTATATTATAAGGTATAATGAAAAATATATTATGTTAAAAGTATAAAATAGTAGAAGATATAAGTATAAAGAAGAATGTAATAAGCTAAAAGTATAAAGTAGTAAAAGATATAAGTATAAGGAATAATGTACAAAATAATAGTATAAAGTATTAAGAATAAAGTATAAATTTGAAATTATAAGGTATAAAGAAAAATGTATAAAAGTAATGGTATAAGGTAGTAAAAAATATAAGCTGTAATATATCTACAGTTTCAAAACTTTCAATGTTTCTAAATTTCTGAATATTTTAAATTTCTAGTTTCTAAATTTCCAGTTTGCAAATATTTTATGTTAATAAGTTTCTAGGCTTTAAGTATAATGTTTCAAGTATAAAATATAAAGTATAAAGTATTAAGAATAAAGTATAAATTTTATATTATAAGGTATAATGAAAAATATATTAAGTTAAAAGTATAAAATAGTAGAAGATATAAGTATAAAGAAGAATGTAATAAGCTAAAAGTATAAAGAAGTAAAAGATATAAGTATAAAAAAATGTATAAAATAAAATTATAAAGTATTAAGAATAAAGTATAAATTTTAAATTTTAAGGTAAAAAAAAAATGGATAAAAGTAACGGCATAAGGTACTAATAATTATAAAATTTTATATATCTAAAGTTCAAAATTTTTAAGGTTCATAAATTTCTGAATTTTCTAAATTTGCAGTTTCTAAACATTTAGTGTTAATAAGTTTCTAGGCTTTAAGTATAAAGTATTAAGAATAAAGTATAAATTTTAATTTATAAGGTATAAAAAAATGTATTAAGTTAAAAGTATAAAGTATTGAAAGATATAAGTATAAAGATGAATGTAATAAGTTAAAAGTATAAAGTACTAAGATTAAACAACAAATTTTAAAATTTTAGGAATAAAGAAAAATGTATAAAAGTAAGTGTATAAGGTAGTAAAAAATATATGATGTTATAAATCTAAAGTTTCAAAATTTTTAAAGTTTCTAAATTTCTGAATTTTCTAAATTTTCAGTTTCCAAATTTCCAGTTTCTAAATATTTAGTGTTAATAAGTTTCTAGGCTTTAGTTTTAAAGTTTCAAGCATAATATATAAAATATTAAGAATAAAGAATAAATTTTAAATTATAAGGTGTAAAGAAAAATGTATTAAGTTAAAAGTATAAAGTAGTAAAAGATATAAGTCTATAGAAAAATGTATAAAATTAAAAGTTTAAAGTATTAAGAATAAAGTATAATTTTTAAAATTATAAGGTATAAAGAAAAGTGTATAAAAGTAAGGGTATAAGGTAGTAAAAAATGAAAGATTTTGTATATCTAAAGTTTCAAAATTTTTAAAGTTTCTAAATTTCTGAATTTTCTAAATTTCCTGTTTCTAAATTTACAGTTTCTTAATATTTAATGTTAATATGTTTCTAGGCTTTAAGTTTATAGTTTCAAGCATAAAATATAAAGTATAAAGTATTAAGAATAAAGTATAATTTTTATATTATAAGGTATAAAGAAAAATATATTAAGTTAAAAGTATGAAATAGTAGAAGATATAAGTATAAAGAAAAATGTATAAAAGTAAGGGTATAAGATAGTAAAAAATATGAGATATTATGTATCTAAAGTTTCAAAATTTTCAACGTTTCTAAATTTCTGAATTTTCTAGATTTCTAGTTTCTAAATTTCCAGTTTCTAAATATTTAATGTTAATAAGTTTCTAGGCTTTAAGTATAAAGTTTCAACTATAAAATATAAAGTATTAAGAATAAAGTATAAATTTTATATTATAAGGTATAAAGAAAAATGTATAAAGGTAAGGGTATAAGGTAGTAAAAAATATAAGATTTTATATATCTAAAGTTTCAAAATTTTTAGAGTTTCTAAATTTTTGAATTTTCCAAATTTCCAGTTTCTACATATTTAATGATAATAAGTTCTAACCTTTAAGTATAATGTTTCAAGTATAAAATGTAAAGTATTTAGAATAAAGTGTAAATTTTAAATTATAAGGTATAAAGAAAAATGTATAAAATTAAAGGCATAAAGTAGAAAAAAATATGAGATTTTATATCTAAAGTTTCAAAAATTTTAAAGTTTCTACATTTCTGAATTTTCTAAATTTCCAGTTTCTAAATTTGCAGTTTCCAAATTTCCAATTTCTAAATATATAATGTTAATAAGTATCTAGGCTTTAGGTTTAAAGTTTCAGGCATAAAATATAAAGTATAAAGTATTAAGAATAAAGTATTAATTTTATATTATAAGGTATAAAGAAAAATATATTAAGTTAAAAATATAAAATAGTAAAAGATATAAGTATAAAGAAGAATGTAATAAGTTAAAAGTATAAAGTAGTAAAAGATATAAATATAAAAAATGTATAAAATTAAAAGTATAAATTTTTAAGAAGAAAGTATAAATTTTGAATTATAAGGTATGAAGAAAAATGTATAAAAGTAAGGGTATAAGGTAGCAAGAAAATATAAGATGTTATATATCTAAAGTTTCAAAATTTTTAAAGTTTCTAAATTTCTGAATTTTCTAAATTTCCAGATTTTAAATTTCCTGTTTCCAAATTTCCAGTTTCTAAATATTTAATGTTAATAAGTTTCTAGGCCTTAAGTATAAAGTTTCAAGTATAAAATATAAAGCATTAGGAATAAAGTGTAAATTTTAAATTATAAGGTATAAAGAAAAATGTATAAAATTAAAGGCATAAAGTAGTAAAAATTTAAGATTTTATATCTAAAGTTTCAAAATTTTTAAAGTTTCTAAATTTCTGAATTTCCTAAATTTCCAGTTTCCAAATTTTCAGTTTCTAAATATTTAAAATAAGTTTCTAGGCTTTAAGTTTAAAGTTTCAAGCATAAAATATGAAGTATAAAGTATTAAGAATAAGGTATAATTTTTAAGTTACAAGGTATAAAGAAAAATGTATAAAAGTAAGGGTATAAGGTAGTAAAAAATATAAGATGTTATATATCTAAAGTTTCAAAATTTTCAATGTTTCTAAATCTCTGCATTTTCTAAATTTCCAGTTTCTAAATATTTAATGCTAATAAGTTTCTAGGCTTTAAGTTTAAAGTTTCAAGCATAAAATATAAAGTATTAAGAATAAAGTATAAATTTTATATTAAAAGGCATAATAAAATATATATTAAGTTAAAAGTATAAAATAGTAGAAGATATAAGTATAAAGAAGAATGTAATAAGCTAAAAGTATAGAGTAGTAAAAGATATAAGTATAAAAAAGGGATAAAATGAAAGCATAAAATATTAAGAATAGAGTATAAATTTTAAGTTATAAGGTATAAAGAAAAATGTATAAAATTAAAGGCATAAAGTAGTAAAAAATATAAGATTTTATATATCTAAAGTTTCAAAATTTTTAAAGTTTCTAAATTTCTAAATTTTCTAAATTTCCAGTTTCCAAATTTCCAGTTTCTAAATATTTAATGTTAATAAGTTTCTAGGCTTTAAATTTAAAGTTTCAAGCATAAAATATAAAGTATTAAGAATAAAGCATAAATTTTAAATTATAAGGTGTAAAGAAAAATGTATTAAGTTAAAAGTATAAAGTAGTAAAAGATATAAGTGCAAAGATGAATGTAATTAAAGTATAAAGTAAAAAAAGATTTAAGTTTGAAAAATGTATAAAAGTAAGGGTATAAGGTAGTAAAAAATATAAGATTTTATATATCTAAAGTTTCCAAATTTTTAAGGTTCCTAAATTGCTGAATTTTCTAAATTTCCAGTTTCCAAATTTCCAGTTTCTAAACATTTAATGTTAACAAGTTTCTAGGCTTTAAGTATAAAGTTTCTAGTATAAAATATAATGTATAAAGTATAAATTTTATATTATAAGGTATAAAGAAATATATATTAATTTAAAAGTATAAAATAGTAGCAGATATAAGTATAAAGAAGAATGTAATAAGCTAAAAGTATAAAGTAGTAAAACATATAAGTATAAAGAAAAATGTATAAAATGAAAAACTAAAGTATTAAGAATAAAGCAAAAATTTTAAATTATAAATGTATAAAGAAAAATGTATCGAAGTAAAGGTATAAGGTAGTAAAAATATAAGATTTTATATATCTAAAGTTTTAAAAATTTTAAAGTTCCTAAATTTCTGAATTTTCTAAATCTCCAGTTTCCAAATTTCCATTTTCTAAACATTTAATGTTAATAAGCTTATAGGCTTTAAGTATAAAATTTCAAGAATAAAATATAAAGTATTTAGAATGAAGAAGAATGTAATAAGTTAAAAGTATAAAGTAGTAAAAGATATAAATATAAAAAATGTATAAAATTAAAAGTATAAATTTTTAAGAAGAAAGTATAAATTTTGAATTATAAGGTATGAAGAAAAATGTATAAAAGTAAGGGTATAAGGTAGCAAGAAAATATAAGATGTTATATATCTAAAGTTTCAAAATTTTTAAAGTTTCTAAATTTCTGAATTTTCTAAATTTCCAGATTTTAAATTTCCTGTTTCCAAATTTCCAGTTTCTAAATATTTAATGTTAATAAGTTTCTAGGCCTTAAGTATAAAGTTTCAAGTATAAAATATAAAGCATTAGGAATAAAGTGTAAATTTTAAATTATAAGGTATAAAGAAAAATGTATAAAATTAAAGGCATAAAGTAGTAAAAATTTAAGATTTTATATCTAAAGTTTCAAAATTTTTAAAGTTTCTAAATTTCTGAATTTCCTAAATTTCCAGTTTCCAAATTTTCAGTTTCTAAATATTTAAAATAAGTTTCTAGGCTTTAAGTTTAAAGTTTCAAGCATAAAATATGAAGTATAAAGTATTAAGAATAAGGTATAATTTTTAAGTTACAAGGTATAAAGAAAAATGTATAAAAGTAAGGGTATAAGGTAGTAAAAAATATAAGATGTTATATATCTAAAGTTTCAAAATTTTCAATGTTTCTAAATCTCTGCATTTTCTAAATTTCCAGTTTCTAAATATTTAATGCTAATAAGTTTCTAGGCTTTAAGTTTAAAGTTTCAAGCATAAAATATAAAGTATTAAGAATAAAGTATAAATTTTATATTAAAAGGCATAATAAAATATATATTAAGTTAAAAGTATAAAATAGTAGAAGATATAAGTATAAAGAAGAATGTAATAAGCTAAAAGTATAGAGTAGTAAAAGATATAAGTATAAAAAAGGGATAAAATGAAAGCATAAAATATTAAGAATAGAGTATAAATTTTAAGTTATAAGGTATAAAGAAAAATGTATAAAATTAAAGGCATAAAGTAGTAAAAAATATAAGATTTTATATATCTAAAGTTTCAAAATTTTTAAAGTTTCTAAATTTCTAAATTTTCTAAATTTCCAGTTTCCAAATTTCCAGTTTCTAAATATTTAATGTTAATAAGTTTCTAGGCTTTAAATTTAAAGTTTCAAGCATAAAATATAAAGTATTAAGAATAAAGCATAAATTTTAAATTATAAGGTGTAAAGAAAAATGTATTAAGTTAAAAGTATAAAGTAGTAAAAGATATAAGTGCAAAGATGAATGTAATTAAAGTATAAAGTAAAAAAAGATTTAAGTTTGAAAAATGTATAAAAGTAAGGGTATAAGGTAGTAAAAAATATAAGATTTTATATATCTAAAGTTTCCAAATTTTTAAGGTTCCTAAATTGCTGAATTTTCTAAATTTCCAGTTTCCAAATTTCCAGTTTCTAAACATTTAATGTTAACAAGTTTCTAGGCTTTAAGTATAAAGTTTCTAGTATAAAATATAATGTATAAAGTATAAATTTTATATTATAAGGTATAAAGAAATATATATTAATTTAAAAGTATAAAATAGTAGCAGATATAAGTATAAAGAAGAATGTAATAAGCTAAAAGTATAAAGTAGTAAAACATATAAGTATAAAGAAAAATGTATAAAATGAAAAACTAAAGTATTAAGAATAAAGCAAAAATTTTAAATTATAAATGTATAAAGAAAAATGTATCGAAGTAAAGGTATAAGGTAGTAAAAATATAAGATTTTATATATCTAAAGTTTTAAAAATTTTAAAGTTCCTAAATTTCTGAATTTTCTAAATCTCCAGTTTCCAAATTTCCATTTTCTAAACATTTAATGTTAATAAGCTTATAGGCTTTAAGTATAAAATTTCAAGAATAAAATATAAAGTATTTAGAATGAAGCATCAATTTTAAATTATAAGGTATAATGAAAGATGTGTATAAGTAAGGGTATAAGGTAGTAAAAAATATAAGATGTTATATATCTAAGGTTTCAAAATTTTTAAAGTTTCTAAATTTCTGAATTTTCTAAATTTCGAGTTTCTAAATATGTAATGTTAATAAGTTTCTAGGCTTTAAGTTTACAGTTTCATACATAAAATATAAAGTATAAAGTATTAAGAATAAAAAATAAATTTTAAATTATAAGGTATAAAGAAAAATGTATTAAGTTAAAAGTATAAAGTAGTAAAAGATATAAGTATAAAGAAAAATGTATAAAATTAAAAGTATTAAGAATAAAGTATAAATTTAAAATTATAGGGTATAAAGAAAAGTGTATAAAAGTAAAGGTATAAGGTAGTAAAAAATATAAAATTTTATATATCTGAAGTTTCAAAATTATTAAAGTTTCTAAATTTCTGAATTTTTTAAATTTCTAGTTTCCAAATTTCCCGTTTCTAAATATTTATTGTTAATAAGTTTCTAGACTTTAAGTATAAACTTTCAAGTATAAAATATAAAATATAAAGTATAAAGTATTAAGGATAAAGTATAAATTTTATATTATAAGGTATAAAGAAAAATATATTAAGTTAAAAGTATAAAATAGTAGAAGATATAAGTATAAAGAAGAATGTAATAAGCTAAAAGTATAAAGTAGTAAAAGATATAAGTATAAAGAAAAAGGGATAAAATAAAAGTATAAAGTATTAAGAATGAAGTATAATTTTTAAGTTATAAGGTATAAAGAAAAATGTATAAAAGTAAGGGTATAAGGTAGTAAAAATATATAAGATTTTATATACCTAAAGTTTCAAATTTTTTAAAGTTTCTAAATTTCCAGTTTCCAAATATCCAGTTTATAAATTACTTAATGTTAATAAGTTTCTAGGCTTTAAGTATAAAGTTTCGTATAAAATATAAAGTATAAAGTATTAAGAATAAAGTATAAATTTTAAATTATAAGGTGCAAAGAAAAGTGTATTAAGTTAAAGTATAAAGTAGTAAAAGATATAAGTATAAAGAAAAATGTATAAAATTAAATGTATAAAGTATTAAGAATAAAGTATAAATTTTAAATTATAAGGTATAAAGAGAAATGTATTAAGTTAAAATAATGAATGTAATATGTTAAAAGTATAAAGTAGTGAAAGATATGAGTATAAAAAATGTATAAAATTAAAAATATAAATTATTAAGAATAAAGTATAAATTTAAAATTATAAGGTATAAAGTAGTAAAAGATATAAGTATGAAGAAAAATGTATTAAATTTAAAATATAAAGTATTAAGAATAAAGCATAAATTTTAAATTATAAGGTATAAAGTAAAGTGTTTAAAAGTAAGGGTATAAGGTAGTAAAAAATATAAGATTTTCTATATCTGAAATTTCAAAATTTTTAAAGTTTCTAAATTTCTGAATTTTCTAAATTTCCAGTTTCTAAATTCCCAGTTTCTAAATATTTAATGGTAATAAGTTTCTAGGCTTTAAGCTTAAAGTTTCAAGCATAAAATATAAAGTATTAAGAATAAAGTATAAATTTTAAAAGAAAAATGTATTATATTAAAAGAATAAAGTAGTAAAAGATATAAGTATAGAGATGAACGTAAGTTAGAGTATAAAGTAGTAAAAGATATAAGTATAAAGAAAAATGTATAAAATTAAAAGTATAAAGTATTAAGAATAAAGTATAAATTTGAAATTACAAGGTATAAAGAAAAGTGTATAAAATGAAAGGCATAAAGTAGTAAAGAATATAGAATTTAATATATCTGAAGCTTCAAAATTTTAAAAGTTTCTAAATCTTTGAATTTTCTAAATTTCCAGTTTCCAAATTTCCAGTTTCGAAACATTCAATGTTAATAAGTTTCTAGGCTTTAGGTATAAAATTTCAAGTATAAAATATAAAGTATAAAGTATTAAGAATAAAGTATAAATTATAAGGTATAAAGAAAAAAGTATTAAGTTAAAAGAATAAAGTAGTAAAAGATATAAGTATAAAAAAATGTATAAAATTAAAAGTATAATGTATTAAGAATAAAGTATAAATTTTAAGGGATAAAGCAAAATGTATAAAAGTAAGGGTATAAGGTAGTAAAACAAAATAAGATTTTATATATCTAAAGTTTCAAAGTTTTTAAAGTTCCTAAATTTCTGAATTTTCTAAATTTCCAGATTCTAAATTTCCAGTTTCTATACATTTAATGTTAATCTAGGCTTTAAGTATAAAGTTTCAAGTATAAAGTATTAAAAATAAAGTATAAATTTTATATTGTAAGGTATAAAGAAAAATATATTAAGTTAAAAGAATAAAATGGTAAAAGATATAAGTATAAAGAAGAAAGTAATAAGTTAAAAGTATAAAGCATAAATTTTTATTATAAGGTATAAAGAAAAATGTTTAAAAGTAAGGGTATGAGGTAGTCAAAAATAATGCTATATATCTAAAGTTTCAAAATTTCTGAATTTTCTAAATTTCTAGTTTCTAAATTTCCAGTTTCCAAATTTCCAGTTTCTAAATATTTATTGTTAATAAGTTTCTAGGCTATAAGTTTTAAGTTTCAAGCATAAAGTATAAATTATTAAGCAAAAAGTATAAATTTTAAATTATAAGGTATAAAGAAAAGTGTATAAAATGAAAGGCATAAAGTAGTAAAAAATATAAAATATTAAATATCTAAAGCTTCCAAATTTTTAAAGTTTATAAATTTCTGAATTTTTTAAATTTCTAGTTTCTAAATTTCCAGTTTCTAAATATTTAATGTTAACACTCGGAATACCAAGGGGGTAAAAAAAATGGGAACGCTTACTTTAACCGGTCATATCTCAGCCGTTACATAATCGATTTTAAATCTGTCTTCACCAGTAGAAAGATATGTCTTTTGTGAATACGTCAAATTAAAAAATAGAAGAATAGAGTTGTCTACCGTAAGTTACAGTAAAAAGAGTATAACAAAGTCAGTGAGAAAAAAAATGGGAACGCTTCTTTGACTTGCCATATCTTAGCTGTTTGCTCACCAATTTTAATTCTTTTTTCACCATTGGATAGGTAAATCATTTATAAAAACAGTGAATAAAGAATGATGGAAAACAAATTTGTGTATCTGAAGTAATTGTAAAAACAGTAATTGAGAGTCAGTACAGACGAAATGACTTTTTCTGTTCAAACAATCGTATCACGACCGTTTGTCAACCAATTTCAATTTTCCTTACACCAATGCAATCCTTAGAGCTTCTAGACTTGTAATATATGCAATAAATAGTAGATTTTCAAAAATTACTATACTTTTTCGAGTTTTTAGGAGATAGGATTTTTACAATGTACGTGGCATACGGTTGATTGAAATTCTTTGCGACTTGTTAGTTTTACGGTTTAAAAATTACCTGTTTACTCAATAGTTCTACATATTATACATGGATATTATTATATCAAAATGTTTGCACGGACGTGGAGAAACACATTATTGTATGTAAGTTACTAAATAATAGAGTGTGTTAGGACGATTCAGTAAATACGAAGAAGTTCAGAATTTTGAAATATTCGTCATATAACTTTAAATTTGAAGCGATGACCTATACATTTTAATACACCAGTCGATTGTAATTGATGGCGGCTACAATTTCTGAAAAAACACATTTTTATATTTTCTCAAAAAATAGCCAAAAGTACGTAGAAGTACAGAAATTTCATTTAGTTGGCAAAAAACGTCGAATTCAAAGCGATGGCCTATACCTTTTTATATACCAATCGATTATAATTGATTTTGGTTACAATTTCTGGAAGAACAATTTGTATATTTTCTCAAAAAATAGACTAAAGTACGTAGAACTACAGTAATTTCATTTAGTTGACAAATAGCTTCAAGTATTCAAAGCTATCACCTATTCCATTTATACACCAATCGATTGTAATTGATTTTGGCTACAATTTCTTAAAGAACAAATTTTTATATATTCTCAAAAAATAGCCAAAAATACGTACAAGTACAGAAATTTCATTTATTGGGCAAATAACGACGAATTCTAAGGGATGATTTATACTTTTTTATACACCAATCGATTGTAATTGATGGCGGCTACAATTTTTGAAAGAACACATTTTTATATTTTCTCAAAAAATAGACAAAATGCGAAGAAGTACGGAAATTTGATGTAGTTGGCAAATAAGGTCAAATTCAAAGTGATGGCCTACACTTTTATATATATACCAATCGATTGTAATTGATTTCGGCTACAATTGTTGCAAGATAAACTTTTCATATTTTCCCAAAAAAACGACAAAAATACGTAGAAGTACAGAAATTTCGTCTGATTGGCACATAACTACAAATTTCCGTACTTCTACGTATTTTTGGCTAATTTTTGAGAAAATATAAACAATTGTTCTATCAAAAATTGTGGCCGCCATCAATTACAATAGATTGGTGTATAAATAGTGTAGGTCATCCCTTTTAATTTGCAGTTATTTGTCAATGAAACGAAATTTCTGTACTTCTACGTATTTTTGTCGTTTTTTTAAAAAAATATAAAAAGTTTATCTTGCAACAATTGTAGCCGAAATCAATTACAATCGATTGGTATATATAAAAGTGTAGTCATCACTTTGAATTTGACCTTACTTGCCAACTAAATCAAATTTCCGTACTTCTACGTATTTTGTCTATTTTTTGAGAAAATATAAAAATGTGTTCTTTCAGAAATTGTAGCCACCATTAATTACAATCGATTGGTGTATAAAAAGTATAAATCATTCCTTAAAATTCGACGTTATTTACCCACTAAATGAAATTTCTGTGCTTATACGTAGTTTTGGCTATTTTTTAGAAAATATGTTCTTTCAGAAATTGTAGCCAAAATCAATTACAATCGATTGGTATATAAAAAGGTATAGGCCATCACTTTGAACTCGACGTTATTTGCCAACTAAATGGAATTTCTGTACTTCTACGTACTTTTGGCTATTTTTTGAGAAAATATAATAATGTGTTTTTTTTTTCAGAAATTATAGCTGCCATCAATTACAATCGACTGGTGTACTAAAATGTATAGGTCATCGCTTCAAATTTAAAGTTATATGACGAATATTTCAAAATTCTGAACTTCTTCGTATTTACTGAATCGTCCTAACACACCCTATTATTTAGTAACTTACATACAATAATGTGTTTCTCCACGTTCGTGCAATCATTTTGATATAATAATACCCATGTATATATGTATTGAGTAAACAGGTAATTTTCAAACCGTAAATCTAACAAGTCGCAAAGAATTTCAATCAACCGTATGCCACGTACATTGTAAAAATCCTATCTCCTAAAAACTCGAAAAAGTATAGTAATTTTTGAAAATCTACTATTTATTGCATATATTACAAGTCTAGAAGCTCTAAGGATTGCATTGGTGTAAGGAAAATTGAAATTGGTTGACAAACGGTCGTGATACGATTGTTTGAACAGAAAAAGTCATTTCGTCTGTACTGACTCTCAATTACTGTTTTTACAATTACTTCAGATACACAAATTTGTTTTCCATCATTCTTTGTTCAC
The DNA here is from genome assembly GCF_030247195.1 of Topomyia yanbarensis. NCBI lineage: Eukaryota > Metazoa > Arthropoda > Insecta > Diptera > Culicidae > Topomyia > Topomyia yanbarensis. The sequence goes on from NC_080670.1 coordinate 60,936,608, forward strand.
TGTTTTTATAAAAGATTTGCCTATCCAATGGTGAAGAAAGAATTAATATTGGTGAGCAAACAGCTAAGATATGGCAAGTCAAAGAAGCGTTCCCATTTTTTTTCTCTCTGACTTTGTTATACTCTTTTTACTGTAACTTACGGTAGACAACTCCATTCTTCTATTTTTTAAATTTGACGTATTCAAAAAAGACATATCTTTCTATTGGTGAAGACAGATTTAAAATCGATTATGTAACGGCTGAGATATGACCGGTCAAAGTAAGCGTTCCCATTTTTTTAGACCCCCTTGGTAGTCCGCGTAACTTTTTACCCCCTTGGTATTCCGAGTGTTAATAAGTTTCTAGGCTTTAAGTATAAAATTTCAAATATAAAGTATGAAGTATTAAGAATAAAGTATAATTTTTATGTTATAAGGTATAAAGAAAAATATATTAAGTTAAAAGTATAACATAGTAGAAGATATAAGTATAAAGAAGAATGTAATAAGCTAAATGTACAAAGTAGTAAAAGATATAAAGTAAAAGGGATAAAATAAAAGTATAAAGTATTAAGTATAAAGTATAGTTTTCATGTTATAAGGTATAAAGGAAAATGTATAAAAGTAAGGGTATAAGGTAGTAAAAAATACAAGATGTTGTATATCTAAAGTTTCAAAATTTTCAATGTTTCTAAATTTCTGAATTTTCTAAAGTTCCAGTTTCTAAATTTCCAGTTTCTAAATATTTAATGTTAATAAGTTTCTAGGCTTTAAGTTTAAAGTTTCAAGCATGAAATATAAAGTATTAAGAATAAAGTAAAAAATTTTAAATTATAAAAAATATATAAAAGTAAGGGTATAAGGTAGTAAAAAAATATAAGATATTATATATCTAAAGTTTCTAAATTTACAGTTTCTAAATTTTCAGTTTCTAAATTACTTAATGTTAATAAGTTTCTAGGCTTTAAGTATAAAGTTTCAAGTATAAAATATAAAGTATTAAGAATAAAGTGAAAATTTTAAATTATAAGGTATAAAGAAAAATGTATAAAATTAAAGGCATAAAGTAGTAAAAAATATAAGATTTTATATATCTAAAGTTTCAAAAATTTTGAAGTTTCTAAATTTCTGAATTTTCTAAATTTCCAGTTTCTAAATTCCCAGTTTCTAAATATTTAATGGTAATAAGTTTCTAGGCTTTAAGTTTAAAGTTTCAAACATAAAATATAAAGTATTAAGAATAGAGTATAAATTTTAAATTATAAGGTATAAAGAAAAATGTATAAAATTAAAAGTATAAAGTATTAAGAATAAAGTATAAATTTTAAATTATAAGGTATAAAGAAAAGTGTATAAAATGAAAGGCATAAAGTAGTAAAGAATATAGAATTTAATATATCTGAAGTTTCAAAATTTTAAAAGTTTCTAAATTTCTGAATTTTCTAAATATCCGATTTCCAAATTTCCAGTTTCTAAACATTCAATGTTAATAAGTTTCTTGGCTTTAAGTACAAAGTTTCCAGTATAAAATATAAAGTATAAATTATTAAGAATAAAGTATAAATTTTAAATTATAAGGTATAAAGAAAAAAGTATTAAGTTAAAAGAATAAAGTATAAATTTTAATTTATAAGGGATAAAGCAAAATGTATAAAAGTAAGGGTATAAGGTAGTAAAACAATATAAGATTTTATATATCTAAAGTTTCAAAATTTTTAAAGTTACTAAATTTCTGAATTTTCTAAATTTCCAGTTTCCAAATTTCCAGTTTCTAAACATTTAATGTTAATCTACGCTTTAAGTATAAAGTTTCAAGTATAAAGTATTAAGAATAAAGTAGAAATTTTATATTGTAAGGTATAAAGAAAAATATATTAAGTTAAAAGAATAAAATGGTAAAAGATAAGTACCAAGAAGAACGTAATAAGTTAAAAGTATAAAGTTTTAAAAATAAAGTATAAATTTTGAATTATAAGGTATAAAGAAAAATGTATAAAAGTAAGGGTCTGAGGTAGTAAAAAATATAATATGTTATATATCTAAAGTTTCAAAATTTCTGAATTTTTTAAATTTCTAGTTTCTAAATTTCCAGTTTCCAAATTTCCAGTTTCTAAATATTTAATGTTAATAAGTTTTTAGGCTTTAAGTATAAAGTTTCAAGTATAAAATATAAAGTATAAAGTATTAAGAATAAAGCGTAAATTTTAAATTATAACGCATAAAGAAGTAAATCATATAAATTTTTATATATGTATATATATATATATATATATATATATATATATATATATATATATATATATATATATATATATATATATATATATATATATATATATATATATATATATATATATATATATATATATATAGGCTTTAAGTTTAAAGTTTCAAGCATGGAATATAAAGTATAAAGTATTAAGAATAAAGCATAAATTTTAAATTATAAGGTATAAAGCAAAATGTATAAAAGTAAGGGTATAAGGTAGTGAAAAAAATAAGATTTTACATATATCTAAAGTTTCAAAAATTTTAAAGTTCCTAAACTTCTGAATTTTCTAAAATTCCAGTTTTTAAATTTCCAGTTTCTAAACATTTTGTGTTAATAAGTTTCTAGGTTTTATGTATAAAGTTTCAAGTATAAAATATAAAGTATGAAGTATTAAGAGTAAAGTATAAATTTCAAATTATTAGGTATAAAGAAAAATGTATTAAGTTAAAAGTATAAAGTAGTAAAAGAAATAAATATAAAAAATGTATAAAATTAAAAGTATAAATTATTAAGAATAAAGTATAAATTTAAAATTATAAGGTATAAAGAAAAAGGCATAAAGGTAAGTAGTAAAAAAATATAAGATTTTGTATATCTAAAGTTTCAAAATGTTTATAGTTTCTAAATTTCCAGTTTCTACATATTTAATGTTAATAAGTTTCTAAATTTTAAATTATAACGTATAAAGAAAAATGTATAAAATTAAAGGTATAAAGTAGTAAAAAATATAAGATTTTATATATCTAATGTTTCAAAATTTTTAAAGTTCCTATATTTCTGAATTTTTCAAATTTCCTGTTTCCAAATTTCCAGTTTCTAAACATTCAATGTTAAAAAGTTTCTAGGCTTTAAGTATAAAGTTTCAAGTATAATATATAAAGTATAAATTTTATATTATAAGGTATAAGGAAAAATATATTTACTTAAAAGTATAAAATAGTAGAAGATAAAAGTATAAAGAAGAATGCAATAAGCTAAAAGTATAAAGTAGTAAAAGATAGAAGTATAAAGAAAAAATGTATAAAATAAAAATATAAATTATTAAGAGTAAAGCATAAATTTTAAATTATAAGGCATAAAGCAAAATGTATTAAGTTAAAAGTATAAAGTAGTAAAAGATATACATATAAAGAAAAATGTATATAATTAAAAATATAAAGTATTAAGAATAATGTATAAATTTTAAATTATAAGGTATAAAGGAAAGTGTTTAAAAGTAAGGGTATAAGGTAGTAAAAAGTATAAAATTTTATATATCTGAAGTTTCCAAATTTTTTAAGGTTTCTAAATTTCTGAATTTTTTAAATTTCCAGTTTCTAAATTTCCTGTTTCTAAACATTCAATGTTAATTAGTTTCTAGGCTTTAAGTATAAAGTTTCAAGTATAAAATATAAAGTATAAAGTATTAAGAATAAAGTATAAATTTTAAATTATAAGGTATAAAGGAAAATGTAATAAGTTAAAAGTATAAAGTAGTAAAAGATATAAGTATAAAGATGAATGTAATAAGTTAAAAGTATAAAGTAGTAAAAGATATAAGTAGAAAGATGAATGTGATAAGTTAAAAGTATAAATTATTAAGAATAAAGTATAAATTTTAAATTATAAGGTATAAAGAAAAATGTATAAAAGTAAGGGTATAAGGTAGTAAAAAATATAAGATTTTATATATCTAAAGTTTCAAAAATTTTAATGTTTCTAAATTTCTGAATTTTCTAAATTTCCAGTTCCTCCATATTTAATGTAAATAAGTTTCTAGCCTTTAAGTATAAAGTTTCAAATATAAAGTATAAAGTATTAGGAATAAAGTGTAAATTTTAAATTATAAGGTATAAAGAAAAATGTGTAAAATTAAAGGCATAAAGTAGTATAAAATATAAGATTTTATATATCTAAAGTTTCAAAATTTTTAAAGTTTCTAAATTTCCGAATTTTCTAAATTTCCAGTTTCCAAATTTCCAGTTTCTAAATATATAATGTTAATAAGTTTCTAGGCTTTGAATATAAAATTTCAAGTATAAAATATAAAGTATTAAGAATACAGTATAAATTCTAAATTATAAGGTATAAAGAATGTATAAAATTAAAGGCATAAAGTAGTAAAAAATATAAGATTTTATATATCTAAAGTTTCAAATTTTTTAAAGTTTATAAATTTCTGAATTTTCTAAATTTCCAGTTTCTAAATTTCCAGTTTGTAAACATTTAATGTTAATAAGTTTCTAGGCTTTAAGTATAAAGTTTCAAGTATAAAATATAAACGTATTAAGAATAAAGTATAAATTTTAAATTATAAGGTATAAAGAAAAATGTATTAAGTTAAAAGTATGAAGTAGTAAAAGATATAAGTATAAAGATGAATGTAATAAGTTAAAAGTATAAAGCATTAAGAATAAAGTATAAATTTCAAAATAGAAGGTATAAAGAAAACCGATTTAATCCACCTAGCAGTGAGATGAGATATTTCTTACACATATCACTATTGGACTAGTTTTCAGAACTCATGAGAAGTAGGCACCTGTGGCGGTTAAGCAAAAGCCACCACGCAACCCGATCAATAATCATCTATGCTCATCATCATTTAAGACCTTAGACGTGATCCATCTGATTACTATACAGAAAGCGTGAGTCACAGTCAATATAAAATTAAACCCCGATAAAGCAAATGACTCCATCTAGCTTACATCGTATGATTCTAGCCATACTTTGTAACACTTATAAATTCCGATAGAACAATCAAAAGACTATTCTAACCAGCAAATAGGTAACGCGTTCACAGCGAGCCAGAATTCATAAATATCATACATAAACTTCCGTCATATCACTTGGATACTGCACGGACCGATTCAATTTAATTACCACAGAAAATGCTTACAGCGCAACAGCGACCGAGCTGGCCAATGTAAATTAACTCTACAACCCTACCCGGTGCGTCCGCTGTGTAGTAAGATGTTTTCTAAATAACAAGCCTTCTCCAAACAATCAGTTTTTCCAAGCGTTCCAAACTTCTCGAGAACAATCACACTCACACACATGTAATAGTTAAGTTTAACAAAACCGAAATTTGTCGAAATAAACTGAGAGTAAGACTCGAAACGTTGAACAAAAAACCTCGCGCAAGCGACAGCACACTCTGATACTCAGAAAGAAAATCCCCGAACCTGCGACATGGCGACCGTGACAGTTGCTTCGCGAGTGAACTAAGTGCCCAGTAAGGGACTTAGAAAATTTTGAGTGAGAAAAAGTATGAACCAAGTGAACTAAGTGCCCAGTAAGGGACTTAGAAAAATTTTAAGTGAGAAAAAGTATGAACCAAGTTAACTAATTGCCCAGTAAGGGACTTAGAAAAACTTTAAGTAAAAAAAAACTATGAACCAATTGAACTAAGTGCCCAGTAAGGGACTTCGAAAAAAAATTTTAGGTGCAAAAATCAAAGCGCGACATGGCGAACAGTGCCAGTCAATTCGCGTTGTGACTAAGTCCCAGCTAAGGGACTTAAAGAGAAATTTTCTTCCCAAGTGAAAAGTTTAAAAGCGACATGGCGAATCGTGCCAGTCACCCCACATTGTGACTAAATCGCAGCAAAGAGACTTAGAAAAACTTAAGTAAAAAGTTTAAGTGCGACATGGCGAACAGTGCCAGCCGCTTAACATAGTAACTAATTTCCAAAGTGAAAAAAAGAAGGGACTGCAAGTGACATCAAGAGAAATTTGCAAGGTAGCAAAGGGAACAAAAGAGAACGTTCTAACAAACGAGCTACAAGTGCGTAAAGTCTTCTACGTTAAAATACAAAACTAAACACCGGCGAGAACAAAATGGGTTGGACGACACGGCGTCATCAAACATAGTCTTCGCAGGAAGCGAAACCCAAACATGGGCGATGATCATACTAGCAGCTTCAGCAGCAGCGTTCATCCTAGGCAGGGTGATTTACAAAATAAACAACGTACACACGGAGAGGATGGCAGAACGCGCAGCGAGGAGGATCGTGGCGCAAGCCTAAAATAAAGGTAGATAATTAATTACAAAATAGAGATAATTAATAACCAAATATATATATATATATATATATATATATATATATATATATATATATATATATATATATATATATATATATATATATATATATATATATATATATATATATATATATATATATATATATATATATATATATATATATATATATATATATATATATATATATATATATATATATAATTAAAGGCGACACAAACCAAAAGAAAACAAAATGTCGGAAATTGAAATAATTTTAGAACAGATAGAGGAACAAATAAAATATTTTCGCGAAATAGAACGGCAATCGGCGCAAATTGAAAAAAAAGGACGAATTCAAACAATGGATGAACGACCCATCCAGTAATAAATATAAAGTTGAATTAACATTATACCCGGAAAACCCAGAAATTTCGGAAAAATTTACTCAGATATATGAAAAATACCCACTTATCGAAAGAACAATTGCTACAAAACTGAACAAAAGATATTTCCATAAAAAAGGATTCTACCCAGATCCAAAACATTTCGACCTATAAAATCCATATAACCCAAAAATAAATAATTAGCAAAGAGCCATGAATGGACAAAATCGACGAAAGTTTAAATACCCTAAAATTAATAGAAGCTAATTTTAGGAAAGCTCCGTATAGAAAATATACAAAAACACTATTATTGGCAAAGAAAAAAGAGGCAATTCAAGCCCAAACAGCCATTAATAACCATTTACTAGAACTAGAAGAAACATTAGACCCAGATCTATATAATTTAATGAACAGAGAAGCAAAATTGCTCTCTGGAAAAATATATACACTAATCGATTCAAGATTAGCAGGGCTCGATAAATTTAAAAGAGCCGCTAAACTAGTAATAATCATAAATAGGTTGAACCCCAAACCAAAAATGGCCAACCTAGAAAATACAATTAAAACGGTAACAGCACTGATGCCCGAATACGATGGCTCAGCAACGAACCTAACCAGTGTAATTGACGCGCTGGATATCCTATCGACATTGTCTACAAACGAAAATAGACAACTAATAATAAATGTAATATTATCCAAGCTTAAAGGCAGAGCAAGAAATGCTTTCGCCGCTAAGCCTGAGAATATAGAAGCAATCATTGAAAAATCGCACCGGTTTACGCGGGAGCCGTAATAGCGAAACTAAAGACAAAAGCAAAAAGCAAGCATACAAACATTTACGACCGAAATAGAAAACTTAGCTTCCCAACTTGAAGCAGCCTACGTTGCGAAAAAAATACAGGCGGAAATCGCCAAAGAAATGTCCACACAGGAAGCAATCAAATACATGGCCGACGGCCTAAAAAACGAAAAAACGGCACTTATCTTACGCGCCGGTACATATACAGACTTAACGGTAGCAATCAACAAAGTACTGGAAGTAAGTCCAGTCGAAGAAGAAAAAGTAATGCTCGCCAAAGTGCAGCAAAATAAACCCAACAACCAACAAGTAAATAATAACGGCGATCCCAACCAAAAATTCCTACCATACCATGGCATGCCATTCCAAAGCATGCCATTCCAACCTCGATTCCAAATGCAACGACAGTGGAATCAGCAAAATAACAATCAACCACCAAACCAATTCAATTCATTCCAAGGTCGCCCATTGAGGCCGAACTTTAATCATTGGAATAACCTACAACAACAAGTACCATACGGTCAAACACCGTTTTTACAAAATCAGCATTTTTTTACTCCATACCAGAACAACTGGAAAAGTAATAACTCAAATTTTGCACAAACAGGCAATAAAGTTTATATAGCGGGAAACCCAGAGCAGCCGGCGACTACTTCCCAAGCCGCTGGCACCAACCCGACGAATATGAGTGGGGAAAACAAAACGAATCAGCAACCAAATATGGGTCAAGTGCAAGCTGCACGACAGCCCAGCCAATAATAAACGTATATAACTGTAACATAAATAACACAAATTTTATTACCCTAAAACTAAACGAATGCAGTAAGCCAATCACCCTAATCGTTGATACAGGCGCTGACATATCTATCATTAAGGAAAATACCCTAGGTCAGAATGTAATTATATATACTGACGAAAGCTGTATAATTAAAGGCGTTACGAGTGGTCGAATAGAAACTATTGGCTCAACGTACGCAGATATTCTACTCGACACCACAAAAATAAATCATAAGTTTCAAATAGCCGACAAAGAGTTTCCAATCCCAACAGATGGAATTCTTGGTCGCGATTTTCTTGTACAGCATGGATGTAATATAAGCCTTAAAACATGGCTCATTACATTCGATTATAATAACGAATGGATAGAAATTCCTATCCAGGATAAATTTAATGATAACCTTATTATACCGCCTAGATGCCAAATAATTAAGAGAATTAAATTAGATAACATTACAGAAGATAGTGTAGTAATAGCCAACGAAGTAAAACCGAACGTATTTTTTTCTAACTCACTAATTAGTCCTAGTTCACAATTTATAAACATTATGAACGTAAGTGACAAATATCAAAAAATCCAACAAAAGGAATTGATTGGAAAAATTAAAATTATACCCGCAAGTAAATATGAAACGACAGAAGTACTAAATAAAATAAATTCGTGCAAAAAGCAGCGAATCATTAATCTTAAAAAAGAAATCAATATAGAAAAAATTCCAAATGAAGCAAAAGATAAACTTCTTGAATTATGCATTAAATATAACGACATTTTCGCATTAAAGGATGAACCCCTAAGCGCGAATAATTTTTACAAGCAAGAGATTAATCTTGAAAATAAAACCCCAGTGTACATAAAAAATTACCGTACACCAGAGGCACACAAGTCAGAAATTAATAACCAAATCAATAAAAGCGATGTTACTTATTTAGGACATCACATCTCAGAAAAAGGCATTTTGCCAGATCCATCCAAACATTCAGCAATCAAAAATTATCCAATCCCAATAAACACCGACGACATTCGACGATTTGTAGCATTTTGCAATTACTATCGACGATTTATTCAAAATTTCGCTACTATAGCACATCCACTAAATAAACAACTTAGAAAAAACGCAAAATCTGACTGGTCTACCGAATGTGCACTAGCATTCGAAACTCTGAAAAATCATCTCCTATCTCCTACAATACTACAATTCCCCGACTTCAATAAGCAATTCATTGTAATAACCGACGCCTCCAAAGTGGCATGTGGTGCAGTTCTAGCGCAAAAGCACGATGATATTGACTTACCTATCGCATACGCCAGTAGGACGTTTACAAGAGGTGAATCAAATAAATCGACTATCGAGCAAGAACTAACAGCCATCCACTGGGCGATAACATATTTTAGACCATATTTGTACGGAAGAAAGTTTCTCGTCAAGACAGATCACAGACCATTGGTTTACCTGTTTTCGATGAAAAATCCTTCTTCAAAACTAACTAGAATGAGACTTGACCTCGAAGAATTTGATTTCGACGTTGAGTACGTTAAAGGTAAAATAAATGTAGGAGCGGACGCGCTCTCTAGAATTAAAATTAACTCAGACATCTTAACTAATATGTCTATACTTAAAGTCCAAACTAGAGCAGTAACGAAAAAACTGTTACAAAATAAACAAAACGATAGTGATAATTTACCAAATAATCAACTATCAACACCAAATACTGAGCCTGATCAACTCAAAGTATCCGAATCAATAAATATTAATGAAACATATAATCTACCGAAACTAAACATCGAAAAATCATCGACGAACAACACAAATGGCCTAAAATTTAATATTAAGAATAAGAATTACAAAAGAGATATGACTCAAGCGTCATTTATCCATATAAAACTTACAAAGGTTAACGAAACCATTACAAAAATTATCGAAAAAATCGAAGAACAAACTACTAAATTGAATATTGGAAAGATTGCTCTAGCGCTCTCAAGTACAATTTTTAAAATTATCAACATTAATGAATTCAAACAAGCGTGCACGCAACATTTAAAAAATTTACAAATTATACTCTATCAACCCCAAAGTTCGATAGAAGACACACAAATGATAAATGAGATTATCAAAGAAAACCATGACTCCGCAATTGGTGGACATACAGGAATAAACAGACTATATCGCAAGCTTAAATGTCACTACACATGGCCGAATATGAAAAAATCCATTGCAAATTATATAAACAACTGTATAAAGTGCAAAGAGAAAAAACACATGACAAAAACAATAGAGAAATTTATGCATACACCTACACCCCAAAAACCATTTAATTCCATAGCATTAGATACTATTGGACCCTTTATAAAATCAAACTCCGGAAACAGATACGCACTAACAATTCAATGCGATCTGTCAAAGTACATCATCATTAAACCAATTCCAGATAAACTGATGAAACATTAGCAAAAGCTTTTGTTGAATGCTGTATTTTGATATACGGAACACCTTCCATTATAAGAACGGATCAAGGAACCGAATATAAGAATGAAGTATTTAATAAAATCGGCGAAATGCTTCAAATAACACATAAACTTTCAACTCCTTATCACCCAGAAACAATCGGAAGTCTCGAGAGAAATCACCGTTGTCTAAATGAATACGTAAGACAATTCGTCAACGAATCACATACTGATTGGGATGACTGGTTGCCTTACTATGCATTCTGTTACAATACGACCCCTCATACAGATTTTCCATAGAGGTGGTATGAAAACAGTTTCTAGTCTTGCACGAATAAAATCTCGAATAAACTGAATAAATTATAGAAAATAAACAAAACGAACGAAATAGAAAGTAAAGCAAAAAATTAATAATAGGTTTTTAAATTCATAAAATGAGTAAAAAAATTAATGTAAATCAAAATTATAAAATACACGAATCAAATTAGATGGCTATTAAGTAAAAATTAAGATTATATTTAGAAATAGTTATAAGATTAATAGAATAAATTGACTCATACTAACAAATTGAATGAAATAAAAGGAATGACTGAGCATGAAATGCATAAAATTAAAGATATGAACCAAATGAATCGAATGAATCAAATGAATCAAATGAATCAAATTAATCAAATTAATCAAATGAATCAAATGAATCAACTGAATCAAATGAATCAAATTAATCAAATTAATTAAATGAATCAAATTGATTTAATTCATCCAGTGAATACAATGAATCAAATGAGTGAAATGGATCAAATGAATAAAATGAATGGATGAACAAAATGAATAAAGTTAAAAAATAAATGAAATACATAAATAAACAAAATGAGCTGAAATGATAAAATGAATAAAAAGAAGAAAATGAGCAGAATAAAATGCATTGATTAAAATGAAAAATTAAACGATGGTAAAAGGTAATAAAATAATATTCTTTAAATTTAATTGTATCAAATAAACTATTTGGATGAGATGATTAAAACTGAAAAAGTAGTCAGATTATTAAAATGAAGAAACTGAACAAAATGAATAAACTGGAAAAAATGAATAGAATGCATGCAATGAAAACAATGAATAAAATAAGTTAAATGAATGATATGAGTAAAATGCACAAAAAAACTAAACTGATCAGAGTGAATCCAAAGAATGAAACGAATAAAATAAGTAAAATGACGCAGATGAACAAAACGAATAAAAATATGCTGAATGGAATAAGTAATTAAAATGAAATGATCATATATTTAAAGTTAAAAAACATTTTTGAATAAAGAAAATGAATAAACCGGATTGTACGAATTTGAGAACCATTGCATCAGAAAGTTTTGAAATGTTTTTGAAAATCCCATCTTCTGAGAAAAGGCTAATAAATATACAATGGACTTTCTAGGGCTTCCGTCTTTTTTGGTTTTATTCTTTTCGTTTTCATGCTTCTTTACTTGACGACGTCGTTTTAAGATTATCTGGTGTATCTACTTTATTGTTGGACCTTAATTAGTTATCAGGAACCAGGAACGTTCAATTTGCTTTGGAATTCGAAGTTTACTTTTGGTCACATAATTGCGCGTTAAAATACTGGTCCAGTATTTTAACGTGCAATTGAATATAGTAAAGTGAGACAAGGGCACATGTGCTTTCAAGCCCCTTGAACAGAGAACGACTGAGGGAGAATGCGATTCTTGAATGAGACAGGTAGATATTTCAAAGATTTTATTTGCATTGAAGTTAATAGTGTGAAATGTCTATGCTATGTCGATAGCATAAAAGCCATGCATTCAGTTGATTACAATGCAGTCTCTTTCCATTCATCCTTATAGCTTGTATATTGTTTCGTTCGGAATTCTCGTGCAGGAAATATGGATAAATAAGTCCTATACAAACCAATACTGTGAAAAAGAAATGGTTCAAACTACTCAGTATATGCAAATATGGACGACGATAAGTTAGAAGACACATTGTAGTTGCATTCCCCATCGAGAGTGGGTACTTTGGAAGACTTCTTTTTCTGGATCTAATTTGTGGATATTTTTGGTCTTTGATCCGTTATTTTTCATGAAAGTTCGTACCAATACAACGAATGTGCATTTTCAATAATATCATTACAAAAAAGTTGTTTTTAGTTTTCACATGACATATTTGGGCATATACTTACCTTACCGTTCAGGCTAGAGCCTTTTTGTCTCTTGCTGTATGCAGAAGCCGTCCCCACTCCACTCGGTCCATTGCTGCTTGTCGCCAGCCTCGCAGTCTTCGAAGGGTCCTCTTCCATCAGCACGCCACCATAGATGGTACGCAACACCTTTCGTTCGAAAACTCCAAGGGCGCGTTGGTCCTCCACGAGTATAGTCCAGGTCTCGTGGCCGTAGAGGACCACCGATCTAATCAGCGTATTGTAGATAATCAACTTCGTGCGGCGGCGAATTTTGTTCGACCGGAGCGTCCTCCGGAGTCCAAAGTAGGCACGATTTCCCGCCAAGATCCGTCTCTGAATTTCTCTGCTGTTATCATTGTCTTCGGTTACCAGTGAGCCCAAATACATGAATTCGTCGACCATCTCGATTTCGTCACCGTCAATCCGAACTCGGGATGGGAGGTTCACATTGTCGTCTCTAGAACCTCTTTCTCTCATGTATTTTGTCTTCGAAACGTTGATGGCAAGTCCAATCCTGCTGGCTTCAACTTTCAGTCTTTGAGCATATGTTTCATTCAAAATTCAATAGAGATACGAATAGTTTAAATAGCGCACATGGAATGTCTCTTTTGAAAATTTTCATCGTTAAACATCCATATTACCCAATTAAGCCAAATATTTTTCTGATATAGCCATGAATTTCCTTAATTATAGTGTAGATACAGGATTTGAATACAATTGAATTAAAGTTGAGTTGATGTAGCAGTAGACAAAAAATAGCTTTGTTTTCTCAAACCTTCACAATCACATCGCACACATGAAATTAGCTTGGATATGAATAAATATTTCAGATTGGCAGAAGATCTTATCACACAACTTAGAAATGGATACAGACATAGCTAGATATATGCGACAGAAGGGAGACAGAGAGAAAGAGAGAGAGAGAGAGAGAGAGAGAGAGAGAGAGAGAGAGAGAGAGAGAGAGATGGGGGAGGGCGTGTGAGGAATGGCAAATGATGGTTAAGGCAGTGACCTTATTTTTATAGGTATATTATGCGATATATTGATTACTTACATTATTATCATAAATAATGTAGGTAGTAATTTTTGTGCCATAACCAGTATAACCTAAATCTTGCAAAAGAGCTAAATTTTCGCTAGAGTTTTCGGCTTCAAACATACAATTGCTTTCGGTGACGCCACGAGTATAATTATATGAGAAATCTTTTATCTCACTACTAGGTTAATTACTTTTTGATCTGTGTATTGATATACCATCCAACATTTACCTCATGATTGAACGCAACGCCAAATCCAAGGGATAAATACTAGAACTCGCTGTTTCACTATCAACACATTTTTTTGTCTTTGACGTGAACTTGTATATTGATTTTTGAGAAATAGTTCATTTATTATAGAGGTAATTCACAAAATGTTCTCAACATCGAATTCATTGAATCACGTAGATGTGTTTTCATACCCCGATATTCAAAATCGGTTTAGTTTTGCCCCTAAAACACCAGTAAAGCAATACTCTGTATGAAACAATCTCATTTTTAGTCAGTGGAAATTGGTAAGCGAGGACTAAAAATACAAAATGTTCAATATCTCCGCCACTCGTGCACGGATTTAGACAATCTATAGCTTGTTAGAAAGGTATGTGAGTCAATGTTGCATTGTTCGAAAGTTATTTGCGAAAAACCTGCCGTGTTTTGACAAAATTGCCCATGCCTCAGAAAGTAAACAACATACCGAAAATCAAAAATAATAGTGTCAAATGGCAACATTAGGCCTTTCATTTGAAACTAGTTTCATTAAGATCAGTTCAGCCATTGCTGAGATAATTACATGACATTTTGTACATACATACATACACACACATACAGACATTGTCTCAATTTGTCGAGCTGAGTCGATTGGTATATGAAACTCGGCCCTCCGGGCCTCGGAAAAAGTTTTCAAAGTTTGAGCGAATCCTATACATTTCTTTTGTAAGAAATGTAAAAATGTATTAAAGTAAAGGGTATAAGGTAGTAAAAATATAAAATTTTATATATCTGAAGTTTCAAAATTTTTAAAGTTTCTAAATTTCTGAATTTTTGAAATTTCCTGTTTCCAAATTTCCAGTTTCTAAACATTCAATGTTAATAAGTTTCTAGGCTTTTAGCATAAAGTTTCAAGTATAAAATATAAAGTATAAAGTATTAAGAATAAAGTATAAAGCATAAATTTTAAAGTATAAAGAAAAATGTATTAAGTTAAAAGTATAAAGTAAAGATAGTATAGTAAGATATAAGTATAAAGAAAAATGTATAAAATTGAAAATATAAAGTATTGACAATAAAGTATAAATTTAAAATTATAAGATATAAAGAAAAGTGTATAAAAGTAAGGGTATAAGGTAGTAAAAAATATAAAATTTGATATACCTGAAGTTTCAAAATTTTTAAAGTTTCTAGATTTCTGATTTTTTTTAAATTTCCAGTTTCTAAATTTCCTGTTTCCAAATTTCCAGTTTCTAAATATTCAATGTTAATAAGTTTCTAGGCTTTAAGTATAAAGTTTCAAGTATAAAGCATCAAGAATAAAGTATAAATTTTATATTATAAGGTATAAAGAAAAATATATTAAGTTAAAAGTATAAAATAGTAAATGATATAAGTATAAAGAACAACGTAATAAGTTAAAAGTATAAAGTATTAAGAATAAAGTATAAATTTTGAATTATAAGGTATAAAGAAAAATGTATAAAAGTAAGGTTATAAGGTAGTAAACAATATAAAATTATATATATCTAAAGTTTCAAAATTTTTAAAGTTTCTAAATTTCTGAATTTTTAAAATTTCCAGTTTCTAAATATCCTGTTTTCAAATTTCCAGTTTGTAAACATTTAATGTTAATAAGTTTCTAGGCTTTAAGTATGATGTTTCAAGTATAAAATATATTAAGTATTAAGAATAAAGTATAAATTTTTAAATATAAGGTTTAAAGAAAAATGTATAAAAGTAAGAATATAAGATAGCAAAAAATATAAAATTTTATATATCTGAAGTTTCAAAATTTTTAAAGTTTCTAAATTTCTGATTTTTTCAAATTTCCAGTTTCTAAATTTCCTTTTTCCAAATTTCCAGTTCCTAAACATTCAATGTTAATAAGTTTCTAGGGTTTAAGTATAAAGTTTTAAGTATAAAATATAAAGTATTAAGAATCAAGTATAAATTTTAAATTATGAGGTATAAAGAAAAATGTATTAAGTTAAAAGTATAAAGTAGTAAAAGATATAAGTGTAAAGAAAAGTGTATAAAAGTAAGGGTATAAGGTAGTAAAAAATATAAAATTTTATATATCTAAAGTTTCAAAATTTTTAAAGTTTCTAAATTTCTGAGTTTTCTAAATTTCTAGTTTCTAAATTTCCAGTTTCCAAATTTACAGTTTCAAAATATTTAATGTTAATAAGTTTCTGGGCTTTAAGTATAAAGTAATAAAAGATATAAGTATAAAGAAGAATGTAATAAGTTAAAAGTATAAAGTAGTAAAAGATATAAGTATAAAAAATGCATAAAATTAAAAGTATAAAGTATTAAGAATAAAGTATAAATTTTAAATTATAAGGCATGAAGAAAAATGTATAAACGTAAGGGTATATGGTAGTAAAAAAATATAAGATTTTATATATCTAAAGTTTCAAAATTGAAGTATTAAGAATAGAATATAAATTCTAAATTATAAGGTATAAAGGAATATGTATTAAATTAAAAGTATAAAGTAGTAAAAGATATAAGTATAAAGTAGAATGTAATAAGTTAAAAGTATAAAGCGGTAAAAGATATAAATATAAAGAAAAATGTATAAAATTAAGGGTATTAAGTAGTGAAAAATGTAAAATTTTGAATATCTAAGGTTTCAAAATTTTTAAAGTTTTTAAATTTGTGAATTTTGTAAATTTCCAGTTTCCAAATTTCCAGTTTCTAAATAAGTTTCTAGGCTTTAAGTATATAGTTTCAAGTATAAAATATAGCTTAGCTTAGCTTAGTTGACCGCCCGTGAGTTTCCCGTGATTGATCAAAGCCTGTTGAAATTGCATATTGAACCAATTGTTTGATACTTGAGAGTAGTTCATCATACTCAACGTGCAACCTAAAGAGACTAAGATTATACTATGATGAATAACGTAGATGGCCACGCCCATGCAGGTCAATTTTGGGATGAGAAGGGATGTTAGTTTAACACTTGTGACTATGTGAGGAATTCTCTGCATCATCCACAAGTGTCACTGGATAGGATTGGTGTTAGTAGGTAGGGAGATGAATCAGGATATATCTTGGTAGATATTGTGATTTAGCTAAGTACTCACGCGCTTTGTCTTTTCATTTTAGATCGAAGTTGTTAGGTGAGCGACCTCCAGTACAAATATGAATCCATTTAAATAGGCATTTTAAAAACTATTCTTCCGTGGGGCGTTATGAACGGCTAAAGCCGCGTGGAATATGATAGAGGTCTATTCATCTATAGACAATATGATCTAAGAAATATGTACGAAGTCGCTCGCGATCAATTTCCGAGAATTTGCAAACGAACAATTTGAACTCCGAACAGCCGGCCATCGGGAGTAATGCTTCATATTAACACTTCAATAATCATTTTCAAAGTTTGCAGTACAAGTAAAGCGTACAAATGTATAAAAGATATCCCAAATGAAAGTGAAAAAAATCACTGCGAAATGTTAATGACAAGTTGGCATCTCCACTCTCCCTATCAGACACGTTCCCATACTTGGGTTAAATACCAATTGCAAACGACATGTTTATTATGCGTAACAAATAGAATAAACACTACGACAGGGGATCCCTCGGTGATCCAGAAGAAGAATGGATGGGAGAACAGCAATACTAACAAATACCGACTACCATATGAGCGGTGCAAATTCGAACAAGTGACGTAGTGTACTGTACTGGATGATTTTGAAGAAAGGACCAGGAGTGCGATTTTACGAAGTTTTAGCTTTCGATGGCCCTACATTTTCTGACAAAGTGGAATATTTCTGGAATATTGAGATTTTTATCACTGTTTAGGAAAGCAAAAGTATCATAAAGCTAGTGTCAGGCCTTCATGAGACCTCAAGAAGTCACTTTTGGAGGTATTCGTAAATGTAGATTTGTTGGTAGGCGGTTCCAGATTTAATAAAAAAAACCTAATTTAACACATCTACAGATCGCTTGCAACATTTTGTGCAATTCGACAGCTTTATCTTAGGCCAATTCAATAAATTTTCTACATGAAAGTTTACTTTTGTTTAAAAAAGCTTTGGAAGTTAAACCGTGGCGTAGAAGAGCCGGTATATCAATATATGCTGTTACTTAGTGTAGAATTAGATTTCGTCTTTTACGGCTATTATGCAACCGCCAGAAGAAACTTAAAACGTTGGTACACAACCCGAGCAAAGTCCAACATCAAAATTACAGCAAATAGACAACATATTTTGATATCAAGCATCAAATTGAAATTTTATTTTGATATCAGTTTAAACTTTTTCAGATATGACATCATATTTTGATCTCATTTGGATGCGCTTACATTTTTAGAAAAAAAGTTTGTTTCTATTTCTTTGACAAACATCAAATTGATTACTTATTTTGTTATTAGTGAAATATTTCACCATCTCAATGAGTTTTCAATTTGCTTTCACTGATAGCATAAATAGTTTTCTGTTTGATGTCATAGTGCAATTTTTTTGCTTTCGATTTTGATCTTTTAACCGTTAAAACGACCAAAATGATAACAACCTGAGCAATCATTCCCTACTACTTCACAACATCAAGTTCAGTTCTCAATTTGTTATCAGACTCTGCTCGGGAATCGAGAATAGGGAATCAGAAAAGGTGACTATATGTCAGTGATTCACTAAATACAGAATGGATAAAGGTTATGATGTAAAACCTTAAGGTCCGTCCAGGCTAAATCTTCGGTACGGAGCAATACCTCGACCTAGGAACTCCTTAAGTCTTCGGTACGGAGCAATACCTCGACCTAGGAACTCCTAGCATGTTGTTAGTCGCCTCTTACGACATGGGAGCAGTTCCCAGAGGTTCTATTCTTGGCTGAAATAGTGCAAAAAGATTTCAGCCCGCCGGACATCACACGGCTTTATAAAGTTTCAAGCATAAAATATAAAGTATAAAGTATTAAGAATAAAGTATAAATATTAAATTATAAGGTATCAGAAATATTTTATTAAATTTAAAGTATAAAATAGTAAAAGATATAACTAATGTAGTAATTTAGAAGTATAAAGTAGTAGAAGATATAAGTATAAAGAAAAATGTATAAAATTAAAAGTATGAAGTATTAAGAATAATGTATAAATTTTAAGTTATAAGGTATAAAGCAAAATGTATAAAATTAAGTGTAATAAGTAGTAAAAAATATAAGATATATATCTAAAGTTTCAAAATTTTTAAACTTTTTAAATTTCTGCATTTTCTAAATTTCCAGTTTCTAAATTTTTAGTTTCCAAATTTTCAGTTTCTAAATATTTAATGTTAATAAGATTCTAGGCCTTAAGTGTAAAGTTTAAAGTATAAATTATAAGATATTAAGAATAAAGTATAAATTTTAAATTATAAGATATAAAGAAATATGTATTAAATTAAAAGTATAATGTAGTAAAAGATACAAGTATAAAGAAAAATGTATGAAATTAAAAGCATAAAGTATTAAGAATAATGTATAAATTTTAAGTTACAAGGTATAAAGCAAAATGTATAAAATTAAAGGTATAAAGTAGTAAAAAATATAAGATATTATATATCTAAAGTTTCAAAATTTTTAATGTTTCTAAATTTCTGAATTTTCTAAATTTCCTGTTTTCAAATTTCCAGTTTCTAAATTTTTAATGTTAATAAGTTTCTAGGCTTTATGTATAATGTTTCAAGTATAAAGTATGAAGTAGTAAAAGATATAAGTATAAAGAACAATGTATAAAATTGAAAGTATAAAGTAGTAAAAGATAAGATTTTATATATCTTAAGCTTCAAAATTTTTAAAATTTCTAAATTTTCTAAATTTCTAGTTTCCAAATTTACAGTTTCTAAATATTTAATGTTAATAAGTTTCTTAGCTTTTAGTATAAAGTTTCAAGTATAAATTATAAAGTATTAAGCATAAATTTTAAATTATAAAGAGGTACAAAGAGGAATGTAATAAGTTAAATGTATAAGGTAGTAAACGATATAAGTATAAAAAGGATTGTAATAAATTAAAAGTATAAGGTAGTAAAAGGTATAAGTATAAAGAAGAATGTAATAGTAGCAGGTATACGTATAAAGAAGAATGAATTAAGTTAAAAGTATAAAGTAGTAAAAGGTATAAGTATAAAGAAGAATGTAGTAAGCTAAAAGTATAAAGTAGTAAAAGATATAAGTATAAAGAAAAATGTATTAAGTATAAAGTAGTAAAACATATAAGATTTTATATATCAAGGTTACAAAATTTTTAATGATTATAAATTTCTGAATTTTCAATGTTTCCAGTTTCTAAATTTCAAGTTTACAAATTTCCAGTTTCTAAATATTTAATGTTAATAAGTTTCTAGGCTTCAAGTATAAAGTTTCAAGTATAAATTATAAAGTATAAAGTAGTTTTTTTATTTCAATTATAGAGGTTTTAACCTTAAGGTCATTCGCCTCTTCGAGTTAGAAAAATCTCTTATGAAAAATTTCTAACCCAATGTGCTAGGTCGGGACTCGAACCCAGGTGCGCAGCGTACAAGGCAATCGATTTACCAACTACGCTACGCCCACCCCCTCACGATGATGTAGTAAAAGATATGATTATAAAGAAGAATGTAGTACGTTAAAAGTATAAAATAGTAAAAAATATAAGTAAAAAAAATGTATAAAATTAAAAGTATAAAGTAGTAGAATATATAAGATTATATTCATTTATAGTTTCAAAATTTTTAAAGTTTCTAAATTTCTGAATTTTGTAAATTTCCAGTTTCCAAATTTCCAGTTTTCATGTTTCCAGTTTCTAAATATTTAATGTTAATAAGTTTCTAGGCTTAAAGTATAAAGTTTCAAGTATAAATTATAAAGTATAAAGTATTAATTTTAAATTATAATGTATAAAGAGAAATGTATTAAGTTAAAAGATTAAAGTAGTAGAAGATATAAGTATAAAGAAAAATGTAATAAGTTAAAAGTATAAAGTAATAAAAGATATAAGATTTTATAGATCTAAAGTTTCCATATTTTTAAAGCTTCTGAATTTCTGAATTTTCTAAACTTCTAGTTTCCAAATTGCAAGTTTCTAAATATTTAATGTTAATAAGTTTCTAGTCTTTAAGTATAAAGACCAAAAAAGACTGCGAAAACAGGAAACGCTTGATCCGAACGATTAGCTCACGGCACCCAAAGTTCGAACGACGAGCAATGATAAACGTATCAAAAGCCATCATTGACAGTCGGTTATTTTACGGAATCGAACTAACAGGAAAGAATCCAACAGATATGGAGAAGATACTTTTTAGCACAAACACTCAGGGCAGGAGCGGCATCGAAGGTGACCAATATGGAGTTTCTAGCTCTAGTTAACAGGAAGTATAAGGACCATACCCATCTTTTCACAGACGGATCAAAATCTGAGGAAGGGATCGAAGTCGGCACCAGCGGTGTCGAGACAGAACTAGCACTCCGGTTGGAACCAACATGCTCGGTATTTTCGGCCGAAGCTGCAGCTATTGCAGTAGCCATAGCAGCGAAACTAAAAACACGCGGACCGTCATATTTTCGGACTCCTTGCCCGTAATATTGGCCACCAAAGCCAGACAATCAAAACATCCGTTCATCCAGAAAATAGAAAAATCGTTGGATAATTTCACTACAATATGCTGGATACCGGGGCACCGCGGCATCCCAGGAAATAGCAGAGCTGATAAACTGGCAGCCAAGGGAAGAAAAGTCAGAAAGCTGATGGCCAAATAAGTACCAGCAACAGACATTACAACGGCATTTCGTAGACAAATAGAGGGAAAATTCAAGGCGTATTGGCAGTCAAATCATGAACATCTACAAAAGATAAAAGTGGAACCAGTAAGGTGAATAGACAGGGACAGCAGAATCGAGCAGAAGGTGCTATCTCGACTGAGGATCGAGCACACCAAAGTCACCCACGCACACTGTATAGCGAGAGTAGATCCTCCACAGTGCCAGACCTGTAAAAATTCTGCTGCTATACACGACAGAAACTTATGTATGATCTTATGACATGTAGTTAAAATCCAACAGGTGTACGACCGGTTAAAGCCTGCAAATAAACATAACATAACATATTTTCTTAAATTTCCTTACCAGCAATACAACCCTCCCATCCCTTACAATTATTTTAGTTTCTTTTCTCTTTCCAGAATCAAAGAGAATTGTTGATTAAATGATTCATTAATTGAATACTTTATTTGCAATATAATTTGGAATCATCTTCAAATCCAACTCGGCATGGTGAAGCCATTTTAATAGCATAGGCTTAAAAGATGTTTCCATCCGACTTCTACATTACAATTTAAGGACCGAGGTTTCACGAAACAAGATCTGCCTTGGATTCAAGCCGAGCCTTTATCCATTCTTATGCTTAAGCTGTGTGAAATTTGTAAAGCAATGATTATCAAACTGGCACAAAAGCAGCGTATCTAAAGATTTCACAGGTTCAATGACCATACAGACAACGAACACAAACACAATAGTCCGGATCTTTTTGCTCTGTGTACAATCTATTGCTCAACAATTTCGCTTCGCAGACGTTGGGCAAGCATTTTCCGTAGCTGCAGTGATGTACCTGTGTGATCCGGCGGAGCGGTACCATCGGCCGTTCCGTTTTCCAGAATCTTTTGGGCTACCTGAGCGGAAGCTGGACGCTCACTTTTCTTAATGGTTTCGTTCAGCTGGCGAGCTCGGGCCTGTTTCTTCAGTTGAAGAATCTTATCCCGCTGAGACCGCAGGTATTCCTGTCGGGTGCGCATATCGTCGTTGTTTACCTGGAAAGCAAAAAAAAAAACGTTAATGGCGATCATACTGTATCTGGAGAATTTATTACACTACTATTTTGTGAGACAAGGATCTGCGTTTGTACTTCATCTCATCAGTATCTGGTAGAACCGATTTTACCACCAGATTGACGCTAAATCTAAAACACGATTTGTGTTCACAATCAAACAACCGATCGCGGATGAAGTCCCGCAAGCATTGAAGTTGAATCGCAGGTCATTGACCTTCGAACGTTATAGTTTTTTGTCCTTAACACTCAAAATGATATTATCTCCATTTTTCTCCTAATGCAGGAATATAGCAACGTGCAGTGCATTGGCTTATTAGTCCTACCACATTTGGGTTTCACTGCGATCTCAGCAGTAGTCAGAACTTCTGTACTTGCGAGACTTCACCTTGCTTATGAACACAAGTATTAGTTCGTTTCATTTGCCTATCTCGTACAAAGAAAGGTTAAAAAAGGGGTTTTGAACCTTTTTTAAGCCTATCTTTTAATGTATTGGACTAAGTAGATCTTATTTTCGTGTCTAACCTCTAAAAACACTCCTTACTCGTCTTCCTGCTCTTTTTGCCCACGGGATTGATTGTACTTTTTCGCACCACTTTTTATTGCTCACAAATTTTTCACAGTTAGATCCGAGTCCGTTTGATCCATTTATTTGCGCATCCTTCGATTCATTTAGCTCCCAGTTGTCTCTTGTACTCTATCTTTTTCTGCATACTTTGGACCATTTGGGTCCTCTGCGTACTTGAGCTATTTAGCTCCGAACATCTAAACATTTAGCGCTACCATCAGAATGGTCATCAGAATCCGAAAGGCGCTACTGTCGCCGTGAAGGAGTATGACACGGCAATGCGGAGGGCGGATGTAGCTGAGCATTGGCGTCGAATAAAGCTACTACCCCCTAGCCCCTCCGAAACAGGGTAGGGAGCAGCAGATACGAGTGGAGAACACGCCAGTTCCCATGACTCCAAAGCGGACAAGATCCTCGCCAGGAGAAGAAAGACCTGGCGAGCCAAAAAGGCAGACGCTCGAGAACGCTATTGTTGTCGAAGGAAAGGACGTCACCCAATAGGGAGAAAGCTGGAGTACCTTTATGGATCAGAAGGAGAAACACGGGAAACAGCAAAACAAGGACGAGGAAAGGAAAACCCTCGGCTCATCAGAAGGTGCCAAAGCGAGAAGCCGTGCTCGTCAAAACCAATGACGCGACGACGTATGCAGCGCTACTCAAGAAAGTCAGAGAGGATCCGGAGCTGAAGGATTCCACGACTAGAAGCTCGACCTTGCAGGAGACTATCACCAAATCAATGGGTGAAAAGGCAGAAGTTAAAGCCTTAAACATGGAGATGGTTATTGTGTGCAAGGATGAAATCACGACGAAAAACGAGCTGAAAAGTGCACTGAAGCAGCAGTGTAACCTGGGCTAGGTGGACATGAGGATCCGGTTCAAAAAGAGATAGAAGGAACTTAGACAGCGATGATTCGTTTACCGGCAAACGCTGCAGACAAAGAACTGCAGGTAGGCAAAGTTACGGTTGGATGGTCGAGATTCCCACTGAGAGCCGTCCTACGAGTAAATAAACAAGCGGAGAAATGCTTCAACTGTTTGGGCTTTGGACATTTAGCAGAGGCTTACAAAGGCCCGGATAGATCTGGGATGTGCTGGAAATACGGGGAGACGGGCCATCTTGCGAGAGACTGCATACAGAGGCCTGCTTTGCACTCCAGCGCACGGAAACAACCATCAGACGGGTGGCTTTAAATGCTTCGCATACAAGAAGGCGACTGCAGACCAACGGTAATGGAGATAACCCAAATAAATCTGAATCACTGTGACACCGCACAGCAAATGTTATGGCAGTCTACGACAGAAACTATGTGCAATGTCACTTTGATCGCAGAGCCGTATGAAATCCCCCTTGATAACGGTAACTGGGTAGCGGATAGATCGGGAACGGCTGCGATACAAGTTATCAGCAGATTCCCCATTCCAGAAGTGATAAACGTGTGTAGCTGTTACGATCCTCCAAGGTGGACAGTAGAGCAGTTCAACCTTATACTGGAGCAGTTAACCGAGCAGTTGATCGGTTGGAAGCCGGTAGTAATCAACACAAGAGGGTGTATCCTGCAGAAAGCTCTAGCGAAGTTAGATGTACGATTGTGCAATGAAGGTTCTGTTAGCACATTTCGGAGAGACGGGAGGGAGTATCGACGTCACATTCTGTAGTCCTTCATTGACGGCGAACATGGATTGGAGATTATGCGAAACGTATACGCATAATGACCACCAGGCGATTCGCTACCGTATCGGTCAACGGAACCTTACTGCAGTACGGAGAAGGAAGACCGGTGAGCGAAAGTGGAAGACGAAAACCTTCAACAAAGACCTCTTCGTTGAGGCACTTCGGCCGAATGGCGGTACCGAGAACGTGGATGCGGTTGACCTAACAAGAATTGTGGCGGCTTGTGACGCCACAATGCCGCGAAAACTGAGACCTCTTGCGCTACTTGCCTCAGAGCCAGAAGGCGGGATCAGAGAGCAATATCGGAGCCAGATAGAGATGAGTGTAAGGCAGTGTTTCGGGATGCTAGGGCCACTTTAAAACGGAAGATAAGACAGCAAGTCTGATTGCCACAAGGAGCTGTGCCGAGAAGTAGACGCCAATCTCTGGGGCAACGTGTACCGAGTTGTGATGGCGAAAATGAAGGGCTCGACGACGCCAGCCGCAATGTGCCCGAGTAAGCTAAAGATAATCGTCGAGAGTCTTTTCCCCAAGCACGATCCAACTATCTGACCACCAACACCGTATGGCGAAAACGGAGCAAACACGGACGATCGGCAAGTGACTAACGACGCAGAAGCATCGAAACGCCTGAAATCAAAGAAAGCTTCCGGTCCGGATGGAATACCAAACGTGGTACTGAAAGCTGCAATCCTGGCATATCCGGACACGTACAGGATCGTGCTGCAGAAGTGTCTAAATGAAGGCAACTTGTGGAAGGTCCAGAAGCTAGTGTTGCTGCCGAAGCCATGGAAGCTACTGGGCAATGGCCTCGTATAGGCCGGATAGGTGAGTGCGGACTGTCCCAGATGCAGTTCGGATTTCACAAAGAAGCATCGACAGTGGATGCAATTCGGACAGTGCTCGAGAGTACTGAGAAGGCATCGAAACATAAGCGAAGAGGAGATCGATACTGTGCTGTGGTCACGATAGATGTGAAGAATACATTTAACAGCGCCAGTTGGGAACCCATAGTTGCAGCGCTGCGCAGAATGAGGGTTCCCGACTATCTATGCCAGATGCTGAAGAACTACTTCCAGAGCAGAGCGCTTCTGTACGAGACATTCGAAGGGCATAAGTCAATGCGAGTCACAGCGGGCGTTCCTCGGGGCTCCATTCTCGGTCCAACTCTTTGGAACGGGATGTACGATTGGGTCTTAGCACTGCGGCTGCCCAGGAAAATTAAAATCGTGGGTTTCGCGGACGAAGTATCACTAATGGTGATAGGTGAGACACTTGTTGGTCATGCAAACAATAGACACGATCGAGAGCTGGATGAACGGGGTGCAGCTGTAAATAGCTCACCACAAGACGGAGGTGTTGTTGGTCAGCAACTGCAAAGCAGCTCAGCGGATACAGATCGACATTGGAGGGCACGGGATTTGCATCGACGCGTGCACTGAAGCAATTGGGAAAGATAATCGACGACCGGTTGAGCTTCAACAACCACATCGACTACGTCTGGGGAAAGTCAGCGAAGGCAACGAACGCAATCGCGAGAATTATGCCAAACGTAGGCAGCCTGAGAAACAGCAGGAGACGTCTGCTCTACTGTTTCGTCATCGATACTCCGATATGGGGTTCCTGCCTGTGGTGCTGCGCTGAAAACCAAGCGGAACCGTGAAAAGCTGAACAGGACGTTCCCGCTGATGGCCGTACGAGTCGCGAGTGCTTCCAGAATAATATCGTCGGAGGCGGTATGCATTATCGCCGGGATGATTCCCTTCTGCATCACGCTGGCTGAGGATGTGGAATGCTACCAGCGGAGAAATGCACGTAATGCAAAAGGAAAAGGAAGGTGGACTCATCGGATCATCCCAAATGTGTCTGCTTGGGTACATAGGGACCATGGAGAAGTGAACTTCCATATGACGCAGTTTTTGTCCGTGGACGGATGCTTCCGGTAGTACCTGCATCGGTTTGGACACGCTTCGTCGCCTCTTTCCCGGAGTGTGTAAATGTGCAAGAGATACCGGAACACTTGATCTTCGAATGCCCTAGGTTCGAAGAAGTCTGAAGGGGTATGCCTGGTGTGACAGTGAATAATATCGTCGAAGAGATGTGCCAGGACATGCATATCTGGGACGCTGTCAACAAAGTGGTTACGAGTAACTTGTACACTCTCCGAGCTGCAGAGGAAGTAGTGAAGGCCCCAACAAAGTAGCACCATTGGCTAGAACGCCGCCGTGAAACCAAAAATCGGGTTTCGGTTGAAATTCCGCCGCCGGGGAATTCTCCGATGATGTAGGTGTAAATCTAAACAAATATCGGTAGAGGATTCCTAGGTCATGAAGAGGTCTTTCTGATCTCAGATCGGAATAACCTCTCAGAGGAAGAACATAACTGAAGCATTTAAAAATTCGTATGCGAGAGCTGTTTTAACTTTTTCTTTTAAGTAGTCTTCCGAACCGTCTGATGCTACAGCGGTCAAAGGAAGCTTTCAAGTTCCATTAAAGTATTGAGCAACATGAATGTTCTCTACGAACTCTATGTGAATTTCATAATGTACTTTAAGGTTCAACTGAGAAAACCTCGAAAAGCGGTCGTCATTGGAAATCGAAAAGGCAGTTTTTTCCACTACCCTTTATATAATAATCTTGAAAATCAATCAATTTATTCAGAGCTTTTTTTCGTTTTCAAGGATGGCCTTTTTCAAGGCTTTATCAGTTGAAGTATTACCTGAGCTTTTGGGTGTTTGGTAAGATTCTTTAGAAAGCTTAACAGAAGATTAAGCATTCCCGAATGTACTATTACGAGATTCCCAAATGGTACACGAAGTGATCGCTGTTCGTCTTGGCCAGCCCTACACAATCAATTCGGCTCGGTAATTTCCCAACAGCCGTGTAGTCAGCAAATTTAGAAACTGATATCTCAGTAAAGTGAGATTTGTTTGCTGATTTTTGGTGAAATATTTTCCGAGTTTCAGCACTGAAATGTCACTTTTACTACAGACACTATATATATAACAGACTAGCGGAGAGAAAAACAGTAAAACTAGCAACCATGAATGTAAACTGGCATCACGGAAGCTCCCATAAGCTTTTCATGGGGCTCCTCTTGTACCTTCCCTCTCAAAACCATCATGCTCGTTTGGCTGCACTTTTAGACAGTCCGTTTGGCTGCAATTTTTGACACTTCGCTAGTCTGTGTATAAAGTGTCTGTAACTTTTATTGAGATCTTGGCAAAAAATTGTTTACTGACATTCAGCTGTTGAGATTTCGGTAAAAGAAGCGAAAAAAGCCGAGACTCGGCAGAAAAAATTAAGTGTGTAATATGCCAAAAAACATGAGCTCTCAATTCGACGGCGATGTTGAGTCTGTGTGTTCAGCACAAAGGGAAATCGGCAGCGTCGTTAGCAGTCAGGGACGGACTGCGATGAATGCCAGCGACCTGGTGGTCCACTGGACGACGCACCTGAGGAAGCAATCAAGACCAAACTACCTCCACTAGTGGTCAAATTGCTATCACTACCCTCACCGAGGAAGGAGTTTTTTTGCAGCCGGGATCAAAACAGAGTACAAGGTGTGTAGTATCGGCATCAAAGTAATGGTGCATACCAACGACGAGTACCAACTAGCTCGGAGTTTATTGATTTGGGCTGGAGCGGAATATTATTCGCACGATGTGGATTCGGAAAAACCCTTCAAGGCTGTCGTGCGGAGTTTGCCAATCATGGATGGCAAAGACATTGAACTTGAGCTGAAAGTGTGGAACAGTGCAGCGTTTACCACTTTAGTAGCCCCCCCCCCCGTGTGCAAGGACCACCTACCAATAAACTACCTAGAACAGCACGGGGTAAGAGAGAGAAACAAAACAGTTCGAATCATCACTCGTGTAAGTACCGCTACCGCGTTCAGATCGCTCGCTTTACTTGATAATAATAACCCGTAAAGTGAATAACCGCGTGTGTCCTTTCTTTATAACTGATCCGAATCCATACGCTGATTTCCCTGACTCTGCAATCCTGCCGTCAGGTTATGGGCCCAGCAGGATCGGATCGTAGTTCAGTGAAAAGTTCTGACTCTATGTGAGGCCATCCATTTTTTCTGCTGTTGAATGCAGAGAAAATACTGTGCGACACCATTTTGTTTTATTCACCGCGTGTCGAGCGGAAATTTTTTGTTTCGATTATGACGGACGCGAAGTTCTCGATTCCAAAGCTTAATGGAACAAATTGGGCTACATGGAAAATACGAGTCGAAAGTTTGCTGTGTTGGTAGGATTTGTTGTAGTGAATGATACCCCGGCTGAAGATGCCCGTACCGCGCACAGTGGCGGATTTCCCTAAAAACCTGGCCAAAAGTTCAAAATGATATTGATTGACCTGCAAAGGTGCATACCACGGTTTTTTGGGGCGCAGATTACGATTTTAATGTCAGATCTTCAAAATTCAAAATGGCGGATGCAAAATGGCCAACATTTTAATCTAAATATAAGTCAATTTTCACGAATGAAGATTTAATGGCTCCAGTGTATGCCAATAACGTTTATAATGTATCGAATTTTAAATAGTGTGCAGTTAAATGATGGAATTTGTTGATTTGCACGCATTAAGATGTTTGGATGTCTAGATAATGTAGCTATTATGAGAATTGATGTTAGTAGCCAATTCAAACTATGTATTTTTAAATATTATGCAACATAGTTACAAAACCTTTAAACTCTCTGTACGATTATTGATCAATTGCTGTTCGATGCACATATTTCTCAAAGAACGTAAAAAAGAGTATTTTTCTAGATTACAGAAAATAAGCCGATTCTGCGACGAAATGCATGTAGTGAAAATTGACAACAAGTTTGCATGCAAATTGCAGTAACTAAAAAATGAATATGACAAAAATACGAAAACAATTCCCTAAGATTCATAGTTTTATTTAAATTAATTTCCACTAAGGATTTGTCCAAAGTCCATTTTTACGATGAAACGTCCATTTAAATTCATGCGTTATACTTGGTCAGAACATGCTAGTACTGCTTCCTGGTATAGTTTTGAACAACCACGTTTTGTTGTCATGCTTGCTGACATGCTACGACTATCAACCTTCTCACAAATAATTTCGCCAAGCTGGAGTGTACGCCAAAGGGAGCTTTTTGGCCAAATCACAGCAAATCAAGCACATACGGAAAGTATGTGCTTGATCTCAGTGGAAATACACAGCAGAACCTGACAGTGCACTTCGATAAGGAAGGTTGCAAAATCGTGGTTGTGTCGTGACGACGGGTTTCCGTCACGGTGAACTGTACCACCTTCGAGAGGCCGAATCTTCGTTGCAAGCGTCATCGGGACAGCATAAAGAGAACTGTCAACATCAGTGGCATCGGCGACTAGGTCACCGCGACTGGGTGGCGGTTGAGCGTTTTGGTAAGGAGAATCTTGCGACCGGCTTGCAGGTGAGTGACTGTTGTTTTGAAGGGAAGGCATCACGAGCACCTTTCCCTCAAGTAACCGAAAGGAAGTCGACTCAGGTTCTTGATATCGGAACTCTGCGGGCCAATGAAGACGGTCTCTCCTAGCGGTAACAGATACGTCATGCACATCATCGATGGTTTTAGTCGTTTCAGTGTTATATATTTACTACAACACAAGTCGGAAGCTACACAGAATATAGTCGATTATGTTCGTTGGGCTGAAAATAACTTTGGACGCAAACCACGGATTGTACGTTCCGAGGGAGGAGGAGAGTACGACAACAAGCGACTGCGGATATTTTACAAGGAAGTTATCACTCCGCAGTTCACTACCGCGTATTCCCTCCAATCCAACGGCGTTGCAGAAAGAAAGAATAGGTCGATCACAGAAATGGCAACATGCATGTTTCTTGATGCAGGTTTAACGATACTGGGGTGAAGCTCTTCTTACGCCATGTATCTCCAGAACAGATTACCATCTAGGTCAGTGCAGAAGACTCCCTATGAACTTTGCTGGGGACGAAAACCAGATCGAGGACACCTGAGAATTTTCGGAAGCGTTGCGTTTGTTCATGTGCCCGATGTTAAGAGAAGCAAACTGGACGGAAAGGCACGTAGGCTCACATTCGTGGGGTACTCCATGGAGCATAAGGAGTACAGATTCGTTGATCGAGAGACTGATGCTGGTAGGTGGACCCACCGGCTGATACCTAACATATCGAGCTGGGTGGGCAGACCCCATGGGGAAGTTCACTTCCATCTGACACAATTCCTGTCAGGCCATGGTTGCTTCCGACTGTACCTCCACAAACTCGGGCACGCGGAGGTCCCCGCCTGCCATGACTGCCGAACACATATTGTTCGTATGTCCTCGTTTCGACGTCAAAAGAAGAGCAATGCTTGACGTCTGCGGCTGGGACACAACCCCTGATACCCTTATTCAGCGGAGGTGTCAATCGGTGGAGAAGTGGAACGCAGTCTCGACTGCAACCACCCAGATTGCATGAAAGCTACAGGGAATTTGGCGCACCGAGCAACAGACGACGGGCACGACTAAATAGTGATTGGTTTGTTGGAGCGAAAAAGGCCGAGAGCAGAAAAGTGAGTGAATGGTCTGTTCATGCTAAGGCAGGTTTGGCGCAGCGACTGGCAACCGTGTAAGGGGTAAACCCAGCCACCCCGAAGCAAGGCAGAAGAGCGAGTGTATAGGCGTATATGTGGACTGCCTCGTGCCAAGATGGGAGGGTCGTAGCGTAGTATGTTGGGAGTTAGCTATCGATGCCTCGTGGCGTGGCAGAGGAGCGAAAGGGTGAGCACCCAAGTCAGTCTCACACGGTATGTTAAGGGTGAGCACAAAAGTCAGCCTCACATGGTATATTAGAGGTGAGCACAAAAGTCAGCCTCACAAGGTATGGAAACAGTGAGCACCCAAGTAAACCTCACATGGTATGTCAGAAGTGGGGCCTAAGAAAAATGTCCCACATGGGATGCCAGAGAGAGCGACAGGGGTGTAATAGAGTGGTACGATTGAGAGTGAACCAGGTGATAGGGTGAGCATCCAAGTCAGCCTCATATGGTATGTTAGATCCTAGCACAAAGTAAGTCTAGCAAGGAATGAAAATGGTGAGCACACAAGTCAGCCTCGCAAGCAACGAAAAAGGTGAGCACAAAAGTAAGCCTCATGTGGAGTGTTAGAGAGTGAATCAAGGTGTGACAGAGAGCACCCAAGTAAGCCTCATACAGGACGTATGAACGCGTGAGCCCAATGGAGTTTAGTCGGTATTAATGGCGGCGTCACCACGAGAGCCCGACACACCCCCAGTACACCCCGTGTGGTAGCTTGGCATCTAATAGCTAATAGCACGTGTACTGGGTTAATACGTAAATTGTATTCTCTATTGTATAAAAAAAAGAAAGAAAAAAAACTGATGCTATCACCATCAGTCGGGACGCCCGATTCATTGAACTCCAGAACGGAACATCATCAGTGGAATTTCCGGTGTCTGTAGAACAGAAAGAACCTGAAGACGTGATTGAATTGCGGCCGTTCAAAGAAGACAGCGACGCAGCTGTGGAAAACGATAGTCTTATTAATGACGAGTATTTTGATGCATCAGATGACGATGCGAAAGATTCAGAAGTCGTTCACCGTTCGAATAGGGAAAACAAGGGAGTAAATCCACGCCTCCTTGAAGAATACGTCGTAGGAATAGCAGCCTGCGCTGTGCAAGAGCCATTGGACTACAAAAATGCTTTGAAGAGTGCTGATTGGCGTAACGCTATGGAAGAGGAACTGTATTCCCATCGACGAAGTGGAACTTGGGAGTTGGTACCACTCCCCGAAGGACGAAGGGTGGTGGGCTCCAAATGGATTTTTAAAGTAAAGCGCAATGAAGAGGATAAGGTGGTGAAATACAAAGCCAGGGTTGTAGCACAGGGCTTCACCCAGCAATTTGGTGTTGACTTCGATGAGATTTTTGCCCCGGTGACACGCCAAACTAGTCTGAGATTGTTTCTCACCATTGCTGCAAGTCAGAGTCTCGTCGTGAGGCACCTCGATGTTAAGACCACGTATCTCAACGGTGTTAGAACAATAGAAGAGATTTTTATGCAGCAACAACCCGGTTCTATAGTTCGTGAGCAGGAGTTAGTGTGCTGTCTGAAATGAAGCATTTATGGCCTTCGTCAATCGGCACACAAGGTACAAGAAGCTGAACAATGAACTCACGAAGCTCGGGTTTAAAGCATCAAGTGCAGATCAATGTTTGTATGTTAAAACCCTGGATGGAAACAAAATAATTTTGCTGGTGTATGTAGACGATATGCTGCTAGCTGGGGCGTCGGAGGCAGCTGTGAAAAATGTGGTAGACAGTTTGAACAATGAGTTTGAACTAACAGATCTTGGAGAAGTTCGTCATTTTTTGGGACTAGAAGTGCAAGTTGGCTTAAAGAATTATATCGAAAAACTGCTGACGAAAAATGGAATGGAAGAAGCTAAGACCGCTAGATCGCCAATGGAGTATGGGTTCCTAAAAGTAAACGACAACAGTGCAGTGTTTACAGATGCGACTAAATATAGGAGCCTTGTTGGCGGTTTATTGTATTTGTCGGTCATTGCCTGACCGGATATAGCTTTCTCTACTGCGGTTTTAGGTCGAAGTTTTTCGGCATCCTGCGAAGCTGATTGGACAGCTGCCAAACGAGTTTTAAGGTATTTAAAAGCAACACAAGATTAGTATCTTTGCTTAGGCGGGCTGGCAATCAAGGATTAGTCGGTTATTCCGACGCTGATTGGACAGGTGATCCTGTTAGCAGGAAATCAACTTCGGGATCCGTGTTTTTCTACCGTGGTGGTTTAATCTCGTGGGCTAGCCGCCGACAACTATGTGTAACATTATCATCTATGGAGGCTGAGTGTGTCGCACTATCAGATTCCTGTCAAGAAGCTGTATGGCTAAGACGGCTGTTGGCAGATTTCGGAGAACACCAAGAAGAACACACGGTGGTGAAAGAGGACAACCAAGGATGCTTGGCTTTCGTCAAAATGGAACGATAAAGCCGGCGCTCCAAACATATCAGTACGAAGGAGAACTTCATTCAAGAGCTAAGCGAAAAAGGCGATATTGTTTTGGAATGCTGTCCTACGAAGCCACTGGGTCCGGAGAAACATGGACGTTTCTGCAAGTTTTCGGGTTTAGAGTAGTTGTGATGAGGTGGCAAAACGTTGAGGAGGAGTGTAGAACAGTGCAGCGTTTACCACTTTAGTAGCCCCCGTGTGCAGGAACCACCTACCAATGAACTACCTTGAACAGTACGGAGTAAGAGAGAGAAACAAAACAGTTCGAATCATCACTCGTGTAAGTACGGCTACCGCGTTCAGATCGCTCGCTTTACTTGGTAATAATAACCCGTAAAGTGAATAACCGCGTGTGTCCTTTCTTTATAACTGATCCGAATCCATACGCTGATTTTCCTGACTCTGCAATCCTGCCGTCAGAAAGATCGCTACAAATTGCAACCGTTGGCCATTTTCCCAATGAATCGAAAGGATGCCAAAATAGCATATCGTGACCGTCTGTATCTCATACATTTTAAAAAGGTACAGTGAGCTTGAATGCATTAAAAGCAGTTCGAGCAATTTCCTGCATGGTCGTCCGATGGGATGCCTATCGAGGCACAAATCGCGACGTAACATATTGCATGCAATGCCTGAGCTTCGGACACGGAACACTAAATTGTCACATGAAACCAAGGTGCAATAACTGTGCCCTAGCACATTTAACGTCGGATTGTCTTTTCGAGGGAGCTGTCGCCTGGAAATGCATTCACTTTGGAAAAGGGCATCAATCAACCGACAAACAGTGTGATAAACGTGCTGAATACAAATGCGTAAAAGTGCCTCACAAAATCACTAACCGAACAGAAAGCCGAACAAGGGTCCGGTGTTCAAGGACGGTGATTTCCCCCCGCTGCAATCGAGTCAGCGACCGCACACAGGAGCATCATCAATCCAGCGTCACCCGCCGGTGAACTTCAGTCAACAATTCACAACGGTTTCCAAGCCGTGGCCGTCGGCATTTGCCGGTATCGGTGCATCGTCGTCGGTGAATATCGTGAAAACTCCACCACAGGTGAGTGCCCAATCTAGTGCCCCTCCAGAGGTCCAAAATCTTCCGCACAAGTTTACCGCCGCTAATCTTCTGCCAATCTTTGCGCAGATGTGTGATAGTTTACAACAATGCCGTACTAGGCAAGAACAAATTTCAGTGTTAGGGCAATTTATTATTCAATATGCCTGTTAACCTGCAAAAGTTAATACTATGGAACGCTCGCGGTGTGCTGCGGAAACGTATCGAGCTAGGAGAGTTTTAAGTACAGCAAAATTCAGATATTGCGGTTTTAATGGGGAACCCATTTGAAACCTGGGACTAATTTCAGTTTACCAGATTATTCGATAGTTCGACATGATCGAACCTACTCGGGCGGAGGTGGAGTTGCTCTGGCGATCAAAAAGACAGTTAAATATACGATATAATCCCATTACCATACATCCGTAATCGAGGCCATAGGAGTGGAAGCGGCATCTG
The DNA here is from genome assembly GCF_030247195.1 of Topomyia yanbarensis. Classification (NCBI taxonomy): domain Eukaryota; kingdom Metazoa; phylum Arthropoda; class Insecta; order Diptera; family Culicidae; genus Topomyia; species Topomyia yanbarensis. The sequence continues at coordinate 60,972,250 of NC_080670.1, forward strand.
GTTCTGGAGGTTTTCTTGTCATTGCTGCAAATTACACTAAGCAATGCTGTGACGGCATGGGTGCGACCAGAAAGTTAAAGAATGATCTTGCTAAATTGACACGACTTCACTAAAAAAAAGTATGATCGCTTGTGACTTGAACGCGAAGCACGAGTCTTGGAGAAATTGTAGCAGGAACAAAAATGGCTGTTTGGTGTTTGACGATTCGCAATTAGGATACTATACGATATATGCACCATTTTGATCCAACTTTTTTGTCCACTGCTTTCTCACCAACATGGATACGATCAGTCAGCCTAACACGATCAGTGATCTTATGCTGATTTCGTTTTTAAATCAGAGTTGCTCTAGGTTCGCTCGGAGCTGTCACTTTTATATGGAAACTGTAAACATTAGAGCGAACCTAGGGCGACTCGATTCTAAAACCGAAAACAGCATTAGTTCCGACCATTACCCCGTTTCCCTCCAAATTGGAGACAGCATTGAACATAGAGCGCAACAGACTAGGTAAGACTTCCATAATGTCAACTGGGTAGAATTCTCCCGTAGATTGGAGCAACTGTTAGACATGACTAAACTATTAAGAACAGTGGAAGATATTGACCAGGCACTCGACAAATTGAAGGTGGCTCTTAACGAGGTAGACAGACAATGCGTACGAAACGCTCCGAACTCCTTAGGCTTGACACAATGACAAAAGCGATTATTAAACAACGAAATAAAATCAAGCGACAATTCCAACGGACCGGGGACTTGTCCAAAAAATGTGGGACATCAAAACTGTCTGAATTGATAAGTGATGGCTCAACTCAAAAACGTAAATTTCGCGAACATGGTGCAGAGGCTCGACCTTTTCTCACGTCCATTTTGGAAGGTGTCCAAGGTTCTCAAATCAAAATCGCATCAAATTCCTACACTAACTCAGAATGATATAAAGCGGGTCACTCCCGTTGAAAAAGCGAACGCGATCTTCAGTTCACACAATCTGGGAAGTTCTATAGTTAGCCCCATGGAAACAGTGGTACAAGATACGATTGCCGCCCTACAACTATAAAAAAAACTATAAAATAAAACCGGAACAAGTCGCTGCTGCACTGATATCCTCCAAAAATATGAAGGCCCCTGGATTTGACTCGGTCTTCAATATCGCCTTGAAAAGGCTCAGCAACAACACGTTCACCTACATCGCAAACATCCTAAACAGATGCCTGGATCTCCACTATTTCGCGTCGCAATGGAAAATAGCTAAAATAATACCTGAGACTAATTAGGAAAGGACCCAACTAACCCTTGAAGCTATCGTCCCATTAGTCTCCTCCCCTGGTTAAGCAAACTGTGCGAAAGGCTTATACTAGATCGTGTTATGGTTCACGTTGAAAACAACAACATTCTCTCTCCGGAACAGTTCGGTTTCCGTAAAGGGCATTCAACAGCTCACCAACTGAAAGGGATGATAAACATCATCGACAGCAACAAGGCCGTTGCGAAATCAGCAGCTATGGCTCTAATGGACGTGGAAAAGGCATTAGACAAATTATGGCACGATGGTCTCGTCTTCAAATTATATCGCTACAACTTTCCTAATCAAAATTATCCAAAACTATTTATGTGACAGACAATTCCTCGTAAGTGTGAATGGAGCACTATCAAACAGCTTCGACATTCCAGCTGGCGTCCCGCAAGGGAGTATCCTTGGTCCAATACAACACTACATATAATTTATACACATCAGACTTTCCGCAACTACCCGACGGCTGTCAACTATGCTTCTTTGCCGACGACACTGCTATCCTCTGCAAGAAGGAACACTAAGCATCTAACGAAAAAGATCCAAAAATATCTGGACACAGTCGCTAGATACATGGAAACCTGGGAGATAAAAATCAACGCGTCGAAAACCCTGGCGATCTTTTTGCAAAAGAGTGATGAATGGACTAGCTATTGATTGGTCCTCTGAGGTGATTTACCTGGGACTCACCATAGACCGGAAACTGCTTTTCAGTTCTCACGTCGAAAAAATTCTGAACAAGTGTAATTTGCTTATTAAATAACCTTATTCCTTAGTCAAAAGAAGATCAGCGCTGACTAGTTGGAACAAGCTAGCAATCTATCAGCTGATTATTTTTCCGGTTGTACAGTATGCTATGCCTGTGTGGGACGATGCGCCGTACCACACAGAAGCAAAACGGAGCAAAGTTTTGAAGATGATTCTCGACTTACCGTGGAACCCCAGGACATCTACAGTTCACCAAATGACTGATACTGCTACGATACACGAAAAACTAATAGCAAATGTTACTACATTTCAAAATAAATGCGCTCTATCCGAGCATGGCCTAATCAGGTCACTTTTTAACGTAATTTCAGTTAGGATAGGTTTACTTCCAAACTTTGAAACTGATTCTCTCCAAGCAGTGCATATCATCAGGAAAAAAACAGAAAAAGTAGAAGTAAAACGAAGATGAAAAGTAAAAAGTGCTGAATCAATTAACATGTATCAAAATTTACGGCAATGTAACCAAATCAGATCAATATAAATTTAAGTAAAAAAAAGCTCAATTTCAGTCCATTTTCAATTTTTAACTTGTAAACATCAACAGAAAATAATTTGTCAGCAGTACACACGTTTTAGCCATTGCAGCGCCAACCAGCTATGTGTGATCATCCTCGAAAGGGTCATTTTCAGGACCATAATTCAATTGTTTTCCGAAGGCGATTATTGCACATTATCATCCAGTACGAAGCAATTCAACGTTCCCCAATTTGGCACAATCGCTTTTCCCGCATTCAACATATTAGTCCTTAATTGCGGAATGTTATTTTGAAACAACATTCCGAGGTACAACTGAAAAATTATCGCAATAACGTATTGAAGCTATAAGATAATTTCACAAAATTTAAAAAAAAAATGCTTTACGCCCTTGTTTACGCCTTGAATGGTTGAAAACGTGAAACGGATGGGTGGATGATGCTTAGAGCCCACGGAAACATTTGCCATACACCATACCTCCAATCTTTTTATTGAGATGAATTATGGGACAAACTCCTAATAGTATGGAACTTTCCAGTTTTGCAAAGTCGCGCACTGCGTGAAGTAAACTTACCGTATCCTGGACAAAAAATAGGTTGAGACGTTTAAACTTATCGCTAACATCTTCGCTTTCGTTATTTGGTGGCTCATGTTGCGGTGGTACAAATAATGGTTCGGTCTTAATTTCTTCATCTACCGACTTCATAATAGCTTGCTCCATTTCGACCTCGGCAGCCAAATCACTGTCAAATAAAAATAACCAAAGTTGAAAATCACGTCAACAATTTAGCCCCACTTTCGGACAAGTCATCACGCACCCTGTCATGTCCGCTTGCTCGCCATCATTTCCTCCTTGAATCACCTCTCCCGTGGACTGATCATCCGGTTGCGGCTCGACCTTGTCTTCATCCTTCTCAATCGAAGCGGCACCCATCGAAGCCTGCCGTCGTTCAATCAGGTCCAGCGCCTGCAGTTGAATTTCTACATTGCGCTGCGTCATCATGCGGATGAAGATTCGAATATCGTTGGCAGCCCAAATCTGCTGGAACAATCCTTGATGGAAGGAAAACGTGTGGCCACCACCCGGTCTACCCTCCCCGGTTCCTGCAGTAGCCGTCGATTGCTCCATTGCCGCTGTGTTCCGACCCTCCAGACAGGCGAACTCGAACTGCTCCGGCGTGATTTGCATTTCCTCCATGAACGAGCCGAGCATGTAGTCAACCAGATTTTTATACTCGTCATGCACCTTTCGGAATTCTGGGTTGTCCTGGTCGGAGCTAACGTTTGGATCGAAAACTATGGAATCGGAATTCAGGGATGTGGAGTTCATTAGTTATTCATTGTGTTGCCGAAGGTTTCTGTTCGCAAAATATACTTATCGATTTATCCTCGATGAATGTTTGAAGAGGTGCATTCCAAACCGGTCCGTGCAGAAAACATACCAAGGAATCAAAAACCCACGAGTTGTCTTCGGTCATTTTTCTAACAGTGCGAATGCGGAGCGTCGACAGTGGTTTTCAATCCGTTCCACGTCTGCTGGCACTTTTTTTTGACCCGGTCTGTTGGAACTGTGTTTAGTACATGTGGTCGCTATGGTAACGATGACAAGGCAAACTCTGCCGATGCCGTGACTGCGAGCGAAGAACGTGGAGGGTTGCACCCCAAATGAAAGGGCGCACAATGGCGTTAGAAACAGGGAATGACGTATATCAAAGACAAGCGAAGCATTCAACAGGTCCTTTGCAGGAGGCAGGCCCTCAACAATCAACCTTAGTCTGCATTATGACGGATCGCTTTTTTGAACGAATGTGATTTCCATTACCAACAACTACAGCAAAATCAAACGGGAGTCAGATTCGATCAAACCGTCGTAATGCGGAACAAGTCTGAATATCTATCCCAGAGATTATCGGCAGTAGACAAGCAGTGGAACGAAAAGCAAAGTAGGTGAACAAGAATAGAACCTCATGGATATTTCGGCAGCGTCATACAATTCTAGACCAAATATTATCACATGAAAACCGTGTTGTTTTAAAGATTTTTTTGTATATTATTTTCTTCATTCACTTTTCCACCTCACTAATAACTCCTGTAAAAAGTTGTTTTTTTCCTAATTCCTTTTGTTCTGTTCGTCATTTCTGCAAACGGAGAGCCCCTCAACTGTCGATTGTTTCTTCACCACTCAAACAATGGTAGTAGCGTGGCAGCGTCTGTAAGCGAAATGAACATTTTTTGTCCTGAAACGTAAGCGGAAAGGCTCTTTGCTGACACTAGTCTTTCGATAAGAGAGTGAAGATCGATAGGTCATTAGAACTTGCGGTGATTAATTGGTTGTCTAATGTTTTGTTTTTCATTGAATCTTCAAACATTTACATCTCGACTTATCGATTATTCGTATTTTTTTTATTTCCTACGAGAATTTGGCTTAGCACTAATTACAGTTGAGTAACTACTATTTACAGGCGAAAGACGTCAATATATATTTGACAACAGCGCATCCGAACAGGTCTGGGAAAGCATACTTCCTAGAAATATACCATCCAAAAGCTGTGCGAATGTCAAGCAAATTAGATCGTGTTTGGTAAGAAACTCAAAGAAAAAGGCAAATGCAAGCTCACGGTTCCATTTTCCTTTCCCTCAGATTAATCCAAAGCAAGGCAAAACAAAAACTTTAAAGACCATCTCAGGAAAAAGTCATTCCACATCGGTGTGCTCTATTTTCGTCAGATATTTTTGGTTACATACAAATTTTACAAAATAACAGAATTTAATTCCAATGCTGAGGAAATTCTCCGTTTACAGTTCGAGAAAGTGAGGAAAAGAAATTCCAGCTAACTCACACTCTCACAGTTGTGTCTTACCTTCACTTTAGCTCCAGCTCTGTTTTTTCTTATTTTCGTGTTCTTTCGTATTTAAACATGTTTTAACTCCTGTGCCTTTTACTTGTTTCCTTTTTTAAATATGTCCTATAGTCGCTCGACTTGCACGCCGAATGTTATGTGTTTCTGGAGTGTGCAGATTTTTAGTTTTTTTTTCACTTTGTGACGATCTCACAAAACACATGAAATACCTGTGAACTTCTCAAGTTCCAGTAGGCTTTATGCGTTCAATTTCTTACTACTGAACAACGTATTTCGAAAAGCTTTTGATCGATTGGAAAACAGCTTGTTCCTGCTCGGGATCATTTCACCCAAACAATTATATTTTTATATTTGTCCTATTGTTGCCAAATTGTTAGCATCTGTTGCATTTGTGAAAAATGATTAGTTTGTGTTTTCAACTGTTTCCAAACCATTTCCATTTAGTTCTGCGGCAAAAAGTTTACGTTGAACCTCACTTCTTAGCAGTATTAATAGTAATAGTAGTAGTTTGTCGCAGTTGTATGTTGTTTTTGTTTGATTTTTAGTAGTAGTAATATTAATAAGACTTATTCGTACTCAGTTTATCCGTTTTTTATCTCATTTTTTTTAAATTAAATTACAGCTTCAATTATTATTCAATATAATAATTAAAAATTGTTTGCGTTTTTTTGCTCCTGAACAAATTTACTCTGCTGTTTCCTAAACAAAAAAGGAAACGAGTGTACTTCTGCGCCAAATTACTTTTTTGGATATCTTTTTGTCATTTTTTAGACTATTTCCTCCTCCCTCTGGTTCTCCGTTAAATTAGCGAATATTATCTCTAGATACACATGTATTTATAAGATTTATGTATAATTTGTTGTTGTTTCAGCCGTTGATGTTGTGGTTGTTGTGGGTGTGGCTGTGGTAGCAGCGAACAGAACGCCTTCACTGGCGTCGTCAGTGGTAGCGTCGCCAGTGGAATTCGCGACAGGCTGCTTTTGATGGCTATGGTTATGGTTGTGGTTTCGCTGATCCCGACGGTGGCGATGAAGTTGGTAATGGAGGTAATTACGATGCTATGCTATTCTAGCCTTCTTATGTACGGGACTATCACTGTCGTCGTCGTCCTCATCGTCCGAATCACCCTCGTAGTCCACGAGAGCCTGTCAAATTGAAAAGAAAAAGTAGATATTACAAACGGTATTAATACTATCGAAAGAATTAAAAAACTTTTCAAACAGTTAATCTGAGGGAAAAAATTGTCTTTTTTAAATTATCAATTTAAGCTCACCTTCTTGAGGCTGTTCACGACGGGAGCTGCCGGTGAAGAAACGTCCTCCACCGCACTTATAGCCGGCTCCGTAACATCCGGTGCCGCATCGACGACGGCCTTGGGTATCGTTACCGACGTTGTCGAAGCTTCAATATCACCATTACTGCTGCTACTAACTGCAGAACTACTTTCTAGGACAACACCGCTACCAGCTTCGACGCCACAGTTTGATCGCACATCGTCCACCACCGGCTCCGGTGACACGACATTGGCACAACTGTCCACTGATAACCGTTTAATTGGTTCCAATTCGGTGGACACGAGAGATTCAATGGCTTGGGTAGATGAGCTGGTACAATTTACCACGCTGCTGCTGCTATCATCGCCGTCAGTACTCTGTTGTGAATCTGCCTCAAACAAAGACTTTGTGGGACTACAACTGCCATCCTCTTCCATCGTCTCCATGATGGGTGTCGTCGTTGATGCGGCGGGTGCTTCGTGTGAGTTGTCGGATAGAAGTTCGCTACTCGTGTACAGCAAGCTATCGGAGTCGACGAGCGGAGCATCATCCGTTGTCGAGACACCGGTTGTGGAAGATGAACTGCTGCTGCTGCTGCTAGAGGAGGAGGAGGAGGACGTTGAATTGTCGGATGATGCCGAGGCGGCAACGGCCGCGGCTGCTGCTGCGGCAGCTGCTGCTAGAGGATGCTGCGGGATAGACGATGCAGATTCTACTGACGATGTCGTGCTATTGGTATTACTGTTGATATCGGTATTGTTGTTCAGCGGTGGACTCGACTGGAGCTGGGCAAGTGGAGACTGCTGCGATGTCGCCGTATTGCTACCATTGTTACTACTGTACTTGGGTCCGTTCACGGAAGTGGCTGTAGGGGACGATTCGGGGGATTTTTTGTCGAAGATTTTACCTAAAATACAGAAGTTTGTCTTATTGCTTGCTTGCTTGGGCTGCGAACGAAACCGAAAAGAAAATGTTTTCTTCCATACCGTCTGCATGTAAATAAATCAACTTGTTCCAAATAGTGTTACTATATTCCAGCAAATTTGGGTGTGGAAAGCTGTTAATTTCGTACAATTTTCAATCCATCTAAAATATTCTTGTGTCTAGTTAATTTCCAAGAAATTTCACTTTAGCAGCACAGACAACAAAGGAACCATACATTCGAACCTAACAGCCCCGATTCTCAACCCACTTAAACACAAGTATGCGTATTATCCACGCATGTTTTTATACAGAAAATATTAAAATTTAATGCAATATGGAAAATGCAATATGGCGACTAACAAACATGTACATAAAAGTATCGAACATAATAATAAGCCAACTTTATAAAACATACAAGATTAATCTTTTTTTGGTTTTTATGCAATTTATTCAATTCAATTTTCACGGGTAGCGTAGAACCAAGGCCATCATCGAAATGATTAATTCTATATTTGAAATATGTTTTGTCTGGTCGCTAATACAGCATTTTAATGAGAGTGTGCGTAGTTTGTTTGTTCGAATACTTGTGTGCTTTTGAATTCGCGTCAGTGATGCAAATTTTGAATGCCAACTTTCAGTTGAATTTACCGCAACCAAGATTCAAATTCAAAGGCTCCCTCAAGCATTTATCTTCAAGCTGGAAGGATTTTCGTAATTTTTTTTTCATTTACCAACAACAGCCGTCATTTGGTCTGTAGTGACCAGTTCAGGTTAAATATTGCAGTTCTCGTGCGCCCTATTTCAAACAACAGTTGAACATCACAACCAACCGGTATCGTAACTACAACCACTACCTCTGACACGTGAAGCGCACAGAAGACAACCTTCGCCGCGACCTAACTGTTTTGGTCGTTTGTAAACCCAAAGCGAAAGGAAAAACTGGCCATATTTTTGGAAAGCCTGCAACGAAAGTGAGAAGTGCAATTTGTTCGCAGAACGAAAAAAGCATGTATTCCACGATAGTTCTGCCACTTCTATGTAGATAGAAGCTACGCATGAAATGCCACGTATTGAACTTCAGTATTCCGCATAAAACTGAAAGCATGTTATCAACTGCTTTGGAAAAATTTACGTTATCCTTTGCTGCTGTCCGTGATGGTATACCGTCGTTCGATTTATTTCCAGTTCTACAAAAACGTGATAAACTCAATGTCTCTAATTAGCATGTAATTATTATTTTTTTACAGTTCGTTTATTTGACACGACTCAATGCGTTAGCTCAGAAGAGCCGCTGGTCTTTTATATACGCTCAGGTTTTTTTACGCGTAAATGAAAACCGCGTAAATTTCAAAATACGCGTTAAAAAAATCGCGTAAAAAACTTGAGTGTATTTACAAGATGTAAAAAAATCACTCATTTATTTAGAGCCTGTAATATCCGCGCGACTTGCCAGTGCGAACGGAGATCATTTTTCGAGTCGGGAAAATATTAGTCTTCTCTTTAACTACTCTTCGAGGTCATCCATATTTCTCTCGTTGTCCGTATCATCCTGATTACTGCTTTGATACTCATTTTGCAGTTGTCGTTATTGCCTGAACAGCAACTACAAATTTGGCAACCGTTTGTGGTTCAAGAAAAGATATTGGAGCCTGGCATTTTATTCTGCGGGCTAGCTTTCCTCAGTGATTTTTGGGCAGGGTTGTCCGTAATGTGCTGTTTGTTTACAGAACTGGCACGCGTTAGTTTGTCCTCGATATGTACAAAGAGTTCGCTGTATAATGGTATCACTCCTTCTGTTTTGTAATCCAGGGTAAGGTAGGAGGGAATGGGTTGGTCTACCCGCATTCTCACCACAAAAACACCATTTGAAATACCTGGAAAGTAGTTACTCCACGTGTCCTCCGTAATGGATTCTACTTCTCCGAAATAGGACATGAATCTTTTAATGGCCATTTTGCAAGTACGTAGTGCCAAATCATGTAATTTGACTTCCACGTTTCAGTTATCCATCTATATTGGGATCTTGATTTTAGCCTTGTCACAAACAAGCACGTGTTTCAAGTTGTTTTGCGAAATGAAACTTTTCGCCTGGGCGAATTTGTTGAACGTTATCAGCACCACGTGTCTGACGTGCTCCAACTGGATGAAGCTGACTTCCGAAAACCGAAGCTGCATTTTCACCTTCAGCAAATGTTCCACATCACCAATACTCGGTCTTATGCGGAAAGACCGGAAGTCAATGGCCACGGTGGCCATTGCCCGAAAAATCACATTTTGTTGATGAGACTCAGTCATCTTGACATATCACAAGAATAACAGTAACGGTTTCCTTTGTTCTTCAGACAATGCACACAAGAAAAATAGAAACTGTTTGCGCTGGCTTGGGTAGCAGCAGCGAGCACACTGGTGCGGTCATGGCTGGTCCGGCCCGTGGGAGACCTCTCCAGCACCCGGGGGGTGTGGCAGAGGGCCTACAGTCATTTGCGTTCCGCTAGTGATGGGATTGATTGTAGTTGGCTGATGAGGGCCGCGGAAAACCTCTACATCTGCCAGTAAAGGTGTGGCAGAGGGTCTACGTTTAGTCTGGTTCAGCGGTTCTCAACCTTTTTCGTACCACGGCCGCTGGAGGTAAGACGGATCACTTCACACGGATTATTCGCTATAAAGCTACTCACAGGCGACATTGACAGCTCTGCCTTGCCTACACAGCTGAATTCGTTCGCTCCTGAGAGACAACTTCGTCGTTGTAACTTCCTGCATAACCCGCTTCGACTCGTTTGCTCGCGATTCAACGAATCTGCTGATCTCTTCGATTGAAAAGTGTCGTCTAATGCAGTTTCGGTTTATTAACAAGAAAGAAAGAAGATGTGTCCTGAATTTGTCAATGTCCCCACTTTGTCAGCCGAAGGGTTGATAAAAACGGGTCTTTATTGTACTCATTAAATTGTCATTTCTATTTGCATCACATTATTTTTCATGCAAGCAAGCTAATAGCTCATTGGCACACCCGTTCTAGGTCCCGCCGCTAATGTAATTCAACACAACTCATTGCATACATATAGGACATTTTGTGGGTAAATACAAAATTAAATTGTAATACAGTAATATTAACAGATTTTTATTCTTGTGGCATCTACAAACTTGGAATTATAATTTTTAGGATCTGTTGGAAAACAGTAAAGATATGCAACGGGGCCTCTTTGGCATAAAGTCATTTCACATAACGTCGTTTGTCCGTTTGGCATCAAAAAAGTGATAGTAGGTCATTTGGCATAATAGCCATTTAGTCTATTGGTCGTTTGGCATAAAAGTAGTTTGGTATAAGCCCAAGTAACAATTGAAGTTTTATAGCACGCTAGCTACAAGTGCAATGTAAGTTTTTTGAAAGGCCATAAAACTATTATAAAACCTCAATTGTTACTAGGGAAGAGCCATGTGGCATAAAGTATGAAAATACCTGTTCAAATTTTTATGGCGTTTTGATTCACTAAAATAAATACGTTTCTAAGAACTGCTCATGTTTGAAAGAAGGAATCAACTTCAGTGAGACGAAGAATATTTCTGTGTCAGATTGATTACATAGAAAACTAAAGCAAGTATGGAATTTGTGCATTGAGATTATTTGCATTTAAAACTATGTTGGTTCTTGTATGAAAGTTAAAAAAATTGTGAAATTTCATGCAACAAAAAAACTGTAATTATAATCTGCTAACGATAGACTAGTTCAAAGCTACAGATCTCACGTCAAATTTGCCATTCCACTTACGAATTTTTGAAATGCTGCAATTTTTTAATCAAACTACTATTTATACAATATGAAATATAATTCGTGATGCATAGTATCTTGCTTTCCGAATGTTTGTTCTTTTGACGTTTACTTTTGTTTGCTGTCTAAATTCAAAAGAAGGAAAAATCTCGACTAGTTCATATTCACAAGAAGAAAAAAGCTCAAAGCAGTAAAATTAAAAGTTAAAAGCAAATGTATTACATCTATATAAAAAAGGCAAAATCTCAGACGCTTTAAGTTATTATCGAAATCAAAAATATTCCAAGATTTTTTCGAAGAATTGACAATATTCAGAATAATGTAAACTCTTGGAAATTCATAGTTGCATTTAAAATGAATAAAATTCATACAAATTTTCATGTTCAATAGAAAGTGGAAAGCTAAAAACGCAGTTGGCTGCATAGCAGGTCTTCTAGGACAAGTACAGTATTGACTGTAGTATTATTGTATTTCCGGAAAAATGAGTTGACGAAGTGAGTTTGACACGAGATTTTTAAATTCAGATACAACTAGTGGCAGTCCAACTAAAAAGCGGTCCAGTTAAAAATTGACCAACCAGTGAATCACGACTGTAGTCCATATCATGCAATGGTAATTCGAAAAATCTCTATCCCAGAAAATTACCGATTTTGTATCCTATTACACTAAGGTTTTCTTTTACACGGTTTTTTTTTGCACGGTTTTTTTTACACGGCTTTTTTTACACGGTTTTCGCAATTAGCACGGTTTTTTTTTGCACGGTTTTCGCAATTAACACGGTTTTTCGCAAAAATATTCTAAGTCCTTTTAAAAGCAAAAGACTTAGACGATTTCTCAACAATTTTTTTTGCACGGGTTTCGCAAAAATGTTCTAAGTCCTTTTGGAGGCAAAAAACTTAGACGATTTTTGATCAATTTTTTTTTTGCGCGGATTTCGCAATTAACACGGTTTTAGCAAAAATCCTTATGAAGGCAAAAGACTTAGACGGTTTTTGACCAAGTTTTTTTTTTGCACGGATTTTGAAATTTACACGGTTTCTGCTTTTCCATTTTGAATGCAAAGAATTTCGAAGATTTTTGGAAAAGTGGAAGTGATTGCTTTTGGAACAGCATTAACGAGTAGATGCCAAATGTTCATGTCTGAGGCCATTTAGAAAACCAAGATGGCGACTTCCGGTTCAGTGGAATTCTCTGAAACCCCATCAATATGGCTATTTTTGGAACGGGATTGATGAGTGGCCGTCAGATATCGATGTTTAAGGCCATTTTAAAAACCAAGAAGGCGACTTCCGGTTCAGTGGAATTCTCTATAACCCAATCAGCATGCATATTTTCAGAGCGGGCCTAATAGAGCGCATGATAGAGATCAGTGTCAGAGGCCATTTGGAAAACCAAGATGGCGACCTCAGGTTCATTGGAATTCTCTAAAATCGAATCAATATGGGTATTTTTGGAATGGAATTGACGAATAGACGCTAGATATCGATGTCTGGTGCCATATTGAAATTCAAGATGGCGACTTCCGGTTCTGTGGAATTCTCCAAAGCCCAATCAATATGAGTATTTTTGGAACGGGATTGACGAGTAGGTGCCAAATATCAATGTCTGAGACCATTTCGAAAATCAAGATGGCTGCTTCGGTTTAGTAAAATTTTCAATTACCACAACAATGTGAGAATTTTTGTAATAGCGTTAATGAATAGATACCGGATGTGAATTCCGGAAGTCATGTTTTCATCTAAGATGGTGACTTCTATTTTAGTGCCAAGACGATGTTTTAAATATAAAGACACGCGGCGAGAAAAACAGTAAATTTGGCTGCACGGTTTTACAAATTATTTGTCTGCTAGTTTTGGCAACCAGGAATATTGTGTAAACAGCGAGTGACTTGTAGTTTTAATGAATGCTTGGCGAATTCCTTTTTTGAAATATTTCCCACAATACTCAATCATGTAACTTGGAAACGCATTGATTTACGTTACTGAGCCTGTCTACATGTTTTTCGTTGCACTAGAAAAAATGTATCGAGGATGCAGGATGCAGACATGCATTTCTTTTCATTTCAATCTCGATACTCCCCACGCATTACTTCCTAAATCCGCCATATTTGTTTACATTGCTAGTTTGGAACCGTTGTTTTGGGTTCGATTGGAACTTTTGGCTTCAGTCTTCGCGCATCTCTATAAGCATCATCTCTGCTTTAGTGTACATCTCATTCATCTTAAGGGGGCGTCTGATGTAGTGGGCAAAAAAATCGACTTCTTTTTTATCCGCTTAATTGTTAGTATTGAGCCTCTAGAATAGTCTCCCGCAATCTCGGTGACCACGCTGAACTTCTTTTGTTTTAAACAGCCATGCATTCCTCGCGCGTATTTGCTGTGACACACGCAGATTTCAATCTATCGGCAACAATTTTCTTAAGACTGACAACGATAAAAATACAGTGTGAACATACACTTTAAACTACTTCCACCCAAATTTTTAAGAGAAAATACCAAATGGATTGTTTTCCACGTCATTTTTTCCGTGATGCAATTTGCTATGGAGTATCCTTTAATAGCGTTTTTTCGAAACCGCGTTTTTCAAATTGGTGAACACAATAACTCAAAAACTAATCAAAGAATTGACTTGATTTTTTTATGAAAATGCACAATATGTGTAGCCTGTCGGTGAACCACAGAAAACGGAATGAAAAAATTGTTCTCTCTATTATTTTGAAGAAAAGTGCACGAATTTTACAGAAAAATATGAGATTTTTCGGTTTACATGAAGCCATTTTCCTAAACTCGAACTTTTTTTTGGGTTCATCGAGTAACTTCAAGTCTAAGCTTTACAAATTTTACTTAATTTCCTGTGTCAAACAATTTTATCAAGAGTCATCGTGTTAGCCGCGGCGCTCCTCGACGTGGAAATGGTTGGACGTCTACTCTTGGAACGCTCGTATGTGTGGCTCTGCGTGGCTGCCGACCCTATTCTGCGCGGCGTGTAACGTGAGACGACTAATCTCACCTCACTCTACGTGACTTCACCCAATTCTGAAGAGTCACTTCGGGTGACGTGAGACTCCCATTTAACCGCAATGAGGAATCTCACCTCACCCGAGTCGACTCTCAGAATCGGGTGAGAAAAGTCACGTAAAGTGAGGTGAGTTTCGTCGTCTCACGTCACATGCCGCGCAGAATAAGGCCGTGCAAATATTTTTTTCGTACAGAATAAACGTACAAATTTAAAGCTTAACATTACATAAAAGATGCATTGTTCCCTTGCCTTCAAAATCGTAAAACAAAGCACTTTACACCAGACGCCCCCCTTAATAATACAGCGAAGACCTGATTTTATTATTTCCCCCTGATTATGTCAGCTTTTTGATTCGACTTTGAGTCTCGCATGAAGATTCGCTCGATGAGCTCTAGCAGACGAACCAACTCAAATTCGAGTAAATCCATTCTTGAGCACATTTTTCTTATCTTATAAATGCAAAATATACAAAAATAAATGTATCTTTTTGTTTTACGCTGGATATTTATACTAAATAATCAGAACCATCTTGGGTGTTACAATGACGCCAGACCTCTGGCAACTGTATATTTGTCAATCCAGTTCCAAAACACTCCATGTTGTGAGTTATACAGAATATCGCTAAGCCGATAGTCTCAATGTTGTATTTCAAAATGGCCTCGGACATTGATCTCTATCATGCGCTCATTAGGCCCGCTCGGAAAATATGCATACTGATTGGGTTATTGAAAATTCTGTTAGACCGGAAGTCGTCATCTTGGTATTCCAAATGGCCTCAGGCATCGATATTTGGTGCCTACTCGTTAACACTGTACCGAAAACAACCATATTATTAAAGTGCGGGACAAAAGGAAACCTCAAGATCCGACGTTTCCACTTTTCCAAAAACCTAAGGAATTGGAAAAAGCAAAAACCGTGCTACTTGCATAATCCGTGCAAAAAAACCTGTTCAAAAATCGCCTAAGTCTTTTGCCTTCAAAAGGACTTAGAACATTTTTGATAAAACTCCGAAATCATCCCTTTTCCTAAAATCGTCTAAGTCTTTTGCATTGAATGTAACGCGGTTTTTTTTGCACGATTTTCGGAATCACGCGGTTTTTTTTTGCACGGTTTTCTGAATTAACACGGTTTTTTTTTACACGGATTTCGCAATTAACGCGGTTTTTTTTTACACGGTTTTCGCAATTAACGCGGTTTTTTTTACACGGATTTCGCAATTAACGCGGTTTTTTTTTGCACGGTTTTTTTTTACACGGTACGTATCCCCCGTGTAAAAAAAAACCTTAGTGTATTTCGGTTATAAGTTAATCAAATATCAAATCAAACCTGAGAAATTAGGTTTAATGTCTATTATGCCAAACGGCTTTATGCCAAATGGCCATTATGCCAAATGGGCATTATGCGAAATGGTCATTATGTCCAATGACAATCTATCTTCAATTTTGTTTTAATCGATTATGCTTAATAACCTTTATGCCAAATGACCACTTGAATCTCGCTATGGTTATGCCAAGTGGTTTTATGCCAAACGACGTTATGCCAAATGACTTTATGCCAAATTGGCTTCCCCCATATACAACATAGAGTTAGCGTTCCGACTAATTTTGAGACTTCGCGAAATTATTTGGACATGGTGAATGTTAAAAACAGGGTAACATTATTATTAGTTCATTTACTAGTTAGACCCCAATAAAAATTCATACATAGGGGAAAGTGAGACAATATCGCCATGTGGGGCTCACCGTTTTCCAAGAATCTATGAACAATTTTCGATTTTTTTTTGTTTGCACGCATGCTCCGTCAATCACCATTAGAACACTTCAATTGCGATGTAAAAAAATCTTAAATCACGAAAAATACAAAAATCTGATGGGATGTAAAAGAGCTGAAAATGTTATAAGATTCATTCAAGATATTATTAAAACAAAATAGAAATTTGTCTCTTATAGTTCCGAAAATGCTGTTAAAAAACTATAAGATGAATTTCATTGGCAAATAAATGTCACTTCAATCAATGGAAAATATGATTCTTATTAATTTCAAGTGAAATAAATTATAAATTTTGTAGTAAAATATAATCTTTTGTGACATGATCATAGTGCCCCTTAGGATTGCTCATATTGCCCCACAAAGTTTTTACCAAGTCAAAAATCGATCATTACAAGCAACGATTATTTTCAAAGATTTTGAATTTTCTTCAGCATGCTTAATAACTGCATATGAAGAATATGTTATATTCTACCAATAGAGGGAAATTTGGGATTATTTGTATGTTTTGCTGCAGATATATTTGCCTTCAACCTTACGGTGCTCATATTGCCTCACTTTCCCCTACAGGTAATCTGTGCTAAGAATGTGATTTCAATCGTGAAATTCGAGTCTCCCCATATATGATAAAGCTTCATTTCCTCAAATAATAACCAATTGACAACACAATCTGAAAATTAACAATTTATTGTTCATTTTACCTTTTTTCGATATTCCAAAAAAATAGTAATGAATTCGTCCGTCGTAGTCAGATAAAACAAACAAAAAAATCATTGTACGCGATTATTAAGTTTCTAGCTTGCGATCGCAAGTTCACTGTACTTAATAACGGTTAAAATTCTAACTTCTTTCTTTTGCTTCGCTCACCTAAGCTAGTGTCCAGTTCCGGCGAGCCGGCTTTGTTGTCGGAAAAGTCTTCCTCCTCGTTGAACCATATTTCCTCCTCCTCATCGACCTGTCTCTGATCCCGCCGGTACCGGCTGCTGTTCCGCAGTATCGAGGGGACACTATTTGGAGGAAGAGAAATGCATCGAAATAAAACGATATTCGACAACCTACCCCTGCATAACTGCTATGCAACGCGACGAACTCACCTGTCTAAACCACCTTTCTCTTTCTCCTTTAGCCGATCCTGCTGCTGATCGTACTTGTTCTTTAGTGTCTTGAACGTCTGCACGTACTGTACATCGTCGAAGATCTTGCCAAAATTCTCCACAAAGTACGTGTACAGTGATTTGATGTCTTCGATCTTGATGAACTCAAACAGCTCCAGGATTGCCGACTCCAGCAGATTGTATCGACCGTTGTTCCGGATGAAGGCATCCACCACCGGTGCGAACAAATTACCTTTCACAATGTGCCTGAAAATTTACAAGTTGTCATATTACACTTAGCCGAAAACCATTTCAAATGGGAGAATATCAAAAATAAAAAAAAAGGAGCCACCACCATAAAGTGTGCTACATTCATAGCTTTGACTGTTTTTAGATCTACTCGCCTATTATAGAACTCGTCCTTCAGTGCGATGATTTTCCGCAGAAATCGCAGGGCACCTAGAACCAGGAACGTGTGTGTACTCTTCATTAGTACCAATATTCGTCGCAGCAGGTCCTTATTGATGATGCAGTTCTTGATGTGGTAGGTGTGGTGCTCGACGCAAAACGACAGCAACTCCAGTACTAAACCCAGAAGCTGCACCGTATGGTAGTCTTCGTTGGCTGGCTTTTCGGTAAGGGTGTTCAACAGGAGAGGAGCTACAGTAATAAATATTAAAATAATGATAATACTGTGTTGAGCGACGAAAAAGTTCGTTTTTCCTAAGATCATACCTGTCAACGTTTGTATACTGTGCTTGTAGAAAAAGTTCAAGAAGTCCGACTTCTCCGACTTGTTCACCGAACTGAGCATATTTTCCGGATCAAGAAGTATCCTCAGCACACCCATCAGCTGTACCGCACCACCTAGTTCAGGTTCCGAATCGGATAGCATCTGTTCGATGGCTATGTTGATTAGGGTTTGATCCTAAGGGTGAAAAATGACGTGATTATTGAAACGATTGCAACTTGTTAAACTTTTGGATAACAGATGATCTATACGAACGCCCGCTTTGAACTCTCGTAACCAAGGAAGTGATCATTTTATTTTTTGCGGCTTTTGTTTTTTTCCATTAAAGATTGGGACAATATTTCTGTAGTTTAATCGTTATTTAGTTGAACGTAATTTCCTGGCGTTGGCAGTGCTCAGTTGTCATGTGAGATAGTCCAACACGGAGGAGAAGCATTGGCTAGAGCACTTCACTGGATGATTTTGAAAATTACTTCTCATTTTATCGAAAGATTTGGTGCAGTGTGTCATATCTGTCAAAAGAGTGAAAAGCTCGATTGTTACATCTACCGAGCTGTTATGAAAGCCACGACATAACCACGTAAGGCAAAATGTGCGTTAGGTATACTGAACAATTGAAATAATTGACATTGTGCATACTTTACAAAAGTAAAAAATCCGTGTAGTTTTTTTTATTGTAGAGTATAGCTTTAACGAGAGACTGAAAAATGAACCATACAAAGTAAGTCATTCTTTTGTTCTCTTATTGATGATTTTTGATGGTCACGTACCTAATATTATGCTGAGCGAGGGCCTTCGTGCTCCTAGTGTTTTCAAAGGGAAGGTATTGTGAAGAATCTACCTGTGGGGCGCACATAGAAAACGGTATGTGGAAACGGCGTATGATCCATGAATTGCAACAGTAGCTTGGACAATCGACAATCATCAATTTTTAGCACGGCGAAAAAAGTGCGATTTCAGTGGGCTGGACATATCAGAAAGGAGGACTTGGAAAGGTGGGCAGCAACAAAAGTCAAGAGGCGAGTGAACTAGCGACGACACGACGACAGTTGAAAAAATCAATCCACTACTAGTAAAAAAGTTCTTTAACACTGTCTTGATGACATTTTTCTTGTTGCTAATTATTCAAATGTGTTTTATCTCTGCACCTCTTGCGGGGTTTCTTTCAATGTTTAGGGAAGATAGATCACGTGGATTAAATCTTTTGTAAAAATATGTAGTTTTTTTTAAACAACAGAAGATATCCCAAGGACAACATATAAAAGGAAGTCAAGAAACTAAATGTAGGCTATTACCAAGGAAATTATCTAACGTGTCATAAACAAATATAACACATGAAAAGTCCTTGAAAATTAACATTGAACACTGTTGCACAATGTCGTATGATTCATGCGCAAGCGACAATTTACAATCAATTAAGCAAATATCGTTGATTTCTAGTCGCTGAATGAAAAAAACCATTCGTCGAGCTTCCCGCAATGGGCTTTCCTGATGATAACAAACCACGACGCAAGTACTGCAATACACACACACTCCTACCACACCGTACAATAATAAACAACGACAGCAGAAAGGTCCCCCCTAGTACAACTCTACACTCACCTCGTCCGCGTCGGAGTTGTTGTACTGCTGCAGCGTGTAATCGCGCACAATCGACGGTGAGTACTCGACGATTGTCGTCAGAATGTCGATCGAGGCGGCCTTCGTTTTCTTATCGTTGATGGCCAGCGTAATCTCCAGCGCCGGCAAAATACCTAGACTGATTAGCGTTTTGTAGAAGGTTTCCTTGCTCTGCGGCTGCAGATACTGAGCGAAGTTACAAAACTCCTTCAAGAACAGAATGATGTCCCGTCGCTTGGCGTCTGTTGTATTGGGGTCCGTTAGTAGCGTGAACAGATCGTCCAGGAACTTTTCGTCCTCCTGGATCAGAGTGACTATTTCCACCTTGTTGAAGAAAATGAACGAGGAGAGCGTGTTCAACATGTTATCTTCAAATAGTGACGGTGTTGGGAGCACGATATCCTGGATGTACTGCACCCGGTACGTTTGGTGTATCTTTGCGAGCAGATCGATGTTACGAATCGGTATAGCTTCTCGAAATTTGGCCAACTGTTTCAAATACTGTCGATGCTGCTTCGGCGGATTTCCCGTTGGATCGTACTCCAAACAACCGACCACGTCAAATATCGTGTCCTCAGCGAACATGATCTCGAACAGAGCATTTTTGTTCAGTAGAAAAATGTTCTTAAAAATCTCGTATAGGTAGTGCAGTCCTTCGTGATTCTCGAGATCTTCGCATATGTGGAACAGATTCAGCAGCTTTTTGATATAGTTTTCACTTTCGATCGCCTGTGCCAGTTTGTCTTTTCGAATCTGCGACGTTAGGCCATTGGCGATCGCTTCGGAAATATCTTCCAACCGGGACAGCTCGCACGGGGGAAGTTCGATGGGCGGCGCCGAGTCCGACATGTCCTCGAACCTTTCGTCCTCTGATTCCTCCACAACATCCTGCGTTATTTCGACAGAGGGATCTTTGCCTTGTACCTGAAAAAGAACAGAATTGTTACGAGACATGCTTTGGAATGGGGGCAATAAAAATCACACAACAAACCTGACAAATTTTCTCCCATATCTCGTCGCAGCCAGCCTTCTCCTGAAAGCTGAGCGCAAGATCGAAATTGTCTCCCTCGCTCCACACGATCAGTGTGTCCTGCTGTTTGTGGTAGATTGTGTCCGGGTGGATTTTGCTCTCCAGCAGCATCGAGCCATCGTTTTCTGCGTGAACTAGCAGGGAAACGCCTGTGCGAAAAGAGCAGAGAAACCTTGATTAGCTCGAACTGTTTTCAACCCATAATATTCTGTTGGAACATATACATCTGATTAGTTTGTAATGATCTACCTAATGCACTGAGATAGCATCTAAATGCTCTAAGGATCACTTCGTTTTTAACACTTTTCATGAATGGAGAATTGAACACAATGAGCTAAGTAAAAATAATTTTCATTTTTCCTTTTTAAACAACCAACACCCTCACCCTTCCTTTCACCCTCCAAGGTTTATTTGTATATACACAGTCCTTTAGCCCCAATGCTGGTTACAATTTACATTTAAGGATTGATAAAAATTAGGTTCAAGTGTATGCCTCAACAAGTGGAATTCGAAAAGTAGTCGCAGGAAAGAGTTATTACGTAGAGCTCTAATGCGGGCTTTGGGATACAAACGTTCAAGGATTGTAGAGCAATTCACTCTGGTAGATAGTAAGATAGTGCATTAACTGATAACGATTTTCATAACTCGGCAGTTGGAATCTGTTTCATCGTGAGAGATGTTGAATAACAAAGCGTATGAAACGACGTTAACCAGGCTCGATTTTGTCAAATTCGTTCTAGTTGTGCGGACTCCAAACAGCAGAACCATATTCCAGTATTGATCGGCCCAATGGGCTATAAAGAGGTTACATTTCTTTTTTTATTTATATGATGTTACATCAATTAATTTGATATAATCTGATCAAATATTCTTCTCCATAACACGCTGTTCGCGGCTGCCTCTCTCCACCCACGGTGCGTCCGATGCCTTCCAGATCTTGCTGCACCTAGTCAGCCCACCTAGCCCGCTGTGCTCCTCGTCGTCTTGTACATGCCGGATTTGAGCAGAACAATTCTAACAGGGATGTTGTCCGGTATTCTCGCGACGTGCCCTGCCCATCGTATCCTTCCGGTTTTGGCCACCTTCTGGATACTTGGTTCGCCGTAGAGCCTGGCGAGCTCGTGGTTCATCGTTCACCTCCAAACACCGTTCTTCTGCACGTCGCCAAATATAGTCCTAAGTATACGAGGCTCGAAGACTCCGAGTGTTTGCAGGTCCTTCTCAAGCATCATCCAGGATTCGTGCCCACCAGTCTTATCGACGTTCTGAACATGATACATTTAGTGTGAATTTTTTTTTATCGGAATTTCTTTTGGAGCCCATAGTAGGCACGAGATCCGAGGTCTATGAATTCCTCCACTACCTCGAATACATCCCCGTCGATCGTAGCACTGCTTCCTAGGCGAGATCTTACCCGTTCAGTCCCTCCTGTCGGCAAGCACTTTGTTTTAGACGCGTTCACCGGATTGGTGGTGCTGCTTCTCGTTTCAGTCGGGTGTAAAGCTCAGCCACCGTTTCAAATATTCTCCCAATATGGTCCATGTCATTCTCAAAACATACAAATTGGCTGGCTCGTGTAAAAATCGTACCTCCGTTGTTGAACCCGGTTATCCGCATAACACCTTCTAGTGCAATGTTAATCAACAGGCACGAAAAATCATCACCTTGTGATCTTGTGTGGTTTATGTCCCTAAAAATTTATACTTCCGAAGCTACTCCGGTGAGAACTTCAGGGTCTAGGTATCAATCTCGGCTGTAAACTAAAGTTCAACGCACATGTTTCTTCTGTCATAGCTAAATCCTATGCTGTGCCTGGAGTCAGCAAGTAGAACACTCGTGATTTCAATTATGTTTACTGTCTAAAAGCTCTATACATCGCACTGGTACGCATGGATTTACTGTTTGGGCCCCGTATCACATCGTCCACATTAATCGTCTCGAACGGGTACAGAGATGAAGAGCAGGGATCGATACGAGTGGTACGATTTTCACAAAGTCCGTTCAGCTACTTGGCTTCGCCGATGACGTTGATATTATTGCACGAAACTTTGAGAAGATGGAGGAAGCCTACATCAGACTGAAAAGAGAAGCCAAGCGCGTCGGACTTGCCATCAACACGTCGAAGACAAAGTACATGATAGGAAGAGGTTCACGAGAAGAGAATGAGTACCGCCCGCTTCGAGTTTGCATCGGTGGCGACAAAATCGAGGTGGTTGAAGAGTTCGTGTACTTGGGCTCACTGGTGACCGCCGACAATGATACCAGCAGAGAGATTCGTAGACGCATCGTGGCAGGAAATCGTGCTTACTTTGGCCTCCGCAAGACACTTCGGTCGAACAGAGTTCGCCGTCGTACGAAGTTGACCATCTACAAGACGCTGATTAGACCGGTAGTTCTCTACGGGCACGAGACCTGGACCATGCTCGTGGAGGACCAACGCTCACTTGGTGTCTTCGAACGAAAAGTGCTGCGTACCATCTACGGTGGAGTGCAGATGGAAGACGGCACATGGAGACGGCGAATGAACCATGAGTTGCATCAGCTGTTGGGGGAGCCGCCCATCTGTCATACCGCGAAAATCGGACGACTACGGTGGGTCGGGCACGTAGCCAGAATGTCGGACAATAGCCCGGTGAAAACGGTTCTCAATTGCAATCCAACCGGTACAAGAAGACGTGGCGCGCAGCGAGCACGATGGATCGACCAGGTGGAAGACGATTTGCGGACCCTTCGCAGACTGCGTGGCTGGCGACGCGCAGCCATGGACCGAGTGAAATGGAGGAATTTTTTTGCATACGGCACAGGCCACTTCGGCCTTAATCTGTTAATAAATAAATAAAACGGGTACAGAAGAATTTCATCAGGTTTGCCCTTCGTCGGCTGCCCTGGCAAAATCGATTACTTCTACCTCCTTCCGAAGATCGCTGCGCTTTCATCAATCTCCCTACGCTGCGAAAGAGGTGAATTTTTCTCCAAAGGACTCTTCATCTTCGACTCGCCAACAAATAACATAGATTCCCCTGCACCTTTAGCAAAGCTTGATTTCAACGTTCCGGGAAGGTCTTTCCGGAGAAATATTTGCCGGCGCTCAACGCATCGCACGCTAGACGGTCAGAATGATTCACTGGATGTTTGCTACCAGCTCTTCAACAATGTTCATCATCTTTTAGATTTCAGAATAAGCAAAGAATCATTCAAATTAAATATAGTTAGTTTATTGTTAGATTATAGTTATTTAGTTTGTGCGAAGTAATATTTTTAATCGAAGGCAATATACACAACTTGCGAGAAAAATAGGGCTCGAAAGCTGTACCTTCGGATGCTGAGCGTATCGAGGTGTATTAACTGGCAACAGTTTTCGTAGCTCGGCAATTAGGTTTTACACCAACCGACGTAACCCCACAAAATGAGCCGGATGAACTTCGTTTGACAATTCTCGGTGGTTTGTTTACATGGAAGTTACGTGAGTTCGAATGTAATAGATGAGCACCCGTTGCACTCACACTCACGCAACTGACAAGGTAAACAAACCACCGAGAATTGTCAAACATGAACTTTATTCACCATGAGTTCATTCGTGTCGTCATCTTGTAGAACTCAATGTTTCACTATGGGAGGTGTCGAAGAGCAAAGTATATGTACCGGTGTTGGATAGCATCGATTCTATCAATCCCGTTCTGGTAGTACGGATTCGAAATAGCAGAACAATATTCTAACGTTGAGCGGACAAAAACACAATGAAGCGATTAAGGACAACATACGTCCCGTTTGTTTCTTGCTATTTGGAAGATGAATAAGTATGTGTATTGGACGTTAGTGTCAAATCCAGGATGACCCCAAGATGCTTGACGTGAGAGTGTCTTGGAATGCTCAAATCGAGCGAACGATAGTTGAATCGTGCTTGGCTTTCAATATGCCAACAACATGGATTCATCACTTGCAGGCCCATGAGTAGCGGTTGGCCGCGTTGACCACCGTCAAGTGCGCCACTCTTAGGGGCACAAAAATCTTGATCAATTTTATAAAATAAATGAGGATGGGTTACAAAATATACAGAATATGTGTATCATTTCAAGGTACACAAAAAATTATTGTTCGAAAATCGAACTGAAACAGGAAGACAGTGGGCGCAAATCTGAGGCCCTGCCAAGGGCCCCAGAAGACCACGTTGCGGCTCTGTTCGTCACACGATTGCTTCCTACTTGCCATTGTTAATCGTGTCGTGAGTCTTATCACCAAGCGCTATTGGTTTGTATAACCAGCTTGCATTGTGCCCATTTTGCAACCAAATCAGTCCGCTGAATACCGAATCTGCGACCCAACCAATAGCCACATATCCAACCGTGCAAAATGCTTGTCACTCTGAGATGGGTTGCTAGTCTGGCGACTCAGTATTGTTGTCACCGCTGTCTGGAGTGGACCGAAATGTAAATGAGTTCACCCAACAGCTTCCGATACTGGACGTTCTGAAGTAGAGATGCGCGAGCTTCCTGCATTTCGGATCTAAGGGAATCTTAAAATCCTTGGCGTCTTCCAGGTAACACGAATACTCTATCTCACCGATTTATTGCTTTTGATTGAAGAAGTAATCGCCATATCGAACGCGGCGTTTCCAGAATTTTTGCACTGCCATAGTTTGCTCCGCCGCTACAGCCAATAGAATCCGGAAGGTAGTTTGACTACCAACTAGATAAAACACTTTGTCATAACCTGCCCCGCATTGCTGGCTGAAGCACTGTGCGACCAATCTTGTAATGGGCCACATCTCCAACCGCAGTGAGCTTGAGTTATACACCCATTCCGACCCAACTGCATTCCATCCGGTTGGACGTTTCGAACTTCTACCTAACCTTAAGGAGGCATAACTTGTAGTATATGACCATTGGATTACCCAAGATAGTAAACAATAACCATTGTTGATTGTGCAGCTGGATTTCGTTAACTGTTAACTGTTCGTTCTCCGTTTATCACTCGAGTATTTACTGCCTCCGTCAGGCCATACCACCTGAAGCTTCCTAATGAACTAGGTTTCGATTAAGCTGACATACTGTCGCATCATTTGGAACGCTTCGGACTTACATCGCAAACTATATATTATCGTATAAACTTAGTAGTAGTCGTCAAGCACCAGTAGCGAAATTGGTTCTGGTGTTACATACCGTTGAACCGAAAAATTGGTCCCGAACGATTCTCGTAACAACATCAGCTCCCCGAAGTCCCAAACATCTCTGCTATATGTGAAGGTATTCTTTTGCATGGCTAACGGTTGTCAGCATGGACTTCTCCAGGGTTTCCACCGCCTTGTTCGTCATGTGTTACGTGGCGTCAGAATCAATCACCACGTCAATAAGGTGTTTACTATCCGTTCCGACGATCGTTTTTCGAGTTTGAACTTCCTTGGTGTGAATCGGTTATTTTTTTCCTCCCAATAGCCAAATTCGACCATAAGTTGACGCTGGAAGAATCAGATCATGAAGCGTTTGACCCTTTTGATGGAAGCATACTGCGCTCAATACTTGAAACGAAGACTGAGAAGCAACTGAGACTACAGGGTCCGTAAAGTAGGAAGTCCAATGCAAAAGTAGATTTTTGTGTGTTTATCACTATAGAAAATACCAGCTTTACCCGGAAGAGGTATTGGTGTTATTGTCTCCACATTCTTGATAAATTTGCCAAGCTTCTTTATATGTGCATTCCTTGTTTTGACGTGGGTCTTTGTTTTTTTCCTTTCTTAAGGATTTTTATGAACTTGTCCACTGGAAAACAGACGGAGAAATAATGACAGGAATGGTGAGAATGAAGAAACGGTGAAAATTCACCTTTTTATTGGAAACACCGAGAAAAGATATGTCCTCAAGCAGGAATCGAACCTGCGATCTCCCAGTCTCTAGTTGGGTGCGTTAACCACTCCGCCATCGAGGAACTGTGATGATGTCATCACACATTGCCAATAGTATCGTGATTACCGCTGCAGCCTCCAATTCCTCCCAAAACAGTCATAATAAATATCTCAAGCCTTGAGCGCAGTCCACTGGACCTAAAAATAGATAACGAGAGCGATTTGGCCCGATCGATGAGAGGTAGAGGTGACAATCTGTTTATAGGAGACATTGGGGGTCGATAGGTCGATTGGGAGGAATTGGAGGCTGCAGCGGTGATCACGATACTATTGGAAATATGTGATGACATCACAGTTCCTCGATGGCGGAGTGGTTACCGCTGGAGTGGAGATCGCAGGTTTGATTCCTGCTTGGGGACATATCTTTTCTCGGTGTTTCCAAGAAAAAGGTTAATTTTCACCGTTTCTTCATTCTCATCGTTCCGGTCATCCTTTCTCTGTCTGTTTTCCAGTGGACACGTTCGTAAAAATTCTTGATATGTGATTTTCGTTTGAAGGCAAATTAGAAATCAAGAACACGTTGTAAGCCTGACAAAAACAACAGACTATACAGGGTTGTACACAAGGTTGGACAAGTATCACAAATGGAGGAAAAGAGTTCAGCTAATATTGTTCAGCAGAGAAGCTGGTGGAAGTGTGAGCGACGGATGAGCAGAAAGCGACGACCGAGATTGAATAAACCAGAAATCTGAAATTCATTCGATAAAAATCCGAAGCAGAAAAGAAGTATGTCCCCATTACAAGGCAATGCTATGAGATAGAGATGGCTGCAACAGTATAATTGGCGAACTTGAAACAACACGCTACAAAGAATCATGTATAAAGGGATGGACCGTTTAGTTAACTTGTAGCATTAGTGTTTGATAGTAGTCGTAATTACATTTATGAAATCAAAATACGGCTTATTAAATGCATAATCGGTAGCCACACGAAGAAACGAGAGTAGATTTCGTACAGTGCAGGAACTACCACGGTGTCATGCGCAAGCCCCTCAGTTGACAGGTGCATGAAAATCAAAAGCCATAAAGGAATTTTCTTGAAAATCACTCGATAAATCTCGAGCAACTGGCATCACGACAGTGACAGAACGATTTCCGGAAAAAAGCAGAGTGAAAAAACAATCGAGTTGGTCAGACGTACCACACGCGCTTCGAGCAAAACTACTTCGGTGCAAAATCCGAGAGCGTGAAAAGCGGTAACCCGCTAAAACCGAAGGCCGTAAGCAAGTCCGTGTATCAATTTTCGGGCGGAATTCAGCAGCGAAAAACGCATCCGACCCTCATCGTTGCAGACGGGCAAAACCATCAGACGAACTTTTCACCAGCGAGGTGTGATTTCTCGAACAAGGTAAAATATATATATAATTCGGAGCTGGTATAGCCAATGCACATACGGCAATTTGAGTGACAGACATCCCCTCTGTATAGATTCATCACTCGATCTGCGGTGACGGGTGCCCAAGACGACGGAGCGGGTCATCATTGTCGTGCAGCAGGATCAAACGCATCGGTTGGCAAGCGCGATTGCCACGTGAGGTACAATGCCTACGCTCAGTCACGAATTTGGCGCAGTTACGTTAAATGGGCTTAATTTTATTCGTAGATTCCGCATTCCTTTAAAACTCCGATCAAGGAAGGTTTTCACGGTGGAAGGTTAAGAAGCCAAGGATCGAAAACCGAGTAAGGTTCATACCAGTAGCGCACGTGAGCGTGCCCGCACAACATAACCTCGCACAGCAACAAGAAAGGCCCTCACCAGAGGTACGTTTGATTGCCAACAAGGGGAATAAAGAAGACTAACTGAATTTATTGTAGGGCCTCAGTTTTGGAGTGGATTCTTCAGTTCGGCGCAGTTCGTCCCAGCCTCGGAGCAGGTTTCTCCGTCTCGGAGTGGACGTCTCGAATTCCCGGGCAGATCTGTCGTACACGGAGTAGAGCTACGACGGCGAAACGAGGCAACTCGGTTCCGGAGCAGACCCTCCACGGTGAGACCAAGCAACTCGGTTCCGGATTGGCTTTAGTTAGCACGTCGCACACACGGGGAACTGGAGAGCAGGGGATGCTGCACTCTTCGACCAGATACCATCTGCAAGAAGAAGCATGCGTCACACCAGTCGACGTGTCATATTGACTGCATGATGCCGACCGGAAGTTTGATCTCACGAACGGAGTTGAGCGTGTGCGGAGCACGCGAAGTGTCAACCATCGAAGGGGTACGCGCTGTGCCACACGCAGTAAGAAAATGGCCGTGAGTAGGTAGCAATTAAGAGTGACACCACCTGTGAAATTTAGTCCCTAAGCTCTGCATGACAGGTCAGCATAGGGGAGATTAGACCACACAATATACACAACATGAGATTTAATGTTTTGCCTTCATGTTTTGGTTCGTTTGTCTTCAGTATGAGCTAGTTTTAAATATTACATTGGCGCCCAACCAAAACGAACCTTAGATAATTTGTTAACCTAATTTGGCAAAAAATTATAGATTTAGTTTTGATAAGTTCTTGTTGGCTTTAGTTGATAAATTGGCTTTTTGAAGACCTTAATCGTCATGGAGATAAATCCATTACATTTGAGTGAGGAAGAATTAAATTATGAGTTGGCGTTGCGCAAAATTAAGGGTCCGGCACAATCCACCCGGCGAGACAAATGTTCTCGTTTGAAACAAGCCATGGAGCAAGACATGAGAACGGATTACTTTCACACCGACTCCTCTCACGTGATGGAAGACTCCCGCAATATAGAAGCTTGTCAATCCCGAGTAAAACTTCTTCTCACACCGATTGACACTGCAATAAAGAAGCATGACATCGGATTTTTAGAAAATGTTAAATCGCGACTGCGTCATTACAGAAACCGTTTAATACGCGTTCACCCGCCTCCGATTGAGTTACGACAAGAATATGAAAGCTTGCAAGCGCTGATTGCGGCTCTTTTAGAGAAAGTATACGTCGCGTTAAACCCGTCAATAGTTAGTCCAGTAAGGGAACGTAGTGAAAACACAACAGTGCATAGTGACAGAGTGGACCAAAGGAGCAACAGTTCCGACCATCGTTCAGAAGTCAGCATTCCCAATGTTTTTCCGGAGAGCACTAGGACAGCACCAGCGACCGGAACAGTTCCCAAAAACTCGTCAACCCAAACGACACGATTCGAGCAACAAGCAGGACCGACGAGAATCCAGAACGGACTATCAATTGCTTCCTCTACAACAGGCAAAGGACGGGGTCGGGGAGTTCCAACAAGATGGAACCTTACAGTACCTAGGTATCAGCGAAACGAGGACGATTCAAACGAGTGGGGGCCGAACCCCTACAGTCAAGCATGGGAAAAATCGCATCGTGAACCGATCGTTCGCGCTTCGCAAGCAAGCTTTCTTCAGTTGTGATGCATTCTGTTAGCTTCGAAAATAATACCTAGCAACTTGTCGTTACGGACACATGCGATTCAAAGCTATAACAACCAACGAATAAGCACATCAGTTGTGTTTTAATTCTTTCCTTCCCCAACGCGGATGGCTTCGTTCGCGAAGCTCTTCTCGAGCGGTTCGCGGTTTACATAGGATTTTCATTATACAGTTTTATTTCATTTTCATATTCGCACAATATAATTAATACTTGGAAAACCATATACCATTTTAAAACTAGCTGATAATCAATGATTTTAAAAATTTGCAACAATGCACTGCTAACAAATAGGCCGTAAGGAACTTCAGTAGATCAAATTGCTAGTAGTGTATCACAAAACTACCCATAACGCGGTCTGTCAGCAAAAAATCCAGTGCAAAAATAGGTACTATGTTTTAATCATGCATGAAGAAACCTTTGTGAGCTTCGCGAAGCTACGTGACAAACATTCACGAGCGAAGAATTGACGCTGCTCTTAAATGTTTTAAGCTTCACTTTTGATTCGCAGTTTGCCCATCTAGTGACCTGCTCTGAAGTTATTAGACTTCTCCCTTCGTGCGTTGATTATGGTTAATTAGTGAGCACAAAATTTTGACTACTTTGTGATCCACAGTTAGCAACAGTCGCGCGAGTGAACGAATTTTCCCATGCCTGCCTACAGTGACATCTCGCATGGACTGCCGCCTCCAGCATATCGTTCCATAGACTCTCCAAGGGACGGAGGAGGAAGCAACAATTCCACAGAATACAACCGACTGCGGGATGAGTTACTAAATCATCTGCTGAGACGTGAACGAAACCAACAGGATGGACCGAGAAATCCAAAAGCGATCCACAATTGGCCATTTAAATTCCGTGGCGAAAAAGACACGACGTCACTCAATACGTTCTTGGACCGCGTGGAATGTTTCGCTCGTTCTGAAGGGGTGGAGGAGGAAATTTTGCTTAGATCCATCAAACACCTGTTGTTGGAAGACGCACTGGATTGGTATGGACGAGCTTTTGCACAGGGATCACTACTGTAGTGGAGGCATTTCAAGGAGGAGATCCGACGGGAATTCTTACCTGGTAGCTATGCGCAGATTTTACGCATCGAAGCGAATTTCCGGTTCCAAGGAACAAACGAATCGTTCGCAAAATTTTATCGTGACATTTCGGCACTTTTCCGTTTCGTTAGTCCACCGATGGCGGAAGATGAAAAATTTTTCATCGTGAAGAAGAATATGAACGCGGAATACGCAGCGATAGTAGCGGCGGCCAGACCACGAACACTACTGGAATTGTCCGAGGTCTGCAACGGGTTTGACGAAACAAGATTATTACTGAACCGGCAGCGACGTGTACCGTTCCCGCACAACACTTTACTGGAGCCAAACTTTGCGACCCCCGTCACCTCACAAAGAACATACTCGGGTGCGGTAACTCCACAGAGGTTCGGTAGAGTAAACGCGATAGGGCTACAAGAAGCACAAGAAGTTCAATCAGACAGTGACCTAATAGACTTCGCACGTACCGAGCAGGAAGATCAAGAGTGGGCACACCAGCTGGAAAACCTTTGTCAACAGGTGAACGCACTGAAAGGGCGGTTTGAAAGGAGAGAGCAACGTCGACCCTCAAACTCACAAGAATTCCAGCATAATCAGTCGACGCAGGAGCGACGCGGAACGTCGAACACAGTAAACGAAATACCACAACCGCAGACGCAGAATCAACCGCGGTCGCAGCAGCAACACCAGCAGACTCCTATTCACGTTCAAGAACCACAGAGTGATTCAAGACGTTCAACGCTATCATGCTGGAACTGTGATGAAGACGGACATCGATTTATGGATTGCTCAAAGCCCCAAGCAGTGTTGTTTTGCTACCGTTGCGGTCGGAAAGGTTATTCGCTTCGCAGCTGTCCCATCTGCTCGACGGGGCAGGGAAACGCACAGGCGAGGAGTCAATAACAGAGGGGTCAGCATCCTCGCAAAACTTTTACAGTCCCCCATTATTTCCCGAACTACGACACATCAACTCGATAATCATAAACATGGATGGAGACAATAGACCTCACGCAAACATTTCGGTACTCGGAAGACAGCTGACAGGTTTACTAGACAGCGGCACAAACTGTTCATTAATTGGAGTACGGAATGAATCGTCGAAGAACTCAACTTGAAAAAGGGCTTCCTGCGGGGCGGGATCCAAACGGCCGACGGCACCAAGCACAACATCGCCGAGTTCGTTAAGCTACCAAGCTACCTGTCGCGTACAATGGGCGCAACGAAACGATACCGATGCTACTCGTTCCATCGCTACCGGATTGTGTCATTCTGGGTATGAACTTCTGGGAAAAGTTTGGAGTGAGAGCCGTATGCAACAAGGTGGATTTAGCGTTGGAGGAGGAGATAAGTTGCTCTGAACCGATGAGAGAGCTGACCAGAAAACAGCAGCGGGAATTAGAAGCGGTAGTGGCCACTTTCCCAGTAAGCAAAAAACGGAGTGATCGGACGCACCGACAAATACACACATCGGATCGATATCGGGGACGCCAAGCCCAGAAAGCAGCGATGCTATCATATGTCCAAATATGTCCAAGACGAAGTGAACAAGGAGATAGATCGGATGTTAGCCCTGGACGTCATCGAAGAAGCGCTGTTCTCCCCTTGGAACAATCCACTCGTAGCTGTGAAGAAAAAGACAGGCCAGTACAGAGTATGAAGGCACAAATCCCCGACTATGTACGGGGAACGTGCCATTTGAGCCAATATATTCTGATTCCTGATTCTGAACCTCAGCGGCTGTTACTACATATCTTCGATCGATTTGAAAGACGCCTTTTGGCAGATGCCGCTCGAGAAAGCCTCTCTCCCGACAACAGCGTTCACAGTACCGGGTCGAGGCCACTTCCAGTTTAAGGTCGTGCCGTTTGGTCTGTGTACCGCAAGCCAAGCGCTAGCCCGTTTGATGACGCATCTCTTCGCGGATCTGGAACCTCAGGTGTTTCACTACCTTGATGACATCATCATCTGCTCGCGGAGCTTCGATGAGCATCTGGCAATGCTGCGGAAGGTAGCTGAGCGATTACGACTAGCGAACCTCACAATATCCCCGGACAAATCGAAGTTTTGCCGCCAGGAGTTAAAATACTTGGGGTACGTGCTGAACGAAGACGGATGGAAGGTAGATGACGAGAAGATCAGCTGCATCGTGAACTTTCCGACGCCACAGAACAGAAAAGACGTGCAACGCTTTCTGGGGTTGTGTAATTGGTACAGGAGATTCATCGAAGATTTCGCCAGAATCGCCGTACCGCTGACCGAACTGACGAAAACAAAGAACAAGTTTCGGTGGACACCAGCTGCGGAAGATGCATTTGTCAAATTGAAGTCAATGCTAGTATCAGCACCAGTTCTTGCGATGCCGGATTATGCCAAACCGTTCAATATAGCTTGTGATGCCAGCGACGTCGCTATCGGTGCCGTCCTAACCCAGGAAGTAGATGAAACCGAACACCCGATAGCGTTCTTTTCTCAAAAGCTGTCATCGTCCGAGCGGAATTATTCCGTAACGGAACGGGAATGTTTAGCGGTGATAAGAGCGATTGAAAAGTTCCGTGGATACGTGGAGGGCGTTAGGTTTACGGTATTTTGCGACCATGCGGCGTTGTCATATCTGCGGTCAATAAAGAATCCGACGGCGCTAATGTGCAGGTGGATACTGCGATTGAATGCCTTCGACTTTGAAATCAAATACCGGAAGGGTTCGTGCAACGTGGTACCAGATGCTCTATCAAGGATTGTGGCGTCGATGACTTTCTCCACTAGCACAAGCGACGACAACTGGTACAACAGACTGGCAGCAAGCGTAGAAAAGCAACCAGACAAGTTCCCGGACTTCCGTATCGTCAGCAAAGAACTGTTTAAAAATTGCAGGTACAGAGATGAGCTGGAACAGGTAACGCACAGGTGGAAGAAAGTAGTGCCGAAAGACGAACGAGCAGGAGTTATAAGCAAGTTTCACGACTCAGCAACAGGAGCGCACCTGGGATTCCAGAAAACGCTGCAGAAAATTCAAACAGGCTTCTATTGGCCAAAGATGCAGGAGGACATAGGCCGCTACGTGCGCTGTTGTAAGGTATGCAAAGCTCCAAATCAGCGAATGATGCCGGACATGGGAAAACTAAAGCCTGCTAGGATACCGTGGGAACTGATTTCACTGGACTTCGTCGGCCCATTCACAAGATCGAAAAAAGGAAACACAGTCATCTTGGTAGTAGTTGACTGGATAACCAAGTACGTGATCGCACAACCAATGCGCGCTGCAGATACAGAGACCATGTGTAACTTTCTGGAAAAGGAAGTGTTCCTTCGATTTTCACGGCCAAGGATCATTCTCACGGACAACGGGAAGCAGTTTATGTCGTTGGCGTTCCGGTCTCTTCTCGCGAGGCACAACACCGATCATATGACCACAGCGTATTACTGTCCGATGGTGAACAACGCAGAGCGGGTAAACAGGGTGTTGATAACTTGCATCAGAGCGCTTTTGGATGAAGATCATCGAACTTGGGACGAAAATCTAGCATCGATCGTAGCTGCCATCAATAGCGCGAAGCACGAGGTCACGGGAGTGAGTCCGCACTTTGCCAACTTCGCCCGAGCGCTGATTCTGCATACGGATCTGTACAAACAACAGGATCTCAACACGCCGCAGGATCTAAAGCTTGCGCAAGATCTGCGTTTGTCGAATTTAAAGCGGATCCAGGAATTCATGTTGCAACGGATCAGAAACTCGCACGAAAAATCGAAGAAACGGTACAACATGCGTACGAGAGCGGTGGCGTTCAACGTCGGAGATCTAGTCTGGCGAAGGTCGTTCGGATTATCATCAAAAGTGGATCACATCAACAACAACAGTTCAATTTCTGGAACCCGATGTTCCTGCCAGCGATGATCCGGAAAGTTTTGGGTACCAACTTATATGAGCTGGAGGATGTTCCGTCTGGAAAAGTAGGAAGGTACCAAGCAAAGGATCTAAAGGCCGATTAGAAGAAATTTGCTCAGCTATGTCGGCAGGCTCCAACCTGCTAAACACGAGTTTAGTGCTCCAGAAACACCGTTAGCCGATCGGGATAAATCGTACCCTGTCATGGTGTGGCGAGCAATAACTTTTCAAACTACCTCCCCACCATGGCACATCAGCCAGCGTCAATTGGACTTGAGGAGCTGTCTAAGAAGGTCCACGACAACTCGCGGTCGCAGTAAGTAGCTGTCGAGACGTGAGGGACGGGACAGGACTTCCCCCAATCAGTACAGTAAGCCTCAGCGGGCATGCCGTTTTCGGAACGTGAGAAACCGTGCGTCGAGAAATATGAGCTTTAGCGGGCATGCCGTTAGCGGATCGGGAGAAACCGTGCATCGAGAAAGCAGAAGCCTCCAGCAGGCACGCCGTTAGCGATTTGGGAGAAAACGCACGTCGGAAGCAGAAGCCTCCAGCAGGCACGCCGTTAGCGATTCGGAAAAAAACGCACGTCGGAAGCAGAAGCCTCCAGCAGGCACGCCGTTAGCGATTCGGGAGAAAACGCATTTCGAGAAAGCCGAAGCCCACAACAGGCGCGCCATTTCGGAACGAGAGAAATCGACCAGCGAGCACGCAAGCGCAACAGGAAGGAAAGCAGGTAACCGCAAACTAGAGACGGAACTTTCGGAGTGAGTCTCGGGAAAACCTTGAGCCGTTGCACAGGGGTGCAGGTCGACGAAGGCGGACCCCTCTGGACTCCTCAGACAGCAAAAGTCAATCTCATAGGTAAGCTGCTTCATGGTGACACATCAAGCTAAATCATGGACCTAAGTCACTGGCGCAAGCGCGCGAACCGTTTCAGAACGTGAGAAATCGACAAGCAAGCGCAACCGCGCGGGTCCTTCACGATTCGGGTGAAATCGTACCCTGCAGACTGGAAACGGGTTGCAGGGAGCTCACGACCGCAGAAAAGGCCACAAAAGTGAGGCGGGTGTGCAGAAGCAAAGGAGGAACAGCTGAACAATCCAGGCTTGTCGCAACCGGAGCGAGAAAGAAGCAGACGTAAACGCGGAGGATATAAGCCTCCCAGGCTTGCCGTTACCGTAGCGAGAGAAAACGGACGCACGTCGAGAAACAAGCTGAAGCCTCCCAGGCTTGCCGTTACCGTAACGAGAGAAAACGGACGGGTGTGAGAAAGCAGACTAGACAGATCGGCAAAAACGCAAACAGTGTTCAGCCTGAACAAGCAAGACCTACAGCTAAGAGCAGCGCCAGCAGTCATGAAAACACGACAACTCGGCATTATTCTTCCCATACTGGACGGGCGTCTTAGTCCAAAGAACTCAATAACTCAGATTGCATCGCAGGTCTTCCTTGGTCGAGGAGGCGTCACTACGACGAATCTCTAAAGCAACGCGAATCAGGGGCGCGGACGTTCAGGTGGCTAGTCCAAATGAACTTAACCCTTGCATGGACTCGTGGTGATAGGAGAGACTAAATTCTCTCATACCTCAAACATACGACCGCCTCTCACATGACTTACAGTCCAATGAGAGTAAATGTTCTCTGAACCACTTACCGATTCAGACACACTTGAGCCATTTTGTCTTTGTTTTGACAATCAATATTAAATGTAGATCTACTAGTATAATTTAGCCATTATGAAACTAGTTAGAATCTTGGAATGTCACT
Source organism: Topomyia yanbarensis (assembly GCF_030247195.1). Lineage (NCBI taxonomy): Eukaryota > Metazoa > Arthropoda > Insecta > Diptera > Culicidae > Topomyia > Topomyia yanbarensis. The sequence continues at coordinate 61,008,886 of NC_080670.1, forward strand.
ACCTAATGAGAGCATATGATTTGAAAGCCAGCAAAGAACTGAGTCGGAGACATTTTAGCCACGACAAGTGGGCGCACGATTACACCTTTTAAGCAGAAGAAGTCTGCTGTAATGTTTATTTGGTATTATGTTTATGCTTGAGCTCAAGATATGGAGAGCAAACGTTAGGCTCTCGGGCAATTTTGTTGGATGTATAATGTAGAAAAGTAATCTGTTCAGTCTCCGACGCACTTCTTACAGAAGTGGAAGTTTTGAAATTTTTCGTGAATAGCCGTAGCAGTTCACGAAAAATTTTTGCCATTGGGTAGGGTTGTGTAGCATTAGTGTTTGATAGTAGTCGTAATTACATTTATGAAATCAAAATACGGCTTAGTAAATGCATAATCGGTAGCCACACGAAGAAACGAGAGTAGATTTCGTACAGTGCAGGAACTACCACGGTGCCATGCGCAAGCCCCTCAGTTGACAGGTGCATGAAAATCAAAAGCCACAAAGGAATTTTCTTGAAAATCACTCGATAAATCTCGAGAAACTGGCATCACGACAGTGACAGAACGATTTCCGGAAAAAAGCAGAGTGAAAAAACAATAGAGTTGGTCAGACGTACCACACGCGCTTCGAGCAAAACTACTTCGGTGCAAAGTCCGAGAGCATGAAAAGCGGTAACCCGCTAAAACCGAAGGCCGTAAGCAAGTCCGTGTATCAATTTTCGGGCGGAATTCAGCAGCGGTAAACGCATCCGACCCTCATCGTTGCAGACGGGCAAAACCATCAGACGAACTTTTCACCAGCGAGGTGTGATTTCTCGAACAAGGTAAAATATATATATAATTCGGAGCTGGTATAGCCAATGCACATACGGCAATTTGAGTGACAGACATCCCCTCTGTATAGATTCATCACTCGATCTGCGGTGACGAGTGCCCAAGACGACGGAGCGGGTCATCATTGTCGTGCAGCAGGATCAAACGCATCGGTTGGCAAGCGCGATTGCCACGTGAGGTACAATGCCTACGCTCAGTCACGAATTTGGCGCAGTTACGTTAAATGGGCTTAATTTTATTCGTAGATTCCGCATTCCTTTAAAACTCCGATCAAGGAAGGTTTTCACGGTGGAAGGTTAAGAAGCCAAGGATCGAAAACCGAGTAAGGTTCATACCAGTAGCGCACGTGAGCGTGCCCGCACAACATAACCTCGCACAGCAACAAGAAAGGCCCTCACCAGAGGTACGTTTGATTGCCAACAAGGGGAATAAAGAAGACTAACTGAATTTTTTGTAGGGCCTCAGTTTTGGAGTGGATTCTTCAGTTCGGCGCAGTTCGTCCCAGCCTCGGAGCAGGTTTCTCCGTCTCGGAGTGGACGTCTCGAATTCCCGGGCAGATCTGTAGTACACGGAGTAGAGCTACGACGGCGAAACGAGGCAACTCGGTTCCGGAGCAGACCCTCCACGGTGAGACCAAGCAACTCGGTTCCGGATTGACTTTAGTTAGCACGTCGCACACATGGGGAACTGGAGAGCAGGGGATGCTGCACTCTTCGACCAGATACCATCTGCAAGAAGAAGCATGCGTCACACCAGTCGACGTGTCATATTGACTGCATGATGCCGATCGGAAGTTTGATCTCACGAACGGAGTTGAGCGTGTGCGGAGCACGCGAAGTGTCAACCATCGAAGGGGTATGCGCTGTGCCACACGCAGTAAGAAAATGGCCGTGAGTAGGTAGCAATTAAGAGTGACACCACCTGTGAAATTTAGTCCCTAAGCTCTGCATGACAGGTCAGCATAGGGGAGATTAGACCATAAGCGATAATGTGCACACAATATACACAACATGAGATTTAATGTTTTGCCTTCATGTTTTGGTTCGTTTGTCTTGAGTATGAGCTAGTTTTAAATATTACAAACTCTACGAAAAGTTCGCTGTTCTCTCAAATTATTGTTTCCCTAGAGCGAAGAAAGCATAACAAATATCTTATATGAGTTTGTTATGGTTTCCAATGAGTGCTCCAGTCAAAATATTTCCCATATAAACTGCATCTCACTCCCGGGTTCCCTGTCTGCATATGCATCTGAGTGTCCATAGTCGGAGAATGGGAGACAAATAACAGCAACTCTACTGTCATGACTTGTGTTTACTTAGACTGCGTCGACGAGTCTCTCATTAGAGTTTCGTTGTTGCCGGATAGGTTTCTGAAGACATTTTGATTCTCGTTAAGGTCTTGTGACGTGACCGACAAATCTCAGTTCTGATCCAAACACTAGGATTTATGAACCATGAAAATGACAAAAACACACTTGATTCAACTTGGCAATCTCCGCACAGCCGTGTAGTCTGCGAATTTAGAAACTGATATCTCAGCAAAGGGACATTTTCCCGACCCCGCACATAGGGTTAGAAATTTTTCATAAGAGATTTTTCTAACCCGAAGAGGCGAATGACCTTAAAGTTAAAACCTCTTTAATAAAAGAAGTGACATTTGTTTACGGATTTTAAGTGAAATATTTTCCGAGTCTCAGCTCTCAAACGTCACTTTACTGACATAGCAATAAATGACAAAAGATGCAAAAAAGCTGAGATTCACCAAGAAGTTACAATTACTCTTTTAAATTAATTTGTAATAATGATTTACTACTATTGAATGTTTCAGAAATACACATAAGGAGCTTACATATTTTTTTCCTTATTTTTCAATAAAATAAATGTTCCAGTTGTGTGTGTGTGCATACAATCCATTTCCTACTGTCCGGCATTGTTTTATGGAAGAAACTTGTCTGCATCTACGTAATGATATATTTGTTTTCATCGATAGATGTACACAAGTTTAGCCCTGCAAATTAAAGGCGATAGCTCTACTGTACCCATTTCAAGAATGCCTGTTCCTACACGTACATTCTGAGGCCGTCTTCATATACAACAAGCACCGCGCGAATACATCCACGTATCAATGGGATATTTGCAATATATTCGCACTTCCAGAATGAAAACTATTTTTGATTCTGCCACGTATTTACAAAAAGGACAATATTTCAATATTAATTCTTCAAAAGGGCTAATGAGATTTTTGTAAACAAACTTCTTTCGCTCATTACTCTGCTGCCGAGTTGAATTTCTTGAAAAATACACTTGAATCAACACATTTACCCTTGGTAGAATCGATTTCAAATGTTTTCTGTGTTGAAATTATAACAAAATAAGAGATATCAGCAAAATAAAAGTTTGTTTACAAATCTTATTAGCCCTATTCAAAAGTTGATACGGATTTGTGAAGGTAGACAAGCATTGAAACATGACATGAAACGATCTCACCAGCTCTGAAAAAATAAATTCATGAGATTTCTGTGAAGAATTCCCCTCCATCCGTGAAATTGTTGCATCAGCTACTCATGCCCAGGCGGCGCTGCAGGCGCTAAGCGGGACGAACGGGCGATTTTTTTTCGCGTCTTGCTTCACATACCTCAATGGCAAAGTTGTGACGACAAATTTCTATGCAAAATCACACTTTTCTCGCGATATAATACGTAACTCAACAGGAAAAACTACCTACCAAACGATTGACTTCTTTTTCCTGTTGAATATATTTTATATCACTACAAAACTTTGAAAAATATTGGACGTTAAAGACAACACGTCCGGGCGATTCGCCAGTGCTGGCACTTCTCTCAATAAAATAAATGTTCCAATTGTCATTAAATAGATAATACAACTCCGTTTTTTACATCCACTTCACTCTCGAGGAGACAAAACAATCATCTAAACAACACAACATCCAAGAGTACCGAGCCTGTTTTAAAATTGCTTACCTTTGACGCGATCGACATAGCTGGAGGTGACATGACCGGTGCCCCGATCATCCCACTGCCGATCTGCGTTCAGTGCGTACAGCTTGACTCGGCGTCTCGTATCGGTGGTCATGTTGCGTCTGGAACCGGTGTCGGTGCTGCAGTTGCTGCTGTTGGTATTATTGCTGCTAGTTGATGGTTGCGGCGATTCCTGCGGATCACTGCCGTTCGTGTTAGATGTGCTCGTCGCCGTCGCCGCCGTCGTTGCCGGATGGTGGCGATGGTGATGACGGTGATGGTGATGGCTAGAGGAATTCTTTTTCTTCCTCTTTTTCAAAATTTTGTAACGAACCTTGCCTATGCTCTGCTCAATTTTTAATCACTTTGTAAGGATACTTATGCTTTAGAAATTGGCGGATATACTATTCAGTCCTTTTGTCAGACTCACTGGATAAAAGCAAACAGTAGACACACACACGCGCCCTCGCGCAGTCGTTATTCACCGCTCTGGTGATCCTTATTCACTAGTCAAGTAAACTCTTTTGTGAGTTCTCGTAGTATGATGTCGTTTGAAATAAATAACTTATGCGTCAGTAAAATCACTATTCACTAGATATTGAAGTAGTCGGAGATATCTGGCTAGTGTCACTCTTTGTTTTCTTTGCTGCAGGAATACTTTTCGGATATTTCAGCTTCGTTAAGGCGAACAGTGAAGCATTATCCTGTAAGCTTGCGTACGAAGCTAAAACTATTGTGTTGACTGCAGACACATTTTTATTTACACTCAATGAGATCGGTTTCTGAACAGTGTTGATCGAGAATCTGGAAATAAATAGAAAAAAAATCAATTAAAGCATGTTTGAAAAAATCTATTTTGAGTTCATCAAACGTCAACAAGCTATTTACTATCCCATTTGGCCGTATAGGTTCACTAAAACCTCAAACAGGCAAACGACAAGAAGTTCAACATATCTACTACCGTATGGACATAGTCAAATCTTTGGCGCAGCTTTCCATTTCCCACCCACCAGCATCGTCATCCGAATAACTAACGCTCACAATTACAAACACAGCGCCATACTGAACCAAACGGTCGAGGCAGCGACGACGAGTTGATCGATTTTGAAGGAAGATGACAACCCTCGCGGATTTCTGTGCCCTCTGCAAGCACTCACATATTCACATAAAACCGAGAGTTGGGAGAGAACTCCACCACAGCACATTGCCCACCGGTTTGGCTTTGGCGTGCAATCATCGCCGCAACACACATATACGATAGGCGCCGCGCAACGAGCGCGTTTTGGAGACGTGCCAATGTAGGAAGAAAACAAACTCTGAGGAATGGTTTATTACCGTTCCGACAGACACTACGGAACGAAAAACCTGTCTTACCACGCCAGTAGTGTAGTACTAGCGTCTTGCGGCTCCGGCGACCCCATCGCTTCTTATCTCTATAATACGTTATGCTAGGCTACATATCGCGTTCATCATTTGTGTATAGGTTACAGATTCGAGGTTGAGTTTGTTTGTAGTATCTACCACCACGACGAAATGGTGACCAAGGTATCGAGAATAGTACCGCACCACTTTACGTACATAGCTACAGCCTAGCTATCTGCCATCATAAATTTCGCCAGTTGAACTTTCTTTTTTTTGTTTGGTTGGTGCTAATTTCACGTTGGGGGAGTGAGTTACGAGGCAGGTTTTACTAGTGTATTCATTCATTTGATTTCTTCTCGTCCTAAAAGTAAGAAAGACGATTGCAGGCGAGAAATATTTATATTTGACCCAATAGCAGAGGGGTATGCACTGGTTAGCAGATTCTGCACATCAACGCTAACGAAATTTGAAGAGGGTTGTAACGAATTGGTAAAATCACGTGAAATTTCGCACAAAAAAAACAGACTAGAATATGTCGATGGTTGATTGTTTTTTAGGATTGTCCGTCATAGTATATTCGGAAGTAAGCGGACATAAATGCGGCTAAAAAACTATGCAGAGCGCTAAGAAGCTTCCGCCAACATTTTGGCTTTGGCGTCAATATGTCATCTTGTAATATTTTTACAAAATTGGCACAGGACGGTTTATTTTCCATACGTTTACAACGTGGTTGGAGTAGAATGCGCCCGGATACAGGGTTACGAAGAAAGAGCCAACGAGTTCGTGTTCTACCCCGAAGTCAACAACTTCCTCAAGGTTCTCTGCTGAGCAAAATTCTAGTCGGTCTCTCAGCATTCACGCTACATGTCCAGCACGCTGTAGTCTGCCGTGTTTTATCAGTCTTTCGACGTCAGAGATCTCAGTCCGATAACTCCGAATCTGCTATTCCGACTTAGGGATAGATAATCCAACTCATGCATTTCAAGATCGACCCTTTCCTCTCCACCTGAACATAATTCGGCTTCGTCAAGTCTCTCATTATCATCCTCATCTGTGTTTTCCCAAATTACAAAGGCATGTAAACGGAAGACACTCAGCTCCCAGTTCCTCTTATCCGGGCATGCTTATAAGAGCTACTTCGTTGCCATTTATTCCGAAAAATCCTTTCGATCTTTTGGCGTCTGATGTCGTCTGACTCTGATGGACCCCACAAAGAACCTTATTTTTCTGAAATTGGAAGTTTTACGAAGAGATAAAAAATCACTGTGTCTAAACTTCCGAGTGAAAGGCCTAAAATATTCCCAGTAGTGGCTTCTTAAACAAAATCTAAGACGATTAGTACTGGTACAAAACCGAAGCAAATTCCTCCTGGATTTGGAAAATTCCAATCTATACAGGATAATTCCTGTATAGATTGGAAATTTTTTACCACAATTGAAGAAAATGAAATCTCAAAAAATCTCCAATTTACAGGCAGGAATTCAATCAGAAGGTGGACTTCTGAAATTTTCTGGCTTCGTGGACTGGATCTTCAAAAGCTTCGACATTTCTGACCCGCTCAAATCGCTTTTCCTAGCTTTTTCTCCCAACACCAAGATAATTTTTAAAGCTAACCTTATAAATATTTCTCCAAGAGCTCAAACTGGACAAACTCAGCTCTTTGGTATTGTGGTATGTCTGCCTGCTCCGCGGTTGCTTTAGGGAGAGTGGGGGGAGAACCTCGGAGATGCATGGGGTTCTCTCTTCAATAGCAGTATATATTTGCGATTATTTTAAAATGACAGTTTTGAATAAGTAAGATATGACATATGTATTTCGAAGCCACCAGCGCGTGCAAGTGTACTAGCTTTATCTCTTTGCTCGACTAATCTACGGTTAGATTGCACCCGGAAGGTAATCTCCGATCCTTGAATTCGGAAAGCGTATGTGTGGAACACCGAAAAATTTCAACCACTGCAGGTTTAAAAGCCTGTTTCGCGCAAAAAAAGTGATTATTGGCGTCGGTTTGTTGATGACTTATCGAGAGACATCGATGAGCTCCCTATGGAACACAGCATAGTCGAAATGTAACGATCGATGAATATTGTGCACGGCGTGTCATTGGAACACAACATGATTGACTCGCCTTTTTCGATGATGGAATACTCAGTTGCACTTCTGTCTAGTAAGAATAATGCTCCTGGGCCGGACCGAATCAAACTCAACTTGTTGAAACGTCTGCCTGATTCTGCAAAGCGACGCTTATTGAATTTATTTAATAGGTTTCTTGAGCAAAACATTGTTCCGCGTAAATGGAGACAAGAGAAAGGGATCGCCATTCAAAACCCGGGAAGACCAGTCTCCCACCACAACTCCTATCGACCGATTGAAATTCTATCCTGTATCCGGAAGCTGTTAGAGAAAATTATTCTGCGATGCCTTGATTCTTGGGTTGAGTCGAATGGTTTGTTATCAGATAATCAATTTGAGTTTCGCACAGGCAAGGGGCGAAGGATTGTCTTGCGCTGCTTTCATCAGAAATTTCACTTGCATACGCTCGTAAAGAGCAAATGACATATGCAATTTTGGACATTAGGGGTCTTACAATTCGGCGTCAAATGAAATTCTATCAGATAAACTTCATCAATACGGGCTTTTAACAATTCTAAAACGACTATTCGTACAACTTGTTGTCAGAAAGGCGTATCAGTTTTTCTCATGGCGATTTGGCAAACTTCTCGAATTAGCTATATGGGTCTTCGATATGGCTCATGTTCAAGCCATTTTCTTTAAAACTTTTCGGTCAATAAGCTTGATAAATGTCTAGCCAACTCATGAACGCTAAAACAACTTGCAGATGATTGTGTGTTTTCTGTAACAGGACCCAGAGCTACAGATCTGCAGATACCATTGCAAGGCATTTTAGACAATTTGTTCGAGTTTTCCATGGAGAAAAACAAGTTAGTCGGTTTTTCTGGGAAGTGTGATCCAGCACAATTTCAGCTTCTTCTAACGGGTAGAATGCTCGCCTAAGTTTTGACATTTAATTACCTCGGAGTTTGGTCCGAATCCAAATGCTCTTAGCGAGGACACATGATAACTGTATACCAATAAAGAATTAATTTTCTTCGTACCATAACTGGGTCATGGTTGGGTGCTCCCCCGGGAAACCAAATCAGGATGCGTCAAACAACGATACTACTGATGATGAAGTGTGGGTATTTCGGAACGAATACAGTATTTTTGTTGGTGTATTGCCTTAGGTTGCATGCATTCGACCTGTAAAATGAGTCTCGAAGTGCTGGCGGGGGTACGTCTGTTGAAAGACCGTTTCTGGGATTTCTCTTCTAGTCTGCTCATCCGATGTGAGTTTATAAATCCGTTGGTTATTGAAGACGATAAAAGTTTTGCCGAATTTCAATCGCAAACCAGATTTAATCCTTGTACATATGCTTCCATCCGTGTCAATTTCCAGGATGCTTCTAGTTCTACTGTGTTCTTCGACATCCATGCAAGAGAAGACTCGTAAAATTCCGGATCACCTACGTGCGCTGGAGATCCCAAAAAGGTTTGCAAATAAATGCAAACACGTTGACTACGAGAAAAAGTTCTTCAGTGATGGATCACGTATCGAAAAGTTCACAGGCTTCGGTATTTTAAACGAAAATATATCTGTCTCCTACAAGCTCAATGATCCTGCTTCAGTTTACGACGCAGATTTAGCTGCAATTCAGTATCCCCTCAACGTCGTTGACACTCTGCTCATAGGCTTATCAGTGAAGATAGCCTAAGTACAATTGAGGTTCTTCGTTCACTGAAGGTCGAAAAACACTCTATATTTCTTACGGATATACGGAAGTCTATAAGGGCTTTAGCAGGCGCGTCGTACCACTTGGCCATGTTATGTGTTCCAGCTCATTCTACAATCCCAAAAAATGAGAGTATGGACTCTCTAGACTAAGATGAGCGCATTAGGCGGTGATATTTTAGAAATAATTAAATTGAAACAATAGGGATCTGGGATGTTACTTAGATTCTATTTTCCCGAAGCTCAAAAGTTTGGGCGTAAGTCGGGATTTTATACGCCTGATGTCCAGGATCATGTCCAATCACTATACGTGCTACACTTATCTCTTTCATATTGGGCTCAATTGAGTGTAATCGTTGCGTTTGTGGCGAGGATTACCAAGACATCGAGCAGATTTTTTGGTCGTGTGCGGAGCATCATGATGCCAGGCTCTTCTTGTTACGATTACCCGCGGACTCGAGGTAGACCACTCAACGTTCCAGTACCTGACATCTCGGCAAGCCGATGTATGAGAATACATGTCGTCAATTTACTTTATTTTGAATATGACAAATATACTGGTGTGTTTCACCCTGGGCTTGGGTGATGAGCCTGATGGGCGCGTACTCTTGCTTAATGAATAAGAGTGGGAGATCCGAGCAAGTGCTGGTTCATTGATCTCTGAATCTCATGACTAATAATCATTCGATCGAGTGTTTTGACGGATGGCTGATATGGATGTTTCTACTTTCAAATGCGGGAACATACTGGTTCGGTTGTTCGGGGACTCATTTGATCTTGAGCATAGTGATCGAGTCATTCGATTCGGATCAATGGACTGTCTTCTATAAGAGGTGATCAGACTGAAGGTGGGTGTTTTTATCTCTTAAATCGCTCTGTCGCTCTTGCTCGTGAAGATGGCGAGTAACACTCGGCTATAACGAATCGGATTCGCTGTTTTCAGAAACAGAGATGACAATCTCTTATGGATGGAACCTTCTCTTAAACGTGCTGTTCAGCCCCTAGTTAATGCTCAATTAGATCAACCTAATAAACTGAAACACGTAGTTTTTCAAGAAATCCAATCCACGTGAACCACATCACCTAAAAGTACTTTAGATGCATGTAATATCTATTTCTTTATCGCTCTCGCAGGTTGGTGGGATTGACGATATTGTAAACATCATCAAGCCACAATAGATTCAATAGAGTTATCTAAATATAAGGACCTTCGCTCTTTTTAGTTTATATTTGCACCAAGTTCTACTACTAGAGGTTAATTAATTCTCATGTTAATAATCCACCAATCATTATGACTACTCAGAATTTTTACTTATATAAGAAGTCCGCTTCAGGATGTTGATTACAATACGCCTCGATAGTGGTGTATCGAGGAGGTCGAGAGGACTGATAAAAATTTAAATTGCGAAAAAACCCATTTTTTTTTTTAAAAATTATTTTGTTACCAAAAACCTAAAGAGAAAAGAAACATTTTGAATGTGATTGCATGATGGAGAAAAAATCGGTAAAAAAAGTTTTCCTAACAATAACTTCGTACATGTTTTTAAATTTCATACTAATAGACATACAAAATTGTAATTCTATTACAGAATATAATTCTAAGCACCATTTAAAATCAAAATGCATTTAACAAAAATCTTCCAAAATGCGATAGTTTTCGAGATATTTGAAATTTTGCTCCTTCAAAAACAATTAATTCGTGCAATTATGCTCTTTTTAAAAGTTATTCGCGTTACCCCATCAAAAAATGTCAAAAATTTAATGATTGTGTTGTTAAAACAAAAGTTAAAATATCTCGAGAACTACTACATTTTAGAAAATTTTTGTTAAGAGCATTTCGATTTAAAATGGCGTTTAGAATCATATTCAAAAAGAAAATTGTATTTTTGACTGCAAATAGTAAGAATTATAAAAAAATGTCAAACGTTGTTGTTAGGAAAACTTTTTTATTGAAAGCTTCTCCATGATCCAAATACACTAAAAAGGTTGCTTTTACGTCTTTAAAACGATAAACATTAAATTTTTGACATTTTTTGATGGGGTAACGCGAATAACTTTTAAAAAGAGCATAATTGCACGAATTAATTGTTTTTGAATGAGCAAAATTTCAAATATCTCGAAAACTATCGCATTTTGGAAGATTTTAGTTAAATGCATTTTGATTTTAAATGGTGCTTAGAATTATATTCTGTAATAGAATTACAATTTTGTATGTCAATTAGTATGAAATTTAAAAACATGTACGAAGTTATTGTTAGAAAAACTTTTTTACCGATTTTTTCTCCATCATGCAATCACAATCAAAATGTTTCTTTTCTCTTTAGATTTTCGGTAACAAAATATAAAAAAATAAAAAAATGGGGTTTTTCGCAATTTAAATTTTTATCATAAATTTTTGTTTTTTGAAAAATGACACATTTTTTCAGTGTATATTTTTTTCGGACAGAAGTATTCATTCCCTGTAACTTGTTCTCAGATAGTTTTGCTGTATAAAATACAGTAATCGAACAAAAAATTTTTGAAATTTTCATACACGTAGAAACGTTTACGCCCTTTTGAAAAATTACTCTTGCATCAAAATATTCCAATTGCCAGAGAATATCATGGAGATTCAAACAGCGAACACACCTGCAAAGTTTCGTTCGAATCGACGATGGTCATATTTTGCGGTCTGCTGGTTTCTCATGGAATCCCTCTTATATATTGTCCTTTATTTTTTTTTTCGAGTCCTATACTGCCGTTCTACACCCGCATTCAGCTGGGTCAGCAAAGATGGTGATAGTGAACGTCTTAACACACACATTCTCAAACGCGGTCTCAAGCGGGAACCTACAAAAATGCCCTCGCGCACGCGATTACGAATCGATCACATCCGGAATTCTATCCTTGATCCTAGAAGCCTAGGTCCATGCCTTCAGCTGGACCAATTAAGAAAATACGCTCATACCTATTAGACAACACGTCTCATGGCGACATGACCGGGAACCCTATCGATATAAACGATCCCACTCTCTGCCAGAATTCTAACCGCGCACCGAAAATTTAATATCAGACTCACGGTTCGCGCGACCATTCAAGAACACACGTTACAAAATCACGTCAGCACACAGACGTTAGAGCCCCTCGCAAACATGATTACATCCCGGCGATAAGGTGAAAATCTACGCCCACGAACTCGGCGATAAGGTGAAAATCTCAGCACTCATAAACTTACCAACACGATCTCAAGCGTCAACCTACAAACTCCCGCGCTCGCGCCATCATGAATCGGGATCGTCCGGAAGTCTCTATCCTCGGTACCAACAATCTAGGTCCTTGTTAATTAATAAAAAATAATAAAATTGAAAAATAACTCACATATCCACTAGACAAAACGTTCCATGGCGACAACTCTAGTGATATGGGGTAACTCTCTCCCTGTCAGAATGTGATCCATACACCGAAAACTAAAGATCAGAATGACGGTCCGCGAATATATGAATGGCCGCAGGGTTTCAAAATCGAATTTATACACGCGAAGTCACATACACGCGAGCACACGCGACAAACGCGTCAACATACGAACGCTTGAGTCCTTCGCGATCATCTACGCACACCTATACCCGCGATCGCGTAAATTTGATAACACTTCGGAAATTGTGTGAACGTTTTAGTACTTACGAAGTTAAAAACGCGGTCTCAAACGCGAACCCGCAAACGCGCGCGATCATGAATCGGTCACGTCCGGAATCTTTAGCCTTCATTCTAGCAATTTAGGTCCATACATTCAGTTGGACCAATAAAAAAAATAAAGCTCATATCCACTAGACCACGCGTTCTACGGCTACATGATTGGGAATTCTAATGATATGGAAGAACCCACTTTCTTCTGGAATCTGAACCGTCCACAAAAAATAAGTATAATATTCACGGTCCGCGCGCGATCATTCTAGAACACACGCGAATATGCGAAAGACACACGGTTATGAAATAGAATTTATACACGTGAAGTTACATACACGTTAGCACACGCGACATACAAACGCACACGCGTACAAATGTTCGAGCCCTTCGCGATGATACACGCGATCGCGAGTCCCTGCGCCCGCATATACCTGAACCGTACAATGAATATCACAGTCCGAATCACAGCCCGCTACAATTGGCCTAATGCAGTGTTTTAGTGGGCGACATTGCCTGTCTCGTCTGCAAATTGTAGTATGTGATTCTGACGGGGAGCCCTCCCGAGAACCTAGCTCTACAGCTCCAGTAGGACAACTCTCGAAAAAAAATATACTGGTGTGTTTCTCTTTTCCGCTATTGTCCACCTTCTATCCCTTGAAAATCAAATGTTAGGGAATAAGTTGCATTAGTTATAAACTACTGTTTCACGAAGGCAAATAAAATAAAATAAATTGCATTCAACAGAAGTAAAAATGTTAATCCTTAATTTTAAACAATTTTAATTTAACCTACCGGAAGCCGCTCAGATCGCTCACTGAACGAGCACCCACTGACGCCCTAAGACAATTTCGCTAGATTTTCAGAGCAGCGTGCATTCAGTGCACCGCGACTACCGGAAGGTTAATTTCTCATTCTTATCACTCCCTAGGATAAAGAGACACTCACATTTAACATAAGTTTAAAGAAAACATCAAATTGTAAATTCGATAGTCAAAAGAATTTGAAAGGCAAATATTTTGGCACTTAGAACAAACGCAAGTGCCGTGTCAAATAAACTAACTCAATAAAAAATATGTTTTATAAATATAAATTTAATTATAACCTAACCTATAATTTAATTATAGGTTTTGTACCCGCGCAAAAGTGGAGAAAAATTCCCGCGCAAAAGTGGAGAAAAATTCCAATTTGTTCGCCTTAGGGAGAAATATAGCATAGTATTCCGGAAAGTTTCTAGCGGTCCGAAAAGTCAGTAAGAGGAAGGAAACACCGGAGAGCACCTGGTCCTGGACTGGTTCAGATTCGAGGAAGTTGCCAGTCATAAGCGTAAAGAATTTCGTAGAAGAGATGTGTAAAGACGAAAGGATGTAGAATACCGTGAGCAGAGTGGTCGCACAGATTCTAGTCGAACTACAGTGTAAATGAAGAAGAGACCAGTGAACTAATGATTAGAGATGAAAGTTTGAATAAGTGAAATCGACCCGGCACCCGGTAGGGTAGGCTATACATCACCGGGGACTAGCACAGGTAGTGCTCGTCGATAAACCGATTACGGGTTGCCAGTGCACTGGAAGACATGCCTAACCCAGAATTGCTGGATCCACGTCTGCACTGTACCATTCTCGCCACTGGGGCAGACTAGATTTTTTTGAGCAAAGATACATAGAAAATTCTTCAGGCTTTTTATGTATGCTCGAAAATGCGATGCATGTAAACATTTGACCATAACTGGCTACGACCGACCAGATGAAGGTTTTGGTTGGTGAATGAAGAAGTATATATTTCAAATGAAAATCCCTCCAACTTGAAAGCGAATGAAATTGAATCTTGCTTGTGGTGGATCCAACTTGATGTTGGTATTTGGACATGAAATTTCGATTCTCTGGTGAGGTCGCCAACAGGGGCGTTGACGATTAACAAAATATATCTGGTCTGCAACGTAAGCGGAGAGAAAACCCGCGAGCTAGTATCAGAAGCTACAGCTGAGAACACGTAAAAGTATCAAAAACAAATATGCCTTGAGAATGTTCTTTATTTCACCCAAATCCTACCAGACGCGCCGCCGGGCTTTTCCCACTTTCCGTTACGTAGCTCAATAATGACCTTTACTTTTCATCACAAATAGTCGTACGGCCCATTCATCTTCATCAATAAATCAGTTGTATTGGTACGCAACAGTAAATAAACGTACGCGATAATGCGCTCTCTATCTATACACTGTCTCGTAAGTCAAGTGTGCAATTCGTGAATGAACCAAAAATAAAAATAAAACAAACACTCGATATCAAAAGTAAACAACCAATCTGCTGCCGATTCATATCCCAATTGCAGTGAAAAGCAATCCTCCTACTAAAATTGTTTGCCTATGTTGCTGTGAATAATCTTGATCATAATACCAAAATGCGTTCCGTTCAGGTGGGATCGAGATAAGAAATTGATCTAACAAATGAATTGTGATATGTTCGGAACCAACTCAGGAAGTTTAACGCTGCAATGGGAACAGCACACAGGTAATGAAATTAAGTTTGAACGTACGTAAGCATATAAGTATAGACAACGCCGCTCGAAATCTGCTGCATCACTACGATGCGATGTTGGTTAAAATCCACGTGAGAAATATTAACACGAAAGCAGATAACACTACGCATTTTCCAAAACTTCTATTATTAAATGTTCGTTCATTATCTCCCATGTGGCGTATTGATAAGATTTAATTTTTTGTCCATCTGCCCTGATGTAAATCAAATTCCGAATTGTACGACATTTGTCGTTCTCTATCTGAGCCGTGTTTACGGGATCCGTACAAATTTACAACTTTGTGCTAGGTACCTACACTTTCTTCGGAAGTACAAAAACATCCCCCAGCTCACATGTGACGCAAATGACTTTGAAACGATGTGACGTAGCTCAGCGGTGCTCAACACTCGACTGAACAAGATACAATTGCCGTCAATGTACTGGTTTAAGTTGGGTCATGAATCACGCTTGCTGTGTACTGTGTATGTGTGAAAGCGTTTACACTCATACCCGAACGGGACATACACATTTTTATGCGACGAAGCATGTCAGTGGAAAACTACACATAACCAAGAGGGAGGAAAAGGAAAGACTGATCTGTGATGAATGAAGTAGTAGAGAATTTGGTTAGCTGAAGTCCTTGAACAAAGCCACCGCAATTTGCTTAGTTCAAATGAAAAAAAACGTTAATAAAGGCGGGTCGAGTTTTTCTGTTCTAACATGAGTTAAAAAACAAGGAGAGGTAGTAAAACCAAAGAAACTGGTGTTAAATCATGATATCATCGTTAGCTACGACCTGAGCTGTCTTACCGATTACAAATTGCATAGTAGTAGACCAGAATGTATTATTAAAGTGAACCTTGTGACGGGTTCAGAATCGAAACGGAAGAATTACGAGTTGATCCATAATTATTGGTTTTGCTTAAACATAATAACATTACAAACTTCCAGCAATATTTAAATTTTTACGTGAAGAACGGCTTTACTTCCAAACAAATTGAATATAATTTGAAAAAGACAAGCATTGTGATTATTTCCAATACAGTAGTTTATTCGCAGCTACTAATTATTAAGAACGATTCACACGATTCATCAGCGTCGGCCCGTCAACGGAACAGATCGTCACCGCTACGACACCGTTCCGTTAGGATACTTTTCTCGTATTCACGCGTTCCGTACGTTAAAACGTTCAATTCCATTGATGCTGTGTGTGACCGTCTCCATTGGAAGTTAATATAGCTAACTTTGCCGTTCTGTACCGAAGGTTGAGCTTTGGGAAAGCTTTTAGGAATATCGTGTCGGTGAACAGATAAAAAATGTCTAGAAACAAACTTAATCCGTAAATTATTGTTGCAGAAGACACATTAGCAAAAGCACTGTCAACCTCTTAGTGGACACCAGCCCCTTGAATACAAGCCACATATTGTGTATGCACGAAGGGACGTTTGACTATTTTGACGATCCGCTGTTATTTTACTAGTATTAATTAGTACGAAAATTGAGTCACAGCTAATTTTGATTATCTACTTTGACTAGCTGATAAATCAAATACATATTGCTACTATTTTTACGTCAAATGATTTCGTCTTGTTCTGATGTGTGTAGCAGGTGCGACTCATCCTTTCTGTGTAGACATGATTTTTCTTGTCCACGAAATAAACTCTAGATTTATTGATTTTTTTTTCAACACGTAGCAATAACCTGAAAATAATTTGATTTTGTTTGATTTCGATGCTTTTGAGATTTCGATAATTGCTGAATATTGGTACACACCAAAAATCGCAACAGAACCAAGAATTCAGGTACCAAACTAACTGCATTACAAAATTGTTATTGCTTATTGGGGTTTTAACCGCTTGGTCATTCACCCGTATGAAAGACTATTTCAGTGGTACTAATTACATTACAGTTTTCTTCTGATTTCGGGATTTTTGAAGGGGTAATTGTGGTTATTCCAAATTTGCTCGGCTGGAGGCAGTCCGATGATCCGTAGGGTCATGGGCGACCTCTCCAACACCGCAAGGTGTGGCAGAGGACCCATAGATGTTGTGGTTATGTTGTGACTGTGGATGTTCCGAATTGGTCCATCATTTCAGTAGGGATAGGTTGCGAATGTTCCGCTCGTCCTAAGGGCCATAGGCGACCTCTCCAACACACAATGGTGTGACAGAGGGCCTAATAATAATTTGGTTGTAGTGTGCCTCTGTTGAGATGCCTTGGAATATTCTATCTGGACTGCTCTGATTGGTGTAAGTGGTTGGTAGGGATTTGCTGGAAGAAATTTTGAGTTATAATTATCTTGCCGAACTTGCTCTCCACTGTCGTTGCGTTACGTGGCAGAGGGCCCTTTGCAGGTGTGATTGTTGTTGTTTCAGGATGGTTCGTCGCTTCTGTAGCTGGGGATACTGGCTGCAGGTGGTCCGCTGGTCCGAGGGATATGTTCGATCTCACCAGCACCGTAGGAGTATGGCAAGGGATCAATTGATGATGTGGTTGTGAAATGCCTTAGTTGAAACGTCTTTAAGGGTTGGAAAAACCTTTCCAGCACCCGGCGGGGGAGTGACAGTCAGTTTCGTTTCGTTAGTGGTAGGGTAAATCATAATTGATTAGTAAGGGCGCCGCGGAAAACCTCTATATCGCCCGGCGAAGGTATAGCAGAGGGGTTACATTAGATTGAGTTGATTCAGACGCGATTGCATAAATGGGCGTCCTTAAGGAAAAGTATTTCCTCCCGGATCGGATCGTTAGATAGCACGTCTCGTATTGAGTCTGCCAGATCGTATTGTCGTTGGAGGTCCTCCAGGGCGCGGCAGTTGCAAAGTAGGTGTTCATCAGATAACCGGGTATTGTATGAGGTACATTCTGGTATCGGTTCGCTAGAGATGGTGTGGGCGTGAGTAATTCTCGTATGTCCCACTCGGATTCGGGAAAATATTAGCTGTTCTTTCAAACTGGCTCGGTCGGACCAGCAGTCGGCTATCCTTTTGTCTGTGCCCGCGGGATCTGCGCCAGTGGTTAGTGAATTCGTTCCACAGATTCGTATTGCATTAGGCAGTCGGGTTCGAGCGCGTCTGCCGTGTAGAGCTAGCTTGTCGGCATCTGTGTTCTCCTTGATGCCACTGTGGCCAGGGATCCAGCACAGTGTAATCAGTGGGACTCGGTGGGACTTGTTGGTTTATACAAATGGATGGGTTGATGTTCCAGATGCGATATTCCGTAGAACTGATAAGGAGTCGGTTAGGATTACAGTTACAGCGATGGCTGCAGCTTCCGCTTTGAAAATTCAGCAGGAGGATGGGAGGCGGAAAGAGAGCCCGTTCCCCTGCCCGCTGATACGCGCTCCGACGCCGTCGTCTGCCTTGGAGCCGTCGGTGAAGATTTTCAGGTGCTGTTGATATTTTCGGTTGATGAGTTCAATATATATTGGTATGATGCTATTTGGAGGGCTTTTGTTGGGACGGCTGTCGTTTATATTTGGGCGGAGATCGCACCAGGCTCTTGGTCTCACGCGATGTACCAGGGCGATGGTTAGGAGGGGTTTGTTGGAGAATTCTTGGTGGATATTGGCTGCGGTGGAGAGTAGGTGGCATTCCGTGCCAGTAGCCTTAGCAAGGAAATTTGGTGCTCGTTTAAAGGCTACTCTAGCTGCTTACCAGCGCCAGGAGAGTATTTCAGCTTCTAAGCAGGCTATTTATGTAGGGGTACTTATGAGTAGTCCGGATGCCAGCCGCACCACTCTATGATACAGTAGCCCGAAGATGGAGGGCTACTGCATCATGATTTCTAGATTTCGGCATGTGAGCTCGATCCCGTAAAAAAACTGTATATTAATAAATGGCCAATGCTGAGTGCCGTTCTGCGGTTGTACTATTTGCTCGCGGATGATCCGCGAGCAAATAGTGCGAATCAACCGATTTTTGCTTTCGCAATCCTTCTTGATTCTTTGGAAGAGCGACCATTCGATTTGTAACGTTCGGTGTCGAAGAATCGCGCATCACAAAAATGTTTAATCCAAACGACTTACGGGAAAAAATCTATGCTTAGCGGCTTTCGGCGGTTAGAATTACTAGTTTCGCGTGTGTTGATAATTAGCTGCATGGTATGCAGCGACATATTTTTGCCTAATAGTTTAATAATTACGTTAAGTGTTCTGTGAAAGTGGGTTACTATGAAAGTATTTGGAAGAGCGGCTTCAGTGTGAGTTTTCTATTAAAGGTGACTCCGAGGATGGTTGGGTCCTTCCGAGAAGGTACGATGGTGTCGTTGAGGCGGATTCGTCTAGAGTTGATGAATACGGCAGCAGTGGGTGATGACGCATTTTTCAGCAGAAATCTTTAAACCTATGTCGAGTGCCCAGCGGCCGACAGCGTTGACTGTCGCCTGCAGGGCTATTCGGGTGCGCGTGATGGTATTCCCCAGAGAAACCAGGACGATGTCATCTGCGTAGACGAATACATATTTACCTCCGGGAAGCGCTGCAAATATCAATATACATTACATTGTTGGTTTTGCGGCATTTCTGGGATAGGGTCCCTCCTATGCAAACCCGGAATCTGCAGTTGGAGAGGTAATTCTGTATAAATGTCCCGAGGTTTCCCTGCAGGTCCCATTGTTTAAGGTCTTGAAGTATTCCCTCGCTGCAAAATAATTGTATATTCACTGATATCATTGTCAACAATTTACATTGCGTCTAACTAGAATAATGAGCCTTTTTTAATCTACTAGAGACGTTACCGCATTATTTCGTTAATTACTCGGCCATTAATCTATCGAATGCCTACAAATTGACATCAATATTTTTTCCAAACAGTTTGGCGACTGGTCGTCTAAAGATGCCGCTCGATGTTTTGATCATCGCTTTACGGGCCTACTTTGGAGAATGACCTGGAGATCGCCGTATCCTCAGCTTCTGGCAACAATAGCTCGCTACTCAATTTCCATTAGTCATGCCACCCATGAAGGGCTAACGAATTAAAATTCAAGTGGGTTCTAGTGTCCGTAAAAAACGTTAGCTTGTGGAGAGAATTCTTTTGGATGACGTTTTTACGTGGAAGTACACGATTTGCAGGTAAGATTTTAACTTTATCTCCAAACCTCTCGCACTGTGCAACATGTCACAGGAAATTTTTCGTCGAGTTTCAGTGATATGACAATAGACGTTACCCGAATTCTCGACGTGGGAACCTTCTCTATTAGAAGTCATTTGATCTTTCTCCCACCATTCGCATAGAAACGCTAAACATAGTGCTATGAAACGTATCATCATATTCCATAGAGACAACCGATGTGTATCTATTAACAGCTTCTGGAGATCAATGTCGTGGAATGAAGCTTTTAGTTCCACTTTCACGTTCGTTGGGGGAGCTCTTTGTTTGGCCATTCCGTACCGACAACACATTCTCTACTAGAAGACATCAACGGAGGTCCACTGTCCCACTTGGGTAACACATCGACCACGTTGCTGTTCGTTGGCACAGATTGGTTAGGAATTTCTCAAGGTACGAACTGAAAGAGCGGATCCAAAAGTCTGAGAGTCCGTCAATGCAAATGTGTCGGTGTTTGCCATCCTAGAAGCAAGCACAACATCCTAATGTTCCTATCTAGGGATGGAGACGGCATTACCTTTGATTTAGCTGCTACCAATTCACGCCGGGGTATACCATCAACTACCCGCCGAAAGTTGGCAATGCTCACATACCGTCGTCGTCGTCGTCAATCGCATTGCAAGAATTGAAGGGATTCATTATCTATCACGCAGAGAAATAAGGCATATTCGAATCAAATATTTTGCGACTTTGATTCTAAGTCAAAGATTTTGTGGAAACAGAAATAATATTTCTGTTTCAAATACCAAACATTGCACAGTGGTCCAGATCGCTAATTTAGGAGGAATTTTTACTTTCTGACAAACCTGTATAATTTAGCCGTATCATGTCTTAGGATGAATTTGTGTACTTTAGAAGATGCTTCTTTTTATTGGAATAGTTATTAGGGTGGTTCTAATTTATCTAAAATACGAAAATAAACTTTTTACTGATGAAAGATAGAGCTCCACAGTCTTCCACAAAGTTGTAAAGTAACTTATTTTGAATAAATTTGATGAACATATTAAAGCTCTATCTCTTTTAGTTTTTGTTATACAAGAAATTTAAAAAAAAAGATTAGGGTGTTCCTGAAAAAAACGTTTTTTTAGTATAACTTTCGTATCTTTTACTTTTTGTTAACACAACCTTTGAACAGCTTATTGAAAACTTCAAGCCGAGTATTTTTCTCCAAGACACCGAAGGTCTAACTTTTTTCTTTAAAAAGTTATGGACACTTTTCGTTAAAAAAATAGCCTATTTCAAGGCTCAATATCGCTGATGCGGGCACCTAAAATTGAATTCTGTTTCCGCCACATGAAAGACCATACTTATTAGTATATTTGAGCAAAAATTGGCGAATACGATATTTTTTTAAAATTTGCAATTTAGATTTAAAGTTTGTAGTTTTGCAGGTTCAACGCATTAAAGCATTTACACACATATCGTTGTATTATGAAAAAAGCCACTTTCAAATATCATTCTCTCATCGCAGCAAGCTTTGCATAAGTGAAGCGACTGTCAAAAAAGGTTTCTGATTTTATTCGTTTTAAATAAAACTAGTAAATATGGATATTAGTCGAAGAGAGTTGGCGAATTTGCTTATTGCTGGTAAAAAGACAGATGAACTGCTTAAGTTCATTACAAGTAGTAATCCAAATGTAAAATTGAGACTTGTTAATGTTCGAAAGAAATTTTATATTTTGTTAAAACAACCTTTGAACAGCTTTTAGAAAACTTCAATCCACGTTTTTTCATAACTCTGAAAGTCTAACTTTATACTTTCAAAAGTTATGGAAACTTTTCGCTCATAAATAGCCCTTTTTCAAATGTCATTATCTCTGATTGGGGCAAATAAAAGTAAGTTCGGATTGAACCATAGAAAAGAACATACTTTTAAGTATATTTGAGCAAAAATTGGAAAATATTATTTTTTTTAAGCATGTAATTTTAAATTTACTAACCAAAGTTTTAAATTTTATCGCATAGCGACATAAAAGAAATTGCCTAAAGCCTTTGTATTTCCTTTTCTGTTTTGCTTACATATCAACAATACAGAATGTGTTCATTAAAAATAATTTGGCTATGACAAAAATTTATGATTTATATAAGGAGAATTTATTCAATGCCAATTAATTCAAAAGTAGATGCATTGCATTTTCAGGTATATCCAGCGGTGCTCGTTGAATTCGACGTTTACATTTAAGAGAAATTATAGGATCTGATGAAACAAGAAGTCTCTTGAAAACGTCATCAAGATTGACGAGTCGATCGAATTTGCGTGCGTGGAATTCTCGGAATCTGCGAATACTTTTATTCCTGGTTTCTTGAACTTCTTCACTGCACATACCTACTGGCAGCATGTTATGTTGAATAATGCTTCCTCCATGGACCAGGAGTTTATGCACGGTTGGTGAGAGAGCATACCAACCATACAGGCGTACATAAAGCAATCGTGTATCTTCGGCGTAACTCCGGTAAGCATCCGCGTTAATTCCCAATTTGCTGTTGATGATTGTTAATAGCACATACATACGTTCTAGCAACATTTCGTCCAACCCGGTTTCTTCTGCAACGACATCTCGGTTTCTGAAAAATTTTCGAGCTGTGTTACCATCGTTAGAATTTCCGCCACCTGGCAAAGGTTCGCTAATACGAAGACCTAAACGGTCACGTAACGCTTGTCGAATTTTTATTTGTCGTTCCTTAAGCTCGGTGGTATTTTTGCCTACGCGCCAACGCGGTTTTGCTAGAGCTAAACGGTAAGCAATATTCAATAGTAACTCCATTGCTCGTATTAATGCATGTAAAGGTGAAAAAACATATAAACTATCCGGTGGATCGCTGGCTTCCAGTAAAGGATCATTCAATCGCTTTCCGGAGCGTTTGCATATATAACACGCTTGAGACGGTGTGCCTGTTACGTCATTCACTACCTTCGTATCAACCATGGAAAATATGAAGCTTGAACTAATCGGAATCTTGCGCATATTAACATTTACTATAGTCGGGACTAATTCATCGATTTGCTTGTTCATCGCGGCAACTTCATCCTTTGTTAGTTCAGGATTTTCCTTCTTGAAAATTAATTTTACTGGTCGGCACAGGGATACTGAAGATGGAAAATCATTATTCCAAAGAATGCAATCTCTTGACTCATCTTTCCGGCGACTAACTACACGTAAAGGTACTATAGATAAAGCAAATATATGCGAATCGTTATACTCGAATAGTTCTCCATTTTCATCTTCGTCAACGCACATTTGCTTGTATCTATGTTCAAGTGGAAAAGAGACTGTCAGTCAAAGTTTAGAAGAAAAATAATGTTGCCTACCGGGAATGGTTGCTGCTTCCATCGCAGCCCCACTTAAAGATAACAAACGTATTATCCTCAGGATGCAGTGGTAGAACTCCAATATTCAGAAACGAGATGAGTCGTTCCACGGTATGGTTAACAAGAGCTTGAAGGGGAACATACGCACAAGAAGGCTGAACAGAAATTCCTGAAAAAAAATGTTGATTCAGGGACGAATCTTTGAGAATAGTACATACCGATCGGATAGCATAGTTTCTTTTCTTCTACTATTTTATTATACGCGGGATAAATGTCCAAACCCTTCTGCATAACTGAGCTGCGTATGTTTTGGTACTGCGCCTTAGAAAAATCATTTTCACAAATAAATCTAAGTGCCTCCTCCGCAGTAAACGCTTCTGCAATCGGGACAGCCATAGATCCTAAATTCTCTACGGTAGATCTGACGGGACTTTTCGACAATCGTTCGATTTGTCTGCCAACTAAACGGAAACCAGTAGAATTAGCGTTGACGGCTGACGCTAAACCAAATTCTTCCGTGGAATACTTATCGCGCAACTTTGCTAATCTTTTTATTTTGGCTCTGCGACATATTTCGGAAAATGGTTTCCTCTTTCGGCCTTTACCTTTACCTTCGACTTCGAATCTTAGCTTTCCTTCAAGCCACACAAAATTTTCCAGCTCAAACCGAATTTGCGTGCGCTTACTCCGAATCCACAACCTTCTAAATTCCAACATGAAGATTTTTATTTTCTTCCGAGCACTAACAAGTCTCAATTTTACATTTGGATTACTACTTGTAATGAACTTAAGCAGTTCATCTGTGTTTTTACCAGCAATAAGCAAATTCGCCAACTCTCTTCGACTAATATCCATATTTACTAGTTTTATTTAAAACGAATAAAATCAGAAACCTTTTTTGACAGTCGTTTCACTTATGCAAAGCTTGCTGCGATGAGAGAATGATATTTGAAAGTGGCTTTTTTCATAATACAACGATATGTGTGTAAATGCTTTAATGCGTTGAACCTGCAAAACTACAAACTTTAAATCTAAATTGCAAATTTTAAAAAAATATCGTATTCGCCAATTTTTGCTCAAATATACTAATAAGTATGGTCTTTCATGTGGTGGAAACAGAATTCAATTTTAGGTGCCCGCATCAGCGATATTGAGCCTTGAAATAGGCTATTTTTTTAACGAAAAGTGTCCATAACTTTTTAAAGAAAAAAGTTAGACCTTCGGTGTCTTGGAGAAAAATACTCGACTTGAAGTTTTCAATAAGCTGTTCAAAGGTTGTGTTAACAAAAAGTAAAAGATACGAAAGTTATACTAAAAAAACGTTTTTTTCAGGAACACCCTAATCTTTTTTTTTAAATTTCTTGTATAACAAAAACTAAAAGAGATAGAGCTTTAATATGTTCAACAAATTTATTCAAAATAAGTTACTTTACAACTTTGTGGAAGACTGTGGAGCTCTATCTTTCATCAGTAAAAAGTTTATTTTCGTATTTTAGATAAATTAGAACCACCCTAATAACTATTCCAATAAAAAGAAGCATCTTCTAAAGTACACAAATTCATCCTAAGACATGATACGGCTAAATTATACAGGTTTGTCAGAAAGTAAAAATTCCTCCAAAATTAGCGATCTGGACCACTGTGCATTGTTGGTACAAAAATATCGGCATTAGTGACAAAATAATCTGCATTTTGATTCCAAAATCCCTGCAAAAAGCAGGGAATATTCGTATCAAATATATTGAAACTTTGATTCAAATTCCAGTATTTAGTTGAACCAAAAAAGCACTGGTTGGTTGTACAATAGCATTATTTAAAACAAAAATATTGCTGTTAGATTTAGAAATATTGCTTTAAAATGGATAGACTGTGTTTGGTTCGATCTTTGTTGTATCATACAAATAAAAAAATGGACGCATCGGTGGTCGAGAATAAAGAATTGAAGTTCAAGACGCTAGGTTTAGACTATTTGAGCATTATAAAAATGTAAATAGAATTTGATTAGTGCAATGCGGTCGTGAGTGCTTTCATAGGTGAGAAAATTATTTATTATTGAGGTAATACCTAAGAACCTAATATTATTGTTATTATTCCAGAAAATTGATACACCGTCGAAATTTATCGAGCGAGAGAAAGCAGAGGAGCTAAAACAGCATTTTTTAGCGGAAAGCTTGGAAAAGTTGTCATTTACGTAATCATTGGAATTGGGATTCGGTGCAAAATATGAGGGGGGAGGGTAAAAGAAAAAAACAAAAATCAAGATATTAATATTAAATACACCTTTTTTGAAAACAAAATAAAAGTTTTTTGATTCAAATAGATTTTTTCATTGTTTTAAAAAGGAAAAGCATATTTCAACTAACAAATAACATACTTTGTTTCAAAAAAAGATATCATAGATTCAAATAAAATTATTATTGAATCTACACAAAATCATATGGGGGCTTGTTAGTAGAAACAACAACCATTTTTTTGAAATCTAACAACAAATATTTTTGAATCTAAAAAAATTGCAATTAGGCCCTGATTCAAAAATATATATTTTTGATTTCTAAGCGAATTATTTTGGAATTTAATATACATTTTTCTGCGTGTACTTTTGAAGCGTCTAGGGAAATGTAGTGTGATATTTAATCATCGCCACTTCTTCCATCAATGCTGTCCACCGTTGCTATTTTTCTGAATAAGCGTCCCAGGAACAGCCTTGTAGCAACAGATCTTTGATGATGATTTTCCCATAATGGTGGATGGAGCCGGCACCCCAAGAAAAGAATGGCTGAAGATTATCTCGTAGTTTGAAACAGATCACAAAACATCATCGGCAGGGTTCCAGAAAACAGTTCAATTCTTTATCATATTTACCACAGTTAAAATGAATCACATGGTTATTACGTTCCGAGATTTTCCATAAATTCTGCGCGATTCGAGACTGACGGAATTTGAAATCCAGTTTTGGTACGAACAAATCTCACTCATCGACCAAATGTTTGTCGATTATGGTTTTTGCTGCATCTGGATATTGCTCGGCGTATTCTTTGGCGTTTCTGTTTTTGGTGAACTAAGGCTAACACGGAGAACTTGTTGAACCAAACTTGGCAACATCCACACTGTAGATCTCTGAAAGTTTGTGGGAGTTAGACTAAATTAGACGGTACTGCTTGCACAGAAGCGGCTGCATCCCTTGCTAGACGAACCCTGCCCGGATTGTTTACTGCATATTCGATGGTTTTAGGCAATGGGCGACCTCTCAAATGCCGAGGGCCCCTCGATGGTTTTTCGGCGATGGGCTCGTTCAGGTGTCTTCGTAGCGGTTTGCATATTTGATGTTGGCGCTGGTGGTTGGGTTGGTTACTATTTGGGGTGGTCTGGACCGCGGAAAACCACTCTAGCATCCGACAGATGGTCCACGATTGATTGGGTTCGGCTTCGGTGTCCTGACCATGTTACAAGGGACTAGTGGTTTGAATTTTAGTGGGCCGCGGAAAAGCTGGACTGGTTCGTGTGTGGCGGAGAAATGTGGGCGATATTGTTTGCTATTGATGTGGGAACGCTGGGAGAGGGGGAATTCTCCGGTTTGTTGGTGTGGTTAGTAGGGGCCCTTTGGTGCGATTGATAGGATGTTTTTCGGTGAGTGTTGTTTTCATTTACATTGTCTCGAATAGTTTGGCGGCATCTATGAAGGATAGCGGAATCTTTTATGTTACCGGGTCGTTATCCAGTATCTCCCGCATTGATAATGGGAGGGCGTACTGCAGGCGGATGTCGGTAAATTCAATGCAGTTGATATGTGTTAAATTGTTTTCCTCGTGTTGCATGTTTCAGATACTGGCGGGTCGGTTCTGGTCACTGTGTGTGAGGGTGGTCCTGGTATGTCCAGTTTTTATTCTGCATAGCATTTTGTGATCTTTCCGGATTCTTTTGTAGACCCATTTGGCTGTGTCTCCTTTAACCCCAAGATGATGTTCAGAATCTTGCGAAGTGCTGTGCTACAGCGTTCGCAAAACTGGTTACTAAGTCTTCAACAGGAATTTCTGCTTCTGCTAGTTCCGCCCAAGGCAGCTAGTCAACTGGCTGTTTATTTGCTTTGAATGCTGCAATGAGCTAGTACCTTATGCTTACTCTTGATTCATCTAATGTATTATGAGTTGGTCCGTCATGCATTTGGCTACGTAGTGGTCAGCGATTCCCATACATATATTACTATAATCTTGCTTAAAGATGAAGGTGTTTCAATTCGATGAATATTCCTGGCGGACCTAGCCAATATTCAGTCATTGGTAAGCCATGGAGATGCTTGTAACTCTTCTTGCTTTAAACAATAACCAATAAAGGAGCTGTTTTGGCCTACCAGAGAGATGTCTCGATTTGCTCCATGGGTAAGTTTAATTCTGTTTTCTATGTGTACATTCGGTATGCGTCGTAGTCTGATACACCGGACTGCTCGAACTACTCGTGATGAAACGAGACTTGATTTGATTTTAGAGTAGTAGTTTAGTTCTACGAGTTTACTCGTCAACTTGTCGATGGCTCACTTTTATGTAGCGCTCTGTTGTTCAGTAACTTTGGGTGCGAAAAGCGATTGGAGAATTCATCCTAGGAATCCGCAGATTTACTTCTGTCCCGCTTCTGGTCACTGCTGATTTGTGATTGATCATTCCACTTATATATGTGTATCTTGCGTAGCATTTGGACCTTACGGTACCAGTACTAGTGAGGGAAAGAAAATTTTGTGATATATGGAAAAGGTGTGAGCTAGAACGTCACGCAAGAAGTTCTCTTCAGCTGACAGAACGAACTTCTGTGTATGGTTCAGTGAATTTCGTTCCGTCCGCGAGGCAAATTTTGTAAAATCAGACGAAATAGTGACTGTCTGCTAAGTAAACACCGGTCCCCGGAAAGAAGGCAACATTTTGCATGTTGCCAACCGTCATCCTACTCAAATCAAGTAATGCGTGTTTCCCAAGATATCTATCCCTAGCTTATCATATCAATAATGAACAAAACATGAATAAGGTTTATTCTGTTACTTATATTTTTGGACCACCAGGGAGATCTTGGCCCTACACCACTGCTCTATCATCGATTTGATGCGGTTTTTGCAAAGGAATATTGTATGGTGACCATCCCACGAAAAGGTGATTAAATCTTAAATTTTATCAAGACATTATGCGCTTTCAGCACCAGGTACTTACTTGAAAATTTAACTTAATCCCTATTTTTAATCGTTTTTGTTCTTTCATCAATCTTATTTGTAGAACATGCCTACGCTCAGGCAAAAAATATAGCAATCTTCGTGCGAACATCGTATAATTTTTAGCAACAAGTAACACCTATATAAATCATAAGATTACCTTATGAAACGGCATTTATTTTGTCAAATCGGTTTGCTATGATTCCATTTTCCATAAGGCATCTTTAGTTTTTCATAAGACAATAATATTATTGATTCTGTCACGTTCGCCCGAATGACATTCGCCCGAAAGCCATTTACCCGAAGGACATTTACCCGAATGTCACATAAACCCGAATGTCATTCACCCGAATGCCACGAACACCCGAAAGACATTCGCCCGAATGCAACATAAACCCAAATGCCATTCGCCCGAATTCCATATACCCGAAAAACATCGAAATGTCAATCGAAAAAATTTAATTTATTAAGATGAAATACAAATTTTATTACATTTGATGCTATGAAGAAATTAACACTAAAGCTATACCAGTCCAATAGTTAATCCAATCACCTGGTCTGTATGATTTAACTAGGGTTTCCAGTTTTAAGTCCTGTCGTGAGTTCTTTTTAGACTTTTTTGCTGTTGGCACCGCTTGTAGTGTACGTAAAACATACGTACTAGGGTTTTTCTCTTCAAGATGCAACTGCTTCAACACACCATAGAATTTACACGGCTTAACAAACCGTTCCATTTATTGTGCTAGTCTTCCACATTATTGGTGGTTCTAGGAATCTTTGTCGATACATTTTCGAAAACTGACCACGAAGCGAGGGGCAAAGAAGGGTTATCGAGAAACTTTTTGATTAGTTTCCTTCCTACCAAAAATACAATTTTTACTAATGTAATCCAAAAAATCGTCAAGAGCCTTTGGATAACTTTTCCTCAATTCTTCGAGTGCCATTGGAATACCTTGATGGGGCAAGAAAGCCAACAACTTGTTTGTAAATTAGTTGTATTCGGTGATCTTCCGAATATTTTGTCTGACGACCAAGTTGTTTTATTTTTCAGAAAAAACTTTGGTTTAGATGGAAGAATCATCCGTGAATTAGGTGGAAGAATCATCCTGTCTCGAAATCTAATATTACGTAGAGAGCTATTTGGTATATAGATTCAAGGAATTGCTCTTGTTTTGAAAGAAGGAATCAACCCTTATGTTTGAGTATACCGGGCAGACGAGTGGATCAACAGTTTCTTTGCAAACTTATTTGGCATGCAGATCCAAGGATTTGTCATGTTTGAAAGAAGCAATCAACCCCTAATTGTGGAAAAAGAGCTGCTCATGTTTAAAAGAAGGAATCAATCCCTAAGTGTGAGTAAATCGGGCAAACGAGTGGATCACTGGTTTGATTGCGAGGACTATTTGGTATACAAACTCAAAGTACTGCTCATATTTAAAGAAGGAATCAACCCCTATATTTCAGTAAACCAAGCAAACCAATGGATCACAGGTTTGCCGAGTAGGGACTTCCGCTTCGGTTCCTCGACCTCGGTAATTGTGCAAAGCCGCATCACACTAGCTTCGTAATATAACATTTATGAGCTACTATTTACTAACGGTGTTGTGCCAAATGGACCTCCACCATGCAAGATATAATTACTAATTTAATTGATTCAATTCGTTAACGGAACATCTAAATATATATTTACCTCGATCGATGGTGTTTCCGAAAGATTTCTTATTATTTTGTCCGGTTTATCCCAAGATTTCACCGCTAGAGCTGACAACTGCGTCCTATATGCATCAGTTTGCACCTGAAGAGCATTTGTGGCGTTGGCAACAGAACCTCATTGACGTCGGATAGTACACCTAAAAGCGATGTCGCATAGCCACATTGGTCAGTGTACGGTTGACTAATGTGGCTACGACACATCGCTTTCTGGTGCACTGTCCGACTTCGCTGCCGCTCAGTTTAAACTAGCTATAGCCCCTATGTTTGAATAAACCGGGCAAACAAGAGGATGACAGGTTTGCTTATAACTCCGGCGACGGGTTAATCAACGCCTCGTCCAACAGAACCTCAGCGGCTTTGCGCCGCTTCGGATCCTTGGCCTCGGATATGCGGCCAAGCCGCATCACACTAGCTCCGCTGTATCAGCTCACTTGTTATTGTTCAGTTTATCAAACTTTGGTTAAAAATTTCACATTTCCCGCTCGGATTTGGTTTATTTAGGTTAAAATACATCCTTTTGGTAAAAAAACCGCATTAAAGTTTGGACTTCTATCACTAAAGTCACTAAACTAGACAATTACCGATTTTATATTATGCTTGAGTAAATGTGGTATTCGGGTTAGTGACATTCGGGCGAGTGGTCCATTCGGGTTGATGGCATTCGGGTAAATGGTCCATTCGGGTTAATGACATTCGGGTAAATGGTCCATTCTGGTAAATGGTTTTCGGGCGAACGTCATTCGGGTAAATGACTTTCGGGCGAATGTCATTCGGGCGAATGTGATAGAACCAATATTATTATACATTTCTCTTATGTTTATGAGAATCATGACTGATCAATGCAATACCTTATAAAATATTTAGATAATCCTAAATGTCGTCCGTTTTCATATTAATCTTAAGAAAACATGGTTTTGTTACTTTTCCATGCATCATAAGATAAATCCTATGAATTTCGCTATACGTTTTGCCTGGGTGTACGTTAAAAAATAGATTCTTGCTGACAAACTCCATAGGAAAACGATTGCAAGGTCAAATTTAAAAACAAAATCCACAAAAAAATTAACTACCGATAAATCCATTCACGATCGATATTCCATTTCCAAATAACATGCCTGGCACCACTGGTATCAATCAGATAGGCGACCCTTTATACAAACACACACACCACGAATCGACCAGGCAACGGCAAAAAACGAAACATCATCGTATCTTCTCGCTTCGCACATTACGATGAACGACCAATGTTACTACCGTACCGTCGCTTGTAGTGGTGCAACGATGGAAATCGTAGGAAAAGAGGAATAAAAACACCACCGCCAGAAGCAGGCAACCGATGGGGGTAAGAATGGGAGAGGAATAATATCGCGCTACTCAATGGGAAAAAAGAGGAAAAACAACCGCAAGAAGAAACCTCCGACGAAGCTTTGGTAGCAAAAAAATTGCAAGTCTCGTACCAAATGCCTCCGGCGGACAATAAAATATCCTGCAAATTGAAGATGTGATACTTACCTAAAAATTAAAAGCATCCACTGTCTGTTCCAAATCCCACATCTGATAGAAACACGCTTTTGCCTCGGCAGAAAACCAACACACACCACACGTAACGAGCTGAAAATCGCAGCAACTCTTACTTCCAGACCGAGATTTCTTCTTTTTCTTGCACTCACGTTGAATACGAACTGGAACTAGAACCGAAATTTCCCACCGGCAGAAGCGCACTTCAGAAAAGATAAACGACTTTCCGGGAACTATTTTGCGGCCGCAATCGGCCTTGTCTAGCCAAGGGCGATTGGCCAAGCTAGAGAAACACAGTATCTTCTTCTTTGCTTCCACTTGAAACAACTCGACCGCAGCTCAGGAAAGGTGAAACTTTTTTCACCTCAAAGGAGAAAACTTTTGGTTACACTTCCGGCAAAAAGGGAGCCCACTGACGATTCCTCGCGACTTTCGCACTTTTCCACACACCGACGAAAACCTGACGCAATTTTGCTTGTGGCTCTGTAGCGATATGTTGGCCAGCGATCAATTTTCAGCAGCAAAAATTTGCTCAATGACGTGCTCGCGAAACTGGGATCACAACATTCATCGCCATCTTGGATTCGATATAACTTTGTGGCTGCTTGCCGTCCGTGGAGAAATTCAATTTCAGAAAGCTCGCTCGACTCACAACTACAGCTTACAACACTGTCTCGCTTGTGCAAACGCTGTTCGAAACGAGACAAACCTAAACATGTGTCAGTAAACACAAGAAAATGACAAAAGCTCGCGACGTTCGGTGGCACTTTATGATTTAACGAAGCTTCAGTTCAATACGAATGCCGTTTCCAAAAAACGACGAACCATGACTTTTCACGGCTAGCATCTCTTTAGCGTACATTTTGCATGCACAACACGGCAAAATTTCTTTACTCATTTTATAAACACGAACCGCGATTTTTGGAAGTTACTTTTTTCTTTCTAATAATGGGCAGTTTTCTATATAGAAAAAGGGTTCGTTCAGATGTTGATATGGGTACATTGATCTGAATAATAGGGGAAAAATCCCTAATAAATGAATTCAAACGATTTAACCTGAAAATTATGGTGGACGTATCAGTGGCACATTAAGGAATCCGGAGGCGGTATCAAAACATTAAAATTTTCGGTAAATATTACAAAAACAACGGCAGTATGGACTACTGAGGATTATGCCAAGTAACTACACACAGAGCTTGACAGTACAACCAAATACAAATTTGTATTTGGTACAACATATTTTTTTCACCCAATCAATTGGGTCATTAAATGAGAAAAAAAATCTTTTTATTACATACATCGATAAAGCTGATTTTCGTGATTCCAGCAATGTTTTTTTTTCCAACTCAGGAAACGTGAAAATAATATTAAAATTTAAAATAAAGAAATATGTTGACAGTCTGGATTTGGCACTATCAGAAGCATTTGACATATCGAATTTCACGAGCACGACAAACAATGCCCTGTCAGAAAAAAATTAATACATGTTTTCCAGGTTTTCCCGCAGGGTTATTTTTATTTGACATAAACACCATCCAATGCATATAGTTTTTTTTTTCATTTTGGGTGTTGTCTTGATAGGCCAGATGTAAACAACCGCAGTTTTCCTATGTATGGTTGCCAAGTTTACATAAGATTTATTTAAAAAAAACGTATTACAACGATTTTTTTTAAATAATATTATATTATGTATATTGGACCTAAAATTTATCGAAAGGAACGGAAAACTATATATAGCTTAATGACCCAATTGGGGTAGCTTTGACAGCTTTGTCCAGAAACGCATGCCTTCGAATCTCAGTTAGTTTATCTATTTAAAACTATTGTTTTGTTTTTGTGTTAAAATAACTTATTCTTTAGGTTTAAACCAAATACTTGATAGCTTAACGAGGAAAGCTCAGAACAGTGGTGTGCATAATGCTTTGCCAAAAAAAGCACTAAACGGTGAATTTGAGTCAATTTTGGTAATTAATATCTTGACGAGTTACAAAAAGACTGCAAGAGTTTATACTGGTCTCACTTTAATTCAGCAGATAGGTCTGATTTAAACGTACATTCGTGCTTCTATACAAGTCTATCCCAGGTCAGTAAAATCTCCCGGCGAAAGCCTCGCCGGAGGTGGCAACCCTACATATAATAATGATTTCAAGAGAATAGAAAAGATTTCGGTTTATAGATCTTTTAAGAACTGACCGAATGCTTCATTATTTAAAAAAAATAATGCACCCCTGGATAATTAACTCAACTATTGACCTCTCCAATCTCCGAGAACAGAAGAGAACTTTTCGAACTGACATCATCAGTATCCTTTCTCTTTGATGATTTTGTTTTACCTGCCATTCTCTTCGCTCTCAAGTCGCTGCGAACAGAACGACATTCCCAATTGTGCTGTGTGCATTGAAGCGAACAACAGAAAAAATTACAGTTCTCGCATATGCGCGGGTCTTGCGATACTCTGTAGCAGGCATGTCCAAACACGCCACGGCACCGCGTGCTGCATTTTACCACCGCAACCGAGTGTATTGAAATGAGCACCCCAAGCCAGTGCTCGATGCGAAGCACCGATACACGATAAACGAAGCACCTGTGTCGGTGGCGGTGTTAAATTTTCGATCCGGTGCTTGGATGCTTCGGAAAACACTCGGGCCGGGTGCTTTAAAATTTCTGAAGCACCGGAGCCGAGCGCTTTCAACTTCGGATAACACCTCGGAAACTCTTTGATTTTGCACCCGTATCAAAGCGAGAATGTTTAAGCCCGCTAGCATATGCACAAAAAGAAAGAAAAAAAGATTTTTCGGTGCGACGGAATAAAAGAGAAC
This sequence comes from Topomyia yanbarensis, assembly GCF_030247195.1. Lineage (NCBI taxonomy): Eukaryota > Metazoa > Arthropoda > Insecta > Diptera > Culicidae > Topomyia > Topomyia yanbarensis. Next base: position 61,043,669 of record NC_080670.1, read on the forward strand.
AGCAAATATACTTCTATTATCACGGCAGTTTGATTTTTAGTTAGATATGTAATTATAAAATATCCAAACTCGACGCAAGTATAGATCGCGGATGGTGGATTTTTTTTTAATTTTGCGTCTTGGAAATACTAGTCAACGAAAATTCTATTTCTTCATCTTCTTGCAAATATATATCAAATTGAAAGCAAAAGATATGAACTTTGCCATCGATAAACATCTTTTTATTTTTTTATGATCCCAATCTATACGGATAACGCACATATGGTGCTTAGCTCATTTTGAATCTATTCCTATTGCCGCCATTTGGGGCACACGTTTCGAATTTTCGATCAATCAATCACAAGTATTTCACAGTATTTGGATAATTTTTATTATACGAAACTTTGTTACCAATTTTTAGACATTCTATCTATAGCTGGTCGTAATAATAAAGTATTGAGTCATTTCATGTCGCAAACTCTATTACAATATTTAGCTAAAATAGTGATGAACTGCCTCATAGTGCTTTTTAGGCTGACAAAATTGAGACACTGAAAAAATCTGTTTATCCGGTTACCAGGTTGTTTTGAAAAAAGAATTAATTTCAATTAGAATGTCAAATTACAGTACTAATTTTATCATTGCGGTCAATAAAACGTATTTTCAGAGGAGCTAATCTCATATAAAATTGTGGCCCTTCGCTAAAACAAGGTCATGTATAAGGTGATCATATTTCGCAAATATTTCATATTCATTCCAAGCACCCCGTCCTGGTAAGTTAAAAGGGAGGGAGGCTTCGCTTTACTCTAATGGAACTGGAATTGTTCATATCATTTGTAGCAAGTTACCTACTGCAGAGAACTTCAATTTTCAAAATTACTTGAAACACGTTATCGTATGTAAAGGCGTTAGGGCACAATCAAGGTGCGCCCATACGATTTATTTCCGCTTTATACGTCATTACCAGTGCCATTACAAAACTTTCAACACAGCACAATGCATAGAAATGAATTTTGGCCGGACTTCATTACTTTTCTGGCACATCCAACGGCGTCCGTGTGTTGACGTGCCGTTTGGTTCGCTGTACTATAGACTTATAGAGCATTAATCTAGAAAAAATCTACGTTATCATAAATATCGCTAGCTAGTGTCCTAGTCCTTATCAGTTCTTCGATAGTTATACTATATAAGCTATATTCATTATTCCGCATGTAAACTCAATAAAACAAAGACAAATTTAGTTGACAAGATGGTAAGTGATCAACCAAACCACATTCTGAAGTGATGCAGTTTGACATCTGAAGACTAGATTTTTGTCTTGCTATATTCTGCATTTTTAATAATTGAACCGATACCTTGTCCTTTTTATATCTATTCTGCTTTAAGGTATAAAAAAGCCAGCTTCAAATGGGTTTTTACAATTTGATCGGCAAAATTTAATTTCTGCATGCATTTTAGATACATAAAATTTTATTTGACTGTCTAAAGAGATTTAAATTCTTGCACAGTATAGTGGGTGTGTAGACTTACCAGTCATAGAGAGTATAACTGTACTGGAAACAGTGATCGATGTAAGGATATGCGATGATTTTTGCTGATACGGTCGGGCATCTATCATCGACATAACTTTTTATAGTCCGTCGGAGATGGCAAACATGAGTTGGAAAGTTTGTGAAAACTAAAAGCATATTGACCACCAGACCACCCAGTACAATATTGGTCAATGAAGTTATGCTTTGTGTAAGCACTACGCACAGGAAGAGACTCCTCTCACTTAAACGTCGAGAAGTTAGCTAAAGCACGTAACACCACAACACAAACGAAAAGCTCATTAATTTACTTTATTTTTTTAGTAGTTGAAAAATTAATTGACTTACACCAGAAAATCGAATAACAGACCAATGATTTCCCGGATAATGCGACCTGTAATGCATTAAATACACCTTAAGTTTGTTTGAGAATTCATGCACAAATAGCTATACAAAACTGAAATATATCATGAACCCGTTAACAATATATTATATAAATGAAAAGCAACTGAAAAGACAAATCACACCTTGGAATTTTACAAATTGAATAGAGCTAAATTGATACATTTACATTTAACATATTTTATTTTAGATTCGATTAAGTAAGATTTTTTAAATCCCCGGATATTCGAATCTGATCTGTTTATTATTTGGAATAAATTTCCCTTTTTCCACAGCAAAACAAAAAAAAATTGTGTGCATACTTTGCATCTATAAGATGTTAACAACGTTCTTAAGAAATGATACTTGAATTTGGCTTGGTTCGTCAATAGACCATCGGTATAATTTGTGTTGGGTTTGTGTAAGTCATAGAAATTTAAACGCGTATGTAAATGATATGTTCCCACGCGAGTTGATTTTATTCGCTTGCGTATTATCATATGATAAGTTGTTTCTTTTTACTTTTACTGTAAATTTTGACAAATGAACAGTACATTTGATTGAATTTATTAGAATGACAAAATAGGATGATTTGTATTGAACAAAAACCAAGATCTAAAAATTGCAATACAAACTAGTTGGACCCACTACCATTTGCCCGAAAGGTAGACTGAAAATATTGGTCTTAAAGTTTTTGTTTAATTCATACACGGCACTCATGAAGTCATTTGATGGTAGCTGAAGCTGCAACTTTAGAAATTTTACTAAAATACTACAATTTCATGTTTGATTTTACCTATGCGGAAACTAAAGAGAATTTCCGCAGATTTTAAATATTGATCTTTCTACCTAGAGTTAAAAACTAAAATGTTTTCTCAATCAGTAACATATTCACTTTCCAGACTGATTTCTGGAAACATAATTTCTTTTTGAAGTTATGACTAAAGCTGAATACTTTACAGGATACTTAACGACCTTGACTTATACTACTTTTTCAGAAATCATATTTTTATTAATTTTATAATGACGGGACATTATTTTGAGCATTTCGAGACAAATGAAAAATACAACCGTCAAACTGGGAACTTGCAACACTTCTGTTAATGCAAATTTAGCAACGGTAATAATAATTTTAACAATTTGGAGTCAAAAGTCTTAAAATTATGCAAAACATATGAAAGGTGTTGACCGAATAAAAATATTTAAAATCAAAATTTTTTCCTATCACGCATTCCTATTTGCTTTTCAATTCAATTTAGGCGCATATGTATTTCCATACCTGAATAAAATTTTCAAACTGAGCTATTTAGTACTAAGTAGCGGAAAACTTTGACACTTTAGTCTTTCAATGATACTTTTAGTAATACAAATGTGGAGGTTACAATCCAATCGCTATTAATCGTTAAATAGTTAGTCTCAATATTAATTTTTTTAGTTTTTAGAAGAGAATTTTCTCTTATTTTTAAAGAATACAAATGACCGGACGATATTTAAATTTCGAAGTGCAGAAGAATCTTTTTAATTTTGATACTGAATAAAGGTCAGTTATGGTCTTCAAACGTAATACTCGGACTGAGGTTGTTTGATGTAAGAGTTGGCTAAGATGTACAATACGACTTCAGTACCAACGCCAATTTAAATCCATTCATTCATCTATTTATAATTCCTACATGCATACCTACTTAATCTTTCCTTACTGTATAATGCATTACAGATTCTTCATAAAGTACCAAGCTCGTTCATGCATATGAACGCACAAATTGCTTTGAGCCACTTACCAAGCGACAGCAATAGCGCGGCGATAATCGCTACCGAAATATAAGCTGCCGTGTTTTACGAATTTAAAAACACTCGGTACGGTGCCTGCCGATATCAGAAACACCTCGGTTGCGGTGCCTGCCGATGTGAGATGCACCTCGGTTACGGTGCCTACCGAAGTCAGAAACACTCGGGTCGGTGCTTTGCCGAAGCAACGAGCACGGTGGTTAAATATCATGCGCTGGCACCGACACCGGTGCCTTGGTATCGGCGACCGGTGTCTGCTGTTGAGCACCGGTACGGCGTGCCAACTTCAATCCTCTTGATGGCGTGTTTATTGGTAGAAGTGCCCACCGTGCAGCACCGTTCGGTGCTTTTGCCATGCCTGCTCTGTAGTAGTGTTAGTGTGCTAATTATTTACTTAAACTCAATTTGTCAACAAAACGGACTGAAAACTGTACTTCTAAAACTTCAGGTTTTCGTATGTTTTATTTACAATAAGGTTTTCACATAAAATTGCATCACCTTTTTTAAAAGTGTCATTCATTCCATAAGAAATACATTGCGACGAATTGCGCACCAAATAGCGCTACGAAAAATAATCGTCTCGTCTCCTTTGGAAAAGCTCTGACAATAATCACCCTTATTCTTGTTTACGACGAATGCGAAATTCGTTCGAAAGCGATTCGAACGAATAGTATACCCATTTGATTTTGCTGTCGTAAACGGGAATACGAACCACTTTCGAACGAATCTCACATTCGTCGTAAACAAGAATGAACCCATACCCATGAAAAATTGAGTGGAAAATATTCGCATAACTGAAGGAATTTTTTTTAGTGTATTTTCACTATTTCCAGACTTCGTTCAAAATCAATTTCCATTTTACTCGCTTTCGGCAAAAAGCTGGTTAGTGTCAAAGAACACACTAACACCACCAGTAGCGCTTTAAATTGGTTCTACGCCGAGTATAAACATCGCTTCATTATGGGTACATACTGGACAAACAGCGGCAAAAAGATCAACGCCCGGATAGTGCAAAAATCTCCAAATGTCCTAAACCTATCGATTGAAAACACCGAGCTAAATCAGGAAAGATTATTGCGTTTGAAGCTCGCCGCAGTTGCACTATTCCTCTATGCATTCATTATCCTGATGGTCGGAAACAGTTGGGTAATTCTGTGGATCCACGGGATATTTGCACTGTTACTCGCAAGTATTATATATAGTTACACAAGGATTGTCAAGAATGGTACGATTGGGTAACTAAACTTTTCAATGCTTATCTCAGGAAAAAATATTTTTTGCAGAAAATCTAGTCCTAGTCAAGGATTTCGCTTTGCAGTATTCGACGCACTTCATTGGAGGCGGAACCGAAAACGTACTTATTCCAATCAAACAGATTAATGATGTAGTAATAAACGAAGTCTTTCACAATGTTAGGATCCTGATACAGGGTTACTAGTGCGATTTAAAATAATTGATTTTATGCAATTTTAGCTGAAGGTAGTCTTCACCATATCAGTTCTAACCAAGGACATTCTCTTTAGAAACAGACCTATTATCACGCTTCTGAACGTAAGTTATTGAAATTTAATAAATGGTTCATATTATAAATAGGCCTTCTATGTGTTTTAGCACTTGAATCCACGCGTAGAATGCCTGGAAATGATTTACAACGAGTTACATACAATTTTGGACATAGAAAACGATTAAAATCACAAGATAAATGAGTACAAAAAACAAGCTCCCATTTACTGTTTTCGTCCATTCTGTCTGCACAGCTGCTGTAACTGATGAGCACGACTGTAAAGTTCTCGCATTTGTGTCGGGGTTTCTCGCAATCGGGCTCCCTCCAAATCTACTGCTCGACGATTTTTCAGTGCATCCAGGTTTTGACAAGGAATAACAAACTTGGCTTCTGCCTGCAAAATAGGAGTTGTAAGCTATACAAAAACTGCGCCACTTAGGAGCGATTACTTCGCCCGCGATTAAACCCTCCGGAAGTCGCGCAAATGGCTCAATGAACGAGTAGTCACTGGTGACCAAAGAAGATATCGCTACTTTCAGAGCGACGTGCACTCACAGTGCTCTTGCACGAGTGATGGAAGGTTAATTTATAAACCAGGTTTGACGCACCGTTATAGCTTGTTGTTGAGCCTAAGTGAAGAAATAAGGCCATAGAGCCGATTTATTTACCTATGCCCAATTTTTAAACCGGCTTTAACAGTACATTAAGCCTGGTGTAAACGTTAATCGAGGGTGAAGAAATCGCCCGTTAGGTAATCATGTTCAAATAATATGCTCACCAAATTGTTGGCTTTGACCTGGCATTCTTTCATCAGCAGACCCTTGTACAGTTTGGCAGCATCTTGTCGAAGTGTGATCACGGTGTCCTGGAGATCCTGGATATGTTCCGAGCACTGTGGATAGTCCATTTGACTGTCCTGACCAGCTATACCAGCCAGTAGGCAATCTTATGCTCTAATTTAAAAATTAAGGCGAAGCAAAATATTTTTATTTCCTTGTCCTGATACTAGGTCTAAACCAACAGAATACCGTAGTCAAAAAAATTACAATTACAATTTAACTTTGTTCAATTACCGCTTCAAACTAAATCCGACTGTTGATAAACAATTTTTGGGAAAGCTTGAAATAACGGTATTGAAATTGACACATGAATGTAAAACTTAACTTTTTGAGCTTTTTAACGATTGCACCGTTGCCAGATATGCCGATTTATCGGTAATTATACCGATTTTTCTACTCAGATTTACCATTTCGATCGCGAACTGACAAATGGGCCTAAATAACAAATTTACACAAACGGAGATTTGAATAATATCTTAAAGAGGAGTAAAAATACTTCATAAAAAATATAAAAACTTATTTATAAATATTTCACACTTTATGAAGATCAATAAAAAACAAAACGGCGAATCCGACTTTCAACTGTAAACAAACCGCCAGGTGGGTTACGCCTCTGCATTTTTAAGGTATAGTGTATACGGGCGAAATTGACAGCATCATTGTTTACAAGGTCCGTAAACAGAATCACCCTAAACAAAAACCAAATGCTTGTTACGCCCCGGGGGAATAGCAATTTTTTCCCTTCAGCGAGCATGGCGAAAGCCACATTTGATTTTTGTTTTCAGGCGACACTGCAGGGCGAAATTGAGAGTCGTCAAAATAAAAGGGCGACTCGATAATGGCCTAATCAACATTTCATAACAACACTCGGCGAAATCATTTTTTTTTCAATTTTATCAACGAAAACGTTATTATATAAAACATTTTAGTTATGCTTCCGAAAACTAGTATTGTTTCCAAGTGTTTCAATACATTTGAAAGCGCAGTATGCAAACACTGTTAAAATGTTGTTTAATTTTCTGAAGCGAATTTTCAAAGCTATCTTTCTCGATTCGATATCATTGCGACTTCGGCCCTTTGGTCGATTCACAATTTTTCAAACAGTAATACAGATCTGATACAGAATACAGATTTCAAAACAACAACAAAAAATAACACCATATAAAAAAAAATGGTTTTTACAAAGAATCTAATTGAAAAAAGCCCAACTGTATTGGAATTTGCGTTTCGACTTCGTCTCATCAGAATCCGACACTAACTTAGTGACAGGACTAATACTACGTTCACACTACAGAGTTAAAATATATCAAGACAGCGTTAAAACACGTTTTAACTCGTAGTGTGAACGTAGTATAAGCTAGCGCCGGATTGACGCTAGATCCAAAAAAAAAAAACTGAGACACAATCTTGTATTAGCTTGTCAAGCCAAACGAAATGTTTCCGTTTCATTAGTTCTCATCAGCTTGAAATGAGCTGCTTTTCTTGCAGGACATCACGCTTGACGGGGGGTTTGCTCATGAGCGATGGACTCGGACGATCGGTCCGGTCGGCCGAGTCCATCGAAAGGGTTACGGTGCCGAGCGCGTCGATGTCTACCTCCAGCAGTGATTTCATATCTTGCCGCCAAAGTATTGTTTATCTCGAGATAATCTAGCATTTCGTCGAGTTCTATTATAGCAATAATAGCGGCCCTTACATGTGCAATATTTTTGTCAATACGCAGTATTGACGACATTGTTACAATATTTCAATCCCATTTGAAATCCACATCGCCAACTTTTTTCCGTTACACGTACAATACTGTTGTCAATACTATCTAGTATTGTCAAAAATATTGAACGTTTAAGCAAAGACAAATAATAAAGACGTGAAACGTACGAAGAAAGTTTACAAAATTTGTGGCTCAATTTACAATTTTGAAGAGTGACTCTGGTCCCTTCAGATTTGCCCGCTCTCACCGCTTGATGGCACTTACGTTTGATGTTTCCGTTGAGAGTGCACCGCGAAAAATGAAAATCATCAACGCAGGCTTGGTTCCGGTAAAAGCATCTAAACAAAGTTTTATCTCCAAGAATGACGCTGTCAGCCGAGAACGTTGAGGAAATTTACGCCAAGCTTTTTTGGTTTTCCGTGAGTGATATTTTGTTGGTTATCCTATTTTTTTCCTTCCTGTACCGATGTTTTCGTTTTTCTTTCAGCTTAGCGAGTTTCATCATAAAAGTCGTATAGTTTTCACCAGCTGCTGAGAGAGAATGGGCGACGACAAATTCTACGTGTTGAGCAATTGCATGCGCCCGATGTAATGCTGGAAGTCAAACCAACACGAACCACGTGGGTAGAGGGATGTTCCTGTCAGAAGTTGACAAAATGCTTAAAGTCTACGCGAACAAATTATTAATTTGGATCTATCCTATACACGCATCTAAAATCGATTGTCAAATCTGCATCGGACCTACACACAGAAAAAAAATGTTGGTGAAAATAAAAGTTTTTCACTCTTAGCAAAAAACAACCAACGCATACTCTTGGTTTGAAAATAAAACTTTTATTCTGATTACTATTCTTTATTAGCTTAAAAGGAAAACTTTTATTTTGATTATTATTCTTGATTAATTTAAAAGTTTTACTTGGCGTTGGTTGTTTTTTGCTAAGAGAAGAGAAGACAATCGCGTAGCTAATTTGATCCAGTCCTAACCTCAATATTGAACCAGCTTCTGATTGGTCATTTTGCCAGTCATGAGCGTTCATTATATTTACAATCGGGATGGAAAACAGTGCTGCTGAATCTATTCTGGCTATTTTTCATACACATCAACATTTCGTGCAAATTGAATAAAAGACCTGAATGACGATATAGTTACGTGTATTGTTAAAAGAGACATGAATAAATATTTAATTTAATTTTTAAATGCAGCTAGCATTGTAAATTCTTGGTAGAGGTGCGATCTTTTAGGTACAATTTTTTTCGGCAATTGTAAGAAGCATTCAAAGGGAATCTGGCAACGATTAACGCTTGTTGTCTTCAGATTTACGGCAGGGCCAATTCGAGAAAATTAAGAAGAGCAAGAAGCCTGTTGTCGTCTCTTCTCTTAGGTTTTTTGCTAAGAGCGGAACACTCTTACTTTTACCAATATTTTTTTTTCTGTGTGTAGTAATATGTAGTCGAAGCGATTCCATACATCGTCTTACTGAAATCGAAGACTATTCTGAGTTTGAACGAAAGGCTAAGATTAAAATTGGTGAGCAGGTGACCAAACCCGAATACAGCCTGAAGCATCCTACGTACAAGTCGGTATTCATTCGATACTTCTAGACAGTGTACACAGGCACATTTCAATATTCATGATCATACCTTGAGGTAGGTACTTCTTTAGAAACAATATTTTTTTAGGTAGCCTGGATAATAAAAAGCAATGACTATTTAAATAGATTAATATAAGATCATTGTAAATATTCATAGAATTCGTGGGTTTATTCACAGTTCGCACGGGGCGACCTTTAGTACGAAGATAAACTGATAATGGAGTAGTTGGAGATTTTTCATGCACCATCCAGGATCTTCTGTATCGCCGGCATCACCAGTCAGTGTCACTTTTCGATTTTTAACTTGTCACATTCAGCCATTTCCTAAGCGTTTCTAATTTTGCTGTCGTCCTTGGACTGTCATCGAGCCTGTTGGTACTCAAAATAGATCCGATAGGCCGCTTTGGTCTCGATCCAACGGGCTTCGCTCTCATTCTGCACCAGCTTGGGTAGCTGTCTGATCCTGAAGTATTTAATTTTTATTATTGGAATTAATTTTCTTCAGTCAATTTGAACTTATTTGAAAACAATTCGACTGCTGCGGCAAATCGGCCCAACAGGTTGGACTTTATCAGTGTCTCGATCATAATATAGAAAAATATTTTGCTACTCCAGCAACTTGCCCTCATTGACTGAGTCGTGATAACTAAGCACAGCGCCATCGTTCATAAAAATGCGGAAATAACAGCTATACAGGTCATGTACACACGATTCTGCCAGGTCGAACTTGGACGATGTGCAGAGGTCACATTCGTGCGAGTTGCACTCGTCCATCGTATTCAAGGATAAAATCATTCATTGTGGTCGAAAAACATTGTTGGAAATCATGTAGTTCCTGGAGGTTTCTGTAATGATGCTGATTTATTGCTTGATGATGTTGAAGTGTTCCGTTTGCTAAGTTAAGCATTAGTGAAATGTTCGCTTGCATTCCACTCTTCCGAAGTCCGTACGGCATCCAGCAGATGCGGTAGTATGCTGCGAGGTACTTATCAAATAAAATCCCCCTGCTTGACTTTTTTCACTATTTGACTGAAAATATAAAAATCATTCGAAATACATCAAATATGGAGAAATGGATGTGCGAGAACAGTTTCTTTGTAAGTTTTTATGCAGGAATCATAAGATATTCCATGCGACCTGCTGAACCGAAAATGGATTTAGTCCGACTGGGTACAGTGCGTAATTCCGCCATTGCACTGGTGGAATATTATTCGACTTTCCTCTATGCTAATTCTTGAGCGTTTTTTCAAAACGTCATATCTGCAATGAGTTACTCTCTTTGTTTACTTTCTCTTCTGTTAATAATTCGGTCATTTTAACATTTATCTCTCAAATCTTTGCATAATATGCTAGTTAAAACCACCGTCTTTCGATCTGTACTGTAAAATAAGTGAAAAGTGTTATAGTGACGCCGTAAAAATCGAAAGAGAAAGTAAACAAAGAGAGTAACTCATTGCAGATATGACGTTTTGAAAAAACGCTCAAGAATTATGCTCATATTTGCGTATTCCTTGGAAACACCGCAGATACTATTACCAATTCGTTCGATTAGCTGTTATTATGATAAACTAAGCTGCGCTGAGATTTGGCTCAGGACGACAAACAGAAACTGACAAATCTAGTGTCGTAATATTCTCCGCTACAGCAGCGGTTCCCAACAATGCGGGCTTCAAGGTGGTTCCAATTCCAATTCCAGATCTTAATAAACGAAGCTAGAGTCCTACGGAGTACATCATGTTCCACTGTTAATTTCTTTAGTAACTTAAATTTTTAGGTATTTTGCTGCGTCTATTCAGCACTAACCACAGTTAACTTTTGACTGTTGTTTTCGTCACCATTTTTATCGTCTTTTACTGCTTTGCCCAACGCAAACTGATTTTTTGATTGTGATTTGTTTATTTCTAGTTTAGTTGTTTTTTTCCATAGATACATTTTAGTTTGTTACTTTTGCCTTAGATACCATTCGTCAAAAGAAAAAAAGAATGCCCGTGTTTTTATGTCAGTGATACGTCATAATTTGATTTGACACTTCGAGTGACCGTGAGTTACTTATTGGCGAATCCATGTTGAACCAAAAATTACTCGATTGCGATCGAAATAAAAACGAACGTCGAAACGTTTTCGCACTCGCACTGATGCAAATTAGATGGGCGCGTAATTATACACACGGCCCGGTGGCGCATAGCTGAAAAGTCGCAATGTGGATTTATGAAAAGATTCGCAATATGGAAGCTGGTAGTAAACGCTGCCCGTGATAACAAGTAGACTAGAATCATCCCCTGTCATCTGAAGCTGGCCATTCGAAATGGCGAAGAGCTGCTCTCCGGTGTGACTATTTCCCAGAGTGGTTTGTTGCCTAATATCCAGGCCATTCTGCTACCAAAGAAGACCTTTTATTTTTTCATTGGCCCACAACAAATTCCAAATTTTGGTCATTTGAATGAAAACCTCCACTTAATGAAAAAAAAAGGTTTTTGCTAAATTGTTCTCCAATAAGGATAAATATAGCAAGGCCTAGCTGTCTTCGAGCGCGAGATCAAAAATTGACAAAATCTGTGCTAGTTTGCCCGAATAGAATTTTACAATAGCATTTACCCTACAAACAATTATAAAACAATATGTATTATAGTTATTACTGTTTCAACATTGTTCAACGTAGAGTTCTTGCAGTAGATTTACAATAAAATTCTATGTAACAATCAATTTTGTTGTTCAGCAAAAAAACTGATACAGTAAATTTACATTAAATTTTACTGTTTTCGAGAAAAAAAAATGTATGGAGAAAAATCGATTTTTTAATGTTAAGGTACATAACCACCTCCCTTTTTTACTGTAAAAGTCGATTTTACATTGAAATTTACTGAAGAAACGTTAAAGTTTATTGTTTTTGTATTGTAGCATAACACTAGAATTCACTGTAAATTATTTTAAAATTAAAATGTAACAGAAAACTGGAAATCTGCGCAGCATATTCAAAATCTGTGAAACGCACGCAACCGTAAAATAACCTACAGAATAAGTTCTTTTAACTTAAATTTAGGTACTTTTGAGCTGTGCGTCGCTTTCGCACTTATTAGTGTTGTCAAAAACAAAACGAGAGATTCGACTCAGTCGAGGTCTTCCGTGCAGTAAGGTACTTTAAAGTTGTTTGGGGTATACTCAAAATTAGGTAAATTCAACTTACATTGAAGTAAATTTAACTCAAGGTTGAGTTATTATTTCTGCCGTAGTTAAATGGAAACTACCTTCAGCACGGTTTACCTAATTTTACCTTCCACCACGAGATTGAGTCAAAAGATACCACGAGATTGAGTCAAAAGTACTGAATTTTAGGTAGTTTTTCAGTGGCGTGCAGATTAATCTGTGCACCTGGCATCCCTGCATTTAGTCATCGATAAAAGCCATAAAAGCTTCTTAACAGCTGACGGTCGTTGACAGTTGGATTTGTTTTTCTCGTTCCTCCTGTTCCAGCTTTTCTACACACTGCCGAAAAAGTACCTAATATTAAATCAACGACACGACCTGAAACTTCATGAAATCTTTTGAAGAGAAAGTGTGCGAGTAATTTACCGCCAGTTACCAGTTCATTGAGTCGCCCCTCGATACGACCAAAAAATATTTTTTTCAGCAACACGTTGATTAAATTCTTCAGATACCCAACTAATGCAACCGTGCAAGAGCCCAGTAAGTCCAGACGGATCATAAAGGTTAGTTTACAGTTCGGGAAATGACTCTCGGGATTTGATCAGGGAAAATTTCCCGCCGAGATCTCTCCAAACTGTCAAACCAAAAACTGCTGCTTCTTAAAAATAGAAACAGTATCAAATTTGCAACGAATTGCAAACCTTATAAAAATACAATTTTCCCCGTCGGAAGCAATTTGTGTTGAATTGTTCCCGGCCGGATCTGGATTCTGTGTGGAGAGTTTTGAAATCCCGTAATGTTTCCCGCGGTTGGGTTTACTCTTCATGAAAACTGTCATTTTTGTGTAGACTTATTTCCCGTCACTGGATTTGAAATCCCGAGCTCCATTTAAAACATACAGGAACCCGAATCCCGTGACTCGTTTTCCGAACTGTAAACTAGCCTTAAACGCGCTCCGAACCTGATGGTATTCGTTGGGTAGAAAAAACTCAATAGCATAGGTAAAATTCACCCAAGAATTACCGATACTATTTACTTACTATAAGGTAGTTTTAACGTACAGGTTACGTTATTTTTCGGTAGCGTGTACGTTCTCGTTTGTTTATGAATTCATCGCTAAAAATAGAACTGCAAATTTAAAAAAATATTGGTGCTGGACTAAAATTTGTGTTGGGTTAGTACTACAACTTTAAAAGTTTCATAAACAACAGATGTGAGCTATGTAAATTAGTTGGTGATAGTTGAAAAGAACAGTTTACTTGACGGCAAAACGAAAACGGAACCCCAGATCGACAGAGATGAGTACCCGCCCCAGCCCAGCTCCGATCAAACGCTCTTTCGATGGTCTATTTAACGCCTGGCTGTTGTTGCGCAGTCAAGGACACGAGAAGCCTCTACGCAATGCACTGTACAACATGATGATGTTCGCCGTGGTAGCAGTAGTCATCGGAGTCACCCTGGTGTTGGCACCGTTTTTCAAACCACTTCTATGGGCTTTCCTGTTCGGGGCAGTTTTATTTCCGGCAAAGAAACGGATCGCCGAAGCGCTGAACCAGTGGATCGAACGCATTGAGAGGGACGAGCGGTACCTGGTGGTGGGGATTCTGGGGGCACCTGTGCAAGGTATCAACTCGCTGGGCGAGTTTCTGACCAAATGGTTAATGAGTCACTTCAAAGTAATCGGTATTGGCTGCGGGAGTCTTATTTCACTGCGAATAGTCCTTTGGCTAGCACCAACCGAAGTGTTCATTACAATTTGGAATTTTATCGTTTGGAATCATTCTCTTTTCCGAACGGTGCTTAGCTCTCTGACGTTGCACATGGTAAGTGGAAGTGTTTCTCGAATATGTACCTATTTGTAATTGTTTATTAACAGCTTTGCGATAACCAGTCGGCATATGCCTTAATTTAGGTCAAGGAAGCGTAAAAATTGTATTTTTTAATTTTACAGCTTGTAATCATTTTAGCCTTGTACGTAGCGAGCGTCTACTTACTGTGGGTACCAGAACTGTCAACGCCATTCCTCGTCGTTGGACAAATGCTGTGGGTTTTAATAGTCGGCTATGGTTGTAGTTTCCTGGGTGCCTTGCAGGTTCCGATGTTCCTTGGATTGCTAACCTATGGCGTGATTGGTCTAGTCTATAATCTCCAGCGAGACGACAAAAACGTTCGTTTCATTGACAAATGGCATTGCTTGTTGGACGTGACAAGCTACCGGTTGGACGATAGCAAAATCGACCCGGTGATTGCTAAATCGCCAGCAGATGAAACAGGATATACCTCGTGTATCGAGGAAATCAAATCGAAGCTTAAGTTGGATGTAACGACCACTCCTCGACTGTCAAGTACGATGAATGATTCGAAATGCAGCACCAACGATACACCCGAAAAAACGCAAGAATCTTTGGAGAGTGATTTATATTTTAGAATACTATTTTATACCTGCGTAGGAACGCTGATATGGATGCACACGTGGATTCTGTTCCTGGGTATCATACCGATCAGTTTGCATCTTATTAAAAAGGTGGCAGAAATTCTAGGTATAGTTCAGTACTTTTCACAAAAATTGCAGCAATACTGGGAGTTGTTGAAGCTGTGGCTTTTTCCGCGGCATTCGGCCTTACTACCGCTCTGTTTACCGGGCATTCTGCGGGTAAACACCAATATCCACTGGTATGTTTGTGCCAAGATTCGATCCTACATAGACGACATCAGCTCGATCGTGATGATAGGATTCCTAAGCGTGCTAGTCATGCTCATCAGTATACTCGCGTTCACGCAAATTTACTCGGAAACGATAGCGGTAGCGCAGCTTGGCAGTAATCTCGTCAATCGCACCCTAACGCACCGACCGGACCTAATCGAAATGTTGCCGATTGGTAAGTTTTCCAGCTAGCCCCAATAACATCAGCTTCATCTTATTCCACCTTATTTTGTTCCTATCAATTGGTAGACATGCAATCGATGGACAACATCATTGATAACGCGTACAAATACGGCCGGTCACACATCGAACAGTACGTGGATGACATTTTCAACGACACCGATCCCACGCAGGCCAAAAAGCTTAAGATTCAAATTTTGAGCGTCTGGGATCGGTTAATCCAAAGTTGGATGGACCGAAATAATGGCGACAATTTGGTAGGACCACGTGTCAACAGTCAGTCGATTCGGGTGACGATCGACGAGATATTTATCAACCCGAGTAAGTATTGGCAGTAATTGGTTGTCTGTAGAACGGAACTGTAAATTTCAAATTCATTTCTTTGCAGTCACTAAAGCAGGCATCATCGGGTTTGTCAAAAGTAACATCGGGATGCTTCTGGAAGTCTCCGATTCGCTCTGGATGCTTTTGAGAACCAACGTGACACTTTTGGTGTCAGCAATAGGAACATTGGTTTCGGTGATCCTAGGCGGTGGCCACGCCGTACTAAAGTTCCTATTTCATACCGTAAGTTAAACAAATCTCCCATTGCTCCATGTCCATTAATGTCTAGTGCGTTTCTTGATAGATCATATTCTTCACAACACTGTTCTACTTGCTGCAAAGCAGCCAGGCACGGTACGCGCCCTCAGCTATAACGTTCAACAACTCATGGGGTCCTCGGATCATCCAAGCACTGGAGGATTCAATCTCAAGCGTGGTTGTCGCCACACTTAAATTGGCGCTTTTCCACGGATTATTCACGTGGCTCACTCACACGATCTTTGGCGCACATATCGTCTATCTACCGGCGGTGCTGGCATCGATCCTGGCAGCTGCTCCGTTTCTGGAAACCTACTGGTGCAGCGTTCCAGCATTTCTGGACCTTTGGCTCTCTCAGGATCGTTTCTGGCTGGGAGTAGTACTCGTGTTGATTCATTTTATCGTACCCTCGAATTTCAATCCAATCATACACTCAGAAATTAAGGGGTAGGATCGCCAGAATTCGCTGATTCTACTGCGAATATAATCCATATGATTTTATTCTAGCGGTGGTCACCCGTATCTGACCGGTCTGTCGATTGCCGGTGGAATGTACCTTTTCGGGCTAGAAGGTGCACTACTAGGGCCACTCTTGCTGTGTTTGCTCGTTGTGCTCTTTGAAGTTACCATGAGCGCTATCAGGGATTCTCCAGTAACCCCGCAAACCAGGTAAGAGTTTGATCTGCAAAGGATGAATATTGAATCTAGACCATTTAGAATCTTAGAAGAGTCTTAGAAAGAATTTCTCGAGACCGCAATGATTGCGATTGTTTTCATCATTTCATTTTTCATGTGCAGAAAGTCCAGCTTAGACACAAACAATGAGCTTTATTCACCTGCAACTACGTAAGTGTTTGTTTCTAGCATCAATGTAGATAGAGTAGATTGATAGTAGCTAACACTGTCCGCATACGCAGATTGGTAGATAGTAATCACAAAAAGCAGGTTTTAGAGGTAAACGGATTGTTTTTATCATATTTATAGAATTTTTACACTTGTTTGTAGATATTTTTTTATATATTGGATATAAATACTAATTGTACCAAGAGAAATGACAAACTAAAATACACTATAATATTAGTTGAAGCTTGTATCTTTTTGCTTCAGTGTATTCTTAGTGATTATAGTTTGCTTTGATTGCTCCGGTTATGGTTAAGAAACTGGTTGAGCTGGGGTAATGCAACCGCAGCTACTGTTTGAAAAGCACAATTCAGTTAGGTCGTTAGTTTTTCCACCAACTATTTTGCATAATTTGTATCATGATTATCTAACCAATCGATCTATATTCTTCTTTTAGAGTTTAGTAAAGGTTTTATATAGATAAGCAGGTGGCAAAACTAAACAAATTTATTTATTTGATAGGCTTTAACCTTACAGGCCATTCACCTAGGGTGAATATGAAAAAGTAAAAGGAGGAAAGGAAAAGTAATTGACATCGAATTTTACAAATTATTGTTCTGTTACTCGTGTATTGTTGTTGGTATGTTGTTCTTGGAAAAGCGTTACGGTGGGTTCTACATAGATGGTCGAGTAGTTCCGCATCCTTAAGAAAGTACAATAGCACTTCCTCTCGGACTGAGTCGTTGGCGAGGATCTCTCTGATGGAAAACGGTAATTTATGGTGCTGTCGAACTAGCATATGTTCCACCGTGGTTTGGGTTCCACATGTAGCACAGGTTGGTGGAGAGACACGCGATACTATGTGGGCATGGAAACCTTCGTGCTCCCTACTCTGAACCGGACAGTGCTCGTTGTTCTCTTTTATCGGTCCGAACTGTACTACCACGCCAAGTTTTCGTTTTTCTTGACTTCAGCTAGCCCAGAGTATCAGCGACCGGGACGAGACAGGTGAGACGTCGGTTGATGTTCCTCTGCTTCCCCGCTGGGCAATTAGCTCTTTCATTGCCGTCGATGCTACAGTGATCGGGAACCCAGCAAATTGTTGTGAGTAGGTCACGGCCTCGATAGCATTCATAAAAGGATGACTGGATTTCCCCGACTCGAGGGCCAAAATGACCGAGAGAGTCCTTCCGATTTCTGACCGATAACAAGTGTGATAACCGAGGCTTCGGCAGAAAACACCGAGCATGGTGCCGGAAGGACCGAGGGAACCCTTATCTTATTCCGCTTACTCATATTCAAACGGCATCTTCGATCCTAGAACCGTCAGTGAATATTCGCGCGTGATTCCTATACCTGGTAGCCATCAGTCGGTTGAATCTGGCTCCGGCTTCTCTATCGGCGTCGCCGGCTCTCAGTTCTGTAGACAAACTTGTGTGCAGGTTGGGTCCATGGTCATGCTAGGCCCTGTATCGGTGTAAACGGGCTATCGGTGACAAATCAACCTTGGTGTATTCCCAGTAGATCTCGTTGACTGTAACAGGAAGCAGTGCGCTCTGGCAGTACGGTCTAAAAAATTGCTCTTCTGGCGATGGTGAGTGCAGCCGCCCAACGAAAGGGGAGAATCTCGGCCTCCACGCAGGTCGCTTCAGTAGGTGTGCTGGGAACCAAGCCAAAAGCAACACGAATTGTCCCGTGGTACAGGGGGCTTAAAATATTGAAGATACCATCCATATTGCAGGACTATACCCCGCAGAAAATCCTGCCGAGCTCCAGTGCCTGTCTAATGATCAGTGCAGTGCGACAATTGCAGCGCTTGTACCGGGAGCTGATTGTTTTAATTAGTCACAACCGGCTCCAGCAGTCGACTTTTATACATCGATGTTACGCGTTACGATGTTCCGCGAAAGTGAAGCGACGATCCCCGGTTATCCCCAGGATCTTCGATTCCTTAAAATAGGGAGCGACCGCTCCGTCCAGCAGGCAGCTCTGTTGCCCTGTCTGTACTGCAGCATTGCGTCATGATGAGCTGAAGCTTTTAGCGAGTGATGTGTTAAAGTAGACTGATACCGCCCGTCGGTTCACTGCATTTACGGCGGCTTGAAGCTTAAGACATGTTCGTCTGATGGTGCTTCCAATCGCAACCAGCACGATGTCATCGGCGTTGACGAAAATATAGATCTTCAGCGGCTGGTGAACTAAGAGTTCATGACCACCAGGAATAGTGTAATGTGAGGAATGACCCCGGGGGACCCTGTTGTCCTCCGGAATGGCGTCGGCTTGGGTGCCCCCGATTCCCACACGGAAGCTATTGTTGGACAAATAATCGCTCAGGAAGTGGCCCATGTTTCCGATGATTCCTCAGTTGGCCAGCTTTTGCAGTACACCGTGGCGCCACGCCGTATTATATACCTTTGCCACGTCGAGTATAAAGATGTCGGTATGCCGTCGGTTATAGACTGTCGTACCACCTCTCCGAAGCTGGTGATGTAGGCGCTGGTTCCTGCTCCACGTCGAAACGCGAGCTGTGGAATAGTGATTATCAGGGCGTCGGCTCGCCACTCCAAACGCGGATAATACTGTTCAATATCGCCCGCTTGGCTGCCGGCGGGAATGTCGTAGTAGAGGATAGCCAACGTCATCCAATCCGGTGGACTTACCGTGTACCGATTCTAATTTCGTGGAAAGGTTGATTGTATATTTGGCCTGAGTCAGATTCGAAACGCACGGGGCTGCTCTAAACCCTTTGCTTCATGCGCATGAACGCAGATGGGAGGGCGGCGTCTGCAGGCAAGGAAGTGAAGTACCTGCCTAGCTCGTTGCCGGTGGCGGTGGGATCCATCGCTGTGCACCCGTTAACGGCAAAAGCATAGTCGCTGTGTCGCCACTTTCCGCGTAAGGCATTAATTCTCCACCAGAGCTCTTATTCTGGGGAGTCTGGAGAGATACCTTCCAGAAAGCTGGTCCAGCAGGTGTTTTTTGTCTCTTCATTCGCTTTCCTGGCCTCGTTTCTAGCCTTTTTGAAGACATCAGCTCGCCGACTTGGCGCGGATCGTCCGTAGAAATGTACTTCAGAGCCCACACCGCAGTTCGGCGTGTTCTTATGGCTTTGTCGACCTCTGGACACCACCATCGCACCGCATGCCGGGGAGTCCTGGGGATGCAGGGAACGGCGACCCGGTTAAATATATTAGTGAGTTCCTCTGGGGTGTATGACTCATCCCGATTTATTAGATCGTCGACAGTTACCTCGTAGCGGGTTCAATCTACTCGATAATAAAGCCACCGCCTACGGCGGGTTTTAGTAGGTTGTGTCTAGCCGTACGTAATCTGTATAGGTAAGTGGTCACTGTTGCATGGGTCAGCGAGAACAGTGCACCCACAAGATCCTGCCAGCACACCCGAGCAAATTGTGACGTCGATGCCGGATTCCATTTGTCTACGGAGAAATGTCGAACTGCCGTCATTGAGAACAACGGCGTCGTTGGTCAATGAGCCGCTGAATTATTAGACTCGAATGCCTCCCCTGGTCGCGTCCCATGAATATCGCTGTCTAAATCATGATGCCGGATTCGTTAGATCCCGGATGTGAATCTCCGGCAGGACCAAACATATGCGCTGAGTCTGGGCAAGCCATTTGTGTTCCACTGGAAGGCCAGTGTTGTTGAGTTGATGTTTGGGACTGTGGAGTGAAGGATGGACGAGGGCAGGTTTATGCCCGCTGCGCTACCTCCTCCACTGACCGCTGATCCACTCAAGGCATATTGGGGGGCGAGGAGGGATTTCCTTAACCTCCTCGTTGTTGTTGTGAGTACCTGCGAGAGATATACGAACAGCAGACAGTTCGGGGCTAAGTGTACTGTATGACGAGCTTACTCGGTAAAAAGCTGGCTCTCCCGCACCTGCAACCACCGGGAGTGCATCGCACATTTTTGTTCGAGGTGTCGTTCATCAACTTCGAAGTCTGCACTCGTGGTATCGGTGGGAGGGAAGTCAATTTCGAATTTTTGGTTAAAGACTCGGGTAGCCTTTGCACTAAAGGGTACACGGGACTTAATATTCGCGTAATAGACCAGGAGGAAACCAGTGGCTACACTGACAGGGTGGCTACTACTCCTATCTCAGGACAATCTCTTAATGATTTATTGTACTTAGAAACACTCTGGAATGAGAGCAGCGCAAGAAAAACAGCATTTTTGGTATCGTGTGCCCCGGCATTGTATGCTAACATTTCCAATGATATAGGTATAGGCCAAGACGTATACAGGTGTGCACATTTTTTTCTATGTGTAGGTGCAGTTTTCATTTTTTATCGATGAAACCGAAAAAAAACAAGAGGATATGACGAAGAAAAGCACAAACAAATGACGTAGTGGGTCTTTCCGTTGCCATAAGTTTTGTTTCGGTTCGGTCATAATTATTTTAATCGGTATTTTCGTGGTAAAAAGTGTCCCTAAATGTTCGAATCGGTAGCTCCCAGGTGCAGCTCGTCCTTTTCTCACTTTTCATCGCGCGCGAAAGAATCAGGATGCTCGTTCGGATGTTTATGTTTACATCAAAGGCCCTGGAAGCCATGCTTAATTTTGCAAGTATAAAACTAATACACCCAAAAGCGTCAAATGTTCCCATCTTTCTTTCTCTACGATCCAAACTGGAGTTTCCGTGGTTCTCTTTCTATAGTTTTTATAGTAAAACTGAAAACAGTCGGGATCGAATTCTACCAGAACATTCAAAATCCTGTTTCGAAGCTCTAATATTGATTGATTTGCCTTTTCTATTGTTATAGGCTGTATAGAACCTATTTGTGCATTATTTGTATAGTAACTATCATCGTTGTAGGTGCCACTTCAGTTCATTACTTTCAGCTCACTCTATTGTAAAATTATATTGTGTATAGTATACTTTGTTTAGAGATTAAATTTATGTTTTATTTTCTTTCTGTTTATTATTTAAATTAAAAAAATGATCAGTTTATCTAAAGAATGGCAAGCATTTATCCGAGGGGAAGTAAGTAAAGATGGTGGTGTGATTTGTTACATTCTCCCTGTTTACAATCCCCTTTAATCCAACATGTTATTTTAAATAGTTTTGTAGTTTTAGTTAGTTCAGCACATTTTTTTTGTAATTTGTAGTAATTTTCTTATATTCCGTTCATCAAGTCTTTAAACAATACCATATTTTTGACCATTCAGCAAAAATCCAGCCAATTTTTTGACCCGAACGAAGGAGGGAAAGTATATCAATTCACCGATTGTTTTGAATCATATCGACGGAAAGCAGTTCTGACACCACAACCTCCATTCACCCCGATTAGTTTGATAGCATTCATTCGCTGTTTTTCTCTAACAAATCATTGCACCTGTCGAATATTTTTAATGTTTTCAACAACTATTACCACACAAAACAACACTGGACGACAGGATGCTATACAGTTTGTTAGCAAGTGTAACTAATCACATTTTTTGTAAATATCTGTATGTTTGCATTTCCCCTCCTTGTGTATCAAAATATGCACATTTGATCCGGTCTTGTACAGCAACAATTATCGCTACGGTACTTTTCCGGAGATGATGGATGCGCCCCCTGTCGGAGCAACTACCACAGTAAACTACACGATGATGACTCAACAGGTGACAGCACCAGCAGTAGCAACACGACACCCGTAGACGAACTACATACATTGTTGGAAAAGAAATGGACAGGTGCTTGATAGAATACTGCAAACTCGAATAGTGTCTACTTGACCTCAGCAAAATGATTGGAAATGTAAAAAAGAAGAATTTCGATATCTCTTGTTTTTGGTAGCACCTCTCTCGAAAACACGTGTTGTATTATAAAACTGGCTGTGTAGTGTTGGTTATACATAACACAATCGCACTTTTTTTTTTTCTTATTTTTAGTGTATATATTTTTATATTGGAAACAAATATATTTTTGAAAGTTGTTATCTTTTTATTATTTTTAAAAAAGCTACTGATCTATGATTGTTTTATCCGAAAAATCTCTATGCTTTGCTGCATCCCACAAGGCATGTGCCAAATGAAAGTTTTTTATTTGTATACTGTAAAATCTGCTTCTATCAAGTTTTATTTTGAAACTGTTACTCTTGCGTAATTAAATGAAGAATTCAATTCTTTTCTTACACATGTGCTAGATACAGAAATTGTTCGTACAGGGAATAGCTTAAGAAACAAATACTGGAAAAACGCATACATTTTCGAATAGGATTTTAAAGTTCATCTTTACCTCCGTGTACAAATCAAACACAGCTTATTAAATAAATTTTAATAGATTATGTACTGCATAGTAACTTTGTTAAGTATCACATAAAAATGACGCCAAGAATTGTCCGTATAGATTGCATTCAATTCCAAAACACTGAAATCAGTATTGTACAGTGGGAGGTCTGTCGCAAAGGTACATTACAGTCTGTTCTTCATCGATAGGATCAACTTCCGAGTTGTCTCTGGTGGAATTTTTTACCATTCCTCCATGATGACTGCTTTTAGACGATTCTTGCTAGTAAGAATAAATTTGTGGAACGACCAAGTAACCAATAAGCATTCTAACATAGCATAATATCTGCTTTAAGCCCTATATTCTGATATAATGCAGATATTATGCTAGAAAAGGCAAAATTATGTGCTATTACTGTGTAGAGATTGACAACCCGTGCGTTTTTGTGTTACTAATGTTATTATACGGCACCGGTGTACAAATGTCAAATTTAAAAGCCTGATATTGGCACTACTCATGCTATTAGAAAGCTTCAATTGGCTGTCATTTTCTGCAATGGTTTTGCAACGATGTTTCCTTTTCGGTATGATGAACAAAAAGGAAAAATCATAAAATACTTCTTAGAACCGTAATTGACTCCTTTCTAATGAATTTTAAGGGGGCGTCTGGTGTAAAGCGCTCAAACCGAAAGTTAATCTGTTTTACAATTTTGAAGGCAAGGAAAAAGGGCTCTTTTGTGTAATGTTAAGATCTATTTATACATTCATTGTTTTTGAAAAAAATATTTTCGGTCACTCAGAACCACACATACATACACATCATATGATTTAAGAGCCTAATGACCTGTTCAGGGTATCATCCAAACAATATGTGAAATCGTTGCACTATCGGCCCTATTCTGCGCGGCGTGTGACGTGAGACGACTAATCTCACCTCATTCTACGTGACTTTTCTCACCCAATTCTGAAGAGCCACTTCGGGTGACGTGAGACGCCCATTTAACCGCAATGAGAAATCTCACCTCACCCGAGTCGACTCTCAGAATCGGGTGAGAAAAGTCACGTAAAGTGAGTTCAGTCGTCTCAAGTCACACGCCGCGCAGCATAAGGCCGTATATGTGTTATGTTTAATGTATAATATGTTTTTTATTAGGGGAGCGCTCCAAGAGTAGACGTCCAACCATTTCCACGTCGAGGAGCGTCGCGGCGAACACGATAGCTATTGATTAAATTGTCTGATACAGGAAATTCAATAAGATTTGTAAAGATTAGACGTGTAGTTATTCGATTACCCAAAAGAAAAAAGTTTTAGTTCCGCCTTTTATGTTTACTCATAAAAAGGCGGAATTTTTCATGAAAAATAGTGATTTTTATTTAAAATGAGAAAAAAACCCCTAATTGAAAATTTATCTCAAAAACTCAACGTGGGGGTTAGGTATTTTTAACATAGAATTTGTATGCAAAGTTTGAAAAAAATCGGTTAGGTAGTTTTGGAATGGAAGGTAACACCGCAAATCATGTTTTTCCAGAGACGTTGTACAAAAAGCTTCGTCACCGAGTCGTTTGTCGATAATTTTGCATAGAAAAATTACAGCAAGTTGTTGAAATGGTATGCTATAATGTACAAAAGTTTCAATCAATTCGCTTCACGCAAAGTTCTAAAAAATCGCAAAAAAGCGTCTTTTTTCACGCTGAACCATTGACCCTCCCCCTCCCCCCCAAAATTTCCAAAAAATCTGCGAAAATTCCCAATATTTCCAAAAGTCTGTGAAAGTTTTATCAAAATGCCAAAAATCTGTAATCTATGTAAAAATTGTGAAAAATATCTGTCACATTACAGAAAAATCTGTGAATATGGTAACCAGGGATCAGCGGGGGAAGTCTACTGCCTGTTATACTATGTTGTCTGCAACACTGTAAAGGATTTTTCGTAAAAGCATTCCAGGTTAGATTTTTTTATATTGAAGGTACTTTTGGCAACATGTCTTTCGAATCCATTTTGGAAGCAGTGCGAGGCCATGGAGTGGCTTTATATATCACGAACTGAATTCACGCAATGCTTAGCAACCGGCATCATGTTGGATTATCAGTTTATAAAAAAAATCCAACTGACTTCGTTGGTCCAGAACCAGTTCTTCCACTGTCGATAAGTTGGATAAAGCACAATATTTGCTCTTGGGCTGCACCTGAACATGTCAACCATTAGCGTAGCTTGCAAACTTTTCAAACAAAATCACTTCTGTCGGATGTGAGCGTGAAAATGTCAATGTATCAGTTGCATTTTTCAAGCACAATAGCAGTATTCTAGTGAAAGCACTGATTGGCAATTGAAAACTTAAATATCACATGGCTACTATTCAGCATGCTGAGTATTATTCGTGTGATTTTTGTGATTCCAATTACAGAACGTCATATCATTTGATATGTAACTGCTCTGCAGTAATATCATTGCGCATCCGGATCTTTGGTTCTCCATAGATGAACCTATGTCCAGCTAAAACTCAAGGACATGCTATTGTTCCTAACCCAGTAGGGTTCATTAATCCTTCCTTATTGAAGAATACTTGCTTTTTGTTTTTTTTATATTGTGACTGTCTTGTGTTATCTTTTTTTATTTCCCTACCTTTTTATTTTACCTTCCTTTCCCTTCCCATCAGGGAAGTGATGAGACGACAAGGCAAGGAACAAATCTTCGAGTAACATGGATATCGTGTCAATCGAGTCAATCATTCTGATTTCTGACTAGCAACTGATTATGAAGCTTTCAATGGCGGATTCTGAGAAGATATATAGCTTCGCATTCGGATTTGGTGTATTTTGCACCTTGTAAACATATAGTCCGGAACGTTTCATGGTTTTCTGGATAAATTAGACTGCCGTTTCGAATATTCTAGCCAGGGATGCTGACGGTACCGATAAACTACATATTTTCCGGTACATTTACATTTGCACAAGCCGTACAGCCGGCTACAGCGACGCATCACTGCTGTTCCTGCCATAACGGTAGCCAAACCGAGTACACTTTTCCGTACAGCAGTAAAATTCATTTTCGTTTTGCTGCTGTATTCCGACTGCTCAGTGAGAGTGTGGCGCTGTGAAGTTTACATTTTTTTAGCTTTGTACACTGTTCTCTGCATATTCATAGAGAGAGGGCCACTCACGAAAGCGTTAATGCCGGTCGTGGCGTAAATTAACCGCATTCATTGTCGTTGTTTGTGATTAAAAATATTAAATAAATTAAAAAGTGTAAAATAAGGAAAGAGAAGCTGTACCGCTCGCGAATGCTAGCTGAATCTTGAAAATATTGATCATATAAAGGGCGAACACGAAATTATTGCGACACATTCAACAGGGCATAACTTTTTTACCATTGGGTAAAAATTAACCAAATTTTGCACACTTTCTCATTGATGTGTATTGTTTACATGCTGTCAAACTCGAAGTCGTGTTTTTCGATTCAACGAAAATGGAGGTGAACCAACGCGAGTCGAGAGAACAAATTCTTTCCAAACACCTGGAATTTCCTGACCTGTCGCACCGGCAGTTGGGAAAAATGTTGAACATTCGCCATTCAACCGTCTCCAGAGTGTTGAAGCGGTTCTAGAAGCGGTTGACGTTGGACCACGGCAAAGGAGCTGGAAGAAAACCGGGACCGGAGAATAAAAAGACGGAGGGAAAGGTGAAGCAGATGATTAAAGCAAATCTCAACGTCTCAAGCCGTGATTTGGCTAAAAAGATCGGCATGTCGCAGAGCTACATCCAGAATGCAAAGAAGAGAGCTGGACTACATACATACAAGGTACAGAACTTCCTAATCCGCGATGAGCGGCAACAATCGACGGCTAAAACTCGGGCACGGAAGCTCTACGAGAAGATGCTGACAAAATATGGCTGCTGTGTGATGGACGACGAAACGTATATAAAAGCCGATTTTAAGTAGGGTGACCATAAGTCCTGGTTTCCCAGAACATTTCACTGACTGTCCTGATGTCCTGGAAAGTCGAGAAAAACGCTTGTTATTCCAGTATATTCCGATTCCAGTTGTGGACCAATTTCTGACCGATATCAATTTCGATGAAACGAGTTTGTTCTCAGTTTAATAGGTCGTTCAATCTGGGACCTGAAGAATTTCCTTTGGTCTCTGAGAAGACACATCGAAGTTTTGGTGACTCGTCTTTTGCTAGAGTTATCTGGCCAGTGGCATTTTTCGTTTTTGCTGGAAATCCGCGAACATGCTTCCAATCCATAAACGGCGAAACATCAATATTTAGCGTGTAATAACTTCATTGAGTGCTCAATCGAGCCTGGTGATTATGGAACTACTTCAGGATCAATGCAAGCAGTACCTAATCAAGGATTAATATGGCTACACGCCTGGACGCTTAACAGTGGCTAACATGTTGAGTCTAGCATCATACATAACAGGAGTATGGAATGTCGCTCTCAAACTGATTTGATGTACTCCAACTCATCCCCTGGTTGATAACAATAAAAAAATTAAATTTGGAATAAACGGTAGATTTGTCGCTGTTTCGGTCCTAGCTCTCCGATCGAGAGATAGAGATTGCCATGTACTTTATTTTTACATCAGGATTTGCGGATATTTTTACATCAGGATGATGCTACTTGAGACCGTTGATGTTTCTGCTTTACTTCAATGACGTGTATTTAGTGCTGAAAACTCCTCGGGTTCAATACAGACAATCTCAAAATATTTTGTATCATCCGCTCGATTCAGAATTGCCGATTTTTCCAAAAATAGCATGAAACCTTTGCTGAAGGTGGTGTAGCGAGAACGAAATGTGGCCGGTGATTGAATTCTAATGGACTTTCTGGCCTACCATATCTCAGAACTTTTTAACTTTCGAAAACCTACGGAGAATGCATAGTTGATGGAGAGGTAACGGGGGAGGCGGCCCCCTTTCGACTGTCCTGGATTTTTACTCGTCTGATGTGGTCCCTAATTTTAAGCAAATTCCGGGGTTGGAGTTTTTCAACGGCATGAGCAAGTTCTATGTGAACGACAAATTTAAGAAGAAGAAAATGTCGAAGTTCGCCTCCAAATATCTCATTCTGCAGGCCATCTGCTCTTGCGAACTCAGGAGTGATCCTTTCGTGACAAAGGGCACAGTAAATGGCGAGATCTACAAATCTGAGTGCCTCGAGAAGCGCCTTTTGCCGTTCTTGCAGCAGCACGACGAAGCTCCGCTATTTTGGCTAGATTTGGCATCATGCCACTATTCTAAAAGTGTCCTGAAGTGGTATGAGGCCAATTCTGTCCATTTTGTTCCAAAGGACATGAATCCGCCAAACTGTCCGGAGCTACGCCCGGTGGAGCAGTACTGGGCAATGATGAAGCGGGAACTTCGGAAGAGCAAGAAGACAGTCAAAGACGAGAAGGACATGTTAAGAAAATGGAAAAAAAACTGAGAAGCTGGTACCGGATAACACTGTAAAGACTTTGATAGAGGGCATCAAGCGAAAATGCTTTCAATTTTACACTCAAGGCTCCATCGATTAACTTTTCTTTTGATTTTTTAAGTAAATATATGTATAAAACTACCCTAAAATTTTGGTTTGATTTTAAACATTATAAGAAAATTGGCGTGACATTTTCGGTGTCGCAATAATTTCGTATTCGCCCTGTAGAAATCAAATGGGATTGATGTATTGAACCAGTTTGGTCAACATTTTTATTGACAATATCCTTGTCTCGTGTAGGGTCCGCTTATCCCATCGGAGTATAACAAACACAAAAATATTTCAAATCTATGGAAAACGACGTGAAACGTGAGAAATTTTCTCGGAACAAATTCACTACACGGGAAAGCTAATCAACATAAACATGCTCAACATTTCAGGTAACACTAACAAGAAAACATTTTATTGAGCTGATTAAATTACGGCATTTTATTCTTAACCTATGATCTATTCGCTCACTTATTTGCATATTTCCGGTTCCTTCCTCTCTTTCTAGCTTTCCTCTTTCTCTCTACCTAAGAGCGGTCAAATTTTCCCGCTAGCGGAGAAGGCTGCGCGGGGCATTACAAAAAAGCATTACGGCAAAGAAAGCTTTCGAAGGTTTTGAGGGTTGTGTGTGTATTTACGTGCACGGATCAAAGACCTATTTTTACTCACATTCGTTATTTCTGGAACAGCGTCGATCTAACAGAGCTGCATCTCAGCTGGGTGCCGACTGGTATTACGGCTTCGGCACCGACTTCCTACCGCAAAACAATAGCAACGATGGCGACGAACGGCGTCTACAATGGCGTTGCAAAGATGACGCTATTTAGGCTTTAGCCTATCGTATGTTGAATTCGGCCGACTTTTTAATATTGAAGATGGCCGTTGATCTAACGAAGCGCGTTAATGGATTTGCTGCTTCCTTCCGACCTTTCGCCAAATGCGTCGGAAACTTTCGAAGCCGGACTCACGTTTTAAAATAATATCTTTTGAAACACACCGCGATACTAAAACAAGACTTCACACTTCTGCCTCTTCCACGATCAGGATCGAAATGGACAAGTTGCAGTTCTGTAAATCCTGAGATAGGCGTCAAGTGATTCAAGTATTCGTAGTCGGAAGCTGAGACGAGATATGAAAATAGCAAAAAATCGAACGTCAAATGGGTACTGTCAAATGCAGCCAGTCCATTTAAACTATGTAAGGCAAAAAGAGAGGCAATGTGAGACGAATGATAGAATGAACAGAAATAAAAGAAAAAGAAAACATCTATCGACAAGTCCCGTCCCAGGTCGGAAGTACGTATTTTTACAAATCAAGCAAACTTATTGAAAAGGTCCTATGTGCAAATGGGAGTCTATGTTTGTTTACTTTCTCTTCCGCTAATAACACGGTCGCATTTGCGTTTGCTTCTCAACTTTTTGCATAATATGCTAGTGGAATTCATACTCTACCAATATGTACTAGAATATTATTGAATTGATTGATGGTGAAGCCGTGATAATCGAAAGAGAAAGTAAACAAAGAGAGGCTCTCTTTTGCATATAGATCCATTTCAAAAAGCACGCGGGAAATACTACTCTTTTGACGACCGTTTCTCTCGCTTGAATTTAAAGATATATTTTCCCTCCTAACCTATTTATGTCTAGCCATTTCATTTCCTTGTGCATTTGGGTCTTGGTGAGACGGAATAGTTTTGAAAAGTTTATTCGAAACTAGCTAATACCCATCGCGCGTTGCTGCGACTTTCAATAAAATAGAAGTAAAACACAATTTGTTTCGAAGCGCCATCTGGCGAAGAGATAATCCCCAACCAATGGCACACAAACACGCTCCAAAACAAATGTCTACTACGTATAATTTTTCAAGGCAATCGGTTAAGCCGTGTGGGAGTCCATAAATCATATACATACAAACATTGACTTTTATATATACAGGGTTACCACTATTTTTCAAAGAATATCTGGCAGATCAACAAAAAATGTCTGGCAAAATCTGTTACTTAACAGTGACCTCAAAGTAATCGAAACTTATCTATCGATTTTTGATAAATTTGGGAAAATATGCCCAATTTTCCAAAATGTGTGTGCAAACAGTTGTATAATTTAAAAATCTGGCAGAATGTGAGGTTTGTATTTTTGTCTGGAAGCTGCAAAAAACTCTGACTGTGCCAGATAAATCTGGCCGTAATGGCATCCCTGTATATATAGATCGAAAGGCTAAAATTGCTTGCAAGGGAATACTTGTACACAAGCGTCTGAATATTTCTTGATTACATGCGTTGCGGTAGGCGCTTAAATGGTTGAATATTTATTGTTAGAACATTTGTTGAAAATAAATACCAAAACTCGTTTCATAAATGATTATTGAAACGATGTTTCAAAAACTTTTTTTTCGGATTTAGCTATTATTGTCTTCGATTCCGAATAGCTTCCTCTAAGAATCTTTCCAAATTTTACTCAGTTTTCAATAATTATTTTGTTGGTTAACTTAAGTCACGTCATGAAGTATCCAAAGTACACTCTTCACCAAATGACACTCCAAGAAAGCAGATGAAAAAATTAATTGTAGAAAGTATGCAGCAATATATTTATTTTTGGTGTAGAAGTGCGAAAGGTTTTTCTAATTTATTAATCAGAAGCGACATATAGCAAATCAGGATCGTGTTTGTCGACCGTTTTCTCTCAACCCCATACTGCCATCGAGTCATAGTTTGCCTAAATGAGAAATGCACAATTGCGGTACTAGGCGG
The DNA here is from genome assembly GCF_030247195.1 of Topomyia yanbarensis. Taxonomy (NCBI): domain Eukaryota; kingdom Metazoa; phylum Arthropoda; class Insecta; order Diptera; family Culicidae; genus Topomyia; species Topomyia yanbarensis. Next base: position 61,074,893 of record NC_080670.1, read on the forward strand.
ATCAAACAGATTTTTATTTTAGGCGAGAAAATATTATTTCAAGCTAGCTATTGCCCGTCCCACGTTGCTGCGACTTTCAACGAAATAGGAGTAAAACACAATTTGTGCCGAAGCGCGATTGCAGATAATCCCCAACCCATAGCACACAAACACGCTTTATAACAATTTTTTTCTACATATAGATTTTTACAGCAATCGGTTAAGCCGTTTGGGAGTCCATAAATCACATACATACAACCGTTGAGTTTTATATTTATTTTATCGCAAAAGGTGAGATTGGATGCTACCCTGTCGCGAAAAGTTGGACAGTGTTATATCACATGCTTGGTTTTCTTTTGCTGGTTGAAGTAGGTGAAATATTGCCGACTTCTGTTCGCGAAAGCGAAAATTTCGCGAAAGCGAGTTTGATTAGTAGTATGAGTATGAAACAAATCATCATTTATTTAAGTTCGTAATTACAATCATATTGTATGTTTTATTAAAATGATTTGCTTCTAAATTTGAATATAGGTGTAGCAATACGGTAAAATGAGGAATTACTAATAAATCCTTGTTGTCAATTAAAATTGGTTGAATTTCATATATCGAAATAAAATACTGTAGCTTAGAAAGGAAATTCCGGATGCTTGGTAATTCTGCAAAAAAAGAAGCGGAATATCATTAGCTGTTAACACCAGTAGCAATAATTCACTTACCCCGGGAAAAATCCGAAATCGCAAATACGAATGTTCTGATCCAGCGCATTCAAACGCACCATATCCGAATCTTCTATGTCGAAATCAAATAGATCTATATTTTCCCGCAAACGCTTGGGGTTCGTGCTTTTCGGGATCGTTGAAATTCCTCGCTGCAGCAGATGACGCAACAACACCTGGGCTGCCGTTTTGCCTAGCTTCTCGGCAATTTCCTTCACCACCGGATTGTCTAGCAGGTCCGGCACTTCTCGGCTGCAATTATCGGACGGGTTTGTTTTAGGATCAACATTGCCGGCAATATCTATACTTACTTCAACAGTTTTTCGATTCCTCTCGAACCGAGCGGCGAGTATGCCGTGACACTGATACCATTAGCCTTGCAGAACTTCACCAGTTCCGGTTGCTGCAGATAGATGTGGTTCTCGATCTGCACGACGAATTAGATGGTAGTGGTAAAGTAACAAATTGCTTCAGGACTCATGGGAGAAAAAAAGAGATCATCTTACCTGCAGATTAGCTGGCTTGATTTGGCAATTATCAAGAATTCTTTGTATCTGCCGTTGGTTGAAATTCGATAGGCCTATGTTGCGTGCGAGACCGTCCTCATGCACTTTCTCCATGGCCTGGAAGCGGTAGAACACAGGGGAAAGTAAATGGAAGGGATGCTGCGCTGATGTTCACACAAGCTATTGGAAAGTGAAAAATGTGGGCAAAACAAATAAACAGTTTTCGTCCCTTTTGAACCGATGCAATGATTAATACAGGAGTGAAGGGCGGAAGTATTTGTAATTGATAGGTAACTCGATAGCGAATGGGAATTTAATGGTGTGTGCCGATGAAAGAAGGTTGTGCCTTTGAACATTGACTTTTGTGTGTAAGTTTTCAGAAATATAAACAGTTCAAAAGACTCCGGAAATTAAAGGCAAGCTAAGACGATTGTAACGGCTATCATCAATATAAATATGTAATCCTATGGTATCATGCAACCGTAGGCATTTCCGAGATTTCTCTAAAAACTGGAATCTGCTTTTATAGAGTTGAGATTCTGCTGGACGTAACAAAACGAAAACTCAATCGCTATTTAATGGAACAAATTGAAGATTGTTTTTAGTTAATTTTAAACCGTTTGCACTTTAGGTTGCAATTGGGCCATCCAATGAAAAATAAAATTATTTCATTTCATACATCGTTATAACTCAACATTCTGAATGTAACAATATATACGTCAAATCCTTAAAAGGACTGAATTTTTTTAGTTTAGTTACTACACGTCCTTGTTCGACACTATCGGTCTTGGTTTTAGCCATATGGGCTGCCATCTTTGCCAATTAACCAAGCAAATGGATAGGGATCAAGGTAGTAGAATATACACGGATACGAAAAACTACCCAAAGCTCTTTCGGCTCAATCTCGGAGGTAAAATAAAAAAATTAGGTAAACCGTGTTGAAGGTAGTTTCCCTTTAACCACGGCAAAAAACCCCAACTCATTGATAGGTTTTTTATACTCAACCTTGAGTTGAATATATTTAAGTTGAATCTACCTAATCTTGAGTATACCTCAAACAACTCAAAAGTACCTTATTCCAGGGAAGACCTCGACTGAGTCGAATCTCTCGCTTTGTTTTTGACAACACTAATAAGTGCGAAAGCGAGGCAAAACCCAAAAGTATCTAAATTTAAGTTAAAAGAACGTGTGACCATATTAATTTAGTTTTTTTTTATTTATTTATTAATATCATTTTGCGCACCCAAAAGCGGGAAAGTTCGACTACGTGTCTTTGAAGTCAGTTAAAATTTCAAAGAAAATCAATTGTCTTTAGTAGATTTATAGGATCATAATGTATAATTCTAGAGTCATGTACCAATAAAAAAGCAAAATTTGTTTCATAGCCCATAGGATAAACATTTCGTTTGAATTTTTTGAATAGGGCAGTTAATTTAAATCTAATTTAAGTTTAACATATTTACCGCTATAATTTTCATGAGCTGAGGGACAGCCAAAAACGAATGAAGTTTGGTCACCCGTGGTGAAAATGGAACACTTATATTTTGTCATTTCGAGACTTGGGTTTTATTAAATTGTAACGATAAAACTTTGGTATTTTTTGGAGCATAGAAAAAAAAACTATGTCCAAAATAATTTAAAATGAAATTATAATCATTACAATCGAATATGAGTTGACATGTTTCAATATTTGATATTCAAAATAAAGTTACGTTATATCGAGGTAAAAATTACGTTGTAACGAGTTACATCAGTGGCGTAGTCTTGGGGGGAGGGGAGTACAGGGTTTTTAACTCCCCCCCCCCCCCAATCGAAATAATTGGAATGACAAAAAGTTAATTGGTGCTGACTGATTCAATTAAATATTGTACACAAAACTTTTGGAAGAATATTGTCTGATAATTATATTGAGAATCGATTGTTTTAAGCATTTTCATCATGTTTGACTGCTGATCATCTAATAAGAGTTGCTTAGGAAGTGGTAAGTAGAGATTCATACCAATCCGACCCATATTAAAACCTCAACAGCATGATAGCCATAATTGCCGGCCGCCCTCATCTCCATCATTCACGGGGAAGGATAAAGGATAAGGTAGGCGGGAAGTGTTGGTGCTCCACCTATTTAACAGAAGATAAACGACTCATCAGACTCTTCCATAGATGCCGCGGAGTTAGTGGTTTGGAAGGGTATAAGGTCTAGGATTCGCCCCAAACAAGCGATGCGACCTGTAAAGCATGGTTTATTAGGTAGTAGTTAAGTTGGTTTTCGAGTACATGATCACTCGAAAAAGAAAAGATCTTATTTAATTTTTGGTTCTTTTTAATCTCTTGGTAGCCGGCTACCGAGAGTATCCTGTTTTCTACACAAAAACAATTTTAATTCCACACAGCCGACCGTAGAAGTATTGCCTAGGAAAGCTAATCTTATCTGCGTAATCACTATTTATTGCGATAGTATTAAAAAACTACAAGGGGCAGCCCTATGGGGCTGCACGAGCTGTAGACGTAGGACTATACTACTTAATGTAAAATATTTATTTTCTTAGTACATTTATAGTAATAATAAATCAAACATATTTCTTACGTATGGTTTAATCACAACCAATCAACATCGAATATTACATATTGGACCAAACCTTCTTGATTATCAGGTCATTTCATTTGTAGTAGGTGATCGAATCCGATTAAACTTATTTAAGAAGATCTGAAGAAAGAAGACAGAAAACTGTGACCGAACTAATATGTGGAACTAAATCTTTATAGAATAAGATTAGCTTGTAAAAACTTTTCGATTGTGTATGGTAAAAAACACGGACCAGTGAAGAAAGATCAAATTTTAGACAATATAATCACATTTCATGTATAGACCAAGCATTCTAGTTATATTTTGCCAATATTATAACTTTCCTATAGCACGCATACAAATATAGCGAATTCAGTGGTCTTAATCATACATCGAAACTATAAATATACAAGAATCGAAAACAATTTTATATATGGACAAGATGCGTGGTTTTTCAAGTGGCAGTATATTCATTCATAAATAGGCTTTGTAGTATGTACCTATTAGTAGAATCAAAATACTATAAGCTGAGTGGAAATGAATCAGGTGATGGGGAAATGAATCAATGAATTGATCGAACGTAAATAATAAACTTTCGTTGTGCAATTTAGTAACAAATTAGATCTACCTACCCACACATTCGCCTCAAACATGCGCACAAAGCAAAATGAATCAACGCTGATGATGATGGGTAGAGCGAAAGAGACAACTAATACCACGACACTATGTTAACCGTGTTTGCAAATGGAGCTCGCATGTACAAACTATTTTGTGTACGAATAATTGTACATAAAAGTGTGTTGGAAACGAGCACAACACAAAAGATAGCATAGTGTTTGAACGGACAAGCTCAGTCCCATTCACTGGGTAGCGTAACGGACTTCTAACTCAGCTACACTGGCTGTGAAAACACACAGCGCAGTGATCTCCTTCGCCCGCCGTTCAACAAGCAACTGAGCTGGCTCGGCGAAATCGGTCCGTTTAAATAGTCGATGATGACGTCATCCATAGAAGCGTAGCGCGCTAGGTACACAAATCTGTCGTGCTGGACTAGAGAAGCGCTATCTTCTGTGTGTAAATGCGCGATATTTTGACTAGGTTGTTCATTATTTAAATTTTTAATGCCATGATATCAAAAATCTTTGGGTTTATCTATTGGAATCTATTCTTAGAAGTATTTCGGGGCGATATGCGCAAAAAATTTGAAAATTTATCGTGAGATGGCTGAATTATATGTGTTTAAAATTGGACCACTTTTCGTTACATACCATTTTTGTAGAATTTGCAACGTGCACCCCTATATCGAAAACAAAGACGTAGTCCTACGTCAAAATCGCTATTCCTTTTCTACGATATATTTATTGGGTTGAAAACTACCGAGTGACACGTTGTACAGACAGAATTATGATAACTCGAGATGTTGTAAATCAAGGAAAGTGTTTCATATTTTCCAAATCGGATTGTTTGTGAAATACACGTATTCGAACAATAATATCGAACATTGACGGGAAATAACGTTAACCTGATGCACGGGCTTGTTAGCAATAACGGAACTCGAAGTTAGATTCATAAAAAACAGACGCCGCGAATTTTCAGTACGTATACCCTTGATCATCGATACTAGTCAGATTGAAGTCTTATTGAGGCTGACTTCCGAACAACTATTTATTGAGAAAAAATATTACCCGAAGGTTGTATACAAACCGAACTTACAAAAGAAACCCAAGAAATAATTTTGAGCTGCCCAAAATAACTATTAACTGTATCGAAAGATTCACTCTGCAAGGCGGATATATTAGCAGTTTCACGCGCGTCGTTTGTCCCCCTTCACGAGCAAAAGAAAATAACTTATTGATAACAAAATGAATTCTCCGGCTATCACCAGTTTGAAAACTAAATTTGTTATCAATTTGGTTGATTTAACAGCCAACATAACAAAAATGATAATCAAGTTTTGTACCTTGAATATAGATATAATAACAATGTAAGTTATCATTGATGCCATATTGATATCAAATTGTGTTATGTATTTTATGTTATCGAATAATTCCTCCAGTTATCATTTTCATAAAAGTGCTTAATGATGATAATTGGTTTTTAACGTGTTTTCGTTAGTTGTTGATAACTTGATACTCTGTATTCACAATTATTCCCTTTTATTTTTTCCCAAATGGGAGAGCCCGGAGCTATTAGGACCTACCTAAGCAAATCTTCTTTTCAAGTGGATAGATGTGAAAAAAATTATCGTTGAAGGTCCAATTGTTAGTTTGAAACCTTACACACCTAGAAAAAATAGTGTAAATTTACGTCTCCTGACCCTGACATATACGAGCATCAAAAATGACTTAGTTTTACGTTTGATCTTAATTTTACATAACGTTGAATTTCGTAAATCATGTAATTTTACTCCTCACACAGCGTTTGTTCTGAATGGCAGGAAGTGTAATTTTATGTCATTGCGCATGTAAAGTATATGTTTCATGTAAAATTAAACGGAACACGGTAATGTTCCGTCATTTCGTAAATTACGGTTTGTTTAATTGTGTCATGTTTGCAATTACGTCAACGATAAAATTCAGATTTTTTTGGCGTGTAGCTACATTTTTGAGCCATAAAAATCATTTGCACCACTCCATGGCAGCGCTAGGCAACGGTTTGCAAAACTCTAGGTTTTTCCATCCTTTTAGAATGTAGGGGTAATTCGGGCCAGCCTACGGGGCAATTCAAACCGCCCTTTTTTACAATAGAATCATGTTTACCTATGAAATCTTTATTGGAGAAACTCATTAAAAACTAAAAAAATTAATTAAATTAATAAGGTTAGTCACAGATGTCGACTGAGCGTCTTGAAAATATCTGTCGTTTCACCCAAACCCATATGCCTAAATGCTTTCCATATCACTTTTCTGTTAATTTTTCACTTTTATTTGTTACTTTAATCGCGGTTTTACCATTACAATGTTTTTTTGTTTTGAAGATGGCAAAAAAAATGAAACGCTTTGTATCTCCTATCTAAGAAAAACTGAATAATGAGATTCATCTGTTAAAATTAATATTTTAGAATAGCGATTCCACGAACGTCACGACAGTCACAAAGTCTTACGATTTTCTAAGAAATCGAGGGGGTTCGAATTATCCCCACGGTCTTAATAACCCCGGGTTTCCCTATATTACTAAGACGTTTAAATCAGTTTTAAATCAGTTTGATTTAATTGAATCATGTCCAGCTAGCCTACACTGTGCGACTATATAAGCTCTAATGGGGATGCCAATCACAAATGTCGAGCATTTTTCTCAAACTCGTCCAAAAAATTAACTTAAGCTGAAATAAATACATATACTGAATTACTGTAAAACTTGACTTTCATTCTGATAACTACCCTTGTAACAATTAAGGTTTTATAGCACTCCTGAAGCCTTCCTTAAAACTTAAATTGCACTTGTAGTGTGCTATAAAATTAGAAATGCTACTTGGGTGTAGCTGATTTACTTATCAATCTAAAACGTCACCATAATTTTCGACTCACTCTGGGTGTAATTATATTGCCTTCGACTTGGAAACTGAAGTGAAACCGTCAAACTGTGGAAATTCCTCGAGATTTTCAATGCTGACATCAAAAACTGCAGCGATAACAAATTCTGTTATTATCCAGTTATTCGCAAATTGTGAAGATGATAACATAATATCAAAATAATAACAATGATAACAAAACATGATATCAATATGAAATCATTATGTTATCCGCCTCTGCTCGGGGGAATTCCCTGTCAGCATATGATCCTATAGGATCTAGACGATCTTCACTAGTGCCGCTCCCGCTCGAAACGAAACTGAGACAGGTTCCAATCCGTCAACCTGTCGAAGTGTACGAATTGATAGCGGTTGGGGATATAACCCAACCTAGTCCCGAGTTTAAGCAAAAACGGCAAAAGGATGCCTGTATCCCGGTTGGCGCCGCGAGAAGATAAGGGATAGGAGTTCTGTATCCGAGGCGAATAGCGACATAGATTGGCCTCATGTTGCACGATAATACAGATTTACCAACCTATTTTTAAGATTGCGACTAGTTGATACAAAAACCCAATATGATTAATAACAAGAATAACATTTACGTGCCTTATCAACAAGAATAACATTTCGGAAAGTAAATGGAAGATGATGAAAATTGACGTTTACAGTTTTCTAGCAGGTCAGGATCGGTTTCCATGGGCACTTGATTTTTGTTGTTTTATCAATTAGGGTGATGAGCCCATTTGCGCCATGTTTCTATTATCACCGTACCCATTTGAAGCCGTCGGTTAGAGCAATGCCTGCCATCTTTGTTCAACGCATTGAGTCAAATGGTAGCGTAACAATAGGGGCGCTCGATTCGAGTATTCATCGCGCTCAAGCACGAGAATTTCACTGTTTTCAGCGCATTTGTGTAATTTTATTGGTTCCTAACAACGAAGCAAAGCTGTTGATGTCAATTTTTACGCATTCCATTGATTGTAGGGCGAGAAATTAACAAATTAGTGAGGCACCTTGCTTAGTATGGTGAAAATAGGCACTTTACCCTATGTGAATTGCTTCTAAGTAGGATAGGAATTAACGAAATTTTCTATGTATTTCAAGTTATTGGCTATACAAATATAAATACACCATTATATTTTTGAGTGCTGAATTGAATGGCGTAAAAAAATGTCGTATACTAGGTACTAGGACTCGTTAAGTTGTAAGCTTGAATGGTTGAAGAAAAGTAAAATGAACGCTCGATAACTTGTAACCAATAGGTTCCAAAAGTACTACTTGTTGGCTCCATCACAAGTCCGCTTCTCCCTAATGTCCCCCACGATACTCGTACGCGAGTTGCACCCTCACCTATACAACCCGAACTGACAGCATTTGATGAGTGTCACGCTCTCTCTCTGTTACTCTGACAAGAGTAAACAGGAACTCAACAATTACACCGTTTCACTTACACCTTCTTTCATGCTAACTTCACACTAAGAGAAGAGACGACAACAGGCTTCTTGCTCTTCTTAATTTTATCTACCAGGCCCTGTCGTAATTCTAAAGACAACAAGCATCCATCGTTGCCAGATTCCATTTGCATGTTTTTCACAATTGCTGAAAATAATTGTTCCTCAAATATCGACCCTCTGTCAAGAATTCACAATAGTAGCTGCATTTAAAAATTGAATTTTATGTTAATTCGTGTTTCTCTTAACAATACACGTAGTTATATCGTCATTCAGGGTATTTTTTCAATTTGCATCAAATGTTCATGTGTATGAAAAGTAGCCAAAATAAATTCAGCAGCACTGTTTTTCATCCCGTTTGAAAATATTATGAACGCTCTTGACTGGCAATACGACCAATCAGAAGCTGGTTCAATATTGAGGTTAGGACTGGATCAAATTGGCTACGCGATTGTCTTCTCTTCTCTTAGACTTCACAGCGGTTTGAGCACGGAGATGTGTACTCTCGCCCAGCGATGGAGCCACCTGTGAAAGTGTTGCCAAACAATAAAACGACTTGTCAAAATATATGTTGGTTTTGTCGGAAATTTTCGTTGTTTTCCGTCAAAACTCGTTTCCCACATACTCGATGTTAAATACGCTTGGCTTAGAAGGAATCGCTCTCTTTTGCCCGTGAATTTCAACCAAAGTAGTAGTGCGCGCGGAATCTAAATTTCAACAAGAAGATTGATAAAGAAATGTGGTGTAAATTGTTCACCAGTGAAAGCTTAGGAGAGTAATAGTACGATTGTGCGATTAAAAATAACGTGTAAAAATATTTAAATCTACTAGTAGCACGGTTAATTATATTAAATGATGATTAAAATTACTTATTTGATCAGTGTATGTTAAAATCTAGGTTGCTAAAATCTATTAAATAAAAAGACACGGAAGAAGAGTGTTTTGCATTGTGTTCGGATAACGGATAGAAAAAGGTAAATTTAGACTCTAATTAAATTGATGAGGTTGGAGTGGAGGTTAGTAGGCGTCACATGTGCTAATCAACCTTGACAGGTTCGCTCGTCAGCGGGCCTTTTTCTTCCTATCGGAACGAGTTCCGATTTCTCGTTCATAGCAAGGGTCAGCCCATACAAAAGGTCCCAGTAGGGATAACGACGGCCGCGAGGAAGTACCGCCGAGATGCGCCGATCAACTAGGCTTTGACGTCATCGGCCATCACCAACGCGACCGTACGAGAACGAACAGGTGTCGTGTGTCCAAGGTGCCATTGGGAGAACAAAAAGCCAAAAGCCCTTCCGACGCTTATGAGCAGCGGCGGCCATTTTGTGGTGACAATCGGTTCCCACCACCAGCGAGACCGATCTTCCAGTTGAAACGGCCATTTTGTGGCTGCCACGAGGTTCGATAACTAGCAAGACTGAATATTAATCGCCAGGACCACCAGCCGATCATCGAATCGATAGTGTTTAAAGTTTAGATTAATAGAGGATAGGATAGGATAGGGCTATAAGGTGAAAGTTTAATTAAATTAGGTAAAATGAACAATTTGCGCTTCTTTTTGCTATAGTTACGATCCCCGAGCTGTAAAGAGCTATTCAAACCTCCTTTGGAGGATTTTCCGCTCCAAAGTTATCGATTCCTTCCGCTTTTGAGCATCTCTACTTTGTGGGAGTTGTTTTGTCTCGGTCCGGTATAAACGTGGTTGGCCTAACGAACCATATCTCCACCGTTCCCGCTAATAGTGTGTGTGTTTGAAGAGGTGAGTAACATTTCGGTCTGCGTTAAGGTTCAAGTTACCTTTTTTGAGCATGTATTAGTTTTGAACGCTGGGTAGTATGGGTAGGAAAAATTGTGTTCAGCTTTGCCACCGGATTATACATTTAAACCTTTTCAAAACTCTAAAAGAAGAATATCAGCCGATTTATCAGATCACAACGATTCAAATCATACAAAATAGCTGCTGGAAAAACTATCGGTTTCGCTAAATGGTGCTTTTGAAAAAGTGGCTGTGATTTTTTGTCACACTACCACACCGTGCTGGGGCATGCAACACAACAGCGCAATGAAAAAACCACAGCCACATTTTCAAAAGCACCATTCAGCTAAGCCGATGGCTTTTCCGGCAGGTATTTTGCATGAATTGAATCGTGATGATCTAATAAATCGACTGATATTCTTCTTTTAGAGTTTTGAAAAGATTTAAATGGATAATCTGGTGGCAAAGCTGAGCACAATTTTTCTTACGCACACTACCAAGCCTTGAGGTAACTTGAGCCTTAAGTGAATAAGCGACCCTGTAGAGCACCCATACCCTCAAATTCCTATTTCCCAACAAGCAGGAAGTTTCAAACTTTTTTTGCGGTCACGATCACATTCATTCGAAACTGTCACATTTCGATGCTAAGTATCATTGAAGAATTTAACAACGCAAAATACAGCACATTTTCTGATAACATAATTTTGGCGGTTAATCCTTCTAGAAGTAATTATAGAGAGTTGACTCTTCAAGAAAATTTAGCTCGAGACTTAATCTCTTCAGCAAAGTTTTCGAAAATGCTATTTCAAACAACTTTGTTGAAGACATGAATACTGCATATATTCAAAGTATCGAAATGTAGTAGATTGTATGTTAACAGAAAACTTTTAAAATGAGTTATTCACTTATTACTGTATTTGACAACTCTCTTCTGCGGTATATACACAATATAATTCACATTGCATTCAAGGTATGAGTGTCTGAAGCTTACAAAAAAAGTTATATCCAATAGAACAAATTTTGAAATTTTTTCCCAAAAGTTGTTTTATTTCTCGATATGCTGCATTCATGTAGTCTTCATATTTTTAACAAAATTATTGAAAATTACATTATCAACCACACTGTTTTATGTTGGAAAGCTTATTCAAAGTTGTTAAATTTTCAAAGTTAAATATTTCGAATTTATGTGATCTTGACCGTTGAAATAGTTTTCGAGCATTTATTCCCCTTTCTTTGACTTCATTGACATTTTATACAAGAAAATAATCTATAGAGATTTTAAAACTGTTCCATGTTGATTCTCCTTGTTTTTAGACTGGAATGGCGTCTGTTAGACTACCTGTGGCTCTGAATTTGTAATAATTCATCAAATTTATATTCAATTTTAGCAGCTTCAAAAAAACCAAAGATTTTCGTCAACCCCCCCTAAACCAAATTTCTGGCTACGGCACTGAGTTACGTTATATTGCTTTATAGCAAGGTATGATTGTATTCCTAATGTAAAAATGCATACCTAACGTACATTATGCCTAACATGTTTGTTTATGTAATACAGTCGTCCCCTTGCCCCTCCTAGATTTATTAAAATTATCTTCACTGTCTTAATGGGTTACATACCTTTTTGTGAGAAAAATGTTAAGAAAGTTTGAATTTACGTAAAGATATAAAGCAATGATTTCATTACATCAAACTTATAGTATTTTGATAGCACATTATTCAGTGAAACAAATAAGCCTAATTTTATAAAAATGCATTAATTATTGACGGAGTTATGTCTTTTCCCCGAAACCCTTTAATTATTTAAGAGGTTTGCGGTGATCACGATTAAGGGTCAATAGATCAACTAAAATCCGCAAACTCGAAAAATTCCATTAGCATATGAGTATTCCACGTACCTTAACGATTAGTTTTTTTTTTCCTGCATTCGGGAACGCTTTTCCTAAAAAATCGCTGTTTTAAGCTCTATTAAAATTATTAAAAAAAATCTTATCTACAAAACAAAAATTTATGCATACAAAAAGAATCGTTAAGGCACGAGAAAAATTAATTTTGATCAATTGAAAAAAAATAAAAAAAAAAACGGCAATCGTGATCACGGAAAACCCATTTTTGGAAAAACGACATTTCGAGACAATCGTGTTTAAAATTTTAAGTTACCACTGCTCTTGGTAAACGAAGCGCGCTTGGAAACGCTATAACTTTCGATCTATTTCCCGGATGTCTACAAAAATTTGGGAAAACATTCTGAAGGAGTTGTACTTTCAGATAAAGCAATAAAAATTTCGATTTTTTGAAAAATAAAAAGGTATTAAATTGTCGTTCCTAGTTTTATATAAAATCCGTTAAAATTAATTCCTTGTCTTAAGAAATCTTATAATTATATCAACACGACATTTTATGAAATTTTCAAAGCAATAAATCCACAATGTTTCACCTGACTAGCCCACTGACATTGCGACTACAACCGAGCATAGTGCTGCTGACAGTTTTAACGAGGGTGAACGAAATGACTGGCCGAAAACATATTTTATTGGTTTGTTCATCAACCGACAACCGACAGGAAACGATCGATAATTAAAATTTAAATAAAAAAGAAACATCCAATTTTCTCTGCTTTCTTTTAGGGTAACGCAATCTGATTTCCGATCATCAGTGATATTCGTCTTCCTGCTTTTTTAACGAACCGGTTCTCATCTATAACTGGTGGTATATCAAAAGTAGAACAAATGACGTCCAAGTCTACCACGGCAAAAACCTACGTTTTAATGTAAAGTCATTTACAATCACAATATTAAGGCAGGAAGCAGCTTTATGAAATTTTCAAACGCCTCGTTTGACCTACTTATTTTATCATTGTTGAAACCGCAACATATGCATATATTCACATAATATGTGTAACGATAATAACGAATCATTACTTATCATCGAAAAATGAAAGTCATTCCGGTTAACATGGCAATGGTAGGACACGTAATATAATCAGAACAGACTAGGAACAACAAAAATCGATATGTTGTGTTTGCTTTGTCTCCGATGAACGTCTTCTCTATAGGAGCAGTTGAATAATAAATGAAAATTGCTTCAATTGGTACCATTACATCTGTAATCCCGAACCTGAACATTCTCTAATTAACCAGAGTAATTTGGACATTTCAAACAAATCGTAGTTGGGTTGGTTTTTCCTTCAATCTAAAGGACAATATTAATAATCATGATGAGCTTATACCATTCATTTCATACCGGGAAGCTAATCAATGAAGCCAGAGATGTAACCAAACTAAATCTGTCAGCTATTTTTTTTTCGATCGCGTATGATTCGAATGTGATACCTAGTTGATTATGCTGTCCGTTTAAAATGTAACCACAATTGAACCGATCGGGGATTTGAACTGGTGTTCTATTGAACATGGTAAATAGTTTCTGAGACTATTCACGGCTAATTAATTATATTAATACAGTGTATACAGAACACAAGTTTAGAATTGTACCACAACATCAATTCTATGTAATCTTGTGTTCTGTATCTACTATTCATACAAACATCCGTATTCTGTCTGCTGACACATTTGTTCTCGGGCATGTTAGTAAGTAACGTACCTTCCAAAGAGCAACGTGATCCGTTGTCGTCTCTAGCACAATCTGGCCATCGTCATCCATCAGAAAAGGACCATCTACTTCCGGCACAGTGAATGGTACATGAATATGATACAGATCCACGTATGCCAACTGAAGATCATCGAGCGATCGTTTTAGATACTTTTGCACTGTACTGGCTCTTGTACCTATAAAAAAATCGCCGGAAAAAAGCCATTGTTGAGTATGTCAAGCACGAGAGGGAACTGAATTCCTTCTCATACAAATATTTAAAATAAAAACAACTCGTACCATGCGGCGGTAGTTTGGTCACGATGAACAACTCATCCCGGGTCACTTTCCCAGCATCCAACCACTCCTTCAATACCTTTCCAATCGTCTTCTCATTGAGATAAACGGGCGCCGTGTCGATGTGACGGTAACCGGCTTCAAGTGCCTCATTCAGCGCTCTCTCCACCTCTTCGTCAGATGCCTGCCAGTCAAAACGGTAGACAATTCAACAATTACTCGTTGAGAGATTACATTATGCATTCTGCGAGATAATTACTTATTCGATTAAAAGTGCTTACTCACCCGCCAAGTACCGAATCCCAGAGCTGGCATTTTGGTGCCGTTTTCAAAGGTAATATCCATCTTACAGGCCATTACGCCAACCTGAGTCTAGGGTCAAGCTCCGGTAGATAGCTACTGTTGCGGAAAGCGAGCGGTTGTTTACCAAACAAAGATTGCTGTTTTGGCACACAATCTAGCCAACACTGTCGATTAAGACTTGGTTTATTTCAAGAAAGCGGATAAAAACTCGACCGATCGCCTCATGCGCTTGTGACCGACTAAGAACGATGGAGCTGGACGCAAGCCGGTTTCCGTGCGTTTCGCTACGATGGAAGACAAGGCGTCGCGACGTCTTGTTTTATATGCATCCATATTTGCATACATATATGCATGTGAGCCAGTGGTGCTCAACCCGATTGATGTTCCAACGCCATGGAATTACTCGAGCAACTGATTCTATTTATAAACATTTGATTCTCCAAATTCAACACACATTAAGTAACTATTTGGCCCGCAAGCATGGATTAAGAGACAATTCATAAATTACGTAACGCCTTAGTGGGATGGCTACAACAAATTGTGACATGTTGTGACATATGGGGGAGGGCGAGTAAGCTAGAACGTAATATGTTTCTACTGAAAGGATTTGTTACGTAATATGGGAGAGGGATAGAGAAATTTGTAACAATTTGTTGGTGGGGTTGGTGGTAGTCAATTTTGGGCAATTTTGTGTTATGTAATTTATGATCGGTTACTAATATTAGAGGCAGTTGTTTTAAAATTTTCCATTAAAAATTAAAGGTGGAGAGTGAAAGTAGTTTCGGCGAAAGAAAAATTGTTCAGAGAGATTTAGTCTATTAAGTCATTTTTCATAAAAATAATACAGCATTTCAACAAATATTTTTTTAAAATTTCCATTGCAAAATGTTGAAAATTGGACGAGTGAAAATGAATCTCCCGAGGCAACTCTGAAAAACACTTTGTAGCTCATCACTCAAAATATACTGCACCAAACGTTTTGAAAATTTGCGCAGTTTTTATTCTCATTGAAGGAATATTGATTCGAGTGTGTATCTTCGTCGCGAGCGGTTGACTCTCGTAGAGCTCCTTTCGAGTCAGTTAATTTTCAACATTTTCGGCACAGTTTACTGTGTGAATAACGGTTTAATTTTACGATTATACAAAGTGAAGTGGCTTATAAAAGCATTTTTCGGCATATTTTCGACTGACGCGAGTGGTGACCGTTTGTGAAAATCGAATTCCGGCAAATGGAAAAAAAATTCCTCGCATTACGGGCCGTCGATTCCCGATGCAAGGACAATAAAAGTGCACAGAAAACATCTAGAAACGCAGTGTACATTCTAAAAATAGTGAAAAATGGTTTTCCAGAGAAAAAAATCGATCCGAAAAAGAAAAAATACGGCGATAAGAAAAATTGGCATATTCAAATAATTGGCGTTTCACCGGCGACTAGCGACTATCTTTAAAAATGAGCCGCCTTGGATATTCAACTGTTTTTAAGCTTTCTTATTTTATTGCAAATGAGTAGAGGTTTTGATTCTTTTATATTCGGGATTGGATATATTTTCTCGCATGTAAATTTTAGGTGTTCGTTGATGTGATGGCACTGTGAGAGAACACGTATCCGCCGGTCGACCAACTTTTCTTTGGACTGAGCATGCTAATTTCTGTGTTTGTTTAGGGTTTGTTTTACCAACGGGGGAATCGATCCACAGAGCATAGGGAAAACAAATGGCCTTTTTTGAGTGGAATGATGTTTTCAATCATGTAGAAGGTTCGGGGACCGGTTGGCAATTACCTTCAGATATGTCAGCACGAAGAATCAGTATTTTGCTGTCATGTTCATTGGTTAGCTTTCAATTCCATCTCATGCCTCCACGCGAGTCTAGGTATATTGATGACATTTTGTCCGGCGACGACTGGGTGATGTCGGCCTTCTGCCGATAGTGGCAGAATGAGAGGGTGCGAACGGATCTAGCCAAGAAGACAATACTGTAAAAATGGATAGTTGTTCGGAGGTCGGGTCCAATGGGACTTTGATTTGACTGGTATCGATGATCGCGAGTCAATACGAACTGAAAATTCGCCGCGTCTGTCGAACTCCCTTCTCAGGCGAGTATTTTGCTGTTTATGACGATTTGCTTCCTGAAAACCTTTTGGTTTCTAGCTTGCCATCGAGTACATTACGTTCGGATAATATGCCGGGACACCTGCTTGGCGTTGACGGTTTGCGATTGTACTACCAAAACGTCAGAGGACTAAGGACGAAAATCGAGGACGTGTACTTGGCTGCAGCTGACGGTGACTACGATATTTACGTTCTGACAGAAACTTGGCTTGATGATCGCATTACATCTGTGCAGCTCTTCGAGGATGGTTACACAGTTTATCGTGCGGATCGATGCGACAGTAACAGCATTCACGGTCGCGGCGGAGGAGTTTTGATAGCTGTTTCTTCCACACTTGTCTCCTGTGAATTTGGTGTGGATAGTATATCATGCATTCAAGCTGTTTGGACGAAGATTACCACATCGATGAAGTGCTACTTTATTTGCGCTGTTTACATCCCTCCTGAAAAAACGTCTTGACTGCAATATTATGCAGCTCCATCTAGACTCTATAGAATGCATTTCTTCTCAGGCAAATGCAAACGATGCGATGATAGTGCTTGGTGATTTCAACCAACCAGGACTTATGTGGGTAGCCTCTGAGCGTGGATACGCTTACCCTAGCCCGTCATTCTCGACAACTAATCCTGCCAGCCGTTTACTACTGGACGGGATGGCTTTCCACGGACTAAATCAAGTAAACACGATCTCCTACCACCAATCTCGTTTTCTGGACCTCGTCTTCGTAAATGGGATTGCTCTGCCTGAGTGTTCTGTGAGTGAAGCTTCTAATGTGATTGTTCCTTTGGATAACTATCATCCCGCTTTAGAAATAACAATTTCTACCAGTAGCACCGTGCAATACGAAGAAGCTTTAGTTGCGGATCGTCGTAATTTTCGCAAAACTGATCTAGCTTTATTGCGCCGCCCCCTATTGTTGATCGACTGGAGTGTACTACTTGATCATGTGGATGTAGATGCTGCAGTTGACCTTTACAACCGACTACTGCTTGACTGTGTTGAAATATCCGTGCCTAAATGCCAACCTCCTAGGAAGCCTTCATGGTCTAACGCCATGCTTCGGAATCTAAAACGTACTCGTGCCAAAGCTCTTCGAGCGTACACTAATCGACGACGTCCTTTTCTCAAGCGCTTCTTTGCAATAACCAGTAATGAGTATCGTAGTTACAATAAACTGCTGTACAAACGATATGTGAACCGCATTCAACAAAACTTACGAAGAAATCCGAAAGGCTTTTGGTCTTTCGTTAACACGAAAAGAAAAGGAACTGGCCTCCCATCTAAGATGGTTTACAATAACGAAATAGCGACTACGACTGCGACAAAATGCTCACTATTTGCCAGTTATTTCTCGGGTGTTTTCACGACTGATGTGCCATCTGTAATCGAAATCGAAAATGCGGTTCGTGATGTTCCTGTTGACGCAGTGGACATGGATGTATTCACAATTTCAGAACAATCGGTTCTCTCTGCAATTCTGAAAACTAAATCATCGTTTGCTCCAGGATTAAGTGCTATACCCTCTGCTATACTGAAAAAATGTTCCGATATTTTAGCGATCCCACTGGCACACCTTTTCAATATGTCACTTCAACAGCATAAATTTCCTAATGAATGGAAGTGTTCGGTGATGTTCCCGGTGTTCAAAAAAGGTGACAAATCCAATATCGAAAACTACCGTGGTATTACTTCATTGCGAGTCGAGCCGGCACTGCATTAGCACATGTCAGCACGGTTTTTTCCCCGGTAGATCGGTTGAGACGAACCTGGTCTCTTTCACGTCCTTCTGCACAGAACAAATGTTCAAACAACTGCAAGTGGACACGATCTACACTGATCTTAGAGCTGCGTTTGACACTGTTAACCATGAAATATTGTTAACGAAGCTTGCTAAACTTGGATGCACAGCCCGATTCTGTTGTTGGCTGCGATCATACCTTATTCACCGTGAAGTCGTTGTCCAAATTGGTAACAATGTATCTGAATCCTTTTCCAACCATTATGGA
This sequence comes from Topomyia yanbarensis, assembly GCF_030247195.1. Lineage (NCBI taxonomy): Eukaryota > Metazoa > Arthropoda > Insecta > Diptera > Culicidae > Topomyia > Topomyia yanbarensis. The sequence goes on from NC_080670.1 coordinate 61,093,677, forward strand.
GTTCCTCAAGGTAGTACGCTTGGTCCGTTACTGTTTACACTGTTCGTGAATGATGTGGTTTTCATCTTGGTGCGTGGAGGAAAACTGTTCTTTGCTGACGACTTGAAAATATTTCTAGTTATAAAGAAAGAAGCCGATTGCCGTGGTCTACAGTATCTCGTTGATACCTTCTACAGTTGGTGTAAAAGAAACATGATGGTTCTTAGTGTTGCTAAATGCTTTGTTATCAGCTTTCATCGAACGAGGAACATGTTTACTTTCAACTACAATATCGCTGGAACTCAGCTGCAACGCGTTGACCATGTAAAAGATTTGGGCGTCATCCTAGATGAAAGGCTAACGTACACCCATCACTTCTCAGCGATCATTGGCAAAGCTAATCGTCTACTAGTTTTCATGTTCAAAATATCCAATGAATTTCGGGATCCTTTATGTTTCAAAGCTTTATACTGTTCACTGGTGCGCTCACAGCTGGAATTCGCGAACGTCGTATGGTGTCCCTACCATGCAACTTGGAGCCAAAGAATTGAAGCCGTCCAGCGCAGATTCATACGATATGCGTTACGTCAATTGCCTTGGAATGATCCGCTGAACTTGCCACCATATGAAGACCGTTGTCGATTATTAGGACTACACACCTTAAAAGACCGTAGGCACGCCTCGCAAGCCACCTTCGTATCTAAGCTTCTTCTGGCTGAATATGATGTTCCCGATCTCCTATCGCAAATTAACCTGCACGCTCCAACCCGTGTCCTTCGTCCTCGAACACTGCTACAGACTGAAATGCGCAGCACTAACTACGCTGCCAATAGCCCAATATTAGCAATGGTCCGTCGCTTCAACGATTTTACCGACATCTTCGACTTCGTCATTAATTCTGCACAGTTTCGGAACCGTTTGTTGTCACTTTAGGTTAATTATGTATAGTTTAGTCATAGTTATAGTTCATTAAGACTCAGTGTCAGATGGACTGAAATTGTTTAAATACAAATACAAATGCCTCTAATTTCAAGTTCCGTTATTGGTAACAAGCCCGTGCATCAGGTTAACGATCCTCTGTATTTCCCTTCAATGTTCGATATAATCGTTCGTATACGTGATTTTCACAAACAATCCGATATGGAAAATAAGAAATACTTTCGTTGATTTATAACATCTCGACCTACCATAACTCTTTGTCTGTATAACGCGTTATCACTCGGTAGTATGCAAAATATATCGTGGAGAAGGAATAGCGAAATTTTTCTAAATAATGTCGCAATAAATAGTGATCCGGCCCATTACGCAGATAAGATTAGCTTTTCTAGGCAATACTCCCACGGTCGGCTGTGTGGAGTTGAAATTGTTTTTGTTTAGAAAACAGGATATTCTCGGTAGCCGGCTACCCAGAGTTTAAACAGAACCAAAAACTAAACAAGATCTTCTTTTTCGAGCGATCGTTTTCTCGAAAACTAACTAAACTACAACCTTATAAACTATGCTTTACAGATCGCATCGCTTGCTTGGAGCGAATTCTAGACCCTATTCCCTTCCAAACCACCAACTCCGCGACACCTATGGAAGAGTCTGATGAACCGTCGTCCTTCCGTTAAGTAGGTGGAGCATCAACACTTCCCGTCTACCTAATTCTTTATCCTTTCCCGTGAATGATGGAGATGAGGGCGACCGGCAATGATGGCTATCATGTTGTTGAGGTCTTAATATTGGTCGGATTGGTATGAATTCCTACTGACCACTTCCTACGCAACTCGTATTAGATAATCAGCAGTCAAACATGATGAAGTCAGTGTGCATTCGCCAAAATCATCTTCAGAACGCAACGCAACGCAATAACGAAAATAACTCAGTTTGCATTCCTGTTTTCACACTTCTTAATATTAATAAAAGCCCCTCTTACTACGAAATCAGTATACATGTGCCATTCCAACTATCTACAAGAATAATACTCGACACAAGAAAAAAATAAAGACGCAGGCAAATACCTTCTGTATAAGATTCCGCATTTTATTCAAACGATCGCCGGGTAAAATCAGCACCGACACGATAGAAACCACGAAAAAATCCGTCGCGTGATTGAATATTATTAAAAAATATAAGCAATGCTCCTTATAGCCGGATATCCGGACTTCAAGCTGCTTATTTTGCTAATCGTATTAATACAACAAATGATAAATTTCCCAAATTCTCGGCAGCCGGCTGCCCAGAGCAATTATTACATGATAATCGCTATTGGTACACTTACTAACAACTCTCCCCTTCCCGTGATACATGTGGAGATGCAGAGGATTCCTCGGTCTCTAGTAGCAACATGTATCGGACTAACATTCCTTCATTTCCCAGAAGATCTGCATTCGGACGTGGCCGGCGTCGGTATTGATCAGCATGCAGGGATTAGTATAGATTGTACAATGTGGCTCATCATGTTATTCCCAAGCATGTTGTTCCAATGAACATTTTGCAACCAATTTGGTTCTGGTGAATAACGGAGTAGCAACTACGGGCGATCTCTTATGCTTATGCTTAGATTTTATTCTTATTGATGGAATATTGCAACACTCCCCCTTCCCTTAAAATTTTAAATTAGTAATTTTTTTTTGACATTTTAAAGCTTTGCAGTCATCATCGTTTGAAAATTATAGCTGCTATATTCCCCACACTGATGTTGCTGATTCTCATTGATGTCGGAAGTTGATTAGTATGCTGCGAAGGTTGGTTAATTGTAATGACATGAGTAGAATGGATTGAATGAATCCCTTATGAACGAAATTCTCAATTTAAGTATGCACTAACCGAAAACAAATACATGTTACAGAAACGTAAATGGCGCAATTTATTGTGCATTTGTGTATGATAGGAAAGTAAATAAGCTTGTTCTTAATTTTTTTAGTGCAGTCGTGATCGCCAGGATTAACGGAGTATTCGTCTGTAGCTGCTACGCTCCCCCAAGATGGACACCAGAGTAGTACAACCGGATGCTGGACGCACTAACCGACTCGTTAGCCGGGTAAACACCGGTTATTATAGTAGGAGATTTTAACGCTTGGGCCGTGGAGTGGGGTAGGTGGCTGACTAACGCAAGGGGTTACAGCCAATTGGAAGGCGAAACTGGTCGTAAAGGTTCCACTAACACATTCCGTAAAGACGGCCGGGAATCCATCATCGACGTAACATTCTGCAGCGCGTCGCTAACATGAATTGGTGAGTTAGTGAGCAGTACACACATTGTGACCACCAAGTGATTCACTACACCATTGGTCAGCGAAATTGTACGGTAACGCCGAGAGTGAGGAGTGGCGAACTGTAGTGGATAATAAAGGACTTCGACAAGGACCATTTTGTGGAAGCACTTCGTGCTGACAGAGTCACTCCAATTCCGAGTGCCGATGAGCTGTCGGAAACAGTAGGTGCATGCGATGTAACAATTCCGAATAAAATGGAGCCGAGGAACTACCGGCGTCCGGCATACTGAAACGAAGGGCTAAGCGTTCTCCGAGCTGCCTACCTAAAAGCCAGAAGACGTGTTCAGAGAGCAAGATCTGAGGCAGTCAGAGAAGAGTGTAAGATAACGTTCCAGGCGGCTAGGGTCACTGTTAACTGTGAGATAGTGCTAAGCAAGCTCACCTGCTGCAAGGAGCTGTGTAGAGAAGTAGCCGCTAACCTCTGGGGCAATGCTTACCGTGTTGTTATGGCCAGGATCAAGGGTCCAATGACGCCAGTCAAAATGTGCGCTGATAAGCTGAAAATTATCGTGGAGGGCTTTTTCCCGAAGCACGACCCAACCGCGTACACCGTACGTTGATTCAGACGGTGGAAATGCTGGTGGCAATCGAGTTCCCAACGACGAGCTCCTTATAGTGGCAAAAAGGCTAAAAGCGAAGAAAGCTCCCGGACCGGATGGTATCCCCAACGTGGTATTGAAGACTGTGATCCTAGCGTTTCCGGACATGTTCAGGATAGTCCTACAGAAATGCCTGGACGATGGCTACTTCCCGGATAGATGGATGTTGCTGCCAAAACCAGGGAAACCGCCAGGAGATCCAACATCGTATCGGCCTATGTGCCTACTAGGTACTCTCGGTAAGCTCCTAGAAAGGGTCAGCCTCAACAGGCTGACGACCTACGCTGAAAGTGAGAACGGACTATCGCAGAGACAGTTCGGATTCCGGAAGGGGATACCGACGGTGGACGCTATCCGCACAACGTCATCGCGAGCGCGGATAAAGCATTGAAGCAAAAAAGAAGGGATAATCGCTACTGCGCCGTGGTAACGATAGACGTGAAGAACGCGTTCAACAGTGCTAGCTGAGGGGCGATCGCCGTAGCGCTGCACAAAATGCGGGTTCTATCTGCACTACATGTGCAAGGTACTGAAAAGTTACTTGCAGAACTGAGTACTGGTCTACGAAACGAACATGGGGCAGAGGTCGATTAGGGTCACTGCGGGAGTACCTCAGGGCTCAATACTCGGACCAACTCTCTGGAATAAAATGTACAACAGAGTGTTAACACTGGAATTGCCCAGGGGAGTCGAGTTCGTCGGCTTTGCAGATGATGTTGTCTTGACGATAACAGGCGAGACCCTTGAGGAGGTGGAGATGTTAACGGCAGAGATGATAGGCATCGTGGAAACTTGGATGTATGGTGAGTTCACCGTCGGGGACCATCCAAGTAGACTGTGATTAGGTCGGGAGCTGAATGACTCACGGAAACATTAGATAAAGAATCAGCACCGGAACGGCTCACGGGGACGAAAGCTAAGCGGCGACATAATAGATGGAGACAAGATCCGAATGTGAAATCAAAGTTCAAAGGTCGAGCCATTTCATGAACCAAGTGATGCTCCAAGATAGAGCAGAGGAATTACTATACTATAAAAACACACACTGACATTTACCGAACTCGACGAACTTAGTCGAATGGTATAAGAAACTCAGGCCTCGGTTAAAAGTCGTTTTCAGAGTGATTGTATTGCCTTTCTATAGGAGAAAAGCAAAAACGTCGTTTGTGGACATATATTGTTCAAAATTCTATCTATTGAACGAGTAGATTTTGCGTTATAATATACACCGCAAAACAAGTATAATTTGAAACCCGTCTGGAGGTTCATTATTATTCGCTAAATTTGCAAAAATGTCGAGAAAATATTGCTCAATTGTTACATTATTATCTGAACATTGAATTAATAACGCTGTCTGCATCGCTAAAACAAGTAAAAATGTTTTTTTTTACCAAATAATCATACATACATCCTCCCCCTTAAAGGGACTAAATCTTGGATTAAATTTTCCAGTTTACTGTGAAGGTGCTGTAGTTTTTACTAGAAAAACTAAAAACAAGAGAACTACGCAGAGAAAAACATTTTTGGTCAAGTATTCTTGAGTCAGGACTCCTGGCATTATATGGCAATACGTCCCACGTTATCAGGATAGGCAGTTAAGCGTTAGATCTTTTTTTACAGCTGAAGACTTATCCAAAGGATAGAAAATTGAGTCTTTGCAGTTTTACCAACGACACGACCTGAAACTTAATGAAATTTATACTGAAAAAAGTGACCGAGTTATTTACAGCCAGTTACCAGCACATTGAGTGACCCCTTGATTCGACCGCAAAAATATTTTTACAGCAACACTTCCTTGTTTATTTGATTTTCAGTTGCTGCTAGCAACCAACTTATGTTTACCAAAAAAATTCATTCGGACGTGTCCATGAACGATTTCCTGTATAATTTGGTGACATTGCTCGGTGAAGATATGGATTGTGTTTCTCGTATCATCAGGTGAGTAGTGCACATTCCCTTGTTTAATCTAATTAAAAGATCATACACCATAGATCCGCACGATACGATACTAATGCTGAATGTCTTCTTACGATATTTACCGTAAACTGGTACCGCGTCAGGTTGTATGATTGTTGGATTATCAGCTAGTGGATGTAGCCGTCGTTATCTCTATAGCAAGGGTTATCATATCCGCGTTCTACAGTCCAAATGGCAAATTAATAGCCTCTGGTTCGTCCAACAGAACAATTTATATATAGAATCATTTTCATTTATATCTTTATTGGCTAAGACAAGTAATTCCAATATAAATGTGTTTTTCGTATTTGCAACATGACTTGTGATCTATTCCAGCGTCTGTGTCAATTTGCCGTTATTAATATTTCAGCTATAACGTACCAAAAATTGTTGCAGATCAACGTATGATTGGCTAATTCCACTACATTCTAGAGCGAGAAGGTCTGAAGAAAATGTTCGCCAACTAGAACCGGCTGAATCAGATAGATCTAGCCGAAATTCAAAAGCCCAGATGTAGATTTCACCGCTCATCTAGCGAAGAAATTGTATTGGCATGTATAATGTGATGAATATTTTTATGCTACTGTCATTTACTTCTAGATATCATCGATATAGGTTACTCTTTAGTATGTTTGCAAAAACGATCGCTTTTTATAAATGAACAGAGTGGGCAATCTCTTCTATGAATATAGTGAACGTTTTGAAATAATTACCAGATTTTAAAAATGTACTATTGCACGTTGGGAGTAAGTATTTAACACACGATAATATTTTTAGTTCCATAGAAAGTTCAATATTTGCTCAACAAACTTTTCCCTAAAACATATATTATTTACAAATAAACAGTTTATTGAATTGTGTATGAGTGGTTTGAATTATCCAAAGAGTTTTGTATTTTAACTCTCCGGAAGTCGCGCATATGGCCCACTGAACAAGCAGCAACTGATACCCTAAGACGATTGCTTTAGTTTTTCGGAGCACCGTGCACTCAGTGCACTAGCCCGACTGCCGGAAGGTTAAAACAAATACAAATTATACATTTGTATTTGGTTAAAATAACAAATTTGTGAAATTTCTCACTTCTAAATATAAAAATAAATTTCTTTAACGAACCGCCGAAGCTTACATTCTTCTGAAATTTTTTGTTGTTGACAATAGATACAGGACACAAGATTAGGCTTGCCGCTTGCTCGATCTTTCGCTCGCGCTTAATGCCCATAAGTTTGACACTTATATACTGAATGTTCCGGACAGCGACCATCCTTGTCTAAGGCTTGTTCTTCTTCGCTGTACAAATAGTACCAATTACGTGAAATGCCACATCGTGTCGCGGGGATTGCTGTCTAAAAACTCTAGTCGTTTCAGAATTAAGCTGATGTATACTTTACTAAAACACATATTTATTAATCCCTGCCAGTACTCATCGTTCCAGAACCGCCGGCAACCTCTAGGGGAACATTTTGAAATTAAATGCGCTGTAATGGAGCTACATTGAAACCAGCATGTCTTTTATTTCCACAATTTTCCGTATCATAGCAAATACGCCGTCAGTTCTGTATTAGCTGTTAGCTTTAAGACAACGTTTGACAACATTGACTAAGCCGAAATCATTCTCAACAATAGGTACCATACTGGCTTAGACACCGACATGATTTGGCATGGCATGACACAAGTCGTGAAATGTCCGCAACGATTTGACCAGCAATGATCACATATATGTGCTCCAGTCGATAGCATTTATCTTGATACGTGTGAACTATTTACCGCCAGTTTCAAAACTGTATCCACGAATGGACAAATTGTTCGGGGCATTTTCAAATACTTGCTAGTATTCTCGCGCCCTTGAATTTCACAGCACAGTGAGCCATTTTCTTCCTTCTGCAAAATATATTGAACTGGCAGCAATGGGAAATTCCTTACTATAGCTGCAGTAGTAAAGGTATATCAGGCACCATTCGTACCGAAAGTGAGACACAGATTACCTACTAAATGTAAAATTCCTTAGTTTGTAAGTGCGAAGTAAACTTCTGAAATGATCATATTAGTGAGAAAAAAGCACACATTTTTCGGTTTCACAATCATACCTTTCATTTCCCCTCCAATACATCCATCTGGATCCGATATTTGATGCCTTTACCGAAAGAAACAAACCTGCTGACCGACGAATGTGAATTGAAAAAGTGACACTAAAAAAAATATGCAACATAAGAACAATCCATCTTCTCCAACAAAACGTTTTCAAACAAACAATTTTACAAGTTGTAAAATTTAGATGTTTGAAAAAATATCTGATAGTTGACGCGACGTCAACAAGAAAATAACAAGTGTTGCTGGTTTCAGGCATTTTCTAATGAAATGTCATATTTGACAGTACCAGTTACCGGAGTCACTGAGGAGTAGTCATATTTGCGATACAGTTTTGGAATGCCAGTGTCTAGTCGTGTCGTTGGTTTCACTGTTTCAACGCACAGTGTAGTAGAAATCTAGTTTTCCTTGACGCAACCTGACGACTATCGTAATTCGACAAAAATTTTAAAATCAACTGTACTACTTAATGGCCCCAGCCACCAAATCCGATTCCAGTATTTCAGTCCGAGCTTTGAAATGTGTCAACAAAATCTCTCGTTCGCCATTCTTCAATTACATACGGTGGAATCGTATGCGAAAAAGTTACCCCAACATGCGAACTGCCGTTCAAGAAAGTGCCAAGGGATGGCGCGTCCTGACCAACCGGCAGAAGTTACCGTTCCAGCTGGAAGCCAGAAGTGTTCCAAGAAACGCTAACGTTCCATCTTACTACAGGCTGGGAGAACACGTCCTCGGTAGGCGAGTTCGCGCACAGCTGGAACTATTCAAGGTTAAACTGGAACGACAGTTAGACGAGCGCGTTGAGGAAGTATGCAAAAATATATGTAACGTGCGCCGGAGAAAGCAATTAATCAAATGAAAAAATGAATAATAGTCATATTATGTTGAAAAACTTGATCGTAGTCTCGGCGGAGATAAATAGCTTGAAAATACTTCAATGCATTGATATATTAGTCGATTATATTGAAACTGCAATTAGCTGAATACATTCATCCAGCAATAAAAGAGAGTATCACACTAATGTCGTTTATACTTTTTACTTCAGAACCCTGAAACAAAACCAGGTTAGATGCTTCAAATAAACCTTATTAGGAGGTTGAACTTGAGTGCATCTACTAACTTGAGATTTTGTACTCTCGGGGATAAGAAAAAATAGGCTTTGGAGTTCAGAAACAATTTTCTACAGTCGTTTAAGACAGATTGAGGTGGCACTACCTGCTGCTGGAAGCTGTTAAATCCTGGATCAAAAATATCAAGTGACGCACGTAGGATTATTTATATTTTTCGCGAAATGGTACACTTTTAATAACAATTCGTTGAAAATTTCATTAAAAGCAGCATATTTCTTTTATAAAAGTAAACTAGTAAATTTAAGAAAAATATTTGAAATTTGAATATTCTATATGAATTGACAGTAAGCTTGTTATTTTGTTAAACTAAATGTGGTCAAAACCAAAGGCGTTGTTTACTTATATAAAGGCTCGTACAGAATGAAGTCAAATCTACCAATCGAACATGTCACCGGCCACCTATCGTGCAAAGTAAACAAACATACTTCTTTAGGAATGCCCTCATGCGTGCTCGCAAGAGGAGTATTGTTATTGGCAGGAAAAATATTACAATAATGGGAGTGAAAAACTACCTGTTTTCTCATTTCTTATATTGCTTACAAAAATCAGCAAGTTAACAAGAACGTGATTAATGCAAATTTTAATTGATTCACCGAACCTCTACAGTGCCATTGAACGACTATCAGGCTTATTTTCCCTTTTTTGTATAGTTGATAAATTCACAAACGGAACGTTACAAAACACTCTATTATCTAATTGCGAATATTATGACATTCTTCTTCAAAGATATTTATGGTAAGTGATTTCATGAGTGTTGCCAGGTTTGATGAAACTGTAACGGACTTACTTTATAACTTCACAAAATATTCCCACAAGTCATAAAACCCAATCCCTACATGCACCAATGTGAATCCTTCTCAGGTCACAGGTCATAAAACCCAAATCTAACATATCCTTTAGTCAGGCCACTTGAAACGAGGCCACACTCATATTTTCCCACAGATCGTAAATTACTCGAACGATCGTTTTCAAATCCAACTTGCATAACCAGATGGGCGCATTCCAGTTAAACCATTCTGGGTCACACCATTTGTTATAGCAACATTCTCACTAGGTCATTATTATGCTAAGGCTCATACTTATTCATCAATTTGTTTTCCCTTTTTACGCTACCCGTACATAATTATGTACTTTGGAATTGTAGCTGACTCCTCCCATCTTGATATACATAGAATAGTAAAGTCAGGTTAGCTAGGTCAGCTCTTAAGATTTTAAAAATGAATAAAACAGATTATGTCAAACCACCAAGAACGCCACATCCAAAATGTTAAATAGTGATGACCTTTAAAATCCAAAATAGCGACCGTGACAGGACATTACAAGTGACGACTCGTGACGTCCCGAAATATTCTCTCCAGCGCGATAAAAAACAAATACGACTTTACGCCACGTCGGTTCCTAGGCCTCGGTTATGCGTCCAAGCCGCGTAGAAATGGTACCCCTTAAACAGAGGTTCCTGAAGGGTATTGGATGGTTACCGGAACCCAGTAAAGTTCAACCGTTAAAGGAGCCGGAAATCTAGCTGGTTCTAATTCGTTTTCCGGCACCAGTAACACAAGCGATTCTAACTAGTCGCTCCAGCACCTCGTTGAATTCTTACGATTTCATCACCTGGGGGCCAGTTTGACGATATGAAATGAACTTTGTTTACGTTCGACAAGTTTTGATTCGAGCCAACAACATCCAGCCCTCTTAAGAATGTATCCTGCAATATGGTACACTAGATTACGTTCTGAGTTATCGAGGACGCTATCGTCAAAGATCTTCAGAATACTCTAACTCCACAAGATCCATCTGAAAAAAGGAAGACATTTTAGACCAAGACTATATTCGGTACCACCTGGTTTGCTTTTTCTTCCATCTGTTCATTATACTCTTTTTGATCTGATCTGATTTGTTTGATTTACGGATGCCTTTGGTTAAGTTCATTAACCATTTTATATCGTCCAACTTATAAGATGATGAAGGAATTCCAGATATGAACTATGATAAAGAAAGCAACTTCAAGTTATCTTTAAATTGAAGAGCAGTTGGACGTTATTCAAGCAGTGTTCTTGCAATAAATTTGCACTAAAATTTCAAGTAGGGGAACTGTGGGCAAGACGGACAGGTGGGATAGGACGGACACGTGGTTATTTTAGGGATATAACATTAAAACTTCAATTGTATTGTATGTGTACCCTATCATTATGGGTAACCATGAATTATGAAACACTTAACAGACCTTGAATACTGTTAAACGTGTACAATTTAAGCAAATATTGATAATCAGTAGCGCAACTTCGTGCGGATGTAATTTGCAAGTTTCCGATTTTAAGGTTTATCGATGAAAAAATCAATTTTTTCGCGGATTTTTTCCTTTATTTCGATAAAGTAACTCTTAAGTGACATCTTCGTGGAAAATAACAGGTAAGTTGATTTATGCGTGAATAAGTACAAACGTTTAAAAAATATGTGTACTGGTGGGGCAAGACGGACAGTCTTGATTAATTCTATTGATTCATCCTTATATAAAAGTCTCGCGTGTAGGAACGAAATTCTAGCAGTCAAACATGGAGATTGTGACTGTTCATTGGAACTGATTGTATAGCTCTCTTTATGACAACGGCAAAAACGATATTAGAAAATGCTCACATTAGAAAATATCAGTTGCTTCAACTCTAAATCGGATCCCAAATTTATTTACCTTTATTTTTTGAACAGCTGATCAGCCAAGTAAACAAAGAGCGCACCAAATGTCATTCCGGTCGAGCAGGGACTCGGAAAGTACCGCTATGTAACGCAGCGTGTACTGGTTCATTATAGTATAACATTGGACTTCACTGCAAATACTTATTATTGTTCTGTCACAGTGACATGGTTTCCGCTTAAAATAACCTGAAAAATCCGCTTAAAATAACCAGAGTCCTGCGTAGACTCAAATTCTTTGAATAAATTTAAACACGTTATTCATTGATTAATTAGCATTCTATAAATCAGATGAAATAATGTTTGAAATGATTTTCTCTGGGATATTCCGTTTGCAACGATAAAGCTGCTTAATTTTTCATTCAGTATGAATTTATTTTGTGATTTGATCAAAGTCACTCAAAGTTACAGCAAATATTCCAGAAAAAATAAATAGTCTGGTATTCCACGCAGTGTTGCGCATTCCTCTGTACGGGACTCTATATTGTATACAGACTCTAGTCAAAACCAATATATTTGGTCAAAACCTAGATGTTTGGATAAACATAGCATTTTTAGGATCATTTCGATCTCAGCGTGTAATTATAATCCTTATTGCATAATTTTCGATTACCTGCTTGCCGACCCGAGCGGAACTACGGTGGGCATGCAAAGAAGCAAAACCCAAATCTTACCGCCAAAAGAACACATTCCCACGGAAGGAGCTTTGTGGGAGATAATCCTGCCGAAGATATACAAAAGAACAACATATCCCCTGTTAGGACTACTAGACCACATGCATTACTATGTACATTGATATCACCGCCTGCTTCACTCTAGCTGGACGTTCAATTTAGGGATCAAGCAAAAATCGTAGATACACAGAAAAAGACGCATCCTGCGTCCAGCAGCACAAGCGCATGCTGAGATAGATTAAATAAACGTAATAACTTATCTCGGCAGGGAAGTTATGTTATTATCCGAATGTAGGGCGGATATTGTTTCGATTTGTGCTATTTGGGCGCAAACTAACCTTCTGGTTTGCGCATGGACCTCAGTTCTCGAACTGTTGATCCGTAAATCCGCAAGCGCACACTTGAAAAGACTAATGAAGATATGCTTTCAGTCGGCATGCACCTTCCTTGCCTTCAGCAGCCTACCGTTCAGTGCAATTGATCTCCGTTCGGTACGGATCAGTCAGTCTTACGCGGAAGGATGGTTGAAGAGTAGGTACAAAAGATAATCTTAACTACTTTGAAATAAATATTTGCGGTATTAGTGATGTTTGTTTGGATGTTTTCTGTCTTTCAGTAGCGCTTTCGAGCACGCAAAACGTACGAAACGTTCGCATAAATATTTTCAAGACTTTGCCACTGTCTCCTACTTTGTGACTTTGTCGTGCCACTCCAGAAGATCATTGTGCGATCGAAGAATAGGACTTATAGCAAAAGGGTTCTTCTGAAAGGTCGTCTGGCAAACACCGTAGATCCTACGACAGGAAAGATTTTCCTTCCTTCTGTTTACCTCTATTTTGGTTTACTTTCGCCGGCTTTGTCAAGTTCAATGGCACTTTGATTGTAAACAATTTTGCAACAACTTAAGAATGAGAAAAGGATCGGAATTAGAGTAATCAGTGTGGGCTAATAGCTTTTAATGCCCGTTGTGTTAATCGACAGGAGGAGAATGAGGGACCGTTTTCGTTTACAATCGTCTCTGGTCCATCCTAGACACGTAGTATCAAATTTCACTTCAACTTTACGACATGATTTAAATCACCCCCTTGCCAAGATCATTTGCGTATAAATTGATTTTCCTCTACCAATAAAAATTCGAGTCCCTTCGAGAAAACCACTTCGGCGCATAACAAAAATGGCCGCATCATTTCGGTTTCCCACAGTTTCTCTACCCTTCCGATATTTGCAGCCAGCAACATGTAAGGGGGACTCAATTAAATAAGTGCATGTTATTTGAGACGAATTAATTAAATTTTAATGCAATACCTATTCAGTCGAGGAGGGTTAGAAGAGCCTACGATTGTAACGGACAGCTCAATGGAAGATCTGGAAATATGAAAAGTGTGCTTGGACTTGATAGTAAAGGTGTATTTCTGCCGTTCGAGATTTTAATTTTTTGTGCATACACATGTATATTCGAAAAACAAACAGATTCAAAAGTATCATTTGTAAACATACATAGATACGAATGAAGCCTACAGCCATACGTTGTCCTGTTGAAACATTTATTTAATATAGTAGAACGGGGCAAGATGAGCACTAGAGTGGCTCGCGGTTGTATGGGAAAACTTCAAAATGATTTAAACTAGCGGGCACAGCACTTTTTGAGTTCCTTTTGTGGTCCCAAATGCCTGTGCAAAATTTGGTAGCGGTTGGTTGCTTCCCGGGTTTGCATTGCGTTCAAAGTTTGCATGGAATTTTATATGGGAAAATCAATTATTTTGCATTTTAATTAATAAAGATCCCTATTTCACTGATAATGAAAACCAGCTACATAAAACTATAGTTCAAACCTTGGTTAACAACTTTGTCGAATACCGTAACTAGCTACGAGTTTTCAAAAAATAGTTATAACGATTAAAACTTATGGTAAAATCCAAATGCAGAAATTGATTTGTTTTTCCAACACTGCCGGTGCACCACCGACATTGACATTGACAAAACTTAGATAAATGAGAATATATTCATCGCAGAGACTTGGTATCTTTGAATGAAATGTTCAGAATGGATTGCTGAATAAAATAGACGTAGTCAGAAAATGAAAAGAAGCGGGGGTGGGGGGGTCTTGTGTACTCCCCAGTCCCTTTTTAGATTGTTTCGTATAAGACAAAGAATCATTACGTACTTGTAAAAGTCAACGACTGAACTTTCTTAATATTTTGAGAGACCCAAATATGAATCATACTACTATCTTTGTTGTGGGAAAAAACATTTACAATATTTAGGATTTACACCTACAAATTTGTTATTTTTGCTTGATGCAAAAACTAACTCAGGTCTGGAAATCGCGTTGGGTTCTAACCTGAAGTATATTGCTGGTCCACCAAGATCATCTCTGTTTTGCGTGAACCTAACTCAATTTCATCAAAAAACGCTTGTTTGAAGTAACTATCCTGGTTTCGTTCCTAGATTCTCAAACGAAAACTTCAAAAAAAAAAAAACAATTCCGAGACTTCAAGGAATCTAAGGATATGCATTTTTTTAAATTCTGACTCTGAACGGCTAAGAAATAGGGTTTTAAAATATGTAAAACTTATAAACCGTTGTATCATTTTAAATGAGATAACAGTAGAGTTCTTAAATAGTAGCACTCAAACACGTAAGATTAATTTTTAATTCGACGGTACAAACCTGCGTTGAAGATGTGCTCCTTATGTTATACTAAACTATCTAAAAAGGGAACTGGGGAGTACACAAGCCTCCCCCTCCCTCTTCTTTTCATTTTCTGACTACGTCTATTTTATTCAGCAATTCATTCTGAACATTTCATTCAAAGATACCAAGTCTCTGCGATGAATATATTCTCATTTATCTAAATTTTTAATGTCAATGTCGGTGGTGCACCGGCAGTGTTGGAAAAACTAATCAATTTCTGCATTTGGATTTTACCATAAGTTTTAAAATTCATTCTGAACATTTCATTCAAAGGTACCAAGTCTCTGCGATGAATATATTCTCATTTGTTCAAGTTTAAAGTATCGGTGTCGTGGTGTACTGACAGTGTTGGAAGAAATAATTAATTTCTGCATTTGGATTGAACCATAAGTTTTAAAATCGTTATAACTATTTTTTGAAAACTCGTAGCTAGTTACCGGTTTCGACAAAGTTGTTAACCAAGGTTTGAATTATCGTTTTATAAACCTGGTTTTTCATATTGAGTGAAATAGCGATCTTTATTAACGTAAATGCAAAATAATTGATTTCCCCATATAAAATCTCATACAAACTTTAAACGCAATGCGCAAACCCGGGAAGCAACCGACCGCTCCCAAACTTTTCACAGGCATTTGGGACCACAAAAGGAACTCAAAAAGTGCTGTGCTGAAAAATGTCATTTTCGAGCCACTCTAATGAGCACCCCAAAGTTCAATATCTATTTTCTCCATAAAATGGCTTCTTTTACCTCGAGTGTCTTTGACGTTAGTCTAATTTGTATTGAAAATAAGCAGTCAAAAATGTGTTGATTTTTAGTATATCTCTATACCCCGATGCAAGATGAGCTCGGGGCAGAAGAATTGTGTCCACCCAACAACAGCGATGCAAGGCTTTCCGAATGTGGCCTGGTGTGTTACATGAATCCATTTACAAAACTCGCAAAGTGACCGACGCACAGAGGAGTATTTGATGGAAAAACCTGGTCGAAATTATTTAAATACTTGTTTGCAGCAGAAATTAATATTCAACTAATATTATATTTTGTACATATTGTATTATATTTTATACATATTGTATTTCCATATTGCATTGCAATTTTCATTATTGAGGATTTCGGTTGATAAGAAGTAAGTTTAGCTGATTTTAGGATGTAATAACCAGGAAAGGCATGTTTGATAACTGTTTCCGTTATCTCGTTTGGTCTTATAGTCAAGTTCGCCTCACCAAATATGAAAAGATCTTCTTCGGGAGTGTTTCATAGTTTTGTTACAAGTCTCAAATTTCAAAGTGTAATCGATTTCAATGGTTGGAGCAACTTTCATAATTTTGGAATCAACTGGATTACCTGCACTACGTTGACTGATCTGAACTGTATTCGTTATTCAGCAACAAAAACAGTTTCTCTAAGATTTTGAATTTTTTTGCGACACATGCTACAACATGTGGTGATTGAAATATTTTTCTGTGGTCATTCACTATTTGCAGTTTTGAACCGTTTTCTTTTCGTGCATTACTAAACTACATATTTTGCTTCAACTATGTTTCGAAATGAATCAGCTGGTGCCGAAGAACCTTGAAGCGCTCTGGTTTAATAAAACCATCATTTCGTTACCCAGGTAACTAATCCTTATTTTTGCCTAAAATTATCTATTATTTTCAAAAGAAATATCCTTGCAAAAGTTTGAACTTCGCACGGACATCTTAGTAAAACGACGAAAAATGTCAAAAATATCTCATTATTCAAATTGCTCACATTCAAAATGGCGCAATTATCCGCAAGTTTTTTTCGCCGATCTAGTAGTCTTTGGACTAAACTTAATCAGAGTTTAAGAGTTTTCACTGGGACGAATTGGGAACATGAACTTTTTGAATTTTGAAAAGTGAGAAAATCGCGTATTTTTTTTCTTTGTTTATAAGTTCTATAAAACTGACATTCTTCAGAATACAAGGGTCTATCTATGCCAGTATAGGTCCCTGACCTCTGTTTATTAAAAGCAAAAAATATTCAAGTCTAAACAATCCGAATCACCAATTCCTGAAGATTTTGTTTCCACGTGCGACCCTTAATCAGCCAGCCAGAATTAAACAACCTCTACCTTTGACAGTTAACAGTGTTGCCAAATTTTAGCAAATACACGCAATAATATGGGTGCCAACTAATGCAGAAATTATTAGAGAATATTATTATATAGTATAATGCCCTTGATTACGGTTTTTTTTAAATTTGACTTTCGGTCAGCTTTTTCGGTCAAATACTCCTATACACACTAAATTTTGATTGCCGAAAATCAGCATAATTTTGCTGAATTTTGCCTTGCTGAAATATCAGCAATAATTCCAGCAAAAAATATTTCGCTGAAATTACAGCAATTCAAACCTGTCAAAATTCACTGAACTGTCAGTTTGATTTGCTGGAACTCAGCCAAATTGCCATTTTTTCACTGATTGATTCAGCAATCAAATTCTATAGATATGATGATTTTCGTCATAATAATGGGCTTTACTAAAAATCAGCGAAACAAAAATGGCAAAGCGGAACTCTTTGCAAATCCAGTTTTGCTGAAAAGTTTCAGCAAAATATTTTGCTGAAACAAAATACAAAAAAATGGTGTGTTTGCGACGGCCACTCGATTGAAACTTTGGGATTTTGCGTTTGGGTGGTTGGAAAATAATACATAACTAAATATATGAAAAATGGGTAGCAAATTTCTTGTTTTTACAGTTATAGTTAATTAGTGGATAGGTAAAGTATCATACTGTTATTACTGTTGGGATCAGTGCAGAAATTATTGCATTTGTAACCAAAATCTAACAATAATTTTCAAAACAAGTGTCAGTTTATACATATACTCTGTGTAAAAATAAGGATAAGAATGCATGTCATTTTAAGGAATTATCTTAGTGTCAACGAATAAAAATGACACAACTGTAACATTTGATGCTTTAGAAAACGTTTTGATCAATGAGTTTTTAGTCTCAGGCGATCCGATTATCAAAAATGCGGATCAACCATGTTGGTTCTCAAAACGACAGCTAACAACATTGTTTACTAGTTACTAGCGATGAAACATAGGTTTGCTTGGATTTACGTTTGTACACAAAGTTGTTTGCTGTCGTTTTTCTCCCCCGCAGCATGTCATCCGCTTACCTCACTTCTCACCTATTTACTGCCAAAGCCGTATCACCTTAGAACTCTAAGCACCTTGGTATGAGGGGAGTTGAAACAAAGAGAACACTGTTAAAAAAATTAAAATATTGATGCATTGTCATTCATTTGTACCAGTTATTCTGATGTAATTTGATAACGCATAAACAAAAGTAAGAAATTTAAAAATAATCTATCATCGAATGACAGTTTTTGTAGATTTGTCTAACAAAAACAAAAAAATGATTTCAACCCTCCTCGGTCTCCCCTAATCGTAGTAAGCGATGAAGCTGAAACATAAAGTATACGCAAAAACATTGTAACTTAAATTCTCTTGGGAAAGTGTGATATATTAGTCAAAATATTAAATAAGAGGATACAATTATTTGTGTTTGTACTTTTTGTTCGTATTTTTGATTGTTTAGTAATTGGTGACCATATGCCCATTTTATCCAAAATTGGGGCTACTTTACGCCAAGCTTTACATAAGTCTATATTACACAATCTATATATTTGATCTAAAATTTACTCTTGGGAGTTGACTCTAATTCAAAGCAGACTTTTATTAGCATACTAGCTTGACTGTTTTGAAAAATAAAGGTAATCGATAATTTGCAAGTTGAGTAGTGTACTTGCAATGGAGTAAACATATGAAAACGCTATCATTTCTAGAAGTATTAATATTATGTGTATTGAAGCAATTTGCTGTGGAATTACGCGAGGAATAGTTCTGCGCGTTTTTGTTGGAAAAGCTCTGCTCTCCGGAACACAATTAAAACTACTTTAAGAAAAATACTAAAACAAGGTTGTCTAATTCATAAGAATCAATGAAAAAATATATCATGAATAGCGGTTTTCTCGGCTTGTTGTTTTTCATTGTAGGACTTATTGATTTTTGGATGCGTGGTGCGCACTTTTTGAACATACTCTTTTATTTTTACGAGCACGACATGCGGGAGCGATCTCCAGGTCTCCGGGTTTTACAACAATTTCCCCGGGTTTGGTGGGAAGAAGCATAGGTTCAATTTGTTTGGAATTAATTGATTCTTTAAAAAATATTTAAAAAGTCTAAATTAACTATTACTCTGGTTCAGATTTATTTTTCCCGACTAACCCTTCGTTTCAAGGTGGCGAAGAGTTAACCAAATATTGCTAATTTCTTTCACAAAGCATTCCACTAAGTCGCTCAAAATGGTGTAAAAAAGTTATTTTACTGCAATTTTAGCAAATCATTTCACTCTTAGTGGTGCTTATCACCAGCTGCACTAAGGTCTGGCAGATTTGTTCTAATCCAACTGACTAGGTCAACATCAAACGAGTTCTTGCTCTTCTTGGTGTTGTTGCTACTCCAGCAGCGATCCTTAACTGGGCTAGGGAGGTGAGTTTTTCCCCTTTGTTGCGAAACTAAAATTTGTTGGTGTCGAATAACCGACACCACATAGTGTGATGTCGCAGCTCTGCCTCCTTTGCTCTCCTTCTCCTGTTAGTTATGGAGGAGAGCGATGCTCGTCCGACATCCACAGTGAGAGTAGCTGGTGCTTTTGTATTCTTAGCACTTAGTCGGGGAAGTGAAATACTACACCACATTAAGCCGATAAAACCGTTCTCAAGCGTGAAAAATTTACAGTTTTACTTTAACGTGGTAATAAAAAGCGATTGAACTGCTTTAAAATGCCTAGCAATCGCTTTGATTCCAATTTCTGTCTCGTTCCACTCAAAATCCACCACCCCCCAGATCAGTGAAAATCTCCGGGTCAAAGCCTCTCCAGAGGTGGCAACCCTAATAACAATAAATCAAGAAGTTAACATTATTTTGGAAAAAAACCTTTTTGGTATTAAGTAGCTTTTTTAGTTCTTAGATCTCATGTTCAATCTTGATTTTGCAAAAATTCTTTTCACTGACTTTGGAGGTACTTCTGCCATATGTAAAACTTCAATTAGTTTCAAATTTGAAGTTGAGTGTTCATAGTTCATTAGTGTAATGTACAAAACGTTCTATTTTTGGTGTGAAGTAACCTCCGATGACGTTATCCTATTTTTAGGTAATTTGGCCCAACTCTTACTATTTATTTAATATTTACTACAAAGTTTTATACATCAAGAAGAACTTTTCATTCCACAATTCGAAAAATAGTGAAAATCAAATAGGAATAACTTAGGTCAAATAAGAAATGGGTGGTCCGAATTGAAACAGGGTTGGGTAATTCGGACCTTTCACGCACTTTTGTGCTGAACCGTTTATACACAATACGGTAAAAGATCGGAAAAAGTCGCCTTAGAAAAATGTTGATCAGGCTCCCAGGAAACTTATTTATTTGTGAATCGGGGAACACGTTCTAGTTCTATAGCATATAAACCCTTACTAGGTACGAATTGGCCCAGTTCCCCCTATGTATATTCAATAATATCATATTTGAACATGTTTCATTCAAAATTTAATAAATATGCGAAGAATTTATAAAGACGCACGTGTTGTGTATATTAACAAAAACTATTTCTTTTTGGCCTCTTCCGTTTCTAAAAGAATATTCAGGGGAAGGCAGGATTTAAACATAAATTAGATATAGTTTTCTCATAATACCAATGTTTACAAATTTTCTCACAAATACAAATATTTTTTTTAATGAATAGGATGGAATATTAAATTAGTTTCACTACTAAAATGCAAAATTTGACCTCAAATTCGTGTTCAGCGACCCCGAAAACCCAAATATACAAAGCTTCATTCAAATTTGTAAATATTTTACTTTTTTAGTTCACCATTTTGAAATTTCCAAATCTAACCTCAAATTCGTGTTTAGTGACCTTAGAAACCTATGAATTCACTTATTCTTAGACAAGTAGATCGAGTAATTTAAATTGTACATGAAAAACTGTTTTCAAACTATGACACGCGTTTTCTCGAAACAAAACTTTTCGAATCGGCGAGCATTCTCGTTTTTGAACCATTCAACGAACCAACTTCGCGTTTTGTCCGCCTAAAAGAAGACAACATTTTCCGGTGCAATATTTTGATCATAAATGATTTTTTACAGCCGGCCAAAAGGGAAAAAATATGCGAAAAAACGATACTTTATTTTCACGTCGTCGCCATTTTGTTACAATAACGATTTTTTTCATGTTAGTTAGCCCTGGGCTTGGGTGGTGAGCCTGATGGGCGCGTACTCTTGTTTGGTCGATAAGAGTGGGAGATCCGAGCAAGTGCTGGTTCATTGATCTCTGAATCTCATGACTAATAATCATTCGATCGAGTGTTTTGGCGAACGGCTGATATGGATGTTTCTACTTTCAAATGGGGGAACATACTGGTTCGGTTGTTCGAGGACTCATTTGATCTTGAGCATAGTGATCGTGTCATTCGATTCGGATCAATGGACTGTCATCTATAAGAGGTGATCAGACTGAAGGTGGGTGTTTTTATCTCTTAAATCGCTCTGTCGCTCTGGCTCGTGAAGATGGCGAGTAACACTCGTCTATAACGAATCGGATTAGCTGTTTTCAGAAACAGAAATGACAATATTTTATGGATGGAACCTTCACTTGAACATACTGTTCAGCCACTAGTTGATGCTCAACTAGATCTACTTAATAAACTGAAACACGTAGTTTTCGAAGAAATCCAATCCTCGTGAACCACATCACCAAAAACCTAAAAGTAATTTAGATGCATGTAATATCTATATCTTTATCGCTCTCGCAGGTTTGGGATTGACGGTATTGTAAACATCATCAAGCCACAATAGATTCAATAGAGTTATCTAAATATAAGGACCTTCGCTCTTTTTAGTTTCTATTTGCACCAAGTTCTACTACTAGAGGTTAATTAGTTCTCATGCTAATAATCCACCAATCATTATGACTACTCAGGATTTTATTTATATAAGAAGTCCGCTTTAAGATATTGCTTACAATACGCCTTGATAGTGGTGTATCGAGGAGGCCAGGAGGGCTGATATGGCCGTTTTTTCTGTTCTATACTTTTCCTCTATTTACCCGCTCATAACCAGCAATGAACCAGTAACAAATAGATAGTAATTATTGAGAAAGGATGTGCTATGTGTGGTGGTTGGCCAAGTATTGGTAGAGTTTGAAGTACTAATGTATGTCTTTTATGTGATGATCATAACTTCAGCTGTATCTGGTACCTATCTAATCTATTACGTCTCTCATATATTGTCTTTTTATTTCTTCTTTTCGAGTCCTATACTGCCATTCTACACCCGCCTTCAGCTGGGTCAGCAAAGATGGTGATAGTGAATGTCTGAACACTCATACATTCTCAAACGCGGTCTCAAGCGGGAACCTACGAAAATGCCCTCGCGCACGCGATTACGAATCGGTCACGTCCGGGAAGTCTATCCTTGATCCTAGAAGCCTAGGTCCATGCGTTCAGCTGGACCAACTAAGAAAATACGCTCATACCGATTAGACAACACGTCTCATGGCGACATGACCGGGAACCCTATCGATATAAGGGATCCCACTCTCTGCCAGAATTCTAACCGCACACCGAAAATTTAATATCAGACTCACGGTTCGCGCGACCATTCAAGTACACACGCAAACATGTTACAAAATCACGTCAGCGTATAAACGTTAGAGCCCCTCGCGATTTTCCAAGCAACCTACGCCCACGAAATCGCAAACATGATTATACGTCTCAGCACTCATAAACTTACCAACGCGATCTCAAACGTCAATCTACAAACTCCCGCGTTCGCGCCATCATGAATCGGGATCGTCCGGAAGTCTCCATCCTCGGTACCAACAGTCTAGGTCTATGTTAATTAATAAAAAAATAAAATAAAATTGAAAAATTAAGAAAAAAATAACTCCCATATCCACTAGACAAAACGTTCCATGGCGACATGATCAGGAATATATGATATGGGGTAACTCACTCCCAGTCCAAATGTGATCCGTACACGGAAAACTAAATATCAGAAAGACGGTACACGAATATATGAATAGCTGCGGGGTTTCGAAATCGAATTTATACACGCGAAGTCACATACACGCGAGCACACGCGACAAACACGTCAACATACGAACGCTTAAGCCCTTCGCGATCATCTACGCACACCTATGTCCGCGATCGCTGAAACTTGATAACAGTCCGGTAATTACGTGAACGTTTTAGTACTTACGAAGTTACAAACGCGAACCCGCAAACGCGCGCGATCATGAATCGGTCACGTCCGGAAATCTTTAGCCTTAATTCTAACAATTTAGGTCCATACATTCAGTTGGACCAATCAAAAAAATAAAGCTCATATCTACTAGACCACACGTTCTACGGAGACATGACTGGGAACTCTAATGATATGGAAGAACCCACTTTCTTCTGGAATCTGAACCGTGCACAAAAAATTAAGTTCAGATTCACGGCCCGCGCGTGATCATTCTAGAACACACGCGAATATGCGAAAGGCATATAAATAGAATTTATACACGCGAAGTTACATACACGTTAGCACACGCGACATACAAACGCACACGCGATCGAACACGTTAACGTACAAATGTTCGAGCCCTTCGCGATGACACACGCGATCGCGAGTCCCTACGCCCGCCCATACCTGAACCGTACAATGAATATCACATTCAGAATCACGGGTCGCTACAATTGGCCTACAGCAGTGTTTTAGTGGGCGTCTCGTCTGCAAATTGTAGTATGTGATTCTGACGGGGAGCCCTTCCGAGAACCTAGCTCTACAGCTCCAGTAGGACAACTGTCGAAAAAAATAACGAATTTTTTCATGTTAGTTAGACGCCTCTATGAAATGTAATCTTTAAAATCGTTTTGGTTTTCTACTTAAAGACGACGAATCGCGACCTGTATAATGCCCGCAGATGAGGTCGGTTTTCAAGATACCTTTTGCTAGAGCCGTCATTTAGGACGCCATTTTTGACACCTTATACTTGCATATTTTGATTTTATAGATGAAACCTTAATAAACATTTTGTAGAATAGCGCACATGTCTAAGTCATTTTACTTCTTCAAAACAAATTATCAAACACTTGCTATAATTGTGCAAAGAGGACCGACCCCCTTACTGTCTACGATCTTTTTTCAATAATCCTTTCTGGTTTGTAAGATTTGTAAGAAAGGGTTAATGGCATTAAGTGTTTCATCTATTTTGTAAAATCACCCGCCACACATCTTTCCTAACTTTATATCCCAAAGATGCTTTCTTGTAACTATGGTAACAGTTTCGCAATATCATGAAAAGTATACAAATTGATAAAAATTACCTCATATTTTCAAAGCGGCTTAAAATACGAAATCGGAAACAATCGGTAGGTTTCATTTTACTATTATAACAAGAAACAATCGATCTTTCATACAATATATTTCATTCAACCGGAAACTACCGGAAACGTAAATCAACTTTTTCAAATTGAAGTGAACTTGAAAATTTTCATTCTTATACCTAATACGTATGTGTCTATGATGCTTGGTGAATATAACCCTTTCATGCCCAACTTTTTTCTAGTGCATTCTCTGAAAACGGTTGGGTCAAGAAACACGAAAAGACTATTTTCATAAAGATAGGTGCTTCCATGGCAGTGCTAGAAGCTGGTCAATTTTTACCTTCTAATGCTCAATACAATTCTGCTAGATTAAGTGAAAAAATCATTTTCCGTCTTCAACGTAAACTGTCCCTGGCACCACAGGTCCATCGGAATCCAATCAGACTAATTGCAATAACTTCAGTTCTAGAGCTGATCCTTATAACTGTTAATACTCAAATTAAAGGCAATAATCGCATTAATGAGCCTTTCTTGTTTTTGTGAGCAAATATCCCCTCAATCAAAAGTTATAGCTGTTTAAAAACGTTGTTGTCCACAAACAACATGGCCATGAATGGGATAAAGGTAATTTATTTGTATTAGAAATACATAACATGATTCAACAAGCCTTCTTTTACAACTTCAATGGCTGTTGTGAATAAAAATGGCTTCAGACCATCCTGAACTTTTCAATTAAATTCACAATATTTGAGACTGACATGCAACGCAAAAAGAAGCTAAAATTGGTCGGTTAGTACCTCTTGTAACATGGGTAAATACAACATTTGAAAGCCAGTATTCTGTCCAGCGATGCGGAAATCGTCACACTACACAATAAAACAGCATGATAACTTAATTTGTGATTTTTGACTCTTGATCAGGTTTCGAATTGATTTACTACTCTGGCGGGCTTAGCGTAAGTAGTTAATTAAATTGCTTTGGAAGCAGCTCACCTGGGTTTGATTCCCAACTCCGCACGTAGAGATTTTTCTAACTCGAAAAAAGGCAAATGGCTCTAAGGTTAAGAGGTTTTATAATCGAAACAAAAAAAACTATAAAACACTTTATAGTGACGATCAACTTATCTCAGCAAATTTTCGTACTTGCCGTAAAGTGAAAGCAGCTCAGTTTGGACGGCAAACATCGCTACTGCAGTCCACAAAGAAAGTTACACTGACTGCCTACAGGAAGATTGCCCTGCATGTAGTGAGCGGTAATTAAAAACGTTCCCTAATTGTTCTGTTTGTAATTCTGTTCCGAAGTAGAGCAAATTTGGGAGAAAGTAAAATCCTATAAAAACCCGGCCACTTTGAGACAGATTCCTTATTATTTTGATCAGTTCGGTAGTGAATGCGCGCGAAATGAACAAGTGCTTGCTTTTGGGATGTGCAGTGATAGCCATTATAGGCGCGGTTGGAGGAGATTTTGGATTACCAGTAACGGTTCCGTTTTTCTCGGTAAACGTAAGGACTGCAATCGGATTAGGAACGTTGCCAGTGCTTTTGGCAAACTCCACCATTACAACAAACGCTTCCGTTGACGAAAGTGGAACATTGACTGCGATCAGAATAATAGTTTCGAATGTAACAAATCCATTAGGATCGCTTCTAACCACGATTCAAAGTGCGGTAGATAATAGTAACTCGAATCCTGCCATATTATTTGAACAACTCTCCTATCTTATTGGAAACACTTCTATTGCTCTAACCAATGCATCAGCAGTTGCAGCAAACTTGTCAACTACAATCAAATCTGCATCGTTCACAGGCATCACTGGTAGTTTAACAAGTTTATCGACTGAGGTAACTAGTTTGTTAAATCCGCTGCGTGAATTATCTACAGCATTTGAAACAGTAGCAGCCGCCAGTCCATCGTACACATGGGCTAACGTAGCTACGGTCATCACTCCCGCACTAGTGAAATCTCTGACGGATCCTCTTAATCAAATTGCCAGAACTACACTGGCGCTTGCCCCAGTGATAACATCGATCGGAATCGATCGACAGTTTGCGATCAATTTGGTTAAATCCTCGGACACAATAACGAGCAATGACAACAAAACGCTATTCGTATTATTTGAAGCATTAAATAGATCGGTCGCAACATTCGAAAGTTTTGCTGCTCACCAAGCCAGTTCTGCCGTAGCTGCCTTCAAATTATCCTATTCCAGTATCCTTGCAAGATTATCAAACTACAACAGTAGTGATTTGACGAATCTAACCCAATTTCTCAATAACGCCAGCGCGCTTAGTATTACGGCTTTGCTACCGGTAAATGCTGCGATAGTCGATTTCTATAATAATGTTACAGCTACCTACAATGATCAGTTGAACGTTACAACAAACGCCTTGCACAGAGCAATCGTTCTGATAACCAACAATGCATCTTCCAGTAGCAGCCCATTTGCCACCTTGTGTCTCTTGGCGTATGCACCACAATTGTCGTCCGGCCCAGCATCCGTGATACAGTTTGCTCCGTGTTTACAACGAGAGCTAGGAAGTTTCGCACCAATAACACAATCCGCCATTGAGCAATCCAGCGCGGCCTTCATTTCTGCTAGTGCACCTTTAGTACAGCTCAACCTCTGTACCATTACTAATGGCAACTGTATCGGTTCTGTAAGTAGTGTCTATAACATTAACATTTTTCTAGTATCGTCGCCATTTAATGTAATGACTTTTTTATACCACAACTAAGGTGATTGCGGATTTAGTGAATGTTTTACCTCGACTGAACAGCACATCGCAACTGGCTGCTTCTGGTACAGCCAATGGAATTAACGACATAAAAAACCGGACGACAAGCTGTTTGGCAGCGGTTTCCAGAAATGTGCAGGATGCAGCACAGGCTGTGCAGGGCAAATTTGTCAACTGTTTGAGTACAGGAAGAATAACATAGATTTCAGAAGTTTTACGATTTTTTATAGGCAGATACAGAAATAAATATTCGTAATCGCGTAACAGTTTCTCTCTCTGAAACAGATTGACATTTTTTTAATGTAGAATACATTTAAGCTTTCAAGATAGGGGTCCCGTTCCAAAATATCGGCCGCGGTAGCCGCGTCACTTATACTTAACAGAATGATTTGATGTTTAGGCTATTTTGTCAAAAATATGTTCAGCAATGTCGAATTAAAATTTGGAGTATGTATAACATGCATTAATAACGAAAAAACTGTGTTTTGAAAAATCTTTCGAAAACTGCTGGGAAATGGTGAAAATTTTCAGCTCATCTCGATCAGAACCATCAATATGGTACACTTCAATGATGAAAAGTTTTTAAAATTAGTCAGTTACCGCTTTGTTTCTATTATCTTTCGTGTTTGGCTGCTGTACAATACCGAGAAGGAAATATTTGTGAGCTGTCCCTGGCTGGTGGATATATCAGTTTGGGACATTACGTGCTATTTGAAGACGCTATCATTTTCATTTACGATGGGTGAACAATAGTACACACACATACGCGACGTAGCACCGGGTTCGGGGCATCGTGGCGCTAGCGAACCGCACGTCAGGCTTCACCGAAATCGCCGGATCCACCTCGACACCCTACTGGGTAGCTCGTGAGTAGGCTAGATCCACCGCCGGGGATTAGACCGAGTAGACCGCGTCGAAAAACTAACAACGGGTCGCTGGGGCGCCAGTGAACCGGAAGCTACGCTCCACCCGGAATCGCTGGATGGATCTCAGCAACTACTGGCTGGCCCGTTGAGTAGGTTTAGTCCACCACCGGGGACTAGATCGAGTAGATCGGGACGAAACGGGGAGCTAAATGGCTCATGGGAATGAACATCAGTATCGGGAGAAATCCACCGCTCGGCTTCGGGAGAACCTCTCTCGCCGGGGAATTCTCCATCGGATCCATCGTCGGAGACTAGAGCGAGTAGTTCGCGGACAAGATTTTTGAAAAGTGAATGGCTCATTGTTGTGAGCTGAATGGCGCATCGGGGAAGTTGAGCGAAATGGGATGAGAGGGGAACCAAAGGGCCTAAAGGAGTTGCTGTGCTAAATAGCGCCGGACGGGGAGTCAAAGGGCTTAAGAAGTGGTGGTGCTAAACCAAAGAAGAATCGGTATCGGGAGAACTTCCATCGCCGGTATCGGGAGAACTTCTAGAACGTAAGCTAGATTCATCGCCGGGGACTAGCCCGAGCAGTTCGCGAACAAACCAGGAGCTTAACGCGTAAATGGTGCTGAATGGTGCGAGAAGGGATTTGCGGTGCTAAATGGCACAAGGGAGCCGAGTCGTGGTTCTAAAAGGCATAAGGGAGCCCAAGGGCTCGGTGAATTAGACAATCTGAATTTAGCTGCCCAGATTGTCTTCGTAGGGGAGGAGCACTATATTTCTACTCACAGCCAGTTTTCCGACTGCCATGCAGAAATTGCCAGTCTGTGTGGATGGTGGAGAACTGGTAGTGTGTCGAGGAGTGGGACTGTAACCCTACTGAAGGAACTAACTACTAAGTAGTTCAATTACAGTGCCTGCTATGCACATAAAAACTCCTCCCCGATGTAATGCCGTAAGGTAGTGCCGGGGAGGAATCAGGTTCTGGGCAAGAGCAGTGGTTTTTAGCGGGTCGGGTGATTGCAGCCAAAACGCGTTCCCTGACACATTAGGGTTTCTGTACATTTTTTCCCGCCTCAGGTACACACACACACTGCTACAAGAAGCTGTGCAGAGAAGTAGACGCAAATCCCTGGGGCAATGCTTACCGTGTCGTTATGGCTAGGATCAATGGTCCAATGACGCTAGTCGAAATGTGCGCTCACAAACTGAAAATTATCGTTGAGGGTCTTTTCCCGAAGCAAGACCCAACCGCATGGCCACCTACACCGTACGTTGATGCAGACAGTGAGAATCGAGTTTCTAACGACGAGCTCCTTATAGTGGCAAAAGGGCTGAAAGCGAAGAAAGCTCCCGAACCGGATGGTATCCCCAACGGGGCACTGAAGACCGCGATCGTGGCGTTTCCGGACATGTTCAGGATAGTCCTACAGAAATACCTGGACGAAGGCTACTTCCCGGATAGGTGGAAGACACACACTCATACAGACATTATCCCAATATGTTGAGCAATCAACTAAAAATAACATCCAAGTGCGCATCAACTTTGCTTTTGCATATTTTGTTTATTTTGTAGAGGTTGATGAACCTATATAGCATCGATGGGTCTCGAAATGCTCAAAATAATCGTACTAATAATCTTTTGCCATTATTGTATGATTTAAAATTTGATATCTGGGAAAAGTCGTGGAGTGTCGGGTTTACCACCAGTTCCCCTACGATAAGAATATTCCCTTTAACAAAATCATCGAAATAAAAGAAACAATTTCTTGGAAAACTTCTTGTAAAGTACCTTGTATCTATATAGGTAATTTTGTTCTCTTTGGGAGCGTAACAATATTGGGCATGAAATTACCTAAAGGTATGCAATTTAAACAACTTTACGCTCGTTATTTCACTTTTCAATCCAATGATTCGACCGATCAACAAAGCTTAGATTGTGAATTCAAAATAAAATTCTTGCATTTTTACATTAAAACAAAATAAATCACCCCATAATTTGAATCTATAGGGATCCGTCCCTGCTTTAAAAATGCTAACAATTAAGGTTGACGAGCCCTTATTCATCTCATTAGTCAGGATGTCACACTATTTCATTGATAACTCGACTTAGAGTGACTGTATTGCGCTTAAATAGGTACCGTAAAACGGGGTATCTTTGATCACCGGGGTAAGTTTGATCAAAAGAGACTTTTTACAGTAACATATGATAAGATAATTCCCTCTAACCAAATCATCAAAACAAAATACGAACCATATTCTAAACATGTTCAGCATCTATTTGCAACGATTATTTCATCATTTTATGTACCTTTTATTAACAAAAATTCAAATTTTGAAATGATACAACTCTTGCGCATGGTTTCAATCTGTTCAAACAATTCCTTGTATATTAATAAAATCAATCAATTTCAACTGAACTGACCACTTTTTTTAGAAATAAATATTTTTGTTCAATAATTCATTTAAAAAATCCGAGTATTTTGTTGTTAACTATTAGTTAGCGCTCAACCTCCGAGTCGAGCAGACGCGTTTAGAATCGCTGGTCATCGGAAGTCGTGCACGAGCTATTATTTTTGAGCTTGTCACTCAGTTACGAGGCTTTGGGGCATCGCCGACCCGTTTTTCGAGTGAATTTATCGCGAGCAGTGTCAACATGAGACGTCGCGAGAACACGTTCCGTATCGATTACGCCCATCTACCACGGAAGCCATCTTATGAAGAGCTTCATCACTTCGTCAGTACCATTTTGGAGTTGCAAAAGAATCAAGTTGTGAGAATTCAACCAAGCCGAAGTCTCGGTTGTGCGTTTGTTAAGGTCAACGAACTCGCCGTGGCACAGGCAACTGTCGAAAAACACGACAATGTACACGAGACAGAGATCGACGGAAAGATTTACAAGCTTCGGATAACGTTGGAGGACGGGGCTGCGGAAGTAAAACTCTTTGATCTCTCCGAAGACGTAACAAACGAAGATATCATCGGGTTTCTTCAAGCATACAGGGACGTACTCTCAATCCATGAGATGATGTGGGACGAGAAGTACGCATTCGGTGGCATCCCAACTGGTGTTCGAGTCGTAAAAATGATGGTAAAAACGAACATTCCGTCGTTTGTCACAATCGATGGAGAGATTACAGCCCTATCCTACTACGGACAACACCAAACGTGCCGACACTGCAACGAATTTGTCCACAGCGGGATCTCATGCATCCAAAACAAAAAGCTTCTGGTCCAGAAACTGGCCGCCGATCAGACCAACACGTCGTATGCAAAGGTCGTGAAGCAATCGGCTCGACCGATACCGACCTACCAAAAACCAACACAACCAAAACAACCGAACACCAAACCGTCTGGCTCGAAGCCTTCCTCGTCAACGACGCTCACTCCATCCCCACCAAAAACAGATGTTCCAACACAACAAAACTCGGATTCCGAACTTCTTACAGTTCGACAGCCGACCGACGACGTTTTCAAATTACCCACAAAGCAACCGAGGAACGATAGGAAAAACGACGGTGACGACACCGACCGATCATCAACTTCCACGAACAGCCGACGATCGCAACGCCGACCGCCGGGTAAGAAACAACGACAAGACGGGGGAAACGTTTCGCAGGAGGAAGATTACGGTCTATAATGGAGCACACCAGTTACAATTTTGCAACCATTAACATAAACAACATCACGAACACAACCAAACTCAACGCTCTTCGAACCTTCGTCCGTTCGATGGAACTCGACATCGTTTTTATGCAAGAAGTCGAAAACGAACAACTTTCCCTGCCCGGTTATAATGTAATCTGCAACGTAGACCACACGAGAAGGGGAACGGCGATTGCACTAAAAGAGTACATACGGTTCTCTCATGTGGAAAAAAGTCTAGACGGCCGACTCATCGCCCTGCGAATTTCCAACACGACTCTGTGCAATGTATATGCCCCGTCCGGAACCGTCGCGAGAGCTGAAAGAGAGAGATTTTACAACAGCACACTTGTTTATTACCTCCGCCACCAGACCGAAAATGTTATTTTGGCAGGCGATTTTAATTGTGTAATACGACAGTGCGATGCGACAGGGTACAATTCGAGCCCATCTCTTCAAGCGATCACCCAACAAATGCAGCTTCGTGACGTGTGGGTTAAGTTAAATCGTCAAATACCGGGCCACACATACATTACACACAACTCGATGTCCAGGCTCGACCGGGTTTACGTGAGCAATAGTCTATGCGATCAGCTACGAAATACGAATACTCACGTGTGCTCCTTCACAAACCACAAAGCCGTCACCGTTCGTATGTGCCTTCCTCACCTCGGCAGAGAACCCGGCAGGGGATTTTGGTCCCTCCGTCCCCGTCTTCTTACGGCTGAGAATGTTGATGAACTACGCACCAACTGGCAGTATTGGACTCGCCAACGTCGAAATTTCCCGTCATGGATAAGCTGGTGGTTAGCGTGTGCAAAACCCAAAATAAAATCTTTCTTCAGGTGGAAATCGAGTTTAGCCTACAACGAATTTAACCGCAAGCATCAACGACTGTATACACAACTGTTACAAGCCTACGACAACTACTTTCGAGACCCGAACATGCTGACAACCATCAACCGTTTAAAAGCAGAGATGTTGATGCAACAACGAGAATTCACGTATATGTTCGTGCGCATCAACGAAACACACATCGCTGGCGAACCTCTATCGACGTTCCAGCTTGGGGAGAGGAGGAGAAAAAGAACAACGATCACACAGCTACGCAACGAACGGAATGAAAATATCGATCGCTCCGAAGACATCGAGCAAGACCTCTTGCAGTATTTCCAGACTCTGTATGCGCGGGAAGAGACGCTTGAAGACAGAAACGACGACTTTAACTGTGAGAGAGTTATTCCTGAAAACGATGAGTTGAACGAAGCCTGTATGAGCGAAATTACAACGACCGAAATATATGCGGCAATCAAAACCAGCGCATCGAGAAAATCTCCAGGACCCGACGGCATCCCAAAAGAATTCTATCTCCGCACATTCGATGTTATCCACCGAGAAATCAACCTCGTTATGAACGAGGCCCTGATGTCGACTGCACCAGCTGAGTTCGTGGAAAGTGTAATCGTTCTCGTGAAAAAGAAGGGGACAGATGACACTATTCGCTCATACAAGCCCATATCGCTGCTTAACTACGATTTCAAACTCCTCTCGCGCATTATCAAAGCGAGAATTGAAACTGTAATGCGAAACCATCGAGTTCTAAGCGGTGTGCAAAAATGCTCCAACGACGATCGCAATATCTTCCAAGCCACTCTTTCGTTAAAGGATAGAATCGCTCAGCTGATCCACAATAAACAGAGAGCCAAGCTAATATCATTCGATCTAGATCACGCGTTCGATCGGGTCGATCGAAGGTTCCTGTTCGGCAACATGTGCGCGCTCGGATTCAATCGGAGGTTAGTTGATCTGCTCTCCCGGTTTTCCGAGATGTCGTCGTCTCGCTTACTCGTAAACGGACGTCTTTCCGCCGCCTTTCCTATACAACGATCGGTACCGCAAGGAAGCCCTATTTCAAGCTGTTTATTTAGCATATACCTACAACCACTTCTCACAAAGATTGAGCGAGAATGTGGCAATGATTTTGTTGTAGCTTACGCTGACGATATAAGTGTTATAGCTACAACCGTACAAAAAATTGAGGCCATACACGATTTGTTTACCCGTTTCTCTCGTGTTTCTGGTGCGAAACTAAACCTCAACAAAACAACGGCGATAGACGTTGGTTTTATGAATGGAAACGCTCTCAACGTGTCATGGCTACGAACAGAAAACAGTATTAAAATTCTGGGTGTAATCTACACCAATTCAATTCGCTTGATGATTAAGCAGAATTGGGATGAGCTGGTGGGAAAATTTAGTCGTTTGATATGGCTACACGGGATGCGATCATTAACACTTCTGCAAAAAGTTACGCTGCTGAACACATTCGTGACAGCAAGGATATGGTACCTCGCCTCTATCCTACCCCCGTCCAACGCCCATACAGCAAAGCTGACAGCAACAATGGGTACTTTCCTATGGCGAGGAATCCCGGGTCGCTTACCTATCCAGCAACTAGCACGAAATTATGAAGAAGGAGGATTAAAACTGCAACTACCAGCATTCAAATGCAAATCCCTGCTAATCAACAGGCATTTGAAGGAAATTGATTCCATTCCCTTTTACAAATCATTCATGTTCCCAAACCCAGTAAACCCTTCTGCAGATTGTCCCTGCCTGA
Source organism: Topomyia yanbarensis (assembly GCF_030247195.1). Taxonomy (NCBI): domain Eukaryota; kingdom Metazoa; phylum Arthropoda; class Insecta; order Diptera; family Culicidae; genus Topomyia; species Topomyia yanbarensis. The sequence continues at coordinate 61,128,012 of NC_080670.1, forward strand.
AAGTAATTGTGCAGAACGTCCCGCATCTTCCTCCACAAATTCAGCAAAACGTCTCAGCTAACACCATCAATCAATTCTATGTAAAAAACACAGACGAGCCCAAAGTTGAGCGAGATAACCGTCACGCGGATTGGCCTCGAATATGGAGAAACATCCATAGAACGAAAGGTCTCTCATCTCAACAACGAACCGAATTGTTTCTACTAGTAAACAGAAAAACGATACATAGACGCCTCATGTATGTGATACGACGAGCGGATGGAGAAAACTGCCTTCACTGCAACACAGCAATCGAAACGGTGGAGCACAAATTCTGTGAGTGTCCACGAGTAGGAGAGGCATGGACACTACTACAACGAAGGATAGCGACAATACTACACGGATGGCGAAGAGTGTGCTTCACGAACCTAGCACAACCAATGTTGAATGGAATACACCGAAACACAAAAGCGTCAATTCTTAGACTTTTCGCAGTTTATTTAAAATACATTACCGAAAGTGAAAATGTAGTTAACTTACAGGCACTACAATTTTACTTAGAAAATGAACTGTAAATATTTTATAAATAAACTAAAACACTAATTTTACAAAAAAAAAACTATTCAATTTCGACTATTTTCCAGAAAAAGTTCGATACAAGTCGGCTGTATCCTTCAAGTTTTCTTACGAGACGACACAAAACGGGCCATGAAATTGCCTACGGATATGCAATTTACACAATATTTCGAGCGTTATCTCTCATTTCGATATTTACATATATTGCTGATCAAAGCTGCCCCTGAAACCACGAATGAAAACTTACAACAAAGTAATTTTACTTTTATAGTAAAACGAAATAAAATACTAAACAATTTGAACATTTTCAATCACTGGGTATTACCCGAATAGAATTTTACAATAGCAAACAATCATAAAACTATAAATATTATAGTTATTACTGTTTTAACATTGTTCGTCGCAGTAGATTTACAATAAAATTTCATGTAACAATCAATTTTACTTTTCAGCCAAAAACTTGATACAGTAAATTCACATTAAATTTTACTATTTTCGAGAAAAAATGCATGGAGAAAAATTGATTTTTTTATTGTTAAGATACATAACCACCCCTCTTTTCACTGTATAAGTCGTTTTTACATTGAAATTTAGTGTAGACATGTTAAATTTCATTATTTTTGTATTGTAGCATAACACTAGAACTTACTGTCAATGATTGTAAAATTACTGTACTGTCACAATGAAAATCATGGTTGTGTTACTGTACATTTCTATTCGGGCAGTACTTGTTTTAAAAATACAAACAGTTGATATCTTGAATTGAAGATAGTTATTCGAAAAACTTTTGAAAAAGTGATCAATCTTCCACCATTTTACGATATCACCATCTTTGCTTCGTTCCTAAGAAGTAGTACAGTTAAAATTTTTGCCTGGAAAACGTAAATGATCGCGTTTGAGCGAAGCGAAAAGTCGAGTACAACGTACCCTTATTCATCCTACCATTTGAGCTAATGCGTTGAATGGAGGCAGCAGACACTGCACTAACTAATGTGTTCAAATGGGTGGGATGAATAGAGGAGCTAAGGTGAATTATGGCGCAGTAACCCTACATCTAATTGATATCATGAAAGCTATTCTAAATTCTAAATTGAAAATGTGATCAATGGTGCCTTATTTTACGGTAACTCGAATCGAACTACGGTTCGGCTCCAAAGGTACCTAGGCCACAGTGAGGCAGGATGCCACATTCGTTGAACGAACTTTCTTGGGCTCTGGGTATGTATCATGCAAGTTTGGTGTTTTTAGACAGAGTATGTTTGATAAACAGAGCATCACTTTGAGAACTTTGGTTGCGATTTAGATAAGCAAAAACTCATCTTGATCAACTTCATCTTTTGACAGAGGAAACGAACGAACGAGAAAAAAAATTTATGTGAAAGTGTTTATAAGTATCACATGTAAATATCATTGCTAATGTCATGGACGACGATTCCCCTGAAAGAACCTAATCCGTTCGAACTGTATGCTCGTCTGAACAAACCGGGCTTTTCGCTTGAACAAACCACACCGATTTGAGTAAGCGACTTCGCATTTACAAGAATCAGGATGATTAGTTTATGCGCAACATTAAAAAACACCCAAATAATAGCTATCTCTCTGGTCCAAGTTCTGCCCTCGTTTCCTGAACAAGCTCCACACTCAAGGTCAAAAAAACTCAACAACTAGAAGGAGCCACGCGTAATCCGCACTCAAGTGAATTGATCAATTCTCGACAAACCTATGATTACGGCCTAAAAGCCAACTGTCAACATCCACTTTGAATGGAAATTCCAGACAAACCGTTACTAGTCGAACACAGTTCACAACAGTTTATGAAAGAGAAAACTTATCTCTTTCATTTACTACCAACATCTGTGATTGGCGTGTAACGGTTTGTCCGGAATTTCCATTCAAAGTGGATTTTGACAGGTGGCTTTTAGGCCGTAATCATATGTTTGTCGAGAATTTTCCTGGTTGATAAAATTGAGAACATTTTCGTAATCAATTATACAAATAATACATATGTTTAGTGGTACAAGGTTTCGTCACATTGTTCAATGGATTAATTAGTTTTTCTTGTATTACATGTAAATTTTCAAATCAATAAAACCTCCTTAGAAATTACTAAAAGTTTCATTTATAAACTATTAATCGGTCAGAAGATGAACAATAACAAGTGATCGGTGAATGGATGTCCATGTGATCGGCGAGTAGTTGAGCGTTTCGGCTATTTTTCACTTTCCATAAATTCGTTTGTAAATTTCCGTATTTTTCCTTAGTAGTGGTTTAAATACTCTAATTGAAAACGAACATCTATTAGATTTATCTTTTAAGGTTGGACAGAGAATGCGCAAAATTCGCAAACGAAAAAAGCAGTTTTTATCCACATGTCAGATCTTCATAAAAATCAATCAGCGTATGTAGAATGTTGTTACAGTACTGCTGATTGATTTTTATGAAGATCTGACATACGGTGTGGATAAAAACTGCTTTTTTCGTTTGCGAATTTTACCCTTTCTCTGTCCAACCTTGATCTTATTTTTTGATGAACGTTGAAAGTGAAAATGGATGTTAATTGATCGCTAGATGGGCCTTGCATTGTAAGAATGAACGATATAATTGAAAACAAAACACAAATGCATTTTTAGAGTAGATATGTATTATAATGATTATTCAACAATTATTTGCAACGTGTGAAGAAAATGTAGATCTTTAGCAATATTCGTATGGGAGACGAACCACTGCGACTAGTATTTGATCTATTGTGATTTTTGGCAATAGTTAACGATACAACAGATTGCAATATGAATGAGTTAAGTCTGTTATTGTGTTGAACCATGCCTTTGTTGACAATTTTCGTATCATTTTTTGAACCGAGAAATTCAGTAGACGAAACAAATTTCAAAGCTATAGTCCAGATTGGATTATACGTAGTGCTCAAAAAATCTCACACAAATAAAAAAAATGTTTCGTGAAATCAATTTGTTATATAATAAAAAATACGACCTAAGGTACATGCATACGTGTACGACTTATGCATATTGTTGCCACACCATTTCATAGTGTTTTTGCTAAAACCCTGCGATAAATTATTCACGCGAAAATGGCAAAGAGTACAATAATCATGTCATCTGAATGTTGTAAGGTAATCTAAAGCCTTCGTTTTTTGATGTTCTCTCGGAGAAACTACATCAACGTGGTCTTTCACCGATATTAAATAATTATTTATACACTTTATTGTCAGAAAAACACATGCATTTTTCATATGGCGATTTGGCGACATTCAGAATAAGTTACATGGGCCTCCCACAAGGCTTTTGTCTAAGCCCCCTTCTCTAATTTTTTTACGTGAATGACATTGATAATTATATTGTCAGCCCATGCACTCTAAGACAACTTGCAGATGATGGTGTGGTTCCTGCCACAGGACCAAAAGCTATAAATTTACAATAACCATTGCAAGATAGTTTGGATAATTTATCAATTTGGGCTTTATAGTTGGGCATCGATTTTTCTACGGAGAAAACAGAGTTGGTCGTTTGTTCAAGGAAGCGTGATCCAGCTCACCTTCAGCTTCAGTTGGTTAGTAGAACGATAGCCCAAGTCCTGACTTGCAAATACCTTCAAATACCTTGGAATTTGGTTCGATTCTAAAAGCACATGGGAAGGCCACATTAGGTATCTAATAACGAAATGCCAACAAAGGATAAATTTTCTGCGAACAATAACTGAATCATGGTGGGGTTCTCATCCGAGTTACATGATAAGATTGTATCAAACAACAATGCTTTCAGTAATGGAATATGGGTGCATCTGTTTCAGTTCAGCTGCGAACACTCACATTATTAAACTGGAACGGATACAGTATCGTTGTTTACGAATTGCCTTAGGTTGCATGCAGTCGACCCATACGATGAGTCTTGAAGTACTAGCGGGAGTCCTTCCTTTAAAAGACCGATTCTGGGATCTCTCCTCTCGTTTACTTATTCGATGTGAGGTTATGAATCCACTAGTAATTGAAAATTTTGAAAGACTTGTCGAGCTTCAATCTCAAACCAGATTCATGACAGTGTATTTCAATCACATGTCACAAGAAATAACTCCTGGTAGGTATGTTCCCACATACACCAATATACTAGATACTCCTGAATCCACTTTATTCTTCGACACGTCCATGCAAGCGGAGACTCGTGGAATCCCGGATCATTTACGCTCGCTGGAGATCCCTAAAATATTCACAAGTGAATACCAACACATAGACTGCCTTAAAATGTTTTACACTGATGGGTCAATTTTCAATTTCTCTCAAACTTGCAGAACCCGCGTCTGTTTATATAGCGGAACTAGCAGCAGTTCACTATAGTTTGCAAATAATTAATGCATTATCCCCGAGCCATTACTTCATCCTCACTGATAGTCTCAGCACAATTGCAGCTCTACGCTCAAAGAGGGTTGATAATCACGATCCTTTCTTTTTGGGTAAGATACGAGAATTTCTGAGTAACCTAACAAGAAAATGTTATCAATTTACCCTAGTGTGGATTGCTCTTTTGCGGGCAATGAGCTGATAATTTAGCCAAGATTGGTGCACTAGATGGTGAAATATATGAAAGACCCATCGCTTTCAATGAATTTTATAGCGATTCTCGTCAGAGGACGCGTACTAGTTGGCAAACATCTTGGGATAATGGAGATCTGGGACGATGGCTACACTCAATTATCCCTAAAGTATCAACGAAGGCATGGTTCAAAGGATTGGATGTAAGTCGGGACTTCATCCGTGTGATGTCTAGGCTCATGTCCAATCATTATACTTTAGATGCGCATCTCCGTCGTATTGGGCTCGCAGACGGTAATCATTGCGCTTGTGGAGAGGGTTACCACGACATTGAGCATGTTGTTTGGTCCTGCACTGAATATCGTGAAGCCAGATCACAATTAGTAGATTCTTTACAAGTCCGAGGCAGACCAATCCATGTTCCTGTTAGAGACATCCTGGCTTACCGCGATCCTCTATACATGGAACTTATCTATCGTTTTCTAAAAACAGTGTCTGTCAAAATTTAATTAGATTCATCTCCTCATACTCTCATCCATGGCTGATTCACCAATTAAAGTGTCCTAGAATCAGTTTTGTTTTAAGTTCAGACAATAGCAGAAAAAAAAATAAATAAATACACTCGAAAATACAAGATCATTGTGAAATACAAGAATCTAACAAAAAATACAAAAATGAAAGTGATTACAGTGTTAGATTTCGACAAATTACTAGTATAGTTAAAATTAGTCTTAAGGACTTTTGTAACATGCTATGTAAAAAAAGAAACTTTGGCGTAAAAAGCTTTCGCAAATACCGCGTCAAATAAACGTTTGAAAAAAGCCTTTGTTTTGATGAAAGATTTGCAGTGATTAATCGCTCATGAAGTGTGATATTCGCTACCTTTATTGAAGGTGTGAAAAACAACATAATGTCATCCGAAATGTTCGTTTTAGCGAACATCTTTCCTGCAGACCAAAAATCTCTATTTGTAATACTGTCCAAGTTGTAGATCGTTGAATGTGAATGGCCCCATAAAATCTTTTTTAACATACGTTATTAAAAATCGTACATAAAGCTTCAATTATTATGATCTAGAACAGTGGTTCTCAACCGTTTTCGTACCACGCACCCCTCCGAAATCACACTGCGTTGTTGCGGAACCCTACGGTTTAACGTCGATTTGTATGCTATCAATATATTTTTTTGTAGGTTACGAAAAAATACTTGAAATTATACATACATCTGGCAAAATATATTGTGTATTAGTTGAAAGAAGTATTATTTTGCGAAGAAAGTCTACATGTTTTGGAAAATACTAGAGAAAAGTGATGTATTGTGAAGATTATAAGAACTTCATCGAACATTTCAAATTTATAGGATTCATATTTGAAAAGATACTACAAGCGATTTTTTGGACCATCCAATACAAACGAGTTTTAACTTCAAGGAGAGACTTAGTATATTCAGTAAAAATCGAGAAAGCAATCTCCACAACTTTGTCGATATGTCGGTTATCTATACATCTCTTTCTTTGACTGAAATTAGACCTTATCGAGCTCTATTTTCACAATTGCACAATTTTGTTATAGACATATATTAAAGAAATAGAACGAAAGGCTCATGTTAAAAAGAAGGAATATATCCTCAGGACATTTAATAACTACGAACATTGTGAATACAAGAACAAATAACCAGCATTCAATTTATGACAAAAATCAGATTCGTTCGTCATTTTTGTTACACATGAACAAATGGAAAATAATCTAACTCTTTTGATGCGTTCGCAATAAAAGGGCGGCAATTGTAACGTTTTGCTCCGAGCGGCAAAAATCCTCGCCCCGCCACTGAACTCATTTATGAATATCGTAAAATTTTCAGAGCATATTCGAAATAGCATTCTTCAACGATGTACGTTGGACTTTATTTTTATTGCATAGGTTTTGTAGTAATTTCAGCACTTTTTGTATCAAAAAGTGCACCATTTGGCGACAAATCAATCTATCGAACAAATCCTAACTTCGTCGCTTGATATTGTTCTTATGAATTGAAAAAAAAATAGATTTTTTCGTTCTAGGTACAAAATTAATGGAGATAACCTAAAACCGGTATGCGATAAGGTCTGCCCAGTCGAACGTATAATTTTCCATTCTCCTATTGCACCGACAGTAGCTAAAAGCGACTGAAGTGGAATACAGCGTCATTTGAAAAATACGAAATTAAAAAATTACAACAGTATTCAATCAACGCAATCACAAATCTGTCGAATTATCTCCGGCATCCCAACAACGCTAGGCAGCTGTTGCAATTGAATATCCGCAAATCAGCCACACACCATTGATGACAAAATTTTCCTTTTCCGCAATCAGCCCAGTTACGCTAACAATCCACCACTTGAAAATAATTGTTATCCTTCGTGCGCCTCTTGTTTCCTACATCATGCAAAGCTATCAACTTCATCTTGGTTTACCGGATTTTTCCCTTCCTTTTTCGGCTGGAAAAGGAGGAGGGGTTTAACTACCCTCGTATCATTTTCCGGCTTTGCTTTAGTCCTGTTTCTAAATAACATCCTGGGCAGCATTGATCGTCATCTTGTTGCTTGCCTCTCGATTATCTCGTGGCTGGCAGTGCCATACCTACCACAACGACACGTGATGCTTGATGGTTTCCGTAAATATTTGTATTAAAATTTAATTCCCAAACAATGTGTCTAAAAAAGGAGGGTTTTCCACTCGGTTGCTACTGTGCGGTGGGTTGTATCCGTTTTGCGGTAGTGTGCGATTATCCCTGAGGGGTCTGCTCGTGGACTGCTATGTTTCAGCTGCCGACCTGGGCGCGCAAAGGACGAACGTGGAGGACTGGAAAATGAAGACGTACATCAGGAATAGGGATGTAACTGATAGGTACGTTTTGAAACAGACAGGCAGAGGATCAAAGATGAGGATTTGATAAAAAGATGTACCGAGGTGCGTGTCCCGATTAGTGCATACCGTGTAGTCATCCGGTGAGCATTCTTATCGAGCACAACGCTTTAGAACGTGTGATCGCCAGTGCAGAATGTCCTCGGAGTGTGCAAGCATGGCTCAGTCGAGGCAAAGTGATTTTAGTATCGAACATATTCTTACTAAAGCAGGTGATAAGTACAACCGTAAGCGGAGGAGGATAGAGGAAACATTTTCCTGCTCGTCGAACACCTCGCAAAGTCATAGTGATAGTGATGAACCCGGTGTGTCTGAGGAAGACGAACAGATCGTTGTGGATAGTTTAGACCGGGCGGACAGTGCCCACCAAGCGAGTTATCTGCAGAACTGCATGCCAAGCTTCGATTGGTTGTACTATACGCGGTACCGGCCGCCGAAGCTGCCACGTAAGTAAATTAACATTTGTTAACTAAATAAAAAAGGAAAGGCTTCCTTTCAAATCCACCAGGGGGTATTTATCGAATAGGGGAACATGGGGAGAAGTTTTTCAGTTAAACCTACGTAAATCTCTAAACATGTTTCCATCCCTCAAAAATCGTTCAAATAGTATGTACGACAGTATTGTGCGTATTCATGATTATTTTGCCGAATTTTTCATTTACATTTTCAGAAGTTATAAAAGTTTTTTGCGATCATTTGTTTTGGTCAAGTCTATCCACTGTGGGTAGACTTGACCAAAAGTGTTTTGAAAAATCAGAAGAAAAAATAATGGCATGAAAAATGCTGAAATCATCTATCGAGTTGTGAAAAAGCTTAAACAGATGAGTTTTTGGGCCAATATAGGGTTATAAACCTGTTATAATCACTTTTTAGAAATTCTTCAAATCCGCGAAACAATACTCTTTTGTTTGTACTTTATGTTATTAGAGTTTTTTTTGCTCAGGATTCTTTTCCGACCCCTTTTTATTCAAAATGATATCATTTTCGGATTTCTCAGACCGTTTAACCATTATTCGATGTATTTAGATCCTTTGTTTCGTCGATTAACCAAATCGAAATACTTCATAAAGTGTACTTTTAAATTTAAACTTTCCCATATTTCCTATAATATGATTGCTACTTCGAAAAAATACACAATTCCTTAATACAGATAACACCCTGCTGCTTCCAAACATTTTCGCTGACTACAAAACAGAACATGAAATAATTTTGCGGAAAATATACCTTTCCACTAAAATGTGGACCACTGATCTTATGTGTTTCTAAAGGGAGAGTTTCTCGACCGTGTTTAAACTAATGAATTTTCAACGAAACTAAAAGCGAAAACAAATCTAATTGAGATAAAGTTGCTCAAAGAATCCATAGAATAATGATAGAGTTTTGAATGAATAATAAGTTACAACCCCGAGCAAAAATACATTTCGAAGAAAAATAAATTGAGGGTTTATTTTGCGAATTTCAAAATACCTAATTACCAACGCGAAACTGACTAAAAGGTGTCTTCGAAGGTTTTCATTTACGTTACAAGTCCGTACCTCTGACGGTGTGTGTTTACTGATTAAACCTCCTAAAAGGGAGATATCCGTTTTGAGCTACAAATTGAAAAATTACCCAAAAAATTTATCGTCAAAATGTAAAAAAAATGTTCTAAACCCCCGATAGAACATTTCAAGGTTATGCTCAGATGAAAGAGGAGCATCTAGGTCGTTTTTGCTTGAGGTAGAAACTAACTCAGTTTCGGACCTAACTGCTGTCAAACCGTTTGTTTGAGGCCAGTTTCGAGCCTAGGTTTTGCGCCACTGAACTGAAAACCGAGTTGGGTTCCAACCTGAAATATATTTATGGTTCGCTCACACATCCGCTGTTTTGCGAGAAACCAACTCAGTTCCATTAAAAATGTTTGTTAGAGCAACTAACCTTAGATAGTGTCTAGGTTCTCAATCGAAAACGACATAGCTTTCGATTAGTGAGTAGTTTAGCGATACTGATTTTTTGTCTAAATGTTGTCTACCAGAGACATCGTGGATATATGTGAAGGTTCTTTGAAAATATTAATTACTCGGGTAGATATGTCATGTTATTAAAAAACAGTTAGAAATTCTAAATAGAGAAGTCAAGTGCTAGTTAGTGGTTGGGATAAAATGGCAGAATCGTTTTTCCTCCGTTTGTATTAGACTTTTTCGGTTTGTACTTAAAGTAATGCAAAATACATTCTCCAATCTGTTCATCTTGCATGACATTTTGTTTTATAACAATTTTGGACGATATTGGATTTTCAAGCATAATAAATAAGTTTTGTGTATTTTAGTCTGTTCTAAACTATATCAGCAATGATGCAAAGATCTATCAGTATCCACATTACACATAATCACTAACAAATGTGGTAATTCTGCTATTTTATTTCGGGTTAGAAAAATCTTTATCCCTATGTGCGGGGCAACGAATCAAACCCAGATGAGCTGCGTAAAATGCAATCGATTTACCGATAATGCTATGCCCGACCTTAATACTACTTTATAACATGGGAGTGGGTTAAGTTGGCGTTGAAACAGCGGTGCAAGTTGGCGGTGGATATCACTGTGCAAAAATAATGTAAGAATCTTGTACTATATCTTGTCAATATATGGTACATTTTCGCCGGGACATTCATTCAAATAATTTTCTAAAATTTGCTTTTAAAATGGCGTACGAGTCGAAGACAAAAGTATTGAGCCTGAATAATGAACAGTTTTATTGAAAAATTATCCGACACTTGAAGTAATTGTATTTTCATTTGGTTGCTGGCAGACAACCAACTTGCCCCATACCTACCACCAGGTTATTCAGGGGCCTTGGTGTTGGCAGGATATAAATTAAGGTTAATTCATCAATCACAAATTCTGAGATGTAGCCAACAGTCAGACAGCATAAAAGTAACGTGTTCAATTTTGCATGGTCTACCTAAATCGAAAAGATAAAAAATAAAAATTGCGTACATCACCAACTAGCCCCGGACTTCCCTTCTGACAGGATTTGGTTTGAGTTACGTGATTCTCCATAAATAGATTTGAAGGGATGTTTGGAATTTTTGTGACGTACTATTTTTACAAAATCAAAATTTGCTTTGATCGGTTGTAGTCTGACATGAAATGTACATGAATGGCATTGTACTATTTTTTCAACTAAGGAGAAAATTTTTTTATACCACGCGTAAAAAGCACAAAACCGATCACTAAATTTGTTACTGGAGGGGCAATCCGACAATAACACAGTGGCAGCGCTAAATTAGCGCCGGATTGACGCTAGCTTCAAAAACAAAAACGCTATTTGTGTTTCTGAGCAGTCCTGCGTGATGTGGTTTAAAAAATTCTCCTCATTGGAGAAAAAATAGTTTTTACCTAAATTTTCTCCAAAGAGGAATATAGCAAAGTGCATATTGCATTGGCTTGCTAAGCTAAACCAAGTTTCGGTTTCAATCATTCTTATCAGCTTAATCACAACTCCTTTTCCAGCGGGACATCACGCAGGACTAGAGGGTTCTCAGAAACACAAATACTGTTTTCGTTTTTGGAGCTAGCGTCAATCCGGTGCTAGTTAAGTCCTGTCACTAAGTTAGTATCGGATTCTGATGAGAGGAACTCGAAAGGTACTCACAAAAACTTATTGTCCTTACTAACTAGAAAAAGAATAAAAAAAAATACCTTTTTGTCGACCGGTTTCGGGCTCGATGATGCCCATCTATAGGACGATGTCCGACTGATTACTAGGTGACAAATCATACTGCGTGCAGAACTGCGAGAAGAGATTGAAATTTTTTTCACAGAATTTTTAAATTTGTCAAGTGGGTCAAGGGGTGATGATATTGGCGCGTCGTCCTCGTTAATGAGCGCGTGTTCAGCATTGGCTATGTACATGGATTGCCACGCGTTCAGATATGCAACTTTCCGTACAGTTTTTTCGAGCTTCGCGCTGTCCCAGTCTATTGTGTGATTGTGGGCTATAGTGTGTGCTGCCACACTGTAGTCGTTTGCTCTTTCGTGGTCAACAGAATCTTTGTGTTCTCGAATGCGGTCAAATTCTGGTGTCGTTTGATGTGACTGTTTTATTCCCGAACAGGCCAGTAGCTGACGTCTTGTAAAGTCTTCGAAGACATCTTGAACAAAGTCCGCGTACCTATCTGGTCGAAGCTTACCTTTCAAGGGCAGAGTGTCGCATGAAACAGAACTTTTTCACGTTTAGAGGGAAGTTCTGCAAGCAAATATTTGGTCTTAGCATAGGCAGCAAGCTTTCGCCTCTACTAGCAGACGTCTTCTTGAGCGACTTCGAGGTAGCTTTAGGCAAAGAAAAGCTCTTCCCTCGTGTCTGGAGACGCTATGTGGACGATATTTTTGCAGCTGTAAAAGAACGCTCCACGTTATTTCGAGGCATTATCGCGATGTAACGTATCCCCGAGTCTGGAGCGAATTAAAGCTGTCATATTAATCCACCAACTTGAGTCTAACAACACCAATATTATCATACCATCACGCATCACCACTAACAATCATGATTTTTTTTATAAAATGTCTGATAAAATTTAATATACCGATTCCATTAAGCTATCGCATTGAGCCGTGTCAAATAAATAAATTTATCAGTGAACAATGGGTAATCTATCCACAGTAAATTCCGAAAAAAATTCTCCTAAATTGATCAATTCAAAAAATTCAATAAAAATTCAAATATTTGTGGTTTATGAAGGCGACAGCTAAAATATCTATTTAAGACCGGTATATTGTGGAGCTTCGGCCTGATTCTGAAGGTACAGTCGAGTTCTCTATTTGGGCATTTAAAAAAAAAATTTGCAATTGCAGGCTAAATATATGGATTAACGTATATTTTTCATGGAAGGAAGCTCTCTCGGTTCAGCGTATTTTTAGCAGTGTGGCGACCTAGTGACTGCGATGCATTTTTAAAAATCAGTGAAATTAAATGCATGTATGATGTATTTATCGTTGCGTGTAAGACGTCAACACCCTGCGAAAAATTAGCCCTACATTTTACAAAACGTCGAACAAAGTGGATCAGCGTAGGACGTTTGTTAAACAAACTTTTTTGCGTGGGAGTGCAAAGTTGATGCAAAAAATGGAAATTAAGTGCATTTTTTCTAATTTGATGCAAATTTGTTATACATTCTTAGAGTGATCTGACCCTAGGGGGTGAAGGCTTTTGACTTCAACTGGGCGAGGAGTTCGATAAAAGCTAAAATATTTGCTATATTGATGGTACCAAAACGATAAGCATTCCAAAAACTTTGACACCCAAATTGCTTTTATTCAAATCGGTTGTAGGGTATTCATGATCCTATAAGAACGTGATCCACAATAATCGTTCCGTGATTAAGTAATTGAGTGGTCCTAAATAATATAAAGTAGTTTCGTGATAAATTTCATGCAAGTGACACACATGTTGCCAAGATTCTATTTTATTCCGCAAATATTATTATTATACCATAATTACTCTTGGATCCGTCGATATCAAATTGATGTAACTAACAAAAAAATTAACACTAGAAATTTCATTACGCTAAAAATCCCTTGATACATATTGGTCATAAAAATAATTATTCGAAGTTTCCAGAAGTTCAAGTTGACGCTCTCACAGATGCTCTCTTTCTCTCTCTCTTTCTCTCTCTCGATCAATATTATGTTATTTATAGTCCATAGACACATCGAAACTCGATTGAACAGCAATATTTACGTAGTTTTTGTTTACCATCTAATGATTTGTTCAAAACTTTGCAGGACCCCAAAAACCCGGCCCTGTGAAACGCACCCCCGGTCGGCTACCCCGAGTCCCCTTCACACCGTCCCAGCTGGGTGCCTTAGAAGAGGCATACAAAGTATCTACCTACTTGAGCTCGGAAGAAGCAAATCAGCTGGCCTTCAGTTTAGACTTGACCAATACCCGTGTAAAGATTTGGTTTCAAAATCGTCGAGCACGGGATAGGCGAGAAAAACGCGAAAACATCCTGGAAACATCGGCAGCAGTAGTTGATCTCACCGCTCCTAGTGCTCAGGCAGCACTGAATACAGTTGGCCATTTTGCGTACTTTCGCTCCGCGCCACAATCGACGGCGTTGAGTTCATGTTCGCCGACCGAAATAAGACGGGGAGAAACGAAGAGTCCTAAAAGCGAGCCATGTTTGCAGTTCAAGTGAATTATTAGCCTGAGATAAATTGTGATATTTTATGTAAATAGTTGATCTACAGTGTACATATCATAGCGGTTTTAAAATAAAAATATATTTTTGAATAAAAAATAAACAAAATGATTAACAAGGATTTTTCTTGTTAAGATCACAATAAACTTCCCTTTGTCGTACTCGAGGGCTCAGAACTGGGTTCCTTAAATTCTCCCCAAGACATATTTTTATGGGCTAAAACCACGTTGTGCGTAAATGGCACAAAACCTAATTATGTAAGTTCGGGGGTTACGTTTCGGTTTCGCCTCTTCATAACCATGGTACTTTACTATTACACCAAGCTGATGCTAGTCTAAAATTGGAAATATTAGGGTAACAAGGATATTTTGGACCAGTACCATATTTTGGACCACTTGACGATGATTTGTACATTTTTTCCATTTGAAGCTCATAACAAATTGCAATATTGCTAATTCAACACTGAAATTATCATGCTAGAAAGCAACTCCCGTTATATTCTGAGTGAAATGGTTTAATAGGAAGCATTTAATTGAAAATTTTTAATCATGTTTTCACATTTAAGCTGAACTGGCCCAAAATCAGGAGGAGGTGGCATTGTTGCAACCAAAATCGAGGAGTTATTATTTCTAAAATGTATACGATTCAAACATGCAAATATCGTTATTATGCTTAAAAAATACGTAAGAAATAGATTTTAGTTTGAAAAAAGCTATCAAATGCATTAAAATTATTATTTTGGGTATGTCCAAAATATGATAGCTATTTACAAACGATAACATATTATCGCCATGCTCCTAATTAACTCTGACACCTTTTTGCATATCTACTCTGCATCAAAAAAAGTTCACTTTTTGTTCCCAGAAAAGCACTCCTTAGTCAATCATGTACAAATTCATCAAACAAAGTAATGTATGTGAAAATTAGATGGTCCAAAATCTGTTTCGAGATCGGTCCAAAATATGTTTGCAGCAATGGCACAATGGTCCAAAATAAAGTTGTGTCTTAAAATAGGAAAAATGCGCGTTCACGATTTGTCATTTTTCCCAAGTATTTACATTTATTTGACTATTTAGAACACTACATATCCAAAAAATATTAGCCTATTAAATTATCCAGATTGCGTAGCCAAACCGTACTTTTTAAGATTTTTCCTCATGACATTCTAAAGCGGTCCAAAATATCCCTGTTACCCTACTGTGTGAACGCACCAATCAACTCCTAATTTACGGAGAGAAGAAGTTCTGAAGAGGCGAAGCCGAAACTCAGACGCCTGGACTTAAGGTTGCACAGAGATTGGGCGAAATTCGAAAACGAAAAAAGAAGTTTTTTTCCACACTGTTTGTTAAATCTTCATAAAAATCAATCAGCTTATGTAGAATGTTGTTACAGTACTGCTGATTAATTTTTATGAAGATCTTCGCCCCTTTTCTGTTCAACCTTAAGTTCCACAGAACAAAAAAACTCCATTAGGTGCTCACTTTTAGTAATCCTCAAATATTTAAAGTACCATCTAACGGATAAAGGTTTCATTGGAAAACGTTAGTCTTCTAGTCTTGTCTACAGTGCTACAACATTCCCGATGACCGGCTATCCGGAGTTCAAGTTGATTCTGACAGAATTTACGCTCGATAATCGGTTATCCAGAGTCCAAATATTTTACAAAGAACTGTATATATTCATTCTAATCAAACTGCTCAGACATACAAAAAATACAAAACTTCTACAACACAAATTTATATTCTCAGTCGTATCGCTTTCTTGAAGTGAATCCTGACTAAATACCTATACACTACACAATCCGTGGTACTTATGGGTGCGTCACTGAGGTGGGGCCCTCTTCTCAGTAAGTACCAGATCAACACTTCCTTTCTAATATTCCAAGTTACGGTAAAGATGGTCGTGGCCCGCAATGCACAGTGGTGCAGGAACGACAATTGACAAAACCTCTAGCGCTTTGGGAGTGATTTTTTTTTGTTGCTATGTTCAGAAAAGTATCTTGGTTTTATCTGCGTCTTATTTTGATAATGCGTTTGGATTTTCACTACATAGATGGCACTGTGATGTTAACTTTTTTTATTCGCATCCTAGAGGTTTGGTGTCCTCGGTAAAGTTTTAGAGCGTCTAAAATTACGACAAGTTGTCGAAGATAATTGAGCTCTATTTCTTCAATAACAAAGTTATAGGGATTATCATAATACTTCACTGAAATTCACGTGTTTTGTAATATTTGTTTTATTTTCATTAAATTTATCACTCACAACATTACGATTCTATCAGAACTGATGATTTGCGTCTATCATAGAAGTCTTTGCGAATTTTCAACACGTTCTACAACTTCGATGAAAGTAGTATGGCTCTATCTAGAATGATTCAAAAGTTAAGTTTTTGATCTTGGTGATATTAGAACCACCATAACCGTTGTTTTAACAAAACGAAGGAACTTACAAAGACATTAAAAGGTTAAATTGTTTAGTTTTAGCAAATACAAATATGTTAATACGGAATGCTCTGATGATTTTTCGAGGACACGTTTTCAGCTACCCTGTACCTGCAAAGGTACAGTGTCAAAGTGACAGTGTACCTTGATGGATTTTCTTGAAAATTGGCAACGCCAAGCCAAAAAAAATGAAAGTAACGTTACCATAATTATTGTTTATTTAGTAGAAAATCTGGAAAAAAAACATTGTAGGTACACATCGGAAGTGAAAAGAACCCGATTGGTTTTAATATTTAAATTGATGGCAAGAAAATGCTTTATATAGTTTATTGCAGTAGTACAAATATATTTTCTGATTTTAGGTCACCAGAACACTGACATCGCCGTGTTTCAATAAGCTACTAATCCATCGGAGTAAGTAGTAGTGTCACACACTCAATCATTTGGCCGTGTGTACTCATTGAATCCAGCGGGAATTCTAACTTGATCTAGTTATTACCCCGGCTCCAGTGACACAACCGATTCTAATAAGAATCGGTTGTGTCGGGGTAATAACTAGAACCAGCAAAATTCCGTCTCTTTTCCCAGCTGAACTTTACTAGGTAATATCAAGTTACCGTTCAAGCAGCGAAATCGGCCAGTCAAACGAATGGATTTATTTTGTTACGATTGACAAGAATATAACAAATCACGACATAACAGATTTATTCATTCACTATTACAGCTTGGCGCACAACGAGTTTCTTAGGAGTTAAGCTGCAAAAATCAGATTGATAATTCATCAATGTTACGAATGACGCACTGCTTTCATTTCTACACAGATGAATATGGGCGATGTTTTAATAAAAAAATCTGCTTTTCTAGCTCTCAAACCAGAATTGATCTACTGTTGATGCAATCACCGTGGTCTTGTCAATGACATGGAGCCTTTGCAAAATGCGGGGCACCGCCATGTACTACGCGGTACAGTGCCGTACAAACGCTAACGACCAGTACTATCGGTATGAATGCGAGATAATGGAGGGTTTGAAGTATCTTTTCAAAGGCACGGCATGGATTTGGATAGCTGCTGGTAATCTGCGAAAATTTACAGATTTCTGCTTACAATATAAAAAAGTCCCGGACCGTTAATAGGACCCATTAGAAATTAAATCGAACGATCTACAATTTCATGTGCTGGCTGTCGTGACTTGAGGATCGTACAATCAAATTTGAACAGTGCGATCACTCTGCGATGCTTAACCGATAAAGTATCATCCAATTCTTTAGTTTAGTACTTCTGTATCATATAACATCGGAGAATGCCTTTCCAGCGTTTCAAGTGAACTTGAAAATATGTTGCAACAGACCCTACGTGAAATACTTCAAGTCAGACGAATTGAAACCTTTCAAGTTATCACATGTTTTACCGGTTACTTCGAATAATTATTAAATCTTGTGCACCCAATTTGGAAAAATACCAGTTTGATCAACAGTAACGTGAAACGTCCAATTAAAACAGGGCGAGAGGTCTTGCTATACTATATGTAGGTCTTACAATGCTTTACTAATCCGTGTCTTCCTAAAAATCCCGTGCAATGTAAACTTTTTAGTCCTAATGGTACAACTGACACAATGACAAAAGAAAAGCAACGAAGCTGAAGAAAGAAATCTTACTAGATAACCAGTGTTTTGGTTGTTCCTTGGCATATCTGCCATTGAGAAGAATGTTGCTTCAGTTCCAAAGTGGATGATATTACCCGCTTAAATATAACTTCTATGTCCGTCTTATAAAGGCACCTCTTAATTGAACATTTTGAAAATGAAGCACTTTTTGCAATTTAATAACGATTTCAATTAACCCTTACGGAAGTCGCGCTTATGGCTCACTGAACGAGCAGCCGCTGGTGCCCTAAGACGAGTTCATTAGATTTTCACAGCAGCGTGCACTCAGTGCACCAGCGCGACTGCTGGAAGGTTAAAATGAGATTCAAAATTTTATTAACAGTAACAATTTCAAGGGGGTATTTTCCAAAAATAGTATGATCCTGTCTAGCTACTACATATGGCTACTGATAGTACCAGCAAAGTTTACCATGTAGTAGTAGCTTGGCTTTTATTTGTGGAATTTGATTTATGGAATCTAACTTGCTCGGTGGTTCTCGTTTGATTGTCTCGGAATGAGGAGAAAAATTGCCAATAAGTCCACTGTTTTCGTCCATGCGCTTGTTCTCCACATGCCAACTCGGCTTTTCCAAATTCCAAGGATTAAACTCCCCACCAGCTAGAATTACTAAAAAGCTGAATTATTTAGAATCCAGAAGGCGTAATTGATCGGATATTAGTTACTCTCAACCGACAGTATCGGCAGTTTTGGCTCCACAAATTCGCTATTTCGGACTGCTTGGAAATTAGCACCTTATCCGCCCCGTCTGGGTGCAGAAACTACAATCGACAAGTAGAAAAAGGTTTGAAGTAGCCTTTTAATAATTCTACTTGCGTTTCCACGTGATACATCTGCGCTCATCTCTGCTGAATTCAAGATGTTCACCATCCGGATCCCAGCTGACCTAATTTACATAGCTGGATGACCCTGCAGCATCTGAACCTTCGAGATCACTGTTGAAAATAGGCAAGTTATAATCGGCACCTGCCATACAAAGAATTACTACCTACTTTAGGTATCACTGCTACCGATGTCTCCGGTACAATGCTATCGCATGATAGCGGCTTTCGTGGTGGACCAGCTCCAGCTGGATCCATTCAAAGCAAAGCAATTCACTTTTCTCCTGAAGTTAGAATGATTTTATTTTAATTCTATTTCGCTACGTGGTATATAAAAATGTTACCGAGCACATACAAAATTAACGACAAAAACGTAAACAAATGTCGAAAAAATGATACAAGCACGACCTGCTCGGATTAGATATATCAAAACGCGTTGCCATTTCTTATTATTTTTCAGGATTTGCCACTTGTCAAGCGAAATTCGTGCATAGGGTTCTTTAAATCTAGTTTTCGGTGAGTCAAAAAATGATGACCATTTTGTATGGGACCTTGGGGTATTTAATTTGTATTTGGTTTTAGTAAAGCATAGCATAGCATATACGATTGCACAAATTGTGGGTGGCTGTACAATGATCAGCTAATATTTACCAAGATATCCACCATATCGTGCCACAAGAAAAAAAAACATTTGGGATTAACGTTTTTCTTCATAGTGGAACATGCATCACAATGTACACCTGGTCACGTTCTGCACGGTAAAAAATTGACACGTTTAATCCAAATGATAATGCACTTGAATCATATTGTCTTCTATCACTACCAAACGAAGTAATTTAGTTTTGATTTTCTAATGATTCACAATCCGCATCGATGTGATCTAGCCTTTGAAAACTATTTAATGGAATCCACCTTTACATTGATGGGCCCTATTCTCACAGTCACGTCACTTGGTGACTAGAAGGAAATTTCCTTCTAATCACTAGGTGACATGACTGTGAGAATAGAGCCCGATATGTATATCTGTTAAATTCGCACCACTGTACAGATCTATTGATCTTGAATAGATTCTTCTTTCTTCAAGTTGTCAAAAGTACCAGCACGATAATATCTCTAATAAATAAAAACAAATGTTCACAAATCAGAGCGAAAAGTGGAGAACCGACATTCGCTGATTATTCTAGAGCGTGAGTATTATACGGTTTTATTGTTGTCAATTTTATTTTGCCTTTATTTTCAAATTACGGAATATATAGATAAATCGTAAGGGACATTATTCAATACACGATCACTCAACAGCAATGGGCAAAGCATTCCAAATTGAAGGGATTTGCTGTTGGTTTCGTAGTGCTTGGATATGATCTATTCCAATGGATTGGCACATCGTATGTTTGGCAAGTAGTGCGAATCAACAGTAAATCACTTTACATCAACGTGACGGTTTTTTACCATGTAACAATCGTCGAGGAAGGGAAGGAATGTTAGTTCTTGCGACAGTGCAGGAAACCCATACTACTTTTATAGATGTTTCAGGAATAGGAGTTTGTGTTAGTAGGGCAGGTTATTTATGAGGATCTTATTCAACAACATTTCAGTGCAAAATGGATGTAACTTACCTAATTTATCCCGTATTCACAATAAGAAAATTATTTGGATAAAATATATAAACATTGAAAAAATAACATTAAACAGTGTAACCTGCTCTCAATTAATTAGGGTGCAAGAATTCCCCAGTATCATCAGATGGCGCTATAAATGACTAGTTGATGCAGTTGAAAGTCACGTCAGAGCGGTTCGGCATTCAGGTTAAATTGTTTAATTTTAGTAAAAACCAAAAATTCCTGCTGAATTTTCATTCTAGACCACTCTGCATTGATGTGCCCAATTGAGTTTTAAGTTAAGTTAAAACTTTTAACCCTTTCCCACTTATGATGCCGGTAGAGCACCATAACTTTAAACAGCTGTAACGTTTCGTTTCCAACGGATTTGTTCACAAAACTATGCTTAATTACTGGAACTATCACCTTTCATTTGAGCAGTCACAATTGTTAGTATTATCAATAGCTGAAGTTATTGCAATTGATTTGATTGGATTATGTTGAAGCAGTGCTGACAAAGACAGTTTCAGGTAAAAGGTGAAAAATTACGTTTTGATGTAACTTTGTAGTCTTGCAATATTATTGAAACTGGTAAAGCCTATCAATTTAGACTGTCTCCGACTATTTTTTTTCACGCATTTAGAGTATTTTACAGATTCTAGGAGAATTGTATTGAACGTTTGAATGTAAAAATTGAGCAGCTTGTAGCACTGTAAAAGAAGCACATATCTTGATCAAAGGTTTTTCATGTTTCACGACCCCCATTGACTTATTTGACGTCTAGGACACCAACACAGTTGCAATGTGTATAGACAACATACATATAAAGCTATGTTTTGAATTCGCCATCTGATTTAACCTCATTTGGCAAAAAAACTACCCGATTTAACCTCAATCTCGCACTAACACAACTCCACATAGATTAGTCAATAGATGTAAGGACAAATACTTTTGGAACCCTGTATACGGTAAACAAAGTTGGCCAAGAGTTAAAGCGTCGTAGTACGCAAGGTTGAATCCGGGCGTATTTTTGCAATATAAATAAAATTGAATTAAGTAAATAATTAATGCGATTATTATTTAGGTAATATATAAATATATATTTACCGCTAAATACCTAAATGTGTAAATATAAATTTATATTTTACATTAAATTATGTGATTGAAAGGCGGTGGGAGAAATGTGAAAATCATTAAATAATAATTAAATAATTCAACAATACACCGCGTAGCTTTATATTTAATCTACGAAAATTAAAATCGGATGAAAAAAATATGCAAAAATACAAAAACCCTCGATCGATGTAGAAAAATAAATCGTACTACTAACAAAAAATTACTAGTAGCACACAATATTTCCATCAATGTACAAACAAATAATTCGTCCCCTATAAAAATATCCTTACTATATACAGAAACATTTTGTGAAAATACGAAACACCTCGTTTTATCAGCTTAGCTTAGCTTAGTTGACCGCCCGTGGGTTTCCCGTGATTGTTAAAATTGCATATTGAACCAATTGGTCCGTGTTAAGCCAGACTGGAGTAAGTGACATTGCATTGATTTCGAGAAAAACGAGTTTAAAATTAAAATCGCAACATCCTTTACCTTCCTGTCAGCTTCAGGGGGAGGGCTACCGACAAGCTACGTCATGGCCAGGAGGATGTTTAGAAGTTTGTGACGTAATGCTACGATGGGGAAGGGGGGCCTATTTTTAGGACTAAAGAAAAATAATACATACTCCAAACAGCCGGCAGATAGCAGAGTGAGTTATTAATGATAGCGCGTGCTTGATTTTCCGGTCGATAGACCTTTGCACGTGACAAGTAGGCATGTTGTATGAAAGTAGTTTCAATGAAATACCTCGTTTTATTCACGAAAAATACACTCGTCATCAACAACTTTCGTGTAACGCGCACCAAACAATATGCAAAACTACAAAAAAATTCGTTCATCATGTTGCCATTTTTTCAGTTTGTAAAATGAACGAAACTAAACTATAATACACGAAAATATCCCAGTACAGAAAACGACGAATAAAGTCGCGCATTGCATGATAATTGATCATCCTTGTTCAACTCAAGAAATTACCTGTTGTAATGCGTGGCGAATTTGTCTCTGAGAAGATTACAAATGTTACCGAGCAACGAAACAACCCAACCGAAGCCTCAACCAACAAACAGTGACCAAAACCAGGGTCTGTACGCTGTACCGGTCTTGAACGACGATGAAACCCATGCGAAACTGATTTCAAACAAAATCGCGGAAATAAACTCAACAAGGTTGCTTCTCGCGACCAAAGAGAATAGGGAAAGAGACGAATAGTGTGAAGCCAAAAATACCTTATTGAGCAGACCAATCGTGCAATGTAAATAAACATTACTCATGCCTGAGTTGGAGGAGATAAGTATTGTACTTCTATCAAAAAAGAAATTTGAATTTTCGTCAGAATTTAGCTCAATCGTGATTGTAAGGTGCATTCTAGAGTATATGTATGAGTAAAAATAAGCTTTAGAATTATTTCATCTCTTTGTTTCAAAATGCACATCGTTTGATAAACAAATCCATCGATCGACATACGGTTTGTTTTCAAAATATAATAGGAGTCATTTAAAGTGCTGCCTGTAGAAGCGGTTGCCAAAATTCTAGTGTTGAAATCATCATAAAGGGAGTGTTGCCGTTTTGACTGATTTTCACTCTTCGTCTCTTTCACTATTCTCTTTGCTCGCGACTTGTTTTGTCCAACACTGTATTTGGGATCAAACGAAGGTTATTTAACGTAGACCAATGCATTGGTCTTTATTCTATCTCTCTTCAGTAAAAAGTTAGTAATGACTACCTCTATTGCATGAATTGTGGAATTTAAATGTTTTAAAATATACTATTTTTTACATTCAACCATTCTTTCGCAAACAAAAGTTATGTTGACTTCCATATAGTGTTTAACTCCGCGCAAACCTGACTCAGATATAACTTCGTAAGAAGTTTAAAAACTTTTCCTACAAAACTGGATTGACAAAATTGTGCGAAATTAATTTATCTTTGTTATTTTCACTTGCAGTGATGATGTGACGCATACAGTGCCAACTAGCGGCGAAAATGCGAGCTAGTGGGTTTTCTCCATTTAAATTCTTGAAAAATGTATTGAATATATTGAATTGTCAATTGTCTCCTAATAAAAATATGACATAGCCCGGGCCCCGTGGTGGTGGAGGAACGCTACGTGGGAAGCTGAGCTGCAAGCAACCGGGCGGGTCATAGGTGGTGGATAATGCTTAATCGCGATAGCAACTAGTTGTGATTCGCGACCCGAACCAGCAGCGGGGGCTGACTGCGGGTGTGGTAGGACGAGGTAGTGGGCCCTATACGTCCTAGGCCTAAATACCACATGCCCTAAAGCAGCCCTGACAAGGCGAGCCAGTGCCGCCTTTAAATAAGCGCTTAGCCCAAATCCCTCTCCTCCCGTTATCCTTCCTTCCTTCCTTCCTTCTGCGGCTGTTCGCCCATCTAAATATGGAAGCTGTTCTTCAATGTCAGCTTCTTTCACCGAACAGCCTAGATAAGCCATGTAGTGTCGGTAGTGGTTGTTTCAACCGGCTAAGAATTACACTACGGACTACCTGTTTCAGTGGTAAAAATCTACCAAACAGGGAACCCCAATTCCATAGTGTCATGCGACCCGTGCTATGGGTAAAATTGTTGAGGGGGTTTAAAACATTCTCAATGGCGAACGGAGCCTGGGAAGAGTCGGGCGAACTCCCCAGTACGCTGCATTACGCAGCGGAACGTTCACTCTACACACCGATTTTTTTCACCGATGATCCACTTAATTTTGCCGAATTTTTGTTGGCTGGGGGTTTGCAGAGACTCTCGGCTGATGGTAGTTCGGTGAAGTTTTGTTGAGTCTCGATTATCAAATTTCGATGTGTACAGATGAACCTGCCCAGAGGCCGTGTGGTATCCGGCCTAGAATTGAGCCACTGGAGTCCTGCTGCCATGTCGTAGGAGGCGACTGAAAGTAGGAGACCCTAAGTCAAGGTGTAGTTCCGTGCCGAGGACTTAATGATTGGAGGGTCTAAAATATGCCAGTCGCGCACGGAGCATTTTGGGTTTTGCCCTTGCTGTGTTATGCGAATCTCTGACACAGTGGACCATTATTTTCTTCGCAAATCGTGGGAATAAAATGATCATGTCCCATTTAAACCTGATATGGCTCGCTAAATGCGTTAACATCCCAACTCGCTTGGTGTCCTCTAGTTGTTGTGCAATTTGTGTTGGAGATGAAATGTACAGTTCTCTAATCAACAATGGTTAGAATAGCACAAGTCAATCTCCAACATAAACGTACAGCAACTATGAATTTATCTCGACTCATGCAGGAAGGTAAAGCTTCCATAGCATTGGTTCAAGAACCGTATTTCCATAAAGGAAACTTCTATTTTGGAAAGTTACTTAACACTGCCTTCATTGCTTACAACAAGACAGGCATGACTAACCCACGTGAAATGCCTCGTGCTTGCATTCTTGCAAATAAGGCTATTGACGCGTGTCTCATATCGGAGCTCACAGCTCGCGATATCTGTGTTGTCACAGTTACATTGACTGTCGGAAACGTAGACAAAATATATATATATTGTTCAGCATCCCTACCGCATAACGAATCATCTCCTTCTGATGATTTCAAAAGCGTTGTATCATATTGTAGCAGAAATGGGCTTCCGCTCATTATCGGCAGTGATGCGAATGCTCATCACATCATTTGGGGCAGCTCAGACATCAATCTGAGAGGCTCTGTACTGATGGAGTACATAAGTAGTACAAATCTCCATATTCTGAATGTGGGAAACCGACCAACTTTTGCGAGGTCTGGGAGGGAGGAGGTGTTAGACATAACACTTTGCTCTGATAGAATTTTGCATGAACTGGGAAATTGGCAGGTTCCAAATGAAACTGAACCGTCTCTATCCGATCATAAATATATATTTTTCGAGCATTTTGATGTCACCTTCAATGTGGTGACATATCGTAATCCTAAGTCTACAAACTGGGACCTCTTTTTGGAAAACTTAGCGACTAAATTTCATGGATATTTTCCAACAATTAGTCAACTAGACGACTTAGATGACGTCGTGGATACGACAAACTCATTCATATTAGCATCCTACGAAGAAGCTTGTCCACTTCGTACTGTTAAATCGACTAGGGGAACCCCTTGGTGGAGGGCTGAGCTTGATAGAATGAAGAAAGTTATGAGAAGAGCTTGGAACCGGCGTCAGCGTGATGACTCCAGGGCTTTCAGGTCAGCTCGTAGTGCATATAAGAAATGTCTTAGATCTGCAGAACGGGCTGGCTGGCAAAGCCTATGCACTAATGTCTCTAGTCTGAACGAGGCTAGCAGATTAAATAAAATTCTCTCCAAATCGAATGATTTTCAGATGAACTCCTTGAAAACCAGAGATGGTGTTTATGTGACAGACGAAAAAGATGTTCTTAATTGTCTCTTCGACACACACTTTCCAGGTTGTATCGATCCGGAGTTGATCAATGTTCACAGATCTCATTCTGGTGATTCGGACTCGTGGGCGTTAGCACGCACATTGGTTTCCACTGAATCGGTCAAGTGGGCAGTTGACAGCTTTGCTCCATACAAATCACCCGGAAAAGATGGAATACTTCCCGTGCTACTGCAAAAGGGATTTGATATTCTTAAACATGTCTTGAAAAAGATTTTGCTTTCCAGTCTTGCTACCGGGTATATCCCGAAAGCATGGCGAGAAATAACTGTTAGATTTATTCCCAAAGGGGGGCGCTCAAGCTATGAAGAAGCCAAGAGTTTTAGGCCTATCAGCTTAAGTTCTTTTCTTCTGAAAGCTTTGGAACGGATAATCGATCATCACATCAGGAACGTTAGTTTAGTTGAATATCCTCTGCACAAAATGCAACATGCATATCAGTGTGGAAAATCCACGATTACTCTGCTTCACGATGTTGTTTACAACATTGAGAAAGCCTTCTCGCTCAAGCAATCTAGCTTGGGTGTATTCCTAGATATTGAGGGTGCTTTTGACAATGTGTCCTTCCAGTCTATTCTGGAAGCGACGCGCGGTCATGGGATACCTGCATGTATCTCAGGTTGGATAAACGCAATGCTTAGTAACCGCATACTTAGCTCGTCACTGCGACAGGCTGAGATACGGAAGTTGAGTATTTGCGGTTGTCCTCAGGGCGGCGTTCTGTCACCTTTGTTATGGAACTTAGTAGCTGACGGCTTGTTGAAGAAACTCAATGAGCTTGGATTTCCAACCTACGGGTTTGCTGACGATTACCAAATACTAATTACTGGATTTTGCATCGGAACAATCTTTGACTTGATGCAACAGGCATTAAGAGCTGTCGAACAGTGGTGTCGACAAGTTAAACTATCAGTTAACCCAAGCAAAACTTCAATGGTTCTTTTCACGAAGAAGCGAATAACAACCGGGGTTCGTCCCTTGCAGTTCTTTGATTCTGAGCTGCTGTGTGCAGATCAAGTCAAATACGTTGGAGTCATATTGGATTCCAAACTGAATTGGTCTGCTCACATTGAGTTCAGAGTCAAGAAAGCGTGCATGGCCTTCGGGCAGTGCAGACGAACTTTTGGAAAGACCTGGGGTCTCAAACCTAAATACATCTATTGGATTTACACGACAATTGTACGTCCAATACTGTCATACGGATGCCTTGTGTGGTGGCAGAGGGGAGAGGTGGTGACAGTCCAGTCAAAGCTAA
Organism: Topomyia yanbarensis; assembly: GCF_030247195.1. Lineage (NCBI taxonomy): Eukaryota > Metazoa > Arthropoda > Insecta > Diptera > Culicidae > Topomyia > Topomyia yanbarensis. The sequence goes on from NC_080670.1 coordinate 61,155,478, forward strand.
ACCATCTGCAAAGAATGGCGCTCATGGCGTTGACTGGTGCTTTCACCACGACTCCGACTGCTGCTCTTGAGGCACTTCTAAATATCAAACCATTACACATACACTTAAAACAAGAAGCACTATCATGTGCATACAGACTGCAGGTTACTGGGCTTTGGAACAGTAATCATGTTGATCTTGCTACCAGTCATACACGATTGTGGTCACAAATAATTACATGGGGTGAAGATATTCTTGCTCCCAGCGATATTACACTCACTTGTAGTTTTCCTTACAGGACATTCCATGTTAAGATTCCCTCTCGAGAGGAGTGGTTGTCTGGCTTTATGGAAAGACAACAACAAACGCAAGTGGTTTGTTACACTGACGGTTCTCTGATGGAGGGACGTGCTGGTGCTGGTGTCTACTGTCGTGAAATGAGACTGGAACAATCTCACTCACTAGGTAGATACTGTACTGTATTCCAAGCAGAAATCTTTGCGATTATGTGCGGGGTGCAATCGGCCCTTCAACTGAGTTTGTCCGGCAGAGTTATAAACTTCTGCTCCGATAGTCAGGCTGCAATCAAGGCCCTTAGCTCAGACAAATCCCGGTCCAAGCTAGTGATCGCGTGCCGAACCCAAATCGAAGAACTAAGCATTGTCAACACTATCTACCTTGTCTGGGTGCCCGGACATTGCGGTATTACTGGAAATGAATGGGCTGACGAATTGGCCAGGGCAGGTTCAGCGATTGACTTCGTTGGTCCTGAGCCCGCGCTGCCAATTTCGACAAGTTGGATAAGGGAAAAAATACGGTCCTGGGCTTCGTCCGAGCACCGCAATTATTGGAGAAATCTACAAACGTGTCGCCAAACAAAGGCGTTTCTAGAACAACCATGCCCAGTGGTTTCGAAAAATCTCTTACATTTTTCGAAGCTCCACTGCGGCATGCTGACCAGGGCTTTAACCGGCCAATGCAAACTCAATTATCACATGGCAACTATTCAGCGCGCTGAGTCTTTTTCATGTGATCTTTGTGAATCCGACTACGGAACTTCATATCATCTGATATGCAACTGCCCTGCGCTAGCGCAATTGCGATTACGAGTCTTCAGCCGTCCTTATATAGACGAAACCATGTTTGGTCGACTGAAACTCAGAGACATACTAAAGTTTCTTATCCAATGTGGTAAAGAGCTTTAGGCTTATTCGCAGGCAAGTTGAACTACTTGTGAGTTTAATTTACCTGTTGTTTATTTTTTGTTTTGTGCTGTTTTTCCCACCCTTCCAAGTCTACTTCCCCACACCTCCTTGTCCTTTCCTTCCGCTCAGGAAATGATGAAAACACACGGCAAGGCACAAATCCCCGACTATGTACGGGGAACGTGCCATTTGAGCCAATATATTCTGATTCCTGAACTTCGTAAGAAGTTTAAAAACTTTTCCTACAAAACTGGATTGACAAAATTGTGCGAAATTAATTTATCTTTGTTATTTTCACTTGCAGTGATGATGTGACGCATACAGTGCCAACTAGCGGCGAAAATGCGAGCTAGTGGGTTTTCTCCATGTAAATTGCTGAAAAATGTATTGAATATATTGAATTGTCAATTGTCTCCTAATAAAAATATGACATCGCACAGACTTAAATAACTATAATCTCTCTTGAGGGGGTCTTCTACTCGCGAGGCCTAAAATTGAGCAATTTGTTGGGAATAAATTGTAAAGCACTCAATGGCTTTAGAAACTTTTTTTTAATTTGGAGATCCATGTTTTGATTTTTCAATTTTACTTTTGAAACGAAAAGAAAAATCTCTCGCGACCTTAAAACTTCATTGATGACATTGATGTTGAAACTGCATGGGTCCCGCTTAAGTAAAGTTGTGGCAAAATGGATAATCTGTAATGAGAAAACTCATATTTTTTATATTATGGTTACGTTGGCTATGTTTAGACGAGAGGGATTTCTTTTATTTTATAATTTGTACAAGTTATGTAACGAATTGTGAAAATTTTCAATATTTCAGATATTTTTTGGTCTATTAGGGGCCGTAATAATGGAACAAATTGACATTTTGCAAATCCCTCTCTACCCTCTGAACAATTGGAGAAAAAAATATTGGAATCGGACCAGAACTTCTATGAAAAGTCTTACTTGACCACTTAAAAAGCACTATTTTCGGGAAAACGCGTTTAAAGATAAAGTACGGTATATAACTCGATTGTAATACCCGAGGGGCAATTCACTCCCCATTCAAAGTGAAACGAGAAATGCTTCAATACACCTTAATACATTTAATACGCCGAAAATACACTAATGCACTAAAATACGTTACTTCTGGAAGAATTTTTCAATACATCGATAATACGTCGAAAATAAGCTAATACACAAAAATACGTTAGTACCGGAAATATTTTTCAATGCGTCGATAACAATTCAATTCGTCAAGTAATACACTGTTGATACAAGCCATACAAATATTACATTAATTTCATGCCAAATGAAACAAATCTATCTATCTATCTATCTATCTATCTATCTATCTATCTATCTATCTTTTTTTTTTTTTTTTTTTTTTTTTTTTTTTTTTTTTGAGAGCAGTAAAAAAATTTTCAGAAAAACCCTGAGTGAGGAAAAATGTACAAAAACCCCATTGTCAGGGAACGGGTTTGGGCTGCCATCACCCGACCCGCTAAAAACCACTGCTCTTGCCCAGAACCTGATTCCTCCCCGGCACTACCTTACGGCATTACTTCGGGGAGGGGTTTTTATGTGCATAGCACGCACTCTAATTCAACTACTTCCTAGTTCGTTTCTTCCGTAGGGTTACAGCCCCACTCCTCTACACACCTCCAATTCTCTACCATCCACACAGACTGGCAAGCTCTGCATGGCAGTCGGAAAGCTGGCTGTGAGTCGAGGCTTAGTACTCCTCCCCTACGAGTACAGTCTGAGCGGCAAACTTCTGACTGTCTAATTCACTGAGCCCTGCGGCTCGCTTGTGCCGGTTAGCACCGCAACTCCCTTCTCGCACCATTCAACGCCGTTTACTCTTTGAGCACCAGACTTGTTCGCGAACTACTCGGTCTAGTCCCCGACGATGGACCTAGCCTACTCCGACGGAGAATTCCCCGGCGAGAGAAGTTCTCCCGAAACCGAGCCAACCAACCAGATGTCGAGGTCAGTTCGGCGATTCCGGTGGAGCAGAGCGTCCGGTTCGCTGATGCCCCGACGACCTGCGACTGGTGGTATTTCGTCGCGGTCTACTCAGCCTAGTCCCCGGCGGTGGATCTAGCTTACGCCGACGGAGAGTTCCCCGGCGAAGGAGGCTCCCCCGGTACCGATTCTTCTTTTGTTTTAGCACCACAATTTCATGAGCTCTTTGGCTTCCTCTCGTTCCGTTTCGCCCGATCTACTCGATCTAGTCCCCGGCGGTGGATCTAGCCTACTCAACGGGCCATACAGTAGGTGCTGAGGTCTATCCGGCGATTCCGGTTGGAGCGTAACTTCCGGTTCACCGGCGCCCCAACGACCCACTGCTAGCTCTGCGACGCGGTCTACTCGGTCCAATCCCCGGCGGTGGATATAGCCTACTCACGAGCTACCCGGAAGGATGTCGAGGTCGGTTCAGCGATTCCGGTGAAGCTTGACGTCCGGTTCCCAGGCGCCCCGACGACCCAACTCGGTGCTACATCACGCACTACTCAACTGGTCCCCGGCGGTGGACCTAGTCTACACAGTTGGAGAGTTCCCCGGCGGCGGAATTTCTCTCGAAACCCGATTTGCGGTTTCTTGTTGGTCTCTACGCCACTTCCTCTGCAACTCGGAGAGTATGCTCGAGACCACTCTGTTGACAGCGTCCCAGGTATGTTCGTCACGGCACATCTCTTCGACGATATTGTCCGCTGTCATACCAGGTATACCCCTACGAACTTCTTCGAATCTAGGGCATTCGAAGACCACGTGTTCCGGTGTCTCCTGCACGGTCGCACAACCCGGGCAAAGGGGTGACGAAGCATGTCCAAACCGATGCAAGTACTTCCGGAAGCATCCGTGCCCGGACAAAAACTGCGTCAAATGGAAGTTCACCTCTCCATGCTTCCTATGTACCCAGGCCGATACATTTGGGATGAGTCGGTGGGTCCACCTTCCTTTCTCCGCGTTGTCCCACTCCTGTTGCCATTTAGCCAACGAGTCCGCTCGAACCTGTCTCCTAGCGTTACGTGCATTTCTCCGCTGATAGCATTCCACGTCCTCCGCCAGGGTAATGCAGATGGGGATCATCCCGGCGATAACGCATACTGCCTCCGACGATATTGTTCTGTAGGCACTCGCGACTCGTACGGCCATCAGTCGGAATGTCCTGTTTAGCTTTTCACGGTTCCGCTTGGTTTTCAGCGCAGCACTCCAGGCAGGAACCCCATATCGGAGTATCGATGACGAAACAGTAGATAGCAGACGTCTCGTGCTGCTTCTCGGACCGCCGACGTTTGGCATGATTCTCGCTATTGCGTTCGTTGCCTTCGCCGACTTTCCACAGGCGTAATCAACGTGGTTGTTGAAGCTCAACCGGTCGTCGATTATAACTCCCAATTGCTTCAATGCACGTTTCGATGCAATCACGTGCCCTCCGACGTCGATCTGCATCCGTTGGACCGATCTGCAGTTACTGACCAACAACACCTCCGTCTTGTGGCGAGCTATTTGCAGCTTAACCCCGTTCATCCAGCTCTCGATCGCGTCTATTGTCTCCGTCACCGACACCTCCACTTCTTCAAGTGTCTCACCCATCACCGTTAGTGACACGTCGTCCGCGAAACCTACGATTTTCACTTTCCTAGGCAGCTGCAGCGTTAACACCCCATCGTACATCCCGTTCCAAAGGGTTGGACCGAGAATGGAGCCCTGAGGAACGCCCGCTGTGACACGCAATGACTTCTGTCCTTCGCTCGTCTCGTACAGTAGCACTCTGCTCTGAAAGTAGCTCTTCAGGATCTGGCACAGATAGTCGGGAACCCTCATTCTATGCAGCGCTGCAGCGATGGCTTCCCAGCTGGCACTGTTGAACGCGTTCTTCACATCTATCGTGACCACAGCGCAGTATCGATCTCCTCTTCGCTTCTGTTTAGATGACTTCTCGGCACTCTCGAGCACTATCCGAATTGCATCCACTGTCGATGCTCCTTTGCGGAAACCAAACTGCATCTTGGACAGTCCGCGCTCACCTTCCGTGAATTTCGTCAACCTGTTAAGAATGATCCTTTCCAGGAGTTTTCCGAGTGTATCCAGCAGGCATATGGGTCTGTACGAGGTCGGGTCGCCAGGTGGCTTCCCTGGCTTCGGCAGCAACACCAGCTTCTGGACCTTCCACATTTCGGGGAAGTTGCCTTCATTTAGGCACTTCTGCATCACTATCCTGAACATGTCCGGATATGCCAGGATCGCAGCTTTCAGTACCACGTTTGGTATTCCATCCGGACCAGGGGCTTTCTTTGGTTTTAGGCGCTTCGATGCTTCTACTAGCTCGTCGTTAGTCACTTGCCGTTCCATGTTTGTTCCTTCTTCCTCGCCGTGCGGTGACGGTGGCCATATAGTTGGATCGTGCTTCGGGAAAAGACCCTCGACGATTATCTTCAGCTTGCTCGGACACATTTCGACTGGCGTCGTTGGACCCTTCATTTTCGCCATCACGACTCGGTATGCGTCACCCCAGGGATTGGCGTCTACTTCTCGGCATAGCTCCTTGTGGCACTCTGACTTGCTAAGTCTGATCTCCCGTTTTAGAGCGGCCCTAGCTTCCCGAAACGATGCCTTATGCTCTTCTCTATCTGGTTCCGACCTTGCTCTTTGGGCCCGCCTTCTGGCTCTGAGACAAGCAGCGCGTAACGTACTAAGCGTCTCGTTCCACCAGTAAGCTGGACGCCGTTTGTTGCGTGGTTCCAGTTTTCGCGGCATTGTGGCGTCACAAGCCGCCACAATCCTTCTTGTTAGGTCAGCCGCATCCACGTTCTCGGTCCCGCCGTTCGGCCGAAGTGCCTCAACAAAGAGGTCTTTGTTGAAGGCTTTCGTCTTCCACTTTCGTTCGCCGGTCACCCTTCTCTGTACTGCCGCGGGGTTCCGTTGGCCGATACGGTAGCGAATCTCCTGGTGGTCACTATGCGTATACGTTTCGCATACTCTCCAATTCATGTTCGCCGTCAATGAGGGACTACAGAATGTGACGTCTATGATGGACTCCCTCCCGTCTCTCCGAAATGTACTAACAGAGCCTTCATTGCACAATCGTACGTCTAACTTCGCTAGAGCTTCCTGCAGGATACACCCTCTTGTGTTGGTTACTCTACTGCCCCATTCCACAGCCCAGGCGTTGAAGTCACCACCAATGACTACCGGCTTCCGATCGATCAACTGCTCGGTTAACTGCTCCAGCATTAGGCTGAACTGCTCTACTGTCCACCTTGGGGGAGCGTAACAGCTACATACGAAGATGCCGTTGATTTTGGCTATCACGAAACCCTCATAGGAACGTTCTACCACTTCTTGGATAGGGAATCTTCCCATTACTTGTATCGCTGCGGTTCCTGATCTATCCGCCACCCAGTTACCGTTATTAGGGGGGACTTGATAAGGCTCTGCGATCAAAGCGACATCGCACATAGTTTCTGTCGTAGACTGCCACAACAGTTGCTGTGCGGTATCACAGTGATTCAGGTTTATCTGGGTCATCTCCATCACCGTTGGCCTGCAGTCGCCTTCTTGTACGCTGGGCATTTAAAGCCACCCGTCTGATGGTCGTTCCCTTCCGCTGGGGTGCAAAGCAAGCACTTCGGCCTCTGCGTGCAGTCTCTCGCAAGATGGCCCGTCTCTCCGCATTTCCAGCACATCCCGGATCTGTCCGGGCCTTTGCAAGCCCCTGCTAAATGTCCAAAGCCTAAACATTTGAAGCATTTCTCTGCTTGTTTGTTTACTCGTGGGGCGGCTCTCAGTAGGCATCTCGACCATCCAACTGTAACCTTACCTACCTCCAGTGCCTTGTCTGCAGCGGTTACCGGTAAACGTATCATCGCTATCTGCGTTCCTCCGTATCCCTTCCTTAACCGGATCGTCATGTGCACCTCGCCCAGTTTGCACTGCTGCTTCATAGCACCTCTCAGCTCGTCTTCCGTCGTTATTTCGTCGAGGTCTTTGCACACGATTACCATCTCCGGGCTTAAGGCTTTAACTTCTGCCTTTCCGCCCATTGATTTAGTTATAGTCTCCTGCAAGGCAGAGCTACTAGTCGTAGTATTCTTCTTAAGCTCGAGGAGCATCTCATTTTTTTGGGTACGCCTGACTCTTAACACGTTTTCCCCCAAATCTTTCAGCTCCGGGTCCTCTCTGACCTTTTTGAGCAGTGCTGCGTACGTAGTCTCGTCATTTGCTTTGACGAGCACGGCTTCTCCTGCTTTGACGAGCACGGCTTCTCCCTTAGGCGCCTTCTGACGAGCCGAGGGTTCTGATTTCCTCTTCTGCTCCCCTTTTCGCTCCTCCTTCTTTTTTTGCTGTTTCCCGCGTTTCTCCTTCCGACCTACAACGGTGCTCCAGCTTTCACCCTGTAAGGTGGCGTCCTTTTCTTCGGCAGCAACAGCATCCTCGAGCGTCTGCCTCTTTGACCCGCCTGGTCTTTCTTCTCCTGGTGAGGATCTTGTCCTCTTTGGAGTTATGGGAACTGGCGTGTTCTCCACTCCAATCTGCCTCTCCTTACCCTGTTTCGGAGGGGCTAGGAGGATAGTAGCCTTAGCCGACGCGGATGCTCGCTCAGCTGAATCTGCCCTCTGCGTTGCCGTATCGTACTCTTTCACGGCAGACAGTAGCGCCTTCCGGATTTTGATGACCATCTCCTTAATGTCTTTGTGGACATTGTTTCTCATGTCCACGAACTTGTGGAGCTCCTCCACCAAGTGCCTCGCTACCACTACCTTTGGCGTTTGTGGGGTGTAGCTCCTTCCGCTCTGCTCCGGCTGTTTTTGTTCTATCTATCTATCTATCTATCTATCTATCTATCTATCTATCTATCTATCTATCTATCTATCTATCTATCTATCTATCTATCTATCTATCTATCTATCTATCTATCTATCTATCTATCTATCTATCTATCTATCTATCTATCTATCTATCTATCTATCTATCTATCTATCTATCTATCTATCTATCTATCTATCTATCTATCTATCTATCTATCTATCTATCTATCTATCTATCTATCTATCTATCTATCTATCTATCTATCTATCTATCTATCTATCTATCTATCTATCTATCTATCTATCTATCTATCTATCTATCTATCTATCTATCTATCTATCTATCTATCTATCTATCTATCTATCTATCTATCTATCTATCTATCTATCTATCTATCTATCTATCTATCTATCTATCTATCTATCTATCTATCTATCTATCTATCTATCTATCTATCTATCTATCTATCTATCTATCTATCTATCTATCTATCTATCTATCTATCTATCTATCTATCTATCTATCTATCTATCTATCTATCTATCTATCTATCTATCTATCTATCTATCTATCTATCTATCTATCTATCTATCTATCTATCTATCTATCTATCTATCTATCTATCTATCTATCTATCTATCTATCTATCTATCTATCTATCTATCTATCTATCTATCTATCTATCTATCTATCTATCTATCTATCTATCTATCTATCTATCTATCTATCTATCTATCTATCTATCTATCTATCTATCTATCTATCTATCTATCTATCTATCTATCTATCTATCTATCTATCTATCTATCTATCTATCTATCTATCTATCTATCTATCTATCTATCTATCTATCTATCTATCTATCTATCTATCTATCTATCTATCTATCTATCTATCTATCTATCTATCTATCTATCTATCTATCTATCTATCTATCTATCTATCTATCTATCTATCTATCTATCTATCTATCTATCTATCTATCTATCTATCTATCTATCTATCTATCTATCTATCTATCTATCTATCTATCTATCTATCTATCTATCTATCTATCTATCTATCTATCTATCTATCTATCTATCTATCTATCTATCTATCTATCTATCTATCTATCTATCTATCTATCTATCTATCTATCTATCTATCTATCTATCTATCTATCTATCTATCTATCTATCTATCTATCTATCTATCTATCTATCTATCTATCTATCTATCTATCTATCTATCTATCTATCTATCTATCTATCTATCTATCTATCTATCTATCTATCTATCTATCTATCTATCTATCTATCTATCTATCTATCTATCTATCTATCTATCTATCTATCTATCTATCTATCTATCTATCTATCTATCTATATCTATCTATCTATCTATATCTATCTATATCTATAAAAGTCAAAGTTTGTATGTATATGATTTATAGACTCCCAAACGGCTTATCCGATATCCGTAAAAATTTATACACAGCAGGTATTTGTTATGGGGCGTGTTTGTGTGCTATTAGTTCTACATTATCTGCCCGCCAGATGGCGCTTTGGAACAAATTGTGTTTTTCTCCTATTTTGTTGAAAATCGCAGCAACGGGTATTAGTATGGGTATTAGCTAGTTCAGTATATTTCTTATTATGACATAGCGTATGTTTTTTTTCAAGCTAGATTGTTTACTTTTCTCGGAATTGGGACTCACAGCAAACGGACTCAGAATCGGTGAATCATTAGAACGACAAGTAGGCAGAAATCAATCAGAATTCTTGTTAGTTTGATTCAGAGGAACAATCCCATAATCTTTAAAGGAAATAAACATCCCGTACATTTGAAAATACTCCCAGGGGACGTGAACATAGGTAAATCCGAAACTTCCTACCAGCATCAGTAGAAAATTTTTGATCAAGAATTCGCTCATTTTATCGACATAAACAATGGTTTAATGTTTACCCTAAGTAGTGAAGCTCTAAAATCTTGCAAGTTCGAAGTTTACATTGCGATGGATCATTTTGTTTAGATATATAGGTTGCATTATAAATCAACACTCGTTGGGGGAATAGAATCAAAACCAGCACTCGATGAATTGAGAATGCAAAACACAAGAATGTACGCAGCTCACCTGGGTTCGATTCCCAACCCCGCACATAAGGTTAGAGATTTTTCCACAAGAGATTACTCTAACCAGAAAAGAGGGCGAATGACACTAAGGTTAAAACCTCTATAATTAAAATAATAAAAAATAATACAAAACACAAGAATCCGAATCACGAGTCGCTTCCAATCAACTTGCAGGAATGAGTTCAGCCATAAGTCCAGTTGGAATTCCGGCTGGATTCTGCCGGAATTCAGGCTCTAGTGACACAACCGAGTCTAGTACAACCAGTAGGAATTTCGGCTGATTTTACTTAGGAGCATCTCAATATTACTGAGAAGCATCTCAATTTTTGAAATAAATTTAGATCATACTGGTGATTAAATATAATACCGCGTTGCTCAAAAATTACCATTGGGTAAGCCTAATTAGAAATTCTAATTCTCTAAATAATAAAATTTGGCATAATGCTTAATTGTTCGTTAATCTTGAAAAATCACTAGTAATTCCATTTGTACTAATTTTATTATTTGCGTTTATTAAATTATTCTACTTGCATTCTACAATAACATTTAAACGTCAAAATTCAGTAACATTCGGTTTCAATTGATTATTCAACAAAAATACAATGCGTGCATACAATTGTACGTTTTAGTACACTAATCCATACGAATTATGAAATAATTCGCCAATACGCATAATCCATTGCATTTCGTGAACAATACACAAATACGTTTTTAATGCGCTAATACGTAAGAATTGTGAAAGAAATAACCAATACTCATCAATACACAAAATACATATCATTTCGTGAAAAATACACAAATACGTCTCTCAATACGTTAGCCTGAATCGAAAATACTAGAGTGAGTCGCCCCTCGGTATAACCTTACTAGTTAAGCACTCACCTTCCTCGTCGTCAAAATGTTCTTGGTTGTCCACATTTTGCTCCCCACACCCACTTTGCGTTCAGAACGAGTTATACGTTCACTGTCGAGTCGAGTAGCAGCTGAAAGATGCTTCAGTCCCCAAGATAATTCCCATCACATCCATAGCTTGTAAGATCGATGAAAAACTTTTGTTGAAGATACTGACTGCCAAATAAGTCACAACATTGACCACCAACTTGCTAGAATTTCTGCATGTATTTTGGCGCTAAGGAACAGATTCCACTATTTAGAGACTCATTGATGTTTTGGCTGTGAGCTCCTAAGCATCTTTCTAATAAATCATTAGATGATGAACTTTCGTAGATCCTGACATGTTCGAAAGTTTCTATGGTTCCGTTTACTTCAGCCTGACGTCACTGGCACCACCTGTCCTCGCCGGGTGAACACTTTGAGTGCTGGGGATTTTCGTTGGATGACTAGCACTGTTCGAGGAAAGCCAAGATTGCATTTCGCATATGTTCTACAGAATTTGAGTTTCTCGGAATCGCCAGTCTATAAAATTTTTTTAGCTGGCCGATTGATTTGTCCGTCCGTTTTTCCCTTTCCTTTCCCACCGATACCTTTGTTTTTTTTCATCACTTTTCGTAATCTTGTCCCCATACGCTTCTCAACATGCCCGACGCATTCTTTCTTCCGTGCGAATCGTCCCGAAAAACAAAAAACCATTCACAGACGCTCACATATACATAAACCGTCAAGAGCGGACCGGTGAATTCTTTAAACAATGATTTTTCCATAGACAAGCGCCATCGTGGTGCGCCGTGCTTATAGTATCTCAGAAACGGATTCGGTTCCCAGAAACATGCCAAAGAATATGATTATCACCAAATCCTTTCTGTGGCGTATTCTCCGATACATTTAGATTGAAATTAAACAAGGAAAAAAAATCGATTTTTTGAAGCCGCGAGAATAGAAGACCCCCTTAAATCTATTTTTAATGTGAACGATTATTTACTAATACCACAATCAAACAGATGATAAGCACTGTTGAAGAGCTGACAGCGAACAGCCAGTGAATTATTTTGACCGGTCATTTGGTCCGTCTTCCCTCGCGCTTTCATTCATGTTGTGATCGCATTCATGTTGCTTATGGTTGCATGATCTTATGTTTCTTGTCCTCACGGGTCGCTATTGTAAATCCGTCCTCTTCGGCATTTGATTGTTTATTGGTGGCGCTGGTTGTTGGTTTGAAGGTTTTCGTTGTTCCTTCGCTGTTGGTAATGGCAGTTACTAAGTACAATCGTTGTTGATTTAGCGTTTGTTATTGCCCGGCCTGCAGTCGCCGATTTAACAACCAGTTGTGGTTTAGCGTACGACGATTGTGTACCGGTGTTGGTCGTAACAGACGGCCAGGTAGGAGGGAATAATAGGCTTTGTCGGGCTCATTCTAACCACACGAATGCCGTTGTGATGACCTGGAAAGAAGTCCTCCAAGTATCTTCCTTAACGGTATCCACTTCTCCGTATTTTGACATGTGTTCTTTGATAACGCTAGCATTAGCACGCGGAGCCAGGTCATGTAGCTTTACTTCAATAGTGTAATTGTCTATATATGCTGCGATGTTGTATAAAACGTTATTATACTCGACGACTTATTTCACGTTGTTCTGCAAAGCAAATGATTCTGCTTATCTAATGTTTTTGAGCATGACGTAGATGGTGGACTTGCACCGCTGTAATTTCTGCTATGTTGAGCTTCATGTTTACCTTCAACAATTACTCTCATTCACTGTTTTTTCTTGTTTCATACACCAGCTAGGAGGAATCAAATTTTGCCTTTGCAAATAGAAAAAATGGCGCATGGGTAAATTTGATTGCTTGCCATGATATTCAGTGGAGTGATTTTTAGATTCTGAACTAAGCAAGATGAGAAACCAGCCGGCGCAGCGGTCTTCATTAGAAGGCAGCTGAAATCTGATCCGCCAGGGCAGCAGACGCAGCGCAAACCTGATGAAATTATTCAGTACACGTTCCATACGATTAACGTGAATAGTGTGATGCAATTCCCAAATGTAACTTCATATATTACAGAACACTGCAACATAGTGTGCGATATATAGATTTCGGACAATAAACATTTTTGAAATTACGAGTGTTACGTTTGAACAGAACTCGATCAACAGGAGCAGATCACAGCAAGTATACGAAAACAATCGGCGGGTGTATTCGTGTGGAAGTGATTGTGTTGCATTACTGAATGTGTACACTCATTCCGTTTCTGTCAAACCAATCCCTGACGCTTTCGATGTCAAATTGCAAAGCACAACAGTCTAGTATAGTTGTTGTAACACGATACATTTTCAGATCATTTGCGTTTAGACAATTCATTGCAGAGGTCGCTCACAAAGAGGACGAGCGATTTGATGTGGAATGGATCTGAGAGTGTAGTTCTTAGCCGCACAATCCTATAGAAATTGGCTTTAAGCAGATACTTTTGGTGGGACTAGGAATCGACTAAGAGGTCTTACCAAGAAAAACAAACGAACCGAAACCTCGTAGTCTGTGATATTCAATAATAATAAGAATGCCAAACCAGTAACTTAAAACAGTAAGACCTAATTATATTACAGTTTGCTTTGACAAAATAAAAATAACACTGGACTTGCAGCATGTTGAAAACTGATTCAAACAAAAAGCCCCTGGCAGCAGATAATTTGACAAAGTCGAGTTTATGTATCGTTATTTCACAAACCGTTCCAGATATCAATTCCGTAATGTTGAGAAAAAATGTACATTTCACGGTACCTATATAAATGTTAACAGTTGTGTTTTTCTGCTGTGGTATTTTAAAATCAATCGAAAATTTATGACACCCGCTTAGGTATAGCGCACAGTAAATTTTTTTTGTGGTTTTCCCAACCAAGTTCAATGTACAACCTAGCTAAATTAGTTTGTAGTTAACGTTTTCTTTTTGGATAATTTGCATATTCATCTTGCGATCTTTTCATTAGGCAATGAATGCTCAGTTTGTGCGGTTGGCTGCTCTAAATCTAGTAACATCTGGTAGTTAAGTATTTGACGGCCTAATAAACAGTAAAGTTCCTGGTTATGTCCATCACATTAGCGAATTTTCGCCATGGCAATAAACTATGTAAACACGCTTCGCTTTTGGCGTATAAATATGCGACTAATGCTAACTTTGCTGCATATTCTTACACACACATACATGGATTAACCGTTTAATATACTTTTGTCGGTTTTTACCTTTTCACATAAAGATAACTTCTGTCTTCTTAATTTGGTGTTTCCTGCATTTAAAACTGATAAATTTAAAACACGATCCCATCTATAGTCGCTGGGGAAGTTGTCTCTTGCATTTCATTTGTTAATGCCGAATAACAACGCTTCCCTCTTCAGTAAGCCCCTCATCCGTGCTCTCAAAAAGTTCGTGCAGAAAAAAACGTTAACAAGCAGCTAGATGGTATACGAACTGGGATATAGCTTAATCCCTCACGTTAATGATCGACTCACGTCCTTTACCGACACCGATCCATTTTACCGGTACGCCCAAAGTGGTTTCAATTAATCGGATGTAGTCCTGGGCCTCTTGAGGGAGTTGGTTGAAATCACGAACGTTTTCGGTCGACTTCAACCAGCCCGGCACTGTAACGTAGTTGACCTCGACCTGTCCGAGATCGGTGATCGAGCCTGGAAAGTAGTCAATCTGCTCACCGTTCAGGTTGTAACTGGAAGTAAAAAAAGGGTAATATGAGAATTTGAAATTTAGAATAGTTTGAGCAACTGTGAAAAAATGAACAAATGTAAAAAAATACGTTACAAATAAAGGGGCGAATGCTGAAGGATCTGCGGAAACAGTGAGATTTTAAGAACTGCAATGTATGCTATTAGTATATTTTTAGGATTCGAGAAATTAATGCGCCGTCATAAAGTACTGTTCGATTAACAACACTCACCTCATAGCGACTTTAATTTCCTTGAGAGTATCCAATATGTCCAACTTGGTGACACATATCGATGTATACCCATTAACCATAGCTGTATATCGCAGAAGTGCGAGATCCAGCCAACCACAACGACGTACTCGTTTTGTGGTTACACCAATCTCCGCGCCTCGCTTCTGTAGAAACGAACCCGTGTCCTGCAAAAATAAGACGATGTAATATACTGAGTTGCGCTAATAAAGAAAAAAAATACATCATGAAGCTCGGTCGGGAAAGGACCATCTCCGACGCGAGTAGTATAAGCCTTGACCACACCAATTACTTCGCCGATGGTTTGCGGTGGTAACCCGAGCCCCGTGAGAACTCCGCCGATACTGCAATTACTGCTGGTCACGTACGGGTAGGTGCCTTGAAAGCGACAAAAATATGGTCAACACATCAAATAACCCCTATTCAAGGGTTGTACAATGTACCAAAGTCAATGTCCAGCATTGCGGCATTGGCACCTTCCACCAACACGCTCTTGCCATCCTTGAGCGACGAATGCAGGAACGATACGGTATCTCGCACAAGTGGACGCAATCGTTCGGCGTAATCTCGATATCTGTGAAAAAATGCGTTGTATATAGTTATGTGATGATTACAAAGTCAACAGAATGCTACATATGCCACCATCGCTTATTTTGAAGCATTATTGAAGCAAACTGCAAAGGCGCCATTACACTGGTCACTTACCTGATCAGTTCAGCAGCAATATCTACTTCAAAATTGGGGAATAGCCTCTTGTACATGTTGACCAGGGCCTCGAATCTAAAATAACGAAAAGTAGTGTTATTGAAACAATCAGTATTAACGTAGCCGGCTTATTTACTTCTCGCTGAATACTTTGTAATCACCCAACAAATCCGACACACGAATACCATTCCTGGTGGCTTTGCTCGAGTAGCATGGGCCAATACCTTTCTTGGTTGTTCCAAGTGATTTTCCTCCCTTTTCAGCTTCTTGCAGTCCATCAACTTGCTGGTGCAGATCGAACACCAAATGAGCACGGTTCGAAATGACCAACCGATCTTGCCAGTCAACCAGACCTTTTGCTTCATTTTTGGCCAACTCCTCGAACAAACCGGGCAGATGTATTACAACGCCGTTGCCTGAAATTGGAACAAATCACAACATACAGCAGTTATAAAGCTACTTGGTTGACAGCTACGATTGGTTGGGGCAATAAGGGTGCAAGTCAGTCCAAGGTCGACGAGAAAAGGAATAATTACTGAGTGGTCCATGCAGACCACACTAACGCGATGGGAGAAGATCAGGGTGTGGGTTGGGGTAGGGTTAGTGAATTTATTTATGCTTGACGAATAATTGCGCTGCAGTATGTGATGAAAAGGTGAATTGAACGGTGCTATTGTTAAGTGTTCAGAAATAAAAATATGTTTCTCCATAAGGTTTGATTCAAATATTTGTATTTTGTGATTATTTGTTGTAAATTTATAACTACTAAAAAGCTCACTTTATCACTGGGATGTTGTCAAGAGCATAAATGTGTGTGTATGATCGCGAAGAGCTAGAGCGTTTGTATGTTAACGTGATTGTCGCATGTGGTAGCGCGTATCCATAATAAAGGTCGCCAAAGTACTAAATTTGATCACAATGTAGTTTAACTAAAGAGAAAATAGTCGTAGCCCATAGTGTTTCTATGTGATATAAAGGCAGTAATACTGCTGTAGTGGAAAACCCCCCGGACAACGTCAAGGTACAGCATCATGCTAAGGGAGAATTATTTCCTTTTACTGCCTGAAAATTTCCTGATATAGTGTGTAGAATAAGGTTCAAACCGACATACTGATTTTTTAACACAAACGCTGGTGAAAAAATGCAGCGCGTCACCATCTTGTGATGTAATTACATGAAAATATTATTATTATTATTTTCGAGAGTTGTCCTACTGTAGCTGTAGAGCCATGTTCTCGGAAGGGCTCACCGTCGGAAATACACACTACAATTGTAGACGAGATAGGCAATGGTGCTCTCTAACACACTGCTTTAGGCCAATTGCAGCGGTCCGTGGTTCTGAATGTAAAATTCATTGTACGGTTCAGGTGTGTGTGGGCGTAGGGACTTCGCGATCGCGTGTATCATCGCAAAGGGCTCGAGCATTTGTACGTTAACGTGCTCGATCGTGTGTGCGTTTGTATGTCGCGTGTACTAACGTGTATGTAATTTTGCGTGTGTAAATTCTGTTTTATAACCGTGTACCTTTCGCATATTCGCGCGTGTACTAGAATGATCGCGCGCGGACCGTGAATCTAATATTTAATTTTTCGTGTACGGCTCAGATGCTAAAAGAAAGTGAACTCTTCCATATCACTAGAGTTCCCAATCATTTCGCCATGGAACGTTTTGCCTAGTGGATACGAGCTTTAATTTTTGGTTGGTCCAACTGAATGCATGGACCTAATTTGGTAGGACCGAGGGTAATGATTTCCGGACGTGGCCGACTCATGATCGCGCGAAAACGGACGTTTGTAGTAGGTTCGCATTTGAAACTTCGTAAGTGCTAAAACGTTTACCTTATTACCGGAGTGTTATCAAGTTTGCGCGATCGCGGGCACATATTCGCGTTCATTCTTAGATAGTCGCGCAGACCGTCATTCTGATATTTAGTTTTCGGTGTACAATTCACATTCTGGCAGGGAGTGAATTATCCCATATCACTAGAGTTCTCGGTCATGTCGCCATGGAACCTATTGTCCAGTGGATATGAGAGCTTTCTTTTATTAATTGGTCCAATTGAAGGCTTGGACCTAGCCTACTGATACCAAGGATGGAGATTTCCGGAAGTGACCGTTTCATGATCATGCGAGTGTGGGATTATTTAGATTAACGCTTGAGGCCACATTTGAAAATTGATAACCGCGGAGTCGTTCACCTTATCATCGGATGTTTTCATGTTTGGGAAATCGTGGGTGTAGGTGTCGTGGATGGTCGCGAAAGACTCAAGCATTTGTATGTTAACGTGTTTGTCGCATGTATACATTCGATTTCATAACCATGTGGTGTGTATTCTTGAACAATCGCGCGCGGTCCGTGAATCTGATACTAGGCTGCTGGGATCGGGAGTAGACTTCCGGACGTTACCGGGGTGCTTTTATGTTGGCAAGATCGCGGGCGTAAGCATATGTGTATGATCGCAGTTGCCTGTTCAGATTTGTGACAAGGTTTGTGTTATCGCGTAGGCCACGTTTGTGCGTTTGGAATTAAAGAGATTGTTAGTTTATATGAGAGAGTAAGCCATTGATTGTGTTAGTGAGAGTTAGTATAAATCGAATTTAAGATATAGTAATAAAAGGAAAAATAACATGCCGAATAAAGAAAAAAGGTGCAATGAGATTAAGCACAAGCATATAAATTGATCGATATTATTTTTGGTCCTCATGAATAGTGAAAAAGAAAACTTCTCAACGAATCCTAGGAATGATAACCCATTATTCTATCATATACGTCAGTTCTGTCTCTATTCCCTGACCCAGCTGTCACACATGCTTAGACGAACACATACACAGATAGGCATACGACTACCATATAACAATTGTACACTATGACGAAGTCGACTGATAAATCGGCACACAATGGGGGTTATTCTGACGGTCACTTTCGGTGAGGTGACACAAATCTCACGTGACTAAGGTGATCGGAAATTTTCAAGTCATCTCACTTAAAGTGAGAGATGTCACCAAGGTGACAAATTTTGTCACATTAAGTGATTAAGGGAATATGAAAAGTGACTAATGGGGGTGACTTTTGGAATAAGGAAAAACGATGCAACTGATGTAAGGCGGTTGATAATTTGAATTTTGATTGTCGATTTTATTTTTTACATTTTAGCAACTCTGTAAATCTGTTGGAAATTTGTAATGAAGTATGAGTTTCTATAATTTTATTAATCATTGGAATTAATTTAACCAGTTGTTTGTGACTCTGGTATATGAAATATTTTTGAGATTGGAGCGACTAATGGAACTCTGCTGCACAGCTATTTTTTGGTTAATATTTTGCATCAGAGGGAATGTGTTAAAGGTGTGGAGTTATCCTCCTCCGCTATATTATTCTGACCTACGATAACGACCATAAAAGCACTGATGAAATAGAAGATGACAACAACATAGCTATTGGTTTTTTAGAAGTAATAATTGTCAAACAATAAGTCATTTTTATTAGACACGACTTGTGTGACAAATTTGTTTTTGGATATCATTTTGGGATAAACATAGAAGCTTTTTCATTTTGTAACATATATTTTATTTTGGCCATCAATCAATATAGATGATTGGGAATGCGCCTCTACTTGGTATTGAAAGTCAATTGAAGAGATGTTTTGATGGGATCTAAAAGCATGTTCCATTACGGCATAGATCATCTTTTAAGAGTATCTAGCTCCAGGGGAAAATAAACTCATCGTTACATGTAAGTTCTTATTCGTTACATGTAAGATGTTGGTTATTTGTGTTACTGTTTGTGAGTTCGCGGCTGCTCTCATCACCCGGGGATAGTCGTTGCGGTTCCGGAAGTGGCCTGCTTAATTCCCATCGCTTGGTATTGACGTTCTGGGGTGGGAATGGAAAGCCTCTTTTTGGTCTTCGGGTATCGGGCACGTAATTTGTTGTTAGAAGGTTTTGGGATCTGGATTTATCCGCTTACTTCTGTTAATGAGTGGTTGTTTTCACGCAGTGTTATCTAGTGATAGAAGTAGATTGACGTTACATCTTCTGCTGCGGCGGGCCAGCGAGGCGCGCGATTGTCTTTTATGTTTAGAGTGTTAAGCTAAGATTGCCCGACACAAGGCCTATGTAGCCCGTGACGACGGCCTGTTGTCTCTTTCAAAGTTCAGAACTAGGACTGATTAGGGCGAGCCAGGCAACTTCTATGTTGCTTCTTATATAGTTCACCGGCAACTTAAGTCCATGCTAGCTAGTCTATGAAATTATTGTGTTACATAAGCATGCATGAAATATATTTTTCATAGTCTACTATTGATTCAGAAGTTCAAAAATTCAATATCCCACCATATGTATTTCGGAAATTGTGTTCCTTTTGAAAAGAATGAAAAAATAATAACTACTAACAAATTGAAAACATTATTATGACGGACATAGTATATCCATAATTGGTGTAATTACTCTATATGGTCATTGCCCCCTCGGCATGATACTGTACCTTGATGTGGTCCGGGGGCTTTTCCACCAAAGCAGTATCACATAAACTTGGGATACGATTATTTTCTTTTTAGTTAAGCTACATTGTGATCAATTTTAGTACTTAACTTGGCGACCATTATTGTCCACTGCCATGGTCAAATAATATACAATGTGGGTTTAGGGCCCAATTCTCAGTACTAATGTATGTCTTTCATGTGATGATCATAAATTCAGCTGTATCTTGTACCTACCTAATCTATTACGTCTCTCATATATTGTCCTTTATTTCTTCTTTTTGAGTCCTATACTGCCATTCTACACCCGCCTTCAGCTGGGTCAGCAAAGATGGTGATAGTGAACGTCTTAACACTCACACATTCTCAAACGCGGTTTCAAGCATGAACCTATAAAAAAGCCCCCGCGCGCGGTTACGTATCGATCACGTCCGGAAGTCTATCTTTGATCCTAGAAGCCTAGGTCCATGCCTTCAGCTGAACCAATTAAGAAAATACGCTCATACCTATTAGACAACACGTCTCATGGCGACATGACCGGGAACCCTATCGATATAAACGATCCCACTCTCTGCTAGAATTCTAACCGCGCACCGAAAATTTAATATCAGACTCACGGTTCGCGCGACCATTCAAGAACACACGTTACAAAATCACGTCAGCGCACAAACGTTAGAGCCCCTCGCGATTTTCCAAGCAAGCCCACGAACTCGCAAACGTGATTACACCCCGGTGATAAGGTGAAAATCTCAGCACTCATAAACTTAGCAACACGATCTCAAGCGTCAACCTACAAACTCCCGCGCTCGCGCCATCATCAATCGGGATCGTCCGGAAGTCTCTATCCTCGGTACCAACAATCTGGGTCCTTGTTAATTAATAAAAAAATAATAAAATTGAAAAATAACTCCCATATCCACTAGACAAAACGTTCCATGGCGACATGACCGGAAACTCTAGTGATATGGGGTAACTCTCTCCCTGTCAGAATGTGATCCGTACACCGAAAGCTAAAGATCAGAATGACGGTCCGCGAATATATGAATGGCCGCAGGGTTTCAAAATCGAATATATACACGCGAAGTCACATACGCGCGAGCACACGCAACAAACACGTCAACATACGAACGCTTAAGCCCTTCGCGATCATCTACGCACACCTATGCCCGAGATCGCGTAAACTTGATAACACTCCGGCAATTGTGTGAACGTTTTAGTACTTACGACGTTACAAACGCGGTCTCAAACGCGAACCCGCAAACGCGTGCGATCATGAATCGGTCACGTCCGGAAATCTTTAGCATTCATTCTAGCAATTTAGGTCCATACATTCAGTTGGACCAATCAAAAAAAAAATAATAATAAAGCTCATATCCACTAGATCACGCGTTCTACGGCGACATGAATGGGAATTCTAATGATATGTAAGAACCCACCTTCTTTTGAAATCTGTACCGTACACCAAAAATCAAAAATTAAGTATCAGATTCACGGTCCGCGCGCGATCATTCTAGAACACACGCGAAGATGCGAAAGGCACACGGTTATGAAATAGAATGTATACACGCGAAGTTCATACACGTTAGCACACGCGACATACAAACGCGCACGCGACATGCAAACGCACACGCGACATACAAACGCACACGCGATCGAGCACGTTAACGTACAAATCTTCGAGCCCTTCGCGATGATACACGCGATCGCGAGTCCCTACGCCCGCACATACCTGAATCGTACAATGAATATCACATTCAGAATCACGGTCCGCTACAATTGCCTAATGCAGTGTTTTATTGGGCGACATTGCCTGTCTCGTCTTCAAATTGTAGTATGTGATTCTGACGGGGAGCCCTTCCGAGAACCTAGCTCTACAGCTCCAGTAGGACAACTCTCGAAAAAAAAGAAAAAAAAATTACTCTATATGGTCATTGCCGCATTTTTCAGAAGTATCATGAACATAAATTGTTGCGGGGGTCCTATGGAATTTTAGTCGAACCCTTTGGGAGAAAGTGTTTTTATGAAAATCTACGACCGATTAAGTAAATAGATACTTTATTTCAGACATTCTATATTGACTGACTGAATATTTTACGCTTATAATTTAAATATTGATTTTGGGAAGGACTATTGAAGCGATTTGAACAGTTGTTAACATTTAGTAAATATATGGTGGGCTCTCCTCACCCATTGGGATTGCATTTTACTACCATTGCGATCAATTACAGTGGCCCGGTACGAAAATTGAGGAAATTATGTTTCCCGTTAAATCTGGTAGAAGAACCATGTCTTTTCGCATAATTGGGTGCAGCGAGCTCTAGCGTGAGTTTGCTGAAAACAATTTCATGCACTCACTATATTTCTTGGCAAATAGGATTTTCTGGCAGGAATATTTTTAGAATTATGGATAAATTGGTTTCTGAGATTTCGTGGTGGCCGCGTTAGAACTGTTCAACGCATGCACGCATTTTCAGAATACCTTTATAAAAAAATTGTCATATTGTGATAAGAATGTGTAATCCCGATTGAGCTTCATTGCATTGTAAATGCTATAATAAGGGGCCGATTAGTGCAAATGTATAATCGTGGGTGAATGGAGAACAGTGAGTCTAATGATGTAAGGTATGAAAACTATGTTCAATGGAACTATTCAAGTCAGTCTTGGATCACATACATAAGGAGCAACATCAGATGTTGCTTCAAGATGTTCTCAACCCCGATTTGGCAGCTTTCACGCCACCACCCACGTTACGGCTTGGTAAGGCTAAACTGGTGTCGAAAGGGGTCAATTAAGGCTGTCTGACGTATTCTTGATGATCACATCATTACCGTTTCATGCCTTTGTTGATTTTAAAATTAGGGAATATGTATGATATAATATCTTTTTTTCTTCAGATAGTTGATATTTACGCCTCCTGAGTTCCAAAGAAAATGGCGGATTCGATGACTGGAACTGCACCATTTTTGCACTTTCTAGCAGAAGTGCAGAAAACTGGGTATGTTCCATTGACACTTCTGCTAGACAGTGCAAAACCAGTGCACTCCACTACACCGGTGCGCATCAATCGAAAATCCTATATGTAAGTTTTGAAAGAGGAAGTGAGACACTACCCCTGAAATGTAATCTGTAAGTAGTACTAACATACATTATTATTCCAGCTCAAACAGTTCAGGGACTGTACGGGGTGGCGCTAGGCCTGTGACCTTCGACTGGTATGGTCCATTCTCATTGGTTCGAATGTCTTCATGGCTGGTTGGTATACGTGTGCTTCTACTTACAAATGGATATATCTTTTCCCTTGGATGGAGGGATATGTGGATCCTGTTGGTTATTGACTTTGACCTTGGGTACGGGTTAGTTCGGGCAAGGAGTACAGGAATGATACCTAAGAAATAGTCAATTATTCAGGACTTTTTTTATGATCATTTAGCTCGACCAAGAACAACGGCTCTTATGTTGGTTTATGTTGAACCAGATCGACATTCGTTTCGAGAAATATTTATATGGAATCGTGGATAAATATTTCTCATGTCCTTTATGGGCAGAGATTCTTTTTGTGAAACCCTAAAGGAACTTTTCCCGTCTGGCTACTCAGCATATTGATGATAGAAAAAATTGAGGATCGTAACAAATATGAATATTGACTGGAACAGGGATGATCAAATTCTATATGCATGTGTGCTTATGTGTGGATGTGCATAGGAGGAATGTATCCCTGAGCAACATGAAAGGACAAACTCTGAGCCGCCATAACGTTCATGGGAAGGCGGGTGCACAGTTATAGGTGCACAGAGCATTGCACACACTGACATGTGCAACGGTGAGCCGATAGGTGTACATTTAAAGCACATAGGTTGCAAAAATAGGTTATTGAGACAGCCCGATTGCTCACTGATACATAACAATAACATTAGTGCAAACGTATAGACAATATTGTGCAATGGTTCAATCACCGTCCAATGCTTATGCTTATGGTTACTTAGGTTCCTTGCTGTGTTCTGTGCTTGCCATAGAGATAGAAAGTACATGTAATTGCTTAGTGGGAACGCAATTCGTGTACTGTAAGTATATCTCTGTTGACATATATCAGTGGCAACAACTTTTTCGTTTTGCATATTTTACTTAAGGTGAAGCGATGACAAAATCACAACAAAGGTTCGGTTATGTTCGGCTTACGTTACAACATCTGTGTGCAGCTAGAGCGTACTATACCGGTAGGAGATGGAATGCACACAAGTGTATCGTTTAGTTATCAGCTGGCCGATTTTTTACCACGTGTTTAATTTGTTTTGAAAAACAAAAAGGTACAAATTTCCCAAACGAATCAAAATTCCGTGAAGAGAATCTATTCATCTGCTTATGCTAACATGCGTACATACAGTGATACAATCTCTAAGCAATCTGAGCTAAGACATTCAAGTTTCAATCGATTTTGTCTTGCACGCCAATGTAATATTTTGATTTTGACGATGAAATAAAAAGAAGCTGAAACGACGACAGCCATTTTAGCTGCCACCTTGTGACTCTGTTCAGGATGTCCTTAACTGCACATTTTGGTGTACCCTAATAAAAAAAAAATATACACAAACTTTAACTCATATGATCCAACGATTCCACATATTGTTTGGATTATACCCTGAACAGGTCGTTAGGCTCTTGAATCATAAGATGTTTATTAGGGTAGCCAATACAACAAAACAAACAATAGTGAGAATTCGCATTAAATCCGCTTACGTCCCTTCCTAATTTTCTAAACGCGTTTTGTGTCCTTGGTTTGAAACGGATCAATCGACTGTTTATGAATGCGGTAAAAATACTCATCATTACATTATTCTGACTAACTGGACAGGTGAAGACATATCAAAGTTTCACAAAATGAATCCCTGCCCATAAAGAATTTGGGTAATACTTATTCGTGATTCCGCAAAAAGTTTCCTCGAACCGAATGTCCACCTGGCTCGCCTTGAACAGATCACAACGACACCGACCCGAAAAGGCTACTCAGCATTTCTAGAAGCTGCTGTACTTGGTCGAGCTAAATATTCTTTCCTGATTTAGATTCATACCAAAGGTCAAAAGACTAGCACCGACAACTAGCAGGATCCACATGTCCCCCACCCAAGTGAATTGATCTATTCACTTGCACACATCTACCAAAACCAGCCAAGAAGACTACCGAACCAATGAGAATAGGCTATGCCAGTCGAACGCCACAGGTCCAGCGCCATCCCGTACAGTTCCTGAAATTATATATGTATTAGTGCTACTTACAGTTTTCATTTCAGTGGTAGTAAGTGTCTCAGTCCCTCTTGTAAAACTCGCTTACTGCTCCTCATCTCTTCCGGCATTTCATCGAAACCTCAATTTCCTTCGTAACTCGTATATGAGACGCTATCAAGAATACGTCAGACAACGAAGTGAAAACTGCAAAATAGGAGTTGAGGACAGTTTGAAGCAAATGTGTTGGGGTTTTCGATTGATTGACACCGGTGTAGTGGATTGCACTGGTTTTGCACTTTCTAGCAGAAGTGTCAATGGAACATACCCAGTTTTCTGCACTTCTGCTAGAAAGTGCAAAAACTGTGCAGTTTCAGTGCACTCCACTATACCGGTGTCAATCAATCGAAAACCCCATATGTGATTCAAAACTGACTTGGATAGTTCCATTGAGCCTAGCTTGCAAAGCTTACATAACTAGTCTCACTTTTCTCCTTTCACCCACGAAAACAGCTTAGTAGCCATCATTTAAAAAAAATGTTTAAGTTTGCAGGTACACATGCAAAATGTATTGAGACTTTTCGGTGTTTGCTGGAATGGAACAATAAAATAAAATTCAAATCGTGTATAAAAAATTCCTCTGAAGATGAGAAATTTGAATGAAAAGTTTTTGCGAAAAATGCATTTTCCCCTTAAATTGTTGTTCTGAACCACTGTCCATTCTATAAGGATTAAGGTTGATGGACTTACTGCAATAGGTAGTAGTACCACAACATTATCAGCATAAATTACGATTTAGGAACACCTTATATAATAAAAACCATTGCTGTTTCCACTAAATTTAAAATTTGTTTTCAATAGGGAAATGTTAAACGATGCGCCAACGTATAAATGGCTAAAATAATGACCCCAGAATGTTGATCTAAATTTAAATGTATGATCAAATTCAAAACCAATTGCTTTAAATTAGCAATCGCTCACAATCATAGATCACAAACTATATTAGAGTGTCTTATTGTCGGAATAGATTAGCGCCGGCTTGACGCAAATCCCTTAAAAGTAAAACACACTTTGTGTTTCAATCGAACGACTGATCAAACGTGATGTCCCGTTCGAGCAGAAGTTCTGTTTATGCC
The DNA here is from genome assembly GCF_030247195.1 of Topomyia yanbarensis. Lineage (NCBI taxonomy): Eukaryota > Metazoa > Arthropoda > Insecta > Diptera > Culicidae > Topomyia > Topomyia yanbarensis. Next base: position 61,181,974 of record NC_080670.1, read on the forward strand.
GATGAGACACAGTGAAACCGAAACTTGTCTTGGCTTAGCAGGCCTATGCGGAAGCACTATGCTATATTTCACCCTAAGGAGGAAAATTTGGTAAAAACCAAAATTTCTCGCTAGGGTGAAAATTTGTTGGTAAAAACCAGTCTTTGTACAGGAGGGCACAAATCCTTATTTCATACTGTGTTGCGTTCATACTGTGTTGCGTTCATACTGCGTTTCATACTGTGTTGGTTTCTGATGAGGCGAAGCCGAAACGCAACACAGTATGAAATAAGGATTTGTGCCCTCCTGTACAAAGACTGGTTTTTACCAACAAATTTTCACCCTAGCGAGAAATTTTGGTTTTTACCAAATTTTCCTCCTTAGGGTGAAATATAGCATAGTGCTTCCGCATAGGCCTGCTAAGCCAAGACAAGTTTCGGTTTCACTGTGTCTCATCGGCATAAACAGAACTTCTGCTCGAACGGGACATCACGTTTGATCAGTCGTTCGATTGAAACACAAAGTGTGTTTTACTTTTAAGGGATTTGCGTCAAGCCGGCGCTAATCTATTCCGACAATAAGTTAGTGTTGGTTTCTGATGAGGCGAAGCCGAAACGCAACACAGTATGAAATAAGGATTTGTTCCCTCCTGTACAAAGACTGGTTTTTACCAACAAATTTTCACCCTAGCGAGAAATTTTGGTTTTTACCAAATTTTCCTCCTTAGGGTGAAATATAGCATAGTATATTAGAGTGGTTCTTTATTAACAATTGATGAAAATAGGACATTATTATACGGTTCTAGATAAACTTTTTTTGGTCTCACCAAAAGAATCTGTTCGTCGTTCGCCATAACAGACCAGACGGTGTTTTCCCGACGAAATAACAGATCTCCAACCAATACATTTCTCAAGCAGCAAAACCGCCCAAATAAAAAAAAATATACACAAACTTTAACCCATATAATCCAACGATTCCACATATTATTTGAATGATACCCTGAACAGGTCGTTAGGTTCTTAAATCTTACGTTGTTTATTAGGATGTGCACCCATTCAATTGCACCCCGTGTTTAATCACTCTACCAAATAGAATTTGGGCTGGATGAGATCAAACTATCATCGAAGAAATCAGCAGGGATGTCAGGCTAACGACCACATTAGTGACATCAAAGCAAAAAGTACTGATTAAGTGTTGAATGATACCTTTTAATGTGTAGTTATTACATATTAACCTGGTGTACATGGAACTGCGAATGAAATAAGATTTATATATTCGTAAGAACGCAGAAAAATTTATTTTCGAATTTCTGTGTCCAATGAAACAGTAACTACGAAACCTGGCATTCGAAAAAGAACTTCATGGTAGAGTAGATTAGTCATAACATTATTATTAAGCTTATTCTGCATTACGACGGATCAGTTTTCGAACGAATGTGATTCGTATTCTCAATATAACGACACGAGTCGGATTAAATCGAACCGCAATCGTTCAAAAAATCAAACCGTCTTAATACACAATAAGCTTGTTTAACTTTATACTTTTTAACGATTCATGCCGTTCTTTGATAATGCTACCAGTGCTTTTAACAAATACAAACTTATTAGTGAGCGTTTTCGTATTAGTTTTTTAAATTAACAAAACTACTACAAATAGTTGCAATATGTTATGCAATTACTTTAAAAAGCAACAAATACGACAAATACCAGACAATCATAATATAAACGGATTTAATGTTTTTTTTCACCGTCGTCATCTCTCATTTTTTTTCTTCACTTTGTTGTCACCTAAAACGACTAACAGAATGCGGTGACACACCAGAATAGCGTGACAGAGTCACGTGAGTGACTCGTCTCACCTTAGGTGACTTCGGTGATCGCGCGAGTGAGAAAAAGTGTCACCTCACCTAAAGTGACTGTTCGGAATACCCCCAATGACTCCCACTGCGAGCCGTGTCCAATGTTTGGCAACACAGCCAATAGAAAGAAAGGCAATCCATGGCGACCCGCCAATCGGCCGCGCCGGTATGCACAGACTGTTGGTTGACCGTTAGTTTGGGCTGGTGCAGAGTATGAAAAAACACAAGACATGAAAGGGGCCCTCCCTCTCCTCGATGCACCACTATCGAGACGTAATGCAATAATCATCATAAAGCAGTTGTCTATCAGAGGTTCTTTAAAACTGGTGCACAAAAATACTTGATGATGTTTGCAATACCGTTAAACCCGTCAACCTCAGTAGAGAGATATTCACAGCGGCAATGAAATTGAAAATGAATCAAAAATTATTGACCAGCTCGGCTGTTTGAATGAATGATGCAACAAACAACTGTGAATCGAACATAGTAGGGAATGATTTGAGATTTGCTCCTCGTTCAAGTGCAAATAAACTTGTTGAAAATTAGCAATTCTGCACCTCACCCGTTCATGTGTGCAAGGTTTAACCTTCTCGTCAGAACCCCCGTTATACTTTGCACACAACTAGAAAGGGTCTATCCATAAATGACGTAGCATTACATGGGGAGGGGGGAGTTTTTTATTTTGTGATGATGTGTGACGACAGGGGATTGGGGGTCATGCCATGCTAAGTAGCTTTTTTTAAGGGAATAGGGGTTGACCTGATGTCACGAAAATCTTACCGGTTTTATCTAACATCGTTTTTAATGTTTTACGGTGACAAGGAGGGGGAGGGTTACCGTCAAGATACATAATTACCAGAGGATATTTAGAGGTTCGTGACGAAATGCTACGATGGAGGAGGGGGTTTTGAAAAACACTCAAAAATGTTACGTCATTTATGGATGTCGCCAAAGTGGGTACATGGAATGGCGTCCGGAAAATTTAAACTGTGTTGCTGTTGCTCGTTCACAAGCCAAGAAGCGAACAATAAAAAACCAACACGCGAGACATATATATATATATATATATATATATATATATATATATATATATATATATATATATATATATATATATATATATATATATATATATATATATATATATATATATATATATATATATATATATATATGTATATATATATATATATATATATGTATATATATATATATATATATATATATATATATATATATATATATATATATATATATATATATATATATATATATATATATATATATATATATATATATATATATATATAATTTTCCGTATTCGATTGGGTCTTGTAGGCACCCCATATTGACGGCTCTGCATGAAATATTGTTCTTTCCACGTCACTTTAGAAAGTTTTTCTGATAATCAGTAAGTAGTGATAGTCACGACGAAACGTGATAGTCACGACGAAAAATTCATATAATTGAACCGCCAGCAACAGCGGTGCTAGAATCAGTCGAAAAATGTTTTTTCGTTTACCAAAATCTGACGAAAATGACGAGCGAGCGATGCTACTTTCTAAACCACTACAACATTACGAAACCGAAAATGAGACAACGGCCTACGACAAAGCATGCGGATAAATTCAATTTCATTATTTCCTCCACACATTCGTTTTCATTTCGAAATTGAGAACGACATTAGTCTCTTCGATATTCCACATAGCGCTGGCCAAACGAAAAGAAACTAGTAACGATATTTATTTGCCGTTGTTCGATTTGGGAGAATTACAAGCTAGCGACGATATTGGACGACTGAAGGGGCAGTGGTGTGCGTATTTCCTATGTTTGCGGCGTTCTAGTTGCATTTTATGATGCACATTGCTATAATTTCATTTAATGAGAATAAAAATAAAAATCAAAATTACTGATTTGAAATTTAAACGAGATTGAATTTTCGTATTGTCATAGGAAAACAAAAGTCACTACTTCTGCTACTCGCTTCCATAGAATCGAAAGAAGAAGGGGTGTTGCCTTTATTGTTTTGCTTTGTGTGAATTTAGTAACAAAGGAGGCAGCGAAAAGACGAAGGTGAATTCAGTGAATTTCACCGTTCATTGAATGGGTATGAGAATTTTAGGCCCTGGCTAGAATAACTGAATATTTTACCAATGGTCAGGACACTACACGATTTTCGATCAATAACTTTTTCGGCAAACGTCGGATTGCTTTGCAGTTTTCGAAACTTTGTTTCCTTGTTAAGTTTCCTACCAAAGACATACATTGAATTATTTTTAGACGGTAATGGGTAATTTTGTAAAAGCCAACTTTCCTATACGAAATCCCATATAAACCGTGGTGAAAAAAGCTAGTTTCACCGATCGAATTCAGTTTTTGCCCAGTTGCTCTAGAATCCAAATAACGCCCAGAAAGTTACTCGAAACAGGATTCTGATTTTTGGCCCACCCTAATGATCATCAGCAAGTCATGTGCCGCCCAATCACGAAAAGATTGTTTTTTTTTGAGAGTGGTCCAACGCGAGTTGTAGAGCTTGATTCTCGGAATGGATCCCTTCCCTGTCACAATCACTCACTATAGTTGTATACAAGAGGGGAAATGTCACCGACTAAAACACTGCTTAAGGTCAATTACAGCCGACCGTGACTGACTGTGATATTGAATGTACGGGTTAGATGTGGGGACGTGGAGACATCATGATCGTGTGGAAACGAGCGTTTATATGTTCGCGCGTGAGGCTGCATTTCCAAATTTGAGAGGGCTAATACGTTGAGTTAATCACCGGGGCTTTTTCATGTTTGGAAGACAACTGACGTAGGTGTGCTAGGATGGTTGAGCTTTCATAGCGGGGGCGTGTGTATGTCGCGTGTATGCTTCCTGTGTATAAATTCGTTTATAAAACCGCGTAACTGCTTGCATATTCATGTTATCTTTTGAATATTCGAACGCGCCGCGATTCAAATGCTTAATGTTGAGTGATCAGATCGGTTCAGATGGTGAAAAAGAGTGAGGTCTCCCATATCACTAGAATATCTGGCAGGGGTGTAATGAGACTTCTAGTGTATATGAGTTTGTGTTTTTAAACGAAAACAGAAGCCATGGACCTTGGTTTCTAGAACCAAGGGTAGGAGCTTCCGGTAGTGACCGATTCATGATCGCGTGGGAACAGGCGTTTGAATAACCGTATTATTTCGTAAGTGCTAACATGTTCACTTCATACCGGAGCTTTTTCATGTATGCGCGATCTGGGCGTAGGTAGACGCCGATAATTGCGACCGATTCGTATTATCGCAAAGGGCGCACGCGTTTCTATGTTAACGTATTTGATCGCTTTTGTGTTGCGTATGCTAGCGTGTATGTAACTGCGCGTGTTTGTATTCGTTTGTGTGGTCGTTTGCATATTCGCGTGGGCTTTTAAATGTTCAGCCGGGCTGTCATTCTTATGTTTAAAAAACATTCTGTAATTTTTCTGTGCTAACATATTGACACGTGACTCGGTGACGAAGCTTTTGTAGAACGTCTCAGAAAAGCACGATTTTCGGTATTAACTGCCATTCAAAAACTACTTAACCGGTTTATTTCAAACTTTGCATACACATTCTATGTATAAAATATCTAACCTCTCCGTTCAGTTTTCGAGAAAATTTTTCAATTGGGGTCATAAAATGGTGGAATTTTTCGTGAAACACAGCAAAATGAATACCAAACATTTTAAAATGAAAATATACCAATCAGAAATCGTAGGGGTTAGGATTCAACGACACTTTGACTTTTTTTGTTTCTTGATTTCAGATAATTTTTGGCCGACCAACTGTTAACACCGTTCTACAAAAAGCTTTGTCATCGAGTCGCTTGTCGACAATTTTACATAAAAAATTACAGAATGTAATTGAAATGATACATTATAATGTACTAAAGTTTTAATCAATTCGCTTCATCCATTTCTAAAAAAATTCGCAAAGGTATTTTTTCACGCTGAAACACTTACCCTCAAGCGATAGTGGGCTGGTTGTCCAAATGCTGTGAAATATGGCATGTGAACTTATGTTGTCATTGACCACAATATAAATGGGGAGAGCAGCGAAATTTCAAAAATGAGTGTTTTTTTGCGATGCCCTACTGACTATAAAGTACGGCAGTAGAACTCCGAGTCTACCACAAAACCATAAGGCACTGTTATTTTTTGAAAAGTTCAAACAAAACAAAAAAAGCATAGACATTGTTCCAATTTGTCGAGTTGAGTTAATTGGTCTATAGATTCGACTTCAGAAAACTTCTTCAATATTGTAGCGGTTTCTGTACCTTTCTTTGATAAGAAAAGTAAAAAAGTCAAAAGCTTCAGCATAAAAATGCTGAACACGAACCTTTGACAGTACATACCCCCGTGAAAAAACCTTAGTGTATATGTATGATCCATGTGTAATTCGACTGGGTTTAGTGACAATATTTTATCTCGACATTCAGTCTTTCAACAAAAGTAGATAGGATTTTACACCCACATTATATTCTTTCGAAAAAATCGGAGCAGAAAAAAATTAATTGAGCAGCAAATTACATCATCTGAGTCATTTTTTTCTCATGCAAATTTAAACTTAGATACACGAGGTGACAATAATAATCTAAAAATAGAATTACTGGTATGATTTGCTTTCACAATTGATTGATCAAAACAACAGTCCCACTTACATCTAGCGAAGACGGTAATAACTTACGTTTATTTCTGCCTGATTGAATGAACCGTACGAGTAGTGGTAGATACTGTGCTGTATAGTTTAGTTATATTATCTACATCTAACAACCGTTGCCATACCGAGCGATTCCATCTTAATTCATTTTAATTACTCGTGAAAACAGCTTCCTAATTGAAAGCGTGACAATGACCTAGACGATTATACTGTCCATGATCGCAAATCAGTCCCATAATGATACGAAATACCATAGAAAATGAGACAAATATGCGATCATGGGTAGTACAGATGAGTGAACAATAAGGAAATACCAAAAGAAATTTGGCATTATTTTTGGCCCTGTTCCACCAGATAAAACTGCCCCATCGTCGCTTTAATTAGGACTATGCAGTTCACAAGCCGGACATAATTTGTATGAATTCTTCTTATGTGCGGTTCTGTTATTAGTTTTATCTTCTATCTTGAAGGAGGTTTACAGATAACTACCGATAGTCGCATATAGAATGGAAACTCATAAAGTGCGAAACCCAAAATTATTGCAACACTTACAACCGGTTGTAACTGTATGAAATACCCACTGGAAAAAGGGTCGGTGTTAAGTTAGACCGGACTAAGTCGCAAAATATCAAAAAGTGAGAAATTGATAGCACTGGATAAAGAATTTTTTCAGCTACATTCTAATTTGACAGAGTTGCAATATGTTACAATTAACATGAGTTATGGTTAGAATTAATTTTGAATTATAATGTAAAGAAAGCTGCGATTCAAACTTTAAGCTCGTTTTCTCGAAATCAATACAATGTTACTTAGTCCGGTCTGACTTAACATCAAACAAATATTAATCAAATTTTGCACGGTTTCTCTTTGAAGTATATTGTTTATATCCTGTGAATGGCGCTGAGCAGTCGCCGTGTCATAAAGTTCGAGATCAAAACGTCGGGTGGGGCGTCACAACGTCCGTAACATCCAAAAACAATAATGCGTCAAAAGATCCGAAATCATTCTTGTACCACAACGTCCGAAAAGGTTCTGCGTCTTAATGTCCGGTATCCTACACCGAGATAAAATAACTAATGAATTCCATAAGAATCACTTATGATTCGGCGCCACTAGTATCCCATATGAAAATCATAAGTTTGACTTATGACTCGGAGGAAAAAATGGCCATCGAGTCACTTAGAATTTTCATAAGTCATTCTAATGAAATTTTTAGGCCATCTTTATACCTTTCATGCGACTGTGCTTATGTAAATCATTATGCTTGAATATAAATTTAATAAATGAGATGTTATGAAATCCATAGATATATCATATGGCGCTAGTTCGAGAAAATATAAACTCAGCATCATATTTTTCATTTTATAATATATTTTTTATTTAAACGAATTAATTAACATGAATAAAGAGCACTTATCTCTAGTTTGATGTTTTGATGAGTTTGTGAAGTCTCACAATATTTCCAATAAGCTGTAAATGAATGAAAAAGAAGTATTGAAAGTTTAAGAAAATTCAATACATTTCTTATGAAAGTAATGTAAAATATGAAGCAATGAGTTACGAAGTATATTTACTTACATTTCATGTCCCCAAATTTGAAAAAAGAACATTAAATTCAATCCACTTCCAAAAATGCCTAGTTTCTTATTTTCACTGATTTCCTATGGTAAAATTATGGCATTTTGACAATAATACGATTATGAACATCATTACATACGTCTATAAATTCCATAGGGCGAACTTATGAAATGCATAAGCGTCCAATGAAATCAAAATTGTGTAGCTTCATAAGTTGCGACTTATGAAATTCTTAAGTAGATTTGCGTCAGTGTATGACGCACACTGATATGGGGATAGTATGATGCAGAAGTATTGCGTCATAAAGACATTGCATTTGGTCCGATGAACCGGAAAATAGGAACCCGTCGTAGTTTCCACCCGTGACTGCACACCTAGAAACACTCGTGTAAAATTACGTCTCGTGACCCTGACATATACGAGCGTCAAAAATGGCACAGTTTTACGTTCGATTTTAATTTTACATGACACTGAATTTCGTAAATCACGTAATTTTACTCCACATATGGCGTGTGCCTTAAATGTAATACATGTAATTTTATAGCACTGCACATGTAAAGTACAGCTTTCATGTAAAATTAAACGGAACATGGTTATATTTCGTCATTTCGAGAATTACGCTTTGTTAAATTGTGTCATGTTTGAAATTACGTCAACAATAAAATTCATATTTTTTTGGTGTGTGGGATTCAATGGATCGCTCCTTCGTTGGTTTCAGTCGTATCTCGTCGGCCACCAACTTAGCATGAATACAGGTAGCGACTGCTCTGAAATGTTTGCAGCTACTTCTGTCATTCCAAAGGGAAGTCATCTTGGATCACTCATCTTCCTACTTTACTTCAATGATGTGAATTATAGACTCAGTGGACTACGCGTGTCGTACGCGGATGACCTCAAAATATTCAAACGTATCAAGACTTTGGCAGAAGCACACGTCTTGCAGAAACAATTCGATGTCTTCATTGAATGGTGCATCGATAATCGTATGATCCTGAATCCTGCAAAATGCGCTGCAGTCACCTTCTGTTAGAAAAGGGAATTTATCAATTTCAACTATAATCTATCAGGATTGCTTATCCCTCGAGAGTGTTCCGTGAAGGATCTTAAAATAATATTCGATTCTAAGCTCAATTTCAAGCAACACGTCTCATATGTTATTGGTCGTGCATCGCGAAATCTCTAGTTCATCTTTCGTATTGCCCAGTCATTCACGGATATATACTGCTTGAAAAGTTTGTACTGTTCCCTAGTCCAGCCATATTTGGAGTATTGTTCGACGATTTGGAACCCTCACCTGAACGGTAGTGATCGAATTAAAGGCATTCAACGCAAATTTATACGATTTGCTTTGAAGCGGCTTCCTTGCCGCGATCCTTTTCGGCTACCTAGCTATGATAGTCGCTGTCAACTTATTCAACTCGACACTCTCCAACAACGCAGAAATACAGCAAGAGCCCTAGTTGTTACCGATTTGCTGTCAGTACGTACCGATTCTCCAGCCCTACTAGAACGAGTTAATGTCCAAGAGAAAACTAGGACGTTACGCAGTAACATTCTCCGGAGAGTGGCTCGTCGACGATTTAATCATACAACGAATACGTCTATCCTGGGATTACAACGCATTTTTAATTGTGCGGTGCATTTGTTCGACTTCCATTTGTCCCGTAATGTGATTAGGTCTAGGCTTATAATTTTTTAGGAGTGTTTCGATTAAGATATCATTGTTGGGGCTGATTGCGGCCTGTTAATCATTATCGCTCGCTTATAAAATAAATGAATATAAATCAATAAATTTGATGTGCCGCGTCTGACAAAAAATCTTTGGTCCGAAGAATCGGATTCCGGGACAACCGGAATCGCTCATAAAATATCCCCGGAGGCTTCCGAAAATGTCCGAATATAATCTATGGATGCTCAATTTGCATCCCCATGTGTCAACCATGGAAATCTGTACGGTTTAACATGTCCTACGGTATGGATTGCGCTAGGGATATATCTTTCATTGTTACCTCATAATTTACTTTCACTATCTCTGCACATAATCACACCCAATTTGTGTATCTTAAAATACATGCATAAAGTCAATGTTATAGCAATACCATAGAATGTTATCGGATAGCAAAACTGATAGATACACAAAATTTGGTCGATATCTGTTTCAAAACGTTCAGCCGTCAGCAATAATTTGGGAAAAAAATAAACAAACACATTTAGCGCTGAAAGCTAGACCGAGAAGTTTGTCATTGCCTAGAAGCACTGTATCGTGGCCTTGGTATGCTAATTGGGCCTAAATACCGAACACGAAACTTTCGTTGTCTTGTTATTTGATTGCTATTAAGTCGATACGCTGACGACCCAAAAACTTGGCGGATATAAACGAGCAACATTTTAATAATATCCTATTATTTTTCAAATTACGAGAAAAAGGATGAAAAAAGTTCTTACCTATAACGGATTTACACCTCTCATTAATGATCCCACTCGGTAATAGATGAAAGTCAAAATCCTTTCCATTCACCACAACAGTGTGACCGGCGTTGTTTCCTCCCTAAAATTAAAAAAAAAAGAACTGGATTGAAAAATGGTTTACAAATTGACAATTGAGGGTGTGAACCAAAGAAAGAGGCCAACAATAAAATTAATTGAACGCCTGAATTTTGTAAACAGGAAAACAATCGGTATATATTGCAAATGGAGGACCCGAGTACGCAGAGTATTAAATGCCTTGGTAAGATAGGACAAAAATGTCTTGGTAGGACAGGAATGAGTTATCAGGAACAGAATAAAAGCAAGTTTTAAATTCCTCTGCGGATTTTTCTTCTTCTGTTTCAACAATACGTACTAATGCCAATTAAAAAGTGTAATCTATCGCTATCGAAAAAGTTCTGGATTACTAATTTTTTTCTGTTAATTGACTTATTTATTAGAAGAAGTTTAAGTGTTTTGTTTGAACCTGGAAGATGTCCTCCGAACATGCTGGCAGTGTAAAATTCAGGATGAGGCGCATGCGAAGACTGCTGACATTCAATATAACACTATCAGATACTATGACAAAAAAGCAAATTTCAGTATGAAACTCCGCTGTGCTCGGGAAAGCATGCAACGAGCGACATCACCGTAGTAAACGTTGGGTATTTTTGGTACAGCGCCAACAAACGACAGCGTGACGTTCAAAATTGACGATTTCCCCGCGGACGGACAGACATGTGACTCCGACAGGATTGTTTCACTAAAACATGAAGCGGTTTAGAAAATTGACATCAAAATAACAATTTTAGATGGGCGATAACAAGATCAGTCTTTAAAAAGAGCGACATCGAGACAATTCTTGGGTAGTGGTAAAAGTAAGTGCTTCTATACTATCTACATCCCACCACGGACCGTGACCTTCAGTTTGTGCAGTCTTTACAGTCGACTCTTCGTGCACAGATCAATTTGTAGTACTAATACATCGATACTATTGCTACTTAATCCTTCATGATTGAGAATGGAATAAAAAGACGAATGACTTGTGAGACCTCGCATCGGTAGCACAACTTCAAGGCAAAATGTGCCGTGTAAACTAGTTTCCAAACAAACAAATTTATCTATTAACACGTGAAATCAAAGCTCACTGAGTAACTTGAATCACACCATCAAGCTTTAGACATGATAACAGCAGTACTTATAGGATGTTTGCATCCCCTTATCACGATCAATTCCATCTGCATCGGCAGTATTCGACTAACGTGGTCTAATGTTTTGTTTGAGCATTTTTCGCAGAGTGTAATGTCGCGGCATCTTCTTTGTCTACTACTATAAAGCAATTTCCTGCCAGTGCGTTCGGGTAATCGTTATTACCCAACCTTATTCAATTTGAATCTCCTTCTGCCTTGCTCCTGTTCTCTTTTTGCGTCTCCTAGGTATTAAGGGGTTATATATGTTGATGTGTGGGAAAATAGATGTAGGTTTGAATTTTTGCCAGGCTATGTAGCCCTATTTTTAAGGTTGGACAGAGAATGGGCAAAAATCGAAAACGAAAAAAGCAGTTTTTTTCAACACCGTGCGTTAGATCTTCATAAAAATCTATCAGCTTAGGTAGAATGTTGTTACAGTACTGCTGATTGATTTTTTTTTGAAAATCCAACCCGCGATTGCGAAGAGCTCGAGCGTTTGTATGTTCACGTGCTTAATTCCCAGAAAAAAATGGGGGGGGGGGGGCGTTGTTTAGTGGATATGAGCGTCATTATTGATTGGTTCAACTGAAGACATGGACCTATGCTATTAAGGCCAAGGGTAGAGACTTCCGGATGTGACCGATCCCTGATCGCGCGAAAAAAGGAATTTGTGGGTCCGCACTTGCGACCGCGTTTATGAGTTTATAAGTGCTAAAACGTTCATTTAATCACCGGGAGGTTTTCATCAAACAACTCTGCGCCACTGTTCGAAGTGCTCCACCTTTCAGCTCTCTCGATCGAAATGCACTCACGTAACCGACATCGGTATGTTCGCGCCGGGTTTCAGCATCTGCCCCGTGACACATTCACAAAATTCACTCGTGGGACCCTTTTTTACGTGGCACGGGTTATTATCGAGTGATGCGGCGGAACGCACAATTTTGTGCACTGTTTCTCAAGGTGGCGATAGAAAAATAACACCCAGGTGGAGCTCGAGATGGATGCGGACAAAATGGTGACCACTACCCCCTTTTTGCCTTTTTATTAGCGGCCGAGTGTCAACCGATGTGTGGAACGGATCGCGACCACTTGCACTGTTTTACTCTCGCCGGCATGGGCATCATTTGCGACAACGATTACTTTCACCCCGAAGCACGATTACGACGACATCGATTACTTTCACCCAAAGCACTCGATAAATTGAGGAAAATGGACCGGCAGCAGCCGGTGGGCAGTGTACCTCACGACACTTTTCACACTCAGACTTGCAGCTTTCTCATCAAACTTCCACCTTGCGTATCGCAGACCTTCACTAGATTCGAAGAAATTCTGACGCAGAACTCGGTTAATATTCCGCCTCACCGAGTTCGTCCGACTTTCTCCCTTCTTTTCTGCAGCTCCGTCTTTTTCCCCAAACCAGAACACGAGTGACGTTATCTTTTTTTTCTATCACATTCGGCCTTGTTATCCAGTATCTTTTTCGGTTTTCAAGCAAGTGTGTTGAGGCACAGCTTCTCTGCCGGTAACAACGCATAACAGTCCCATATGCATTTTCATCAGTTTTGAGTTAACCTCAGGGTTAGGTCTCATTTTTATTGTACTATCAAATAACGCACTGAAAATTGATTTATTAAAAAATGTACAAAAAACAACTAATATCAGTCCCATATGAAAAGTACCCACATACTAGTCCCATATGCATTTTGGATGCAAGCTGCAGACAATATTTATCTGTTATATTTGTATTATGATTTTTTTTCTACTTTCCTGATCAAATGCACCTCAATGAAACTGAATGGGGCAGTAGTAGGGCATCATTTATTTGCAAATCGTATGCAGCTCACCGGAGTACAAAGTAAAACAAAAATCTTATGGGTGCATTTTCCCGGTATGATGATTTTGAATATGGGACTGTTATGCAAGCACCGGCAGTTCTTGTATGGGGTGTGCCGTACACGTTCCCATCATTTATCCCAAGAACCATCCCCACCATGCTATATTTCATCCTTAGGAGAAAAATTGTGTAAGCACCAAAATTTCTCACTAGGGTGAGACTTCACTGTGTCTTATCGGTATAAACAGAACTTCTGCTCGGACGGGACATCACGTTTGACCAGTCGTTCGATTGAAACACAAAGTGTGTTTTAGTTTTAGGGATTTAGCGTCATGCCGGCGCTAAGCTATTCCGACTAAAAGTTAGTGTCGGTTTCTGATGAGACGAAGTCGAAACGCAGCCATGACTAATATCATATATAATTTTTGTTATGCCGCAACCCATTTCGCATAATGATTTTAATTTTAACAATAGCTTAAACGTTACAAAATGCACAATCAGCAAGGCAAGACTAATTTTATCTGCATTTTCATATTTGTACACACATACGTTTATTTACAGGATTAAAAAATCCATTGCAAATGCAAGTTTTTTCTTTGCGATAACCGGCTCGATAGCACAGGAACAATATGCCCTATTAATCTTAGCTGATTTACTGCTATATTAAGTGTATACTCGGCGAATTTTTAAGCGAACCAATAAAAATCACTGAGATGAGATGAGTAAATTCAACGAAACGTGGAAGCGGAAAACCTTGTTACTAACAAAAACGAGTCAAATTCGATCGTGCTACAACAGCAGTCAACAGTGTGAACAAAATTAGTGATGACGTATATTGTAGTGCACTTTGTATTGTGATAGCCAGTGTTTCACACGAGGTTTTACCTACATACCCGAGTGCATACCTAATATAAGCACTACACAAGTAGAGTTTCTCCTAATGATGGCAGAACAGTTCCATATTAAATTTGCAAAAGGGCGAATAAGATTTGTAAACAAACTTTTATTTTGATTTCTCTTAATTTACTATAATTTCGAAGTAGAAAACAACTGAAATTACTTCTACGAAGGGTAAAAATTTACATTAACGCATATTTTTCATGAAATTCCACTCTGCAGCAGACTAATGAGCGAAACAAGTTTGTTTACAAAAAACACATTCGCCCTTTTGACGAATTAATATTGAGTTCATCACTAGCATTAGTTTATGTATGGTGTATGGTGGGATATGGGATTGTTGTACATAAAATCAATTAAGAACATGGTGTATGTTGTAGTAGAGGTTATTTTGTTCTTGATATTATTGCTGGATTCGGGAATTCAAAAATCGTCCTCGATATTGGGATTCATATCCGCGTCGAAAATGAATTCTTGCTCTGGCTTTTTGTTTTCGACATCGTTTTGACGTTGTGATATACTTAACATGGCTTCGTAATATTCGTTGTTGCTGACATAGCTCATCAAATCTCGGAGATCATTCAGTTTAGCTTAATGAAGCTTAACCGGTTGCTTGTCGATCCGTTCTAGTATTAAAATTGGCATATTTTCGAGATCCCGTTCATTTGCTATTGTAAAGGTATTGTTCATCGTAATGATTAATTTTAAGGCCAACTACTCCCGAATCTGACGATCGATATTGGAACGATACAATGGGCATAAATTTCAAATGTTCATTACTGTCGTCATATGTCGGGCGTTTGTAATGTGTCATCAGTTTTTAGTGCGTAGAATTGCATCAGTTCGATTTTCTGGAGTGGATTGGTCGCTCTCACCTGTGTGATAAATACCGCCCGATCTCGAGGGATTTCAATGCCGTAAGGGTGCTTTTCTTTGCCTTCTCTTTGCGTGCACGGATTCCACCTCATCATCATGTATATAATAAAATTATGATTTTGTCCACTACACCTGTCCGAAAACGAATTTATAATGTAAAATTTATAAATAATGTAAGAAAGTGTAATAAGCATGAACCGAACGACCCCTGACGCCGCGGCGAGCGATTGTTTTGTTCCAAATAAAACATTTAACATTAGTGCCGTTTATAGTATAGAATACAGTGAGATTGTACGTATATAAAGCGTTAAGCACGGTGTTGCCAGGCATTTTTGGAAGTCGAAGCTCGCTGTGCAAACCGTTTTACATTTTTTAGATTCAGCAACGTCCTCTTTTTTCTTTCTATAAACGTATTGTGCAGCTTCTTGCCGTTTCTTCCGGGTTTGCTGGATTTCATCTTTAACGTTTGCATCAGATGCTGTCTTCATAGGAATTTTAAACCGATCACATTTATTACAACAATCTTCCTGAGGTTAACCAGAGCTATGGCCTTCTTCTCTTTAATGTCGAATGTGGAGAGGCACATTTTCTTACAAATACAACAAAATTCCTCCGACACTGGGTAAAAAATAATGAAAGGTGAATTTTCTTTGCTAATTCAAAACCTAAAAGGCAACGGAATCGGTGATATTGATACTACATATATTGAATTTCCGTATACTCACTCTATACTTAGCAGCATATTTTATATCGATATGCAAACTGATGAACTGATTTTGGCCTCATGATTTTAACTGGAGCGAGCTTTTTAGAAGGAATATGCTCCAATCCTCACTCTTTCAGATTTTTATTATTTAAATTTGAATCCTTTTGCTTGCTGGATCGCGCCTCGAAAACTTTAAATCGTAACCCAAGTTCCTCTGGAAAAAATAATAAAATATTTTACCATTATTGTCTGTTTTAGTTTCCTTCCATTCAAACCTTCATCAGACATATTTGTGGAATCAGTTTCATTAATGGTAAGATTGGAAATATTTAAAAAGTGAAAAATCGTTCAACAGCGTGGCGTCTTCTGTCTCATCGCCGTCTTCACTGATAACTGAGTATGCGTCGCAAATGTCGCCTCGGTTGTTACTGAGTTACGACATATCTGCTGTTCTCGCTAACGCCCTTCCATTGTTAAAGAAGTTTGTTATTATGTTCAGTGAATGTAACTGAAGCATTAGAATCTTTAGAATACGATGTATTTTCGTCGGCTTGTGTACCTTTGCTATTTTTAAGCGATATTGAAGATTGGCTGGTAGCGGTGGTTACTAAAAGATCATTGTAAGCACACATGCTAGATAGCGGGTTACGATGTGACAATTTTGAACTAGAACGATTGGAGAGAACCCCGTAGAGAATACGTCAACTTGAGGATGGATCAATTTTCCGATTGGGCAAAGCCTTTTCGTGATTTGGCCACCAAACGATGGTCGGAAGATATTATGGTTGTAGGGATTGAGACAATGGCGACTACGACAAATACGGTGTTCTTTGGCTTAGCAAATGACGCAATAGCGCGAGGACTATCGTATGTTAGTGAACGAAAACTGTCAGAACGAAATGGTGCATTCCAGGCCGAAAGCGTGCTGCTGATGGAGCGGTTTAATAACAATTTATGGTGTAGGCTTTCTGGTAAACTCATATGAACACGACTAGGAGTACTAAGAGATTGGTTTGCCATATGCTTTTCATATGATCCCAAGTCATTCGTTATCGAGCACTCAGTCGAGATAGAAGTCTTTTGTCATCGGTCCGTACACTCTATAGCGACAAATAGTGTTAATCCGCGTTCAAGGTTATTTGCACACTCTACGCCTAGTTGAGGTTTCAGTATTTTTTCCCTTCTTTTGTGTTTCTGTTTCTGATTACCGTTAGCCGGTGAGTGACAAGTGAAGCAGTGTTCTTCTAGTAAGCCGTCTGGATACCGTTACCTACACAAGCTAAGTATTAGTTTTCGTTTCCCCTTCTTGGTTGTCTTAATAAAGTGCACTGGGCAATAGGCCCGTGCAAAAATGACTTCCCCTGACGGCGGTTTATCTCAAGGTGAGATGGACGTCGAAATAAAATGGCTCCCCGGCTCAAGGTATATCCGAGCTCGGCCACCGGGCCATTTGTGATCTTCTTTCGGACCAAAGAAAAAAAGTGTTTGAATCTGTTGAAGATTTCTCGAGTTCTGACGGATCGGTATTCGGCCGTGACAGAAATATCGAAAATTCGCCCTGATAAGCTTCGGGTGGTGGTTAACAGTTCAACTCAGGCAAACGATATTGCTGGCTACAAGCCCTTTACGAAGGAGTACAGGGTGTATATTCCAGCTAGCAGGGTTGAAGTCAGTGGGGTCGTTTCCGATTCGAGTCTGACTTGCGAGGACCTGCTAAAATATAGGACTGGCTGTTTCAAAGACCCCATGCTTAAGCCAGTGAAGATACTGGAATGCAAACGTTTGCATTCAGCATCAGTCGCAGCTGACGGCAAGAAAATATACGTCAACTCAGACTCTTATCGGGTGACCTTCGCCGGCTCTGCCCTGCCCAATTACCTCCTCTTTGACAAGGTTCGTCTACCTGTTCGCCTCTTTGTGCCGCGGGTCATGAATTGTACTAATTGCAAACAATTGGGACACACAGCCTCCCATTGTAGCAATAAAGCCCGCTGTGGGAAATGCGGTGGGAATCATGCAGATGATTCCTGTGGTAGAGATGTCGAAAAGTGTCTCTGTGGGGGAAACCCACATGATCTCCCTTCATGTCCCGCGTACAAACAGCGCGAGGAAAATCTTAAGCGTTCCCTTCAGGGACGCTCTAAGCGATCTTTTGCAGAAACGCTTAAGATAGCTACGCCACCTGTCTCTACGAACATCTTTACCAACTTGTCTACTGACGAAGGCGACTGTGATGAACCCCAGGAGGGAACATCTTCTGCTGTGCCTAGAAGTAGTAGAAAAAGGAAGAACATTTCCTCTTCCAAGCTTCGTCGTAAAGGCCAGAAGGTGTCTCTTCATGGTCCCCCTAAAATAACTACTCAAGGAAGTACTGGTGCAAAACCGAAGTAAGCCGCTCCCGGTCTCAGTAACCTGAGCTCAGAAAAGGAGTTCCCAGCACTTCCAGGAACATCAAAAACCCCAAGTGTTCCCATATCTCAGCCAGAGAAAGAAAACGGTGCTGGCTTAATAAATTTCTCTGACATTGTGGACCGTATTCTTACAGCTTTAAACATTTCTGACCCCCTTAAAAGTATCTTGATAAGCTTTCTTCCCGCAGTAAAAACATTTTTGATGCAGTTCACTGCGAAATGGCCCCTTCTTTCAGCGATTGTATCCTTCGATGGCTAATTCATCGAACGAGGTCAAGGATTTAATCACTGTTCTACAGTGGAATTGCAGAAGCATTATCCCGAAAATCGATTCGCTCAAAATCTTACTAAATAATTTGAAATGCGATGCATTTGCCCTATGCGAGACATGGCTCACTTCAGAAATAACCCTACACTTCCACGATTTTAATATTATTCGCTTGGATCGAGAAGACTCTTACGGAGGAGTACTTTTGGGGATCAAAAAGTGCTATTCTTTCAATCGGACCGACCTCCCCTCAACACCAGGCATTGAAGTTGTCGCTTGCCAAACCAGAATTAAAGGCAAAGACCTTTGCATTGCTTCCACCTACATCCCCCCTAGAGCCTCAGTTAGCCACCGACGGCTTTGCGATATTGCGGAACTCCTCCCCGCACCGAGGCTAGTTTTAGGTGACTTCAACTCCCACGGCACGGCATGGGGTTGCCTTCATGACGATAATCGATCTACCCTACTCCATGAGCTTTGCGACAACTTCAATATGACTATTTTGAATACGGGTGAAATACGTAAAGCGGTTTTACGATTGGCAAGATCGACATTGCGTAAATACTGATGCACTTCCCAAAAAAGAGGTTAATAAAAACGAAATTAATTAAAACAATGTTTTGAATATAGAAACTAGTGCTTTCAGCCTCTCAAAGCGTTTGCCACCAAAAATATTATTGTACACATATGCATACACCTTATGCAGATTATCTTGAATCTGTTTTGCGTTTGTCAAATCTGCCACTCTTTTTATTCTTATCCGGACACGCTCTTTTTCCCTTTGGGGCAGACCCTCGGTTGCTCCTTGTCGGTGACATTGCAAAACGACAGTTTTATTTCTTACGCACATTGCAAACTTTACTTGTATATCAGTTTTCAGTGTCTTTACTACCCGTAATCGCAAGTCAGTGCCATGTTCTATGGGATTCCCTATCTACATGGGACTGACTTGCGATTATAAGCAGTTTATGTTTGTAATACATGCTAAGAATACCAAATCATGTGATGCGATGACCGGTAGATTAGAGAAGAAACCCCCCTTCGCCCAGCTCTATCAGTCTAATTAGCGCACCGAAAATTCGTAAACCACATATTTAGGCTTCGCGGGGCAGGCCGCCTTTCCTAAGTTTATCACGTGCTCAAAAACTTAGTTTCTGTTGGTATAAGTTTAGTTGATATTACATTCAAATGCCCGACCATCAATCTTATTTATGGCAGCAAAAAGGAACACAAACCTAAAATGACAAAATTTTAAGTTTTCGCTTCTCATTTTCTACGCCGTCCATTCAGTATAGGTACATAGCAATGGGTCATGAAAGTATTGAAAGTGATGTGACCATTTTCTATATGAAACCTAAGAGTATGATACTTGCGCCAGAGCAGACTAATCATTTAAAGATTTATGCCCACAAATCATGTCATGCTTGGTCAACGAACGCCTGATGCACGCGCTACATTGAACTTAGCTTCGTTCAGCGAAATACAAAACTAGTCGGTTCATGGCTACATGTTTGGTCTAGCATATAATCAACAATTAACAAACCAGCTCGAATTCCGGACCAATAGCTGACACAGAAAATCTACCATAGTGTGTATGTTACTGATGCAAACATATTTTACTTTTGACGATACCGGTGGACATAATATACACTTTTCATCCCACTGAGTCTGGGTTCTCAATCCCAGTCGAAGTCGTTGAGATTTTGTGAGGTGAAAAATTGGTGGCCACGAAATAAATCCGTTGGTTACAGTTTAGGGCCCAGATGGTGGAGGAGTCACCTCTTTGGTATTGGTGAAAGGCAGTCAGTGCGACAAGAGGCCGACAGAAAATAAACATTAATGAAAAAATACGTTTCTTCGTAAGGGATTGTTGTAATCTGATTTTTTGCGAAATGAAGTGTACGGGCAGCCAAAAATCGAAAATTCGTGTTCAAAGCAAAATCAAGAAATCACATAAGATGAATCATTTGGATTTTCCTCGGCAAACTCGGTTACTTAGTGGGAAGCTCTTTTTTAAGTAAATGATGCAGTCTTCGAACTAAACTTGGACAAAAATTAAAGAAAACTGATTGACCTTGACATGAAAATAGTTTAATCGACAGGTTATCGTCTGATTGTTAAACTAGTTATTGCCGTTTCTACTTGACCGTGGAACTGATTCAGGTTGCAACACCAACCGCTGTCAGTTCATACATTTTGACAGTAGTTGGGGTTAGAACCCCAGTCAATTTTGTTCATCTTAGCCTAGCAAAAATGACATAAGTTAATGTCCTCGTGCATCACACATTGTACTCTGTAATGCTTTCAATTATTATACCCATGCATAAACTCCCCTGACTCATCGGACTTTGTACAAGAGCTTCGTTGCTTGCGGGAAAATATCTATTACAATCTACAACTCACCTGACACCGGCAAACAACGTCCGCCTCAGTGGCCAACATATCAACCACCTTGCCTTTTCCTTCGTCACCCCATTGTGCTCCCAACACAACCGTCACCTTCGAGCGGTACGGATTCAGACAACGCTGATGCATCTGCTCGTGATTCGTTTGCGAACCATGCGGGAGATGATTTTCGCCATTCAGTGCAACTTGCGACATTTTACGAAGTTTCCAGATTCACACTACACTCCCAAACAAGTCGAAATCAAAATGCGACCGAATATGGTAAAAAAATTGAACCTCAATGGAAATGATTACAACACAGGTCAACCAATCGTACTTTTTTCACTGCTTGCACACGCACAGGCCGGAAAAATTACAAAGTTGCAAACACACGCTGGAATACCGGAAGTATGTTGATACAGTGTTGAACGCGAACCGGAATGACACGAAATATAACTGATTCTGGACGACAAACTAGAGCGACGAAACTAAAGCAGCTGCTTCGCCATTCAGAAAATTAAGTCACGAGTCACACCGCGAAAAGCGAGAAAATTCGACTGACAACTTAGCAAGTCAACCACGAGTACCGACAGACGGAGAAGAACGATTTTTTGCTGTGGAAAATCCTGATATCGCGCGCTCACTATCAGAATACTGGGAGAGAAACAGAGAGGGCGGATCAGCTGACAGCGATGGCATGACAGCTCGTGTTTTTGGGTCCCACTTCCCGGGAAAATAGCGCATGCTCGTTGCCGGAGCCCGAAGTCGACATGAAATCTAGCCGTTTCACATTTGAAAAGGGACAATCTGCAAAATACGACAAAATAAAACGACCTATAGAATAAGTTCTTTTATTGTCGCTGCAGCACTATTCTGCAATGCGCTGAACAGTCCAGCGACGCGAAGATTTCTAGCGACGTCAGTGGAATTGTCATTTCATGAATAAAATAAACAAAGAAATTTTCGTCAATAAAACTATAGTTGATCTTATATTTTGTGTTGTCATGGTTATAGTCGACATGCTACTAAAAATCAATCACTTTCTTATTTATTTTAATCATGTGAGATCATGATAAATGAATATCATAATATAGAACTTTTAAATGCGATTGTATGGCTCTAATTTGATTTTTTTTTCTTTAAGAATCACAAAAAGATTGGTTTTGAATTATTTGTTTATAATCAAAACATTTAACAAAGTCTAGACTACATCAAGAAACTATGAACTTCGCTGGGGTAACGTATGCTGACGAGCGACAAGTCGCTTCTGATTTTTGTCTGCAGACACAATAACGTAAATTGAGCTACTTTTGAGTTGTGCGTCGCTTTCGCACTTATTAGTGTTGTCAAAAACAAAACGAGAGATTCGACTCGGTCGAGGTCTTCCGGGCAGTAAAGTACTTTTGAGTTGCTTGGGGTACACTCAAAATTAGGTAAATTCAACTTAAATTTAAGTAAATTAAATCAAGGTTGAGTTATGATTTTTGCCGTAGTTAAATGGAAATTACCTTCAACACGGTTTACCTAATTTTACCTTCCCGCACGATACCACGAGATTGAATCAAAAGTACTCAATTTCAGGTAGCTTTTCGGTGGCGTGTAAACAGTCTGTGCACCGCCCAGCGATGCCACATGTTTTTTTGAAATGTCTGTAGAAGAATAACTAAAATGTCTGTAAAAGTCTGTAGGTGGTTGTGTAAATCCTAGTTCACTAAAATTTTACTTTAAAAATAGATTTAAAGTAGAATTCTATTGTGAATGAATCACTCGTATTCGAAAACAGTTATTCTAATGCAATTTTACTAAACATTATTACCCTTTTAAAAGTCTGTAGATCTCTGGCTACGTCTGTAGAAGACATCAAAAGTCTGTAAAATACAGACATGTCTGTAAATCTGGCATCGCTCACCGCCTGACGAAGTCGACTAGCAAGTCGATATAAATTGACTTTTACTGTGTGCCGTGTTTATAAACATTGCTTCACAGTTTAATTCGATCGTGAACCGACAAATGGGCGAAACTAACAAATGTACACAAACAGAGTTTTGATTAATATCTGAAAGAGGAGTAAAAATACTTCATAAAAATATAAAAACTCATTTATAAATATTCCACACTTCATGAAAATCAATAAAAAACAAAACGGCGCATCCGACTTTCAACTGTAAACAAAATGCCAGGCGGGTTACGCCTCTGCATTTCTAAGGTAGTGTATACAGGCGAAATTGACAGCATCATTGTTTACAAGGTCCGTAAACAGAATCGCCCTAAACAAAATCCAAGTGCTTGTTACGCCCAGGGGGAATAACAAATTTTCCCCTCCAGCGAGCACGGCGAAAGCCACATTTGATTTTTGTTTTTTGGCGACACTGCAGGGCGAAATTAAGAGTCGTCAAAACAAGAGGGCGACTCGAAAATGGCCTAATCAACATTTCATAACAACACTCGGCGAAATAATCTGTTTTCAATTTTATCAACGAAAACGTTATTTTATAAAATATTTTAGTTATGCTTCCGAAAACTAGTATTGTTTCAAAGTGTTTCAATACATTTGAAAGCGCAGTACGCAAACACAGTTAAAATACGATTTAATTTTCTGAACCGAATATTCAAAGCTATTTTTCTCGATTCGATATCATTGCGACTTCGGCCCTTTGGTCGATTCATGATCGAATTGACTTATTTGACATCTATGACACCAACACAGTTGCACTGTGTATAGACAACATACATATAACGCTATGTTTATAAATCGCCATCTGATTTAACTTAATTTGGCAAAAATGTCACAAATCTTGCACTAACACAACTGAACATGGATTAGTTAATGGCAGTGTTGGTGAATATGGCTCACAGTAAATACGCTGTAATCATATATTTCACGAGGTTTGGCCAGATTCATTATTGGTCACTGCACAGTGTCGTCATGCATTCAATGTGACAAGTGGTGGTCCTGTTGATTACATTTTGAACTTAGAGATTATTAGTATTTCAAAAATGATACATTGGGAAGCATTTGAAATATATTGGGAATCATGTTTTTGGAAGTATAAATGTTCTCTAGAATCCATTACAATTAAATTGTGCTATTCCCTGCTGTATATGAAGGATCTAATAAGTGAATTAATTATTTGTTCTTGTGGTATCTAAATCGGTAAGCAGTTTTGCGGTAAAATTTCTTGGGAATTAATTGTTAGCACTAAGCATATTTTAATGGAATCCAAAAGTGTTAAGTCCAAACTGTAAACAAAAGGAACAGCACTTGTCAAATTTGTGAGATTAAGGCATCTCATACAATGGTCAGTAATCCTATTTGGAAAATTAATATTATTTCATTTTGTTTGATTGCGTATATTGTTTCTACTTGTATACTAGACCGGTTCAATTGTTGACTATTAGCTCCACCAGGCTCTACTGATTCCTTTTAGTAATTAGTGAGTGTGCAAATTTTGGTACCGGTTGGTTGTGCCTACGGACCCTCCAAAAATTTCTAAGTTTATATGAATATTAGTATGGAAAATCTATTAACATTGAAAATAAATTCTTAAAAAATCACCTCATCAATCAATTAGCTCTTATTAATTTACACATAGATTTTTGCAATTGGGTCATTAAATGAGAAAAAAAGTCGTTTTTTATTACTTACATCGATAAAGCTGATTTTCGTGATTGTAACAATGTTTTTTCCAACTCAGAAAACGTGAAAATAATATTAACATTTAAAATAAAGAAATATGTTGACAGTCTGGATTTGACACTATAGGAAGGATTTGACATATCGAATTTCACGACAAATGATGCCCTGTCAGAAAAAAATAGGGCATGTTTTCTCGGTTTTCCTGGAGGGTTATTTTTATTTGACATAAACACCATGCATTGCATATAGTTTTTTTCATTTTGGGTGTAGTCTTGATAGGCCAGATGTAAACAACCGCAGTTTTCCTATGTATGATTGCCAAGTTTACATAAGATTTATATTAAAAAACAAAAAAATCGTTTTTACGTATTACAACGAATTTTTTTTTGAAATAATGTTATATTATGTATATTGGACCTAAAATTTATCGAATGGAACGGAAAACTATATATAGCTTAATGACCCAATTAGCGGTGGCATATAGACACTATTTGCTGACTCGTAAACCTAATGTGTGTATTTACAAGAAATATTAATCTTACATTCACATTTCATAACTATAAGACACATAAAACCCGATTCTATAGCAATACGCACATATAACTTATGTGTGCGCATACATAGTTTATACAGTTGACACATAGAAGGTATGTGTGCGCTGTATAACATCAACATTTCTTCTTCATATGGATTTTAAGTGGATAGAAGCTAATAGAATTAACGTTTGGATTTTTTTGAGTGTAGTAATGCTGCCTAAGCTCGACTCCTGTCAGCAGAAGACAAAAGATTCGTCCGTAATATTTTTAGCCTGTTTCTAATGACACTTCTAGTTTTCCAATCTGTATGTTTCATATCCTTGCTCTCACTTGAGTACTATGACTCTAAATTTTCATAACTTTCCCTATTCAGTAATCTCTAGCTAATATAGTCGTGATTCGCTGGTTGGACCGAATTTGATTCGCTACTTGGACCGACTAACAAATGTCAAAAACTCTCCAAAGGAAATGTTGGCAGTGTAAATGCATCTGTTCATATCTCTAAATATTGTCAGATTATTTGTCAAAGTAAATTTGACACGAGATTTTGACGTTGCTTTTTAGTTGGACAATGGTCCAACTAGCGGAGGTCCAACTAAAAAGCGGTCCAGTTAAAAAGTGTCCAACCAGCGAATCACGACTGTAGAATGTCGTTAAAATGTGAAAAATTTGGAATGAAATTTATAAAAAATGACATATAAAATATTTGTGTTGGAGGTAAATAAACCAGTCGTAGTTGTTTTTGATTTTTTTTAACGCATGTTTTTCGTGTATCACTTATCGATCATCACCATCATTACCAAACGATCTACCGGAATTTTGTGGAGTATTGCGTAATGTGACCGCCGAAGTGCCTATCTACGTGGAAATAAAAAGTTCTGTTTCATGGCAAAATCAGTGATAAAGCTATCATGACCACCGAGTTGTGTGGTGTTTGCGCTCACGAAGAGAGTGAAGTGGCTTGCAATGGATTCTGCCATTAATTTTTCCATCTCAAGTGCGTGAAACTAACTGTCGAAGTTCGCGATTTAATAAAAAGCAGTTCTCAGTTGTTTTTGATGTGTGTGTACTAAGATGTCTGGTGCCTGCTTTACAAACGCAAAACAGTGGACAGACATAAAACTAAAATTGACGCCATTCTACTGCGATCTCGCTCTTCGGAGACAACGCCACTGCATTCCTTCCCTCTGCCTGGCACCAGTGGATTGCGCAAAAAACCAAAACTTGAAATGGATGAAAATTTTAATGCCATCCCGCGTGCGTCAGTTGGCATTATAGAAATCGAGCCGTCCGTTAGTATTCCTCTCGTCACAAAGAAAAATGGAGCAGAAATGTTTTGGTTTTATCTTTCCGGGTTCTCTCCAGAAGCTACGGATATCCAAATTGCCGAGTGAGTGAAGCAGAATCTGAACTCCAATGAGACTGTGGATGTGACGAGGTTAGTTCCAAAAGGTAAAAATTTTGAAGAATTGACTTTCAAATCATTCAAAGTCGAAATCGGACCGCTCCTGAAAGATGTTGCCCTCTCAGCGTCAACATGGCCAAGAGGAATTATTTTCCGGCAATTTGATTTTCGTCCTTCAAACCGCCGTACCCCGTTTCGTATCCAACCAGAAATCGACAAATAATAATCAAATTACTCCTGACCATCTCTCTCATTCTGTCCGCATTCTGCCTCCGGATCAGCTGTCTAGCAATACATCCATACGCCATCCGTTTACTTTGTTTTATCAGAACGTGAGAGGTCACCGAACGAAGACTACTTCCTTGGATGCGGCGCTTTCCATATGTGAGTACGATATTATAGCGGTTACCGAGACTTGGTTGAATGAAATTTTTCGAATGCTGAACTGACCTTTAACTAACGCTTCATCGATGCGATTTAAACTCTCGTACCAGCACACATCAGCGCAGCGGCGGTGTTATGGTAGGTGTAAAAACCATTTGTAACCCTTGTCAATGATGATAGCTTGGAACAAATAGTCCAAGTCAAATTAAATATCGGCTTGCTCTATATATGTACCGTTTATATTCCTCCCAACTCTGAAACCGACTTGTACGAAAAGCACGCTTCATGCATACAGCAAATAAGCGATCGAGCGGCTGAGAGTGATACTATTGTCATGGTTGGAGATTATAATATTCCTCATCTGAACGACTATACGACAGTGATATACAGTCGTGATTCGCTGGTTGGCCCACAGCCTTGTCCAACTAACGAATTTGATTCGCTAGTTGGACCGTCAGACAAATGTCAAAAACTCTCCAAAGGAGATGTTGGTTGTGTAAATGCATCTGTTCACATTTCTAAATATTGTCAGATTGATTGTCAAAGTAAATTTGACATAAGATTTTGGCATTTAGATGCTTTTAGTTGGACTATTCCAACTAGCGGAGGTCCAACTAAAAAGCGGTCCAGTTAAAAAGTGTCCAACCATCGAATCACGACTGTAGGTGCTTTTCTACCCAAAAATGCTAATGACAACAATAGATTACTCGATCTTGCATCTCAAGTGCGTCATCGGATGCCGCAAACATGTTCTCGACGTTTTTTTTTTTTTTTTCAATTCGTTTATTTGATAAGGCAGGTTTGCGTTAGCTTAAAGGTGCCAATTTTGTTTTGTTTTACATTTTAAATTACTTAAAACTAGGGGCTTACATATTGATTTTTGAAATTAAACTAAGGCTAATTTATAGCTATACATATACACAAGGGGGTAGTATAATTTTCGTAAGATTAGAGGGGTCATTTAGTTTTTATGGCAATATGGTTTGACATTTTTAGCAATGAGATTATTGGAGCAAATAATGTTTAACTAAGGGGGAAAATTTTTACGACTATCTTAAAAGTAGAAATAATTAGAGGGCGTGATTAAATTTTGTAAAGATTCGGAGACATTAATTAGAGTTATTTTATGTGGTAGTAGAGTTGGGCATTTTCAACGAGATCATATAATATAATAGTTAAAACTAGAAAAGGCAAGAAGAGCTAAATGCTTCATGAAGATATTTGGGGGGGGGGGGGGGGAAGGGGTGTTACTTCTGTGTATAAGAGTCAGGGGAAGTAGGGTGGACAAACATGGCAGGGGGAGAACATTATTTCAGTTTCAGACTTCGGGAGATCAACGGATGGATTACAGAATCAGGGTGGTCTTCATCAGGAAGAATCATGTACTGGGACGCCGGGTGGTCGTTCTCGAAATGGCAGGGGTTTCTCCAGACGATTTCGTAGTGCGGCTCAGATGTTGATCGGCTACATTTCGCGTTGTGCGTGTGATGTTCGTGCTTTAGGTCCCGTGTTTGTTGGCTCATTCGACAGGGATGTTTTGTGTCGCCTTGGAGTCGCATCAAACCATCGTGGGTGTATGGTACAGGTGGAAGAGAGCGCTTCTGAGAATGATAAGGAAAAAGGGGCAGTTAAAGTTGGATATTGATGGTTTTTATGAAGGTGTATATAAGGGACATATAGAGGACATCGCGGCTTGCCAACACATCTCGAACCGGGACGTTGGGTGGTCTTCCTCGGGCCCGGAGGGTGTCCATAAGCCGAGACCTGGCGGAACTGTACTCGGTGCACGCCCAGACTATGTGCTCTATATCGTGATAACCGTCGCCACAAGCGCAGATACCACTCTCCACGAGCCCAATACGTCGGAGATGTGCATCCAGCGTTCGCCATGAGTCGGGACATCACACGAATGAAGTCACGACCCACATCCATCCCCTTGAACCAAGGTTTCGTCGATACCTTAGGGACTATCGACTGTAGCCACCTTCCTAGCTCCCCATTGCTCCACGAGGTTTGCCAACTTTCGAGGGTTCTCTGATGAGTAATACTGAAAAATTCGTGGAAGCAAATTGGTCTTTCAAAAACGTCACCTTCAATGGCACCCACCTTAGCTAAGGAGTCCGCCTTCTCATTGCCCGGAATGGAGCAATGAGAAGGGACCCACACCAAGGTAATCTGGAAAGATTTGTCAGATAAAGCACTCAGTAGCTCCCGTATTTTCCCCAAAAAATACGAGGAATGCTTTCCATGTTTCATCGAGCGAATAGCGTCAATAGAACTCAGACTATCCGAGACGATGAAGTAATGGTCTGCGGGTAATGTGTCAATGACTCCAAGGGTATACTGAATAGCAGCTAGTTCTGCGGCGTAAACTGAAGCAGGGTCACTGAGTTTGTAGGAGGCGGTGAACTTTTGATTGAAAATACCGAAGCCAGTGGACCCTTCGAGGTTTGATCCGTCAGTATAAAACATCTTAGAACAGTCGACTTCTCGGAATTTATTATAAAAAATATTTGGAACCACTTGTGGGCGAATATGGTCCGGAATTCCAATAATCTCATCTTTCATGGATGTGTCGAAGAAAACAGTAGATTCAGAAGTATTTATGAAATGCACACGGTTGGGATTGTAAGAAGAAGGGTTAATATTTTGCGCCATGTAGTCAAAGTACAGGGACATAAAACGGGTCTGAGAATTGAGCTCAACAAGCCTTTCGAAATTTTCAATCACCAACGGGTTCAAGATATCGCATCGAATGAGCAATCGATATGAGAGTTCCCAAAATCGATTTTTCAGCGGGAGAACGCCCGACAGGACTTCGAGACTCATCGTATGGGTCGACTGCATGCACCCTAAGGCGATACGCAAACAACGATACTGAATTCTTTCGAGTTTGATGAAATGTATGTTCGCGGCGGATCGAAAGCAGAAGCATCCGTATTCCAGTACCGACAGTATCGTTGTTTGATACAACCTAATTAGGTCTCCTGGGTGGGCACCCCACCACGTTCCGGTTATTGTACGAAGAAAGTTGATCCTTTGCTGGCATTTCTGTTTCAGATACCGAATATGGCATCCCCAAGTACCTTTCGAGTCGAACCAGACCCCTAGATATTTTACTGTGAAGACCTGAGCTATAGTTTGACCCATTAATAGAAGCTGTAGTTGTGCTGGTTCACGCTTCCTAGAAAATACAACTAGCTCAGTTTTCTCCGTGGAGAATTCGATACCCAGCTTAATAGCCCATGCAGACAAATTGTCCAAGGTATTCTGTAATGGTCCTTGTAGATCGACAGCTTTGGGTCCCGTAACAGACACCACGCCATCGTCTGCAAGTTGTCTTAACGTGCAGGAATTGTCAAGACATTCATCAATGTCGTTGACGTAGAAATTGTATAACAGGGGGCTTAGACATGAGCCCTGGGGAAGGCCCATGTAGCTAAATCGTGATGTCGATAAGTCACCATGCGAAAAATGCATGTGCTTTTCCGACAACAAGTTTAGTAAAAAGTTGTTTAAAGTCGCTGAAAGACCATGCTGGTGCAGCTTCTCTGAAAGAATGTTGATAGAAACTGAATCAAAAGCCCCCTTTATATCTAGGAACACTGATGCCATCTGCTCTTTACTAGCATAGGCCATTTGAATTTCGGTTGAGAGCAACGCAAGACAATCATTCGTCCCTTTGCCTTTGCGAAAGCCAAATTGTGTATCTGACAGTAAGCCATTTGCTTCGACCCAATTGTCGAGGCGGGATAGGATCATTTTCTCGAATAACTTCCGGATACAGGACAGCATTGCGATCGGACGATACGAATTGTGGTCGGAGGCTGGTTTTCCTGGTTTTTGGATGGCGATGACCTTCACTTGCCTCCAATCGTGTGGGACAATGTTAGCCTCAAGAAACTTATTGAATAAGTTCAACAAGCGTCTCTTGGCAGAGTCTGGCAGATTCTTCAACAAGTTGAATTTGATTCTGTCTGGCCCTGGAGCTTTATTGTTACACGACAAGAGAGCAAGTGAGAACTCCACCATCGAAAAAGGTGTTTCGTTCGCGTTATCGTGACGGGACGCGGCGCGGTAGATCTTCTGTGCCGGGGCGGAATCCGGACAAACTTTCTTGGCGAAATCGAATATCCAACGGTTTGAATATTCCACGCTCTCATTAGTACTGTTTCGATTTCGCATACGTCGGGCTGTTCCCCAAAGAGTGCTCATCGATGTTTCTCTCGTTAATCCGTCGACGAACCGGCGCCAATAACCGCGTTTTTTGGCTTTCATCAAACTCTTCATTCGCTTGTCTAACGTCGCGTACTGTCGAAAACTAGCGGGTAACCCGTCGTTCCGGAAGGTCTTAAACGCGGCGGCCTTCTCTGCGTACACGTCTGAGCACTCTTTATCCCACCAGGGATTGGGAGAACGTTTTTGTATGTTCACGCCGGGTACTGGCTTAGTCTGAGCTTGATTCGCGCTGTCGAGAATCAAGCCAGCCAAAAAGCTGTACTCTTCCTCCGGAGGAAGTTCTTGAGTAGATTCGATGTTGTCGGATATCGCGGCAGCATAGCTCTTCCAATCGATATTTCGTGTGAGGTCATACGAAATATTGATTGTTTCCAATGGCCTTGAGCCGTTATTGATTGAGACTACGATCGGCAGATGGTCGCTACCGTGGGGATCAGGGATTACCTTCCACGCGCATTCTAACTTTAGCGAGGTCGAGCAAAGGGATAAATCTAATGCGCTTGGGCGCGCTGGTGGGGGAGGAATCCGTGTCATTTCACCCGTGTTTAGAATTGTCATGTTGAAGTTGTCGCAAATATTGTGAATTAAAGAGGAACGGTTATCATCATAAAGGCAACCCCATTCCGTACCGTGAGAGTTAAAGTCGCCTAAAACTAGTCGCGGTGCAGGCAGGGATTCTATGATGTCATGTAGCCGGCGATGCCCAATCGCGGTGTTGGGGGGAATATATATGGAAGCTATGCAAAGATCTTTGCCTTTGGTTGTTACTTGACAAGCGACAACTTCAATACCTGTTATCGAGGGAAGGTTAATTCTGTAGAAGGAATAGCGCTTTTTGATCCCCAAAAGCACTCCTCCATAGGGGGTGTCTCGATCCAGGCGAATAATATTAAAGTCGTGGAAGTTGAGATCTATGTCGGAAGTTAACCAAGTTTCACATAATGCAAATGCATCGCAACTCAAATTATTTATTAAAATTTTGAAGGAATCGATTTTCGGGATGATACTTCTGCAATTCCACTGTAGAACAGTGATCAAATCCGTGACCTCGTTCGATGAGTTAGCCATCGAAGGATACAATCGCTGAAAGGAGGGGCCATTTAGCAGTCAACTGCTTCAAAAATGTTCTTACTGTAGGGAGAAAAGCTAACATAAGACTTTTAATAGGATCAGTTATATTGAAAGTTTTTATTATCCAGTCCACAATGTCCGAGAGTTTGATAATTCCAGTGCCGCGATTATTCTCGAACTGAAACAGAGGAACACTTGGGATTTTTGATGTTCCGGGAAGTGCTGGGAACTCCTTCTCTGAGTTTAATCCTCCGAGACCAGGAGCTAATTGCTTCGGTGTGGTTGCAACACTTCCAATAGATGTGACTTTCTGAGTCCCGTCAAGGGATACCTTCTGGCCTTTACAACGAACTTTAGGAGAGGAAATGTTCCTCCTCTTCCTATAACTTCTAGGCGCCCTAGTAGATGTTCCCTCTTGTGGGTCATCAGCCTCGCCCTCGTTAGGAGGCAAGTGAGCATAGATGTTTGTTGAGGTTGGTGGTGTAGCTTTCTTTAGCATTTCTGCAAAAGAACGTTCGGATCGTCCAGCAAGGGAACGTTTTAGTTTATCCCCGCGTAGTTTGTACGCGGGACATGCCGAGATATCATGCAGATTTTCTGCACAGTAAGGACACTTCTCAGCATTCTTACTGCACGAATCATCTAGATGATTCTCCCCGCATTTTCCACAGCGGGCCTTATTGCTACAATGGGTGGCTGTGTGACCCAATTGTTTACACTTTGTGCAATTCATGACCCGCGGCACAAACAGACGCACAGGCAGACGAACCTTGTGCAAGAGGACGTAATTTGGCAAAGCGGTACCAGCGAAGGTCAACCGATAAGAGTTTGATTGGGGGTACGTTTTTGAACCATCCCCCGCAACTACTACTGAGTGCAAACGCTTGCACTCGAGTATTTTCACTGGCTGAAGTAAGCGGTCTCTGAAACGGCCAACCCCGTACTGCAGCAGATCCTCGCATGTCAAACTGTCATCGGTGACAACGCCTTCAGACTGTACTTTCACAGCTGGAATATACACGTGATAGTCCTTCGTAAAGTGCTCGCAGCAAGCAATATCGTTTGCCTGCTTTGAGTTAGTCAGCACGACCCTCAGCCTGTCTGAGCGGACCTTTTTTATTTCGATCACAGCCGAGAACCGTTCCGTCAGGTCTTTTGAAATCTGTAATAGATTCAGCGATTTTGTTTTGGGCCGAAAGAAGACCACAAAGGGACCGGTCGAGAGCTCTGGATATTGTTTGGGTCGGGGGAGAGCCTTAGGAGTCGACTCGATCTCCATTCGGCCATCCGGGGAGGAAGCCATCGACACCGTCAATGCACGGGGTCAGCACCCGCGCAGACGGGAAAAAGCCGTAAATGTATCAAAAAGGTAGATTTCACTTATCTGTATACTCGTTTCCCACGACGCACCAGTCCAGCTTAAATAGCTGGTTATTGTTCAATCCTCGCTTTACGAGCAAAAGGTTGAGGAATGTGGCCTAACGGTTAACACACGCACAAAAGAAAATAAAAGTCCAAACCTCGAAGAGGCAGAGAATGGCAAAATAACCTTGAACGCGGATTACTGCACTGTACTGTTCTTTTTCCAACAGACCGAAAACAAAACACTTCTATCTCGATCGAGCGATGCGTAGAGACTGTGATGTTCTCGACGTTGTTCCAAAGCGTGTTAAGTAATAACTCACCACCTTTGTTGGAATCGTACCTGAGCACTTTGCCGCTGCACAACCTGAATTTATCTCGTATTATTTTCTCTCGTGAGGATGTTCTCGTCAAGTTGCAGTCTTTAGATGCGTCCAAGGGAGCGCGGCCCGATCATTTGCCACCACCGCTCATCCAAAACTGTGCGGACTCTCTCGCATTGCCAGTGTCCGTTATTTTCAATCGATCGTTGACTGACGCTGTTTTTTCTAGTTACTGGGAATCTGCTGCTATCACACCTGTGCACAAGAATGGTAGCGTTCATGATGTGGAGAACCACCGGGCGATATCGATTCTTAGCTGCCTCCCGAAGGTATTTGAACGATTGATATATGACATTGTTTATCAGTCCGTGCATCATATCATCGTTGAGAAACAATATGGCTTCATCAGTAAACGATCTACAACCACAAACCTTATGGCGTATGTATTTACTATCATCGACAAACTAGACAAGCGATAACAAGTTGATTCCATTTATGTTGACTTGTCAAAGGCCTTCGACCGTGTTCCGCACCGCCTGGCTGTCGAGAAGTTTAAACGCATGGGATTTCCGGACTGGGTAACAGATTGGATTGCTTCTTTTCTCAAAGGACGAAGTGCTTTTGTTCGATTCGGCGATACACTTTCTACTCCTTTTGATATCTGTTCTGGTGTGCCATAAGGCAGTCATCTTGGACCATTGCTCTTCATTTTGTTTATAAATGATCTTGGCACGGTTTTGAAATCTCCGAAATCTATGTTTGCTGATGACTTGAAATTCTACCGACTGATAAAATCTCTGGAGGATTGTAAATTGCTTCAGCTAGACATTGACGCTTTGTTAAATTGGTGCACCATCAACGGAATGGAGGTTAATATAGAAAAAAGCAGCGTGGTAACATTCACTCGGATCCTATCGCCGAACATGTTCAACTATAAAATGTCGTCAGCCAACGTACACCGCAACTTCGTCGTCAAAGGTTTGGGAGCTTATTTGGACAGCAAGTTAACTTTTTTCGAGCATGTAGCATCTACTACCGCCAAAGCTTTCTACATGTTAGGATTTTTACGGCGAAACACGGAGTTGTTCCAGAACATTTACAGTTTGAAATCGCTTTATTGTTCGCTTATATGCAGCATACTGAAAATACAATAAAAAGCTTAAAGAAGCATGAAGTGTTTCATGGTAATTAGTAAGGAATTTCATATAGCTGACAAGAAATTCATAAAGATCATTGTAAATTTGCACAAGGCAACTTTATGAAAAATATATGAGGTTGGTTCAATTCAAAATTCATAAGGCAATCTAACGAAATGCTTCCCGATTCCTCGTGTCAAAAAAAAAACATAAGGCAAAACAATGAATATCGCTAGCATTTTTGCCTGAGTGTACGGCTCATGTACATTTGGTTTCATTTTCCCACAAGAAAATCATGTAAAATTCTATAAAATAACTATTATGCATTATTAAGATAAAATAGAAATACAGTCGTGATTCGCTGGTTGGACATTTTTTAACTGGACCGCTTTTTAGTTGGACCATTGAACCCCGGTCAGCGTGGCAAGCAGAAAGTTAGCAAACGTTGAGCAAAGTGAAATTGATGCTGGCAGAGTTTCTGCGAGCATTTTGCGCGATTTGTGCGAGAATTCTGGCAACGAATTCGCTCAAATGCAACAACCGTTTCTGACAGAAGCGGTTAAACCAACCGATGCTGCTCACTTTTATCCAGAATCGAGCCAGAAATGTACGGCCAAGATCTCTGCACGCTTCCTGCCACATTTTTGTCAAATGTTTTACTCGATTCGTGCTAAATTCCACCAGGTTTGCCAGGATCTTTGCACAGTTTATGTCCGAGTTATGCCAGGGTTTAACTCGGTTCCTGTCAAAATTTGGCAGAAAACGCGAGCGAAACCGAGTTCGCCCTAGCTCAACTAACCCGACAGGATACGCGCAGAAATCTGACAGGGCTGCCAAACCAATCTTACAGAAATCTAGCAGAGCGGTCTCTGCCAGAAAATTTGCTCACTGGGACGGGTTTTCGTTTGCTGCATGGGTTAATTATTTCTGATTGTCGATTTTGTCCATTTCGTCAGCGCGCAGCAATAGGTTTGTTCCAGTACACGGAAGTCACTCTCTGTTGCTCCGGAGCAAAAAATTCTTGCTCCTTTTCACTCCGATTTGCTATAGCACCAGTATACCAGAAGATGAAAAAGAAAAGATG
Organism: Topomyia yanbarensis; assembly: GCF_030247195.1. Classification (NCBI taxonomy): domain Eukaryota; kingdom Metazoa; phylum Arthropoda; class Insecta; order Diptera; family Culicidae; genus Topomyia; species Topomyia yanbarensis. Next base: position 61,218,284 of record NC_080670.1, read on the forward strand.
ATAATACAGGAACGATTTTCTCCCTGTTTGCTCCGGAGTGCTTCCAGTTTCTCCTGGTACTGGAACAAACCTAATTTTTCTCCGGGAAGTGATACCACAAAGTAAACATCTTTGGAGAAAATTTTGAAAAGTGCGTAAGTAAAAAGGGAGATTTTCCTTGTTTACTTTCTCGTCCATTATAGGCTTGGTTGTTTTTACCCTTGCTCCTAAATCTTTGCATAATATTCTTGTTAAAACCATCGCCTTGCGATCTGTTTAGCAAGATAAAAGAAAACTTTTTGGTACTTTAATAATCTTATCAATAGGGCGCTTTATTGTAATTACGTCATAGTGAGAATTGTTACTGGATTTATTTATTCCATGCATGCGGCGAGACGCCGACAGCTACTCATGAGTTCTCAAACTCAACTGTCAAGTTGTCGGGTTCTCACCAGAAGGCTCGCGGCTCTTCTCACCGCTCGACGAACAGCGTTTTTGTGCAACGAAAAGACAAAAGTGTGGTTTGCGGCCATCAGAGTCAGGAATTCAGATTAAAAAAACGCACTATTTTGACCAGTTAATCTAGAAAAGTATCTTGCATTTGCAAGTAAATCGTAGTTTCCACAAATAAAGATTGTATACAGTGAGATCTGCGTTTGTTTTTTGAAAAATAGGAATTCACTTTTGCGTCTGCTAGCGGTGCTTGTTCCGACGGTGAAAATACGATTCAGTTTTTTTGCATCACAATTTATCAACACATCGACAGCTTTCGCGTTTTCTACGAAAATACGGGATTAGAAATATTGTGGATATGGTAAGTATATCCATTCGGTGTACTTTAATTTCTATTGATTTTGCGGCTTCGGTGTGATGCCAAAAACCTTTCCCATATGGGTAGAAAAGAGAAAGAAAGTGTTGCTAAAGCAAGTTAGAGAGCCGAAGATAGCATTCTGGAGTAGTGTCAAATCCTAATAACTTCCCATTCCAAATGTTCACCAAAAATTACAAATTTTTTAAATCAGCTATGAGTAAACCCGTTTGGGGAAAAAGTTGCACGATTTTTGTACGATGCGTGTAAAAAATGGCGTCTATTTTCAGGTTCCAACCTAACTTTATCACTCGCAAAGATCGTTTCAATTTTTTTGGTTCGTTTGATCCTACACGATCTACACCTCAAGTATTCACACATTGTTTTTTTTAAATTAAGGTTTTAGTTATGGGTAGATGAAGACAAAACAAATTAGAAAAAAATGCAAATTCTCTGCAACAAACAATTCGCGCGGTGGGTTGTTAATAACGTTCGATTCTGATAAAATAGACATAAGACCGTGACATAATTGATAGGTTCTCTCACTCGATCAAATATTTAGACGGATTCTTATGATTCTATTGCAACTACCTTTTCAGGCTGACGTAAATATGGAACCGGTGGAAAACAGCAAACCCACTTCATCCTCACCAACATCATCTTCCACAACGGCGTCCAGTCCCAACGGGAACACCGATGGTGGTGTTGACAATGGGGGCGATCTTGCGACAAACGCAGAGGACATGACATCGCGAGATTATTATTTTGACTCGTACGCACATTTTGGCATCCACGAAGAGATGCTGAAGGATGAAGTCCGAACACTAACCTATCGTAACGCCATGTACCACAACAAGCATCTGTTCAAGGGTAAAACCGTACTGGACATCGGTTGTGGTACAGGTATTTTGTCCATGTTTGCTGCTAAGGCGGGTGCCGCTAAGGTGATTGCTGTGGAGTGCTCGAACATTATCGATTATGCACAGAAGATTGTAGAGGCGAACCATTTGGACGCGATAATAACGTTGGTCAAAGGAAAGGTGGAGGAAATTGAGTTACCTGACGGAATCCAGCAAGTCGATATCATTATCTCGGAATGGATGGGGTTAGTTGATCATGCCAAACTTGAGTATTGTAATTATTTTCATCACCCGTATCTTATAGCTACTGCCTATTCTATGAGTCAATGCTAGACACGGTAATCTACGCACGTGACAAGTGGCTCAAGCCAAATGTCGGTATGATGTTCCCAGATCGGTGCACTCTGTTTGTGTCCGCCATCGAAGACCGGCAGTATAAGGATGAGAAAATTAACTGGTGGGACAATGTGTACGGTTTCAACATGAGCTCGATTCGGAAAGTGGCCATCAGTGAACCGCTGGTGGATGTGGTCGATCCAAAGCAGATTGTTACCAGTTCGTATCTCGTTAAGGAAATTGATTTGTACACCGTCCGCAAGCAAGATCTCGACTTTGAGTCACCGTTCCATCTGATCGTAAAACGAAACGATTTTATTCAAGCTCTGATTACGTATTTTAATGTTGAGTTCACCAAGTGTCACCAGAGACTGGGTTTTAGCACTTCGCCCGAGTCGCCATATACACACTGGAAGCAGACAGTATTTTATTTTGATGAATATCTAACGGTGAAGAAGGGTGAAGAGATATACGGAATGTTCACAATGAAACCGAATGCAAGAAATAATCGGGATCTGGATTTCATGATAGACTTGCATTTCAAGGGAGAACTGTCACAGGTGAATGAAAAGAATCACTATCGGATGCGTTAGAAGACACAGTCGTTCGTACGGTGGAAGAATTTTAAAATAAGGTTATATAGAAAACATACTAGATATCATTAAATGACCCCACCCAACAGGCAAAAAATTTACACTGAACAAACCTCCTAGCAGGAGTAAAATTTTATTAGTTTGTATTCTCTTCGAGTTGCAAAAACCTTTTCTTGACAGACCATTTTTCTATGTTATTGTTTAATCGATCAGCCAAACAAAACACTTCAAAGTGGCATAAAATAAGCAGTAATAAGTCAAAAGCATTGAATGCCAAACAATTCGAACTAAAATTAACCGAACAGTTGACAAGGACCGACCGTTGTTTTAAATTTAAATAAACCTAACAATAACAGTACCGTGTAAAACGCTTTGCAACGTAATTTGATTGAATCCACAATGTAATACCGTTTTCAAGATAAACGAAAAGTGGAACCATTTATTAGTCGATTTATTTTATCCGAAATGACAAATTAGTGTCGAAAAATTACATATAGTTATCCATTAGTTTGTAATTATTGTGGATGAATAGAGAACAGTGAGTCTATGTAAGGTATGCAAAATAGGCTCGTTGGAACTATCCCCAAGTCAGTCTTGGATATCACACATGTGGAGCAACATCAGATGTTGCTGCAAGCTGTTCTCAACCCCTATTCGGCAGTTTTCACGACGCCACCCGCGTTACGCCTTGGTATGGCCACATGTAACAGACACTAAGGCTTGAACAAAATTTCTTAAAAAAAAACCTGTGTAAACTGTATGGCCAAACTGTTGTCGAAGGGGCCAATTAAAGTTGTCTGACGTATTTTTGATGGTTACATCATTAGAATCGGCAGACAGCCTTAGTTGATTATAGGATTAGGGAAAATGTTGAATGCGATAAATAATGTCTTTTTCGCTTCAGATAGTCGATATTCGAGCCAGTAGAACTCCTTGAACGTCTCATGTACGAGTTCCGACGGACCGGTGCCGGACGACATGACTGACAAGGTCCATTTTCATTGGTTCGGAAGTCTTCTTGGCTGGTTGGTAGATATGGGGACGGCGATCCTGCTTATTGTCGACTTTTTTATCTTTGGGTATAAGGTTAGTTCAGGAAAGGAGTGCCGGACTGGCACCCAAGAGATATGCAATTTATCAGGACTTGTTCTTATGATTATTTAACTCGACCAAGCTCACCGGCTCTCAGAAATGATAAGCAACCGTTTCGGGTCGGTGTGGTCTGTTCGAGGCGAACCAGGCGGACATTCGGTTCGAACAAACTTTATGGGAAATAGTGGATAAGTATTTCTTATGTCCTTTATGAGCAGAGATTCTTTTTGTGAAACCCTAAAACACCTTCATTGTCTAGCTACCTAGCATAATGGTAATAGAAAAAATTGAGCATTTGACTGGTCTATAATGTAATGAATACGTATATTGACTAGAACAGGGATTATCAAATTCTATTATAAGATAGAGATGAAACAGTTGAGCACAGTTGTAAGAAAAAGTATTCGCGAGTCGATTGATCCACTTCGGACCTAGGAGACAAAAAAGGAGATTAGGAAGAGACAGAAGCGGATTCAATGCGAAATTTGCCAATATGACGTAGACCCCAAGGCGATGCTAGGATGATTTTCCATAGGATTACACAGGCTAGATGACACGACGTTACACGCTCTCAACTTGTGCCAAATAATAGGTATGTGTGTACGTATGTTCGGTATCACCGAAAGGTAACCCCACCAACAAAAACTGGTACCACTTATCACCACGGACTCTATAAAAGGAGAACCCCTGGCAAGCTTAAGTTCAGTTTAATTTCCACCTCTAACCTGTAAGCATCTTCAGAAAATAAACAGTTAGCAGTATAAGTGTTCTAGTCCTCATTACACCACCAACCAGCCAGGTGTGAGCATCGCCGAAAGGGTCCTTTTCAGGACCATAAGAATTAAATTATATTTTCCTACGGCGATTGCTCATTACCATCCAGGACGAAGCATCCCCTGGACAATTGGATACCCATCCAATTTTCAAGCGATTGAGCTTTCTACCAACCGGAACGTTCCCCAAGTTGGAACAATGTATGAATGTAAGTTCGTATGTATGGATGTGTATACTACCCATGATCGCATAGTTGTCCCGTTTTCTATGGGATTTCCTATCTTTGTGGGACTGATATGCGATCATGGGCAGTATAGGAGCAATGTATCCATGAGCAACATGTAAGGACAGCTTTTGAGCTGCCAAAATGCTCATAGGAAGCCGGGTGCGCGGTCATAGGTGTGACCATAGAGCACTGCACACTGTCAAGTGCAACGGTGAAACGGTAGATGTACAGTTAATGCACATATGTTGCAGAAATAGGTGGCCGCCGACACGCAGTCGGAAGCGGTGGCTCCTCGCAAGTAAACCTGTGATCCACTCGTTTGTCCGGATTACTCAAACGTAGGCGCTATAAATTAGTTTAAGTCCGACGGTGCGACATCGATGTCGGACAGCACGCGACTAGAAGCGATGTGGCGTAGCCACATTAGGCGTCACTTTTTTTTTAATAATTGAAGAAAAATAATGAATTAATTTTGGTTCAAGTTCAATATTAGTAGGGGAACCCTGGGCACCTAAAATCGCCCTTTTGGATGGATAGATGTGAAAAAATACCGGTCAAAGGTCCTAATTATTAGTTTGAAGCTTCAGCTACATTTTGGTGTCATAAAAGTTCACTTGCGCCACTCCATGGCAGCGCTAGTTGACGATTTGCAAAAATCTACGTTTTTCCATCCCTTCACGATGTAGGGGTAATTCCGGGTAATTCGGACCTCCCTACGGGGCAATTCAGACCATCATTTTATTTATTTTTTTGCAATGGAATGGAACCTATGAAATATTTATTAGAGAAACTCCTTAAGAAACAAAAAAAAAATTGCGTTGCAAAAACCTAATCTGGTTAGTCACACCTGTCAATTGGCGCATCATGTAGTTTCTTTCTGTGGCTTGTGCAATCGTGTGAGTAGTCGCAAGCCGCTGAACGGTGGTTGATGGAGTAGGGGTCCGAATAGCTCTGTGCGCTCATTTCGCACAAAAGTGGTGAACGTTTTGCAAATATGTGTTTTCACCCAAACAAAAATTATTCCAAAAAATAGGAGCCTCAAGCTTTCCAAAACACTTACCTGTTATTTTTTGCACTTTTTCTGGGTGCTATAATCAGGTTTTATGATTATAACGATTTATGTTTTGAGGATGGCAAAAAATTAAGCACGCTGTATCTCGTTTCTAAAAAAAGCCAAAGAATTAAATTCAGCTGTCAAAATTATTGTGGGTAATTGTTCCGAATGGCGGCTCGAAAATAGTCAATTTTTTGTGGAAATGGTTCTAAATGGCTTATTTTACAAGAAGCAATGGACAAAGATCAGTTTACAGTTAAAATACAGTGATAAAGATTTGAAGCGGCGCAAAGCCGCTGAGAATCCGCCGGACGAGGTGGTCTTGAGCTTGCTATCGTAGGGTGCAAAGAAACCTGTAATCTACTGGTTTGCCCGATATACTCAAATGTAGGGCCTCCCCTTTAGTTTAAGTCCGACTGAGCGGCAGCGAAGTCGGACAGCACCAATAAAAGCGATGTGGCGTAGCCACATTAGGCATTAACAATGTTTTATTTAGTAACAATAGGGTAGTATTTATCATCAAAAATAAAATATTGTCACTGCCAAATGTGGCTACGCCACATCGACTCTTTCGAGTGTTGGTCTAGCCTAGTCTAGTCTACACATACACAGCCAATACATGTAGGAATCCTGGAAAATTGCAGACGTTCGTCCACAATTTTTCTTGTCATTATTAATGTTTGTGGCACATATTGAATATGAGACAAGCATTAAAGCGACCAGGCCAACTGTGCAGCGTACAAAATAAAGATGATTCAAAATTATACGGCAATCAAATTATTCATTCAATGAATAATTTGATCAACAGATTATTTTGAACATTGAATAATCTCAATTTGATGGGGGTTTGATAAATCGTTGGGAGTGACTTTGCTAAGAGGGTTAATGTCACTCCTTTGGTCCTAGGTTCCTGGCATGGGACAGAAGTATTTAGCTCTGCCCTGGCTAATGAGCCAGCGTTATAGCGCCCTTACTCGCTCTCCACATCGACTCTTTCGAGTGCTGTCTTACACACTCAATTCAGTTCGGTAATTTCCGTACAGCTGAACAATCAGTAAGATTTTTCAACCGATAGTTCAGCAAAGTGGCTGGGATTCGGTAGAACAAAATTAAGTGTGTAAACTAGGGATAGCCTCTATGTTTGAGTATACCAGTAGATGGTGAAAAATAATATTCAACATTCTTGCATTTTAAAAGAACATAAGTCTTATTTCCACTTCAATTCGTAATCAAGTACTAACTAACTATGGCTACTAACTTGACTCACAGTTTATAGATAACAGTTGCGCAAAGAGTGAAGTCAAAAAAGTCTACCTATCGAGCAAAATTGGAATCCATTTCTGATACATCTGCAGCAAAGCTGGATTCTAATTTTGCTCGAAAGGTAGACTTTTTGGCACACTCTTTGCGTACCTTTATACTGACCGTAATAAAAATAAATTATACACGAACTTTAACCCATATTGTGCAACGATTCCACATATTGTTTGAATGATACCCTGAACAGGTCGTTAGGCTCTTGAATCAATAGAAATTCACAACAGTATTACAGCATTTTTATTGTATTATATTACAACGAAAAACAATGTTATTTTGGAAAAGTTACAATGGAAATAAAATAACATTTGTTGTTTCTACATCCAATTTCATTGTAAACCCGATTTTTACATGGAAAAAGGGGGGTCGTTAAGGGATGTAACAATGAAAAAAATTGATCTCTTCCCATACATTCTGAAATCAAAAACATCGATTTACATTGTTGTTCCGTTGTAGATTTTGGAGGCATGAAGGACTGAATCATAAGTACATCGATGTTACAAGAAAAGTTGTTGTTAACAAATAGAACTGTTGTAAATTGAACGTTTCTACGATCAAGTTCGATATTGCTTTCTGTTCGGGTTGATTAATAACAAAAATAAAAATACAGCGATAAAAAATTTTCTGCGTGTTTGACAACCTATAGTTTTTTACAGTGCAGGAGTCATACGATTTGTGTGAGGAGCCACCCTGTTATATTATGACTTTTCTCTACAACACAATCAAGAAAAAACGAGCAAAAGGGACTCGAAAGAAAAACATCAGCAAATTTTACTTTTTTTCGTGTCAACTGTCGTCATTGAGCTGTAAAACAGTAGAAAAATGTCTTGCAAACCGAAATCAACTTACCTTTCGTAAGTGTTGAAAGTATGTGCATTTGAGTGCGTTTTCGTCGTTTCGTTCGTCGCTGTCAAGGACAAAGTGTGGTGTTAATCTGATTCCTGCACACGATCTGAGCAAGGTTTGGCTAAGAATATCAAAGCGACAGACAAAGGAGATCTGGAAGATCCAAACTGTTAATGCTAGAAAGGTGAGTCACCTGACCGGATTTTCCATGAAAATATCCATTTCCATACTACTGACGCGTGCTTTGCAGAGTCAGCTAGAAAATGAATTACGATGTGCTACTAAACCGAACGGGATTCGGTCGCTTAAACGTAAGTCAACAAGTTCGAAGCGTATCTGAGAGCGAAGGTCAGTCGTACCGTCAGCAAGAAAATGAAACCCCCACTAGAAAAATTTCTGGTTGCACTGCGACCGGAAACAGCGAGGAACTAAAAGGCAAAGTTGAGTCCAAATTGATGAGCATGTGGAACAATGTCAAGTTTGGGTGGTCCGGTAAAATGAAACCCAGCTTTTCAAAAGAGCAACCTCTCTGGTTGCTTGGACGATGTTATCACCAAAAAGTTACTCCTGTGTTATCAATGGAAAACTCGATGGAATTGAGTGCTAGTGTGGAAACAAATCAACTGGTATTTGAAAATGTGCAGCAGCAGCAACAACAAGCGGATATATTTGTAGAGTCTCCGCCGGAAGAGACTGGTACCGATGCTATTGAGGATAGTAGTCCTGACGCAATTGTTGAAGAGGAAGGCATAGAGGCGTTCAAGCGGGATTTTATTTCTCGCCTGTGGATGACTTATCGGAAGGAGTTTCAAACAATATATGACTCCAATTATACTTCCGATTGCGGCTGGGGTTGTATGATTCGTTCAGGACAAATGTTGCTTGCACAAGGGCTTATGACTCATTTTCTTGGCCGTACTTGGCGATGGGATGCATCGGCTGAAAACATCAGGTTAAATTATAAGTCTTTGAGCTACGAAGATAACATTCATCGGAAGATAATACGCTGGTTTGGGGACACTCCTTCAAGGACAAGTCCATTTTCTATTCACACACTAGTGGCTCTTGGGAAGGAAACGGGAAAGAAACCAGGTGATTGGTACGGTCCGGGAGCAGTAGCCCATCTGCTAAAACAATCGGTGAAACAAGCCACTCAGGAAATCGCCGATCTCGATGGAATTAATGTTTACGTTGCCCAAGATTGCGCTGGTAAGTCATCAATTTGTTTTTAATAACAGCTAATTTAATTTTTTTTATAGTTTATATTCAGGACATTATCGATGAATGTACGATTTCCGCTGCTCCAAGTGTAGCACCATGGCAGAAAAAGCTGCCGTCGGCATCTAACTCCAATTCCTCTTCCAATGCTTCGCCTTGCACTAACGTAATTAACACTGCTTCGAATACCTCTGCTAACCTGTCTGCCGTGGAAGACAGTTGTCACTGGAAGTCGCTGATTCTTTTAGTGCCACTACGGCTCGGAACGGACAAGCTGAATCCTATTTATAACGACTGCCTGAAGGCGATGCTCAGTCTTGACAACTGCATCGGAATCATCGGGGGTCGGCCAAAGCACTCGCTGTACTTTGTTGGCTATCAGGGTAAATTTGTTAGTTACTGAAAATTGTTGAAAGGTGATTTGCATTTATTTTTTATTTTTCAGAGGACAAGTTAATCCACTTGGATCCGCACTTCTGCCAGGATATGGTAGATGTTAATGAGGAAAACTTTGCAGTCTCGTCGTTTCACTGCAAATCACCGAGAAAGATCAAACTGAGTAAAATGGACCCGAGCTGCTGCATTGGATTCTACTGCGAGACCAGAAAGGACTTTTTCAAGTTTGTTGACAACGTCAAGCCGGTAAGTTTGTGTGCATGAATAAATGTATTGTGCTACACGATCACTTTCATTCTGCGAACCATCTCTCCGAATGTAGAAAATACATCCCGTATTATTTCTAATGTTGAAGAATAACAAGACAACAAAAATTGGATGTGTTAGTTTCACAAGTAACAAATTTTGGCCATGGCAGAAACATGCTTGTTGTGATGAATATTTTTTATCACCGAACGTTTGCTTGCTCTAGAGTCATTTCAGACAGTGACTTAAATGTGAGTTTTGCTGGAGCCCAAACTTAGTCTCAAATGATGAACTTAAAGCCGTTTTGGGTTGGTGTCTGGCACAGAAAAAACGATAGAAGCGAGATGATACTTTTGTGGAGTCAAGCAATCATTGAACACATTTAAGATTATTTTGCACGTATACCACCACCTTGGACGACTGTCGAGCTGTCCTTCGTTTGTAGTTACTTTTTAGATTGTTGCCAAATTTTATGTGTTTGTGTTAACCACCTCAACTTTCACTTACTGACATCGGACATCAAGTTGTCAAAGTCAAAGTGACGAAGTATTTAACGGGGGAACAGATCGAAATGGTGATTTAAACGAAAGCATTTATGTGAAAAAATCACCCCAGGGGCAGAATTAAAACCTGCAACCCTTGGAACTCCGGCCCAATGCACAAATCCTTATGCTACCCCTGGGCTATTATGATGTCCAAGCAAGAGTACATGATTATCGCATTGGCGACAATGTTCGTACTGCGAGCGAGATCACGAAAAACCACCGCCGATCTCCCCTAAGGTATTGATACCTACTTCAAATCCAAAACAAAAAATGAAATGATTTTTTTAATTTGGACGGCGTCCACTGAAGTCCGATGGATGATGAACTAAAATATCTCGTGCGTCGTGGTGCATCATTGAACACTGTGGGCTGTAGGGGGATTCCCTAGCACTCAACCTAAGTTGTCTAGCAGGGGGTGGGGCTGTGATGTAATGGTGAGTTGGGCCACAGAGAATTTTACCAACACCCTTGCTGCTGTTCTACTAATAATTATCCCATGTATATAGGGAATCCCATAGAGCATAGGACATTTAAGCTTATAACGGCAGATTGTTGTGTGTGGTTGGAGGCCCGCAGTTAAGGAGGTGCGTTGGGTTGTCGTTGGGAATTCTGGGTGGTGTTTCGCGTTTGCTAGATGGTGTTGGAAGTGTCTGTTTATATCGGCCGTTGGTGTCTTGGTAGTGATATCCTTGTTGCCCGACCAATCGCTTCAGAGCGGTCGCCGTTCGTATTGCCATTAATTCCGGATAACGACTCGGAGAAGATAACCGTAGGTGTGTTCACCGGGCCTTTGTATATGACGACTGCGATAGCGGCTACACCCGCCGAGAGCACTAAGCAGAGGGGGAGGGGGCAGATTGAGGTAGAGAACCCATCCTATGCCACTGACTCCGGTTCCTACTACCTCATTCGGCTAAGAGCCGTCGGTGAATATCTTTGTGTTATTAGAGTACCTAACGAGCTTGGTAAGGCTATGGTTCGAATTGGAGCCGGAATCATTCCAGCCACAAGGGGTCTAGTGGTGAAGACGTGCAATGGTGGGTAGAAGTCGATATCCCTGATATCCCATCCGTGCAGTTTTCGAAGAATCCTCTCGTACCAATTGTAGGTCTTGGCAACGCCCAAAATGGCGATATCGGTGTGAAGGTTCTCAGCAGTATCTTTCTCTATATTTTCTCCGAAGGTGGCCAAGTATGCACCTATTCCGAATCCTCTGCGGAAGGCAAACTCGCGGTCGTGGCACTTACCCTCTTCAAACAGAGTGACTAGTCTCCTGTTTACAATCCCATCTTCACAGTTCGGGTATTAAGAAGTCCGGCCTGTTGCCAATGAGGAACTTGGCCCAGCTAGCCTCTTTTACTTCCGGGATGGCTCTTTCCGCGTGGTTCCGGTGTTTTTTAAAGTCGTCAGCGCGTTCGTCTCGCAGGTGGTGATCAGGAGGGGTTCTTTTGAGAACGCGAACGGCTCTACGGCGTGCCCTGAATGTCGACGCTACGTCTTGACCAGTACACCGCACGGGTGGATGGTACCCCACTCGTTTGGAGAGTGCTAGGTTCTGGGGCTTTGGCGATGAGGTTTAAGAGTTGTACTGGAGTATAGGATCGTTTTCTGTCAAAGACGGAGTTGAAGTGATCGTTAAAGTCGGCCCAGTCTTCTCTGTCGTAGAGCCGACGGCGGCGACTGGTGGCGCTTGAGGGATATTACTTTTGAGAAATGATCGCTTCCTGCAGTGTCCCATGGAGGAAAGTGTTGTTTTCGTCGTTTAGAACGATAGCTACCCCCAGGCGGCGTGGTAGGTATTCATGTCCCCATTATAATGCAAGGAGTCTCGATCTGGGATATCAGGACTCGAATCTTACTTCTACCACCAGTAGCAGCGTGAGGAATGTACAACGAGACGACGGTACACGTGAGGGGATAATTGATTCTCCTAGCAGATACAAATTATTCAGTTTTCAATTGTAACGGTGTTGAGACGATGTCGGCCCTGATTGCGATACCAATCGTTTGGTATATGTTTGTACTTGTAGCCGTTTCCTAAACAGCATTTGCGGAGTCAGTATGTCTGATCCGACCCTGGTTTGAGGAAGGGTCTCCTGAAGTGCCAGACGGATAGGGTCGGCGTCGGAGATCTGTGTTCCAGGTCTCATAGGTTAGCTGCCAATCTATTGATATTCCACTGTATTGTCAGAGTCGTCTGCGTCCGGTACCAAGGTGTATCTGGTGAGCCTACTGAGTCGCTGAACTGCTCGCTATCTGATATTGGTCCGGAGTGAGGGTTCGAGGAATCATGTGGTAGGCTGCCTGAAAGCAGTTCAGGGACGAAAATCTGTTCGTAGTTCGGGGGTAATATGGAACTTATCCTGAAGCCAGCAGTAGCCCCGCGGCTGCGGCCGTCAGTAGCTCGCCCACTGTGGTTGAAACTATCCCAGACAGCGTCGGTGCATGGGGGATGGTTTTCTTCATAACCCTGCAGCTAGCAGTTTCTGACGGTGTTTTGAGCGCTATATACCCAGACGGCCTGCCGTCGAGCCTTTTGTAGGTTAAAATATAGGGGAATTCGCGAGGGTCGGCTTGGCTGTCTCTTAGGACTGTTGCTTCGAGCGGAATCTCATCGGATACCAGGCGTATTCGGCGATAAGTTGCTGCCCGATGGACTGCCATTAAAAGCCTTGGAGGGGGGCATCTGGTTGTGGTTGGGTGGAAATGAGTTGAGGCTTTAGTGTAAAGTGTGATAGTGACGTAATAATCGAAAAAGAAAGTAAACAAAGGAAGGCTCTCAATGTTACTTACGTCCTAATCAAAATTTTCTACAGACTTTCTTTTCGACAATTGTAGTACTATTGATGCATGATCTTCCTCAACATACAAATGTGCCATTAAACGCCATTTTTATTTTTGCAGTTCCTTCTTCCAGTAAAGCAATCGATGAGTAGTAGCTTTACCAGCTCAACCGGTCTGCATCAGTTCAACGAAATCACTTACCCAATGTTCGTGTTTTGCCGGGGCAAAAGCAGCGAGCAGCAGATTGATTTGCCAGTAAGGTCCATGTATCGATCCCCGCCGGCACCACCGCCCCTCTCCTCACACAACGCTACGCATTCGCAGCAGCTACTCCCGCAGGACTACGACGATGATGACGATGATGACGACGAAGCTATTGAGTTTGTAATTGTGTAGATCCACTCTATCTAAACCCCCGGCAAGTAGGACCCTATTGCTAAATATCAGTTCATGTAGCACATTCCGGCTCTTTTAAAAGCAGTTTCTCCAATTTGGTGCTCCCTTAGCTCGAACCTAATGCTTTATGCTTCTAGTATTGTGTGCTTTAAATGCAAACAATCTTTCTTCAGCAACTTGAGTAGGAAATACTTAAGCATCCACTCGATAACGGAATAATCATGCTAATAGCTAAATAATATCTAGAAAACGGATTCAACCTGCTGTAGTATAGTACCTTACTGGTCTCCTCACTGTTATGTTGTGGGTGCAGTCGGTGCATTCACGTTTCTAACAAGAAACATTAACGGTAGTCTGTACTTATTTGAAGAAACGTAGTAAGATTGTAATCTTCTTACCATAATAATTATTACCCTGTTAGCCTGTAGTTGTTTTAGGACTATATCTAAAACTGCGCCTGTGTATATTACAAAAGGGTTTTCATGCTCAATGCGATGAGGCAAGCTAAAATCGTGGCAGTAATTTATTATTCGTAGATATGGCAAAATAATATTTTCACTTTTTCCAAGGACATGTACTCTACTAAACTTTTCAATTATCATGTATGCTGTCAGCGATTAAATGAGTCGTCTGGATTCTGTGGTACTATCTGGCAAGATATTGCTTTATAACTTGATAGTTTTTTTTTATTTCAATTGTAGAGGTTCTACAATTGAAATAAAGGGTAATTCGCCTCCTTTTCGGGTTAGAAAAGTCTCTAATCCTTTATGCGGGTGGTTGCGAATCGAACCCAGGTGTGCTGCGTACAAGGAAATCGATTTACCAGGTACGCTATGCTCGCTCCCATGATAAGAGGTTACCCCTACACTGCCGCTAGAAGCATAATTGTCCCATGTGTATAGGGATTCCCATAGCACATGGGACAGTTATGCTTCTAGCGGCAGTACAGTTGAGGATCTATTTTCGATAAATTTCGTAGGTTTTTTAAATGGTTTTCCTACGTAAAAGAGGAGCTCTACGCAACAACAATTGCGCATTACATAACTATCTGATTCGTACAAAATGTATACTCGAAGCAATTAGGTTCGAGAAAAAGTGATATAGTAATGCGGAATAGCTAATCGGACTCACCGTGTTAGACATACAAAAGGAACAATTGGAAGATACAACTTCGTGGAACAGAATGATCATGTTGGCTCATCTTATCGCGTACAGATTCATGTGTGTTTTGGCTTTTTTAGATTATGAAAAAACGCCTTTATGTCGAAAGTTGTAATTATAAATTATACATGATTATTTATAAAGTTGTTTTCGCTTCATATAGGTTTTAGAAACGAGAAATACAATACATCCTCCGATTATGCACTATAATTAGCTAATTAATCACTATAGGAAATGTCTCATACATCTGTAAATTTTGACTGTAATAATATGATGGAGCATCCGATTTGCAAAACGCTTATTGTTTTTAGTTGAGAAATCCATATTTTGCTGAAAAGATGGGGATAGGATGGTTCTGGAATAGAATTCTACATGATGTATGGAAAGTGCACTGAGATGGACACAGTGGGAAACATGGACACTTTTTTGCCAAATTCTACAAGAATTTAATAAAATCGTAACCTTTCGGGGTGAAGTTATTAGCAAAAAGCGAAAGTTTTCAGAAATGGGCATACTTTTCGACAGCAGCAATTACTGATTACAATGTTTAAGTAGTTCATTGTAAATTGATATAGATTAACCAAGCTAAGCTTTTTGTCGAAACGGGAAATATCCATGTTCAATAAATTTCGTGATGGAAATTTGAGATTCCAACGCGGAATTTTCGGGGTCTTACAGTCTTCCTACTGCGGCAAGTATCCATCTATTTCGAAACCTTCTAGTACCGAAATTTTCTTCGAATTCAGCTCACCGTCAATTGCGCAACGTTCCTATCGGTACCAGAAGCCTGCTTTCATGCCAGCAACCCGCAGTCGTTCATGAGTTGTACCTATCCCAACTGCATTGAGTACAACCCCCGGTTTCCCGTTTTCCCCTTCCTGCTAGCAACCAGCAGCCGTCCCGGTCCTGTGGTGGAGTTGAATGAGGGGTCTTCCGCAAACCTACAGCAGGCAAGTATAAAGAATCTGTGAGCTCTCCCTTGCCTCAAAACCAGATTTCCAGCCTTGATCAACAACGGGAGAAGCTGCTAGTATACTACCAAAACGTTAGTGATATTAATTCAACCGTTGAGGAATATCATCTTGCAGTCTCCGATAACAGTTTTATATCACCGTCTTCGTCGAAACGATGACACGCTTTCCAGTCAGGTGCTCGGTACTGGATATGAGGTTTTTCGTTGCAACCATAACCTTAGAAATTACCGTAAATCTACTGGAGATGGTGTGTTACTAGCAGTTGATCGCAGCATGAAGACACGAGATGCTAGGAAGATTTGCTGGGATTACCTCCAACAAGTCTGGACGATAATCGAGCTTGGTGACCGTAAGTTGTACTTGTGTGTGTTGTACGTCCAACCCGGCCGAGTTCACGACATCGAATATGTTTTATTTCGATTATAGAGGTTTTAACCTTAAGGTCATTCGCCTCTTCGGGTTAGAAAAATCTCTTATGAAAACTTTCAAACCCTATGTGCGGGGTCGGGACTCGAACCCAGGTGCACTGCGTACAAGGTAATCGATTTACCAACTACGCTACGCCCACCCCCATCGAATATGTTGATGCACACTGCAGCTCAGTTTTTATCATCCTCGAAGACGCTAAATCGGTTGCATAAATCATCGCACTAGGAGATTTCAATCTCCCCAGTATGTCATGAAAATCTTCCTGCAATGGATTTCTTTACCTGTATTCCGATCACTCCTTTCTTCGTATTGCTAACGAGAATAACCACCATCTTGATCTTTGTTTTGTCAGCGACCAGGTTTCTGCTACATCAGTAGTGATGGCTCACTCTCCTCTTGTGAAACCAGTAGTACATCATCCACCATTGATCGTAACGATCGATCGCACCCTGGTGCATGATTACAATGTTCCTCCGGTCCTCGTCTCGTACGACTTCCACAAAGCTGATCATCGCAATATCGCAGACCTCTTCTCCACTTTCGATTGGCTAAATATTGTGGACCCCGAATTTGTTGATACCGCAGTTCAAACATTTTCCAACGTTTTGGGTTATGTTATCGACAGGCACATCCTGACAAAAAGTATAATAAAAAAACGGCCCTCCTTAGCAAACGAGTAGATTGCGACGGCTGACGTCTATTAAAAGAGCTGATTTGCGGAGGTTTACCAAGTATCGCACAATCCCACTTAGAAACTATTATCACAGACTAACAGACATAACACTATAAGGAAATTCCCTTAAAAATATCGATACGGCAATTTTCCCAAAACAATAGATCCACCTTTTATTCACGGTCCCAAACACTTATTTGCTGGTGGGTTGCCCCTCTGATTTGGGAACAATTTTTCACTAGGGGTATATCCCCCATATGCTTGTTCATATGTCAGTGGCGCCATAATTTCAAAAGCGGCCACAGTCCCAACTACAAATATATATAAAATGCCGGTAAAGTGGGCGAAGCATTATTTTCTAGTGTTATGTCTGTTAGTCTGTGTTATTATGCCAGTCTTAACCATGCCTATAAACGATTGTTTCTTTCGATATTAGCGAACATCAGCGTAATTTCATGTTGCAGTTCAAACGTTTCTGGAGATATATAAATGTGTAGCGCAAGGAATCCAGACTGCCGTCGTCTATGACTTTCAATGGCAGCACAGCTACCATATCCCAAGATATGTGCATACTTTTTTTTCGGAGAAATTCGCGAACGTGTTCACAGATGAGGCCTTAACAATTGATCAAATTCAACTTGCTGTTAGTCAAGAGCTAAACCCTAAGCGCTATTGATGTAAATGAAACGATAATTACCAGAGATTGTTCTCAGCTAAAATCGTCTTTCAATCCGGGACCCGAAGGCTTCTCTTTAGTACTTTCGACGTTTTAGCGACTTCACTTATTCGTATCTTTAGAGCATCTATTCCATCCTGTTGCAAGTCCGCGAACATGTTTCCATTCCATAGAAAGGGTAATAAGCGAGACGTCAATAATTACCGTAGAATTACTTCATTGAGTGCTATGTTATCTGCAGATGTTATCTACACAGACCTATCTGCCGCTTTTGACAAAGTGAACGATGACATAACATTCACTAAAATGGAAAGATTTGGATTTAGCGGTCTTTTGTTGCAGTTGTTTCGATCCTACCTTACAGATCGAGAAATAGTGGTTGTCGTTGGAGTGTGTCAGGCACCCTCATTCACTTCTACGTCAGGATTACCCCTGGGAAGTTACTTGGGACCGCTGATGTTTCTGCTTTACTTCAACGACGTCCATCTAGTTCTGAAGACTGTAGTTAGCAAAGCATCCCGAATGCTGGGATGCATCCTCAGGATAGCCAAAATTTTTACGTATATTTATTGTCTCAAATCGCTGTACTGCTCTTTGTCGCGGTCAATTTTGGTCGTTGCTGCGAAGTTTGTAGCCAAGTTACGAAAGCCGATGCCAGCTGATTACTTTGGAACCCCTGCTTGTTCGAAGGAATACAGCAAGGGCTTTGTTCGTTGCTGATACTTTGCCAGGTCATCTGGAATGCCCAGTCATCTTGGAACAAATTCACATAAATGTCGCTTCGAACAACGCATAACAATCTTATGCTCCGATTGCAATTTCGAGACACTAATTATAGCATACACGGAGTCATTACTGGCCTACAAAGGATCTTCAACTGGGACGCATCAGTATTCGACTTTAATTTGTCTCACCCAACTCTGCGTCTACGATTTTCCAGAACCTTCAACGGACCCGTTAATTTCGGCTGATTCCTTCATTATCTATCGTATCGTTGCAGTTTTTTCACGTTATTGTTATAATTTTTACCAAACATTTGTAACAATTCGACTGTTAGCAATAATTTTAGCATTAAGACAGCATTGGGGCTTTGAATTGCCTGTTGGAGTATATATAACAAATACAAATCAACGCTCAACGATTGCAAAGAAAAGACGCACTCTACTTTCTACCTCTGCCGCAGCCAGACCTACAGTCGAGTCACTAGTGTGTATTATCTCGAGAACAATGGAAACATTGTATTATTCTTGTCATCATGAGCAAAGTAGACGTTAAATCTCTACTCCGTCTCAACGCCGTGGTCGTTGACTTGTTGAATACGACCGAGTTATTGTGAAGCCTTCTGAATGTGAAAATGCAGCTTAGGTTTGCGGAAGTCGCGTACCTTCAGTATCATCATGTCAATGCAGTATTAATATCATTCAACATGTTAGCACAAGTCGCAGAAGAACTTAAAACACGTGGCTGGTAGTGACAACAGGAATTAAGATCCCTGTGTATATAGAAAATGATTATATAAATGAAAGGCTACATGACATATCACATCGTACTCTTCCTGAGCCAATTGCCAAATGCAAGTCGCAATACAGGGAAAAATCCGTTACACCTTATATTTGAGGAAGCTTTTTCTCGGGTACTCCTAACGGCGGATGTGGGTCGAGAAACCTGTTCCCTCCTACTTGACAATAAAGCTCAAAACTAACGGAATTACAATTTAATCAACTACGCTATCAGCAAGGAAGGTAATAACAATAACGACGGATTTACACTGGTCAACCGTAAGTACAAGAATCAGTGAAGAATATCTTATCGCAGGCACCAAGACAGCTTCAACGATGATGACCTGGGTGTGAAAAACAAGAGAGAATTAAAGGTCCCCCCTGACGTAGTACGCGAGCAGATAAATGTTACGCCCCCGTTAAAGAAGGTCTCCGCTCGCAATAAATTTGGACACCAATACACCGTTTTTAGGAATAATCGGTCCCTCTTGAACAGCATCAAGACACGCGGCGGGGGTGTTTTAATAGCAGTATCGATTAAACTAAACGCTTACATGGATCCCGCAACCATCTCCAATACGCTCAAACAGTTGTGGGTCGTTGTTGATATACCGCAAAACGCACTCGGTATTGGCGTTATATACCTGCACCCAAACCAAAAATTTGATACGGTGAGTATCAATGAAGACGTGGAATCGTTAGGTTTGATATCATCACGATTTAGGCCCCACACTCTCGCTTTTCTGTTCGGTGACTATACTCTCGCATATGCCGGGTACTAGCTCCGCTCCTTTGGCTGGCTTCAATTTACATGGATTAACTCAAATCAACAAGTTATTGAATCGGAACGAACTTCTCGTACTCACAAATGATATTGTAACCGCAGTGTCGTCGCCCATCGAGTCCTTGATTGATCTTGATGCTGATCACCCAACTCTTAGCGAATTCAATTTGCCCACTCAAATCATCTTTGAAAAGCCTTCCATTTCGATCTCTCTAGACTTTCGTCGAGCAGATTATACCGCATTAAATGCTATGCTTTTGGTCACCAATTGGCAATTTATTGAATCGTCTACCAGTATTGATGAAGCTGTGGAGTGCTTCAGTGCCGCTGTGGAGTATGCTGTTTCCCGTTTCGTTCCACCTAAACTGCCCCCGCAGAAACCACCGTGGTCAAACCCAACATTACGCACTCTCAAGCGAGCGCTTGCTAAACATCGAACCGCTGGAGATACGACGAATAACCTCACAAGCATTATTCGCTGCAAAACTACTGACGGGCGACATTGACTGCCCTTCTTTGATAGTGCAGCTAAATTTGTACGCTCTTGAGAGACCAATTCGTCGTTGAATCTTCCTGTTCCTGGAGCCGGGGAATACGCAATACCGTCAGCATGATCCGCTTCGATTCATTTGCGCTCGGTTCAATGAATTTGCAGATTCATTTGATTTTAATGTGTCGTCCAGCGTGTTTCGTCAACGACTACTTAACCATTTTCGTGTTGTTTGTCATAATTAGCTTTTAAGTTTTTTCTTCATTATGACAATCTGTCAGATGAATTTATATGCTCATAAATACAAATACAAGTAAAAGAAATGTATAGAACTCGCTCAGAGTCTTATATACCAATCGACTCAGCCGGGCTTGGGAAGCCACCCGACCCGCTAAAACAACTACTCTTGCCGCCGAGCCTGATTCCTCCCCGGCACTACCTTACGGCATTGCTTCGGGGAGAGGTTCTTTATGGACCAACCGGTAGCGTGCCGTGGTCGGTCTTGCGATCCCGGATAGAGCGTGGTATCTGTTTCGCTTGCGCCCCGACGACTCATACCGGGTGCTTTTTTACAGGCTATTCGACTAGTACTCGGCAGTGGATCTAGCCTACATCGGCGGAGAGTTTCCCGGCGGTTATTGCTCTCTTGAAGCCGTTACTCACTGCTCATAATGCCATTTCCGCTGTAAGACGGCCATGATCTGCGTCACCACTCTGTTAACCACGTTCCACGAATTAACGTCGCTTGTCATTCTCTAGATGACATTATCCGGGTTGATGTCCGGTCCTCCCGTTTCAAAAATCCCTCTGAGTGTCGCTTCAACTTTCGGACATACGAAGACGGTGTTTCTACGACGTTCTCACACTTCGGATTAAACGGTGCCGTTGCGGTTAAAACGCTGGTCAAACTGTGGACAAAATACACGATACAATTCACCACTTCATTTCCCTTCAGGACTACTATCTCGCCATCGAATCGATTCTCACCACCTTCCTCAAGTTTCTAGTGTTTTTTTTTTTTCGATTGTATCCCGGCGATAACGCATACTGCCTTAAAAGATATAGTTCTGTATGCGCTCGCGACACATACGGCCATCAGCCGGAACGTCCTATTCAGCTTTCCACGATTCCGCTTGGTCTTCAGCGCCGTATTACAGGAAGGAATCCCGTATCGCAGTATTGATGACAAATCACTAGCAAGCAGACGTCTCGTGCTGCTTCTTGGACCGCCGACATTTAGCATAATCCTCGCTACCTTCGCTGATATTTTGCGGGCGTAGTCGACGTGGTTGTTGAAGCTTAACCGGTAGTCGGTTATCACTCCCAATTGCTACAGTGCACGCTTCGATACAATCATGTGCCCTCCGGCGTCGATCTATATCCGCTGAATCGCTTTGCAGTTGACGATCAGCAACACCTCCATCTTGTGGGAGCTACGAGGGTCGTTCAATAAGTCCTTAGAAAAAGATGAAAAATGCAGTTTTTTGGAAATTTTCTTTTTTATTTCTCAACATAATCTCCTTTCAGCTCTACCCACTTTTACAACCGTTTTCCCAAAAATTTTATCCCGCCCAAAAAATAGAATTTCTGCTCCTTGGAAGTGAATCGTCGTCCGCCGAGCGTGTCTCTTTGTTTCTGGAGTATAGTAGTGTATCCAGGTTTTGTCCACAGTGACATATCGATGAAGGAATTCGGTAGGATTGCGATAGAAGAGCGTCAACATAATCACTACACGATAGAGTTTATTCTCCTCTGAGAGCAAACGCGGCACTCATCTTATCGACATTTTTTCTCACAGCTAAATATTTATGCAAAATTGAAGCGAGTGTACCTTGTGATATGCTTGTGGCCTCTACCAATTGCCGCACTTTGATTCGCCGATCGCTCAAAATCAGATCGTGGATTTTATCGATGATTTCAGGAGTAAACACTTCAACTGGGCGTCTTGAACGATGCTCATCTTTTGTGGATGAACACTACGTTTAAACTCATTCACCCAATTGTAAACCATCGCAAACACAGGTATCTGCAGCTTGACCCTTCGGTCGCGTTCCTTGTCTCCTGCACCAACACCTCTAATTCTTCAAGTATCTCACTCATCACAGTTAGTGAAACGTCGTCCGCGAGACCCACGATTTTCACTTTCCAGGCCAGCCGAAGTGTCAATATCCCATCAGACACCCCTTTCCAAAGCGTTGAACCGAAGGCCCTGAGGAACGTCCGCTGTGACTCACATTGACTTCTACCGTTCGTTCGTCTTGTATATAAGCACTTTGCTCTGGAAGTAGCTCTTCAGGATCTGGCATAGATGGTCGGAGACCCTCATTCTGTGCAGCGCTGCGGCGATGGTGCTATTTAATGCATTCTGCACATCTATCGTGACCACTGCGCAGTATTGATCTCTTTTTCGCTTCTTTATTTGATGGTCGTTCAAATTTATGAAACGGAATCATCAATGCATTTTTACTCTCCTCATATAAGGAAGGTTATGCAATCACTCTGAAACTCGACTGTTCAATCGAAACCCGGAGTGCCGAGTGCCATATACCATTAGAGTTCGTTGAGATATGAAAATGTCATTGTGTTTTTATAGTAAGGTTAAAAAGCTTCAAAAGTGCATTGGCACTTTTTTTGATGCCTAACCACTAAAAACAGTCCTTACTTTTCTTCCTTCCTGTTGCCCCACGAGACTGCATCAAAGCGTTGCATCGTGGGAAGGCTGATTCGGTATTGAGATACAGCGAATTCAAAAAACTGGCGAAACCTAGTGGCAGAGTTGAAAACTATGTGGTTTTCCACAGGTTAGCTCTTGATCTTCCGAACAGGTTTTCCGAAGATAGTTACCCTGTACATGATCGAATTCTAATGTTCAGGGTAACTATCTTCACTTGATGTGGTCTGTGTATAAAAATGGTTATATCCAAAGGCCTTAGTATAAAGGTACGCAAAGAGTGTGCAGAAAGTGAAGCCGAAAAAGACTACCTATCGAGCAAAATTAGAATCCAACTTTGCTGCAGAGGTATCAGAGATGGATTCCAATTGTGCTCGATAGGTAGCCTTTTTTGACTTCACTCTTTGCGCAACTGTTCTCTATAGACAGTGGTTATATCTTGTCCAGAAGGCGTTCGGATGGCATCCACTGTAGGCCTGCTTATAAGGAAGCCGACTTGTATGACAGGCCGTGCTCATGCTTGTACTTGGTTAGGCTCTTCAGGATTACTCTCTCTAACAGTTTTCCGACTGTAACAAGGGATATATTGATCTATACGCTAAAAGATCTTCATGTTTTCCCAGCATCGGCAGCAACATCAGCGTCTGTCGCTTCCAGTTATCGGATCATCCTAAACATATCCGGATTCTCCTATATAGCTGATTTTAGAACCATTTTTGGTCCTTCTTCACTTTCATGGTTTTCACCATCTCGATCAGCTGTTTGTCGGTAATTCGAGTTTCTTCTTCATTATCACAGCACGGTAAAAGTTGGTTCATGCTGTGGGAAAAACCTTTCGATGGTGATCTTCATCTTCTCCGGGTACTTTTTAGGTGGGTCAGCTGAGCCTTTCATCTTTGTCATTGCAACTCTGTAGACGTCTCCTCGAGAATGCACGTTGGCTTTGTGGCAAAGCTCCTCAATGCAGGCTTTCTTGCTCAGCTTGACTGCTTTGTTGAGTGCTGTCTATTGCATATTGCACCAGGCGACCGTTTCTCGATTTCCCATTCCTCGGTATGATCGCATTTCACGCCGCACTGCCGTCAACTAATTTGCAGTTCGGTTGAAGGGGATGTTTAAGTTCTTCGGCGGCAGGCCCGTGCGCAGAAAATGCTCATGGGGAGGGTTTTGATTTTTCTACGTTTCTCATAAAAGAAAGGTAAAACTTTGAAGATTTTGATGAGACCTGGAAGGTCCAGTATTGTGTACCAATCGACTCAGCTCAACAAATTGGGTAAATGTCTATTATCAAGAAGGAATGGAATTTGTTGCTGGTAGTG